>NW_026902137.1:1200000-2400000 GCF_033783945.1 Neopsephotus bourkii
CAACCAACCTCAACTGCAGAAAGTAAACAAGTCCTGGACATGCTACAAGTTCCCTAAAATGCAAAGAAACCAGTTTTATTCTTCTGTTGCAAGTATCAGTCACATCAGTCTCAACTTCTCCAGAGGAGACCGGTGCAAGGGCTAGTCATAATCTGACATCTGTCCCATCAAATATGTGAGCACATCACCCATACAGAACAAAAGAGAGACTGTGGCCAGGAAAGGATTCAAGCACAGCATTTCCTGACCTTTCCTCTGCACACCTGCTATCAAGAGATGAAGCGGGAAGTGCTGAGCAGAGCCATGAAAAAAGAACCAAGGACGATCCGTCTGCAGGTTTGCTTCTTTTGAATAGAGACAGCCACAAAAGTTTCCATTTCTGAAAGCACCAGAGCTATAATATAGAGAAACATATTTCCCTGGTGACACAACAGAAGCCATTTCAGTTGCAGAACTTGACAAGGAAAAGCCAAACAAATCCAGTTGCTCTAATTTTCAAGGCAAGACTCCCCATTTTCTACCAGATCCCAGCGTTATCCTCTCAGTGGCCAAAGCCCAGAATTATGGACACTAAAGCCAAGGTAACACCTCAAAATGCTGCCACTTTCTCCCCAGTCTGACACATCTCCTGTGCTGCAGGAGGTAGCATGAACAGTTCAGAGCTCCTTCAAGAGCTCTCACTGGATCACTGAGCCCCCTGCTTGGCCTGCTGAGTTGTGAGAGAGTACCATAGCTGCAGAGAGGGTTAACCATATATCCCAATAAAAGCTAAAGAGCAGCTGTCCCTGAGGCTGGAAGCCAACACCATATCTGCTTTGAGCTGCTCCCCAGCAGGGGTAACACACTCAAATACTTTGGCCTCCAAGATGAGCAAGCCACAGTTTCTAGACCGGTTTCGAAACAGCATTTTCGTAGAATCATATAGTAGTTTGGGTTGCAAAATAACTTAAGTTAAAATCCCCCTGCCATGGACAGGGACACCTCACACTAAACCCTTTCCCCCAAGGCTCTGTCCAACCTGGCCTTGAACACTGCCAGGGATGGAGCATTCACCACTTCTTTGGGCATCCTGTTCCAGTGCCTCACCACCCTCAGAGTAAAGAACTTCCTTATATCTAACCTGAACTTCCCCTGTTCAAGTTTGAAACCATCACCCCCTGTCCTATCACTACAGTCCCTCATGAAAACTCACTCTCCAGCATCCTTGTTTACCACCTTCATTTTCACCTGCTCTTAACCATAGCTGATTTAAGTGAGTCATTTATCTGAGAGCAGGCACTATTTCCTTGTCAACGAGGCAAATTGGTCTGGGTTTGCTATTCACTGAATTTCCAGACAAAAAGCCCTTATGGTAATGGAGGAGCATGGGCAAGGCAAAGGGAATCAGCCTTCCAGGTCTCGCCAGGATCACACAGCTCACTGTGGCCGTGTCATTTTGACCTACCACCCTTCTGCCACCTTGGCATGAGTTTTGCATGGCCACTGACAGCATGTTGAACTTACACTGTTACTGCACCTATTGAGGAAAGATCAGGAAAGCAGCAGGGACTGTCTGCACGTCAGCAGGGAAACAGTACATCAGTTACAGTGTCTGAAACCAAATTCACTGCTGGTTTAGCTCAGATTTGTTGTTTCCCAAGTACATCTCTTCACCTGAAGGAAAATAGCAGACCTGTAAATATTCCACACTGGATCTTGGGAGGTGGATCCAACATAGCCCTGTATATAAATCATTCCTGGTTGGACTGATGTTTGCACTGTGTACAAAACAAGGAGCACGGAGGACTCTGCTTGCTGTCTGGAGTCCTCTTGGCTCCCTTGCTGTGTACCACATACACCATCTGCGGTTCTGCACACAGTGCAAGTCACACCAGCTGGTCAGCACGGCTTCTTGCTTGAGAAAGTCCAGACCTCAGCATCTGCTGTGCTGGTCCATGGAGGAGACCAACGTCAGGACCCCCCAAATGCTCACAGGGTCTGGCATAGAGATAAGCTCCCCATGCTGCAGCTGTACCACAGTCAGCTCTGAACAGAGTCCGGTTGGGCACAGCTTGAGCACCAGTAGCACCAACACACGCTTGTCTATTATTTGTACTATTTAAGCAACTGCAAAATAGACCTCCCCTGGCAGCAGCACCCTTTGATGATGCTTAACAGATTTGCCTGCTTCCCACTTGAATGTCACAGTAATTATTCTGACTGTTCTTTTATTTATATCTTAATAAGCTCATTCTTCTTTTTAAGGATTGTCTCAATACCCCATATACCACCATGCACCACCTCGCTGGGTTCCAGTCCACAGAAATACAGTCTTCCCACCAGTCCCTTGCTATTTCCTCCCTCAAACACATCTTCCTCCAAGTCCTTCCCATCCCCATTGAAACTGTCATGAAGGACAGTCAAAGAGCTACCCCCATCTCAGCAAACCACCACTGCTTCCTGGGGCTCCTGCCTCCTCCTGTGCAGCTGTACCAGAGCCAGAAATTGGAGAGTTTCCCACTGCCCCCTGAGCATCAAGAATCCCAGGGGACATACACAGACGGCCCCTGTGTTTGAAAGGAGTTGCCTCTGCTGATCTTTTGCTCCCCGAATTCAGTTTTGCAGATCAGTGTAGTTAATGAGGTACATTTGGTGCTGTCTTTCTGAATCTTTGCGGAATAAAGAAGAAAGGCTCAAATCTCACCATGGATTTCTGATTCAATTCTGAAACCAGAGCAGTAGCATGGATATAAAATGCAAGCAATACTGAGGATTAGCTCACCATCTTACCCTGCTATTTATTCCTCTTTGAAATGACTCAGCTCTGAAGTTTGACATCTTCGTCGTTGGCAAACACAAGCACGGCGTCCCACTGATGCCTCTTGTCTCGCTATCATTTCTGTATTAGTCCACATGACAATTAGAGGAACACAGACATTTTCAGGCTCAGCCATGGCAGGAGATGTGAAGGGAGAAAATCTCCCCAAACCTTTCTGAGGCAGAGCCTGCTCCTTGCACAGCACAAGTCTTGACAAGATCCCTCCTCTTTTAACGCTTCAAGTTTCCAAGGTCAGTGACCTGTTGAAAATAAGGTCAGCTGCCTTATTTTGTGTATGTCAATTGGATGTATGTATGTACACCAATTCCCTTCCACTCGCCTCCAGAGATTTCCCACCCTTATCCCACAGAAAGTGCTTAAGGCAAGCTTTCACATAGCCTGTTGGAATACAACCCAATGCTTTCAGCACTGCTCACTTTGTTCCTTGCTATGTGGCATAGACAGCAGGCAGAAGGGTGAGCTGAGCACTTTGATGCTCACAGACCAAGAGGCATCATCTGAGCACA
This sequence comes from Neopsephotus bourkii, assembly GCF_033783945.1. Taxonomy (NCBI): domain Eukaryota; kingdom Metazoa; phylum Chordata; class Aves; order Psittaciformes; family Psittacidae; genus Neopsephotus; species Neopsephotus bourkii. Next base: position 1,203,325 of record NW_026902137.1, read on the forward strand.
GCAGTCTACATTGCCACATGGACTAATTGAGGCTATAAGAGTGCCCAGCCAAGGGAAAGGATCTTGCATAACATTTGCCTATGCTCAGTGTCTAAAATCATTAAAAAGTTAAGACCAAAAAAAAGAAGTAACATAGAATTTGAACTAATCTCAAACCAAAACACAACCAAGATGACTAGAAAGTCATTTGGAGGGAATAGGAAATGAAGAGAAAAAATATGGATTTCATACTTAATCATGGTCCCAAGGGATGGGACATTAAAGGAGATGAAAACAATTCTGTAAAGAGATAATAGAGACAATGACAGTCCTGCAAAGGTTGTGTTTCACATATATCCTTTGGAATACATCATGTAGACCCAGGTATATTTTTGTCTCCAGTCCTCCTGCAGCATGACTGCAGTAATCTGCATTGCTGGGCAATGCTTGACACCTATAGTGTGAATTAGTTGTTTTCCCTTTCACCAAAGTCACTCCATAAATATAACTCAACTATTCTTGCTCCAGCATGGAGCAGAAGACCAGACGCTAATCTGCTTGTTTCAGGAGCAGAGAAAGCCATGGAGAGAGACCATTGCTCAAGGCAAGACCATAGGAGTCCCTGCACCCCTGAGCAGCTCAGCCCAGCAGGGTCCCACTCCCCTCCTGTGCCAGCATGCTACAGATAGTGCTAATGCAACACAGTGCCTAACTCCCCCACTCAGCCAGGCTGTGACAAAAATACACCAGCAACAGGAAAGGAAAGGAAAGAACAGGATCAGCAGAAACAGGCCCCTGCCAGAGGAGCAGTGCTGGGAAAGAGAGGGGAGCAAAGACACCGAGGTGCAAAGGTGCAGCTGCAGAGCAGTGAGCACAGAGGAGCCACCGTGGCAGCTGCACATGGACACAGGAGTTTGCAGGCAGCGCTTGCCTGCTTGCTCCATCTCTAGCCAAGCAGCACTGTGTTCAGAAAATCCCTGGCTTCTCTGTACCATCCATTCCCTTGCACATATGGAGAGCAGAATAGAGACTTACGGTTGCTGCTGTGGGCACTTGGAACGTAACAGCAGTGGAGGCAGAGGGAAGTTCCCCCAGGTTAGGGAGAGACCCCATGGGCACTACACGAGGACAGGCTTTTGTGGTTTTAGCACGTAGGCACAGGGTCTTGAGCCTGTCCATCAGGCAGCAACACACACATAGACAGCCCTAAACCCACAATAGTTCCACAGCCCTGATAACCCATAGGAGCACTTTTATATGCAGGGACTACCCCATGCCCAGGCACTGACACATCAGCCAGCCATGGTACCAATGAAGTGACTTGGAAACGAGTGACCCCTGTGGTCTCCCTTCACGCTCTCCCTTCACTATAGAAGAGACTTGCAAATCCTTCCCAGCATCTGGATGTGTTTTGCTCCTCACAGACTCCCGTGTCCCAGCAGGAGATTGGAGCTGAATGAACAACTCCCCTTACGTTTAAATCTTTTGATGAGGAAGATGCTTGCCTGCAGCTGCCAGTCAGTACATCAGGCTCTTCATTATCTTTTAAAATATGAAATAAAGGAATTGACTGAAATGTCAGGCAGCAGCCTCTTGTCCTGCCTTTTATGAAAGAATAAGTTTAAAATAATAACAAGTAATAATAAAGCCCTGTCATCTCTGCAGTGCTCTCCATTATGTGTAACTGAACGTGATAAGAATTTACAGAAAGAAAAATCCAGCCAGAGGCAATAAGGCCTTACCAACGGCCTTTGACAAACCCTTTATCACAAAGGGACCTACCAATACTCTTTGGCAACCTCTTATCACAAGGGCAGCATGCAAAGAAACACCACTGCACCCCTGGGGCCAGCAGAGACAGGGGCTTGAAGAGTTCGCTCAAGTCCCACAAGATGCTCTGCCTCCATGGGCCAGCTCAGAATGTGCTCCCTAACACAAACCTCAGAGCAAGAGAAACTGCTAATGTCTGGGTGAGATTAAACTGGTGAAACCCCCAGGAGAGGAAATTAGGCAGCACAACACTTACAAATAGCCAGGATAACTACCAGCTATTGGGACAGGAAACCAAGTTCACCAGCTCCATGCTTCAGAACACAGGCTTGGCAGAAACTCCCTTTCTTTGCTTTTATATCAGCTTTATGAGATGAAAGCCCCTTCAGGAGGCCTCAGGGCCTGATCCTGCAGTGTTGCTCAAGAGAAGCATCAGGCGTTTTGCAGAGTTAAGGAAGTAGCCTGTGGTTTAGACATCTTTTCAGTCAAACAGAAGCTGTCCTTGATTAGCTTTGACAGAGGAATTAAGGTATTGGAGGTGCTGGGAGCAGATCTGAGATACCATGAGCACTTCAAGGGCTGTGAATTTTGCGTGTTAGTCTAGAATTCAAAGCCCTAAAACCTCCTTAAATCGTTCAAATTACCAGAATGTTTAGATCAAAAAAATCAAAACAGCCAGTGGAGACAATTTAACTTCTTTTAGCGTTCATTTCAAAGTGCTGGGCTTTTCAAACTGATAGAAGTTAACCATTTGAAATGCCAGCTTCGTGCAGTACAGCAGAAAGCCATGCCAATTAGAAGATGAAAAAAGTGTTTTGTCATTTTTCTGATGATATCAGAACAGTGGCTTTTTAAAGAGAAGATGATCCAAAACAAAAACATCATCAAAACAGCAATGTGGTGAAGCATTAAAATTCCAGCAGAGCTGCCTTTGGCTACAGAAAGCACCAGAGCTCCTCCTGCCCAGCCCTGCTTTGGGAGTCTGCTTCCTAGAGAAGTTCAATGCCAGACTCAAGGTCTTCCAGGGCAAGGATCTGAATAACAGATCAGCTTCCCTTTTGAACTGGATGTCAAGATTTCTTGGCTCAAGATAGATGTTGAAATGCAGGAACCTCAAACTCACCACCTATCTGAAGAATGAGAGACTGAAAGTAAGGCTTGGAGGCAAATGCTAATTATCAGTGTTCTGTGTAATTGGCATCTTCCACTGGAATTCCCTGGGTCATCTGCCTTCAGTGGGAAGATTCAGACTTGCTTTGGTTTAACTATCTTATCAAGAAGACAACCACGATAATCATCAGAATAGGTCAGTATTGCCAGCATTGACAGATGCCTGCACAAAGGCAAGAGAAGCTTGACAAGCAGTAACGTTTGGCTAGATATGACGGTGGTGCAGGTACAAAGGAAAGGAATGTCTGAAAATAGAGGGGAAAATACAAGCTTAAAAATTGCTAAGCTTTGCAGCACCATGCATGAAGCTGAAAACAAGAAGCACTGCTTGCTCCTAGAGTCCACTGCAAGTAGGAAAGCTGTCAGTGCAAGGAAACATCTCTTTCATTGGTGTTATCTATCACTGGTTGGGCATTAGCAAAGGGGGAAGCATTTTTGTCCCCAACTGTATACGTGTCCCATGATTTATATTCTTTACAACATTTTTATGAGCTACTTTAGCACATCATCCAGTGTAATAACAGTATGATAATTGTGTTGGCTGCATGTCCTGGCACTTAATTATAATGCTGTCATTGTCATTTCCCAGCTTGTCTAACAGAATAACTTGCCATGTGGTTGACATCCAATTAAGAAAAAGGGGGGAAAAGGAAAGAAAAAATATACAAATATGACACCAACATAAGACACTTGCTTGATGGCTTTGTGATAAAGTCCCTAAGTTACAGCTCTGCACAACGGTGTCCACTTTCATCTGCAGGCTTCTTGCACAGGTTCTGTATACACCAGAAGGACCTCCTGTAATTCAAAGGCTTAGTTTTAAGATGTCTTATTCCTTTCCTCTGGACCAGCACAGGTCAAGCTCCAGCCTAGCTCTGACAAACATTTGCTGTCCTCACATGATAGAGATTTTCCCCTTTACTAAGTGCAGGTACAGCTCCAGCCCCAACCTTAAGCTGTCTGAAAAGAGCTTGTTGAAGATGCAGAACCCCTGCTCCTGCAGCTAACAGAGCTGATGAGGCTGGCACCCTCCTCCAGTGCATCCTCACTCAACAGCTCCCACCCAAAATCCAACTGAGAAAATTTGACAAATCCTGTAACATCTCATCTACCACCTCCATGATACTCAGAATGTTCCAAGCCCCAGATCAGTCCTCAAGGCACTGTTTCTTAATCAAAGCATCTGACACGCAGTACTAAATTTACTTTGCTTACCCTGGCTGTCCTTTCTAGCATGCCTGTTTTAGGGAAGCTTTCTCTAGGATCACTAACACAAGCAAGTTACAAGTAATGGTGCATAGACAGTGCTACTACCACCGTTCATTTGTACTCTTTGCTCACACATGGCCTCTTACAATAGCTCAGTTCACTCATGGGAACTGATCTGTGCTTCACATGTTAGCTACACAAACCCAGGATGTCCATTCTAGCACAAACAAATCCAGTTTTTCATACCATCATAGCCAGGTATTAGAGGCTTATGTGCATTACTAAATGATCTTTATCCAATCCCATAGTTGAGCATCACAAGAACTGAGACACTGCAGCTGCTTCACAGCTGTAGGAATTCCAGCCCTAGGGACCTCAGTGAATTCAAGATTGCTGTGTACTCTGTGTTCCTTTCCACAGTGATTATTTATGTAACTAGGATTAATAGAGACACAGAAAGAGCTCTAGACAAATAACACACCTGTGAAATAATAAACTGCAGTGCTGTCGCACTAGGATTCTTCACTATGAGCAGTTACACACAAGCTTGCCCTAAGAAATCTCTATAGCTTTTTTCAGGAGAAGGTTTCCTCTCCCCATACTTCTTTCCTACACGAGCAAGAGGTGTGCACAGTGATGCTCCTCTCTCTCTTGTCTTCTCCCTGCTGCTGCCAACTTTCAGCAGTGCTGCACCCCATGGTCTGTCAGGCTCTTGGACACAGGCAGAGGAGCAAGCAGCGACAGCAGCACTGCACTGGAAATCATGGTTTAAAGGTTTAGTAATGTGTTGTGCCTGTATTTATTCTTCCCAGACTGCATTTGTTGGCCACATGGAGACTCTGCAGGTGGGAGCTGGAGCAAGTAAGTGCCCTTTTTTCCTTCTTTCCAGGCCTTATCACAGCTTTGTTCTGAATTTTGGAGCATTTCCTTCTCCCCCCAAAAAGCCATAGGAAGTCATGCAGGCTGTGAAGTAGTTGGGCTGAGGGGACTGAGAGGGGAAAAGCCATGCAGGGAGGTTTAAGTTAATGGAGTGTGGCAGAGAGAAGAATGGCTTGTTTTACCCCTTTCCATCCAGAAAATCTCCTGAGGATAAAAATCACTGAATCAAAGCTGAACTTACAAGAGACTTAAGGCGAGAGCATTAGGATTTGGGGAAGAAAGGCAATCATCAGCTTGCTCTGCCTAAGGTAAAGCTGATATGGTCACACCTGAGATGAAAGGATTAACACGTTATTGTAGCTTGTAGTGGGACACAGCGGGATGCTTTGGGGCACTGACCAACAGGGGACCTGCTGCAGCACCTCCTGTTGCTCTACTGAGGAAACCTGAGCTGAAAGCAGAAGGGCACAGGTAGGACCCCTCAGCAACTGCTGCAAACAGCTCCTCTCTGTGAGGTTCCCCCAAGCATCCAGGGCTCACCTCTTGGTTCCTGTAGGGCTCAGCAGCAGTGCTGCCCTTTGCCCAGTGCTTGGGCTTTTCCTTCCAGCTCCCACTGCTGCACAGCTCCCCTTCCCTACAAGATAATCTCCACTCATGATTCCACGCTGAGAAGCTGCACCAGCAGCTACAGTGCTGGAGCAATGTGCAATGTCCCGGGGCATCTGCAAAAGGTCACTGAGAACTGTTTTCTCTTGAGCCTTGTTTTTGTTTAAGAAGTCTGGGGAAGTGCTTTTTTTGGAGGCTGGGAGGGGGAATTGTGCTGCTTTAACATAAATTTCACTGAGAGGCTGCAACCTGCATTTAAATTGATTTATGAGCATGCTCACTGGGGTCTGCACCACCTTAACCAAGGCAATTAAAAACCTGATGTTAGCTTAATTGGTTCAAGGTTTACTACAAGCAAAGCTTAAATGCTGAGATGCTTTTCCAGAAGAGCACACTGAGTTATTTGTCTGGTGTTTCAAAGGCATATGTCCATGCTAATGTCCTTTGTCTTTGCTGAGCAGATCACTACAGCAACTGACCTAGACACAACACCTATGTGTCACTGTGTGAGAACTGAGGACTCCCCCAGGGTGATCAAGGTCTGTAAAGCAAAATTCAACTTATTCAAATAAGATCCATGTGCCTCAGTTGGAATCAGTTCACCTATGATGTGACCCCCACTGCCTGCTCTTTCTAGCTTTTATATTAAAACCTCATTAGCTTCTGCAAACAAAGCCAGGAGATGGTTAAGATCCAAGATCATTAATACCCCACAAACCTAATGTACAGAGGCTTCAACAAAAGCTTTTGATTTAGCCAATCCTTTGAGTTTCTTGTTCTTAATCAATTATTTCTGTCCTGCAAACAACTTCCCTTTCCCCTAGTATAACATCTTAATTAAATGCATCTGAACTGAACCACATACCTGCTAGCAGGGGTGAACACATCAAGCTGGGAGAAATTACACCTCTTGCTCCACTGTTCTCATGCTTATTTGCAGATCTAAATAGGAGCCATGCCTTTCACAAGCATGTCTTTACTGCTATTTCACAGGAATTGCTATACAGTAATATAGTAAGTGAAATCACTAAGCAGGCATTTCTCAACTACAACAAAATATTCTGAACCTCACAATATTTTTACCTGTGTAGGTAATATACAGTCTACATGAGACCATCTCCTACCATGAAACACCTTTCTTTGCTAATTAGAAGTGTTTTCCTGATTATTTGATGCTAGTGGGTAGAAAGCAGCTTTGAGCCTTCGTCAAGTAAAACAAAGGCTAAAGAATACTTTATTAGTGCCAAATTTCATTTGATCTTTTAGAACTCCTCCATGAGCACTGCCTGATAACTATTTCCCTTATATACATTTCAATTTCATGAGAATCTTGTCTGATTTAACTCTGCTTGGGAAGACAATAGTTGCATGCTAGTGAGAGCAGCGCTTTGCTTACATTCAGACATGATGAAAAATGAAATAGCTCTTAAGGGGCCACTTCTTGAAATACTGCTACAAGTCCTTAAAAATCTCCAGCCCTTGCAAGATTGCCCATTCAAATTGTATGGTCTCAAGTAGCTCAGAAAAACCACTTGTATCCTATTTCATGTGTTGTTCTACGTCATGCATTTAGACATCTCATATGCAAACACAACCTTTCCTCTAAGCACTCCTTAAACAGAACTGCGTATTTGGCATGAGCCAACACATTTGCCTCTGTTCCATATAGCAACCAGCAGCATTAATTGAAACACCAGTGACCTCAACATGTGCACTTTGCTGGATCAGTTTATGGGCACTGATATAAGAAAGAAGAAAAAGAACTAAAGCAACTGAGGAGGAGGAGGAGCTGATCACCCAGGTAAACCAGCAGCCCAGGTAGGTGAGGATACAACCATTAATCACCATAGAGATAACGCCAGGAAAGGACAATAATCCGTAATAAGTTTTGTCATTTCTTTGCATTGTCTCATAATAGGAGAAATACAGCAAACAACTGTCAACAGTTGTTCACAATTATCATTTCAGCTTTTGCACTGAGGTTTGGTCTTATGCATTGAGCCACTGCCCCCTCAATGTTCATAAAGTTCTCCTTATCCTAAGCTAGCGTTGAGGATTCATTGTGTTTCTGTCCCTTTGATGTTGGAACTATTGGTTGCCCCAGCACCACTGTGTTTTTCTTCATCGTAGTTATTTAAGGGAACTTTTTCCACCTGACCCAGGCAAAAGCCTTTCACGTGGCAGCTCGAGATCAAAGTTAATTTGCTCATACCAAAGGGCTTCACAAACACACAGTTAAAAATATAGCCTCCCAGTTACAGTTGCATTCCCAGAACTGCAAAGAGCTGAGAACCAGCACAAGTAACCCCTACACCAGACCCCTGTCTGATGTCCATCCAAGGCTGGGATCCTGCCTCCTGCCAAGGACAGCAGGCAGAAAAAAAGCAGAAGAGACTTCTGCAGGAATAGAACCAAGGGAGATGCCCTCTTCATACAGAACAAACTGCATGAACCTGTGTGATCACCTTCCGTTGTCCCAGGTTTGTATTCTCAGATATGTTGCAATCACTGAAATTTGACTAAGAGTCTTAATAAGTGCTATTGAAAAGGACTATATGCAGTTTATCACATGCAATGGAATCCTGCTTACTGGAATTACTTACAAAGCTACCAATGCGCTGCTTTTTTAATGTTTTAAAATTAGTCTTTTGTTTTAATTTCAATCCTGTTTTGCCTGCTGTTACACCATCTGAGAGCAGCTTTGCAAGGAAACCTCTGCACAGGTGAGCAGAGAAAACATTATCAGAACTTGCTTATCTTTTTATGCCACAGAATCATGACAATCTCCATAACCTATCTCCCTTTGGTAATGATCCATATAGCTACGAGGCAATTTCCAGGCTTGAATCCAAGCACAGGAGGCTTAACACTTCCATGTTAACCTTTGGCACAGCTCTTACTATGCTGCACTTCTCAACTCTCACAGTTTTCCACCAAGTCCCAATTCTGGATGAAGAACAAGGAAAAAGCCAAACAAACCCAAGTCCTGCTTCCTTTCAGGCAAAGCCTGGGACTCTTCCCACGGAGTTCAAAGGCAGTTTGAGCACCATCTTGAGATTTACAACCAGGATTTCACGGATTTCCTCGTCCTTCATGGTTGGGAATGATCTCATGGTAGTTCATTTTTAACCAACGAAATACTTTCCACTTAATCTCTAAAAAGGGACTTTGAACTCTTTAACTTTTAAGGCTACTTTCCGATTTCATTCCGAACTCTCCATCTAGCATTCAAGTGGAGCACTCAGCACAGATTTGGCTTAAAACCTCCCTATTCAAAAATGTTTTGTGTCCAACTTGACATCTAATGTTTAAAAAGCTGCTTTGGCAGCATATGAATCAGAGGAGGAGCTGTAGACTGGGAGGCAGAACAGGAAGAAAACACACCAGCATCAACAGTATGTCCCTAAATCTGTGACACTCTACCAAGAGAGACTTTGTCAGCTCAGTTTTCACCAAAGTACACAGTACAAAGTACACCTCTTCAGGTGATAGTTAATCACGGTCCATTGGTGCATACTGATGAACTGGTAGAGCCTTTGCTGAGATATTTTTAGCCTAGTTTCCTAAGGAGAGTGGACCTATGTGGCTATGCTGCCTATGCTGATCCTTCCAGACCAATTTTCCACAGATCTTTCAAAACAGCTGTCTAAATTTTAGCGAAGTTTGACAGCGGAGTAGATGTTTGTAGGTATGTAATTATCTCTTATCTCCTGAAAATCACATCAGAAAAAACAAGTCTGAACTACTTGTTGTCCCTGTTATTTCACCAGTTGACCAGCAAAGCCACACTCAGAAACAGCCTCTTGGTTTGCTAATAGCTACAGGACAAAGGACAGTGCTGGAACTGTCAGGAGGATAAGCCTGAGAGGATTTTGAGTAGGAGTAGAATCATGAGGACACTCACAATAAAATCAAGCTTCATAAGCTTCAGTGTTTCTACTACCCTGTGGTATGATCTCTCTCTCTCATAAAGCTAAGGTTTTATAGAGTCACATTACCTCCAGGACCTGTGAAACATCAGATATCACAGGGCTCACCAAGACAAATGACAAGCACTGCCTAGGGCTAATGTATTTGCTTATCTGCACTTGTTTTCCTCTTTCCCTCTGGGCCTTTCAAAGACAAAAATTAAAACTGCAGTGGCCTGCCTTGCATCAGCTTCAGAAGAGCCATCAGTTCAAGACCACTGGCATTAACCTTTGTAAGTGTTATCTTCATTAATGGGCATGAGGCATATAAGGGGGGGGGGTGCAAGTATCAGGTAGACTTCAATCTGCATGACTGACAGTCTGGCCATTGGATTCCCTTCCAAAAATCAGAATACAGATACATGTTAGGTACCAAGTCGTTTTATGACTTATTCCTTAAGGACTGTTCATGAGCATCCTGCAACAGCTACCGATGCAAGCATGCTCCAACTATTTGCTAAACACTGGGCACAGGAGAAATGGAGCACTGATGAAGGGAATGTTCAGCACATGGAAGCTGTGCTTATGTCATTGAATACCCCTGAGCAATTCATGCCACCTTTGCATGTCTCAGTTTCACCCTCGGTAACTAGAAGTTATTAACAAGATCTGAGCTTAGTGTTGATCTTGAGGAATGTTAGAGGAAATCTGCCTTAGTCTCCCATGAGAATTAGGTCCTGATAGAAGTGAGCAGCATACAGACTACAGGCATAAATTACTATAAGCTAGTCATGGGTAGGCCTGCTCAAGCCACCAAACCAGCACACTGCAGGTACATCATGAGACAGGTCTTTCCCCCACACTTACACATAGCATCCGCCAGTATTTCTGTGCTCCCCAGCTCCTGATGGAAGTCCCTTCAATGGGGATAGCAAAGCCAAAGCACAGACCTCTTCACCTCTTCCCTTTGCCTCCAGACCAACAGCACTTGGACTGGCACTTCTGCTTCTTCCTGGGCACTTGCACATATACTTTCATGGACAGTCTGCTTTCCAGAGGCAAAGAATCAGAAGCTCTTTCTTTAAAATGAAATTTTCACTTCTTAAACACCACAGTGGTAGCTTGTGAGAGAGAGGTACCCTCCATGCACTGCTCCACTACAGAGAACAGCCGTTCGCACAGTCCAGTGCAGACTGTTTGCCATGTTATCATCACAGCACATCAGGAGAGTCCCTGCTCTGGATCAGCCACTGATGGACACCAGCTAGTTGAGAACACTGACCTGCAGGAGAAAAGGACATGGACTTATCCTCAACTATAGCTCTCAAGAGACACATTGCTGATGGTTTGGAGCTGGGATCTTGAAACCATTCCCTCATCCTTCCTTGGGCTTCGATTTTCAACTAATTCCCAGCAGCCTATTGAGTTAATGCCCCCAGATCTCCCTCATAAAAAGTGTTTTATGAGCATTTTGCATAAGCAATACAATTTTCTGTTTCTTTCTAAAAGACTTGACCAGCATCACAATGAGAAATTGAGGTCAGTTCACTAAGTTCACTGTCTATAGCAGAAAGGCATCATCTGTAATAAATATTAGTGTACAGTGACTGCTCTGGCAACCTCTGTTGAACTACTATGGAATTTACAGCATAGATTTAATTTGTAAGTTTGTCCATTTTCCCGTAAGGCTTTTTAAATAGGTATCTAATATTTATATCTGCATATACTTTGCTGGAAGCAGTTAAGCATTTATAATGAGACAACAATAAAATAATGCATTTACTTTATTTGCTGTACTAATTATTTCCTCTTGAATGATTTAGTATATATTGTAATTTCTGTTTATAAACAGCACTGTTGTCCGCCCCTGGGAGTTTGTTCATCAGTTACAACAGGTCATCAGCAGGTATACACAGGGAATTCTAAAAGTGCTCCTTGTGTGAAGCAAGGAGAAGGAATAAGGTCAAGGTGCTCTTGCAGGGCTTCTTCTGGAAAAATTCTGTTGGTTTATGAAAGCCACAATCCATGCTGGGAACTTAGCACAGCTCTTCAGGCACACCAGCTCCTGAGTAAAATAAGATGCTCCCTGCCATGAATTCAGTGCCGTGCACACAAACATTTGTGTGCATGAGCATTAGAGCAGTTCTGGCCACTCTGGGGGCAGAGGTGGAGAATCGCACCCTGCAAGTGTTTCTGTTGATAATACATTCTCTAAGCAAGAGAACGGCATGAAGCCATGTGGCTCACCAGGCCACTGCATGGAACTGTAACACAAATTGTGCCTGTTGCCTGTTATCATAGAATCATAGAATAGTTAGGGTTGGAAAGGACCTTAAGATCATCAAGTTCCAACCCCCCTGCCATGGGCAGGGACACCTCGCTCTAAACCATATCACCCAAGGCCTCGTCCAACCTGGCCTTGAACACCACCAGGGATGGAGCATTCACAACCTCCCTGGGAAACCCATTCCAGTGCCTCACCACCCTAACAGCAAAGAATTTCCTCCTTATACCCAATCTAAACTTTAACCCATTACCCCTTGTCCTGTCACTACAGTCCCTAATGAAGAGATGTTTACACAATGGATTGATTAGATCCTAAAATAGAAGTAGGAAAATGAGTGAACTAGAGGCAGCTCATTCAGGTGCTTTAATTCCCGGGCTTCTCATCTAATGACAAAGACATAAGAAACTAACAGATAACTACTAATGTTCTACAGAAATTATGTTAAAATCCTACATTATTTAACAGCATAAAGTAAAATAATTTTGGGGGTGATTCTGAAAGGCTATAGATTGATGTCATGGTAGATGAAAGGATTTGTCCATGGTTTTCCTGAGCAAGGACAGCAGTCCCTAGAAATTGCCCCATTACTAAAGAAACCCCTGTTATGGGCACAGATTTCCACAGGCTCACAAATAAAGCCTTTCTCCTAGTGCTGCTGCACAGAACCTGGAAGATTAGGACACAGGCTTTACAGAGGCACAGAACATAACAGCCGATGCTTGTAAATAGATTTTCCACCTTCCTTTTTATCCATACAACACATCACATCACAATTAGTCATTTTTTCTTTAAGAAAGCTCAGGACAGGATCCTAAATACAGATTCCCACAATCACAGGATATTTGCAAGTCAAAGTCCCAGGCTTCTGCTGTCTGCTCTTACCTACAGCCCTGTTCTTTCACTTCTCCTCTGGATCCTGCTTTGCCAGGAATTCTGCAATCCTTTCCCTCTTCCACTAACTGCACCTCTCCTCTTCCTGCTCTAGGACAAGAAGCCAAACAGCTTGGCACAGCCAGCCCCTACTGAACCTCCTTGTCTCTGGCTACAAGTTGGCTCATGCCCATCAACCAACATTATGAAAGTGTAATGTAGAATGCAACCTCCTCTCTTAAAGAAGGGAATTAGGACAGTGGGTTTCACAGGTCTGAAAGAAGGAAAGAAACAAAATGGAAGAGGTGGCCCAAGACGACATCACAATGCAAAAGCAGGATGGAAGTAAACGCCTTGTGATAGTGACAGACACAGAAATAGAAGAGCATTGGAGAGGAAGAACATTGGCAACAGAGACAGCTAAATGAAGGGGTATATTGCTCATGTAAAAGGCAACTTACAGGGCTGGAAGTAAATGTTATTAGAGAAGCTATTCCAAGAACCAGGTTTATTTATGCCCTGTGGATTTTCCCTGCTATTTCCTACGACTCCACAGCATCAAGGAGGACTCACAAGCCAAGCCACACTTGCACAATTCACCCCAGTCACCCCCCACCAGCAAACATGCCATGTGCAGCTGAACTGCTGCTGAGCCTGGGATCTGCTCTACAACCTACCTGGGGATAATGTCCCCCTTTCCAACCTCAGACTCAGGCTTTGTATGGCAACTGCATTATACAAGCACACATGAAAACACAGTAACAGCCACTGCAGTAAGTGCTGATGAGAGACAACTGCTTGGTTCATTTTTTATGAGGATATCTGCCCCGGAAAGGACCCTTAGGAGCAAGGCTTCAGTAGCATATGGTCAGTGCAAAGCATTAGATGCTTTTTGCTGAAACATGTATAAAGATTACCTTCCTCTGTCCCAGAAGCCAACTTAGCCCAGTTACTCCTGCCCCGAAAGAAATACTCATTTTAAAACGTATGGTAAGGCAGATGATTTTTACAGACAGCCTGCAGTTAGGTACCAGCATCCCACAACATGTCACTGGGAGATGGGTTTACGAGGCCTCTGTGTAGTCTCTGCATTTGCTTTCATGAGAGTTACAAAACGTATACTTTCTCCTAAGTACCACTTGGCTTTGTTACTTTTTAAAAGGAGCAGAGCTCTTCAATAGCACAGAAAGGGAATAGACCCAACACTCTGTAATCTAAGCTTCTAAAGAACAGTTTTTAAACCAACCTTTATTTCACAGATTTCAGACATGTTTTAAGACATTTTGCAGATGAACATTTTTCAGTTACCAGGTGAAACAAAACGAAACGGCTTGAGTAAAAGAACCACAAATATGACAAATAACAGTAACTGTGCCTTCTATTGAAATCCCCAAAGGAAACTAGAAATGGACTGAAAAAGGGTGAAAATGCTAACTTGGACATTTCAAGCACAGAATATGTCTGGTATGTTTCAGGTACAGCAGAGTATTGGACACAGAGTATACAAAGCCAGAAATAAGGAAAACTGAGAAGTGACAATGTTCCCTTTCCCATTAACCCTTGCAGAAGATCTTTAGGATGTTCCAGAGAATGGAACATCCCCCATTTGGTGACTTCAAGGGGAGTATTACATGATACAGCTCCTGGAGTCCAGTGATTACAAAAGCTATTCCTCATTTGCCCACACTCATTTCCTAGTGCTTGCAACTGCAAAGAAACCTTCAAAAAGCATTTTTTCCACAATACTATGTCTGCCTCCTTGCAAGTCCACAAAGACTTAGAAAACATCCTATTCTGTGCCAACAGCTGTAAGTAATGTACGAGTATTTGTGTATGTGTGGCCAGGTTTGTCTGGAGCCAGCAAGCAGCCGTCTTGCCCACAGAGCTTTGAGATCCTTCCAGGTGGTGTTAATAAAGCAAAGCATGGTAACATTATCATTATTTTCCACTTTAATTCTTTAATTTCATGCTTCACTTTTGTTGGTGTTTCGTGCACTGGAACATTTGTAATCATTCATTATTCTGGTTGAGAGAGAATGCATAAGGTTTTAGGAGTGATATGACATTTACACTCACTTATGAGTTATTAGATGTCTTCTTATATGGGATGAAGAATGTCAGATCTTGACATCTTGTCTTTTGAATATCAACCAAGTTTCCTTTGTAGCTTCCTCTCAGTTATTCACTATCAGTACTCTTATCCTCAGACAGAAGCAATCACACATCACATGTACAGAAATAAAAATTACAGCATCTGACCAGTACCTTGCATGCTGCATGTGCAATACAGATTTAAGGGATGATTCTGCGTCTTTATTTATGTGACCCTTGTCTTTAAAGTCAAGGAACCTACTCCTGTGAGAAAGTGCTTCTCAAAGTTGTAAAACCAGGTCTTGAATGTATTTTAAAGTGTAATTATAGTACTATTTAACTATCAGTTATAAGCTGGAACCTACAGAGTAAGGAAAAGGCTTGCTCACTTAATAAAATATTGCTGTCATTACCAACCCTGAAAATGGTTATTAAAAACCTTAAGCACCCACTACTACCTGCAGCCTGCTGCTCACAGCACCTCCACATCCAGGGAGAGACACTTATCAGCACACCCTGATAACTTCCAGTGCGTTCTTCAGTGAAGGATTAACCCCAACACAAATCAGTGCCTGGTGCTGTACAGGTGCTCTGCGGGGACATGAGCCATTCCCTGAATAACACATTGCCTCTGTTCCTATAAGATGCAGCAATGATCTTCTGTAGCAATTAGACATCCTACAGATATTTGCATGCCAACCTCCCATCCCAAAGTCTGGGAGGTGACATTAGAGTGTTTCTAGGTGGCATCTCTTATCCCTGCCAAGAAACTCACTTCTGAAAGCAAGTGAGATTTACAGTTTGGTCCCATGTCCTTTCAATTGTGCAAAAAGCACTGAAAACAATTTAATATGACCTGTCTGTATAGCGTCTACCTTCCCCTATGGGTTAAAACTGCATCCAATTTTCAGCAGAAACATTTAAACACACAGTCATAGGAAGGAAAGCCGCACAGAAATGTGGCACACTGCTCCTTTTACCTCTCTCTGTGCCTGAACAGTGCATGGAGGAAGAAGCAGCGTTTCAAGTCTAATTGTGTATTATGCTGACTCTTAGCGTGACTGATAAACCAGCTCAATTCACATCCTCGCTCCAGAGTGCTAGAAGACAAGCAACACTTAGACACAAGTCATTTTTCTATGTCAAGCAATTTTCTACAACCTGCTCAGCTGCTACACATCTTTGATTTAAGCCACCGCTCCTCCTAAAAGCAGCATCAGAGCATCCTCTTTCAAGGCTGTGGGATGCTGTAAGCAGTTTCATGTCGCATTCATCATAGATACAAACATGACAAACAATGGGATGAAAACCGTTGATGAAAACAGGCAAATAAAGAACTGACAAAAAGGAGTGCACAAAGGACGAAGAAAGAAAAGCAGCTATATTGGATAACATTCTTGTCAAGCAGGGTACATCCAAGCTCACCCTTTCACTGCTATTTAGCTATTGAAAAGGCTTTTCTCCCCAAGTCAGTATTGGCAACAGCTCTCCTTAATTTTGTACCAAAAGGTGGCAGCACTCCAACCACCTTCAGTGCGTCCCTCTTCGCGCTTCTACTTCCCAAGAACTGTAAAGGACCCATGAACCACAGCTTTCAGAGTCAAGCAAATATTTCCAAATCCTCATACCGCATTAATTTTTCCCTTTCACAGGTTGAAAGGTTTTTTGTAATTATTATTTAGAAGCACTTTACAAACATTCAACCAGATCTTGCAACACATCTGTGAACAGCAAATTTGGAGCCTGTAGGTTCAAAGACAAGGAAGGGTGGGCTATTCAATAAAGGAGCAGGAACAGTAATGCAGATAAGCTATTAGCACTCTTTCAGAATGAAATGAAACAAATTGGTTTCAAACACCACCTCATTCAATATGGAAAAGAAGCCCAAGTATAGTTTAAAACAAACAAACCAACCCCTGTAGCAATTATTTTGACAAATGCACTCCAAGAGGAACATGCATGGATCCAGAACTAGAGAGCAGCCCAAGATGGTTAAGCAGAGATCTCACTCAAAATCTATCTCTAATTCAGATTAAGCTAGAAGCTCAGAAGCAACCCTGTGCAGTACTGAAGCTTAGGGTAAAAGGATTAATAACACACAGATTAATAGAACCTTCACTATTAACAGCACCTCATCATCAGGATGATCACACCACTGCCTATGTAGCAGAGGGAGGGGGATGAAACAGAAATAGTAACACTGGTGTCAGACCATCCGAGATTCATGCAAAACAGGAAAACAATCCTGAATTCTAAGCAGCTGATTTCTATATGTATATTAATACGTATCTGTTCAGAGAGTCATTGCTTCGTCCTATTCATTTTTATTTCATTTTCTACTTGGAAGCAGCAGCAGTCCCAGGCACAAGTATAAAATTCTGCACAGTTGTGCAGTCACAGGAATAACCAATAAATTTGGTTCTATTTTGTTGGCAAATTGCGTTCACAAGTTGTGCTGCAGGTGAAAACCTGACATTGTTGAAGTCAGTAGGTGTTTTTTCCACTGCCTACTCTAACAGCCTACAAAAATTGAGATTAGTAAATATACTAAAATTTTTTTGCATATTTATTTCTGAACTAAACGTTGTAGGCAAGAAGAGATCAAGCCAAAGATTTCCCCAGAGATCATTCAGTTTGAATCTTAGCTACTTATTGCCTGGAGGGCTCGATCAGTCACCTGATATTTCGTTTGTACCCACATTTGTCACTAGAGATGTTGCAAAACTGCAAAATCTACCAAGACCCCATGACAGGCATATTTTGCATATACAGTTGCATGTCAGTTCTTGTAATTACCATTAATATTCATACGCTCCTTTTCTTACAGAAGTTCTCACAAACAATTTCTACTTCTGTGAATGCTGATGAGGAATAGACTGAAGGGATCAGAAATAACTTGCTGGAAAATTTGTTATTTTGATTGGAATAAGTGTTCACGCATCTCTCAATGTTCTTCATTCAGGCCCACACTTGCAGAAGTCATCCTTTTCATTATTTATTGGTTTTAGTTTCCTGTATTTACAGAAACCAGCTTTTTACTTAGCAGTACAAGAAGGAAGTCAACATGACACCATTAGGAATAATTACAACTCGGTTTCTGCACAGAAGTAACTTATTACTCTGGCAGCTAAAGCAAAATATGTCAGTCAGATAGTCTTACTTCCAAGACACTGCAACTTTCCTCATCTAAAGTAAAACAGGCAGGATCTGATTGCTGCTCGCAGTGGAAGACTGGCAAGGGATTCATGTTATCACTTCAGTAGCAACTGACGATACACTGCAAAACATCTTACCCTACTCTACATCCCTCTGAGATCATCACCCAGCCACTTCCAAGCAAGTCACTCCTCTCAGGTTGCTAACACACAGTTAAGGGCTTCCAAGGGATCACTCAGAATTAAAGGCCTGTGCGGCAAGATCATTACGTTTCAAGAAATAGGAAGAAATTAGAGGCTGATTAAGAAAGATCATCAGTGCTTCTAAGCAGGGACCTAACCCATGCGCCGGGCAGGCTTCCACTACGTGTACTATTTGACAAATGCTTTTCCAATCATCTCTTGAATAACTATAATTAATAGCAACTATTTTACTCATCCTAGAGAATATTAAGTTACTTAAATCCTCTGGGGCTCCAATTCTGACCCATCTTAGGACATGATTCTCAAATACATTTTGCATGCTGTAATAGCTGCCAGTCAAAGAAACATCTTGAATCCCAGTTAATCAGCCATTAACCTCATGGTGCCCAGCCACACAAGAGAGATGATAAACCAACACCTGCAGGGCCCATGCTGCCAGGAGCACAGGGAGGCAGCAAAAGCAGCTGCAGGTCAGCTCTTGCATGCACAGGAATCGTTCATTAGAATGAATTGTGTCATGCTTAATCAGAGAAGGGAATTTAGGATGCATAGAGGGTGCCTTCTTTTGAGATTTTGACTTTGCCAACTTAACCAATGCCCTAAGCTCATGGATCCTTAAAAAATTAAAAGCTGAAAAGAAAAAAAAGTACCCTACAGTCCAGCAGGACTGAATTCTCACATTTAATCAGCTGGATCCGGATGTTCACATCCACAGCCAGTCCTTCAGTTAACCTATGATGAGAAGTAGTAGAAAGCTGTTAAAGATCATGTAGACATCCAGTACAGAGGGATGGAGATCACAGTTATCAGTTGTTTATGAGACAGCAGATATAAATGCCTGATTAATGGTTTCAGCTCCACATGCATCCCCAGGCTCTCCCTAAAGTCCTCTTTAGCTCCTGTCCCTCTCCTCATCTGTCCCTCATCAACTTGTCCCAAACCACCTCCAATACCTGCTTTTTCACCCACAGCTCTTATTCTCCCTTTTTCTCTGTTCTTCCTCAATAATCAAACCCCAAGAGGCTGATTTTCTTGGCAGCTTCCTCCACTAGCTGGAACAAAAAGTATCTCCAAGCTACCCAGAAGCTCTAAGTATAAAATGGCTCTCCTAAATATACATTTAATCTATGCCTTGTCCTTTGTACAATGCAAATATAGCCCCCTTTGAGAATGTATTGGTTCTCATGCACCTGTCACAACCAAGTTGGTTTATCCACAGGCTAAACACAAGCTTCCACTCAGTTCATCCTGTCTTTTAATGCTATATTTGGACAAATCTGGGTCTGCACACGTTCTCCTCCTGTACACCCCAGGAGTCTTGCACCAACTTCCACTAGGCCTTTGATGGAGAGCAGCCAGGCTGCTCATTAGTCCGTTAGGAAGCTGCTCATCAGTCCCATTCCCAAACTCCCCATTACTTCCATGGAATAGCTGCAGTAATTGGGCTGCCTATTTGTCAGGCCCGGATTAGCATTGCTTCAGCCAAACGCTAATGGCGCATCCTGCAGCGTGTCGCACCACGTCTCCTCAATGCCAATGCAGTTGTGGTTTTTGTCACTGCTTTTGGGTCTGTCCTGTTTATTTGTCAGGAAAATGGCAGAGTTTTAACAACATGCTCAGTGACCTCTGTTCTCAGCACTGCTTCTCGCCTGCACTGAAGGAGGGTGAGAACAAGGATAACACATCCTGCTTCTAGAAACAGTCCTGGGAGCGACTGAAGGTCTAGACAATGATGCCAGAGAATTAAAAGCAAGATTCAAACCTGGCCAGCAAATATTTAAAAGCTTCAAATATCTGTTATAAAACCAGCTTTGTGTTAATGGAGATAGCATGGGAAGGATCCTGCCATTTAAAGAAGCAGCTACTTCTCTCCACTTGTTTTGGAGTACTTGGGGAAGCACTGTGAAGCAGGCTCTTGCTCCTGATCTCAGCATCCACCAAAGAAAAGCACTGGGATCCACAAAACAGGCAAGAGGCAGCAGGAGTTGGGAAGGAAATAAAGGACCTATAAATAACTCTGATGCTACAGAGAGCGGTAGCAGCAGCAGAGTCTCAGTAGCAAGGTGTTGTTCATGGTGCTTCTGGCCCAGGGAGTGGGGTCCCCTCATCCCTGTGCCTCCACTATGTTAAACTGTGTTCAATACTGTCTAGGAGGTGAGGGGGCAGCAAGCTTAGAGCTGCCTAGGCTGACCCCCACCCTGGGAAGCACAACATGGGCCAGGAAAAACAATCTCTTGTAAAACCAGTAAAATCAGAGTTACCAACCCTCACCTCCAGCCCATTTAGGCTTAAGCTGAGAGCCGACCTAACTCTGCACAACCCATCTGGTCACTTCTACTGTCTGCAGGTTGTCCATCAATGAGAAGATGGAAGCACCTTGCTCCTGGCTGGTTTGAGAAGGAAAACCATGGCTTGTAATGGGACCCAGCACTGTGTGCCTGCTGCCACAGAGATGCAGTTGGACTCTAAGCATTCAAAACACTTTTGCTTTGGCCAACCTTTGTTGAGAACAAAAAACCCATCTTCCACAAATGATTGGAAAATAAGTGGAAAAGCTCTGAATCCCAGCTCTAGGATTATGCAGAGCTGGTTCAAAAGAATATTCGAGTTATTTTATTTCCTTTATACCGCAGATACCCAGGTCTAAAACTGACAAGTGAAATTCAGCCAAGTATCTTTCTGTGTGGAGAAAAGCAGCAAATTGTTTGTGCTCCATGAGCTCAGGTGTGCTGGAGGGTCACAAACTGAACCAAGGAAAATTAAGGTCTAAAATCTATCAAGCTAAAATGAAATTCCTTGCAGGGATGCTGGAGAGCTGGTCACAAGCAGAGACTGGGGCTGTGGAGTTTGCCTTTTCCCTCACAACTACACTAACAATAGGTCAGAAAAGGAGGAAACAGCTTCCAGCTCCTATTCCATAATGCTTCCCTATCTCCGTCTGAATACCCTCTGGACTTTCAACCTTAGACTCAGCTTGTGAGCTGCTCCAGCTTGTCAGCTCCACTAGTTCTAAGGCAGTGAGCTCAAACCTGCCTCCAGAAAAGATTTCCCTACAATACCCAAGAACATGGAAAGACAAGAAAGCAGCCACAGAGTGGGACAGCCCTGGACCTGTCATGAGCCCAAGAAGCAAACTAGAAAGATTAAAGTTCTTCAGTTTAATCCCCACTGGGCAAATTGCACTCCTTTATTTACTAAGAAACACACTGATTGCACTGGTATGTCTCAAGATACAGAGAGAAACTGGGTTTGTTGAGCTGGAACTCTGCTGAAGGCAGATATGCAAGAGCATAACAATGTATCAGGGATACTTTCATATGTATTTGTTAGAATAATCCCTGTGCTTCTCAGCCCAGCAATACTAGCACGTGGAGGGCTCAGAGGGTAGGATGCAGGGATAGGAAAATGCCTATGGAGCAAAACTACCAAGAAAGCAGCACTACCAGAGCTGGTACAATGCAAAGTCCATGTGGATCTGGAACAGCTTGGTAGGCTGGATGTTGTGCTGAGCCTTCCCAACAGCAGTGATTCAAGGTACATCAATGTTTTTAGGCTGCATCTAATCTAACAAGTCCATTAGGCTGCAGCCTATTCTGTGTAATTTCATAGCTATCAGAATCCCACCATTAGCTCCTTGCTGCTTTCCTTGGCACACTGCTTGATGGGTCTTGAACCTATGAGCATAGACTTGGTCTGCAACCAGGAAGAGACATTCCCTGCTTCCCAGCCTAGCTCATGTGCCACACAAGCACACCTAAGCACACTCCCCGAAACTCCCCTAAGCACATGAAAACCACTTCAGCACTTCCATCCCACACGTACCATAAGGGGCCTAAGCAGAGACAACAGTAGCACACAGCAGACAATGGTTCACCCTCTAGGAGACTGCTTTGAACCAGAAACCTCACACAGATTAAAAGGTTAAAGATACAGCACTACACAACTACACCACCCTTCACCACTCACCTTCAGAGGGGACGTGTGCAGAGAAAAGAAGTAACAAACTCCTACAAAGCACATCCCTCTGACAGACTGCTCATTCAGAAAGAGGAAACACAAAGCAGGTGAAAGGAGGTGAACTGATGCTCAAAGTTCAGACAAGATAGTCAATGAAGCTTGATAAATATTACCCATCATAGCACAGAAGCATATGAATGAAAAGGACATTGTCTAAACCCCAGCCATCCTGAATGCAGCCAGAGTACTTTATGCCCCTCCTCTACCTGCTATATTTCCCAGTTTGCACAGTAGTGAAAGAAAAGCAGCTTTCTCATCAGGTACTTCACTTTTCCTCATTAGCCCCCTTTCAAACATCACCTATTTCCCTTTTCTGTCAAAGGAGCACAACAGACAAGCTCCATTGCCTATGTTTCTGCTTTTCCACCAACAACCCTCACTAGGTGAGGTCCCCTATGCCTAAAAGCAATCCTCAGTAATTGCCCAGCCTATCTCTGGCTAAATCTTGTTATTAATCTCAGCTGACCACAGTCATTAGCAATGTCCTATATGGGAATGTTCACCAGGTGCCACCTCTCCACAATCTGAGAAGGTTCCAGTAAGAGGAGGGTCTGTGCATAGCGGCCAGTTATAAAACTCTCTGGTCATAGGCCCCAGACAAAGGTATCCTGGCAAAGCAATGGTGTAACTAGGCAAGAAGGGCTGTTTGACTGCATTGTCTTCACTCCAAGCACCTGGAATGGGGATTACTCATTCTCTGATGTAACACTGGCTTGGAGACAGTGCTGAGAATAAGAGGGCAAGTGAAGATGATGAAAAGCCACCAGCATCACCAGGAGACCCTGGGGAGCTTCCTGGCCTGCAGCAGGGAACAACTCACAGCCAGGAAGCAGAGGTGACAGAGAAAGACCCTCAAGGAGCTTGTTTTGATCCAGAAAGCCAGGTCTAACCTGAAAGGATGATTTGTTTTCCTGGTGGTAGTTAATCTTGCCAGTCTTGTTCTAATTCATTACATCGTGTTCTGACACAGCATAGCCTTGGCCATTAAGAGCCTTTGGTATTTTTTGCTACATTCCTTTCAAAAAGAAAAACCAAACAAGAACATAAATGGTCCAGCCCAGGGCTCTGGGGTTGCTGCTGCCTGCTGTGCTGAGTGCCCACATCCAACATGGTACTTAGTAGCTAGCTGTGAGCGTGGGGTCAGAGCCATGTAGTGATGAATGTATCCCAGTACTCCAACCTGAGACTGCTTTATGTTAGCACACTCGGTGCAAACTTTAAGGTGTGTTCATGCAGCTTTCTTCCGAGGAAAAACTGCAGCATCTTATGGCTAAATGTACTCCTCAGTAAGGAAAATTGTGACTGTCCCAGGGCTGTATTAACTATACAGTTACAAGTAACTATACAAGCTATAACAACTAACTTGACTGTTGTCTCTTGATCTTACAGGCTTCTCTGCTCTTCCTGTATGGCATATCTTGGTTTTGCAGAACAAGGTATTAGCACTTCAGCATGAGGTCCTCTTTCTCTGTCCAGCACTGATGCAACTGCTCAGTGTAAGGACCAGCAGAGTTCTTTGTTTCAGCTTCCTCCCCCTGGATGAGGAGCACGAGAGCCACCTTTGTAGAGCACGAGCAGCCAAAATGGCCCAAAGGAGCCCTGCTAGGGGCTGGTCGTGCCTCCCAGAGGTGCCCAACCATGATTCTCCCTCAACCTGGAGCCAGCATCTCAGCAGCTTTCAAGCATGGAAAAGTGCCCCTGGCCTTGGAGCAAGAATCTTTCCCATGCCTGGCAGGACACCAGTGGGCGCTCCAAAGCACTGGCACCCCTTGCATCACCTGTGCACCCCATTTCTTACGGTTGCAGGGGATGAGGACAGTGACCTCTGCAGTGCTCCTCAAGAAGGTATTCCGAAGTCTTCCCACCGCTATTCCGCTGAAAAAGCCCAATGACATTGGGCAGCTTCTGAAGCCGGTGGCTTTCATCTCCTGAGGAGCTGCTCCAGAAGGCTGAGGCAAGAATTCACTCCATCAGGAGAACTTTAAATGTGGCCCTGCCAGGAGCTGCCCTTTCAGCTCCTTCACCACCCTACAGCCTTCCTCCCTCTGCCTTCTCCAAGTAATTCCACCAGCTCCTCAACGACTTCCTCTGGGATGTCACTGTCCCAGCAGTGAAGCTGTGCAGGCTGTCAGTGGGGCACAGGAGGATGTGCTCCTTTCATCCCATGCCAGGGCACTGTGACTGCTGCGGGTACTGAGACACTGGGGTTTCTACCACCCCTCCACCCAGCATTCTCCAGAGGAAGCCTTTGGGGTGCTGGTCCCAGGCAGCCCCTGTTCCCGGGATGCTCAGCATTCTGCCCCTGCCCTTGGTGGCCATTTCCCATAGGTTGGAGTAGGCACTGTCAATAGACCACCATGGAAATAACACTGACCTTAAAAGCATAAGTGAGGAGAGGTTACAATGCTGAGGCAGACAGGGTGGGCATTTTCAGACCTTGAACATTTGCATCCATGCCCAAAGCACAGTGAGGTAAACAATGACTCTTCCAAAATATATTTGCTTACCTTGATTTGTGGCAATATGTTCAGATCTTATCTAAATCCCTGCAAATCTTTTTCCTTTAGGATTTAGTATTCAGTACTGACAGAGTAAGGAAGGTACTGTTCTTGCCAGTTTGCAGGTTGGTGCCAAATTGGTATGTATATTCAGACTATGTGAATAAGGGCTTTTATACCATATACATTCAGTTGGTTGGGGTGATGCCAGAGGTGAAAGAGACGGTTTTAGTTCATATGAGCTTTGCAGACATAGACAGCATGCATGATTTCCTCACCATTCCTTACCGATGCACCAACTTCTCTTTGCTACTACACTCTACGGTGAGGTCATCTTGGAAAGAAGTCCTGAATTGTTTTGTGGTTTTTGCCATATTTTCCCTTACACTTCAATAGCTCTTCTCCTTCTTTGGTCTTCATCCGTTGTTCAAAATGCTGCATACACATTTGTCACTGAACACATTCCCTTGTTCATAACCCTAAGCTCCCGCTAGGCTGGACCTCTGAGTGCTCCTACACAAATGAGCTCCTTAATGAACAAAGCAAAGCATCCTTTTTGTCCTGAAGCTCAGCTATGCTACATGTGTGAGCAGCAGAACACCATCTCCTACAACCCCAATTACCTTTTCAGGCCTCTCTGTACACCCCTGCTGCAGACTGGGTATCTCCAGTCTGTTCTGCAGGTTGTGCAGGCGAAATTGTTCAAAACCATTGATTTAACTGGAAATCAATATGCTGAAAATTGAACTATCAGTTCCTGCAAAGTGTGACATATAGCGGCATTTAAGGCAGGGCTAAGTGGAATTGCTTCTATTGCATTGCACAGAATACTAACAGGAATTGATTTCACCCTGCGAAGGCCTGGGTTTGTTTATCTAGTGGCTAAGGGTTTTTTTTGGTGGCTGCTCCTGATTTTGAATGCTTTGCCTAATCCCATGTTTAAAGCAGATGAGAGGGAGAATCAGGACACCCTGTGTAAAAGCATGCCAAGACTGAATGGGCAAGGAGGATTCAGCTCCAAAGCAGTGTTAGAAGCTGGAGCCCAAAGCAACTTCTATGTTTTATCTCTCCTTCTGCCAGCTCAAAATGCTCTCTCTGAAGTGAGAGCTGCTGTGGTCATCTGCACAAAGCAGGAGGACACCCTTGTTTTATGAGTGCATCACAGAGCAACACACTGGAAGAACACATGCTCTAGCCAAGCTCATAAAACCATCAACCTGGCACTGCGTGTCCTGGGCACTCCGCTGGTCCCTCAGGCCTCCTTGTGTGAGGTGGCACTTTCATCCTCACCTCTCAGAGAATTTTCCTTCCAGGATGCTGCAGGCAGGGTTTGACAAGAAAATCCCACATAAAACCTGTCTGAGATAGATCCTTTGACTACCAACCAAAAAAGAGGATAAATGGCTGCAAATGACAACACAAACCACATGCTCAGAAAACGAGCAAGCCACTACCAGTGACTGGGCTCAGAGAACTAGGACATACAGTGATGCTATTAGTTTTCCCTATCACAATGGCTTATCTACCTGGCATTCTCTGATGTCCAGGCTGAGAACTAATCGAGAACAAGATGCCAGACTCCCATTTTGTTGAGGAGACAGTGGATGAAGGTAACATCTCAGGCACGCAGAGGCAGCCTGATAGGAAATTCAGATTGCTGTTGCTGCTATCCTATTAACCAAAAAGTGTAACTTCAGCTCAGTAGGCAGGGGAAGGAGATGATTGTGTCTTGAGATACTTTTTTCTTCTGCCTCATCTAATAATGATTTGCTCATCCTTTTCTTTTGTTCAGGGAACGTTCATTAAATACAGAACAGGAGCAGGTGGCAGCACTCTAGTTTGGCACATGCTGCAATCCATAAGGGACTCATGTCTTTGCTCAGTAAGGTTTATCTTTCCCACGTCACATCTGTTGCATTGTGTCACTTTGTCCTCTAATGCTGTAGGTGTAGGGGCTCTTGGGTCCATCACTAACTGGCTCAACAGACAGCTAAGACTTAGTCATAGGTTTATCTCACCAATCTGGGTGTGCTTAAATCTCACATTAAATGGATGTCCTTATCTGTGATTATGCACACATCTTTCTCCTGTATTGCAAGACCAGAGGAAAACATGGCTCATTTTTTGCATTCCCTGAGGCTGGAGTCTCACATCATTCACACACAAAAGCCAGGAGCTACTCCATTAGTTAGAGTAATTCCAGCCTGCCCAAAATCAGAGGGGAGCCAGGCACCGAGTGGGCTGGGAGCATACTTCTGCTGTCAACAGCTGGAACAAGGGAAAATAATGCACTTCATTGATTACATCCCTAACATGATGCAAGGCAATAATTTGCCATAATCTTGCTTGGAATGTTTTCCACAGACACTCTGGTGTGAGCTGCTCAGCTCACCTGCTGTCAAGTATTTCCACAGCTCAGCTCTGCAGAAGAGAGACATTAATGTCAGTGTTGAAAAATTCATACTCAGATTCACTGCTTTACTTGCCAGGGATTTTAAGGCCAGAATGGACCATTATGATTATCATGATCTTCCTGATAGCACAGGCAAGCAAAGTTCACACCAGGGCTTCTACATCAAAGGCAGTGACTGGCAGCAGAACAGTGCTTGAAAAGGACACTGGACCCCAGTTCAAAAGAATCCATATCTATCTGTCAGTAACCCAACTCAGTGATTTAAGTACTGCCACTGCCCCAATGTGAACTTTATTTCTATTTGAATATATCTAGCTTTTACCTACAGCCAAACTCCTGTTATTCACATATTTTACAGGGTAACTTCTATTAAGTTACATAATTTCCTGCAATAACAAATGGACCTAGTGTTTTAGCAGTTATGGATCATACCTGCTTGTCAAAAAAGGAAATTAGAAGGCATTTCACCTATCAAAAGATGAGTTAGAATGCAGGTCACCCATGCCAAGTGCAAGGACATTGATACTTAAAGGAGTGGGAAGTGTAGGAGCAGTGGGTTTATGGTTGTTGTGAAGAGCATGATTGATACAGGTGCAAACAAACGGAGGAAAAATGATTGATATGTTTATTGTCTGAAGTTCAAGTTTCAACCATTTTGACTCAGCACTAAATGCATTAGGCTTTAGTGCCACTTAAGGAAGACACTGCTCAGCTAATTGCATTTGGAGGCTGCAGGCTCTGACTTTGAATTTAGAGACGGTCCAGCTCCAAGAAGTATGGAGTTCTTCCCAGTAAGAAATGAGGCTCTACAGTATCACAGGCTGCTTCCGTAATGAATAATGTGCAGGAACACGCAGCAGCAGTTCCCTTCTAAATGGGAGATTGGTTCAAGAACAAATTGAAACAGAAAAAGCAAATCTCGGTTTCTACATTTGTAAGGCTTGTAAGCCAAACAATCCACTACAATCACTATCAAATGTTTTTGTCATAACAAAACTGATTTTCCACAGCAGGAAAAAAGGAAGCTTGGGTTACAAAGGAAACCCCACAAACCACCTGGCAAGGGTTAAATACCCTTTTCATTTCCCACTGCTCTGCTCTCTGGGCCACCAATCAACACAGGGTTTAGCAGCTGACCTGCCCAGGTTTTTCAGACAGTCCTTGAGGAATTCATGATCAATGAATAATCTTCTTCATGAAGCAGCTCCTGCTGCAACACCAACATGCTCACAAAGGTTAGTCAGCTAATGAGACTTCATCACAAACCTGTGCATGAAAGAGAGGAGGGAGATGACTTACATGGATAAATGGCTGCAAACAAAAGAAGGCATCTTCAGCAACTCCTTCGTGTTTTCACTTCTGAGGAAAAACTTCAGGTTCTTTTAAGGATGACAGATCTATGACAGGATTTCTTTTAAAACGCTATTTTGTTCAATAAATCATGTAAATTCCAGCGTGTAAACTAGAGCATTACAGACAGCCTTGTGAATAATTAACTGCTCTTTTGCATGAGGGGGGAGGAAATACCCAATTCAGCGAATCAGGCAGGAAGCTGATTGTTTACCCCCATGAGGAATAAAAGGTTGGTCCTAAAAGGCTTGTGGGTTTGCTGGTGTGGAAAGAGAAGTGTTATTTTGTTCAGGATGTTGGTTTGAGATGGGGAATCTCCTGTGTTTTGAGCTGGCTGGTAAGTACCCTGCTTAAGCTTTGCAAGGCACTGATGATAGCTCTTTTCCTGCTCGTAAGGGCTTTTGTTTGGGGTTTGGCTGGTTGATTTCTTTTCTGGCGCCCTTTAACTCAACTTTCTGCTTTGGGAGTGATGGAGCAGGAGACATGAGCAGCAAAGGGGGGAGATTCTGTCAAGAGGAAGCTAGTGGTAGTAAGAACAGAACTGAATATATGTAGGAATTATTAACAAATACATGAATCTCTGCAGTCGTCCTAAAACCTGAGACCTGAATGTGTCTTCTGGGGACATCCTTTAGTAGCTTTAGTAAGGAAATTATTGCAATTCTCACAGTGATGGTGCCTTAAGCAATGAAAGCATTCAGGCCTTCAAAGAAATCTGTGTAAGAAAAGCTCAGCATACTTGTCAGTATCTCAGAAAGCACTAAGACCTTTACTAGGCTTGAATTTCAGGAGCATTGGGTTCTGGTAGTGCTGGGTTAAGTGTTAAGTCAGTTAATGCTAAAGATAAACTTTGCAGTGATGCTGGATCTTGTTCTTTCCCAGTTGAAGCTTCCAGTCTTTGAAACTGTTTTAACAATACCTTTTACTTGGACACTAAAAGCAACTAAATAGGGAGTTACTCTGACTGCAGGAAAAATGTCAGCTTTGCTTTTGCAGGGCTTTCTGCATAAATGCCTCTAGACCCATTAAAGTGAAATATGCCAGCCAAAGGTGCTACCTTTGTGGTTAAATTGCTGTGATGTGATTTATTTATCAGAATCACAAGGTTCAACCAAGCCACTTACTGTAATATCTCTGTGAGAATAACAACATTATCAAGAAGCAAAACACATTACAAAGAAAAACTTACTGTTGCCTAAAAGAGTTCTTGGCTGCCCCAGCTCTTTTTGACCAAACACTGCTGCTGTCTCTTAGATAGCAGTTGATGGTTCTGTAATACATGCACATGTATTTGTACTGATTGGAAGCTGGATGTGGGAATAAATTGTAGTATATCATGCCAGGCTGCCTGTAAAATGGGTTGTTCTTGAGGAAAGTAGCATCTGCAATGTATCTTTGGTGTAAAAGAGTTGTATCTACCAGCATGACAAAGCTTTGCATTCCTGCAGTGCCAAGTACCTACAGATTTAAAGGCAGTATCTAAACATTTACTCTGTGGCTAATTATGGAACAGTCTGGTAGGTCAGTGTTACTAGCTGCTGCCTTTGGAGGACAGAAATAGGCTAGTGAGGTGATCTGGGTATACAGCAAATACGGCAGGGCTGGGGTAAGAGCTTATACCTGCTGACGTGTGGTACATAACCTGTTCTCTACACACCTCTAGCTGGAGGGCTGCAGCACCTGAGAGTTTTCCTCTGCTCCCAAGGTACCTGTAACATGTCCCTTACAGGCAAGGTGTCACAGCAAAGGAGCACAGTGTTGGGATCCCTGTGCTGTGCACAGGCATATCAAAGTGAGGAGATGTGATTTGTCTCCTTACCCCCGGTCTAAGGAGTTCACAGCATCCTCTGCACAGCTTTGCTCGTGAATTCCCTTTTGTTGGGAGTTTTGACCTGCTGAAGCCTGGTTCCCTGTTGCATAAATACTTGTATCAGCTTCCTTATAACACTTTGTGCAGGGTTGTGCTTTCTCAATTCCCTCCTTCCACCTGCTCTTCCAAGGGGACCACAGTCCTGCTAGTGAGATCAGTCTGTTGCTATGGAAATCTTTGTCACAAATGAAGACTTCACAGCAAGGCGGTGGTATTAAAACCAGACATTTACATATGCCTCTGGCTCTGGGGGGATTTGGGTCGCATCACTGAGTGCAGTGGAAGATGCAGCTGCTTTTCTGGTCCACCCAAGGTGGTGCTGGCCTGGGAGACACAGGGTGGTGGACGATCCCTGTATAGGTACCCAGGGAAACCTCCAAGCTGTGTCCTGTGCCTTTTTGCATTGGCCTGCTGGAATATGGGTCACCAACCACTCCACCAGCATTAATGCCTCCTCCTCAAGACACACTTGAGTCTCCTCTGCAGTGCTGTGCTACAGAGCAACAATATCAGCAGCTGAGAGAGTGAAGCTGAGGAAGAGTATTGGAAATGGCTATGTAGGGGGGACAGTGTTGAACCCAACAATGCTGTGGGGGCATGCAGCCTCCTGAACGTCAGAGAGGGGGATTAAAACTTCCCCCTGGGAAGGGAGTTGGGGTAAAAGGAGTAATCCAAATGTGCCATCTTCACATTACTTCCCCCTAAGCGTTGCTAAGTTTAGCTGTATCGCTTCCAAGAAGAACTACTCATCTAAATCCCAGGGCCTGGCTTTGAAAATTTCAGCACGTCCCCTGTACTGCAAAATCAAAGCTTCTTCCCTGCTGAATACACCTTTGATCAGAACTGGGAGAAATATTTGCAACCATGTGAAACTTGAATGATTTGGGGTTTCATTACACACTTGAAACTCAGACCATTTTCATCAAAGGCATTGCTAAAGTTCACCAACCCTCTAACAGAACCTTTGATGGTTTATGGCTTGTGTTTTGGGTGAAACTCGTGGGTTTGCTTGACTTTTTTCAAGTGAAACTAGCTGAAAGTGGCTTTGACTGCATTTTGAGAACTTTGAGTCATAGAAGCAGCAGCCAGCTGAATTTTGTTGCCTTTACAGCTGCTGCATGGTGTTATCTTGCCATAAAGGGTAATTCTGCTGAAAACCAGTAACAGGGTTTGTGTTGTACCTGGCTGAGAAGGTGGCAGAGAATGCTGGTAGGGCTGTGTACTGCTCTTGTTCCTTTTGGATTGGAGACCCCCTATCAGCAGCAGGGCTTGGCATATCCTGGTGCTAAGAAGCTTGCCATTTCTCAGTGCTGACAAATACCTTGCCCTCAACCAGCCTGGGGGCTGCACTCAGGGAGATCCCAGCTTCTGGGAACACAGGACTTTAAGGAGTCCAATCTATTCTTGTCCTGGTTCTCAGTCCCCAGCAAGGTCTTCATCCTCTCCGATGGTTTAGTCTCCAAAGTGCCTGTCCCTTGCTCTCTTGCCTCATTAACAGTTTCTGCACCTCCTCTTGCACCCTCCCATGGCTGTGAGCTGTGACCCACTGCTGCTTGCTCAGAGCCATGCTCTCTGGCAGTGAGGCTCCCTCCCAGATTGGCAGCCAGGGCTCTTGGCTCTGCTCATCCGAAAACCAGTCTGGTCCAGGCAGAATGGGCTTCTCTTTATCACTGCAAGGGAAGGGGGATCTTTCACTGAGAGTCACATGCTCAAAATACAGAGCTGTCCTGGTAGGATGCTTGAAATCCATTCTCCTGCTACTCTTGGTACACAGCAAAGAGAAGCATGAGGGGGAAAGCACTGACTTATAATAAAGGGCCAGAGTAGGTGAATAAATGTTATATTTTCCATCTGTGCAGGCTTTCGCTCTGTGTGTGTATTGTATTTTCAAGTCTGAGTTCTCTTCTGTAAATCACTGACATTTCCAGAGCAGCATTTCCTACCTGCAACCATTTGCAAGCCTTCAGAAGTCAGCACAGTCAGAGCCTCTGCTATGCGTTTCCATTTCTCCATTTCAATTCCTTTTTAACTTCCCTTTGGAAGAGCTGGAGCTTTGTTTTGATTGATCCTTGGTCCAAAGGCACAAGCTTCAGGAAACTGCGATGTCATTCTTCTGGCTTGGGAGAGAGATGGGGAAGGTACATTTGCATTACATGTGTCTACCTGAGAAGCTTGTTCACGTTTAGATGCAGACTTTTGGATTGAACTGACACACGGGCTTTGGAAAAATCATGTGTGTGACTGCAGCACAGCAAATGCTGGTACATGGCTGCAAGCGATGCTGAGAGTGCCTCGAGGGATTCTAGAAATGTCCAGCACATTGTACTCACTGCAATATGTAACTTCTGTGGCATGAAACTTGACCCTTGGCAGGGTTTCCTTCTCTTCCACAGGCAAAGTACTGGCACTTTGTTTTAATTTTGGGTGTGCTTAGCTTGAACCAAAGCATCCTGCTTTGAAATGCAGCGTTTAGTTTCAAATGTGACCTGAAGTGGTACTTCCCTGGTTCTGATAATGCTGTGGGGACACTGTTTGCTGCTTTCTCTGCTGTTTCTCCAATTGTCTGACCACCCCACCCTGATTCTTGTCTCAGTCAGAGCTGCAGTGCATTATGGCACAGCTCAGAGTACTTGTCCATAGTGAAGAGCAGAGCTGTAAATAAAGCCCTGGGGAAGCACATCAGCAGACTGGATCATGAAACAGCATCCTCTGGATTTGGGCTCTCCACAGTCACTTTACCTTATAGTTAAAAGGCAGCTGCAGCATGGACATGGTGCAGAACCCCCTTGGATGCACAGCAGACTGCCTCTGAGATATTACCCCAGCACACAGGCTGCTGCAGCAAAGGGAGCTATTGAGTTTCAGGGCAAGCTGTAAACCCTGCACCAGCTCATGGTGCTCATATCCCTCATGGTTTCAGCGTGCTCAGGCCCTGCTGCTAAGCCCTTCTTCCTTAGATGTGTCTGAGTGCAGTGAAGCAGGCACCCAGATTGCTCAGGGCTACTGGAGCTGCCTCTAATGAGGGCATTAGGGACATGACCTCCCTGTTGCTGATGTTAGCATACAGAACAGACAGGAGCAAACCTGATTTGCATCAGCTGAAGTGACGTGAGAGCAAAGTGAAATCACATGTCCTCATTAGGAAGCTCAACAGATAGGGATGAAAGTCATAAGGGACTGTAAACTCTGCAGGGTTGGTTTAGTTAACATGGTTACAGCCTGCCTCTCCATCTTCTCTGTGCATGTCCTTCTCTCTCATTACAAGAATGCTTTCCTGCTTTATGCCCTCTTGTTTAATAAATCAGAAGGAAAGCTGCACTGATTTACTAATCTAATCCTCTTAGACTGACTCCTCTCAGCACTGTACTTGTGCTGTGAGTGACCACTGCTTTGCATAATAGCCAAACATCACAAACAAACCACAAGTGAGCCGCAAGAGGTAGGCAGGTCTTACACCAAAGCAAATTCAAGGCTGGATTCGTTAAGTCTGCATTGGACTAGGCAGTCAGGAAACATCATTTCTGTTTGTGCACCCAGGGCATTGTAAGCCTGGTGGATCCCTAGAAGGGTTTAGTAAGTCTCAAGCTCTCTCTACCTCCCTAAAAGCAAGATCAATGCTATGCCATGTGAACATGGGCAGAAACTTTCTCTTGGGTATCCTAAGGAGATACAAGCTGTCGGGAAACATAAATTATTCCTCAACTGCATCTGAATGACTGCCCCATTGCCCACTTCCAGCTGATGTCTGGGGACTCTGAGGTGAGGTTTTCAGATGCTGCCTGTCCCCAGCAGGTCTGCAAAGTTGCACACAGCCAAAGCTAGAAAAAAATGTGGAGATGCAGCAGCTTGGGAGGGTGCTGTTCGTGCACGTGGTGTCCCAAGGGGGTTGGAGTCTTTGCCTGTGATGCCTGTTGAGCGTGGGTTTGGGGAGGTGCAGCCTCTGTAGCCGAGGGCTCTCTGCACTCCTGGCCCATTACAGCCATGCTCTTCTGCCTTAGAGACATAGCTTCAAGAATGAGGATTTGTGGCAGGTGTCTACTCAAACTGCACTAATACTATTGTGGGGGTGTGTTTTATGTGTGGATGTAGGAGTCGGATCAGGATAAATGGTTCTGCAAATCTAAGAGCACAGGAAAATGCAGGCAGCAAATGTAAGACTAGAATGAGGGTCAGTTATCATTAGTCAAGCTGATCTGAAGTGGTGAGATGAAGAGGGACAGTTTCTGTGTTAACTCCAGGCTGCTCTGCATGTGTGAAGGAGGGCATGCTGACAAGGCAGGCTACAGACGTGAGGGCATTATGGGCCTCTTATCCTGGCAACAAACACTAGCAAAAAGGCATGGGACATGGTCTAGTGACCCAGATTAACTGAGCAGTGTGGATTCTGGGTTTTTAGAATGCACAGAAGCCCTTGCTGTCACCTATTACTGTGGGTGTTACTGAGCTGGTGAGATCAAAGCCAGCAAGGGACTGGCTTCCCGAACTGCATTCCTGCTAGATCACTACCTAAAGTGTGCTTTGGCGAAGCAAGGGCTGAGGTAAGAAAGGAGAGTGAAGCTGTGGAGGAAGGGAAAAGGTTGTGTGATGGAGGGAAACGGTGATGCCAGTGATGATCCCAAGACACCTGGGGTGCCAGGAAGGGTGCTAAGACTGATTGAAATCAGGATGTGATAGGAGAGGATTTCTGAGGAAGGTTAATAACCTAGAAAGTGCTAACTAACATTTACTGTCAAGGCTGTGTCCCAGAATAGCAGATGTCTGTGTCAACAGCAGCAAGAGGCAATGAAAGGACATTGCACAATGCTGCATGCATGCAGGCTGGAAAGTGGAAGAGGGCAGTGAAGCATGTTTTATCAGCTGCTCACACAGTGCTGTGCAATCCCATATGTGACGGTTCAGGATGAGGGCACTCCGACTGAAGCACACAGCTTATAGCTGCAGCAGGTTTTCTGTGGGTGTGCACACACAACGTGTGTCCAGATCAGCTGCGATGTGTACATGTGGCTGCTGACTACTGTGTGCAAACCATATGGCATGTGAGAGCAAGCCAGCGCATGCATTGTCAAGGGAGAGCAATCCTCCCTTCTTACTGCGAAGAATGTGTGCTTTACCTTATGCCAGGGGAAAGAAGTTCAGAAGGAGCGACGAGAAAAGCAGCCTGTCCATAGGGAGATGAACGCCTGTCAGGCATGGGGATTAAATGGAAGCACGACAAATCTGGATTGTTCATGCCAAAACCAACTTTGATTACTCTATAATTCAACATGTGTTACCAGCTCCTATTATTAGAAAGCCAAACTTCCTCCACTGTGGGAAGAGATGAGATGGAGCTTTCTAGCCTTGTAAGTTAATTACAGTACACATGTTAAAAGCAGCATCTGTCTTAGTCAATCTAGTTGATTATTGCAGCACTTTATTTTTAGTTATCATCAAGGTGAAGGATGACACTAATATAAGTGGAGAACTTCCCACAGATCTTGCTCAACTAAGTATTCTCCAGTACCAGCTATGTCAGATCTGGTGGGTCTCCTCTTCTGGAGCTGGGCCAGGTGAAGCCCTTGGTCTTGTCTGTATAACATGCTTTTGACTGCAGAGTTACAACAAAGATACTGAGACCTGGCTATTAGAGTCAGCTGTGAAAATGCTATGGTTGTTAGATATTTGTGGTACTCCAGTGGCCAAAATGTTTGATGCTCCACTTCTATTCTGAGCTCTCTCTGATGCAAACATTTCTGGTCTCATGACTGAAATGCTTTGATTTATCACATAATCACACCCTGTTCTTTCCTTTATGTCTAATTCTCCTGCCTGGTATCATTTCAACTCTTGGACAAGATCTACAATGTGTGAGTGTCAGGGTGACTGACTAAGCCAACAAAAGCATGCCAGATGAGTTTTCTTTGTAAATGTGGGAAGCTTCTCCCAAACAACTGAGGCCTGGCCTTGGCTGAAAGCTCAAAGTATGGCAACAACTCCTCCCTCCTGCTTTAGGACCAGTGGGTGGATGTGGTGCTGGTGTCACACAGGAGGTATGGAGTTAGCATTCACGGTATGTTTATGTGCTCTTGGCTGCCACAATACTGATGGAGCTGGGAGGCTGGCACTGACACCATTCCTCATGACGTGCAGGGCTGGGGAAACCTTGGTTTGCTTTTCTATTCACAGCACAAATGAAAAGAATTTGTTTCCTTCCCAAAATCACATGAACAGGTAAAGTGAGAAATCTTGAGCAGCAAAGCCCATTCCCTTTGGGTTTGAAAGCAGCAGCCAGGCAGCCCAGCAGCACTTGTAAAGCCCAGTTAATGAGCAGTGTGGAGAAACCAGTCTGCTGGCAATGACAACCTCCAGGGATGCTCTTCCTGGACCTGATTTGTGATCTTATGGTCAGGAAACCTAGTTAGGTGGTGATGGCGAATGGAAAGAGCATTATCCGATCCTCATCAAATCTAAAGCAGTAATACTCCATGGACCTGTGTTTATTTTCATAAGAACACTTCTCAAAGGTCTTTGCTTTCCAAGCTTGTATTTCTCAAAGCCTGCTAGTAACACAGCTTCTGTGTGTGGTTTCAGCAGAGGTATTGCAGGTGCCAGCTGTGGTGTTTGTGTGACAGATGTGTGTGCAGACACCTTGTGTAGCAGATCTGGTACCTGTTTAGCAGACCAGAAGGAAACCTGAACAGGCTGACTAGCTCTATGTCCTGTAGCAGCACAGGAGGCTGATGCTGTCTGATACGAGATCACACTTCCCTGGGTTTTGTGCAAGGACCATTTCCAGTGTCAGTTTACCATTCTTGTGATTCCCATATTTTGCTTTGCTGCTCATCCTTCCAGAAATGGCAGAACAAAATGTAGCTAAAAAAGGCAATTCCTGACTCTTTACTGTGAAGCTGGACTTGAAATATTCAACAAGAGTCATCAAAAGGTGGCTGTGATTCCTGATGCTTTCTCCAACCTCATCAGAAGGAAACCTCCATCATCACTGCTCCTCCAGAGCACGAGAACACAGACCTGGGCACAATCACCAAGGGCTTCTTGCTTCTCCAAGTCTCCATGCAGGAACTGAAGCAAGAGCAGTGTCATGCTCCATGATTATGGTACTTGCATGCTGCACACGGACTATATTCACTTTCCAGCTGTGAGCCCAATATGAACTTACGGTTCATGTGTGATGGGGCATGCAGTTTGCTTATAGTAAGAAGTGATATGCCTGATACCTTAACCAAATGTAGTCTCCAAGAGAGATGAGAGGTATGAACAAGCAGGTATTAAGAGAAGGCCTTTGGGTATTTCTGACTCATGCTGGAGTCCCAGCAGCTCTTGAAATACTTTGAGGAGCAATCATGACACACTTTGAGAAGCCACCAGCTGGTTTTCCAGACAAAATGCAGACAAATTAGGCTGGTAGGGAGGGGAATTAATGTCCCTTGGGACACCAGCAACATGAGATACAGTAGTCCTGTCCCCTTAAGTCCTTCTATTTGAAGCGGGCCTGTGCCCCACGCACAGGGTGTCTCCAGGATCAGTCCCAGAGGAACAGCTGGAGCAAAGCAAACTTCATGAGCAGTGGAGCTGTTGTGTCCACCTCCCACTGACTACTGAGGGAATGTGTTTATTAAGGAACAATTAATAGTTGTGTGATCACAGAGAACTATTGCTCAGTGGAGATAACTTCAGAAGGTCACAGTTGCTGTGTGTTTACTCCCAGGAGGTCTCTGAAGCCACTGTGGTATGAGGAGTGGATAACACCATGTACTTGCTCACTGCAGGGAATGGCTCCCACAGCCTGTGTGAGGCTCATCTTGCTGCACCTCCTCATCCCGCTCTGCCCATCCCTCCAGCCTTGTGCTGGGGTGACCTGAGCATGAGGGAAAACTTCTTCCCATGGCTCGGCTGTTCTGCAGTGAGTGGCCACAGTGCAAAGGGCTCCTGTTGGCGCTGGAGCCCCTCAGCACGGCAAGCATCCTGGGCAGCCAGGGATGCAGCTGCTGCTGGCATCGTGTGAGTTCACCCGCGCACAGCCAGGGTATTAGACTTGACTTTACTGTTCCTGTAAGCCAGGAGGAGTGACTGACATGGTGAAAATGCCTCTGCTCAGTGTGAGCCTTTGTAGTGCTGCAGCCCAGGGATAAAGTGTTCAAATGAGCACCCTGAGGGAGCCTTCTCCCATCTTACAAGAGCTGGAGTTATTTGCAGAGACTCCTCACCTGCGCCTGGATGCCTGCCCTCATCCTCGGCTACCCACAGCGGGGAAGCACTGCCAGGTGAAAGCAGATGAAAGATTGCTGCTCATTTGGTGACAAATAACTTCCAAGCCCATCCAAGAGACTTTCAAGTTAACTGCTCTCTTTGTTCCTTTTATGTCTTCTCTTTGTTTGGTGAGTGCACTAATGCAAGCTCCAAGTAAGCATCTGTACTGTAAGACACGAACAAATAGGGAAAGGTAATAATATCCAAAGGTTTTACAGGAAAGGTTAAAAAGGGAAGCAGACTACAGAGACTGCTGAATAGTGGTTTGCTTGACTGATGTTACAAAGGCAAAAGACAGAAGAAAAAATCCTCAGAAAATGCCTGTGAGTGGTGATTACTTTCTCAGAAAGCCTTGCAATTAGGCATGAAAAGAGTCCTCCCAAGCTTCTAAGATGCATTAAAGATGTTATTATGAAATAATTAAGCTACATGGAATAACCTGAGATTGACTCAGTCCCCTACCTCCCTATCTTGAGGTCTTTATGTGGAGGCAACGTAACAGGTCTTAGCAGCCCTCAGAACAATATGATGGCTCTGGCTTCCTCCTGCCCTGTTCCAGCTATCTGCAGTGCACACTGTCCTGCCTAAACTGGACAGGAAAGGTGAAATGAGCTTTGTGTGTTAATAGCATCATCGTAAGCCTACACAGCATCATTGTAGGCTTACACAGCCAGAGCCCTGACAGCACTGACTCCTGACCTTAGGATCTGTCTATGAGCTCAGGATGCACAAGAGCTGCTTGC
This sequence comes from Neopsephotus bourkii, assembly GCF_033783945.1. Classification (NCBI taxonomy): domain Eukaryota; kingdom Metazoa; phylum Chordata; class Aves; order Psittaciformes; family Psittacidae; genus Neopsephotus; species Neopsephotus bourkii. The sequence goes on from NW_026902137.1 coordinate 1,242,591, forward strand.
CCTTGTACAAGTTACTCACTGCACACAGAGTGTAAGGAACACCCAAGTATACAGGTGAGCAGCATCTCTGCTTCTCCAGGGATCTTTCATCTAGAACAAGCATTGCTGAGGACAGAAGTGACAAGACTGGATTAGTTCACTCTTAAATCCATTCAGCAGCTGATTGGTATCTCCTATTCATCTTTTCCATATTTACTCTGCTGCTGAGAACTAGAAGCCAGTGTTTTTTTTCAAGCAAATGTTATATGTGATTGTGTGTTTCTTGGAAGCTAAAAGAAAGATTCAGTAGTGTGAAAGCCCATAATAGTGTCAGTGCTGGAGCTGAGGTATTTATTGGAGCAAGGCTTTCCTTTTTCTCTCCCCGCTCACTACACACTCCATGGAGACCCACTGTCAGTGTTGGCCTGGAGAGGCTGGTCCAGAGCAGGTCTGTTGGTGCTGCCTGTGGAGTGAGAATGGCTGCAGGCAGCAATGCAGGAGCCGTGTCCCACGTCAGGCTGCCCTAAGAGCTGGGACTCATAAGCATGGACATAATCCTTCCCACTGTCCTCATATCTGGTCAGCTTTTAAACCCAATGCAGTCAAGCCAGAAGTCTGTGAATGGCCTCATTTGTCGACAAAAGGAATGAGCAATACAATTGCACTACACAGCTATAAACTGAATTACTGAAACTACAGAAGCCCCATAAAACCAGTGAAACAGCAATTAATAACACTTGGCTCTGGAGAAGAATTAGGCAGGGCACATCCTGCTTGGTTCAGAAAGACAGGGGCAGCTCTCTCCATCCCATGGAGTCCATGCTCTGGGATTACATTTGTGATTATTGACATTCCTTAAATCTCCAGTCTGTTACAATCTCTCTTCTTTCTCCCCTAGGCCAAGTGTTGATATGCTCCTGGAATATTGTTATCCTTAGCTTAGTCTGCCTCGGCTCACAAGAGCTCCCACCTTTCCACCTACTGCCAGAGGTGCCTGTACAGTAGAAGGTATTACTGACTGCAGAGATCATCAGTATTTGCAGTGAGGCTGAACTGGCCCAGCTCTCATGGCTGTGACATTAGAGATGTCTCACAGATGTAGCACTGCTGTAGTAAGTAGAGGCTCTTGGTTTCATGTGTCACTGTAGCTTCCAACCCTCTCCTTTTCCTTTGCTATGGTTCTGCTTTTTCTTGGAGACTGGAGTAGTTTTACAGAGTCACTTCCATTCTATCTATCTGCCTACCTATCTATCTGTTTGGAAAACCATCATCTCCAGTAGCTACAAGATCTCTTCAACCTATCTGCTGCTCCAAAGGATAAAAGACTCAGCCCTGCACGGAATCTTGTGCTATTGCCACAGAAGCCATGAGATGCTGGTGTGAGCACCCAAGCCAAGAGCTCAGTGAACCAGCCATCAGTGCTACATCTCCTTTCACCAGATGGATCCTCCTTATGCTTGTGTCAGCCAAGTACCTAAACACATCTGCTGCACGCTTGAGGAAGAAATTCTCCATTGCTGCTCCCACACTCAAGTATTTTTCGTCTCCACCAAGAACTGTACTGGGGTGATGGTCTTTCCCAAGTGCATTCCTATTAAAGTCAGTGGTGCAGAACCCTTGGTCTGAGTGGAAAAACAGGGTTTGACTCTGAGGGTTTTACTTGGGTGGGGAGGGAGGGATGAAGAAGTTTCTTTCTGGGATTGGCTGCTGAGGAGAGATGTAATGTATAGGAGTTATGGACTAACGATGTGTAGGTTTCCTGTTCTGATATTTGCTTTCATATCTTAAACTCAGTTGAACTGCGTATATTGTCAAGCATTTCTTTTGGAAAAGCCTGGATTAATTAGCTGCAGGACTTAATACAAGTCCTGAGAAAAACACTTTGTGCTTTCTGACATTGCCTTTAATGTAAAGTCTATTTGACAGGAGGTTTTCAGGAGCCTGTGCCTGATGACTCATCTAAAGCACAGTGGGGAGCCTGCATTCCCATTTACCTTGGTGGGAAATGATACATACCCTCCTGTTAGCATGTGAGCACTGTCTGATCAGTTTCTTTGAAAGGAAATTTCATCCCTCTAGAAGACCTATGTCTTTTATGGCAGGACTTGGCACTCTAACCTAGGTCCAGCTTTCTTCACATCAGTAGTATGCTCCCAAGCCCCACTGATGGGCACCAGCCATAGCACCTCATGCATTTCTAACATAACAGTCACTGTAGCCTGTGCTTGATCCACTGCACCCTTTGCTGAGCTGCTCAGTCCTGCTGGACCACTGTCAGGGTTCCTCAGGCAAGACTGAGGTGCTGCCTGGCATAAACCATCCTTCAGGACAGTTCTGCTGTCTCAGGGGATCTTCTTTTGCACTCTCTAAGGGAAAAGTCTGTCTCCAGGGGTACAGAAACCAGGTCCTGGGGGAGAAGAAACAGTTTATCTTCTCTTTAACCCTATAGAGATCCAAGCAGAGGGCAGCACTGGTGCACAGAAGCTGATCAATGTCCTTCCCACATTGGAATGTGATGGAATTAAGGACCAGGCACTCTGCAGCAGAACCTGCTGAGAGCTCAGGGTGCAATTGGGACACCTGGGAAAGAGACAGTGATGGAGGGGCTCTTCATCCCCATCTTGTTCACTGAAAGGAAATAGCACAGAGCTCCTTGGCTATTCTGCTTTGTGCTGGGAAATGTCACGAGGCACCTGGGGTGCTGGCAGACTGTCTGATGTCCTGTCTTGGCAACTTGTTATTCCAAGGTCCCAGAGTCACAAAGGACAGAAAGCACATCCTGAGCACAAGTAGCTTGAAGGCTTGGTGTTAGTTTAGATGGAGAAAATCAGTTTCATCATCGGAATGGCAAGAAGCCTTTGCTTTTTTTTCCTATTTTAATGAAAGCTGCAAGTCTGAAGCAAAGAATAAAACCCATGGGGACACTCTAAACCCTCCATCCAGATTTTTCTTCCATGCTTGACCATTTCATGTGCTTCTGTCAGTGCAAAATGAATGAAAGGTTTCAATCCAGCTCCTGGTGGGAAAAATGCTCCCATCACAACTGGCACTAATTGGCTCCCTTGTTAGCAGCCTTGGAGAGAAGGCAAGGAGCAAGCTGCCACGTAGGCTGAATCTCCTGCAAGCACCAGCAGGACTTGAGCTCCTGCCTCAGCAGCTTGTATGATGGGCTGGGAAGTAGGGAAGCAAGTCCTGACGTTTTGCCTCTTTTCAGGAGTGTAACATCAGGGTCCTCTTCCTAGGCCTGCCGACTTAGCATTAAATTCTCTTAAACGATGTTTGTGGTGGAAGTGTCACCCTGACAGATTAATTGAGCTATAACATATGCAAAGTAATGTGAGAAAAGAATGCAGTTGCATTACCTAGTGTTAATGCTGCAAATAGGCGCTGCTACCTGCAGTGATGACTGTCTGGAATGCTAAAGGATTGTAATCCTGGGTGCATCAAATGAGGCATTTTAATGATGAAAGAAACCCATCAGTTGAGGCTCACCTACAGCTGAAGGAAGGAGAAACACATCTGGGAAGTGGTTCTGTGGTGAGTACAGTGGTTCATCATATAAAAATAACACACTAAACTGGCTTGCGTATTATCTCCCAAGGAACAGAAGACAGACACTGAGTTCCATGTAATTTAATTTCAATTAGTGCATCAGAGCTTCTTAAAGAATGGACTATATATTCTTCTACAGTTACTCGCAGACTATTAAACACAATGCAGAAAAATGACTATGCAAATGAGAATTATCTTATTGGTTTTAGTGTCTTTCTCCCTCTTCCTTTCCCAGGTAATTGGGTGGGTAGGTGCTGGGGAAAAAAAATGGATGATGGGAAATATGAATAATGAAATCTCTGCAGCACTCTCTCCCCTTAGATGCAGAGGCCCAAAATATATGTGTGTGTCAGTTTAATTTAATTTGCTGTTAATTAGCTTAAATAGTAGCCTTGCCTGCCTTTGCTTTCACTGCATTTCTGTCCAGGCTCTCATTAGGCAGCGTGATAAAGCAGGTGCTTGTTAAAAATACCCTAAGTGCCTATTTACATTACAAAGCTATTCCTAGCACTTGTGGTAAGGGAAACTGAAGTCTTGTCCCTGGATACAGCTGGTGGAGGGGAAGCAGCACCCTGTTTTCACATACTTAAACCCCAGAACATTAACTCCCTGTACTAATAAGACCAGAATTTAAAATCCAAGATGCAGCAGCATCCAATAAATAAGTAGGTGTGTAGCTTTCTCCAAAATAAGATGAACAACAGAAATTGAGAGGTCTGCCTGGAAGATTTAGGTGTTCAGCTCCCACCCATTTCTAAAGCATGTAATGCACTGGACCTATACAGGGATGTGAATGAATGACTGTACCTATACAGGGATGTTTGAATGAACATCATTCAGAAAAGAAGTTCCCAATCATTTAGTTCAGGTCAACAAAGGAAATGTAAAATCTATGGCTCATTTTTATCAGCATGGAAAAAACCTGGGAGAGTGCAAACTGTGGACAGGCAAGGAAAAGAAAGAAGAGGTGGGAAAGAGGCAGCAGGGATGGAAAAGGGCATGGAGCATGAATTCAGCACAGGGTAGTGTGCTGTCAAATATTGATACGGAAGGCATATAAATAGAAACAAACACATGCTTGTGGAGCCAATAAAGGTCTTGTTTACAAGTGAGCAGAGTGATTCATTAAGAATGGGAACAAGCACCTGCTCTGAAAATAAGGGAAATACTTAATGAAAGCACTGGGAGAAGGAAAGTGATGTGAGTCCAAGTGTGCCCAGGAAAGAGACAAGTTCAGCACCTCCCATGGTTTACTGTTGGTGTTCGTCAGCAGCGTACCCGCTCTGCCGGCAGAGGGGCTCATAGGAAAGCGGGCTGCAGTGGGGATGGCTCAGTAAGGGAGTATCTGGTTCTTGGTACTTTATTCCAAGCTCTGTTAATTCCAAGGAAATAAAAAGGGGGGAGGGGGGAAGACCCCCCTAAAAAAATAAATCTCAGTTCATTTCTCATTTTCAATTCAGTAACTTCTCCAGCTCCTTCTTTTCATTTTACTTATCTCCAGCAAGAGAGAAAATACAGGCAGGGAGCAGAGTATGAACTCCCTGGCAAATATCCTGGTTCCATTTGTGGAGCAGGCACCTCTGACTGCACCTGAGCTCTGCAGGTTGAGGGGATGAGGTTGCTGTGCTGTCAGATTAAATATTTTCTTGTCTTTGTCTTCATGAGGACCCAGGTCTTTAGATGTGCCCCTCTTTAAGGAGGCAAGTACGTTTGATGAGGTTGTGAGAGCTCAGCACTGGCTGAGAAGGAAAGGAGATGGTCAAATAAGCACAAAAACAACTGTGGGGTTGATGACGGAGGGTAGTAAGAAAGAACTTAATGTTCACTCCGCTTTTTATCTCACCTCCCTCCAGAAGAGACCTCTGGAGCCTGCGCACCATCCTGTTGTGGTGGCTGTGATGGACCCCAGCTCACTTGGCCTGCACCCTGCTGATGCAGCACCATGGTGCACACAGCTGCACAAATGCGAAGAAGGCATTTTCCCAGCCCAGGTCTGTCTTACCAGTACAAGGAGGAATTGCAAGGGCGTTATTCAGTGTGTTAGAGCCATTTTAATTGCCTCCGAGGTGTGCTTAGCCACAGCTAATGCCAGTCATTTATCTTTCTCCTCCTCAGACAGAGCTGCTATTCATTCTTCTTCTCTTTTGCTTAGTAGGAGTTGGAGAAAAAGTGTGGAAATTGTCCTGGTAGCACCATCCTTGCTGTGGGACCTGGTGTGCTGACTGCCCAAGTGCTTTCTGCCTCTTGCTGTCGGGAGCTGCAGTTGCTCTGCAGCACCATTCCTACCACTCCTGTTCCTGTCAGCTGGAAAAGAGGGACTTCTCTTGAGTTTGGTACCAATGAAAGACAAGAATGTTCTCCTGTTACCTTGGGAAATCTCTTCTTTTCCTTCCTGACAGTGAGATCTGCCTGGTACAGATTAATAGAATAATTCAGTCTGAGTGCTGGGAGAGCTATGGCTGCTCCTGGGATGATAGGGGTTTGAAACCACCAGTTGGCAAACCAGGCTCTTCACCAGCTCACCTGTAACCTAGCATTTGGGTGAGGATAATCAGGCTCCATACTGGAACAGCAGCCTTGAAGAAAGTACTTGCTTTCCATGGGGAGTAATGGGAGCACTTGCTTTCCATGGGGAGTAATTCAACAATCACTGGAGGCAGGCATTGTGCTGGAGGCAATGCCTGAGTGGGAGGGCTGTCTTCCTATCCCCTAGTTCTTCATGCACTCGGGACAAGGAAGCTCTTAGTTGGCCTCTGCTGGCTTTCTGGCTGGGTTCAGCTGTACCAATCCATGAGGTTTCCAAAACCCCTTGAAGACCATTGCAGCAGATGTATCTACACAGACAGTTTAGCACAGGATTGATCTTTCTGCTGGGACCAGAGCATCAAGCCCTGAAGCTCATGCTAAACTCCTGCCTTAGCTGGAGCTCTGCAGGGGGAGAGAAGCCCAAGCTTTGATCATTGGAGCTGCACTGACAAGCTGCTGACAGGGCTCGAAGCACTCCAGACTCATCTCTCTTGGGCTTGTGCTTCCCCTCCTAGTGCAAATCCCCCCAGCCTGGCAAGCACACAGCAGTGGTGGGGCTGTCTGCTTCCCCACTTATCTTCTCCTGGGTTTGCTCTGACCACTGCAGGGGTGACTGCCTGTCTTCAGAGAGGGGAGCAGCCCTTCCCTGCCCCAGCCCTTGGCACTGTGTATTTACACTCAGGATAGAGAGGGGTTTCTTTAATAGCTGTGTCTAACACTTAGCACAAAGTGGTCCTGATGCCTGTGACAGGCAATCACCCTGTGTCTGCTCAGCAAAGGGATTGTGTTGTCACAAGCTGTTAGGAGGTGAAGGTGGGCTTGGCCTTCCTATATGCTCCCGTCGGGGATGGGTTTGTAGGGCAAATGGACACTGAGCTGCCCTGGTCCCCCCTAACAGCCCACTTGTGAGGATAAGGGTAGAACCCATTTGCTCAGTCTGTCAGTATGATCTGATTTCATCCTCTGTGTTCAGCAGAGAAGCTGTTTCCCCTTGAGCTGTTATGCACTTTGCAGTTACTTCTTTAAAACGACTTAGTTATACATTTGCTACATGTTATTTTGGATTCTCTTGGAGATCAAGGACACTACAGAGCCAGCAAGATAAAATTAGCATCTGAGCTGTAGCCTTTGCTTGGTGTAAGAAACACAGATCAGCTTCACTTGCAGTGAATGCTGGAAGGTGAATTTCATTCGCGTCTTCCTTTCAGCAGACCTAGTTCTGCCACCCTTGTTTGTTTTGAGTGCCACCTCAGCCCGTAAGCTGCTCTGGTGGTTTCTGTAAGGCTGCTTCCAGAGAACAGCATGAGGGTTGAACTGGACCTCAAACTGGCAAGAAATCAGTTAGTTCAAAATCAGTTCTGACCTGCTCACAGCATGATCATGGGGTGTTTCAATAGGGAGTTAAGGGGGAATGTTCAGGCTCATTTAGGTTTGTGCGCAGCTCTCAGGCACCAGCACTAAATACAGCACCAAGCCTGGGGTTGAAAAGGCTGTTAGAATGAAGAAAAGCCACTGATACGATGTAAAGATGGAGAAGCGCTATGAAGTGAGGGCTGTAATGGCGCGTTCGGGTTGTGTCAAGGCTCATGAGTGCTCTCAGAGGCAGAAAGCAGTGGGTGTTGAAGGCCACTTCAGTGTGGCAGAGAGAAGCTGAACAGTTGCTGGAGGAAACATGGCACGCAGTTTAAAGGTGAGACTAACCATCAGGAGGGTTGACCAAAATGGTGGCCTAAAGACCCTCTCTCAATACCTACTTCTCAAAGCAAGTTTTTCAGGTGCTTCTCAGGGAGGTAAGTTTCATAGAATCAGAGAATATCTCAAGGTGGAAGGGACCCATAGGGATCATAGAGTCCAATTCCCTGCTCCTTGCAGACTACCTAGAACTAAACCATATGGCTAAGAGCATCATCCAGATATTCCTTGAACTCTGAGAGGCTTAATGCCATGACCACTTCCCTGATGGAGTGGTCAGCAGGACCAGCCAGCTTGTTGGTGAAGAACTTCTTCCTAATGTCCAGTCTGAACTTCCCTGATGCATTTTCCTTCTATTTCCTCCTGTCCTACCACCAGATACAGGAGATCAACACTTCCTGCTCAGCTGAACCCCTAGCAGTTTAACCAAGTTTACACCTATGGAAGTTCTCAGCATGGCAACAACTGAGCAAGATCCCATTTCATGTATCAGACATCAGACAAGGCAGTCTATAGCCTCTTCTACTTTCAGGATGTCGAAGACTCTGGCTCTCAGACTTGGGAGGGAAGGTCAGCCCTGCGTGCCCAGCACTGCTCTGGCATAAACCGACCCCCTCCTTGCTTTCAGGTGCAGGGCTGCACCAGACTGGGACAAGAAATGCTGGGCAGAAATTCAATGTTTAGGTCCTTTATTTTTCCCTTTGGTCACCATTTTGGCCTTCACCAAATCTATCCTCCTACAGATTTGCTGGTGGTGTACCCTGTCACCCTTTTGAAAACAGGCCTAAAATTCAACAGGCCTTCATAGCACTGCCTTGGCCCTATTCACCAGGCTATAGAATGATTTAGGTTGTAAGAGACTTTAAAGCTCACCTAGTTCCAACCCCCTGCCACGGGCAGGGACACCTTCCACTCTAGCAGGTTGCTCCAAGCCTCGTCCAGCCTGTCTTTAGATAGAGCATTAGGTCTCACAGATGAAGCGTTATCTTCTCAACCTGGACCAGGAGCTGACCGGAGGTACACCTACATGATCGAGACCCAAGCTGAACTCTTTAGGCTTCACAGCCTTCCTGTCCAACAGCTCACGAGTTAGAGCATTGACCCCAGAAGCGAAAGCTGTGTTTGGTACACCCTAATCTTTCATTCATGGTGTGTCACCCATGGTGACAAAGATTCAAAAGAAGAGGAGGAGAAGGAAAGATTAGAATACAGAAGAGCTGCCTGGAGGTACAGATGGGATCTCAGAAGGGATGGTCATGATTAAGAGACCCATTTTCAAAGCTGGCAAATGACTGCTTTTGTTTTATATTTACAGATTCTGCATCCAGAAGCTAAGCATCCCCATATTTCCAGTGACTTAATTCCCACTGAAACAAGAGATACATTTTCTGTCTCTTTATTTGCAGATATTTCAGAACAGTTTTTCCACAGTATTTTAGATGATTTACTGAGGAAGATCTAGGTTGGGTTGTAAGTAAGCATAAACGAGTGTCAGTGCCTTGATCTTTATTGATTTATATCTACTTATGCCAACACAGGATTACTCATTCAAGAAGGTGGCTATGAGTGCCCAAGGTTTAAAGCTGAAGTTGTTTTAATTGGACTTATAGGTAAAGTGTTTCATGTTTCCAAAGTGGACACTCAATAGGATGAATACAGTGGTACTTGCACAAAGTTATGGATATATGCTTTAAAGTAGGTGTTTCTGGGAATATTGTTGTCACTTATGCCTGTGTATTTACGGCAAGGCAACAAGAAGCAGTGCAAATGCAGTCCTTCTGGAACCACTGGCATTAGCATCCACTCAATAATAGCAACTAGCCAGACCTGCATACTTAAATAAGATAATGTCATATACTACCAAGTTGTTGATGAAGGCAATGTTGTGCATTCAAGTAAAGATAGACACATGGCACAAACAGATCCAGACTTTAGAACTTGGGTCTTTGTGTCCGGATTTTGATGTTTGCCCCATTAGATGAATAAGACCAACAGTGAATTTTAGTTTTGGAGCCAACTTGTGCAAAATCTGAAGGAGGTGGGAAGGTGGATTCAGGCTGATGTCTGAACACACTGGAACATTCAGAAATCCCTATGGATAGCTCAGAGAAGATGTTCTCCTTGTGATACAGTCCTGCATTGCTTCTGGTTACAGGACATTGGAACATTAAAATGAGGACCCAGAGGAGCAGAGCAGGATGCTGCTCATGGCCCAGGAAAGGCTGGTCACCACTGCTCAGTTTATACAGGAGACCAGGATAAGCTGTCATAGCAGATCAATGTCTCAGCATGGAAGGGACTGGGAGAACTGATGGATTGCTGCTGGTTTAAGGATTTCTGTTGGAACAATCAAGTCTTTTTTTTCTTCTTTTTCCCCTAGGGAGGATAAAATTCTGAAGGATCAAGGATGACTGAAATTCCCAAGAAGCAGTAGTAGCAGCCAGCAACCTGGTTTATGCTGAAGTAGCCAGCAACCTGGTTTATGCTGAAGTTAATGTTCCCAAATAAAGGACAAACAAGAGAGAGCAAGTCATGTCACCTTCCATTGTGCAGGACTTTCATTTGTGAAATGCATAGAAAATTAAGGAGCCATCAGTTTTCACAACTAGTCTGCTTGCTTGCCTTCTCTTCTAATGGCCATAGCGAAATGAAAGACCATGAAGAGAAGGATTGTATTTCATCTCTCTAGCAACTGTCTAAAATCCTCCCGAAATGGTTTGCATGGTTCCCAAGTCACTCTCGTTTGAGGCTTTACACTTTTCTTCCTGCTGCTGTTTTACATTTCATTACCTCAATGCTTCCAGATAAAAATAGTTCTACTCCAGCAAATTACTGGAAGTGCAAACCAGATTGTTTCCCTGCTCCTCCTCAGCATTCAGCACACCGCAGCAGCAATATGCCTTTCATTAGGTGGACCAGGAGTGCTCCGCATCCTCTGTAATGGTTTCCACCTCAGATGCTGGGATTGATGTGATGGCAATTTCTGTGAGTTCTGCTCCCTGTCATAACACAAAACACACACGTGTGTGGGTACATCCACACGCTGTTTTTCACTGCCTGCTTCCAAGCTGATGTGGAAGCTGTGTGGAAAAGATGAATGTTATTTGGCAATTAGGCCTGGTAATTACAGGATGTGTTTTTCCAGAGGTAAAAAAAAAAATATTGTTTCCACTTGCAGTCTTTGCAATCTGTTTTGAATGAGGAAATGCTCAGGATTAGAAAGTGTTTTCTCGTTAGAACAAATGTCACAGATTTAAAAACCTCGTCATTTAAATTCCTCCTAATGTTCTTTGGCTTGAACAAGTGAGCTCTTAATGTCCCTTTTAATTAGAGCGTTTCAGCTGGGCACCTAATGACAGCACATCACTGAGTAGTAGACATGGTCCAACTACGAAGGGGAACTCCAGGGTGGGAACTTCAGCAGAAGCTGTCCCTTTTTTGGCCTTTTTAGGGAAAAGTGCTAAAGGAAGCACAAGATATGTCCAGAAAAATGATCCCCCACTTGGAGCGGGCAGAAATAGTGCATGGCTTGGGAGATGCCGGCTGCGGGTGCCGGGTGCTGCAAAGGAGTTGATCTACATTTCCCTGAGCCACTGTGAGTTTTCCTCTCTTTGTTGCTGTATCCATTTGCAAGTCACCAGCACAGGCAGTGGCAGGTCAACAGGACTGCTGCCTGCAGGCTTTAGCACCCTGCCCCTGCTGCCAGAGGCCTCCTCTCCCCCATCCACTGCTCCCAAGAGTTCTCGTTTCTATTCAAGTAAAGGTTTGGTTCTTACCCCATTTCCCCAAGCAGCTCCTACGATGCGGGATCCATTCACCAGTGCACACCAGGGACTGCAAGTGAGAAGGATCATAGAATCACAGAACAGTTAGGGTTGGAAAGGACCTTAAGGTCATCCAGTTCCAACCTCCCTGCCATGGGCAGGGACACCTCACACTAAACCATGTCACTCAAGGCCCCGTCCAACCTGGCCTTGAACACTGCCAGGGATGGAGCATCTTGGTAGCTTTCTTGGGAAATAAATCCTTTGAGATGCCAGGGATTGGGACAAGGGCTGCCGGGCAGGTGGCTGATGGTTACAGGAGAGCAGTACATGAAGTGCTGGAAAATCCAGCATCCTTCAAGCACATCCGTGTTCCTTTCCTACAGCATGGAAATGGCAGAGGGAAGCACACTGATGGGAATCAAATTATCCAGCCACTCAATGCTCTTCTTCTCTAGCTCTTGCCTCGTCAGCACCCATGCCCCCACTTGGCCATTTTCCTCAGGAGCATCACCATGCATCTGCCATCCTAGGTGGCTTCAAGGGCAGAAGGACCTGAAGGCCAAGAGCAATATGTTGCCAGTGTTCATCCCTAGTCAGCGCACACACTGAAAGAGAAACTAACTGTATGGTCAGCTCTCACTGATGGCAATCAGACAGCTCTGGTCAGAAGCTTCACCTGGGTTCACACCATTAGTTTCTGGCCCAATTTCTCCCTCCTTGAGCGATGAATATAGCTGGAGGCTATTAAGATTTAGTCTTTGTTGTTCTTGTGCTTCTATCATTTGTCAGGCTCTCAAAGCAAACAGAGGAAATGTTGATTTGGGAAACACTGCTGATACCCATAGGGTAGCAGATTTATTGGTGCTTGTGCCCAGGCACCACCCAAGGGAGAAGGAAAGGAGAAGTGCTACCTGGGCAGGTGTCACTGACATTTCTGCTGTCTTCCCTCAGGACAATCATTTAAAGCAGTCACCTTCACTTGATAGCTCATAAACTACCACTACTGGAGCTGGGCAGTGTGAATGGACCAATAACACCTTGACAGACAATGTGACATTTTCAGGAAGAAAATGTTGTCAGCTTGATTGTTTAACCTCCAACATTAGGGCAAAGAGGTTCATTTTGGATGATCCTTGGCACTAATATTCTTTCTTTGCTTCCCCCTCCCCATCATGTTGTTTTTCATTCTTTTTAAAGGGAATCCTGTTTGTGCTCTTCCTCGTTCACAGCTTACAAGCTGCTGCGTACCCTGGAAGAGGTGCACTGAGTGTTTAAGAGCACATCTTTGATTCAACAGCAGTAAGAAAATGTATGACAATAAGCACAGGCTTTGTTTTCAGACCTTCCTCAGCTGCATGTACTGTGCAGTTCCTGGAAGAAAAAGCACTTGGATATATACAGGAACAAAAAACGATGCCAGTATTAATTTCACACTGTGCAGGTGTTCCTGCACTCACTGTGTGCAGGAGGCATGAAACGTGCAGCCCTTCCCCAAGACAACAGCTTATGTATGCAGCAGAGCCACGTTAGAGACAAATGCTTTTTGAGATGGTGCTCACTGAGTTTCTCCTCTAAGGTGAACTCCGACAAGCCCCAGCCCCCCCCCCCCCCCTCCCCAACATCCTTTTATTGCTTTTAGACCAACTTTGAGATGGGGTGGAAGAAAGAGATCTGACAGAGAGAAGTTCCGAGGTCAGTGCTGCTCACCCGTTGCTGTCATCCCACTGAGCTCATAAATTGGTGTTAACACCTCCTGGAAGAAACAACAAACATAAAAGGAGAACTTTGCCTGCCCTTGGAAGCATCCCTATTACTGGGGCAGCCACTGCAGAGCCTGAGGCTAGCAGGGCTGCAAGTGCAGACAAAACCCAAAGCCTGTTCAACCCTGCTGTGGTGTCCAGCCCCTGGCAGCATCCTGCCCAACTCCCAGAGCAAGGAGGAGAAAGCTGCTTTCTCAGGCAACTTATTTTCTTCAACCATCATAAAGCACTTATGTGGTTTTTGTTCCACTACTATTAGAAATCCATTTTTCCAGAATGATCCTATTTCTTGGCTTGTGTTTTAAACAACTCCTTATAACAGGTCCTCATGGTGTGGAAAACAGAGTTAGGAGCCTTCGAGATGCACCTCCACTCCCTCCACCAACAGTTCTCTTTCATGGGATTCATAAATTCTATTCTTGTTGCTGCAGATTGGCCACGGTGTGACTTTGGAGAGGATTCTTTCGATGTTGACACTGTTGCTTCATTGTTATTCCTCCTGTACCAGCAGAACAGAATGAAAAATTCATTCAAAATGGATGGGGGGGGGGGGGGGGGGGGAGAAACAAACCCACTGACATTTCCCTATCTCCCAGCAAAAAAAAACAAATGTAGAAGGCTGAAATCAGGGCAATGGGGAGAGTGGAGTGACAGGGTTAAGCGCCTGAGGGACCATAGCCACACGCTTAGTGTCCTGGACAAACATGCTGATGAAAACGACCTGTTACCTCTTTTACAGGGTCCCGTTATCAAATCAGGAGTCAGAGAGAGGTCTCACAGGAGGACTTGTTTTCTCAGAAGGTCTCAGCATGCAGAAATCCCTTGGATTTGGTCCAGGAGCTGTGGTGGCCCCATGGAGCTCCCCAAGCAGTGCCCTTGGCTTTCAGCCCCTCTCCCCAGTGCGGCAGGTCCTCATGCTCTCTCCTTCCTGCCAGGCTGGCACCCAGGTCCTAAATGGCCCCAGGTTCCCAAGGACATCGCCTCCAGTCTGGTCTGCCCCATTTTTCCAAGCAGGGTGGCAGGGAGAGGACATGCCAAGGAGGAGAAGTGGAAAACCAAGGCATGGACAGAGGCAGCTGGCAGTGGGACCCCAGGACCAGCTCCCCCAGTATACAGCTCATGGGGTCCCAGCACCTCCTTATCTATATCTAGCAATGGTGTTAATAATGGGGGGGGGGACTCTACAGGCAGCTGTGCACAGCCCCATGTTGGCCTCTAGAGTCTCACTGAATTTCATGGTGTGCAGGTCCAAGGACACCTTTTAAGGCCTGGAGGAACTGATCCTAGCACAAGGCACAGCCAAGAGGAGCTTTGCTGTGCTCTGGAACCTTCCTCACCAGTGGGACCACAGCAAAACTGCTCTGTGTTGGTCCTTCAGCGGACCAGCGTGTGACTTCAGGGCAGACAGAACAATGTACTTGGAACAACAGGCCCCCAGCTCTGAGGACCAGAGTTTCCCCCATCCAGCCTTTCCTGGAATGAGGTAGACAAGGAGCATTGTCCTAGTGACAGAGGTGGGTGATAAGCATCGTCTGTGGTCCCTTACACAGGATCCCACATCACCCCATTTACCTTGGGGCTGGCAAGGATTTTGGCATGGGCTCCCACAGCATCCTGGCATCCAAGCTGGAACATCCCAGCCCAGATGGGTGGCTCTGGGCAGATTAGGGGGGGGTTGTACTGGCCTGGAGGCCAGTTACAAAGAGCAAGACCTCCCCTTATGGAGGGAAAGACTCCACAGTGGGATTCTGTGGCTTTTCAATTCTCTTCCCAACCCTGCTGCAGGTTTGCTCTGTACCTGCGGCCCTGTATGCAGATGACAGCTCTCAACCTCCATCATTACCACCACATTACTTTTTCATTCCATGAAGGGGACACCCCCAAACCCAACAGTCTAAATCTCTCTAAAAAATAAAATTATGAAAGAAAAGCTTTCCCAGGATTTCTGCTCAGAAATGTCACGGGGAAAAAATGATTCTTTTTGTGATCCAGAGACTTCAAAACATTCACACTGCAGGTCTCTGTGGGGCACCTTTCTGCAGGGTTATTAATAAGAAATAATTATTTTAAATGCACAAAAGTATGTGTACTTTCTATTCCCTTCCAAAAGCCCTGCATCACTTGTCCTTAATGAATAATGAAAGATGCTTTTGTGTTACTTCCCACCCATAGACTTTCAAGTGATTGTTAAGCAATAAACAGGATTTTAAAGAAAATCGGGGTTTGATGAAAACTTAATTCTGGACTAATATGAGAAGCACCTGCTTTGGCAGCAGCTTACTGGTGTTACTGGGGCTTATTGTGTGAGAATTTGGGTCAATGAATGTCCCAACACTGGGAAAATATCACAAAATTGTTCTGAAATGCTACTGTGTAGCTCTATAGGAATTAGAATATGGTGCCCCTCGATCTTCCTTCAGGAAGGAAACCTGAAGAACATCTCTCCCAGGATATGCTCTCTGACACCCTGGAGGCAGGACTGATTCACTGCCTCCCCTCACTCTGGGTGCTGATTTAGCGTGGGAAGCAAAACCCGAGGAGGAGATTGGTTTCTGAGGAGTGAGGGAACACATCCCATGCGAGACTGGGGTATGTGCATTCCAGTGGGAAAGCCAATGTATTCCACTGGGACACTGATGTGGTTTTGCCTCTCAGCCCTTTTTTGGAAGCTCACTCTGAAGCGGAAAAACTGAAGCTTGGATGAGATGTGTGAGCTGCCCAAGGAAAATTAAGCTGAAATAACAGTTAATGCTTCAGGTTTGGGTTGGTGGGTACCCAGAGATTTTGCCTCCACCCAGGGTCAGTCAGGTCTTGGTGAGAGTTCATCTCATTTAGACATCTCCTACTACAGAACAACCTGGCCTTTGGAGGCATCTTCTGAGCACTTGATACTCCCACCCGCCTCAGCAGAAGTGAGCACTCTGCTGGGTAGCTCTGTGTAACTGAGCACCGCGGTTACGTTGGGATCAATGCAGAGTACTCCGAGGGGGGATTTGCCTCTGCCTTGATCGCCAGTTGATCACCTGCGCTAGGGCGAGATCCCAGGAGCGTTTGAACGGGGACATGCTGGAGCGTTGCAACGAGAGGAGAGATGCTGCAGTAAACGTCCCAGTGACTGGGATCACACGGGGGTTCATAGCTCAGCCGGTGCTGCCTTATTCCTTACAACATCTCCGGGTGGGTCTGTCCCAGGGCTGTCACCGTGTGAGCACCGAGTGAGGAAACGACTTTAGGTAGGAAAAAGTCTGATTCCCGGGAGAACGGTTTCACTTCGTGAGCGCGGTGCGCAAACACAGAGCAAGAGAAGCCGACCTGGAACCGCTCTGTCACACAGAGCACCGGGGCTGGACGAGCGGCAGGGCTGGAGTTCCAGCGGCCGCCCCCAGAACCCGGCGTGGGCAGCGGGTACGAGCCCGAGCTCAGGCCGAGGAGAACGGGGTTTGCTCAACAGAGGAGCGTGCTCGGACCCACTGCGGGACCGGACCCGCCGCCCCGACCCAACCCGCGCCCCCCACCCCGCCCGCGCTGGACTGTTCCACCGCGCCGGCTGCCGAGCGGGAGGGGAGCGGGTGGAGCGGAGCTGCCCTGTGCCGAGGCCCGGCAGCACGGCACGGTACCCTGCAGCCCCGAGGGGCGGAGGGGCTCAGGCAGCGCCGCGGAGGCACCGGGGAACGGGCACCGGCCACGGAAGTATCCTTCCGCCTCCTCCGGCGCTCGCTTCCCACCCCGCCGGCGCGGCGCTGTGGTACGGTCGGCGGGAAGGCGCTGGAGCGGCGGGGCGGTGCGCGGCACTGTGCCGGCGGCTCGCGCGGGGCCGGGGCCGCTGTACTGCGGCTCGGTTCGTGTCCGTCCGCAGCGGTGCATCGGTACCCGGCACCCCGCTCGGGGAGCGCTTCCCTGCCGCGCACACCGCACCCCCCGGTGGACGGGGCTGCCTCTTGAGAGACGGAGCGAGCTTTCCCGGGGCTCCGCTGCCGGCGGGCAGTGAGTTATTGCTTTCTTTATTAATGTTTTACTGCAATCTTCTCTTTTCCCCGCTATTCCATGGATTTTCTTACGTTTGTTTTGTTGTTTGTGGGAGGTTTTCCTTTTTTTCTCCCCTTTTTCTCCTGTTCACTGGGAAGCGGGGAGGAAGCGCGAGGTTGGCACTTGCGGGATGGGAAACTTCCGCGCTTGGAGGCGGCTGCCGGGTGAAATCCCGTCCCCGCCGCTGCCCCGGTGCGGAACTGGCAGCGCCCGCTCGCTCGTAACGCGGGTCCCGGAGGAGTCGGTGCGGGGGTGTCGCGGAGGGACCGGAGCGATCGCGGGTTACTTGGTGTCTCTTGCGGAGCTGCTCGGGCCGGAGGCGGGGGCGGACTGGTGGGACCGGTAGCACTGGTGGGACCGGCCCCGGAGCCCGAGGGCTCGGAGTACCCACGTTTGCTCCCCGGCGCGGTGGTGTTGAGCCCTGCGAGCTCAGTTTCACAGCGTTTCACAATGTTTTCTGCCGGGAATACGTTCGGGTTGTCAATTTCTGTGTTTGAGGTGGTGCATGAAGTCCCGTGTTTACTCCGGGCTGCTGTCACAGTGCCATATGCCAAACCGTCAGGGTGGTCCTGCAGCTGAGTCCTTCAATGATAACAGAGCATAGAGGCTGAGATAGAAATTGTGCCAACAGTGTGGATGTGTGCCTTTATTTTCCTGACTCTGCTGCTGAGTGTGAAGCTCAGATTTGGTTCCCAGCATGGGGGAGATCCGGGCAGTAAGGCTGAGCCAGGGAACAAGCCTGCACCGGCTTCGTGTTCCCCGGCTTTCCCACGTTCTCCAGTAGCTCTTACTCTGGGGTTGGAGACTGGAATCAATAGCATCATGATTGACTTTGGCTTACTTTTGAGGCCAGAGAAAAGGACCCTTTTATTTCATATTAAGGAAGTCCCTGTCTTTCCCCTGAAGATAAATACCATAAGGTATCGGTAGCTGATGCCAGTGTTTGCCAGGGTGAGCAGTGCATGTTTGCCACTGCTGGTGGCTTTTGCTGGGCTGGCAGGGGCCGTGTGAGCATCGGGGCTGGTATTTACTGTGGACCTCAGCGCCGAGGCTGAGCCTGTTTTCTCTGGCTCTGGGCAATGCTGGCCGTCATTTTGGGTGAGCAGTATTGGGGAGGAAGGTGTAGGCTTTGCTGCAGGACCTCTGGGTCGTCCCTGCTGCAAAGATGAAACCTGCTGGCTTCTACAGGTGCTTCCACAACTGGTTTCTATTCCTCAGTTGAGAAGGGGGAAGTGGTAATTCCACTTGCATTTTATCCCATCTTTTATTGTGTGATTTGCTCTGATTTGTGCTCTTAGTGTTTAATTCTGTGCTAAAGGATAGGGAAACAGTTTGTTTTCCAGGCAAACCAGCAGCAGAGCTCCTGGATGAGGAGCCTGCACTGACATGGTGCGAAGGATCTTCACGGGTGGTAAGGAACCTGTGTCATGAGGAAAACCTTGGGTTAAGCCACAGAAGTGTTGCTCTGTAGCATCCTTTTTGGGCTGCCTACTCTCGGTGACAGCTTGTCACAAGGTTTATCGCTCACATTCCTGGAAGCCTTTTTATGACCCTTGTTTTTGGTGAGCACCATTTGGCTCAGCTGTGTGTGATACCATTCTTCAGGATGTAGAGACACACTCATTTAGCTCACCGTGCTGTGCTGTGAAGGATTGCGGTATTCTGCTTGTGTCAAGCTCATGTTGCAGATGGGCTTCAGGGGAATGGCAAAGCAGAAGAAGGTGAGTCTCTTAAGAACCACTTTCTTTAAGAAAAGGCAGATAATAGGCAGCAAGTTCTGGAAGCAGTTCTATTTGGGGACTGTAAAGAGAGGCTTAGAGCTCTTGCCACTAAACGGTTTATGTGGCATAAGTGAAGAGACTTGATCACTCAGAAAAATAACTCTAACACATTCCCAGCGCCAAGAGAGCTTTCAGCTCTCATTGTCTCAAATTATCAATAAAAGCAACAGAACTTTTGATTTGAGTTCTTTTATTGATGGCTACATAAGAAGTTTTCAGACCTAGATGTAAACTTGCATCTACTCAAAGAAAATGGCCTATAGATATAAAAAGCTTTGATATGCTAAAAGTACTGCAGAGTTATCCAAGATGTTAATTACGGGTATTACAAATAGCTCTGTTTGAAGAGATTTGCAGCTTTTCCTTCTGTTGCCCCCTCCCATTAAGTTACTGTCTTGCCCAGCACAGGGCTGTGTCCCTGTATTTGAAGAAACACAGAGGTATTGATTGCAGAATTGCTAAAGTGAAGAAGGGAAAAGAAACAAGAATCATGTTTGGAGCCCAAGTTTTGATTCCAAAATGAGCTGCTCATTCTTTCACAGCTTGAGGTTTGTGGTGGAAAGGTTGAAAACACCCAGCCAGAAAAACATGCTAGAAAAAAATCTGAAACAAGCTAAACAGAGTGGAATTCAGGATGAACTGTCATCAGAATGTTTATAAACCTACTGGAGAAAAGGGAGGGAGGAAGCGTTTGGATCAATAACAAGTTCCTTTTTATAACTGTAGCTCTTTAATCATATAGCTTAAAAAAAAATCCCCGGTCCTAAATGTGTGCTTTTTGTACCTGTGTCGATAGCTGAGGCTAAATCTGCAGCGTTCATGCTGATGTGGGTAATCTGAATCAAGCTGAATAGTAAAGAGGCTCTTAGGAGAATCTGAAACCCAGGAGGCATTTTTCAGACCTGAGTTATGTCACTTTTTTTAGAGGTGCCTCAGGCAACTGCATTTTAAGAAGACAAAGCTTTTGTTTTCAAGCTGGCCTAGAAAAAATGCCAAGGATGAATCCCAAATAAAGGCTTTCAGAAGTTGTCATTTGTGATTAAGTTGATTTTGCTGTTGTGCACAGAATGCTGCCGCCTTCCTCAGCGCGGTGTCAACTCTGTCTGGTTTTATTTTTGCCATCAGTCCTGGCCTATCTGTTTAATTCAAGTGAATAATTTTACATGGTGGCTCTCACCTGGAAGTGTGTGTTTAATGAGGAGGTCAGATGTCTGCCAGCTCCATCATCCCGACATAAAATTAATTGTATGTGCTTTGCCAAAGGCAGAATTGAGGTGACACCAGGGGCAGAGATTGACTCCGACCCCGCGTTTTGCAGAATTAACATCTGCTTGCAAGTGTCTAGTTTTGCATTTAAGCTGCTGGAATTATCAAAGCCACGGCTTGTAATGCTGAGCAAAGGCTGTTTTCCTCTGCATCTCTTAGGAAATCCTCATCTTGATGCATGCAAATGGTGAATCTAAAGCTTTTCTCGTGGCTTCTCATGTTTCTTGCGGCTTAAAACAATCAGAAATAGTATCCTGTTGTTGCCAGGGTGTGGGCAAACAAGAGAAGCTACTCCTGTGGAGCCTGAGATGGGCGATAGTGTGCATGATACAACAGATGATGCTGAAGCATGGACGTGGAAGAGTGTATTGCTTGCAATCTATAGTTTTGTAAGGTCCCAGTGAGGTCCTCCTTGCTTAAGGAAAGTGGAATAGTGGGAATATTGTAATGACTTCCTCTTCTTGGACAAACAAGAGCAATTTTTGTCTTAAAACCTAACCATGTTAAAGCAGCATTGACGTTATTAACGACGACTGAAGTGTCGCCTGGGCAGGAGGTATCCCTGGAGTTAACCTCCCCCTGAGAGACAACTGCTTTCTGTGGCTGTGCCTGGCTTTGTTCTGGATATCCAGGGAAAGACTGTAAGGGCAGCGTGAGTCATCTTTTTGGCTCTTGTATAACACTGTTCAACACAAACAATCCTGTTTGTTCTGCTTATGGAAGTCTCTTGTATCTTCCAACATGAGGAGGTAGATGCACAGTCTCCAGGGCACCTGCTGGGCTGCTGAGGCTGTTCCAGAGTCAATCTGGCACCTAATAATGATACTATCTTTTTTAAATAGCAGACCTTAAGAATATGTTGTAACCAAGTACTGGCATAGAGCAAGATGTGCCGAACTCAGTTTCAGGAGCATTGCTACAGGGCCATTTCCTTTACTGACCATCCATTTGTAGCCTTTGCCAGTGATACTGCACTCTCCTTGTTTTTGTTCGTTTTTTTTTTTTTGTTTTGTTCCCAAAAGTGTGGTTTTAAAATAGAAAACATAATGCCTTCTCTTTACTCTAAGAAAACAAGAATGATGTAAACAGCATAGGCACCTCTGGACTACATCTGTGTGAATTCAGTGATTCCCTGGTGAAGTCTGCAGCATCATCTGAAGGTGATGTGTGATGGTCCTGAACAATAGGCACTGAGAAGTGCCTTAGCTTTATCTGATGCTTTTGCAAGCAGCCTTTATTTCTACATACGCAGCCACAGTGGGGATGAATGTGAACTTATCTTCTGACTGCTGTTACAAGCAGAGGAAGAATGGTGAGGCACGATGTATGAGCAGGAGCAATAACTGGGGCAGTGCAGCTCCAGCTCCCGCTGTGTCAGGATTAAGTGCCTCCTGCTGCGTCCCAGCTTCCTTGGAAGCAGAACATCCTTCCATGTAGGGGTCTGCCTGCGGTGAGAGTTCCTGAACATGGATATAGGGAAGACAGTTTCTGCTGGAGAAGATAACGTGGAAACGATGGCAATAGACACTTGTTCTGGAAGCTGGGAATAGATCCATGGTATTATTCATGTTAATGCATGAATTCCTGAGTTCAGGACTAGGCAGGCAGAGAACATAAGGTGGATAGAGGTGGCAGTTTCACATGTTCCCCTCCTGAGCTCTTGATGTCTTTACTAGTCTGAATCTCAGGCCTTTCTTCTGCCTTCATTTGTGGGAAAAATGCTTCCTCTAGAAGGGTACGGGTAGCACTGGTTCTGCCTGCTCTCATGCACAGGGAGAAAGTACCTTTGCTTGGAGGTGTGAGGGGCCTGAACTGAACTTGTGGATGCAAGCCAGTGTCTGGGAAAGGTACGGATGATCTAGTGCTCCAGTGAAGAGTTTTGGACTTTGACCATGTGGGGCTGCATGGTGGCAACAGTGGATATCGTATGACTGAACTGGCAGGCAGTGCTGTCCCTTTCACCTGGCCTTCCCTCTCTTCTTAATTGCATCCTAGGCTTGCCAAGACTTCAAGGTGACTCTCCTGGTCCAAGATATGGCTCCTGTGTAAGAGATTGCAGCTCAGATATAATTGTGGGGTTTTTTGTAGATAGATGTGAGAAAATCCATGCTTGCTCTGGGACATACCATTGCAGAGCTGACGGTGCTGCATGCCCGACCGAGCATGTTCCTGCTGGAAGGGCAGCGTTATGGTGGTTTGGTGGTTCAGCAGCTCCTGGTTTCTGTCCCTGGAGCTGTATCTGCTTGTAAAACAGGTATTTGCTTGTGACTGTTGGTTCTGCGGCCATGCGCAATGCTTAGAGGTCTTACCAGCTCCTGAGACGCTTTGGGGAGCTGGTGAGATCTATGAGCACTGCAGAAATCCTCTTGAGCTTTCTGGTAACTTAGGTTTATTTTTTCTATTTATGTTTTTAAACTTCTGCTCCAAAGTTTAGTGCGCAACTCTTGCACATGCATTTCAACAGCCCAGTCAAACTTTGCCCTCATCTGTGCTGGAGCTGAGAGGCCCCATACGTTCTCTCCTAGGCTGGTACCCAAGCGTAGGAACAGATCTGCAGGCATTATGGCAAGCAGGGCATCCATGCAGACACAGGTATGGGTTGCTGTAGGTCACATCACAAAGATGGGACCTAGACTGTGGGCCTGGCTTTGAAATTTCAGTGCTTATAAAACTACTGAAAGATCCTTGATACAGCTAATCTCATGCAGTCAGCTTGCTTTCTTTAGCTCCAGTAGCATCTTGGCACTCACGGGGCACAAGTGATGGTGAAGAGCAATATCCGATGGTAAATTCCTCTGGAAGGATGCCCTGTGAAGCTAATGCTGTTAAACAGCTTCACGAGCACATAGGGAATGACTGCTGCCATTGCTACACATCAAAGGTGGGCTTTGTGGTTTTTCTCTTAATTAGGAATGGAGTGCTTTCCTCCAGATGGGCTCCCCAGCCATTTGATTGTGGCATAAACAGCGTTTTCAGGGAGGGCACATTAATAAGCTGGAGTTTGCTAATACCTCCTGTGAGCAGAACCACACCTCGTGGCAGGAGAGAGGCAGGAAGGGCTTAGATTTTAATTAAAGTTGTTGTGAGGAAGAAATTAAATCTGGTCTCTGGCCCTGCTTGTATTAGGACTGGAGAGCTCAGCCTCGCTGAACCGAGCTATTAGCCACCTTCTGTTTGCCTAGGAAAAAAAGGCAGTTTCTTTGTCAGCTTTTCCCCTGGCTCCTGGGCCCTGCTTGCTTGTTTGTTTTCAGCAGCTCCCCAAATCACTTTGAAGATGGGCTTAAACATTGATCACCTCTTACAGTCCTTCGTCTTTGTTCTGGCAGCAGGCGTTACAAAAGCTGTCCTAAATTACCTCCTTTCCCAAAATGAACGGGCTGTGTATGTATATGGCCCAGGAGAATAAAGCTTTTTCAGGCAAAGTGTACATCAGCTGATGTTTCTGCTCCCAGTTCTCTTGGATTCAGGTTCCAGCCTGGTCTGGAAAGAAGCTGGGATCCCGGAAAGGAAAAGCCAATGTGCTACTTAATTTGAAGGCAAAAGCTACTTAAGGGTCTGTTTGCTGAGCAGGATCCTGTATAAAACAACTTGCTCTCCCTTTATTGCCGCAGTGGGGTCGTTCCTTGGTGCTGGCTGAAGTGGTGGGAAGTCTCTGGTGGGTGATGCTGTGCAGCTGGTGGGGTGCAGCAGTGAAATGATGCCTGGCATTGGTAGCTGCTGGCAGGCATTTGAGCACTGAGATCCACCAATGATGGGAAAAAATACCCCATAACAGCAAAGCATTTATTCTGTATCAAACAGGCAGGAGACAGTGGAGGTGGCTAATTCAGTGCGGAAAACCCCAGAAGGTGCAGTTTAAGAGGAAGCAAGATTTAATAACTTACATAGCACTTTTCTGCTGGCTGCTTTATGTCTGCAGATACATTTTTGTTAGCTCTTATATGGTATCCGCTCATACCTACCCCTTTCCTGAGTAAACCTGGGTCTTGAGTACCAGCCTGGAAGAGAACTTAGGAGTGCATAACTGACTTGTTATTTAGATGCGTGATCACCCTTGTTCCTGTAGCATATTCCAATATACTTGTGAGAGGAGCTCCAGCAGGACTCGGGGTGCAGATGGGTTTGTCCAGCTAAAGGCTTCCAAGGAAATGGGTGCT
Organism: Neopsephotus bourkii; assembly: GCF_033783945.1. NCBI lineage: Eukaryota > Metazoa > Chordata > Aves > Psittaciformes > Psittacidae > Neopsephotus > Neopsephotus bourkii. The sequence continues at coordinate 1,267,097 of NW_026902137.1, forward strand.
GTAGCAGCCTGAGAAGTGGGGTAAAAGGCTGTGTGTGGACTTGTAATAGGGGCTGGCCTCTGCATTCATTACTTGTATTATCATTTCCTTCTGCAGTTCAATTTGCAGGTGCTATATCACCATCCAATTTTGTGTGCTTCTAGCTGATGATGTATGCCTGCTCAAAGACTGATTTGCAAGAGAGGGGAAAAATGCTGTGCTTATGACCTCAGGATTAATAGATTTTAGCCATGAGTGTAGCATAAACATCTATGGTTTATAGTTTGTTGTTGAGGTATTGGTGCATGGGATTCTAGCTCTGCAAGTCGTGGGCTTTTACTCATCAAGTTATGTGAGGAATTTATGGCTTCCCCCAAGTCTTCACAGCTGGGTTGGCAATCTGTAGCATGAGGAGTAATTATTAGTATGAGGGCTAAACATTGCCTGCTTACACAAGGCTTCTCTAGAAGTCCCAAAAAGGAGGATGAGCTCCATGCTTCAACAGGCTGCTCACGCTGAAAAGTTGCCATGTCTTGGGGCACAGTGCAGTTGGACAAAGCAGCCCAGATGTATCTTATGAATATAGACACTTCTTTATTTCTTGGTTGTAATGGAAGAGGAGCATTACCAAGCAAGCATCTCTGCAACCTGCAGTGATGCAACAGTGATGTGAGGGAGAAAGCTTCGTGCAATGATGGAAAAGAGCCTTTAGATCCACTGAGTTACTGTTTGAGAAAAGAAATGCTTTTGGAAGTTCATGCCCTCTGCCTGTGCTAAACTGATGCCCTTATGTGGCAGAAACAGGCTGATGCCCACAAGGTGCTCGAGCCCCATTGCAGGGAGTGAGGATGTCTGCTTCTAGTGCCTGGTTTTTAAATACCCAGGTAAGAGGGCAGTAAATTTGGATTTTTTTTCTTACCCTGAAGTTTGTCAACTTTCTATTTTGCCATCTGAGCATCACAGTCATGAGCAAGTAGACTAAAGACTTCACACATAAAACAGATGCAAACTAATTTGCTTTATTCTTGTTTAGTCCCTGAATTTAGTTTGTTACTAGTTTGCTACTCAGAATAAAGGAGAACAGGAATATTGATAAGGCTTCCCAGCCTCTAGTCACCAGCATCCTGGTTCTTGTCCCTTCCCTGGGTAAAAAGATCCATATTTTTAACACATACTAAAGGTCTGGAGGACTTGTTCACCGATCCTTGGCTTATTTCTTTATCAAGTACTTCAGATGCTTGCATAGAGCTTCAGCTAAACCCCACTGTGATAGTATCTGCAGCTCTGTGCATGTAGCTAGTGAGAATTACTCGCGGCTCTGGAGCGTATGCTCTAAATATATCAAAGGTAGGAGGGCATGCGACTTGGCCTGACCTTGGGTGGTAGCAATGCTGGGAATGAAGCCAGTTTCCTTGCTCCCAGTTTGCGTGCTCTGACGTTAGTTTCTGTGCCTCTCCTCCTGCAAAACCTGCCTGAAAAACCAGACTTGCAGCCAGAGTGGTTGCCGGTGTCTCGCGTGTCCGAGCCCAGCCTGCCGCCTCTCCCTGTGCACAATTCCCATTCCTAGAGGTTTTTCCCTGTCACAGCTGATTTTCTCGTTGGGGGGGCTGGACTCTGGGAAATGTATGGCATGTGGTATTTAGCTCAGTGCAGGAGGTTACAGCCATTTCTTCAAGGCTTAATGTTGGCTTGTGAGGAGGTAACCCTCTGCCAAGCACCTTCCTTACTAGGATCTTGGCAGATCTGGCTGGAGTGCCTTCATTTTGTTTCATGTTGCTGCATCTCCTTATTTTCCTACCTTGTATTTTGTCTCAGGATTAAACTCTGGGATTCTCTTGTGACAACAGGCACCTGATGCACTTGAGCTTTTGATGGGTCATCTGGATGCTGAGGATACACAAAGCTTATTTGGAATAAAAAGGTTATGTGCACCAGTGCTGGAGGTGATGTAGTGCTTGCCTGATTCAGCAAGTCCAGTTATCTTGGTTCCTGTGCTTGTACCATTAATTGTCATGCAAAACTACAGAGGTGTTTATGGGACAGATGTTGAGCCTTCAGGATCCTGCACAAAGTTACCGGTGCTTTCTGTCTTGGCAGCAAAAACTGTGTCTTAATCTTTAAAATGTTCCACTGAAAAGTATATTTAAAGGAAAGATGGATGTGGTGGTACTCCGGTCTGAAGCCTGATGCAGCACTCCTGGCTTTTGTTCCTGCACGTCTCCAGGCAGAGCAGGTGGTGGTTAATTTCTTTTGCATTAAAACCCAAAATAAATCTATGGAGTGCTATATGAGGCTACTCACATCTGTGCGCTCTATGTAGGTCAGATGTGTGCTCACTTCTTTATGGAGACTAAACTTGACAGCATTTCCTTTCTGCAACCGGGGAGGGAGAAGCACGAAATTCACATGCCAGCTCCATAAGGAATGTCTTCAGGGAAAGACCCCAAAGGGAAAGTGTGTGCAGGTGAAGTAGCTTTGCCCTTAGCTTCAGGTTTGTGACAATGAGCATTATTGATGAAAGATTTATCTAAGCTGTGTATCCAGGGCTGATGGAGTGTCATACTGGATTAGCCTTACAGGTCAGAATACTAAATGCTTCCATGCCATGCTTCAAGCAGATGCCTGTCTTTGCTCTCACTAAAAAGCCTCTTTCCTAATCTCTGAAGCCTGTGTTTCTGCTGCTGTATTTCTTAAAATGCAGATTGCTCTCCCTGCTGCTTCCTTCCTCCCAGCCAATCCTGTTCTGCCATTTCTTGACTTGTGCTGACTCTGGCTGTGGTGGAGGCTAAAACGAGTTGGAAACAGACAACCTGTCTTGCCCAGAAGCATGTTAGGAACCTGGTCTATCACCCCTAAAAATGGTTGAGAGTCTCTGTTTGCTTGATGGCCATGGCCTCAGATCCAGATGTATTTGGTCTTGTGGAAGATGCTCTACTAGGGTGAAACTAGTGTGGCTCAAAGATACAGTTCCTATTAATCTACATACTCAAGTGTGGTCCTCAGATCTCCTTAGTTTGACTCCAGTGAATGGAGTAGGGAACCTAAACTAATCTGGCTGGTCTTTACACATTGGGGAGTTTCTTTGTGTGCAGTTCTGAGGTTACATGATCATGTAAGAACTTCTTCTCACAGGAGGAAGCTTTAGAGTGGAGAGACTTCAAAATGTCACCCCTTGGGACATCCATTAAAAACAGATAAATGGAGGATCTAGTGTTTAGCTGAAAGCCTGAGAGGGAGCTGGCTCCGCTACCCAACTCATTTCTCCTTAGGGGAGATGACCTTACAAGCAACCACAATGAACCAGTGGCAGAGGAGGATCAGAGTAGATGAAGATGGATGCGGGAATGTCCTTACGCAGTGCAGCATGGTGTGGGGGATATTTCTAGTGTTACAGCTGATGCGCCTGCTCTACAAGGCTATCAGGAATCATGTGAAACCAAAGCAGGGCTGCACCTGTCACCTCCTCCTTCTGCAAAGGGCTGGCATCTGCAAGAAAATGAATGTCATCCTCAGCTCTGCCTTCAGCAAGTGAGCCATCATCCACATGCGCTGCCAGCCTCCTGAGGGACTTGAAACTGGACATGAGGCTCTGTGCCCTGAGGCGGCTGGATGAGGTGCCAGCACTTCAGGACCTCTTGGTAATGAGCAGATCCTACTGACTTGAATAGTAAATGTAGCAGGGTGTCCACCCAAAGCTGCTCTGGCTGTGATTGACCTCTGGATATAGGAGTATTGGTCTTGGAAACTGGGTATGGGTTGTAGCAGGCTTCCCGTGAGGGGAAGTGGACTCTGACTTCATGGAGCTGCTCAAAAGTTGCTTGGAAAAGCAACTGGAGCGCTTGAGGGGATGTTGGAATAAAAGATCTGTCTATCCTATTCTGTTCTATTCTGCAAGTGTTCTAGCAGGAATCCTGGTTCTTGGTGTGTAAATATGTGTGAGGACATCTCAATACAGATGTCTCAGCTGGAGAGATCACCTTCTGCCATTGCTATGCTCAGCAGGAAATCAAGGGATGAGATGTTTCCGATGTCTGCTCATTCCCTTCTTCCTAAATAAGATGCATAGTGTGTTGTTAGGGAAGCTCCTGAGTGCAACCAATCTCTTAAGTCCCTGCTGACCAAATGAAACTAATGAAATCCCTGTTGTCACAACATATGTTGGTTTAACCTTTAAAAGGAAAATGTGCTGGTGAGTCAGGAGACCCACCGGGAGATCTCTGGCTTGTTTTGGGCAGAAGGTGAGCTGAGATTCAGTGGTGACAGTGGCAGTTTAAAATGAAGGCAGAGATAGAGCAGTGCACAAATGCGCTATGCTGTTGTCGCTGGTTTGTGCATGAGCACAGAAGTGGTGTCCCCAGAGCTGTTGGGCATCTCTCAGCTATTCTGATTAGGAAGCTGACATGTTTTGCAGTTTACTCTTCACTTGGTTTTAAAACCAGTCTGTAAGCTCCTTATTTTTGGAGAATAAAGGAGAGAGGAAGAATGCTGTTCTTTGCCCTGCATTTACATGAGAAGTGACTATTTTGACCAGAACTGTCATCGTGGACATTTTCGTGGCAATAAGTCCTTTTGGGAAAGGTTTGGATGAAGTTTGTGCTTCCAGGGGAGTGAGCCTGGCTGAGCCTTCCAGCAGCTCCACAAAGCCCTTATTAATTTTATGTAAATTCATTAGGTGGGAGAGGATGGGATAAAGATGGGTTCAGGTGCCAACAGTCTCCAAGTTTGGAGGAGAAAAGAGATTTTATTAGGTTTGTACATTCATTGGGACTTCTAGCCATGGATGAGGGACCGTTGCTTACCTGGTTTGTGAAGAATTGACTTGATTTTCAAATGTTGGTTTTCTCCTCATACAGACCTTTGGCTTGAAGATCTCAGTTACCAAATGTACTAAAGCTCAGGTGCTGGAGAACACAGGCTTTGGTGTACAGACACTTTCAAGACATCAGTCGCTTACTGTGGTCATGCCACCTCTTTGGCTCTGCTCTGGATCTGGACGAGCTGGTGAGACCCAGCTCCATGCTATTGTGTTAGGAGATGGTGGCACACTTGAGCTGTAGCTGCCCTTGAGGTGATGAGCACCATCTTCCTTGGAAGAACCCGGTAACCAGAGAGTCCAGAGACCCTCTCCCAGCCCAGGGGCTGGGCACAGTTGGTCAAGGTGCCAGTCCTGTGGTACCAGGAAAGCATCAAGTGTAGCTGTAGTTCCTGGGTGGCCTGGCCTCCAAGACCCAGCTGCTTCTCAGGCAGCCTGTTTGTTTTCTCCCTCCTTATAACTAGAAGGAAATCAGCCTTGTACTTCAGCTGCTGCAGTAATTTCCCTGACAGCCAAATAGGACATCTTTGGTAGAGCAACAAGGGCCATGGAGGTCCTAGGACTGTCAGAAATCTAGCAAACTGTGCCCTGTTCCCAGCAACCCCTCTATATGCCTCCTACTCTTTTCTATGGAGAGGAATTTATTAACCTTCTGCAGTTATCATCCGTCTACCTGTTTCTTGTCCAAAGCAGCCAAGGCAGTATAAGGCTGTGTAGGAAGCAGGGTGAAGCTGTCCCTGCCGCTGGAGCTCTCTTGGACTCACTCTACACCCTGCCTAGCTACTGAGCCTTTGCATACTCAGCTCTCCATTGAAGCTGAACACATCCCTGTTGCTGATTCAGGAGCAACCCATCTCGGTCAGAGTTCAGGAGGCACTTGTGTGGCTCAAGCACTTTGAGGCTACCCCCATTAGCTTGTACTATTAAAAGGAACTAAAAGTTCACATGTGGCGCTGGGCTGGGTGTGCTGCCTGCCAGCACTGTCTCACTGCCAGCCCTGCTGCTCGCGCACCAAGCTGTGACCAAGGGTATGCTTTGATTTGCCTCTGTGCACACATAGATTACTTTGATCTTAAATCATATGGGAATGCCGCAAGAGCTGGGATTCCTGTGTCCCCTGCTTGCTCCAGTTTATTGAAGTAACACATTCATAAACTATAACTCTTCAAAGCAGTGTTTTCCAGAAGCTGCAGTGCTGCATCATGTATAAAACATGACCCTGCGAAAACCAGCCTGTTCCCCTGTGGGCAGCTTGTAGTTCTGGCCATCCTTAAAGTAATGTTGAAAGCAAGGTGTCTCCTCTCCGTCTAGCAGAGCCTGATGCTCCTTTTAGATAAGAATATGATACTGGGTGTTGCTGATGAGATCTTATTTGTGCCTTGGAACAGGAATTACTTCCTTACAGATGTCAGCAGTGCCTCCTGCACTGAGGGATTTTGCTGCGGATCAGTGTGAGTTACTTGATTTGAAAGAAGAAGAAGAAATACATGAGGCCAAGCAATGTGGCAGAACTTTGTTTTGATCTGTGTTGTGTTGCAGCAACAGGAAGGAGCTTGGCTGAAGTTTTCAAGTGCTGGTGGCTGTGTGCATGTCACCCTTTCCTCCTTGGAAAGGAACTGAGGACATGGGAGAAGTGACTTTTTATGCATGGTAAAGGGGGGGGAGAAATATGATGTTTTCATGATGACTGAATGATGTGAAGTGGGGAGGGATTAGACATAAAGCGTGGAACTTCATCAGGAGTCCTGCACGTCTGTCCTGCCCATCACAACTATGCATTTCCCTTGGTGGGATCTTGGAAAGGCAGCTTGGGAAAATGGTGATGGTAGATGTAAAAACTTCATAACCACAGTTTCAGGAGCTTTGCTGGGGTGTCAAGGGAGGGTGGGAGGATGCATCCTCGGCCTCGTTCTCTGCAGGACCACTGTGTAGACCAGTATGCTTCAGCATGAAGTGCCCACTTTATGGGCACTCCTTATACCCCCGCTGCCCATTCAGTTTGGCTACGCACAGCCTCTGAGAGAAGTGATGACTTAGGCTGGTGCTCTGATAAGCTGTGCAGACTGAGTTGGCATCTGAAGGCTGAATTTCCCAGCTGAGCTGATGGACAAGCCCCTCTGGTGCTGGAGGTACAAGGTGGCTGTTACCACGCTGGTGTCATGTTCCGACTCGGAACGTTGCTGCTGTGGGTATAATAAATGACTTCAAGAGAGTGACTAAAATGCCGTAGGCTTGAGGTCAGTCTTTTTTCCAGTGTCTTTCATGGGGCTTCACGTGGCAGTACAGGAGCAGCATACATAAAAATGGGTGTAATTTGGTGTTAGGAGCAGTTCTCATGTCAGGATGCTGTTTTAACGGGAGTTGCACAGGACAGGGTGGATAGCTGGAGAACACACTAGCTTTGATCCAGCCACAACCACCACTCGTGGTACCCTCTTTGGCAGCACAGCTCACTTTGTTCCCAGAAAAGCAGAGATGGAAAATGGTGTCAAATGCTGTGTGATGGTTTTATGGGTGTGATGATGCCCCCTTTCAGAAGATGCATCAGTGAACACAGTCTGATGTTCATCTTGGTCCACGCCTTAGCTGAATGAGTTGAATGACTATGAGGGCTTTTTGTACCAATGTGTCTTTTTGCATGTGGTGGTACCTGTACTGTGCTCCTGACCCACTCCACAGACCTGCAGGATCGGGATCCTCCCTGACTGGCACTAGCACAGAAATGGCAAAGAAGGTACTGTTTGTTGAAGATGTTTAGAATTGCTGCCTGTATTTCTGCGACAGTCCAATTTATCTTCCATACTGGCAAAATTCTTGATCTCCATGGTGGCAGTCTCTTCTACTATGGAAGAGAGGTCTCCAGGACAGATTTGTCATTTATCTCCCTCACATGTTCCAGCAGATAGCTGGCTGGGCAAGCCCTGTTAGTATTCCAGGGAGAATCTTGGCTGTCTCCATCACTTGCTGCCTGCATTGTGGGCAGGCCGTGATAATCTGCACTGCTATTTCATGTGCCCTAGGTATGTGTTAGGTGTTGGGTGGACTGGGAGGCCCAGTGCTCATCCCCAAAGGGCTGTGACCTGCTGCTGCAGGCAGGGTATCCAGCCAGGCGAAAATCCAGCTGGTTTCAGGCTATCTGAAGAGGTTATGTTGACATGAGGAACCCTGTACATTGTACCTGAAGAGGTAGTTCCATTTATCAGGATGATTTTACTCACTGTGTAGCTTTTTCATGCTGAAACACTTTTACAGTTCAAATGACAAACTTACTTTGCTGGTATTCTGGTGTGAACTGGCAGCAATTCTGATTTTGCTGTAGCTGGTTTTGTATCATATAATGCAATAGAAGAATGGACCCCTATGATAAATAGGACCTTAGTGGGGCAAGAAGGGCAGCAGATAGTAGACTAGGACCTTCTAACCTGATGAGGTAGCTGTAGTAGTCTATTATGCTTAGAAAAACACAGGTATCTTGTATTCGTTCTCCCCTGAAGTCTTGTCCAAAGGTTTCTGCTCTTTGTTGTAGGCAGGTTAGACCTTGTATTTCAGAGGCTTGGATAGCTACTAGCTTCTGGGGTGATCTGTGTGCCCCAAGTTTGTGGGGAAGTCAGCTTCGTCACCTCTCCGAACTGTGTGAGGCTGGTCCCAGCTCACTAATGAAGGGAGCTCAAGGAGGTGACTGACCAAGGTGGGCATCCCAGCCCTGAAGACAGGGCTGCAGGTTGGCTCTGCTGTGGGATTCATGCAGCACAGCCCTACCAGCCTTTGGGTGCATGTGCCCTTCCAGGTGTTTATTGCTATAATGCTGCTCGTTCTCCACTCAGATGGACTCATCCTGAGTGATGTTGTACCAGCAAAATCAATGGCACTTCCCAAGCCTTTATTTTTGCAGTATTGCTTAATTCCTTGTTTTGAATGCATTGGAGGCATGTGAGTCTCTCTGATCCAAAGCTATTGAAGCCTTTGGAAGGTCTCTCACTAGTTTACTGGTTCTTGGATGCAGTTCTAGCTGTACATGGAAAATCTGAGGGTAGTCTGCCAAGCTGGTGCAGATTGGCCTGAGTCCACCAGCAGGCATTCTCCATGCCCTCTGGTAAGCTTCTCCCACCAGCATCTGTGAAACCGCACCGGTGGAGTTAAAGCACTGTGTTCTCCAAGTGCTTCCTCTTCCCTTTGGCATCTCGGATGTTTTCCATAGTAAAGAGGGTCTGCACTTAGCACCAGCAGCTTTCTGATGAGCAGAATCTCTGGAACGTGAAATTTAAGAATTAAATCCCTCTGCAGTCCCAGATGCTCCTGCCATCCACCCAGGCCAGCTCTGGTCACAGACATGTTGCCGCTGCTCTTGCTAGCGTGTAATGTTGAAAATCCTGAGCTATGTTCTGCAACTACAATCAAACAAGGAAGAATACTTGATTATTTTCTTAGTGTAATATTCACCTTGAGGAGGAGAGGGCTTCGTGAAGCTCCGTTTCCCTGTGTGCCTTTGTCCTGTGGCTGGTAATTATTTTTAAGCTGCCCATCACGTCGTGAGTTGGGTTGCTGGAGAGGGGTTTTTGCAGTTGTCAAAATGTCAGTTCTAATGAAAGTCTCCGCAGACACGCTGTACCTCAGTGATGTAAGCCTTTAGGCTAAACAGGCTGCTGATAGCGTTTTCAGATGAGTCAGAAAGGTTTCTGTGGGCCTCTTTTTTTCATATGTTTTTGTTTGGTTGCAATGTCTTCATCATCATGGGTTGAGGGTTGGGCTTTTTTCTGTTTTAAAGGCTGCGCTGCTGCCTGTCAGCTCGCCACAGAGCTGTTTGGAATTCAGGATCTCACACGGCACTCGCATCAGGGGAAAAAGGAAGTGCCTGTGTAATAACAATAATTGAAAGTTAATAGTAGAATAAATTAATACACAATTAGAAAACACGCTCCCTGTGAACAAGGGCTGATTCCTGTAGGAACCTTGTGCACTGGGGAAGTGTACGGCGCTTTCCCTGGGCCCTGTCTATTCCAGCCTGCAGATCATCGAGGCAATTATAATTTCACAGAGGTTTGATCTGGAATTGATTTCTTTGTGATAATTCAATTTAGAGGCTTGCTTCCTCCAAGGTAGAAGATGACAGAAGATGAAGTGTGTAAACCCTTAGCACTGTCTGTAGACATGCATCAGGACTGGCTCCCAGCCAGCGAGTTTGCTCTGAAGAATAGTCTTCCTTTGACCGCCTGGTTGGAGTGTTGGACCTCTTAGTGCTTCATTAGGAAGTGATCAATATCAGCTTTGTGCTGGGCTGTGCTGCAGTAGAAGGGAGGTGTGTACAGGATGTATCCTGGGTTTGTGGCTCTTCATCCTTGCTAAAGAATGCATGAGAAAACTCTTTGCCCATCTGTTCCACAGCCTTTGGAAGATAATTCATGAGGGTATTCTTCCGTGTGAGCCAAACTTGGTGTTTCCCAGGCTGTCAGCTGCTTTGCACTCATCTTGATGAGCAAAAGCAAATATAACCTTGTTTGTAGGTGGTAAAAGCGGGACAGTTGTACCCAGTGATGCAGGGTAGAGCTCCAGCTCCTCCAGTCCTAAGACCTCTGATTCAGAGTGGCTTCCCCTTGCTCATCAAGGTGTTTCTTTTCTGGGTCTAGCAGGAGTTGGGTTCTCCTGGCCAGTGCCTGGGGTGGGACATGCTCTGCTGCCCTTCCCTGGAGCAGGGAATCAGGGTGCCTCCATGCTGGAGGATCAGTGGCCAAAGCCACTTTTAGGTGTACTTAAGAGGGCTTTGCAGAGGCACTGCTGGTCTCCTGCTTCTATGTGGCTTCTTATAAGACTGCCAAGGGGGAAATGCCTGGTATTTCCAGGCACAGGGGGAGGGCGTCCTCTCTGTGACAGTCTGCTCTAGGCCTGGCAGATCATCCCAGAGGTGATGTGCATGATGGAAGAGGAGAAGCCATGCAGGGAATTAAACACTGTGTTACGTAGCCCATGCTGGAGTGCACTGCTGGCTGTGCCACTCACAGCAGCTCCTACCATATGCATTGATGCACATATAGTCTGATCAGATAAACAGTGCATGTGTCTTAAGGCTTAATCTTTTGTTTGACTCTTGCCTCTACACTTGCTCCTCAGAAAATCTGTGGCTGCCCCATCCCTGGCAGTGCTCAAGGCCAGGCTGGACACGGGCTTGGAGCAAGCTGCTCCAGTGGAAGGGGTCCCTGCCTGTGGTAGGGATTGGAGTTGGATGAGCTCTTAAGGTCCCTTCCAACCCAAACCAGGCTGGGATTCTGTGATGTGTAGCTAACTGCACTTGCTGTAAAGCAATGGTATGTGTAGGGTGCCTCTTTTCAAGTGAGCAATGTCAACTGCGCTGTGGCTCGGAGGGGAATGTGGCAGAGAGAGCTGCCTTGATTTGCCATCCCCATGTGCCGTGCAGTAGCCACAGTGGGGAGCAGCAACGTGCTGTCTTGTTGCTTTGGGGAGAGGGATCAAATCACTGCTGCCTTGTTGTGATGGGCTTGTGAAGGCTTTTTTTTTTTGTAGCCAAAATTTGGTGGTGTAAAATGAGTAGAGAGGGAGAAGAGGAGGAAGGGAGGAAAGAAAATAAAGCAGAGGACAGCAAAATGTACTGAGGAACAATGAATCCAATGCAGCGGGGAAAATTGGGACCTCCTGAAAAATAAAGTTTGCTAAGCACTGCTGTGCTACCTGCCTCCCTTCCCAATTAGAGAGCGTTCCAGGCTTGCAGGGAGTGTCGCAACCAGCTGAACCAGTACAGGCAGAAAGAAGTATCCCGTCTTTAATTTGCTTTCTTCTTGCCCAGACACAACATTTAACTTGTTTTGTGGGATTGTGCACAAGCACCCTCCATTTCCTCATCTCTGAGGCTGTGCGTTTGGGAATCCTGGTAGAACAGCTAGTGCGGCTCCTGCGCATCAAACTGTGTTTGTTGAAGTTGTGACTTCAGTTGGTGTTCTATTTCAGGGGAAAAAAGGGAACCTGTTGAGAGGAAGGGGAAGAAATGAAGAGACTTTTAGCTTTAATTGCATTTGTTAGGCTTAGTGGTGATAATAAGGGAATGTCAGGGAAAGAGGAATAAAAAACTAATCCATTATTTCAGTCAGAGGTAGGCAGTTCATGGCTGGATTCTGTAATGCTTCACAGTAGGGAGTACTTAGTGAGTGCATTTATTTTGATCTATCTGTATTTAGTGAGGGGGAATAAGCCATCTTACCCCTGCAAGGGTTGTACCTTCCTGTGTTCTCCCATGACCACTTGGGGAGTGTGGAGATGTGGGATTCAAGTCGGGTCCCATGTGGTGAATACTGTTGATGTAGGGAGGTGAGGGCCTGCCCTGCTCTGCAGGAGGCTCCCGCAGTGCAGTTCATGGCAGGGAGCAAGATACTCCAGTCATGCAGTGATGCTGGAAGCATTGAGAGGTTCTCAAGCACCCAAGCCCTGTGATGTGGAGGTATCGCTGCTCTGGGGTGCCAAATGAACATGAAGATGTGATGTGACACCCCATGGGGCTCCATTGCATGGCATCTCATTATGATCCAGTGCTGGGGCTGGTTTTTGTAAGTCAGTCAGAAGTGCAGCATATCCCAGTCACTAAGAAACCAAACCGGGGCTGCAGTGAGGAAATTAAGTTAATGGGTTTAAACTTAAATAGGGGAGATTCAGGTTAGGTATAAGGAAGAAGCTCTTCCCTGTGAGGGTGCTGAGGCGCTGGCACAGGGTGCCCAGAGAAGCTGTGGCTGCCCCATCCCTGGCAGTGTTCAAGGCCAGGTTGGACACAGGGGCTTGGAGCAAGCTGCTCCAGTGGAAGGTGTCCCTGCCTGTGGCAGGGGTTGGAGCTGGATGAGCTTTAAGGTCCCTTCCAACACAAACCAGGCTGGGATTCATGAATTTAGAAGTTCCCCTAACATAGAGGTCATCTCTCCTGGAGCCCTTTGAAGGCATCTACATCCCCATCACCTCAAAGGCTGCAGCTGCAGAGCAGTGCCCTGAGCTGCTGCTGGTGAAAGGTCTGTGAGCAGCACCCCACCACTGCCTGCACAGGGTTTCTGGAGATGGGAATTTGTCTGCAAGCGATTCTGCTGCTCCAGTACCTGGTGTTCTGACAGGAGCTTCTGACAAACTGAAAGCCAGAGTTGCAGAATAAAAACAAATCTGGGGAAGTTTTTTTCTACTTCAGTGTTGGGTTTTGCAGTACCATTTCCTGAACACGTTGCTGGTGATGTCAGAATAACACAGAAAAATGGGGGTTATTGTGATGTTTGTTTGTTTGTGGGGGTTTTTTGCCTTTTTTTTTTTTTTTAACCATTATTTCAAAATATTTTTTGTGCTCATGTTTCTCATTGGAAAACCTCATAATTGGACGTTTTCTTTCAGGAAAATGGAAGCAGTTTCGTTGAGGATGCTTTCATTTTATTAAAGCCCCCAGTTGTGGGGGGTTGCTGCATGCCCAGGTGGTGTGACTCGGTCTTTCTCTGATCTGCATCATTTAGCAGTAGTTGTGATTTCTTGTTGGACAGATCTGGCATCATCACTCGCTTTGCTCTGTGCCTGCTGCTCTTTCCCAGGAAATAAATAGCTTTATTGTTCCTGCAGTTTCCTCCTCACCTAATAATCTTCTTTTACTTCTGGGATATACTTAGTCTCCCCAGAGCTTCCTCCTCTTAAAAAGAAGAGGTGAATGTGATACAGCTAACGTATTTACCTGCCATGGCTAAACATTTTGTCCGTTCCTGGTGACTCATAATAGGGCTGTTGGGACCTGAACCAGTGAGGTGAGGTCTGCTGTGCTTGCTGTACATGTGTCACCTTTTCTGAGCAGTTGCCCCCTCAGTAATAAAGAGCTATTTTGCCTTTCTTGGTGGTTTTGTACACTTTTTCATTGAATCCCCAGTCTGGTTTGTGTTGGAAGGGACCTTAAAGCTCCTCCAGCTCCAACCCCTGCCACGGGCAGGGACCCCTTCCACTGGAGCAGCTTGCTCCAAGCCCCTGTGTCCAACCTGGCCTTGAGCACTGCCAGGGATGGGGCAGCCACAGCTTCTCTGGGCACCCTGTGCCAGCGCCTCAGCACCCTCACAGGGAAGAACCTTTCCCTAATCTCTAGTATAAACCTACTCTCTCTCAGTTTAAACCGTTGCAGTAGCTTTTCCTGTTCCTTATTCCTTCCACTTTTCCAGTGAAAATAAATAGAGCACGACCGTTTCTTTTTGGAGGTGAAATGTGTCTATAAAAGGAATTTTGGTCAAATCTGGATATGTTACTGGTTTTAACATGCTCTTGGGCAATAGTAGCTCTGTGGCTGCCCCTGCTAGGGTCTCAGTGTGCAAAGGGCATTATTTTGTTGTGTTCTCAGCAAGTTATACTTGGAGTAGGTGGGATAGAAAGAGGTGATGAGTGTCTACAGTTTTCTATCAACAAGCGATGGAGACCCGGAGGTTGTTCCTGGTCTGAGGATCTCCTGAGTCCTTGGATGTAAATTCAAGGCTGGATCAAGGCCTTCATGGCCTTCGTGTGCTTGTCCCCACCCAGTGTTGCCAATCAGTTCATCATCTTTGCTGCCTGACACTGTCTAACCTGCGTAGCAGTCCAGCACAGAGGAATGGCTGAAGCATTTGGATTTCCTGCCCGGTTTTGAACTGGCAGCATAGTTTTAAGACTGAAAGCTGTTTTGTGGTATGAGGGAGAAATCTTGCAGGTCCACATGCAAAGATGGGTGCTGATGCTAAAGAGCTACCAGGTTTTATAGCATGACGTGAATGTGGCCAGTAGCCAGAACATGGCCATTTAAACCAGCAAAGAAGGAAGCAGCTGTAGTGATTTTAAATATTTCCATTGTCCCAGTGCTTTAAGTGAAACTTATACTCACATGCACTAGAACACTGGTAGGTTTCAGATCTTCTTTTGTTCGGGTTTTGTTAGAGTACAAATTAGTGGTATGCCCATAATTGTTATTCCTTCTGCCGATACAGCCCAGGAAGGAAGCCAGCCTTGAGCTGCAGTAGCAGTTGTGTGTAGAAGAGACTGTGCCCAGTGAACAGAGGAGTTAAAGAACTTGGCTGAGCATAATGGCTCATGGAAAGCTTTTCTCATCTCAAGAGGAGGAGTGCCATAGGTGACAGTAGGACACCAGGTGGGTGACGGGGATGCTGTTGTGGTGCCACCTCTTTTGTGATGCTGGGTAAGGTCAGCACTGAGCTGTTGTGGAGGATGTTGAATAACAGCTACTTTCTCAGTCCAGATATGCTTCTGCAGGTGAAGATAGGGCAGCATATGTCATGCTGGCAAAGTGTTTTGGGCTCCCTTGAAATGAGAGGCATAATATGAAGATAAGAATGTATTTAATATATCATGTTTAATGGCAGGACTCTCTGTGAGGCCCAAGTATCTCACTGACTTGCATCTCACTTGCTTAATGAATCCCAAGGGTATTTGACCACTTGCCTTCCCTAGGTGTTCTTGAAAAGCCTCGCCTAGGAGCCAGCGGGAATGCAGAAGGATAATCCATGTGTAATGCCAGCAATAAAGATAGTTGCTGAGCCCTATATATAGATATTTATCATATAAAGATAGGTGGCTCTATCTCCCCCCTGATGTGTTCTGCAGTATGTTTCATGGGATCCAGCTTTAGTACCAATAAAGTTTGGTTTAAATTGGATTCTGGGAAAAAAAAACAGGCAGAAAAACAAACATAGCAACAACCTGCCCTTTGAATAGTGATGTCCTGGCTGGGAGCAGGCATATTAGCTCAAGGCTGAAACAGGCCCGTGATCCTGCCTGCCCCTTGAAAGCACAGCGGCCTTGGGGGAAAGGTTTTTTCCCCACACACAGAAGTAGGAATCCCACGCTGATATTCCTGCCTCAACAGGACCTGTGCATTTTCTAAACAGCTTAGCTGCATGAATCAGAAATACACTTCCAATCTGCTTTCCTCTTCCCCTAAGGCAGCAGGAATGGGAAATCAATTTAGGACAAATTGGGCTAAGTCAAACTAGAGATAATGCTTTTTGAAATCAGGGGAATGCTTATTTAGAGCGGGTGGGTGCCAGGACCAGCGTGTGCTGGGGATCAGGTCTGGGTGGTGGGTACGTGCCTTGGGCTGTCCCCCCTGTACACCCATCTGTCTTGGCAAGGAGAAACTGTGTGTGTGTACATTAGTAAAGTGAGCCGGGAGAGCTCTGCTGAGGGCTGCTGAGCAAGCAGGGGACAGCTTTAGTTAGTTGCTGACTCCAGCTGAACTGTCTGGTCCCCTCACACACCATTGCTTAAAATCAGACAATGGTTCACCTGTGGGACCATCCCAGTGGAGAGTTGGATTGGAGCCATGGAGTCGCTTTTGCTGCTGGGTTCCTCAGTGTTAACCATCTGCAGTTTGCTAATGGGCCATGTAAGCAGCTTGTGTTTGGGGTTTTGTGGAGGTTTTGAGTTGCTTCATGGGTGCTGCACCATGCAGATACCATGGGGGTGGCTGGCGTGATTCCTGCAGTAGGGCTTGTATTACAGATAACACACACAGTATGCTAAAAGAGTGGCTGACGTTCCCTTCAGGTCCCTCATTCCCCATTTGCTTTCAGAAGCATATTCAGGTAGGGGGGCATTTTACTGCCCTTCAGAAAAGCCATTCATATTTATCTCTAGAGAATTAAAATTCTCTGCTTGTTTGCCTGTTATTCTGCAGCCGAAGGACATCCAGGCATCTCACAACCAAGAGGAAATTCCTGCTATCCCAGTGCAGTTCTCCTGATCTCTATAATCATAGAATCATAGAATAGTTAGGGCTGGAAAGGACCTTAAGATCAAGTTCCAACCCCCCTGCCATGTGCAGGGACACACTAAATCACATCACCCAAGGCTCTCTCCAACCTGGCCTTGAACACGGCCAGGGATGGAGCGTTCACAACCTCCCTGGGCAACCCATTCCAGTGCCTCACCACCCTAACAGGAAAGAATTTCCTCCTTATATCCAATCTAAGCTTTCGCTGTTTAAGTTTTAACCCATTACCCCTTGTCCTGTCACTACAGTCCCTAATGAAGAGTCTATCCCCAGCATCCCTGTAGGCCCCCTTCAAATACTGGAAGGCTGCTATGAGGTCTCCATGCAGCCTTCTCTTCTCCAGGCTGAACAGCCCCAACTTTCTCACCCTGTCTTCATACAGGAGGTGCTCCAGTCCCCTGATCATCCTCGTGGCCTCCTCTGGACTTGTTCCAACAGTTCCATGTCCTTTTTATGTTGAGGACACCAGAACTACACACAATACTCCAAGTGAGGTCTCACGAGAACAGAGTATAATGAAGCAGTTTAGGTAGGAAGGAAGCTCTGGAGGGCTCTAGTCCAGTCTGGGTTGTCACAGAAGCTGTAGGAGACATGTCTGGACTGAGGAGAGACCTGGGAATGGTGGTGTGGGTTGGTCTTTCTTGCTTGGATGGACTTGTCTTTCACAGCATCCTAGCAGAGGACCACCTTGTGTTTGACCCATGGGATTCCTCATCAGGCTTCTCTATCTCTGTCCCAAAGGTCCTTTTCCAAGGATCTCTCCCAAAACCTCCCTCTGAGCTCTTCTCCTGTTTTCACCCTTCAGGCTGTAACAAACCCTCCACCATCCCTACAGGCAGAGATCCAGACCTTGGAGGCTCTTCCTCCACCACATTGTATGTAACTTCAGAAAGCAACACCCTGTTTGTTCGTCCTGCTTGGGTGATGTTCAGCAGCTCCATCATTCTGGAGCTGTTGCCAGCTCCTCCTGTTTGTACTGCAGGATGGAGCAGCGCTGGCACAGGCTGGTTTTGGCAAAGTGCAGGGGTGAGGCTTACACAAGGTAGATTCTGCAGCGGGAAGAAGACACAGACAGATCTCGCACAGCTCAGAGTAGTGAGCAGCCACAGGAACTGCTGGTGATTTGTTTCCAACACTGTTCTCAGTAAGAAGAAAAACCAGTTAAAAATGAAGAAAACAAATTCCTGAGTGCACAGAAACAACAAATAAAATATGACCTTACTGGGCAAGGGTTTTGACAGGGATACAGACTGGAGAGACCTATTGCAGTGGCCCTGTGGCACTGTCATTATACGCCATGTGGGATGTGCCATTGAGAGATGCGTTTCTCCCAGAGTGTATAAAAGCTGTCCTCTTCTAATCACCACCCACTTAGCACCTTGAGGTAAATCAATACTTACTCATCACTGTAAGATCGTTTCATGCAATCAGTCAAGAAGAGATCCTGAATGAGGAGGTCTAACTTTTTACATCAAATTTGAAATGTTTGGGGAAATATCGATGTGCCAGGAAAACTGCTGAGCCAGAAAGTGTTCCATTCAAAAGTCTGATTTGAAGATCCAACTTTTGTGTCGAGTTTCTGCTTGTGATGGAGTCTTTTATAATGCTTATTGCTATTATTAGGACATCATGGGGAATCCAAGCAATTCGTGGAAGTGACCCTTTATGGTTTTTGCCTGACCAGGGCTGAATGCTTTATACCAGAGGAAAAGCAGAAGATTCTTTCAACATCAGCAAGACACAGAGTTTTGAAAGTTTGAGTATTTGAATACTCACTCTTCATTTCTAGGTGTAACAGATACGTAAATTCAAGTCCACTTGGATATGGAACTGGCTGGATGGTCACACTCGGAGTTGTGGTCAGCAGCTTGATATCCAAGTGGAGGCCAGTGAGAAATTGACAAGTAGTCCCTTCAAACCCAAACTGTTCTGTGATTCTGAGTCTCTCAGCTTTGCAGATCAGATTTCTACTGAAATCAATTACTCGGCAGTGATTTGGGGTTTTTCCTCAAACTAATTTCCACTTTCTTCCTTTCAAAGCCCATCACCTCATGTTCCGTAGACTGTTTCGTTAAGTAGGTTTGGACAACAAGTGAAATATTTCTGCCTTTAAGTGAAGTGAAAATGGACTTTTGTCTTAAGTCAGTTTATACCTTACTCTACTTACTATACGAATACCTTCCTCACATTACTTCTGTGTTGGGTGCCCGTTATGTGGGGTTCAGCACTGTGATTCAGGTACTGTCCATATTGGAAGATAAATGTTCTCACTCACGTCTTTAACTCATGCTGCTGCTGCTGCTCATCCTTGTAGCTTTGAAGGTGGCAGTCCTGTTCTGCCCACCCGAGGGGATAGGTCCTCTCCCATCAGTTGGTACTTGTGAGGAGCTGGCTGTGCATCAGTCAGCCAGGGCACCCACTGAGTACAAACCCAGTTTCTCATTGCCTGTTGGGAGATTTACTTTGTGAAACATCTTGTTCAAGATGTATGTGGTCTTATTTGGAAGACAGACAGACTTGGAACAGCTCATCTCATCGGTGGCTGCCTGAGTTCTTCGGTACTGCCCTAAAGCTCAATTAGCAGTAGTTATCAGGAGGAAGACATGACATGCTATGAGCAGCCACCCCAAGTTGTAGCTCCTGATGGATGCGGCTTCCTGCTCTGCACCAGCCACCTCTCCAGACGTGAGTTTTCACCCAAGCTTGTTCATCAGAGGGGTTTGATGAAGAGCTCTCAGAGTTCAGCTTCAAAAATTGTTTGACATTCACGCTGTGCTGCTTATTTGTGATTGGCCTGAGAAGTTAGAGGGTTTCTAAGAGTCACTCAGGGCTGTGATTGCAATGAGCTCTTCAAGCCTGAAAGCTTGCAGGTGGGGAGGAAAAGTTCTACTCCCATGAACGGGACTGGGAGGAATTTAAGTAGCAGGGGCTATGTACATAAAGGAAAGCTGCAGAAGAGGAAGAAAGCAAGATTTTGACTCTCACCTGGTTGTGCAAATAAACATTTTGTTTAAATTAGCTCCAGACATGACTGCAAACATGTATTAGGGGTCCTTCAAATGTTTGTTAAGGACTTTCTTCAAAGTGCTCCTTAATCAAATGCTCTTACCACTGTGAGTGGTTTGCATAACTGGTTCCTCCTTTTCCCACCCACCAGGACTGCTGCTTGAGAAACAGTTTAATGGAAAAACTCTGAAGGAGAATGCTCTGATTTTAGAAGCTTTTGTAATCTCCACTGGTTAGAGTTGCCTTTCTTTATCTCTTACGGCTTTGTTCAAATCCTGCCATAGCCTCTCGCAGCTGGAGCCAAGCCAGAGTAGTGTAGCTGTTATCTTCTCAGAAGCTATGGGCCGTTTGGCTACCCCAGAAGAAGGTGTAAACCACCTCATCACTAAGCAAAGCTTTGCCACACTGGCTGTGCTACACCATCCCTTGCTTAAGTAGGAGAAGTTACTGAATGTGCAGATACTCCTCAGAGTAGTAAGGCAGTGGTGTGTAAATGTGCTGGTACATCTGGCGGTTCTCTTGCCGGTAGCAAACTCCATGGCTGAGGGCCATTTCTTGTCTTTGCTTGATTTCCCCAGCTGTAAAAATAATCTAATGGGAAAACATCAGGCTCAAGTCTCATTGGAGAGCATTTTCCTGTTGCTTTCTGGAATGCTTTGGGCTTTTGGCGCTCTCCTCTGAGATGCAGGGAGCACTTCACGCATTACAGGTGCTTGGTGCAGGGATGTGCCAACAGCTATCACAGGAGAAAGAGCTTGTGGAACTTTCCTATGCTGCGAAGCTGTGGGGTGAGTCCAGATTCTGCTCCTGGCTATGCCACAAGATGCTTGGGGTGAGTTAAAATGACTTCGGGTTTCAGTGCTCCCCCCCAGCTGGAGTGCTAAAAGCATCTGTGTTACAGAGCATGAGGAGATGTCTAGGAGGACCATGTGCTGGCTCTGAAAAATGGACTTATGATGTGGCTACTTGATTTGTAGCATCACTCGACTTTTTTCCTGCAGGGACACTCTGTCCATGTCTGTGCATGGGAAGATGTGGAAGCAAAATCTATTTGAGTCAAGCAGTATTTGCTGTCGGTACAAGATGAGGTGCAGTCTTTTTCAAAATCAGAAATATTCCTTCCAGAAAGAGTGGATGTAGGGGAAAGCTCTGTGTTCACGTATGTCCGAAGAAGAATGATTAGGTACACTTTTTATACTATAATGGTTTTGTTTTAACTTATTTAGCCTGTAGTACCTGGGGATCCACAAGAGAAAGAGAAGAATATTGCTCGAAGGAGGGCTTGCTTCTGGAAGGGCTGTGCTGAGATGAAGTGTAATAAGATGTTTCTGACAGGAGGCCATGAGGGAGCTCTCCTGTGTGTAGACATACACACAGGCTCCAAGATATATTTATATATATGAGTAAATAGCTGTTCACTCTCTGAATGGACCTTAAGCAAATACCACATTTGTTGGAAAAAATGTCCTCTTTCTTCCACCTTGGCGATAGGATTTGATGGAAGGAGGAAGGTACCTATTGTGCAAATGACCTTGGGGAATTACTTTTTCTTTTCTGATTACTAATGCTATAACACAGTAAGAACCAACCAAACAAAAAGAAACCGAAACTCCAGACTCCCCTCTTTTTCTCATCTGTTTGAAACCTCTGGCTGACAGGGCTAACTTCCTTGTGTATCAGTAGGATTACTTGTTTCAAGCTTGATCTGTTCCAGGACATCTGAACATGTGTCTCCTTAGCTCAAACCTGAAGAAAGAAATGAAAGCACTTGTTCTTATACGGCAGCTTCATGCCTGTTGCATCCCATGGTCAGGACAAGTGTGCTGACACTAAAACTCCACAAGGTGTTTCTTCTAGCTGAATGTTCATCATGACAATGAGGAGCTAGAAGTTACCTCTGATGACTAAAGCAACCAACCAAAGCAAGCATGGCTGGATCAGCCCCTTGCATTGCTGCACACTGGACATTGGCTTGAAGAGCTGCAAGGGAGCCCCCATCTTGAGTAGTCTATAGTTTCTGTCTCATAAATGGTCATAAATAACCCCAAACCAGCAGCTTTATCTTGGGAGAAGAGAATGAGGATCAGCACAGCCCCTCTGTGCTGGTAGTTGAGGGCTTTATTGCTTGAGCCTGTTCACACCCAGCTTATAGCGCCATGTTGCAGTCTCTGCTTTAGCTCGAATGACTTTCCATCTGTCCTGATGCTTGTCTGTATGGAAGGCAGCTGTCTCACCCCTCAGCTTTTGTTTGCTAGGATAAACAAGCCAAAACCAAGCAATCAGCTTCCTTGTTGCCTCCCGTTGATGCTTCCCAGGTGCAGCAGTGGAACTGGATCTGAGTTGTATGGATCTGTCTGGTGCCTTGGAAAAGCCTTCTGATCCGTCAGGCTTTCTCCAAATGACCTTCACTGTATTTGGTATATGAATGTCCTGCTTGTGTGCCCAAACTGCAGCAGTGACCTGGGGACTTTCCTTCCTTCTGGCCCTGTCCATCACGGTGTGTCCAGCCGGGTGTCTGGGGCTGGTGCCTACAGTGCAACACTGGAAGCTGCAGCATCAACCTCCCAGTTACCCCAGTTGGGCATCATCATCTCAGCAGGAGAAGATGCCAGTAGGAACTGGTTATGACATTTTGCACTTGCTGTTGCCTGATTTCTGCCTCTTAGCCATGAAAAACCTGCCAGAAGTTAAGCATTCTGCACACCTTGAGAAGGTCTCGAAATCGAAGATGTCATTTGTTTCAGATTATCAGACAGCTCTGGGAGCTACAGAGAAATCTGTGTCGATGTCTTCTATAATCCCATCCAAGCAATATTTGTTCCACTGTGTGAAATAACTCAGTGACTTTCTAATTACACAAATCTAATTAAAGGCTGAATGTAACGACTGTGCCTAATCATAATGATACACCCATTTCATTAAAAAACAAAAAAAAAGATATTGCTTGTGTACAACAACCCACCTAATTTAGTACAGAATTAATATCTGCCTCCCTGGCTGGGACTGTGCAAGCACCAGCTCATACGGGCACCCGTGGGAGGTCTACACAGCCAAGCTGAGTCTCGTGTAGCTGTGTTAGAAATGCTGGTTCTCTTGTAAGGGGGCTCTCAAGAGGTGTCTGTGTGAGATGGGGATGAGAAAGGACTCTCCCAGCTGGCCAAGGCTCTGGGGAACTATGGTCTTGCGCCTGGACCAAGCTTTCAGGTGGCCACTGAGCTGGGTTTTAGTGGATTTTGTGTCTGAAGCTTGGTGGTGGTAGGGCAGCAGAGAAGCCTTTGCTTCATTTTCACATCAGCTCTAACTGATCTGTTCTCAAAGACCAAAGCAGCCCCAGCAATTATTTATCTTACACTGAAGATCTTTCCTCCTGTGGCTTTCAGTGCACCAAAGTCAGGAGTGGATGGCACCGATCTGATGAAACCCTGTTGTGTAAAACTTCTCAGACCCGCTTTTCCTGCAAGGTATCTGCCATCAGCAGTGACGTAAAAGCGCAGAACCACTGCAGTGAGCAGAAAAGCAGCACCAGCTGCACTGTCTGGGTGCCAGGCAGCTTGTCAGGCCTCTGCTAACTGATGCTCTGGTCTATTGATTCTTCCTTTCAGCTCTAATGCAGTGCCTGCTGTTACAGGAGCTCCAGCGGCATTCTGATCAGGAAAAAATGGTTTCTTAGAGCAAGGCACAAACCTTAATCTATGCAGTCAAATACAAGTTACAGAGGGAACGGCTGCACTTAGAGGTCTGGGATTGTCTAGTAATATTTTTCATAGAATCCCAGAATGGCTTGGGTTGCAATGGACCTTAAAGCTCATCCAGTTCCAACCCCTGCCATGGGCAGGGATACCTTCCACTAGAGCAGCTTGCCCCAGGCCTGGTACTTGGTGCAGTACTTTATTGCTGAAATCATTCTTGTGAAAAATGGCTTTATCCTTTCCTTGCCTTGGTGAATGGAGGAGGAATTTTGTCTTGCTGCATGGAGACTGCACCCAAATTTGTCAGATCTGCAAGAATTCAGATGTCAGAGGAGAGCTAAATATGGGACAGAGGGAATAATATCAGGGCAGTGAGGTTAAATAGATAGATAATTGATTTTTTCAGTGATGGTCTCGGGTGTAAATCCATTGAGGTTAATGAAGTAAGGCAAATTGAATTGAAGAGCCTTGTATGGAAAGCTTAGCCTGGCATATAGCAGGTTTCAGAGGCTCCTTGTGGTACTCCCATGGCGGTTTTTATGTCTGCGTCTTGGTGTCAGCATATTGCTCATTTATGTCGGCTGAGGGGAGCTGAACTCTAATGGCTATAACCATTTTAACTTGCAAGCAGGAAAGGAAACCCCCTTCTTGTTTCTTTACTTAAATACATGGTATGTGTGTTCCCAGGGGCTTGTTTCTGATGTCCCTTCAGTTATTTGGTGGACCTCTGGACCACTTGCTCTTAGTGGTGCTGCACAGCCCTGAGCTTGCTGCATCCCAGCCCTGTGTTTCTGCAGTTCTCTTGGAAAAGCCCTCTGAGGCATTGCAATTAGAAGTATTTTGGGGATGAGACATCAAATATTTGTCACAGAAGCACTCATGACATTTTGGCAAGCGTTAGTTCTGGAACCTGAATTAAAATGTGATACGGATCGCTGTATCCTGACCTGGGGATGCGTGTTTGACTTGGGATGTGGATGTGTGCTGATTGCAGCTACACAGCTCAAGTGGGAAGGGAAGGAAGGCCTGGCAGTCTCTGGATTTGAAAGCCCATTGGGATTTTGGTGGGAGGTGATACACAGCATACAAGGAGGGTTTGCTACAAATGGCGCATCCAGCTGTGACTTAGGGGACAGAGGAGATGCTCTCCCTGCCAAAAATCTGATGAGCTTACAGGCTCGTGTTATGCCATGCCTCTTGCTACGGAGAGGGATGGGTCCCAGCCCTGGGAGCTGGCACACTGGCACCAATACGTGATGTGACCTTTTGGTCCACAGCTCTTGTGGCCCCCAACTCTTGCATACCTCGCACCCCAGCCAAGCATCGCCCCAGCAGGACCTGCCCCCATGTGCTGTAACACCCAAGCATTCTGCAGAGGACACTTCACTGTGGAGGTACAAAGGCTGTGCCTGGGTTTCCAACGGAGGTGGCCCACAAGAAAGGGTTGACCTGAAGTCTTCTCAGGCCATAGAGATGCTTCACTAATTTCTTTCCTGCTGGCCTCAAAGTTTGTGGGAAGGACATGCCTCATTACAGAAATGTGTCCGAGGGCTCAGCCACGAGCAGAGGGTCTCCTCCAGTCCTTTGCATCACTTACGCCTGGCCGTTGTTAAATCCTTCATGTCTGTCATGGGTAATAAATTATACCCTGGCCATCTCATGGCTGTTGATGCACCACTCCATGCAGCTCATTCAGCAGGACCCTTTGCTGCTCATGGCCAGACTTCTAAAAGCTTCTTGAGTCCTCTTAGCTCAGAATTTACTGTTCTAAATGATGCTGACAGTGAGCAGGATGCCTCGTCTTCCCTGCAGCCCCAGCTGCTGCTTCCCAACACCCGCTGGGCTCTGGCACAGCACTGTTTAACCTTGGTAAATGAAACTTTGCAGGTGTTATTGGAGGAGAGGACTCTGCCAAGCAGCAACCCCCTGGGTCTCATCTGTTCTTTGGCTTTCCTTGTGATTACCCAGACTCCTCTAACAGCAAGACAGGAGCAAAATCAGGCTGAGAAAACCTTAATCTTATCACGGCCTTTTGCAGCATTTTTCTCAAACTTGGAAATCGGTGGGAAAAACAGAAAAAAGCTTTACAGACCACAGCTTCCACCCTAGCTGATCTTCATCATCAGGCCTGGTATGCACTTTGATACTGGTATACAGTTACATATGCAGCAGCTATTGCAGGGAAGTCAGTCAATACTTGAGAGATGCTGTCCCAAATGAAGCAAAATATTCCTTCAGGCATATTTGAGTCTTTCTGCCCTTTTGTAGTGAAGGATTTGTTGTGCAGCCAAAATTCTCATGGCAGGGAATCCACACGGTCTGGCTGCTCCCCTTGCTCCGGGTTTGAGGGATGCTTCATTCCTGTGTGGTTGGTGCTTGTGCCTTATCAACTGTGGCTGTCCACATGCTTTTTGAGCGGTAGCCATGGGACATGGCTGTTCCAGAGTGGGCAGTTCTTTAGGGCTGCCACCTGCCAGCCATGCCACCATGAAGTTGTATCCTGCTGCTTTTAGCAATGGACCTTGTCCCTGGAGCTCTGGCCCTTTGGGCTGATGAAGAACCAAAACTCATGTGCAGCAGGTGCCCATGTCTGGTGTAGGGCAGGAGCCATGAGGAAAGCACGGTGGGAGCACTTTGGGCAGCACAGAGCAGCCCAACCCTGCACCAGGGTGGGACATCTCCCACCCACCTCAAGATACAGCCTCTAGGAGAGATTTCTTCTTGGATCCCAGAAACTCCGCACAGTTTGAGTGTGAACCTGATGACACCTGGATCCCAAGCTCCCTAATGTGGTGGGAAGGGGGAGAGCCTTTACCAGAGCAGTGATTTCCATCTCTTGCCGTTCCCCTCTGTTCCTGTGCATTACTCTGGTTTGTGCAGCAGCTAAAATTAACTGAATGAAAGGTGTGAGCCTGCAAAGAAGGAAGAGAAAGGGAACCCCTGTGTCTGCCTGAGAAATTGGACTCCTACAGCTGGTAGGAGCCTGTCTGTCACGCAGACAGCATGTGTGGAGGTTTCAGCCTCTCGTGTTGGACAGCCACTGGCTACATAAACAAACAAGCTGTGTTTCTGTCTTCGGTCACCCTACCAATGCCTCTTGCTAGCCTTGACTTCTTGTCTTGTCTCTGTATTTTTAGCTGCGGAACATCCTGTCCCCACAGCCGGAGGGGACCTGAGTTTTCTCATACCTTCCTGAACGCGTGAAGCCAGCTCTCGCCCTTCTCTGTGTCCCAATTTAGAAAAGGAGAGGGTGGCAGTGCGGTTTCTTCCCACTTGTGCCGGTGTAGCTGAGCTGAGGACCTGAGATGTGAATATCCACTTGCTTGGGAGCTTATTGGTGGTTGTGCTGAATAAGAGTCTTTGTGAAACGGTGAGGCTGGCACTTAACGTGAGATGGGGTGACATAAGGCAGAGGAGCCTTTGAGTGCAGAGTGGTCTGTGGTCACAAGGCAAGGACCCAAGGGTCAGGTACAGACTGAAACTGTTCAGTGCAGGGGCTTCTGCACTGCATGTGTCTCCTGTAGTACATGTCCAGGCATCCGCAGGTCTGCATGGAGCAGGAATCATGGTGTGTGTGCTCATCCAGGACTGCACGTGCAGGGAGCAGTGTGAACCGCGCTTTCCTCCTTGAGCCTAGCACTGAGGGGGCCCGGTGTGATTTTTCCTTCTATCTTTTATCTCGTTCATATACAAAGAAATGGGGGAACAAAAAAATCCCCACACTTGATTACATTCAGCAAAATGCAGTGTGTCTTTATATACTACTGAGAGGGGGATGAATTTAGGAGTTTATTCTCCTTTATTTAAAGCCCAAAATGATTTAGCACAATGCAGAATGAAATGTCACTTTGATTAAATGATCAAAAGTTCTTCCATTTGGCAAATGCTGGAATGAGCACGTGTTTATTTTATGTCAGTTTCAGTCATGCTAAATCCACCTTTGCATCCTTCTCAACTCATGTACCAAAATCCACCCTCTCAGCCCTTGCATTTTCCTAGTCCTGCTTTTGGACCCCCTTGCCCTGTCTGAACATCTCCATCCCAGTTCTCATCACCAGCTTGGTGGGGCTGCAGGCTCAGCTCCTCACCATCCTCTTTGCTCCCTGTTTCTGCACTGAAGTCCTTATTCAGGTGCTCACTTAGGCATGGACTTCAATTTAAGCAGCTGAATGGCTCCCTCGATGGAATTAAGGCTATTTGTGTGCTTGGAGTTAAGTACACGCTGAAGCACTTTGCTGGATGGAGGCATAAAAGCGCACAAGCTTCAACCGAGCAGTAAAACAGGTTTATAAGGCACTGGGGGCTGCCAACCCCATTCCTTGTCCCAGTGGTTAGTGGTATAAGATGCCCTGGGAATTGTGTAAGCTCCCTGCCCTCCGCTGGTGCAGACTCAGTGTCCTGAGGCCTGTTGTCTGTGCCACACTGATGAGTGTCCCTGAAAGATTGTATGAGCATCCTGTGCACTGGGAGGGAGCCATTCAAGGTGACAGGCTGCTTTCTGTCAGCTTGCTAGCCTGCAGTGCCTGTGCTCCTAGTATGTACCTGTAATATTACAGAGGTGCTGTTTTGGCCCATTGAGGTGTCCCAAAGCAGGCAGGGTACAGGGTGATGGAATGAGTCCCAGCCAGGGTGCCCCGGCATCCCTATCCCCACGCTGCAAGTGCCATCGTGGGAAGCGACGCACAGGGATTATTCAGTCAGAGAGATAGAAAGCAAGACTGAGCAGATGCAGGAGTAGGTTTTGCTCAGTGCAATTGGGTTCATGCGAGTCCAGCTGCTCCTCAGGTCCCAGCAGATGGATCACGCCATCACAGTCTGATCTTGCAGATTTGATGGCGATGGCTTGAGCTTGCCCTTCTTGTCCTCTGCCAAGAGAGGGTGGTGTGGGGTTATGTTGTTATCTCGCTGCAAACCAGGCTGAGAGGAGGCATTGCAGGCTACACAAGGTTAGCTGGTTTTCAGTTAAAGCAGAAATACGTATTTATTTTGCAGGGACAGCCATGCAGATCCTTAACAAGAGGCTGCTGCTGGATTTGCAGGGGCACTGTTACCTGACCTCCCTGTGCAACTGGTGCTACCCAAGCTAATAATTTCCTGTCCAAGTGCCAGTCTGAAGAGCTGAGATATTTTGCATTTTTTTAATGGCTCTCTGCTGTGCATGAATTAATGGGAAAAAATGGACTGAAACTACAATGAAGGTATTGAAGGGAGAGAATGACAAATTGGCTTTAGAACATGGCAGCGGCAAGCACTGTCAGGGGTTCATGCACTGACCTTTATCTAAACAGAGCTGAATGTAACAGATAAGAATATTTAACAATAATTAATGTCACATCAACGCAGGGAACAAAATGACTACATCAAGCAGGAAAGAAATCCACTGCAAATTACTCAAAAGAGAAATGTCAGCTTTTTCATATCTCTGCCTTGCCTTGTGCTGGAATTAGACGGGAGGGCACGCGAGTAAAGAAGCTATTAAGAATGATTTAGGGACTGGATCACGCATACATAAAAGAGCTAGAGAGGCAGAACAACAGCAGGTCTGCTGGACCAGAGCTATATAAACTCAAACGCTAAACTGAGCTGATAATTGGGTGTGGGGATATATGTGTATAAAACACTTATCTCTGCTACTGAAGTTTTGACAGGCAGTTTAGGGTTTCCTTTTCCCTTCTATCTCTGGGTGCGTCAGCAGGCACCTCTTGCCCTGGTAGCTGAGCCCTCTGTGTTTGACAGATGGGATGAACTGTGGCTGGCCAGAGATATTGAGATCCTTTTCATTCTGTTTCCATGTTGGGGTTGTCCCAGGTTCCCAAGGGGGCATGTCTGGAGGCTGGCATGGGTCTGGAGTTGCTCTGTTCCCTGCCACAATGGCCAGCAATGGAGAGAGAAGCAGCTCAGGCTTCAGGAGATGCCTGTGTTCATGCTGCAGACTAGGGCCCAGTTTGCAGTTCCTATTTAATTTAAAGAAGGATGGTCAGTGGAGGTCCATTCGCCCATCCGTCAGTGGTGGATTTCATCAGTCCACATGGTAAAATAAACTGAGTGAGGAGGAGTGGGAAAGTTGTTTCAGGGAGAATGCTGGGCATCTGCAGTTCCATAGAAATTCTTACTGCTGACAACTGCCAGCAGGTGATGGGAGAAGGTACTGAGCTGAGCATGGGATCGTCACCTTGCTGCACATTCTTACTGATAGCTGCAGGTCATAGAATCCCAGCCTGGTTTGTGTTGGAAGGGACCTTAAAGCTCATCCAGCTCCAACCCCTGCCACAGGCAGGGACCCCTTCCACTGGAGCAGCTTGCTCCAAGCCCCTGTGTCCAACCTGGCCTTGAACACTGCCAGGGATGGGGCAGCCACAGCTTCTCTGGGCACCCTGTGCCAGCGCCTCAGCACCCTCACAGGGAAGAGCTTCTGCCTAAGAGCTCAGCTCAGTCTCCCCTCTGGCAGGTTCAAGCCATTCCCCTTGGCCTGTCCCTACAGGCCCTTGTCCCAAGCCCCTGTCCAGGTTTCCTGCAGCCCCTTTAGGCACTGGAGCTGCTCTAAGGTCTCCCCTTTCAGGAGCCTTCTCTTCTCCAGGCTGACCCAGCCCAGCTCTCTCAAGCTGTCTCCTTTCTGGTTGGTACCTTAAAGGCCAGGTCTGCCTGCAATGCTTCACTCAGCCTGCAGTGCTGCTGGCCACTGATCTGTTCCATCTGTTCTGTAAGGTGCCTCTGGATTAGCAGGGCTGTGAAACATACCTTTCCAGTTGGCCTGGTGACCTCCTGACAGCAGGAGAAAACTTACAGCCAGAAGATGGAGATGTTGTGGTTTAAAATTAGAAACAATGGTGACCTGTATCTTTGCCTCTTGAAGTGGAATAGGAAAACTGACCCATCCCTGATCCCATCTCTGCCTGAAAGCTACTGTGCCAAGTTTGGCTTCTCTGATTCAGTCAGTAAGAGTGTCTCTTACTGCAGCAGCGCTCGGCTGCTAAACAAACCTAGCCCAAGGTTGAATGAGCAAAGAAATTTCAATTAGACGATCTGAATATTGATTCACCAGGGAGAAAATATGACATTAAAGGATGACTCGAAGACTAAAGCCAAACTGACATATTGCTTAAGCCGAAAGGCCGTGAATTTGCATCAGAATGTAAGTGCAGGGCTTTGACAACCACAGGCAACAAATTAAAGTGCATCAGTGAAATGGAGCTCATCCCTGTTTTACCTCCCGTGGTCGGAAGTATGGAAAAGACACTTGTTGGAAAAATACGAACTATTTAAATCCCGAGTGTTGGTGACAACAGCCAGGAAGGCACAAAAGCGCAGACATCTCTGCTCTGCCTCGTGTTTCATGCTCTCATTTTCAGGAGCAGTGCACAGTCCTCTCAGACCTGCCAAGCAGACAAAGGAGCCTGGGAATGCTCATGCTCCGAGCTGAGCTGCTCTGTGTTTGTTTTGAGGTGGAATGGTTTGGTTTCTCCATGTTCCATGGCGGTCTGTCCTCGTGCTCCGGTGGAATTCCCACCTGCAGCTTTTGGAAGGGGATTTGTGTAGAAGAGAGGCTGAGGCACAAGCAGCTCCAAGCTCTCATGGAAAGCCCATCCCCGACAAGATCTCAGCATAGAGGGATACGTGCGATGATTCTGATTTTGGCTTTCCTTAGATAGAAAAGCCTCAGTAGTGGAAGATGGTTTGGGAAAGCAGCCCTAAATCCCATGGGGACTCCCTAGCAGCTCAAAGGGTGAACTCCAGGTCTCCTTCCCCTTGTAACAAGCAGCATAACCCATATACACAGCCCTCCTTGCTCTTCCTTGGTTCTGCTCTGGGCAGAAGGTTGACTGAAACCCTCAGGGTTAACACGACAAACGTGTTTCATTGCTGAATGATGCCATTTCTTCTCTCCCATTCCAAAAGGAATTTTTCCTGGGAAGTTTGAGGGAACAAAAGAAGGAAGAAACCAAAGAGAGTTTTCAAGTTAGACCATCTGATTCTTGCTGAGACGTTCTCCTGGTGTCAACCTTTTCTACGTGCACACAGAGCTGGTGCCGTTTCACACCTGCTCCACGCTTGGTTTTAAATGACGCATAATTATGACAGGCAGTGGAAAGATGAAGCTTCATCCCCAATTAAATTGCGTTTTCTGACTCTTCATTTCCTGTCCCAGTTGAGGAGGAAACCCCTGGAGAGCAAGATCTTTAAGTTTAATGAAGTAGGAGGTGCCTGCAGAATTAAATTAAAGGTGATTTAGAAGCAAATCAGTGCTGATGTGTGGTGTTTCCAGAGCATCATGCTTCTGTGTGGTGCCCTGGGGAGTGTTTTGGGTTACTGGAGATGCTGATGTTAGAATCTCAGGCAATCAGATGAGAGAGTGTGGAAATGTGTCTGTCCCTGTGGCAGCACTGGGCTGGTCCCTCTACCTTTTCTGGAGTCCCTGGTGGGTCCAACTGCTGGTGCTAGTGCAATGGCTCAAGTTTGGTATGTGGCCCTGGGGAGAAAGACGAGCAGCACCAGTCCCATGGGAACATCCCTGGTGGCCCTTTGGATGAGCAAGGACGCATCTCTTGTTCTGTACAAAATAAGTTAGAAACCCCTACAACAGGTTTTCTGTTTCCAGCTCTCCTGCCCTTGGCCATTAGCAACTGGTGCAGAATCGTGGCTTTGGGGAAATCAGAAGATGTTTTCATCAGGGTCTTCAACTCTGCATGGCGGGGAGGCTGCAAGTGTGGTGCTGGGGTGACATTTGCTGTGCTCTGAGCTCTGCTGGACCATGAGCACCACGTTCCAGCCCCACTGCTTCACCGGGCAGCTTCCTTTGCTGCTTCATCAAGATTCAGCCCAGTGCGTCCAGTCCCCTGTCCTGAGGACAAGTCTTTGTTTTTTAAGGGTCTATGATATATCTTAGTCAGTATCTGCACTATTTCATCCTTCGTGCCTTCCCCCAACTTCCTCTGAATGCCATCCAGCCCCTGTGATTTATTACCCTTCAGGGTGTTTCGCTTCTTGTTGGAGAATTTATATTTAATTTTTATGCCTGTTATCATTCAGGGAGAGAAGGGAAATGCTTTGGGAGTCCAGAGTGCAAATAAAGCAGCACGTTTTAGTGCAGTTACTTTGTTTGAAAGATGTTGTGTTTTGGCAGGGTACTTTCCTCCTTCCTCCTTCACTTTTTGCATTGTGGGTTGAAGTGATGCGTGGTGCACTCCAGTGATTGACTCCAGCCTTGCAAGGGCTGGAGTCTGCTGCTCCTGCTGCCTCAATCCAGTAGGACTCATGCAATAAAGAGGAACTGAGTATGAGAGCAGGACAGTTTGGTCTTTCATGTTGAAAGGAAAAAGGGGTTACAGAGCAGCAGAGGTAGACTTCCCTGTTTTAGCTCCCTTGATCTTGCTAATGGTGAGGTTTTTCAGTGCCACCTCCTGTACAGCTTCCACTTCAGGCTGTCAGTCAACTTGTAGATCTCACCTAGGTCTAGTTTAACATCCCAAGGGACACAAAGAGATGTACTAATTTGGCGCTTGGTCTCCATGAGATGCACAGTGGAGCCAAGAGTAGGACTCAGATGCTCTTTGATGCACCATGTCCGTCTTCCTCCCCATAATTCCCCTCCCTTTGCACACTTCTGAGTTCTTGTTATCATCAGGAGAAGGCTTTAGGATAAGCGGGCTTATAGCCTCCAGGTCTCCAGCAGGCATGATTAGAGTAGGCCATGAGCCATTTGCTTTTCCATATCCCTTACTGCCTCTGAGAGGTGATGTTAAGGGGCTCTGCTCAGACTTGGTTTGATCTTGAGTTTCACTTATTCTCTCCCTTGTTTTGCATCTCTCCTGCATGAAGGTCCATTCGCATGGCATTGCTGCACTTGTTGATTCGAGCACATCTGATACTCAGTTGAACTTCTGAGAGATGCTGCTAGATCTCTGGAAAAGCTCAATTAACTTGGCTTATGGGTCCATTTAAATGGGTGGGAATTGAGGAAATAACGCTGGGAAGTTCTGTTGGATGATGGAAATGTTGGCCATGGGGCAGTGTCCTCTGCTTTTAGCCTTTGTCACTGTGGTGGCCTCTTCAGGCAGGCTTTGAACCCCTGTGCAGGATGGATCATCAATGTGCAGAGGCTTCTGCTGTGAAAGCCAGTGTCTCACCTCTGCTCAGCTCACTAGAGAGCATGACCTCATTGTTGGTTGAAACCCAGTGCTTCATTTCTCTCTCTTAAGTGCTTTCCCTGTTATAATTGAAAGCTCCATTCCAGTTTGACCTTTTGCAGTGCTGTGGCATAGCTGAGACTGAATTGAGCCTCTAAGTAAGGAGGTGTCTCCCAGCAGGCTGGGTGGCTGAACTGTAACCAATCACCCTAATGATTATGATAACTGGCAGGAACCCTGACTGCCCCTCCTGCCCTTCCCATGGAATCAGGCATGTATCAGCACATATACCGGAGTTGTTCACAGAACAGGGTGGGAGAAGTACTGCTTTTCAATAAGAACCATGGTTACACAGGAGACATTGCTTGGAAGGCCAGGGGTGGGAATCCTCAGTTTCGAGGAGACTGGAGAAAGCAGAGCAGGAGTCTCACAGTGATTTATTGCCTCTGTTGTAGATCAGTAGCCTGAGAAGGCTGATATTAAGGAATAGATTTAAATCACTGGATCTTTTTAATGGCTTAGGCACTGGAGCCGGGGGTATGAAGACCTGAATCAAGTTTCCATCAGCTATGGACTGTCTCAGCCCATGGCAGGGAAGGGAAAGCACCTTAAATTGAAGTTAAATTGAAGTCCCAGGAGTTATCCTGGCAGCTTGGGGGACTTGAAGAAACTGATGTAAAGCAGAACATTTCAATAACATCAACAAAATGTTTCAGTTTGAGTTTGTTTAACCCAAACCAAAATTCTCACCTTCAAAACAGAAAAAAAAATAAATAAACCAATGGAAAATGTTCTGCTTTACAGTGGCTTGAAGAAAACCCTGTTGGGTGATGAAAACCTTCTTTTCAGGGTTTTCAGTTTGAAGAAACCCTGTTTCCCCTGAACAAATCCCAGCCATCATGTCCAGTAACTGTCACCTGCTCCTATCTGCTGGATACCTTGCTCTCTGCAAGTATGAACATGATGTTCAGCAGTTCCTGTGGGATTTCTCATGACTGAGCCAGCCTGGACCACCTCCTCAGCAGCTATCCCTAGCACTGAGCCCTGTGAACACAAGTGACTGTCTGCTGTAGGTTGAGCTCCTTGCTAAGCAGCTCAGAGTCTTAGCTCTGAAAGCCCTGGGTCTGATCCTTGCAGACAACCAGCCAGCAGCTTGTCTTTCCAGTACAGCGCACCCTTCCCTGCTGACTGAGGGTTAGAAAGTACTGGGTTATCTGCTTACCACCGCTGGCACCAAAACCTCTGTGTCCTGATTCTTGCAGGGTGAAGCTGAGACCATAGAGAGGTGCTGCGCCTGCTCCCAGACCGGTGACGGGAAGGACTGACAAACCCCAAGTGCCCACACCAGTCCCGGTGAGTAACTGTGTCTTGCGGTGCCTTTAGACATGAGGAATGGCGGGAGAGATCCCTGTAATTCCCTGCTGTTCTGTTGTGCGAGGTGCAACTCGGTGGTGAGATTAGGGGCAGCAAGGGCACCTTGCTTGGGATGCTGAATTGGAGGAATGGGCTTCATGCTGTATGTGGGCTGAAGGTGTTGTCTCTTAGAGTGTGCTGAAAGTGGCCTCATCTTGGTCTGATGTAAGCGTTCAAGGAGTCAGAGGTTGATGGATGTGCTGAGAATCTGCCATTCCCTCATGTGCTATTGGCAACAGAAACAGGATTGCTTTAATTACACCCTGATGAGCAGATTGTGAGTGTTTTGGGCATGGTGGTTTCAGCATGTTTTCGTTTCTGATTTATGGCTCGTATTCCTTCTAAAAGTTGTAAGTTTTGGTTTGCTGTGAGTGAACATGACTATGAATGTGAGCTCTGGGTAATGCAGAGGTGGGCTCTGCTCTTGACTTCCCTGATGCACACACCAGAGCAAGAGGTTGCAAAGAGCAATTGGGGAGAAGTGGTGTGCATGGGGACACTGTGCTTGGGGCAGACTCAAACCTTACAGAGCTGGTGTGGTGGCGAAGGAGGTGCCCTGAGTTTGATCACTACCCTGGTGCTGCCTGCGTGCAGGGTAAGCGAGCATCCTCTTGCAGATGGGCTGGAGAAGGCACACAGGTAGCCTGAGCTGAAAGCAGCTCTTGGACAAAAAGGTTTTGTGGAGGGATGGGAGAGGGTTTAGGGGTCATGTCCAGTGACAGCATGACCTAAGTGATGGGAAATGCTGGTCCAGAAATCACCATGGCTATTAGAAACTTGCTGTGCTTCCTGAGCAATGGAATTGGTGAATACCTGAGCTGGGAGTCTGGTTCTGTGGGAATTTTGTTTCAGTGAGAATGGACTCAAGATGGATAAAACTTGGAGTTTGCTTCCACAGAGGGTGAACGAGTCATTGTGCTATGCACAACTCATGACATGAGGATGGAGCAGTGTGATGTTTTCAGCAGTGGACTTCCCCTCCAGAGAGATAAGAAGTCCTCAGTTTCCAGTTGAGCAGGGTTTGCAGTCCTGGTGTAACACATGGGTTTTAATTGGTATCATGGTTGATTTTTTCCTTGGGAACTTACATAGGAGTGAGAAAACCCAAATGTGATCAGACAAAACTTGTTATCACACAGGCATGAGCTCTGCTGTTGCTTGGTGGACCCCAGCAGATAGCTTGATGGACCCCAGCAGTAAATAGGATCCAGGAGTTTTACACTTCTTGCCCTATTTGGAAATCTAATCCAGGAAACTGAATAACAGAGGAGAAAAGATTGACCTGAACTACTTGAAACCTAAACCAGGCAGTTGAAGGAGAAAGGGAATTTGTGTCTGCTTATGATTTGTCTAAAATCATTTTCTGCTTCTAGTATAATATACCTTCCCTTAGTAGTGGTGAGGGTATCTTGACATAAAGTAGGCCTTAAAGCTTCTGACATACAGATATGTTAAACAAATGAGCTGACTAAAAGCCATTTTCTGCATGAATAAGAGAACTCCTGTGCCCTAATTCCATAGACCAGGATTTATCTCAGCGAATAAAATTATGGGATTCAGCAGCATTGAAGAATTACCTTCTTTTAGTAATATTCACAACATTTAAAAAGGAGGAACACTGGCAGTTGTTTCTAAAAGTCTGGTGGCATATTTAACAGTGCTTTGCACTATGGAGCCTTCTTTTGTACAGGGTACTTGCTGTAAGTGGAGGAAAGTGTGTGCACAGACTGCAGGGCGTGAACTGCAGCAACTTCTTCAGTGCATGAGCTCTTCACTTGCACGAGACTCCTGAACTCTTGAGTGCTGCTGCTTGATTATTTGTCTTTTTACTTTCCACTTGTTCCTCCAGTCATTGGCAGTGCACAGAATAAAGGCTGGTTCAGAGGGGGCTGTGAAACCACCCATTTCTTGGGGGATGCAGGAAACGCTGTGAAAATACCTGTCATTAAGGCAGTTGGAAAAGAGCTCTGAGGGTAACTGGAGAGCTGGGAAGGCTGATGGAAATGCTCATTATTGCAGCAATGCAGGGAAGATCGCAGAAATACCTGTGATTGAGTCCACCCATACAGGGCTGGAAGTGTCCTGTAGTGAGAGGAGGACATGGAGCATCCTAGGTAGCTCAAGAAAAACTGAATGGATGAAATTGTGTCTTAAAAAAGGCACGGTGTTGGAGTGTGCCATTGCAGTGTCTAATCACACATAAAGCCAGGCTGTAATCGCTTGCTCCGGTCATTTATCAGCTCCAGCAGTTCCTGTCCTTCCAGGATTAGGATGGCACTCAGTAGCCCTTTAAGCTACGATCTGGTAGTGACCTTCTTAGCACCCTGTGGGCCAAGGAAGGAAGCGATGTAACAGGTCTGCTTAATTTAGAAAAGACTGTGCAGGTCAGGAGGAGGGTGCAGGTATCGGGCCCCAGCGGATGCTGTAGGTGCAGGCTCTGGGTAAGGGCTGCAATAGCCGGTGTGGAGGAGGCTGCAGGATATGAATGGTGCCTCGCAGGGTTCATCATCAGCTCTAAACAAGCCTCTCTGTGCCTGGGATCCCTTTGTCAAGGAAATTAATGTGCTGTAGGAGAACTATTGTATCTCACTACAAAGTTGTAATTCATTCCAGAGGCTCCAAGGTGTCACAGACCATCAGAAAACAACCTCAGCCCTTTAGGAGCAGCAGTGTGCAAAGCCGTGAGAGCACAACTCCTGTTGACTGCTGGCTCTCCTGTTTGCAACGCTCGCTTTGCAGCAATAGCATTTCTACAAGTGTGGGCAGGTAGTGTGTGGCTGGTGCAGGCTGGCTTTGCCCTTTGTGGCTTGTTTTCCTTTTTTACAATATAAAGAATTTATTTCTCTGCAGGCAATTAGATGGCAGGATTTCTGCAGTGGGGATTCTGATGTGTGCATGCACAAGTTCTTCATTTCGCTTCTCTTTGGAAGATTATTGAATGCAATATCTCATCAGCAGCACCCCTTCCCAGCACAGGGATTACAATAGAGGACCAGGTGAAGCTGAAATACCCAGTAGTTCAGAGCAGGGTGCAGTGACCCTTTGCTTTCTGAGCCCGGTTACTAGGTCCACATATTTCTCACCATGACTTTGTGAACTTAAAGTATTTATGAGAGCACAATAAAATTCAGTTGTCTTTAGAGGCTGACGCTCACTGTTCTTTATCTACAGTAAATAAATGCAAAGACCCAGTTTAAAATCCTTTGTAAGTAGACTCTCTAGAAGGATTGCCCACATGTCTGGGCTGGAAGTAATCTAATTGCATGTACAATACTTATAAGCGCTTGGCTGGAGGATGTTCCCAGGCAGCTGGTTCATCTGGAGCAGGTTTTGTCTGGAGCAGGTTCATGCTTGCCTGTGAGCTCTGCCTAGTAAACACAAGGTGAGAGGAGCACTCTCCTCATGCAGAGACCATGGTCCATGACCGCTGTCTGCAGGGGAGCAGGTGAATTTTGAACTAGGAAATCCATGTTCTTGGCACTCAGGTTTGTTTTGAAAGCAGAGTGTGTCGGGGGTTGTTTTGATTGAAGATGTTTGCAGTTGCAAGCGCCAGGTCTGTGGTCTGCAGGCTCAGACCCTGGTGTCAGCCAGCTCTGAAGTTCTCTCCAATGGAGCCATCCCCTGCCTTTGCCCCCATGTGTGTTCTGCCTATGCAGAGCTGACCTTAGCTGGCTTTGAGTGGGAACCCGGCAGTTCCGATAAAGGATCAGGTTTTCCAGTGAGAGCCAAGTGCTGACAAACTGAACTGGGTTGGAAGCGACCTTAAAGCTCATCTAGCCCCCACCCCCTGTCATGGATTGTGCATCTGCAAGCAGAAGGTTCTGTAGCTCAGTCATTCCTTGTTAGATGAGAAGAGCAGAGCATTTGCTGTTATTTAAGGACAGTAAGGCTGAACAGAAAATCAAACCTGCCTTCACATAGCATACATGATCCAGTGGATTGCCCTGTGCCTGGTTTGGGATTTAAAACCTCGCAACCCCCAAAGACTCAAACATATGTCTAATCTGAAACCTATAAATTCAGTCAAAACTCTTCTGCTCAAAGCAAGCCATGGGTTAATAACACCTTCCTGAGCCAACACTTAATTTCTAGGTCTGATCTGGTTTCCTGTGATCAACCAAAACGTTTAATTCTTTTAAGAGCTGAGCAAGCAATTCATACTGAATACTGTATCTGAGAAGTAAGTTTTCTGCAAAACTTGATCTTATCAAAATGACATCTCAATTTAAATTATCTGGTTTGGGGATTTTTGTGGTTTTAATTTCTGCATTTGCTCCTTGAAATGACTAGTTTCTCAGAGCTTCCAAAGACTTGAATTTTAATTCAGACAGTGCACTAGCTGACAGATGATCATACGAGTCATTTCTTCTGCTATAGTTGAGGATAATGCCTGTGCTCAAGATTTATGTTTGCAGAATGGAACCTTAGAAGCTTCTGCATTGCTCCAGAGGGAAGTTCAGAGCTGCCCCGGGTGTTCATGGTCTATCATAGCTGTATCCCTGTCTGTGTATATGCGTTCACTGCTGGAGTGGGTTTGTGAAGAACTCATGGGGTACTTACAGGCTTGGGGTGCAGTGGGTTGCATTTATTAACACCTTAAATGCTTCTTAGAGGCACAAGCTGATGGCCATAAGGACTAGGGATGGGTTCTTCTCACCTCTTTCTGAAACTCCAGGTCCTCACCATTTTGGTTTGTTTTCCCCATCACCTACAAGGTGGTTTCTCCTGTCATGACCCAGTTGCTGCCCACTCGAGCAGTAATTGTGTATTGTGGAGAGAATGGCCAGGGGACAGGATTTAATGCTGGATGGAGACATGTTTAAGTGTGTGCCTCAGGGCTCAAGTTCTCCATCACAGTTTTCCCAGGTTCTCTGGCTGGTTGGCTGGGCTTCAGCCATGAAGGATTTCCAGGCAGTGTTGAGGAGCTGGGCCTGAATTTCTCACTGTTCACCCTCCAAAAGGGAATGGTCTTTCTGCTCAAGAACTGATGTTATGAGCATGAAAACATTACTCCATGAGGTGCTCAGGACTGGGGGACAGGAGACAAGTGGGTATCCCAGTGGTGCTTGTTCACTTTGTCCTGTCCTAACCAGATGCAGTTTTTTGGCTGCATCTCTGAGTTCCAGAGCCGGAAGGTGAGTCAGAAAGCAGGAGTCAAGGGGATGCTGTAAAATGAAAATACAAAAATAGATCTCTGGTTGCACATCTCTTCTTGACTTCCCTTTGCAAGGCTGTATCGGCGCGTGCTTGATGGGGTATGAAGGCTCTGACCTTGTCAGATGCATCAAATATGACGTGAGAGCATGGAGTGTTTATTTTTTTTTAAAGGAGAGAAATAAGGGTTAGCAAGAAATGCAGAAAAGACAAAAGGGCAGATGGCCACATTCCTTCCTCGGTAGAAATCCAGGCCTGAGATTTGCTTCTAGCTTGGCTTCAATTGGAGATTTCAGGAAATGAGCCCAAAAGTTGCTTATTTTACCATTCCCCTTCTGTAGCATTTCATTATCATCTGTGCTGCTTCTGTGAGGCACTGACCTTTCCCAGGCAGTGGTGTGACAGCAAGACACAGTGCTAATGTATGGGCCCTTGTTCTGGCTGCAGAGGTTGTGCTGGGGTCCTTTCCCCAGTGTGCTGTATCATCTAGAGGATGTCTAGTGGAAGGTGCCCCTGCCTGTGGCAGGGGTTTGGAACTGGGTGAGCTTTAAGGTCATTTCCAACCGAAACCAGTCTGTGATTCTATGCTGGATGATGCCACGTACCCTGTGTTCGTGATGTGTGAGGTAGGGATTTGGGGGGTTTATTCTTCTAAAAGACTCTCTTTTTTGTTTTCTTTCTGAGGGCTCAACTAAAAAAACCCAGGGTCAATGGGTCAGTAAAGATGAGCTTAGGATGTGCTGGGTATCCTTGGAGCTGCATCCCCAGCTTTCTTCTGGTAGACGTGCTCTATAGGGACAAGCTCTTGGTCGTGGGCTCTTCACAGGAGAGGGACAAATAGGGACAATGGCAGCCTTGGTCTCTTGCCTGTTCTTTTTCTGTATGCTGGGGGAAAGCTGTATAATCAAACCTGATTCCTCTGCATCTTCCCCTAAAAGCTTGGTTTTGCCAAGCTGTTTGGGAACCAGGGCATGGTACCTGTGCCCCGCTCACCTCCCGTGGGTAATCCCCTCCTCTCCATTCACCTTATCTCATTTCCTGCAGGCTGTGATTGCAGATGGAACACGTGCCTGGGTTGCTTTAAGCACAAAACTGAACCCGGGGTCTCTCTGGGGTTCCCCCAGGCAGTGACACAATAGCTTGGAGCAATGGTGTCAGGAAGCCTGAAAAGGGTTGTTGGTGGCAGTGGTCCCTGCACTGCCCACCTCAGTGTGCTTGGCCATGGGGTGGATGTATCTGTCATATTTGAATTTCTTCCAACACATCCAAAACCAGGATATGCAGAAGATTCTGCCTGAATAACAGATTTCTCCTTCAAAGGTGCTGCATGCAGCACAGTCTCAGGCCTCTCTGAAACTGGGTGAATTGGATGTGTTGTTAACACCATACAATGCCTCTTTGGAGTTGGGACGGTTAGGAATTAGTGTTTTAGCAGGAAAAGCCTTATATGTGGTTATATTCCGAGGAATAACTTGTGAAGGGAACATTGTCCTGCTCAGCAGATCTGCCTCACATGCGACTTCGGGGACATGCAGCATCATATAATATGGGTTTATGGGAAACATCAGTAGCAGAGTCTAGGCACACTGGTGGAGGAGTCTTGTCTGGAAGCACCCGACAAGTCACCACATTCCAAGCTGCACTGAGTGACTGTGTGCTGACTGTGTGCTGACTGCACTGAGTGACTGTGTTGGTGGCCAAATGATGGGCTGCAAGTGATGCGCTGGGGAGTGGTGAACCATCACCTCACCATAACCCCACAGCTCTCACTTACTTCCTTGTGCCTTTGTGTTAAAGAGCAAGGCAGCTTTTGGTTGTGCACCATATCTCTGGCTGCATCTCAGTGGCAAAACTGGCAGGAGTGCTACAAGAGGTGGGAGATGGCTCCAGGGTCCATGTTTGCAGCCCGAGTTCATTACTTTTAAGACAAGTAAAGCGATTGCTTTACTTCAAGCGATTGCTAGGGGAAATCCAGTGGGCTAGGCTGCTTGAAGGGAAAGGGGCCCAAGATAGTTGGTTGACGTTCAAGGACTGCTTTTTCCGAGCTCAAGATCGGAGCATCCCGACACGTAGGAAGTCAAGGAAGAGGGTCAGGAGACCTGCGTGGCTAAATAGGGAATTGCTGGGTATGCTCAAGTGGAAGAGGAGAGTTTACAGGTCATGGAAAGAAGGGCTGGCCACTTGGGAAGAATATAAGGCTGCTGCTAGAGGATGTAGGAAAGCTGCTAGGATGGCTAAGGCCTCCTTGGAATTAAAGCTGGCGAGAGGGGTCAAGGACAGCAGAAAGAGCTTTTTCAAATACATGGCAGGTAAAACTAACACCAGAGGCAATGTAGGCCCGCTGATGAACGGGATGGGGGCCCTGGTGACAGAAGATACAGAGATGGCAGAGTTACTGAATGACTTCTTTGTCTCTGTCTACTCTGTTGGAGGCAGTCCTGAAGAGCCCTGTACCGCTGAGACCCCGGATGAAGATAGGTCAACGGAGCGGTCTGCCTTAGTCGATGAGGAATGGGTTAAAGACCAGTTGAGCAATCTGGACATCCATAAATCCATGTGTCCAGATGGGATGCACCCGCGGGTGCTGAGGGAACTGGCTGAGGTCATTGCTAGACCGCTCTCCATCATCTTTACCAAGTCTTGGGAAACGGGAGAGGTGCCTGAGGACTGGAGGAAAGCAAATGTCACTCCTGTCTTCAAAAAGGGCAAGAAGGAGGACCCGGGTAACTATAGACCGGTTAGCCTCACCTCCGTTCCTGGGAAAGTGATGGAACACCTTATCCTTGGTGCCATCTTAAGGCATATCAAGGATAAGAGGGTTATGAGGGGCAGTCAACATGGCTTCACCAAGGGGAAGTCATGCTTGACCAATCTCATAGCCTTTTATGAGGAAATAACACGGTGGATGGATGATGGTAGAGCGGTGGATGTGGTCTACCTTGACTTCAGCAAAGCATTTGACAGTCTCCCACAGCATCCTTGCAGCTAAATTGAGGAAGTGTGGTCTGGATGATCGGGTAGTGAGGTGGACTGTGAACTGGCTGAAGGAGAGAAGCCAGAGAGTTGTAGTCTATGGGGCGGAGTCTAGTTGGAGGCCTGTATCTAGTGGAGTGCCTCAAGGGTCGGTTCTGGGACCAGTATTATTTAATATATTCATCAATGATTTAGATGAGGGAATTGAGTGTACTATCAGCAAGTTTGCTGATGACACTAAGCTGGGAGGGGTGGCCGACACGCCAGAAGGCTGTGCTGCCATCCAGAGGGACCTGGACAGGCTGGAGAGTTGGGCGGGGAATAACTTGATGAAATATAACAAGGGAAAGTGTAGAGTCCTGCACCTGGGCAGGAACAACCCCAGGTTCCAGTATAGGCTGGGGAACGACCTGTTAGAGAGCAGTGTAGGGGAGAGGGACCTGGGGGTCCTGGTGGACGACAGGGTGACCATGAGCCGACACTGTGCCCTTGTGGCCAAGAAGGCCAATGGCATCCTGGGTTGTATTAGAAGGGGGGTGGTTAGTAGGTCGAGAGAGGTCCTCCTTCCCCTCTACTCAGCCCTGGTGAGACCTCATCTGGAATATTGTGTCCAGTTCTGGGCCCCTCAGTTTAAAAGGACAGGGACCTGCTGGAGAGAGTCCAGCGCAGGGCAACTAAGATGATTAAGGGAGTGGAGCATCTCCCTTATGAGGAGAGACTGAGGGAGCTGGGTCTCTATAGTTTGGAGAAGAGGAGATTGAGGGGTGACCTTATTAGTGTATATAAATATATAAAGGGGGAGTGTCACGAGGATGGAGCCAGGCTCTTCTCAGTGGCGAACAATGAAAGGACAAGGGGTAATGGGTACAAACTGGAACACAAGAGGTTCCACTTAAACTTGAGAAGAAACTTCTTCTCAGTGAGGGTGACAGAACACTGGAACAGGCTGCCCAGGGAGGTTGTGGAATCTCCTTCTTTGGAGACATTCAAAACCCGCCTGGACACGTTCCTGTGTAACCTTATCTAGGTGTTCCTGCTCCGGCAGGGGGATTGGACTAGATGATCTTTTGAGGTCCCTTCCAATCTCTAACATACTGTGATACTGTGATACAAGGACAGGCAGTGTCTCATGGAATGGGATCTCAGGAGCAGCATTCCCAGCTCTGGATCCAGCACAGGCTCCTGTGATCGGAACCCATCTCCACACCATGCTGAACTCAGACTGGTATTTTGTGAGGCTGAGCCCTCATACCTGTATGTGTCTGCTCTGGTATGTTAAAAAGCAGTGGAAATACACCCTTTTCCTCCTCTGTTTATGTTACAGCTACCCTGAGACCTTACCTGCTTCTGATTAGGCAGAGGGTGTAATGCCCTATTGCTTTTTTGTCTATAGCTGAGTTCAAACAGACCCAGAGAGAAGTTTGTGAGGCAGAAGGAGGTTAGGGAGCCTGTTTAGCTTTCTCTAATGTGGTTAATTATCTCTCATTTATTGTCCTACTTCCCTTCAAGCATTCACTGAAGTGCCTAATTGCTGGCCACTGAGACCAGTGGAAGTCCCTGTGCTGTCTGCCGGGTGGGGTGGCTCAGCCCCATGGCGATGCTCTGAATCTATTCCTTGTCCAACTTTGGCTGCTGTCAGTGTGTTGATCTTGCTTATACCTCTCCTGGCACATCCAAGAAGTCTGCTTTATTACTTTTTTTTTCATTGCTTGTCATAGCTTTGAATGCCTTTATTATTTCTTCTTCTCTCCTTGGCATAGATACCTTCTGCTTATAATCTTCTTAGCTGTCTCTGGGCACTGAGGCTTCCTGTTC
This sequence comes from Neopsephotus bourkii, assembly GCF_033783945.1. Lineage (NCBI taxonomy): Eukaryota > Metazoa > Chordata > Aves > Psittaciformes > Psittacidae > Neopsephotus > Neopsephotus bourkii. The sequence goes on from NW_026902137.1 coordinate 1,311,824, forward strand.
ATTTCAAAGAATGCTGTTTTAAAGGAAGGTGTGATCCAGACTTGTCCAATTCTTTCTTTTCTCCTGTGATTTGAAGGGCCTGAAAATATTCATGTAATGATTTCCCCCACACATGCCCCTAGACACTCTTTGGCTCTGACAAAAATTGTATCCCTGCTCCTCAGGAGAAATCCCCCAAAAGCAGAGCAGCACCTGCACTACAGCGCAATTAACAGCCCTCTAATGAAATACCCATACAGGCAGCTTCGCAGTGATGGGCAGTAGCAGCTCACAAAGCTCATTGCTCATACTGCTGTGGAGACTGGAGGAGGCTCCTGTGGTCTTGAGCAGCCCTGTGAGTGCACCAGCATCCTGGGCTGAAAAGACAGATACATTTGAAGCCAGATGCCCCAGCCCATGTCTAATTTCTGCCTCCCTCATGCACCTGAGGCCAGGAAGCAGGTGATGGACCAGAGGGGTTTGGGCTGACCCCATGCAGCGCAGTGCCCAGAGCAGCAGCCTCAAGGTCATCACTGCACAAGAGCTTTGGTGCCTTGAGACAGGGGTTGAGCAAGGAGCCAACAGAGAGCTGCTTCGCTCCTGTCTCACAAGGGTGGGCAGAAACAGGACCTCAGGGAAGTCTGGGTTCCCTGGTGCTCAAGTGAGGTGCCTGACTTGCCAGGCTGCAGAGTTGAGCTGTCTCCATCCACTCCCTTCTCCATCTCTGGTTATCCCAGTGCATGTCGTTACCTTGTTCAAAGTGGAGCAGCTTCAGTGTAAAAGGGTAAGGGGGCTCACCCCAGGATAATGCTCAGGGCAAGCAGGATACTCCCCTGTGCAGTCTGAGACTATCACCTGAGGCCAGGATCTTGTGCCCATCACCCAAGATCTGCCAGTACCATGAGCCTGACAAAGACAACAGGGTTCATCCACACCAGGGCATGGGCTGAACTGCAGTGGCTGAGATGTTAGAGCTAGGGGATAACTTCAGACAGGGGACCTATAGGGATGCTGGGGAGGGACTCTTCATTAAAGACTGTAGTAACAGGACAAGGGGGTAACAGGTTAAAACTGAAACAGGGGAAGTTTAGATTGGATATAAGGAAGAAATTCTTTCCTGTTAGGGTGGTGAGGCACTGGAATGGGTTGCTCGGGGAAGTTGTGAATGCTCCATCCCTGGCAGTGTTCAAGGCCAGGTTGGACGAAGCCTTGGGTGAGATGGTTTAGTGTGAGGTGTCCCTCCATCCTGCTCCATCCTGCAGGCAGCACCTGCCCTCTCCTGTGGGGACAGAGGGGTCAGCAGAAGGAGACCTTGTACAGGCAGATGGGGGACTCAACACCCTGCTGCATTTTGGCTGCAAAAGCCAAGGAGTGGAACTGGGTATTACCAGCACCTCTTGCTGCTGCTTCCTGCCAGATGCTTACTTTCTTCTTCAATGGATTCCTGTTTCTCGTAGTCTTGAAAATGCACCTGCATTGTTTATCTGACCCTCACACATGGTCACAGCCTTTGCAGCCTCTGCCTTGGCTGTTATTATGCTTTCCAAAGCCTCTCCATTGCCTAAGCCCTCTAGTCCTTCCGCCAGCACCCATGGTTTACGCCTTGGTTATGCCTCCCTTCCTTTTAATTGATTTTTCACACTACTTTGCTTGTCCCTGTTGCCCTCTTTTATTTAATTTATTGCTCACTAGCCATCATAGCACCTGGGCAAGCCTTTAATTTATTTCTTCCCATGTCCCATCGCCCCCCTCTGTCCTTTCCCTTTATTGATTTCTCCAGTTTGTTTTCACCCTGTGCTTGCCAGCATCATCTCCTACTCTTCCCTTCCCCTCCACATTGCTCAGCTGAATTCCTCCCCCCAGCAGTGACCTTGCTGCCTTGTAATTCCTGTCGCAGCAGGGCCGAGATTGCTGTTTGTTGGGTCCCCATCACCCACTGCTTGTGCTCTGCTTCCACCCCAACCTCCAAGCATCTCAAAATTAACTCCGGGTAATCTCTGTCCAAGTTGTGATAAGGAAAATGTCTTTCTCCAATGAGCCTCCTCCCAGTGTAAGAGGTTCAATGGCCATAACCTGATGTAGTTTCTCCTTGCAGTTACCTGCAGGCAGACAGTCACCCCCAGGGGCAGGGATGGACTTGTGGGATCAGACTCCACCAGGTTTCATCCCTGACCATGGAGAGAAGTTTGTGCTCTCGGCAGCTCTTTATTCCTGCTGTTATCCTGGAGATGAGAAAGTGCAGCTATTCCTGCCCGGAGAGACTTGGCTGCTGACAGCCCAGCTCTCTGTGACAGAGCTTTTTCCTGCTCCACATTGACACGGTGAGGATACTGTGGAAGAAGAGAGGACATAAATGACTCTTCTGTCTCAGCTGCCACAGCTCAGCTCACAAGGGCTGGCTGTCCACAGGCTCAGAAAAAGAGGGAGCCCAAAGTGGAAGAGGGTCAGAGGTAGGAGTACACACAGCAAGGCAGGATGCAGAGCTATTACCTGCTTTCCTGTAGAGCACGCATAGGACATCAGCATGCTGTGGCTCCAGATTGTGATTATCTACATAGTTCCCTGTGCTGTCCATGCTAAAAAATACTCTGGTTAGGTCTGTGCTTGTATACGTGGTGTCCATTTCATGGGACGTTGTGTAACTGGGACAGTTATGTCCAAATGAAGTATCTGAGCATATAAAGGGCGAGTTTGAAACTGTCTCTAGCAAAGGACATGTTTGGATTTATCTCCTGTCTCTCAGGCCATCACATTGGTAAGCACTTGAGTGTATCAGCCCTGGGATATTAACATCATGTGGGAAATGGGGAAATACAAAGGGCATTGCATGGGCCGTGTCAAGAAGATCTCAGATAGGCAGCAGAGGATGGCTGAGCTCCAGGGCATGGCATGTGTGGCCTGCCCAGCATGGACCCTGGCAAAGAAAGTTCCTGCAAGGTCCCCACGAAGGTCTGTTCCTGAGAAACTCATTGAACCTTGCTGGTTTCATTGGTGGGTTGGTTATAAATACTTGTAACTCTGCAGTGAGGTATTGGCACGGTTATATTTTGCTAGGAAATAAAATGGAGCTCCATCATGGAAATTGTCTGTGCCCCACGTGGAGCTGGCTGCTGCATTCAGCAGGCGTGTGTAGGATGGGTCCTGAAAAGTGGGAATTCAGCTCCAGCCTAAGGCAGACCTTCCTCCCTCCAGGTTAAGTGCTGCAGCCCTTAGTTGGACCAGTTTACTTCATTGATTTTATTCTAACAACTCTCTTTTATTCTCTTTTTCTCTTTAATTCTTCCTATTTTCCATTCTCCCTTTTTCTTTTAAGCTTGATGTCATAGATAGGATCATCCTATAAACTCTGGAGGTCACTTTCCTGATGCTTTCAGGGAGCTCTGTAGGTGTCTGTGAAGTGCTGACCATTTTTCCAGATTAAGAATTTCTCCCTGCCCATCTTTAACAATTGATAAAATTGCATGCGGAAGCAGACCAGCTTCCTTCTACCTCTATTGCTTTACATCTGCAGGCACAGAAATAGCGTTTTTTCAGTGTAGGAAGGGCTCTCCCCACCCTACCCAAATAGTGCTTTACAGCAGCTCGGGTTGGGAGAGGTTTTTTCCTGACGTATAAAATGAAACTTTTAAAGATAATGAAGACCATTTTGGTGGCTGTTTAGTGGTATGACTGTATCCATTAAACGGGAATTGAGATTAAAACTTAGATGTGCCTAAATAGCTAAGGAAATAGAAACAGACACAGCTGCCTTTGTCACTGCAGCTTGGACAAGCTTAAAAACTGGAAAATAGGCCTGTGTTTTATTCTTAGATCTAGAGAAAAGGGGCTTTTGCTTCGTGTTTTGTGAAGTTTGTATTGAGGCAGTAACTGACAGACAGGGATGCGTAACTGCTTGGATAATTTACCTGTGATTCTGAATTGTGGTTCTTTTGTGAAATACCCCAGGCTCCTCCGCGTGGTGATTGATTCAATACATCTGCCTTCCCCTGTGAGTGACATCTCTTCTTGTCTCCATAGGCCCTCTGCAAATCAGGAGCTATAAATAAACAGCAATATCTGTATTTGCAGGGGGTGGAAAGCTGCGCTGGAGCTTTTCCTCTGTATGTTGTAAACAAGAACGGGTGATTAAGGGATGCTGCAAGTCAAAGCCGTGCAGAAACAGGGAACACACACAGAAGCTTCTTTGTGGCACATGAAACCTGCAGCATTGTGAAAGCATGGGATGCTATTTTGTAGTTTGGGGGAAAAGTGTATAAGGGCACAGGAAGTGTATAATAAGTAATGGCTAAGCCTTTTAGTGAGCTTTTTCTCATGCCCACAGGCAGAGTATAAATGACGCATTCGTGGGCCTGGGGGTTCAAGTCTTGATAGTCTGGAAAAGCAATGCATGAGGTGGGGTGAAAGTTTGATAAGCAATGTAAGGTTTGGGGGGTTCTCTGAATTTTGGCTTCAGGACTCTGCGGTGAGGGAGCTCCTGCAGGCATCCACATCCTGTGGGTATGGCTCATAGGCACCCTTGGTACAGGAAGGGGGATTTTGTGGCTTACTGCCAGCCAGTGCACCTTGGCAGTTCCCATTGGCTTTAAAAGGATTTCCCAGCCAATGGGTTATGAAAACAGCCTAACTTTGTGTAGATTCAATCTAGTTTAACATTTAACGCACAGTTGTTGCACTAGGATTTTCCAGATGAGGATCAGATGATGTTGAGGATCAAATGCGCTGCTTGGTTTTTCAGGAGTGCTGCTTGCTTTGCCCTGCAGTCACAGATGCATACCAGTTGCCTGTGGATGTGGGTAAGTTAGTGGCAAATGTTTTAATCAAAGGGGAAGGCTGGTCTTCTGTCACCCTTGGTATCTGGCATTTTTATTCAGTTTATTATTCAGGTATCTGGGGTTTTATTCAGTTTATTAGTACAAAAGCTGAAGGTCAGAGGCATGTCTGACTGTTCAGAATGTCCTGGAGTAATTCATGGCACAAGCCCAAACATTGGAGCCATCTGACTGGTTGTAGTGGACCTAGGAAGTAAAACCACACAGCACTGGTTTTATTTCTTTGGAGAAGTAATTGAAAGCAAGCTCAGCCCTGTTTGCCTCAAAGCAACTGCTGGTGACGATGCTGTGAGCAGGGTTAGGGCAAGCCTCACAGGATGAGTATGTTGGAGTTGTCCTGCTGCTGAGTCCCTGGTGAGCCATTAAGAATCTTTGTATGACTTTATGGGGCTGTTTTTCTAAGAGAAATGACCCTAGAAAGTGGTTCCCTGAGCTTCTCTTTACATCGGTGGCATTTCTTCCTCATAAGCATTTTTCCACAGAGCTGTCTCCTTGGTAAACTGTAATCTATAGATCAGAATCTCCATCACAGAGCCGCATGTGGCATGAAAATCTTTCACCATCTCTTATCTAATTCAGTTGCAAGAGAAAACAAAGCCACAGGAGCGGCTCTGCCAGGCGCTTGCTGTCCTGTTTGCCCTTTGTATGTCCTTTAGTCCTGCCTTTTAAACTCCTAAAGATGGCATCCTGAGAGAGATGTCACACCTATTGCAGGCAGGGACCTGGCCGGTGTCAGCTCTACCTGCAGCCTGGTAAAGCATCTCCTTGAGCTTTGGAGCACAGCAGACCAGGCACAGCGCCTCAAATGCAGGACACAGTGACCAGCATCATGGTGTCTGCACTGGAAGCCTTTCCTGAAGGCAAGACAGAGTAGAGACGTAGCTCCTGCCTCTGGTGCTTCCCATGACCTCCCCCCATGTGAGCTGTAGGGAAGCAGGGAGCACCCTGATGGTTCATACCAAAGTCCCTCCACCACAAAAGCCTCTCCTGGGACTGATATTCTGCAGCATCCCCAAGGATAGCAGTGGGACTGAAGAAGTGCAGCAGGTACATCATCATCACCAGACATTGCCTTGTGCTACAAAAACAGGGTGCTTCCTACTGCACCACAGGCTGGCTTCTCATGTGGTCAGTGCCCAGACCTTCTCACATATGCCTGCCTTTCTCTATTCCTCAATCCCTGTGGTCTACCTAACCCAATTTCACTTACAGAAGTACTTCCATGATGCCTACAATAGCGTATCAGTCCCTAGGGCATGTTTTGTGCTTCTTTGCCTTCATCTTTTGTAACAGCTGTGTTCACTACCACAGTGCCAGAGCTGCTTCATTGGTGCAGTGGAGCTCATTCTCAGGCAGGAGCATTGCTAAACTGGAAGGACATCCACCTGCATTCAGCTGGTTTGTATTTTCTTCTTCAGCTTTGGTATTAACATCAAACTTGCAAAATTGCAAGGTATTAGGGTTTTATAGAGATGCTCCTCTTTGTGTGATGAGACAGCTGATGGCAGTCAGTACTCCAGGTGGTGTGCTGTCAATCCATCTAAAGCTGCACTGTATTAGCACTCTGATACCAGAAATATCCCTCCTGATATCAGAAATACCCCTCCAACAGAGAGCTGTGGAAAGCAGAGTGCATTACCTTTATGCCTGGGCATGTGTGTGCACACTGCTTTCCTGGCTTCATGTTTGAATTTGTGAAGAATCTGTCACATCAATAATGCCTCCTATGAATTTGGATATTAGTTTGAAGAGAATAACATCCCATTTCTAAAAATGCCAGGTTGCAAGGCAGTTGCTGAAGCACTTGGAGGGGACATGGCTGAGGTGGCCATTCAAAGCTGTCCCCTTTGCGTTGCATCTGCAGAACCAGGGGACACTCGGTAACTAGCAGCCTTATCCTCTTCAATATTCCTCTTCCATACCCATGTTCTCCCTTTCCTGGTGCAAGACAAGACCATGGGCAGATGTGGTCATAGGGATTATAGGGTCCTGCACTTCTCTAGAGCCTGGGGGCCCTGCTTAGCTCGAGGATCTCATATCCAGATTCTCTTCCAGGGGAGGCAGTGGAAGGGAGGCATTGAAGTGAGATTTGGGCTGCTAACTAGATTACTGGGGTTTTTTTTAATACCAAGAATCTATTTTCTGTTGGGCTTCTTCCGTTTGTCAGTTCTAAAAATAACGCAGAACAGTAGGCAGGAAGCAAAAAGTGTCATATATAAAATGAAACTGTTGTGGTTATTGTGGGCAAGAACATTTTTAGACAATTCTTTCATTCTTTTCTCACTGAGATTCTCCATAGTGAACAAGCTGGATTTTCCCACCTTGCTCCAATAAGCAAGCACAGCTTATTTCAAGGTAAATCCTCTTCATCCCTCCATGATTCATCATTCCCTCCCCCTGTACCAGATCTATCACTTGTCTGAGTGTTTGAAGCCAGAAGCAAGGCTGAGGTGGAGGGCTGGGCAGGGAGAGATGAGTGGCTTTCAAAGCTCTGGCTGCAATGATGAAGCAGCATCCACTGTTGTATGAGCAGTCAGGATAGAACGTGTGAGTGGATAAATATGCAATATGTTGCATGAAGTAACTTGGTGATTCTCAGTTAATACCCTAACGGCCTTTTTTTGAATTATTGACTTCAAAATGACGAAGCTGAGTTGCAAATCCTATGGAATATAAAACTGAAGAAACTCTTTATTGACATTTTGGAATTACAAATTACGTTTGTTGTGAAAAATAACCCAGAAACTGTCTGTTTAATTGGTTGTAGGTTGCAATTTGTGTGCACTTAGGTAAGGAAAATACAGCTCTCTAGGGGATTGTTAAAGATCACTTTCCTTTGAGTCAGCAAAATTCAGAGTTGGCAAAGAAACAGATCTATATTCTATAAAACTTCAAACTAACAAGTAGCTCTGTCCAAGGGATTGCTCTCGGTGGAGTGAGAGGTGCACTGGCTCTGGTAAGCTTGTGGTGGGATGGACAGAGAGAGAAGGGAGAGCTTTTGGGCTTTCAGAGTATCTCCTAGCTGAGGTGGCCTGACCTTACTTTGCATTACCTTCTGAAATGTGGGCTGAGCTCCCTGGTCAGAACTTTCTGCGTGCAAACAGTAAGTTGGGATCCATCTCTCTTAAAAAATACATGTCAAAAGCTGACCTGCTTATCCCAGATGTGTCTCTGGCATATAAGTGAAAGCAGTGATTCTTCCTGTCTTGTGTGGATTTCCCAGGAAACTGCCTTTGCCTAATGCAGGTCATAGAATCATAGAATAGTTTGGGTTGGAAGGGACCTTCAAAGGTCATCCAGTCCAACCCCGTGGGGACAGTCAAAGCCAGTGCATGGAAGCTCTGATGCCCACGGAAGGCACTGGAGGAAGATGAGGTCTCTGGAGCCTAACTGCCTTTGTCCAGGTGCCCCAGTGCCATGGAACAAACAGGCATGTGGTCTCTGCCCTCCAAAATAGCTTCCCCAAGGAAGGTAACGTGAGGCTGGTGTCTTTCTGAGAAAGCCCTTGGTAAAACCCCACTGAAATCCTGCTAGTACAGAAAGCTTTGTTAACACCATTAATTAGAATGAAGCTTACACTCCAGGTGGCAAAAGCCCCTGGAGATTAAAGATCAACATTTAGCCTAAGAAAGGGCTTTGCTCTGACTAATTTGATGACTCTCAGTATTTGGCATGGGATTTCTTTGCGGAGAAGGAAATCGGGGCTGCCCAGTGTCAGCATTTTCCATTGGTGAGGAGGAGGAGGATGAGGGAGATGCTGACGGGATGGATGTAAGAGCATGGCAAGGGATTAATGTAGGAGCACAGCAGTGAAATGAGGGAAAAGGTGTACGTGAATAGAAACTGGTGTCTCGTGACTGCTTTCCCCTCTAGAGCACGTTGCCTCCGTGTCTCCATACTAAGGGTGTCTTCATGTGCCATGTGGATATGGCAGTGTCCTGCCTGCATCTCCTGCCTGAGCTGCATCTCAGTGCAGTGCAGACGTTCTCTCCTATGGTTCGCTAAATGCAACAGGAGGTTGGGTGTCAACCATCACCTCTCCTGGTGAAAATTAAAGTGATGCTGGGGTGGAAGCCCCTCATCTTCAGCTGGTGTCAGTTGCTATAGGCTTTGCAGCATGAGAAAGACAGATCCACCCTGCCTAAACCCCTGTAGCTCCCCTGGGGTCTCTGGTGTGGTGTCCCCTGGCCTCTGAGGCTGCTGCAGATCTAAGAGCTTGTAACTGTAAAATGAATGGTGGTGCTGGAGCACAATAGGAAATGTCGAAGCTGTAGCCCTCTATATGGTACTGTGCCATGGCCAACACTGGGAGATGCCACTGGGCACTCTTCAAAGAGGTGGAATGTGTGATGGAAGGAGAGGTTGCTCATACAGTGTACACCAGCATTCCGTTTGCTCACTGATTTACAGGCCTCTTTGGGCTCCATTTCCATGATCCTTTGGGCCATCTCTGCATCTGTCCGAGTGCTGGGGCAGAGCATCACCTGTGTACCACTGCACCCAATGGGGGCCACAGAAACATGTAATCTTTGATCCTACACCCCAAAAGTCAGAGGGCTTTGCCATTGGCCTCAGTGTGTGCTGTACTGAGTCACAGATGGAGAGTGTTAAATCTCCACCATCCCACTGCAGCTGCCTTTGAAACAACACAATTAATAGCAATACCTCCTGCCTCAGGCTGAGATTTAGTCAACAAGTACGTGTAAGTTCCTCCTGTGATTTTTTAATTTAATTTTATTTGTTTTAACCAGTTCTCATCAATGCTATGAAGTATTATTTATTTATCATGGGAGCAGCACAGCAAGCAGTCTATCACACTGCAGTTTGCTGAGCAACGCTGTAGATAATCAGCATTTTTCAGTCTCTTTGAAGGGAAGTCCTGCAGAGTGTGATACATCAATAATGCAGTGATCTTAGGATTTGATGGGAATCCACCTTTCCTGGATTTCATGGCTCTCCGCAGTGGTAACATTGGGGTTTTGTTCTACAGAACAGAAATAAAAAGAGTGAGTTGTAATTCAAGTTTTTTAGGTTAAATATTCCTTTCTTTTTTGGTGCAGATTGTCATAGAAAGTATTTTATTTGGAAGCTGTCATGGGTTTAATAAGGAGAATGAAGGCTGTAACATTGCCTGAGAAACAGGGAATTGTAACTTGGGGTTTTAATATAAGAAAAAGGACATAGTGGGAATATTTTTCTAGGAGCTTTGCTGTTTCATTTCATGTATTTCATGGAAAACCTTTCCACATCCTGACCGGCTGCTCTGGCCCTGTCAAGCAGGGGGTAATTTTCTAATAGACTTGATAAGGCTGCTTTGCAAGGCCACGCTCTGTGCATCAGCCCTTTGTCCTGACCCGGGGTGATGTGTCTTGCTCCCCAGCAACTGCTGCTTTCCTTCCAGCCAACACTTGTGCCTCGCATTTGGAAGGATCTCTTTTTACAGCACACGCTTATTCTTCAAAGGCAGTGTTACTGTTGAGCCCCACCAGAACAGCAGGGCTGCTGGAGATAGAGACAAATTGGCACACAGGTGTCCTGGGTTCAGCAGTAGCAGTCATTTTTCTCCTTGGTAGCTGGTGCAGTTCTGTGTTTTGACTTTCAGCTGGGAACAGCACTGATAACAATGATGTTTTGGTTTGGCCAAGGACTTTGTGGGCCTCATGCTCTGCCAGGGAAGAGGGAAGCCAGGAGGAAGCAGGGACAGGACACCTGACCCAAACTGACCAAAGAGGTATTCCATACCACAGCACGTCATGCCCTGGATGCAACTGGGGAATTGCCCGGAAGGGCTAAGGGGACTGCAGAGTTGGAGGAGGTATCGGTCGGTGCTTGGTCGGGCTGGGGGGGCAAGTTATCGGTTGCCTGGTGATGGGGTGTTGTATTCTCTTCCCTTGTTATTTCCTTTATCATTACTATTACTGGTGGTAGCAGTAGTGATTTGTGTTATACCTTAGTTACTAAACTGTTCTTATCTCAACCCGGGGGAGTTGCATTCTTTTCGATTCTCCTCTCTGTCTCTCCGGGAGTAGGGGGAGTGCAAGGAGGGGGGGGAGTGAGTGAGCAAGCTGCCTGACTGGGCTTGAGCCACGACACAGGGAATAAACTTTGGGTCCTTGAGCGCCATGGCTGTAGCCAGCCTTTCCTCAGGTGAAACACAAACAGGGGCACAGCACTGCCACATGTCACAGCCCACTGAAGCACCTTCCTTAAGGTGCTGAAAACATTTGCCTTGTTCCCCTAACAAGATGTTTCGCCCTGTGCTCTCCATCCTCAGTGCTGGTCCATGCCCTCACAGCTTATCTCCTCAACCAGTTCCTGTTTATCCATCTCCTAATGAGCAGTAATTGCTTTGTCTCTCGGGTGGCTGGGTTGGAGTCCTCTCTGGGGCTTTCATTCCTATATGGCGTGGGCAGGAGCCTGGTATTGGGCAGCCCGTGGTGGCTAAATCCTGCATCTCTGGCAGCTCACACCCCCTGGGACAGGCATGAGCAGGAGTGGGCAGGAGCACTCCCGGCCATGGGGAAAGGGGATGGATCCAGTTACTGCATTTCACAGGGGTGGGAACAGCTGGGTTCAGCAGAGACCTCTCCAAACCCTGCCATCTCCTGACTCCAAAAAGAGCCTTTCCCAGAAGGTTTCATGGTTTGTGCCGACAGAAATATTTTTTAAGCCTCCCACTTGGAGCTGTGCTTTTCCTGAAGGGAATTTCTTGACATTAGTTGTGTCCTCTCTGCTCAGGGCTGTATCTGGGGGAGTCCCTGCAGCACCCTTCATTAGAGACCAGCCCTGTGGCAACAAGGAGCAACCTCAGGCTCCCTCAGGAGGGTGCTCTGCAGTGTCCCCAGGCATGTTCCCCCTTGTCACCACTGTGGAAAAAACCTGCTGGTCTTTGCCGCGGCTCTGGCTGTTGAGGAGCAGCCTCAGACGTGCAGCTTCCTATTGATCCATCTCCTGAGGATGCTCTTTGCAGTCAGTGGGACAGCCGGGGTGTAACACAAATATTTGCTCTGTCAAGAAGCACTTGGCAGCCTGTTGGTAAATATTATCAGAGCAGTGAATAGCAGTGACTGTATTAGCACAGGCCCAGAGATACAGGCGCATCCTCTGCCAGGATGAATGAGTCCTGGGCTGAGCAGAGGATCAGGCTGCCCGGTCCCCCCACAGAGCCATGCCTCAGTGGGTGATGTGTGTCCTTGGAGGTCAGACAAAATAGATCTGCCTTGCTGCTTTAACCCTGGAGAAATAACCACACCAGGTCTGCATTGCCCCTGGAAATGGGCTGTAGAGGAGTTAACCCCACATTTCACCATGCAGAGCCATGTAGCGGTCCATTGTTCTCCCAGAACATCACTGGGGCAGAGGGTGGCAGCAGTGTGCAGCAGCTTAGCACAGATGGGATGCTGGATGGTGAGGGCAGAGGACTGGTGGTGACCATGCATGGACCTCAGTGGGAAGCCTGTGCCTGCTTGCATCACCACCTGGGAGGACCAGGGAGCTTGTTCAGTGGCAGGGAAAGGAGAAGCAGTAGGGAAGGGCTCGCACACGTCTCACTGTAGTGGTCACATCAAAGGAGGGAACTCAGATTTAAGTGAGAGGGTTTGCACTGTCTCTGTAGCACAGAGATCAATAATGTGATGTGCAGCAGCTGCTATCAGTAAAGTGTGTCGACAAGCCTCATTACCATTGGCTTATGAACGGAGTTGAGCGTAATTGTTCGCTGTACTTAAAAACCAGAACTAGGAGAAATTGCCAGAATATATTTTCCGGGTGTGAAATGCTGGAAATAATAGAGCTGAGGGCAGACATTCATGTTTAGAGCAGTGTAAAATAGCAGGGCTGTGATTTAAGGAAGCAAATAAAACATTTCACCTGGTGCTGCAGTTTTACACATGCAGTCAAGTACTTACAGCTTCTCCTGCAAAGCTTTCAGTTAGGGCCATGCGGCAGAGAAGATGGACTGTGGCTGGGCTGGGGATCCCAAATCTGGGCCCACAAGCTGGAATCCAGCAGCAGGCTGGTATCTCCCACACGTGCAGTGTTAACCTGCTGCCTCTGAACAATGGGAAAGTATCTCTGGGAATGGGTCACCCTATGAGGAAGGCTGGAGGGATCTCTTGGGTGATAGCATCAGCACATCACCATCGCTCCACCATTGCTTCTGCCTCCTGGTGTTCACTCACAATCTAACCTGTGTGTGGCCAGGATTGATCCTGGGAACCTCTGTGTGATTAAAGTAGCTCTTTCAAAAGAAATGCAATTAAAAAGTGAACAGTCAAAACCTCCCCTGTTCTCTTGTCACTTGTGCCAGTGGTTAATCATCTCCCTGTTAAAATTTGTGCCCTTTGTCTCATTTGAATTGATCAGGCTTCAGCTTGCAGCCATTTATTCCTGTTCTGCCTTTACCCTTTTGATTGAAGAGCCCTTTCGTAACCAGTATTGTCTGCAGGTGAAAGTTCTTACACATCACCTCCCCATCTCCTTTTTGATAAGCTAAACAGAACAAAGTCTTTCATTTTTTCTTTGTCAAGCATTTTCTTCAACCCTTGAGTCCTCTTTGTGGCTGTATTCTGCACCTGCATTTTTTCCTAGATCTTTATAATTTGGATGTTGAATTAGGTGTTTAAGTTTTCAAATCTGAAGTGCAAAAGTCCTGCCGAACCTCAAGCCCTGAGCGTGGAGACTTGCCCATCAGACCACAGCCTGGCCTCTGAGACCCTCCCTTGCTTGATGCTTCTCAAGCAGGAAGCCCCAAATGCCTGGGATTTAGAATTCCAAGGGCTGGCAGGAGGATGCAGCACACGTCTGAGCAGGGGCCGTGTGTTCAAACCAGCCGTGCTAGAAGCTCAACTCCAGGCTGCAGCCTCCTGCTGTGGCCTTTGTGCTGACAGGCGCTCTTCTACCCTGCAGGCTGAAAGCACCAAACCATCCTTTTGCTGGCCACCATCTCGTGTGCAGGAACGAAGGATAGGGAAAGATGCCTGGTGTTGGCTTTGCTGGGTGGTCATTCAAAGCCTGGCTATTCTCCAGTCCACCAGCGAGCAATGAGAGTCTCACTTATCCATCTGTAGAGCCACAGCAAGTACCATTGAGGTCTATGTTGCTGTGTCTTGCTGAGATCAATATCTGGTCCCACCAGCCCGCGCCGACCCATCAGTGTGGTTATTTATCACACGATCACACCCATTGACCCATTTGGATGAGGAGTGCAAGACATTCCCCAGAGCAATTCTTTGCAGTGAGCCTGAGTCTGGATTAACAGCTCAGGACTGACCCTGCTCCAACTGTGAGATCCCAGAATGTGCTCCTCCTCGTGGAGGTGCAGGATGAATTTCAGTTTAAAAACATCGACCCATTTATTATTGCCTTTGTGAATAAGCCCCTGGAGAAGACGGTAGGTGAGCCAGAAGAGCTGATGGGGATATAGAGGGGAGTGAAGGACAGAAGGTCCGTGCTCTGTGCTGAACCTGCACTGCCAGGCTGTGAGGGGGAGGCAGAGGAATACCTTCTCATGCAGTGTGGTGGCACTGGCATCGCTCCTCTGCTCCTCCATGGGGGTGATCAGCGTCCACTGGTTCGTCTCGGGCTCGTACAGCTCGGCCGTGTTGAGGCGCGTGCAGCCGTCGAACCCCCCCATGGCGTAGATGAAGCCGTCGAGGACGGCGACGCTGACGTAGCAGCGGCGCGAGTGCATGGGCGCGACCTGGTGCCGCGTCTTCCGCAGGGGGTCGAACCCCTTGACGCTGTTCAAGAATTGCACGCCGTCGAAGCCGCCTACGACGTAGACGAAGCCTTTCAAATAGGCCGTGCCGTGGAAGGCGATGGGGCTCTCGCGCTCGCTCGTCACGTTCATCCACTTGTCCGCCCGCACGTCACACGTCTCCATGGCGTTGGTGGGGCTGTCCCCGCTCCAGCCCCCGACAGCAAACAGGATGGTGTAGGGCAGGCGAGGCCGGCTGAGCGGGCTGGCGGAGGCCGGGAAAGAGGGCCCTTACACGCTGATGTCGTCCATCTCCTTCAGAGTGTCCATGATGAGGCCTCGGCAGTCCTGGCTTTCCGCCACGTACTCCTGCGTTTTGACCTCGTTCATGAAGAATTACGCTTGCATCAATGGCAGTCGAACCAGGAAAGCACAGAAAGGGGGGGTTAGGGGCAGAATCCCCATGGTGTCCATGCGGGAGAGCCACCGTGCTCGATGGTTTTGCTGTAAGAGAGCCAGAGAACTCAATGTGTCGCTTATAGCTAGTCCAGAAAGGGGGGTGCAGGGGTAAATCGCTTGATTTCATGGCGGGGAGCCTGCTGCTGCTTTGGCACGAGGCTCTCCTCTTTGCAGACTCAAACTGCCCTAATGCCTGCTGCTGTTTGCGTGGCTCATGCACAAACAGAGGCTCTGCATGTGCAGAGATAACGTCCCCTGTGAACTTTGGTCCCTCCTGGCTGCTACAAGCAGCTGAACACGAGGAAACGGGCCCAGTACAGGGTCTTCAAGAGCCCGAGGCTGTGAAAGGGAGCTTCCCCCAGCCTGCCAAGAGGAGCGGCGCGGCTGCGGCCCTGCAGAGCCTGCGTCAGCACCGACCTTGCTCAGCAGCTCGGCGATGTGGTGCCGCCGATTCAGGGGGTCGTGGTCAATCCACTTCATGATAGCCTTGAACACGGCATCCTCTTCCCTTGCGTTCAGCTCGTCCTTCTCAATGGTGTTCTTCAGGTCACTGACGGAGAGCTCCAGAACTCCTCGGAGACCTTGGCGACGTCCTCGAAGTGATGGAGGATGAACAGGAAGGCTGCTTCCCGCAGCTTGGGGCAGTAGTAGTACTCTGTCAGCCTGTAGATGCCGATGCAGTTCTCAAAGCAGAGCTGGGACTCTAGGAACTCGCAGCACAGCTGGACGATGCCCATGACGTTGAACTGGTCTGCGGCAATGAGCAGGTTTTCCACATTCTCAGTGGTGATGTCAACAGTCTGGGTGTAGGCGTACTCAATAATGAGCCTCATCATTTCAGGTGAAATCCCAGGGATTTTGTACACTCTGTTCTCGGCCCTGTTCCAGCTTCTGGTGAACAAAACCCTGGAAAACCAAAGCAGTGCTGGAGGCAAACCCAGCTTTGCTGGGTTAAACCCTGCCCGTTATCCCCTGGGCACCCGTTTGGGTACCAGCAGTAGCCATGCTGGGAGGCCGTGGGGTTTTATCCATATTTCATCAGTGATGGAAGCACCAAGGTGGCTGACCCAGGCTAGGCAATGCCACCCATCCCCTCTGACCCACCTGAAATAGGGGCTGCAGCTGCAGAGGATGATCTTGTGAGCATTAAATTCGACGCCATCCACGCTGATGATCACATCACAGAGTTTCCCCTCGAGACGAAGCTCATTGAAGATGGTGCAATCCATGGCACTCCTCTTGCTCTCCTGTGTGAGGTGGACGACAACCTGTTTCCCGAGGTGAAGCCTGAGGCCAGGAGAGGTGCCTCTCTCGGGGTGTTTGGCTTTGTCCCTCCAACATCAGCTCTGCCCGCTGGTTATAGAACATGCTCCATTATGACATCACAAGCTCAGGGGACCTGGGCAGCAGCGCCTGGGAACAGGGTCCTGGCCCCCCCAGCCCCTGATCCATGGCTGCCCCATAGCCCAGGCTGTGCTGGACCAGGCCCCATTGATGGCTGAGGAGGAAGGGCGTCAAGGTTCCCCTGCAGCCCCTTCATGCCATTCTGCGCAGGGATAAAGCTCCCCAGGTGCAGGCACCGATGGCTGCTGCAGTGCCCCTGAACCAGCTCATGCAGGAGGAAGCTGAGGCCCAGGTTAGCTCATGTCAGTGATGGAGCCACAAGTGCTGGGTCTGCTGCTACCTTTGGAGGTGTGGAAAGAGCCGCCTGGGGCTGAGGAGGGGATGTGGGGCACAGGGATCCCCATCCTGCTGTAGCTCATTGCCGGCTGCTTGTCATCGTGTCTGGGTGTACCAGGAAACAGCTCTCGGAGGGGAATGGATGCCCCATCCCTGGCAGCGTTCAAGGCCAGGTTGGGCACGTAGGAAGTCAAGGAAGAGGGTCAGGAGACCTGCGTGGCTAAATAGGGAATTGCTGGGTATGCTCAAGTGGAAGAGAAGAGTTTACAGGTCATGGAAGGAAGGGCTGGCCACTTGGGAAGAATATAAGGCTGCTGCTAGAGGATGTAGGAAAGCTGCTAGGATGACCAAGGCCTCCTTGGAATTAAAGCTGGCGAGAGGGGTCAAGGACAGCAGAAAGAGCTTTTTCAAAAACATGGCAGATAAAACTAACACCAGAGGCAATGTAGGCCCGCTGATGAACGGGACGGGTGCCCTGGTGACAGAAGATACAGAGATGGCAGAGTTACTGAATGCCTTCTTTGTCTCTGTCTACTCTGCCGGAGGCAGTCCTGAAGAGCCCTGTACCTCTGAGACCTCAGATGAAGACAGGTCAACGGAGCGGTTTGCCTTAGTCGATGAGGAATGGGTTAAAGACCAGTTGAGCAATCTGGACATCCATAAATCCATGGGTCCAGATGGGATGCACCCGCAGGTGCTGAGGGAACTGTCAGAGGTCATTGCTAGACCACTCTCCATCATCTTTACCAAGTCTTGGGAAACGGGAGAGGTGCCTGAGGACTGGAGGAAAGCAAATGTCACTCCTGTCTTCAGAAAGGGCAAGAAGGAGGAGCCGGGTAACTATAGACCAGTCAGCCTCACCTCCATTCCTGGGAAAGTGATGGAACACCTTATCCTTGGTGCCATCTTAAGGCATATCAAGGATAAGAGGGTTATGAGGGGCAGTCAGCATGGCTTCACCAAGGGGAAGTCATGCTTGACCAATCTCGTAGCCTTTTATGAGGAAATAACACGGTGGATGGATGATGGCAGAGCGGTGGATGTGGTCTACCTTGACTTCAGCAAAGCGTTTGACACGGTCTCCCACAGCACCCTTGCAGCTAAATTGAGGAAGTGTGGTCTGGATGATCGGGTAGTGAGGTGGACTGTGAACTGGCTGAAGGAGACAAGCCAGAGAGTTGTAGTCTATGGGGCGGAGTCTAGTTGGAGGCCTGTATCTAGTGGAGTGACTCAAGGGTCGGTAGTGGGATCAGTATTATTTAATATATTCATCAATGATTTAGATGAGGGAATTGAGTGTACTATCAGCAAGTTTGCTGATGACACTAAGCTGGGAGGGGTGGCCGACACGCCAGAAGGCTGTGCTGCCATCCAGAGAGACCTGGACAGGCTGGAGGGTTGGGCGGGGAATAACTTGATGAAATATAACAAGGGAAAGTGTAGAGTCCTGCATCTGGGCAGGAACAACCCCAGGTTCCAGTATAGGTTGGGGAACAACCTGTTAGAGAGCAGTGTAGGGGAGAGGGACCTGGGGGTCCTAGTGGACGACAGGGTGACCATGAGCCGACACTGTGCCCTTGTGGCCAAGAAGGCCAATGGCATCCTGGGGTGTATTAGAAGGGGGGTGGTTAGTAGGTCGAGAGAGGTCCTCCTTCCCCTCTACTCTGCCCTGGTGAGACCTCATGTGGAATATTGTGTCCAGTTCTGGGCCCCTCAGTTTAAGAAGGACAGGGACCTGCTGGAGAGAGTCCAGCACAGGGCAACTAAGATGATTAAGGGAGTGGAGCATCTCCCTTATGAGGAAAGACTGAGGGAGCTGGGTCTCTATAGTTTGGAGAAGAGGAGATTGAGGGGTGACCTTATTAGCATATATAAATATATAAAGGGGGAGTGTCACGAGGATGGAGCCAGGCTCTTCTCAGTGGCAAACAGTGATAGGACAAGGGGCAATGGGTACAAACTGGAACACAAGAGGTTCCACTTAAACTTGAGAAGAAACTTCTTCTCAGTGAGGGTGTCGGAACACTGGAACAGGCTGCCCAGGGAGGTTGTGGAGTCTCCTTCTCTGGAGACATTCAAAACCCGCCTGGACACGTTCCTGTGTAACCTTATCTAGGTGTTCCTGCTCCGGCAGGGGGATTGGACTAGATGATCTTTTGAGGTCCCTTCCAATCTCTAACATTCTGTGATACTGTGATACTCCCAACATGAACTTTACTGACTGACTGTATGGTTTGGGCTGGAGAGAAACGGGTGCTGGGTTGGAAGTGCATGGTGCAGAGCTCCCAAGAGAGAGCAAGGCTGGGCGATTGGAGACCTCCAAGGCAATGAATCTCAGTGAGGTGTTTGCAGGTGGGTTTGTTGCCCCCCCATTTCTAGCAGCAACATGCCAGGAACACTAACACATCACCCAGCTTTGGTATCTGTGGCAACACCTTAAGCAAGTGCCATTTCAGGGGCAGCTGCAGCCTCTGACTCCAGCTTTCTGCTTCCCAGTGCTGCTCAAATCAAGCTGGAATCTGCCTGCAGGTTGCCAGGTCAGGTTGTACTGCTCATCTTGCTGGGGACCGCTTAGTGCTAACCCTGTCTCAAGCTTGGTTTTGAAAGGAATGATTTTTCAGGTCTGTTGTTCTAGGCTCTCCTTGTGTATCTCTCAGTTCCTTTCTTTACACTGTCTCTTGCAACTGATATGTTCCAGCTGCTCCAGTGTCTGCTCTAGGTTTCACTTCTCCCATCTCCAATCTCTTGACACAGCCTTTTTCCTTCTGTCTCATCTCCTTCCCCCCAGCTCATACCAGCTTGCTTCACTTAGTTGCCCCAGGTGGACCTTCCTTGGCCTGCCCATTTTGTCCTGACAAAGGCAGCAACCAAGGTAGACTGTAATTTAATTGAATTTTCTTCAGAAGCTTTAAGTGGGATAATCCTGAAGCTTAGTCTTGCCTCTGAGTCACGGCTAATGGCCTTGCTCACTTTCAAGAGGGGTTTTCTTTTAGCTTCTTGGTCTAATCAGCATCCCTCAGTCTTCACTGTCTTTGCTCCTGATAGATACTTCTCACCTGTTTATAGGCGCAGGATTGATAAGACTACACATCTCCCTGTCTGAGTGGCCCTGTGCACCTGTGTGCATAGGCAGAAAGACTCGATTTAGAGGTGAAAAATGCCACTACTCCATGCAAATGTAGCATTTTTATTTTCTGTTCATCTCTGCCCATCTCCACGTTTTAGAGCGCATTAGCAGGGTGTCCTGGGTTTAGCAGTGGCAGTCATTTTTCTCTTTCTTGGTAGCTGGTGCAGGGCTGTGTTTTGACTTTCAGCTGGGAACAGAGCTGAAAAACACTGATGTTTTGGTTTGGCCAAGGACTTTGTGGGCCTCATGCTCTGCCAGGGAGGAGGGGAGCCGGGAGGAAGCAGAGACAGGACACCTGACCCAAACTGACCAAAGAGGTATTCCATACCACAGCACGTCATGCCCAGGAGGTAACTGGGAGTTAGCCGGAAGGACTGGGTGGACTGCAGGGTTGGAGGAGGTATGGGTCGGTGCTTGGTCGGGCTGGGGGGGCAAGTTATCGGTCGCCTGGTGATGGGGTGTTGTATTCTCTTCCCTTGTTATTTCCTTTATCATTACTATTATTGGTGGTAGCAGTAGTGATTTGTGTTATACCTTAGTTACTAAACTGTTCTTATCTCAACCCGTGGGAGTTGCATTCTTTCTGATTCTCCTCTCCGTCCCTCCAGGAGTAGGGGGAGGGCAAGAAAGGGGGGGGAGTGGGTAACAAGCTGTCTGGCTGTGGGTTAAACCACGACAGTTCTTTTTGGCGCCCAACGTGGGGCACGAGGGGTTGAGATAACGACAGATCTGACCGTCACAATGCTGATTTATTGGATCTCAGAGTTGTTCCTCTTGATCTCAGAGCTTCAGAATGTTGTAACTTACTTAGAGCCGGTATTTGCTGTGTTAGTGTTTATCAAGTGTGGGGCTTGGGCTAAGGTTCTTGTCTCACTGTACTTTATGGCAATCGCTTGTAATACGGGCGAGCTCCAGCAGCAGGGCGGGACGGACACGGCCGTGGATTGGTCCCTGGCCGTCCGGCTGCTCCTCACCGTCCTGGCCCTCGCCCTCGCCTCCGCCTGCGTGAGGCTCTGGGAAGCCGAGGGGGGGCGGCCCCCGGAGCCGGCGGCTGCTGAAGCGGCCCTGGAGAGCGGCCCCGGGGACCAAGCGGGAGCGGGACTGGAGGCCGCAAGGGGACGGCTGCCGGTGGAGGAGGTCGGGGCGGTCGAGGAGCGGGAGAAGGCAGCGGAGGAGCTGAGCCCCGCGGCCAAGCCCAGCCCCGCGACGGCCGAGAGCATTCCCCGGAAGCCGCCCGCCGAGCCCCAGGAGGACGCAGGAGACCCCGCAGCATTTCCCAGCAAGGCAGAGGAGGAAGAGCTGGACTCAGGGAAAGAGAAGCTGGTGGTGGGAGAGCCGGCAAGCACAGCAGCTACACCAGCCCCAGTGACAAGCACAGCAGCTACACCAGCCCCAGTGACAAGCACAGCAGCTACACCAGCCCCAGTGACAAGCACAGCAGCTACACCAGCCCCAGTGACAAGCACAGCAGCTACACCAGCCCCAGTGACAAGCACAGCAGCTACACCAGCCCCAGTGACAAGTACAGCAGCATTGCTTGAGAGTTCTGGTTTTGAATGGCGTTTGGGTACCCTTGGGACCTGCCTGCTGATTGTGATGGTGTTCACTATGTTGGCACACATGCAGAGTGTGTTTTACCCACCACCATTGTGTCTGATCCCAAAATTTAAGCAGAGTCGGGTTTGGGTCTTGTCTGGGGTTAGACAACAATATGGGAGGACCAAGAGGTTTTCCCCAAGGCTGGACAGCCATGAGTGGCAGGGCATGTGGGCAAGTATCTAGTCCACTGGGCCCCTCCAGTGCTTTGGAAACATTGGAGATGGAAGGACAATGAATTATTTTGAACCTGGTGGGCCCATGACCCTTAAGGCCAACAGAGCAGTGATGCAACATCGAGATGGACTCATGATCGAGGGGTGGACCTAACAATGGACACTACTGCCCAGGTTATTCATGTGTGTGAACACTGCACACAGCCTCTCCTGCTCTGGAAGACTGTTACAAGAGATGGAGCCTGGCATCATGGACCAGATGGACTCAGCAGCTTTATAGGGACTGGTCCATGCACTACGATGAGAGTGCACTTAGATAAGAGTGAGGGTATATTGAAAATGTGGGATCTGAGCATGACGTGAATGGTATGGAATAAGGGGTGGATAATGTCCTGGGTTTAGCAGTGGCAGTCATTTTTCTCTTTCTTGGTAGCTGGTGCAGGGCTGTGTTTTGACTTTCAGCTGGGAACAGAGCTGAAAAACAATGATGTTTTGGTTTGGCCAAGGACTTTGTGGGCCTCATGCTCTGCCAGGGAGGAGGGGAGCCGGGAGGAAGCAGAGACAGGACACCTGACCCAAACTGACCAAAGAGGTATTCCATACCACAGCACGTCATGCCCAGGAGGTAACTGGGAGTTAGCCGGAAGGACTGGGTGGACTGCAGGGTTGGAGGAGGTATGGGTCGGTGCTTGGTCGGACTGGGGGGGCAAGTTATCGGTCGCCTGGTGATGGGGTGTTTTATGCTCTTCCCTTGTTATTTCCTTTATCATTACTATTACTGGTGGTAGCAGTAGTGATTTGTGTTATACCTTAGTTACTAAACTGTTCTTATCTCAACCCGTGGGAGTTGCATTCTTTCTGATTCTCCTCTCCGTCCCTCCGAGAGTAGGGGGAGGGCAAGAAGTGGGGGGGGGGGAGGCCCTGAATGCAGATCCCCACACTCTGCTCTCATTGTCCCCAAGAGCCTGCTCTGCCACTGGGCTGCTGGGTGGGGCAGGATCCCCAGTGCTGCAGCATTGTGGGGACACAATGAGCTAATGGACATAGATGATGTGGAAAGTGGCTTGGGATGAATGAAGAACTGGCAGACACATGAGCTCAGAGCAGCAGAATTTGTTGAAACATGGTAGTATTTACATGCAAGGCTTCGTTTCCAATTTAGTGCATAGCACTCACAGCAACAGCCTGTTCGAAGGAAGCAGCAGCACAAACCTCCTATAAACTGGCTGCCGATAACAAACCCCTAAGACAGCAGTTGTGGAAACATGCAGGAAGAAGTTACCATCTTGTGGAAGCTGTAATGCTCCTAGTTTCCAGCACAGCCAATACCTCATCCCAGTGGAGAGGGCTGGACATGGCGCATCCCTGCCCTACCACCCCACCAAGGCAGAAGAAGCCATCAGTGCTGTGCTGTAACGCACCCGCCACCTTTGCTGGTCTTTGGGATGCCTTGTCCTCTACTGGTTTGGGATGTTTTCAAGTTCTAGTCTCCATAACTTAATCTTTGGGAAATCTGTGGGGTTCTTTGACATTGGGTTTGTTGAGGCTCTCAGCAAAGCCCATGTGTTTGGGGCTGTGTCTGCTGGGTTTGTGCTGTGTTCACAGCTTTGCTGATGGCTGGTGATTACCAGGTCACTACCACAGCTGAAATCTGTGCTGCTGTGCAGGCTGAGGGAATTGTGATCATTACAAGCATACAGCTGGGAAGTCAGGTCTGTCTGTTGAAGATTTAATTCATATGGGGAAGGCTGGGGGAGAGATAGCTGGGGAGTTGCTGGTAGACTGAGATAATTCCCCTTTACCCTCCTGCCTGCTGGGCAAATTCAGCACCTCCAAATTGTGCAAAACCCCATCTTTACATGTGCAACATCTTTCCCATGTGCTTTGTGTAGCTCCAGGTGAGGTCCACAGTGGGATGGAGGTGGTTCTGCTCCCCTGGATGCACTCAGTGGGCTGCAGGGGTTACTCCTGGAGGCAGCAGCTCAAAGACCAGCTTTCTGCTGGACCCTTTGGGGCATCCAAAATCGATTGGAAAGCCTCGATCACACAGTCTTGTCTATCCTTTGAGCAAGCACAATCCTTCATGTTTTTTTCTTTTTGACTGAAAAGATGAGACAAGGTTGATTCCTCTTTAGATTTCATGTCAATACAGCACAGTGGGCAGAGGCGGGAGGACACCATGGGCAATGCAAATCTCCTTAGTTAAGGCTATGGCTCGCAGCTTTGTGGAATATAAATTGTAAACCAAGGAGGCCATTAAATAAAGGCTCCATTTCTCCCTCCCTCCTTCCCCGACAAAAGAATTTACTCAAAATCCCTCTGTATTCTGCACAGAATCCCTGGCTTTATAGTTTATATATTAGGGAGCCGGTCCAGCAAAACACTTAAGCTGGAGGGATGTCCTGTTGCATGTAATTAGGCTGCTCATGTGCTTGGATTTAAGCAAATGAATTAACTGATTTCCTGGATCAGCGCCTTGCAACTGTCCCTTCTTCATGTTGAGTGCAGTATTTCACATCGATCACCTTAGACCTCTGCTCTGTGCACCCAAAGCCTGGCACTTGTTATCCTTTCTTCCCTGGTGAGCACCGGTTTGAAATCCTTGATCCACAAAGAAATCTTGAGTGTGTAGGTAAGTCATTTGTGATTAGTTACCAAAATCACCATGTCCGGTGGAGATGGAAGCATACAAGAGCATGGGGGCATGAGACTTGTGATTCGCTTTCTGCAGATTTATTAGCTCACAGAGAAGGAGATGAAAAGTCCAGTCATATTCAGAGGGCACATTTAAATGTTTCACTTTGCTCAACCACCTCCTTTCTCAGCTCCTGCTATTAGACTGAAGAATATGATCTCAGAATCCCAGCCTGGCTCCATCCAGCAGTCCCCAGCACCACACACTAATGGGAAGTGTAGTTTGCATCCAGCCCAGATTAGAAGAGCTTGGATTTCATCATTGCCCTGTGGATATTCAGTGAGCTGTGTTAAGTAAATGGCATCGTTGCAGTAGAATTGTGAATATGTGTTGATCCGTATTTATAAATTGGAGTTAATTAATATACTCACTTTTGGGATTTCAGGAGTTATCGTGATTTTAGTGAACGCTTTATGGAAAGATTGTCAAAACCGCCTGTGTTTTGGGTAATAAGCTAGTTGAATGGTGCATTTTCTGGATGCAAAGCCTTGGAAAACGTCAGTTTGAAAAATACATGAAGTGAGCATGTGTGGGGTACAGGGGAACTTTGGAAGGTGCCCCTAAGTGGGGTGGGTGAAGCCGCTGCGAGTTCCCATTGAAACCCAGCGGATGGGTTTCGATGTACATGTGGATCCTGGTACTGTGGCCATATTCTCTGATCATTCCTGCAGTGAATATTTGGCTTTCATAGCAATGTCTGGGACTAGAACATGGGCAGGTGCTCTATGTTTTGTTTCCAGCGCCTCCTTCATGCAGAGCAATACCGTATTGCACTGTGAAAGGCACATTTGTGACCTGTGTTGGTAAGCCTGCTTTCTGTAGGTTCTCCAGCAGTGATCCCGTACCTTCACTTTCTGACAAAGAGCACTTTTTACCCAGACTACATTGAACTTCTCTATCTACACAATGTGCCTGCAAAAATCACTGAATAGCTTCAGAAATGGGTTGGAACGGCTCATTGTGCAGGACATTTATCTTTTTTCTGTTGTAAGTGATAGCATCAAAATATGTATTATAAGCCAGAAAGAGAAAGCTGCTCCTCAGAGCTTTTTGCTGGGGCATTCAGCACCTTATCTGAGTAAGCGAAATCACAGCTAAGCAAACACAGACAGGGTCAGGCAGCGTATGGAGCTGCTTAACAAAAGCTTCTTTACACTCCCAATAAATTGGTCCCGTAGGAATTTTGCTTTGAAATTATAATTGACCCAGGGAAGTAAATTATTTCATGGACTTTGAACTCATTAAAAAACTCGATCATTCATCTACAGTTTATTCCTGACACTTAATCAAAAGAAACTTAATGATCTTTCTAACAAACGTAGTTTAACATTGCTGGGAATGTATATCCACTCCAAAGTACATGGCGCTGATTGTAGGAGTGGAAGGTGTTTATTAGCTCTGTTTGCCACAGCTGCTAAGTATCTCTCAGGAATTTCATAAAGTTTCCCAATTAGAAACAATCATTTTGGAATCTTCTTTTGTGCATTGGTGGAATTGCATCTTCTGTGGAATTTCCTAGCTTTAAGACGTTTTATACAAATGAAAATAGTCTATAGCAGTAAACCCCAGATTAAGAAATATTTAGGTGATTTTTTTTTAAGTCAAACTTTGGGTGATGGTTTAAATCAAATTTTAAGTGCATACATTAAATTACAGGGTATTCACAGCACAGCAGGGTATGGCTTCAGTCAACAAACCCTCTAATACAGCCCTCATGTAGGGAAGCATCTCTGTTCAAGAAACCATTTTCTTATGTATCCAGCTTAAATCATAGACTCACAGGCTGGTTTGGGTTGGAAGGGACCTTAAAGGTCATTCAGTTCCCAACCCCTGTGACGGGCAGGGACATCTTCCACTAGAGAAGGTCAATTGAAGCCCTATCCAACCTGGCCTTGGTGGTGGGTTGTCTTCTTGAACAAGTGATGTCAGATTATATACGATTGTGCAATACCCTCAACTTTCAAGAACTGTCATTGCCTCTAGTCAAACTACCTGTATGTCTGGGGATGTAATGTTTAACCTCAAATCATGCTGCTGCACTAACTCTGACATTACAAGGTGTTTTGGAGAAGGTGGCTAAAATATACACCTGCTGTGTTCACTCCCCCTGAATATAGAAGGGTTTGTAAATCCTTTAGTAGTACATATGTAGTGATTTTTTTAACTGAGCATTGCCACCTGGCAGTGTTTTCCAGAGGGTGAATAACAAGACATGAAATCAGCCTGGTGTTTCGTTAGGGACAAATCCTGCTCCACTGAAGTTAATACAACAGTTGATTGACTTCTGTGAGTGCAGGGCAGAACCTGGCGTTACGCGAGCAGTTGGTGCTACCAGAGTTCATGCAGAGCAGCTTTTGGTCTCAGTTCATGAACTGTGTCCAGGTTTCAGCATGAGCTGAACTCTTCCTACGTATCAGCAGGTCTAAATAGGTATGAAGTGTGACTGGCCTAATGGTAGGAAGTGGTTCAGACCTTGCACACTGCCAGGCACCAGAGTCTGTACAGGAGGAAATGTCTGCATGAGCTATGGATTTTCTTGTGTATAATGAACTCGGGCTGAAAGGTTTTATACAACAGAATTGTTCAGAACCTCCTACTCTCCCTTGTAACCTCTCTGATGTCTAAGAAGGATTGTGATCATGTTATGGTCTTTCCCAAGAGGGTCTCTAAGACCTTGTTGGAGGTTTACTCTTCCCAGCCAATGATTTTTTACTGAGCTTGTAGGAATTTGCTTAAGATGCAGTACTATGAGCAGCTTTCTGATTTGCCAGAGGCAGGTTCTCTGTCCTGGATTTCATCCTTGACATGAGGTTTTCCCCCTCCCCATCCCTTTGAAGCCATGGTCCTGTGGGAACCACTATGTTCTACATATCAGAGCGATGACAGTAAGAGAGGTGGTCAAGGGAAACCCACCCAGCCCCTGGAGGGACACAGCCCCCATCATCTGGTCACCCTCCGGTGCAGGAGTGGGTCAGCACTCCCACCTTCCCAGCCACGCAGAAGATCTCACCATGCCCTGAAGCAGCTCTGCCTGCCCTGACTGTGCCGTGACTCACCAAGAAGCACGTTGTCGAGGCAGGGGAGCATCCTGCAGAGCCCCGAGAGCAGGGATGTGTGAAAGAGGATGGGGTTGGATGTGTGTTTGCTTCGAGCCATGTGTTGGATTTCCTACGTGTGACTGCTCTTGATCTCCCCCTATCACTTGTGGGAGCTGCCCTGTCATGAAAGATGCTTTCAGCTCCTCAATACACATGCAAGTGTCGCCATGATTTGTCTCACCCCAGATGCCATGGGGACCTCAATAGGTGTGTTTTGCAAAGGTACACAGGAGAGAGGTCTGATTTAAATCTTAACACCTTTAAAATCATAAAATCATGGAATGGTTTGGGTTGCAAAGGACCTTAAGATCATCTAGTTCCAACCCCCCATCTGCTTGCTGTTAGTCCTCAAGCTGGGTGTCTGCAAGTGTACGTACAGACATGAGGCTGGAAACCAGGTCAGTAAATAGAAAATTACACTTTTTGTAGCAAGGAGTGCATAAATCTCTGCAGGTTTCCTTCCCATCCCCTGCCGCTAAACCCTGCCTCGCTGGGAAGCAGCAGGGCTCCCCTCCTGCTCCTAAGCTTCTCAAAATGATGAAAATCCCTCAGTGGCAAATCCTAAAATCATTAGGACAGGCAGAGTGTGAACTGTTGATCAGGTCCATATTGTCATATGCAGAGTCAGGAGGTACCAGGGATTTATTCTGCCTGGTGAGGCATTAGATAGATGGATATACCTGTTCCTTGGGCATTGCTGAAAGAGGACAAGTCATTAGCCAGCATTAGCCACATGGGCCCAAAACGCCCATCAGCCAAAATGGGCCCCCGCAGGACATGTTCTGTAGCCCCTACCCTGCAGAGGAGCACTGCCATAAGCGATGGTTTAGCAGCTTCTTGCATTGCAGCGCTTCCAACCACAGAGATGTGGGGGAATGCTGAGCTGGTCTCCCACGAGCCCCAGGGTCCATGTCCCCGTGCAGCCACCGAGGGGGTCAGCAGATGCTGCCTTGTGGTTTAAACCTGGTCATTGCCCCACAAGACACACGCTGAACCATGGGGCTGGTGAAGGGCAGAGCTGCTCCCTGGCAATCCAGTGTTAGAAAGGTATTTTCTCCTGGACGTGGACACGGAGATGGGATTGACCTGAGGAATGTGTCTGGGGCAGTCGTTTGCTCTCCCTCAGAACAGTGATGCCTGATTTTGTTTTGATCTCTTGTCTTTACCCAGACAAATTAATTCATATTTTGCCTTTGCAAGAGTGTGACTGATTCATCCGAGGAGCCACTGAAGATAGCGCAAGGCAGAATCAGATGGGAATGAGGCTGGTGTTGACACTGATGTGGGCTCTGCCAGCCTGTTTTCGTTGGGATGGAGTTTGTTGCCAGCTTGGTCTGCTTCAAAAATCCCATCATCTGATCCCACTCATCCTGTAGGAATCCCAAACCACTTAGATTTTCCCTAACTGTAGCCATTTCTCAAATCCACTCCTCCCACTAGAAGGCAGTGTAATTATCTGTGTGGCTTGTGCACAAACCCCTCCAATGTATTTTGAACATCTGACATTTTCCCAAGGATAAACAACAGGATAGTTGTGAAATGCTTGCAAACGTCTCCTTCCCACTTCCTAACCTCCAGGGAGCAAGCAGGAAATAGTCAGTGCTTTCATGTGCATGTTGAAAGAAAAGTATAACAAAACAGAATGATGCTGTGACTCCGTGTCCCTTCATTCTGCCATCTCCGGTCACTTTGTTCCTTTCATCTTGTTGAGGGGTTCATCCTTTTGTCACATGCTGCTGTTTCTGCTGGTGGGTTGAGAACCTGAACTGCTTTAAGCAGTTTTTACTCTGATCTTTGCAGCACAGTCAGCCTGTAGTGGAGGTGTATGAGGGAGGAGTGGTACAGGGTAAGGAGCACAGATCTGGATTGAACTGGGGATCACTGGGCCCTGTAAGACAGGACCTGTCCTGTCCTTGTGCATCGTTTGCCATTCTGCCCTCACATCCCCTATTCTGGCTCCCAAAACCCAAAGCACTGTGAAAAATAACCAGCACTGAACTGGAATGTGGTGCTTTTAATTGTACTTTTATTTAAATATAGCAGCGCTGGACACATGTATCTGCCTCCTTCTCAGTGTT
The DNA here is from genome assembly GCF_033783945.1 of Neopsephotus bourkii. Taxonomy (NCBI): domain Eukaryota; kingdom Metazoa; phylum Chordata; class Aves; order Psittaciformes; family Psittacidae; genus Neopsephotus; species Neopsephotus bourkii. The sequence continues at coordinate 1,341,238 of NW_026902137.1, forward strand.
GATCAGAAAGCAAATTGATTTTATCGTTAGATTCATACCTGCTCCAGGTTAAGAGAAGGGCCATGACAATGCTGCAAGGGCTGGAGCAGCTCTGCTCTGGAGCCAGGCTGAGAGAGCTGGGCTGGGGCAGCCTGGAGAAGAGAAGGCTCCTGAAGGGGAGACCTTAGAGCAGCTCCAGTGCCTAAAGGGGCTGCAGGAGACCTGGAGAGGGGCTTGGGACAAGGGCCTGTAGGGACAGGCCAAGGGGAATGGCTTGAACCTGCCAGAGGGGAGACTGAGCTGAGCTCTTAGGCAGAAGCTCTTCCCTGTGAGGGTGCTGAGGCACTGGCACAGGGTGCCCAGAGGAGCTGTGGCTGCCCCATCCCTGGCAGTGTTCAAGGCCAGGTTGGACACAGGGGCTTGGAGCAAGCTGCTCTAGTGGAAGGGGTCCCTGCCTGTCAGTGATTGGAACTGGATGAGCTTTAAGGTCCATTCCAGCTCAAACCAGTCCGGGATTCTATGGAGAGAGTCTCTTCTGGCCCCGGTTTGTACTGGAAAATACTGTCACTGCTGTCACTGCCAGCTTTGATTTTTCCTCCTGGATTCAGCATCAGAACAATGGTCCCAGCAAACATATCCTGCCACATGCAGCACCTTGTACCGTGTGGCACTGGGACCAGCAGCCCGGGGAGCCTGTGCCACACAGCCCATATGTCATGTGAGGTGGTGCAAGCTGTAGGGTTGAACCTGAACATCTTTCTCTTTGTCACATCCAGGCAGTGTGCTGGTGCTGGTGCTAGTGATGGTGGCTGTGCATCCTCATGTGTAATGGTACAATCCAGGCTGTTGCTATGGTTTCAGTGGTAACGGATCAGGTTGTAGGAGGCAAAACAACCCTTTAAAGAAATAAATCAGTGCTGCTTTGGGAAGGGATTATTAAATATTATTTTGTTATTATTATTGCTGCTTGTTTCGTTTCTGCAGCTGCTGGGGTTTTGTAGGGGTGGTAATTATGGTTTGTACCATGCTGCCTCCAGTCTGTAACCACTCTTGGGCAGAGCCAGGGACTGGCTGATAACAGTCTCCGTGACAAATTCCCATTGACAATCCCACTCCTTCTTTAGCACCTGAGGTTAGTCTGGCTGCAGGTGTTACCCCATAGGAGGACAGTGTCTTCAGCCCATTGTACAGAAGGGAAAACCAAAGCACAGAGCTGCAAAGGGACTCACCAGGGTGTCTGGGGGTTCAGAGGCAGACTCAAAAGTCAGCTGTGTGTCATGAATCTGAAGTCAGGGCTGTATTCGTTTCATTCAGCTGAGCATCTCTCCAGTCTCTGTGTTAGCCACTGCCCTTAGGTGTAGTTCACAGATTTAGGCTGGTTTAGCCTTGGAAGAGTTTTATCCAAGATACTTCTTCACACCTTGGCTAAGACCATGGAATGGTCTCACCCAGTGTTTCTAAGTGGGAACCTTTAATCCAGCAGTAAATGATGCATCCCTGCAGCAGCCTGTCACTAACCTTCTCACTGCTTATTTACCTCCATGTGTGCTTATGAAAGAAAAATAAATGCTAAGGGATTACTCCGCTAATGCACAGACCCGTGTGTGCATGCGTGTAGTGCAGTATCTTACAAGTCCATCACAGTAGTTTTTAGGTCTGAGAATGAAAGTTATAATGAGTAAAATATTGATTTCCCATAAAAGGGTTTTAATCAAATGCCCTGACACCCCAAGGGGGACAGAACTCTTCTACAACACCAAATTGCACTTCATACACCATCTATTTTTCAAACACTGTATAAATGAGCCTGCCCACTGCACATACGAGAGTTCCCAGATGTCATACATCACAGGGAATGGGGAGAGCTCTAAGGAGAGCCAGAGCTGTCTGGCTCAGGAAGGGAATGGTCTGGCAAACCACTGGGGAGCTATGGGGAAAGTGGGGCTACTTATTCCCTTTGGCTGACCTGCAGCCCATGCAGGGGTATGACAGTGAAGTGCTTGCTCAGGCCTTTAAAGTGCTCATGGCCCTGTTTCTCCTGAAGTGAGGATATTTGGTTTTCCTTGTTGGGCACCAGCCAGGCTTGCACTGTGTGAGGAGCAGGAGCAGTGTGGGGGGACATCACCAGTGAGTGCTCCACCACACTGGAGGTGCTGTCACCACCAGCATTGCCCCACAAGACTTCTTACTTCCATAATTCATTTGGCAGAGACTTCAGGGTGCATTTTGTAAATGCCGGCTGGTAAAGGCAGGAGGAGAGAACCCTAAAACCCTGGGGCATGGGGTTTCCCTGCTGTTGCCTGGCAAAAGGGCTCCTCTCTGCTTCTTGTCTACTTAACATCTTTTCATATTAGAAACTTGCTGTCTTTACCGCTGGCCCCTGAGACCCAAGGCAGGTGAGCATTCACACACAGCAAGCCCAGTAGCCTGCCCATGCAGCAGGTTCAACTCAGAGGTTTCTGAGATGTGTGGTTCCAGGACCCAGGGCTTGCCTCACCTTTGCTATGAACTCTTTAAGATCTCTTTAGTTTACCTCTTTTCTTTCAAATTTGATTAAATTTTGATCTCCAAGATCATAAGACTCCGCTTTTTGGAAAGCATCCCACTACGCTTCTTTACTGATGGAAGTATGTCTATGCTGACTTCAGCTTACACTGGAAATCTGCTGCCAGGCCAGTCCTTCCTAACGTTATACAATAGCTGTGCCCCAAGTTTTCTGCCAGTGTGGACTGTCATGACACAACTAAAGTCACCAGAGGTCCATCAGCTTGCATCAGTAAAGCACCTGATCCACAGGTCTTGCTGCCTGGATTTCCAGTAGGTTTCTGTTTCTTGCATTTTCATCCATATTTTCATATTTTATTAGAATTATAATCACAAGAATCATGTGTTTTGGAGAGGAACTTTTTAATAATAAAGTTCTGCTAGAAGCAGTGTTTGTTTTATGAATAAATGATTGTAGAGTAAGTTATGCAAAGGGAAGTGTCACGCTCCAGCCTCAGTCTCTTGCAGGGTTTGCCAGCCCTTGTGGTTCTGCCATGGGCCTCAGGTCTTAATTTCTTATAACCTCAGTTCTTACAGGAATATCAGTTGTGAACATCTTCACTTGCAAAAGATCAGTAGTGTATTTCTGTATTGAAAATTCACCCTCAAGTGGCAGAAGGCCAATGCAAACAACTCAAAGATATGTTTTTAAATCGATCAGGAGTCCAAATTCATCGTGGGATTTTGGCTTGTGGAGGGAACTGGGAGATGGCATGGGATGGCAGAGATGGATATGCATCCGTGTTGCACAAACAAGATGGGAAAAGATGTTCAGCGCTGTGTCACTTTACATGGCAGACCCAGGTATGGGATTGAGGTTTCAAAATGAAAGGGGCTGTTTGTGCACTGTCCTCTCCTCGTCCACAGCCAGACCATGAGGATTTGGGCAAGTCACTTGAGGTGAATGTGGCAAAAGAACATAGTGCTCAACATAGGTGCAGGTTTTGTTCCTAGTCATGGGGATAGGCAAAATATTAAAGAGCTTTTGCAGAGAGGAACTCCTCTCTCCCCACCTAACATGGTCTGTTTGGTTCTTCGCTTTCTCCAGGAGGAACCAAAAAGACTTAAGACCTAGCTGGTTTCTGGAATAACTGAAGGGAAACAGACTCAAAACATAAGGAAAAATTTCAGCATTCAGATCACTGTGAGCTTTCCAAATGGTCTGATTTAGACTCAGGTGGTGTCTAAGTCTTTGTTGTATGATCTGAATGGAGATCTGGATCTCTATTTCAATAGTCATTTCCTAGATTCTGGATCTTCTCTGAACCTGCACAGTGGCAGAAAGGAGTTCACTGCTGCTCAGGGCTCAGCTAACTTGAGAGGAGCTCCAATGTGATGCTATTGACCCCGAGGTTCACACTTCAGGAAACAGTGCAGTGAAGATCCAGATGAAAGCTTTGCCATTGGGAACCATTTCAGGCATTTCTGGGAGCCAGCCATTCTCACTCAGCAACTTGCATTATTAGCTTTGCTTTCATTGCTTCTATATTTCCTTTCCACCCTCTTCTTCTGCCTCACCTCATCTACAGTTGGGAAGTTCCCATGTATTTATGATGCTTTGACTTAAATCACATCACCTTGGCTTTGTAGAAGGGAGCCAGAAAATACTAGCACTGGGGAATCAGTATTCTGGAGGTGCACTGCTTGCTTTTAGAGTACTTATTTATGCATCCTGGAGGAGGTGAGGGTGTGCAGTGTCCGTGTCTCCTTGTCCTGTCAGGAGCATCCTCCCAGCTAAGTATCACCCTCCTCATGGAGCTGGGTGCCTGTGACAGGGTTCTTCCAGGAGTTATCTGCTGTTGTTTTGATCAGAGCAGTTTGTCCTTTCCTGTCACACATAATTTCTGTTATGATGGCTCATTTTTCTTGGCTGTAAATGGAATTGCAGAAAACAGGTAAGTTGTCTTGCTCTTCCCCTCTGATGAATCATGCTGCCTTCCATCCTGTGGCCCACTCTCTCGGTTTGCTCTCGCCTCTGCTCCACAGTAAATACTTTCCTATGCCCAGTGCTCTGTAAATCTCACCCAAAGCTTTGGAAGTTTTATATGTGCTCTGCCAACTCACTCTGTCATTGCTATTAGAGCCAACAGAGACTGTGCCCAAAGGACAAGCTTCTCAGCCTCCTCTGAATCAGTGCATTTCTCTGCCCAGGCTCTGGCTGAGCACTGCTGGGTCTGTGCACATACCCAGGACACACTGACATTGGGAGAGGCATGAGAACCACCCCCAAGGCTTGCACCCAAGGGAGAAGGGGACTCTCTGTGCTCAGCCAGTGATGGTCGGTGCCACTTGGCACTTGAAGTGGAGACACTGTGTTCATCTCACTTGTGGTAGAGGGTGCTGCCCCTCTGAAGCTAGAGCCCGCCAGCATCCATGGTAGAAGACCACCACCTTCACACCACTGTGCTCCCCAGGAGCCACCAGCAAGTCCTCTGCAACAGTGAAGGCTGCTCGGAAAGCAATAGGCAACAACCCTAGAAACAAATCAAGAGCAAGTCCTGGAAAGAGCAAAGTTACACCACTTCAAAATTAGGGTAATGAAAGAGAGCACTGCTAGGGCATGGTTATAGTGGTTATTGATTGTTCTGCAGGAGTGAACTGTAGATCAGATCAGGAATTACAGCCCCTTTCTGCAAGGCATAGTACAAGTGAACCAAGGGGCAATCTGACTCCAAAAACCTTATGACCAGGTCAGGCTGTTGGAAACTGGAAGCCTCAGTGGAGCATTCTTGTTGGCTCTGTGGCTGGGATTTTGTAACTGAAACACCTGAAACCACTGAATTCCATTAGCAGCCCTAATCTCTCTTAATTTCTTTCAACTTCACCTAGGGTTTTTGAAGTATAAGTAGATTAACAGGTTTAACACTCCAGTTCATACCCCCTGGCATGGACCTATTTTCATGAGGGTTTATGATGCTGCAGGGGAGGCTGAACTGTGTAAAATGTATGTCACAATTTACACCTCTCTGCGCCCCTGTTGCTGCTTTAAAATAGAATCTAAATTATCTGGTTTTAGTAGGTTGGTTGTGTGGGTACACAGCTGAGAGACAAGGGCATCAGTGTGGCCTTGAAGTGCTGAGGGATGTTTAGCTCTGCTGCTGCTTTTAGCATTGGTGCTGTGACCATCAGTGGACAGATATTTCTCTCAGTGGGACTGCACATAACACACCTATGATTTGCACCAGGAGGAGACTTAATGCTGTGTTAACCACATGGGGAATTTCACTTTTGATGTCCCATTTGGTGTTTACTCTGTACCAGAGTATCTGGATGTTGGGTGTTCTTTATTAGCAGAATGTGTGACTCCAGTTGTACTCTTCAAGGGGTAAGTTGGTTGCAGTTTGATACATCAAAAATCAGTTTAAAAGGGTTTTTGCATGACCATGACACGCCACCTCTCCTCCTCCTGATCCAGCCCTTGGAGTAATTCAGAGGCGCTCTAGGCCTTGTAGATGGTCTCAGTGCCACCAATGCAGTGCTCTGCCCTGGGACCATCTACCCCATGGCACAGAGGCTCCAGATTCAGTTGCACCAACTTTCTGTGGCCTGGGGAAATACCTGCATTAGGAGACAAGCCCTTCACCCAGCCAAACCTGGTTTCCATCCACTTTGCATCTCACAAAGGTGGATTCTACTTTCTGATGCCAGCATTGTGTAGCTTGATCAGAAGAAGTCATCTGTAGTATTAGCCCTGTACGTATTAATCTTCCTCTTACCGTCTTTGGTTTTCATGAGAAATGCAAAGGAGGCTGAGCGCTCTTTGGTGTTAGGCTCATGCGTGGTGGTGGACACCAAACTCAAAGCATCTCTTCTGCACCAAGAGGTGCAGGGCTGTCGGAAGCACAAGCAGAGCCGATGCCTGCAGATGTTGGAGCTCCTTCAGACTGGCTCAGAGGTATTGCAAACAGGCGCCTTGGTGCCGGGGTCTGAAGTTTTGAGAGGGTTTCTAGGAGTGCTGTAGCTGTGCACAGTCTTGGGCCCTCTTGTAGCTGTGCACAATCTTGTTTGTAGAGGCAGCTCTACAAACCCATGAAGATGAGGCTTTTCACGCTGCCTGGCTTCCTGGTGATACAACATTATTTGTAGTGCACAGGTCAGCAGGGACCGAGGATGGAGAAAACAATGCTTGAAAGAGCCATCAGGGGAAGATACCTACACTGGGAATTGCTTCTTCGGCAGGAGCTTCCTTCAGGGCCAAGGAGAAACAAGCCTGGATAGGATGTCTTCTGGGAGGCTGTACCCAAGGCAGGAGTCCTCCAGCCTCTGCAGGCTGCTCAGCATCACCCATCCTGCCCTTTCCTTCTCTGATGGATTTGTGCCTCTGGAAAATGGAAAGGGAAAAGCATATTCTTGATTGTAAACCCTACTTTGGAAAGCCTTCAAGGGCTCTTTCTATCCCCTGCTTTCTATAACCTCACTTTTAACCAGGGGAGACCCAAGCTATCAGTTAGCATGGGAAACAGCACGACCCTCCTGGGGCAGGGGTGGGAGTGAAAGACAGGAGAAAGCTCAGCAGGGTGTTGCCAATACTGAACCATGTATGTGTATGGAAAATAAGATATCTGCACTTTACTGCTTCTGCAAGTGCTCCAGTGGGACTTTCCACATGCTTTGGGAGTAGTATTCAACCTGCCCCAGATACAATTTTTAGTCAATGAACTACTCAGGTGGAAAAGTGCTTCCCAGCTTTACTTTAGTAGTGATTTCGTTGTTGTATTTGTAACACCATATTCACTACCCATCCTACTAACCCCATTCACTCTCTTCACCTAATTTGTAGAGGAGCAAATGAGGGATGCCTTTGTCTCTGCACCATGTAAAATACACATTAGTACTTTCACATGGAATGAGACAACCACTTTACTGATCAAATAACCTTGCTTCAGAATAAATTTTCCCACTTTCCTGTGGGAGAAAATCCTCACTCCATTCACTTTTCAAACATCCTAAATGAAAGACCTTGGTATTTTTTTAAAGCCTTTCCCTGCCTCACCATCTGTAAGCCTCTAATCCCTTTAATCTTTCTAGTCAGGAGATGTCCAGGCAGCAGGGAGCTTTGTAAAGGTGTGGAAATCTCACCAAATTCCTGTGTAATGCCCTGCTCCATGCTCTGGATTGAGCTTGATTTAGCCTCTGTGGCTCCCAAACCTCTCCTCTGGATCTTGCCCCTCCCTACCTGCTCTCAGGCTCTACACCAGGTCTATAATGCAGATGTTCAGGTGGAGAAGATACTGTCTGCTCCTGCTCATGCATAGCACAAGAGACCTATGCCATTCATTGCAGCCCGTTCTTATCCCAAAGAGAAATTATCCTTCAGAGTACATGCACTGCACATGCTGCTTCCCAAAGTAGGGCTGTGATTGCCTGCAGTTTGGTATCACTGTGTATTTAGCACGTTGTCTTCTCCTGCTCTGCAGCCAGGAGGAGCCACAGCTGAACTGATCCCAGTGCAGGACTGTAGAGTGCAGGAAGAAATGGCATCACACAAGGTTTCAGGCAGGAAAAGAACCAATAAAGTCATAATGGTAATTCACATATTTCCACTCTATGTTGGCTAGCGATCTCAATGGAGCAGTGATAGTTAACTGCAGCAGGAACCAGTCTCTGTGTGTGCATGTAGGAGGGGAATTGTTCATTAGTCAGGATCAGCTCGAAGCACCCATCTTTATTGCATAGATGGCCACGTGAATTTTAAGCTAACGGGGTTTTGTTCATGCTGAATGAGAATTGAACCCTGAGTAAACACTGGGGTGTCTCTTCCCTGCTCAGTTTTAGTGATACCAACAGCATCACTGGTGCTGGACTGAAATCAGGATTCATCTGGCGATAGCAACTGAATGAAAATGTGGATTTCATTTCAAAGAGAGTTGAAAGTAAGACCTGAACATCTTTTAAATGGGGAAACAGCCAAAGGGGTACATTCTTGTAGATTTTAGGACTCTAGATAAAGTGTTAAAGCTAACATTACCTTTAGCAAGGCAACCGGATCACCTCCTGCCTGTGACAGCATGTCCTGGTGGTGGTGAAGGGAGAGCTCGTCTGGCAGTGAAACAAATACAGCCTGTGCATGAGCAGTCGTGTATGATAAGGTGCTGAATAAATTTATTAAATCAAATTATCCCTTAATCTGACCACCTGTATAAATCAGGCCCTGGGGTGCCTCTGGATGCCATAATGAACTAACACATAAACAGTAGCAGGCTTTTTAGGAAAATAACCTACCTTGCTTTAAAACCAGTAGAAGACCTATCAAAACAAGGAGTCTCTCAGGCTGATTACCCACAGCATTTACCATCTGTACCTTGTTTATCATCTCCGTTTGTCTGGTAGCTTCACTTTCAGTCGCTGGCTGCTGTCATGGCTTGGTCCAGCAGATCGATAAATTCTCTTCTGCGTTTGCGCTGTCCATCATGGTGCTTACAGTCCCTGGCCAAGCCACCAGGTACGTTCTTCTTTGTCAAGCAACAAAGATTTTGTAAAAAAAAGGGTATTTTCCAATACTTGAGTAGCTCTGAATTGTCTGTGACTTCCTTGGATTTTGACCAGGAATTGTCAGGATTATCTGCCTCCTGAAACCAGTACCTGGTCTGATCACCCCAGGACTTTATAAGCCATTTGGGTCCAGTTAGTTTTCCACAATAAGTTCAAAGGCTTTCCATAGTTTCTGTGTCCAGAAGAGGGTGCCTCACTGTGTGAATCTAGCCCATGTGCTCTGCTTCAGTACCATGCATTTTGCTGTGACCCATTCTGTTAGTCATCTCACCTGCAGACAGCAGCACTGATGGTTTAATGCCTTCCTCCAGGTCATTAGTAAAGACAGAAGACAGGATGGGTGCAAAAACCGGCTGTGATGGGGCCCTGACAGCAGCTGTGTGATGATGGTTGGAGAATTCCCTGTTTAGCCAGGTCTTAATCCAAGCTGATGTTTTACTGTTCAGGTTTCTAGTGGAAACATCTGCCCCAAGTCAAACATCTTAAAGAAGTCTGAGTTTATTGATACTATTATTACCTCTATAAACCCAGCTTGGGATCTTATTGTAAAGTGATCTCATTTTACTTTGACAAGGTGTATATTCCATATATGTGAGCTGATTGGCATTAATGATCTTCCAGACATCATATATAGCAGCCGTCACTGTCATCATTTGCATTTACAGGTTGCTTTTCATCAAGGTAATTTGCAGCCATGAGCAAATCTTCATGACTTTATATTGAGCCCAAAAGGCAACCCCTTTATGCTGATGTGGACTATGGCACATGGAGGTTAAAGATCATAGTGAAAGAGAGGATTTCTCCCTTCTTTCCTATGTAAGTTGTTCTTGTGGGTGCTTCAAAGGGGAAGATTTTTATCTCCTTACATGAAGGGTGATCAACACCCTTAAGACAGAGCCCTCCCAGTTTTAGCCATCATCCCCAGCTGGAAGCCAGTTGCAGCGTATCTGAGCCATTGAGACAAGGTGTCAAGTAACTGTGAAGGAAGTGACAGCAGTGGTATTTACTCCTCTGTGCTCAGGAGCTAGAGGTCAGCTGGCCAGGTAGCACTGTGGGGGAACACCTCAGCAAAACCAGAAAGAACACAACTGTTTATGAATTCTTCCTTTGGGGAAAAAAAAAGATGTTTTAAATAGCCTCAAGTGATAAGAGCTGACTTGATGCCCCATAAGCTGCAGGTATCACAAAACAAGCCATCCTTTTTTCCCATCACATCTCTGGTCCTTCCCAAATGCTCCCGTGAGGCTCATTTAGCATTTACACATGAGCACTAACTAGAGGAATCAAGTGTGGGTTGGTTGGCCAAGGTTTATCTGTTTGGGTCAATAGCATGTTTCCTGGGGAGGGGTTCATCATCCACCACACTGGTGAAGCCCTGGGCATCTGAGTGCTAACACCAAGTCTTGAGTGAGTGTGAAAGATACACGGTGCTCTCTGCAGCAGGAGCAATGTGGTGTCTGTGTTCCTGGGGCATGAAAATAATGCAGGGGAGCTCATCCAAGCAGGGCAGGGGGAGCTCAAGGTTATGAAAATGAAATCATTCTTCTTTTGCTTTTCCAATGACTGCTACTGTTAAAATGAGTAATTGTGGAGCAGCCGTGTTCAGACAGATCTGTTGCTGCTCACAGTTCTTGGTGATAGTCAAAGATGCCCTACACAGCAAGGAAAGCAAACAGCAGCTGAAAGTCACGCTGGCTCGGGTGAGCGTTGGTAGACCCAGACCCATGCAGCCAGTTTTGCTGATGAAAGATCAGATTGGATAGGGTAAAATAGGATAAAATATGGTTAATAGGATAAATGCCAGCCTGCATGGTGAGGGAGGGTGAATGAAAGACAATCAAGCTTTGCATGTGAGGTTGTCAGCCACACTCTTGAGGGGACCTGCACTCAGTTCTTTGCACTGAATGGGCACATTAGGCCTCCGCTGGTGTTACAGGCAGTGGCTAGGTGTTGGCCAGTGCCAAATGCAGGACACAAGCTCCAGACACAGTCATGGCTGCAGTCCCTGCTCTGCTTTGGTTCCCGTGGCCCACCTTCAGTGGGGTCTCATAGAGAAAGCTTGGGGAGAAGCCCATCTCAGAGATTTTAGTAATAGATATTGTTGCCTGGGAAAGCAAAGTTTGTCACTGCGAACGCTCCCTCCACCATGCCCAACAAATTAAAGCCAAACAGGCAGTAAACTTCCATGGGCCATTACCCCTCTCACATGGAGGTTAAGTGTGATGAGGGCCAAATTGCCATTTAATGTGATCTAATTGATTTTATAAGCTGTTGTGTTAACAAGAAACTCCACAGTGTTTCCCTGGCATCACCCAGACAGTTTGGTAACACCCGATGCATGCCCTTCCCCTGCAGTGGATGAGCACTGGGAGTCACTGATCGGCATCAGCTTTGCGTGTAATCTGCACACTGGGGCTAGTCCCCAGGGCAAGGACTAGAGAAAAGATGCTACAGAGACCTGGCCAGGGTTGTATTGGGCTTGGAGCAGCCTGCTCTAGTGGAAGATGTCCCTGACAGTGGCAGGGGTTGGAACTGGATGAGCTTTAGGGTCCCTTCCAACACAAACCAGTCTGGGATTCTGTGATGACCTTGGGTGCCAGTAGCTTACATATGTGACTGAGGGGAAGAGTGTCTGGTGCAGAAAAGCTGTTCAGCATCCCATGGGAACAGAAGGGTTGAGCAGCCCATGTTGGTGGGGAGCTGCAGGGTCCCCAGAGAGCCAGGGAGGTGCCAGCTTCATCAGAAGTGGCAGACAAGGCAGCACAGCCCTTGGCACTAACTGTATCCTTTGCCACTGTGCTGCAAGAAGAAAAATAAGCAAGCTGCTTGTTTTATTTAGTTTTTGACTTGACTACAGAGCTCTTCTGGCCCCATCCTACCACCCAGTGCTGGTCATTTCCCAGTAACCCAGCCCTCAGCTCCTGAAGCCCTTCAGTCTTGTCTCATGCTTGGGAAGGCAGGAGTTGATCCAGCTCCCCAGAGGTTTGCCCAAGGCAACACTGAGGTTGATAAAGACCCGTGCAGTAGCCAGTGATGCCCTGCATGCACTGAAGTGGTTTTAGTCCTGACTCCCTCTCATCCATGAATCCCACCAGCTCTGACTGATGGTCCCAGCAACTGTGCAGGATATTCAAGTTGCTTTTCATTTATGGATTCAGTGGGTCCCTGGTAATTGGAACATGGCAACTTCTAACACATAACAGATGATATGGTAGTGGAGAGAATTTGTCATTGCTTCACTCCCCTGCAGCAAGAAGGGCTCATAAGTCACAGCTGACAAATCTTTTAATGACTTCTAAACTTCATTTACAGCAAAGAATGAGCATAATCAACAACAATGATGGGGTACTAATCATCTTGTATTATAAAAAAAGGGGTTGGTGTCTTTAGCCTCCTCTGTGGTAGCTTAACACTGTGATAGGAAGGGTGATGCTCTCCTGGAGAAGGGCTGGCAGAGTGCGAAGGGATATAAATGGCATCAGCAGCAAGCCCCAGGAGTCCACACAGTCCTGAACCATCACACATAATCACGGTATGCAGAGTGGCATGAGGATATTGATGATGAATGGGAGCAGTAGATGAGGTACTTTTATCTCTGGCTTTGACCCAACACTTGCTGACGTCAGTGGGAAAATCACCAGACCATCAGTCACCCCTGGGCTTCAGGTGAACTGATGCTGAGGGTAGCACAGCACACGGGAACGGATGTACCCTCCGTAAATCCAGGCTTTCTTCTACTCTTTGCATCTGGAGAACTGGGGAGGCAAAGACCAGTAGGTGGGGAGCAGGATTTATTATTTCTCAAATGGGAAAGGAATGGCTACCAACATAGGTATTGACATAGTGGTTGTCTCGAGCAGCTCAGCTGCTTTTCAGGTGTCCCTCTTCCATCCCTGCAGGCTCCATCCTTCCCATATGAGATGCTTTCCTTGGGTTGAGGGTCCCTCCCCAATTACTGTGGGGCCTTGGAGGTGGTATTTAGACAACCAAACCTCAGCAAATCCCACCGCAAGTGAAGTAGGAGCCCATATCTCTTGACTTTCTATATCATAATCTGCATATTTAGTGTCATTCTGCATATTTAGTGTCTGACATAATTTTTAAAGGCAGTCAACTGCTAATTAACTGAGGGAGGAAAGGAGCGTGTCAGAAACTCAGCTGTTAAAGAACTGAAGGTTAGTGTGCCAACGACCAGCAGTTTTCTCTTGCTCTGCATCCCTAAGGCTCCCAATCCCTGCTTCAGCTCCATGGGGAGCAAGCACCTGGCTTTGGTGATACCCATGACATGAGGTCCACTGGAGGTGTAGGGACAATCAGCTGCTTTTCTCTGTAGGAAACACGGACATGCATTTTGGAGGAACAGTTTGATCTGGGTCGCAGAGGGACTCCTTTGATCTGCTTGTGGTGACTGCACTCACAGTGTCCTCCCCAGCTCTTGGCTTTGCCAAGTCTCCTGGCACTTGGGGCTTTGCTGAAACCCGCAGCAGCAGGAAGCACATGGTGATGTGGAAATCCCTGATTTCTGCTCAGTCATTCAGAAAAACCAGCCATAGCCCTCATGGCTTGGAAGAGGCAGGCATGGCCCCAGGAGCCCAGCACAATCTTTGGGATGAGCAGGACCAGCTTGTCTGGGAACAAAGTAGTGTTTGTGTGTTAAAGGGGCTGTGGCATCAAGGTGCAGGACTTGTGCTTAGATGGAAGGGCTAAATATTGAGAATTGCATCAGTGAAGCTCCATCTGCAGCAGTTCGTTTTGGAAGCTGGGTGGCACTGGCAGGTGATTCAGTTACCTAGTGGTGGGTTGGCAGCATGAAATAGAAGCCCACAATTCCCCCCTACTTCTGGAGGCCCATATATCCTCACAGGAACCTGTATCATGTAGGTTGGACAGGTGTTGGAGCAGCCTGGTCTAGTGGAAGATGTTGCTGCCTGTGGCAGGGCCTTGGAAGTGGATGATGTTAAGGTCTTTTACAACCCAAACCAGTCTGGGATTCAGTGATTCTATGCCCTATTTAGGCTGTGACATGGCCCAACGCTGGATCTTGGGAGCGCTCCTGAGGCTACCCATTAGCCATGGCCAGGGGTGTTTTGTATGAGGAGGTAAGCGCTGGGCTCATGGACCAGAGCAGGAGGTGCTTCTGCAGCCAGCCTGGAAGCCCCACGTTGCTGTCGCTCCATTTCCTCTCTGCCATAAGCAGGAGCTGCAAAAAGCATCAGCAAAGATGCCAGTTCATTAACAGCTTAGAAAGTTCCCAGAAAGTTCACTTGCTTTTCCTCATAAATAAACCATTTGCTGTTAAAACAACATTTGGTCTGGTGGGGGGAGTTGTTCTTTAAGGAACATCAAGTCAATAGGCAGTTGATGAGAACCTGTCTCCACTGAGTACGAGCGGGAGAGTGGGGGATGCAAACATTGTGTTTTCCTATTAGGCTGCGAATGATAAAGAATTAAAGAATAATTCTCAAGAAATTAGTCATGGCCAGCTATTAATGAACATCTCAGAAACACACTAATGAGCTGCCTTCAGATGCCTGTAAAAAAGGGCTTTAATTAGATTAATACGTGTAGCATTGTCCATAGCCCAGTAGATAATCATCAGGATCTGCACCACTGGGATTATGGATGACATTCTATTTAATTGCTGTTTCCTTTTCATTTTCTCCCCCCCCCCCCCCTTTCCTTTTAAAGATTCTTTCCTCCAAAGAATTTTGTTTCTGTTCTCAAACATAACCCAAACATTATCCGTGGAATTCTGCATCTGGAAGTGCTGCCAGGCTGGGCTTATCTGGTTCAATTGACCTTTAAAATTTATTTTGCTGCTGTCAAAAAGAATGTTAGTATGTTCATGAGAGATTTCCAAGACGATTAGAAGCAAGCTCCTGAAATCAACTTGTTGCATATTCTGCAATTAAAAAATGATCCTTTTGAGGGTTTTTTTTAGGAGAAAAATGCCTTCATTTAAAGAATATTTTCATGGGAAAAGCAGAGTCCAGAAAAGTTCAATGAGAATGGGGAGTTCATGTTCAAGTGCGGAGGAGCTCCTTCTTGTAGGGTGAAACCCAGCATGGTGATCCATGTAGGCTTCAGAGGATGCCCTAATTCGTGCTCCTAGCACAATGCTGATGGTGGGGTTTCCTTTTTTTTGCCTCGTATACTGACAGGACTCTCATGTTTTAAATGCAGTGTTGTTAACTTTGGAGTGGAAACCCAAATTTAACCCACCAAGGTTGATACCTGCCTGGAAATGCTGGTCAGTGCATGACATATCCTTGTTTCCAAAGAAATTCATCTCCGAGCTGTAGGGCAGGCCTGAGGGTCAGGGGCACTTTGAATGCTCCTTGCATTGCACTGCTGGTGGGACAACTTTTGCCCATCTTTGGCCCAAGGAGAGACTTTGGCTTTACAAGCAGGTGAGAGAAAACATTGCCTCCAAAGCCAGTGCAGGTCAGCAGCTTTGGTGTAAAGGTGATGATCTGTGATCATCATGTATATGTGCACACCTCTGGTATCTGCCTTATGGGAGCCATGTCCTTCCCCACAGGGAGTCCTCTTAGCTCCAGCATGACCGCACACGTTTGTCCTTTGGAGTGAGACCCAAGTTTGTGGAGACAGGCAGGGTGAGGGGCAGTGCTTGGATGGATCTCAGAGGATACAGCTGCAGGTCATCCCTTTATTGCACTTACTAGACAGGATTTAAGGCTCTAATGAATAGATTTTTAAGCTTTCTATGGCATGAATAATATGTTGGACAGACAGTTACGAGCCACAGCTATAAACTGTGTGCTGACCTAACAGACTTTATAACCGTTGTACCTTTAGCAACTGATTAAATACTTATTAAACCAGCTATTGATTATTTATGGAAGGATTTACCAGTTGCACTGCAATTTAAATCAGAGCCAGCTGGCAGGATTTCTCCAGTTCAAAATGGCTTGTTGTTTTAATTAAAAATTAAAAAAGGAGGCTGTTTGCATAGCAAGACAGATAGTTGAAGGAAGATTATGAGGGATCTAATTCTGTCCATGCTGCTGTGTGCTCAGTACCCGCTCATCTGAGCAGCAGCACCATGCACCAAAAGGGAGTTAATTCCAAATCTGTGGATGTAGCACTCAAAAATAGAGAGGGTATGGAGTCCAGCTCTGCCTTGCTCCCCCCTCTATGCAGCACAAAGGCATCAGCATCCCCATGCTTGCTGGTCCCAGTGCTTCAGCCATAGGTGACATAACCCAGTGTGTACTGGTGACACAGCATGGCTCTGGGAGAGGATGTGCCGACGTAAATGTGTGTCAGAGATGGCACAGAGTAAGATGGATCAAGGGAACAGACCAGCCCCTCCTACCAGAACGCTGTGAAATGCGGAACTCAACATCTGCCACAAGCTAATGGTGTCAGGCAGGATTATTTGCTCACATCCTGCAACAAATGTGCTTGAACCAGATGTGTCTGATGTTTTCTTTCCCTCCTGCTCAGTAGCTTTGCTCTCTCCTCTGTGCTACCCAAGTGCACAGGATGAATGCAGCCACCATCTAAACAGGGGTGAAGGGGACCAGAGGTGGGCAGCAGCTACACCCCATCCTTCACCCACCCCATAAACTGAGACCTGAGTGCTCAGTAGAGGGCAGGCAGTGAGGGCAGGTTATAAATACAGCTGTGACCCCAAGCTCCCCAGGAGTTCCCAGTGTGCTCGCAGAGGCAGTAATTGCTGGATGCTCTCCTGTGACCCTGGGTGGTGCAGATGCATCACCACATGTGTCATTACAGGCAGTCCCCATCCAGAGCTGTTACAGCAGCAGCGTCTCCTGCATGTCAGGTGTTAAAATCATTTCATTCTACCAAGGAAAATAAGATGTGCAGGGTGGAAACTGGGCTGAAACTGGACCTGCAGAGTCTGTATGCTCGGGAGGAGGAAATAGTGTCCTCAGGCACTTTACAGGGGGGGAAAGATTTGCAAAGGGAACCCACAGCTTAACAAGAAGTTAGTCTGGCTCCTGCTGAGCTATCTCCAGCATTCTGGCTCTGCCGCCTCTCTGAGCAGAGCAGAGATTTCCCCAAAAGTCAGCCCTGGTCCTGCAGAACTGGTCTAATAATTGTGACAGCTTTGTCTATCCTTTTTTTAATAACGTTCTGGTCCCTTAACAGTCACGTTTGGGAGAATCGAAGCTGTTTTCCCCAGAAACCCCAAGGACTGGTTTCCTTCCAGTTTACTCTATTTATTGAACCATGGAACAGTGAATAGGGTCTTTCTGCTCTCTGGGAGGAGGGCTGAGCCCCTCTGGGTTTCTGTGCAGGACGTACTGGGGACTCAGGAGTTATTAAAAACATTGCAGGGCTTGTGTTGGTTATTAAACTAATGCTTCGGAGCTCGGCCCTGGTGTTTGGGGACTCACTAGCAAATTACTTGCAGCTCCTGGGGGAGGAATGATTGGCACCGGGGGTAGTAGGGACTTCGCTTTTAAATGCATGTGCATTTCTGTGCTGTCAATGGTGCTGCGGCAGTGCAGTCAGCGGAGCTCCTCTGTCTTGTAGCTGGCTCTGTTTTGTTCTAAGACTCAGGGTGTTTTGGCTAAAAGAAGGACTGTTTTAGTCAGAAATCCCTTAGAGATGAGCATCTGGGTTGATGGCTGCCTGAAGGGAGATGCTCAGTGTCACAGCCATGCCAGTTTGTGCTGGGGCATGTTAACTGCCTTGTTCCTCCCTAAAAACCATCCTTCTTCCCACTTGTAGGGAGGATGTACAGACATTACAGTTGGGGGATGAAAAGAGGTGGGCACCCTCCAAAAAGCAGTGAGGTGGTGCAGAACTGGGTTTTGTCCTGTGAAAGAGTATGGTTAAAGGAGACCTGAATCAAGTTGTGTCATTCAGGCTTCCTCCAGTGTTGAGCAGGGGTGCAGCAGCCCTGGCTGGGGACCCCCAGCTCTTACTGGAGCATAGTGCACCACAGGCTGCAACATCCATCACATGTGCTGGTAAGACACAGGTTTGCTGCTGCTTTTTTCAGTACTCCAAATGCCAAGCCATCCCCAAACCTGGCCCTGGTCCCTGCAGGATGTCTTCATTTGTCATCTGGCTCGCAGTGGAAAGCCACTGAGTTGGGAAAACTTGTTACTGGACGGAGGATGAAAAACCACATCTCCTCTTTTGTGAAGAAGCGTGATAAGAGGAGAATGAGAGCCTGGCTGGGTGTTGCCGTCACGCTGAAATAAAGAGCTTTCTGCAAGAGAGGGTAGTGGGGCTCAGTGGGTTTGCTTTACCTTTTTCTTCTCCGACAGTTCATCACTAAGACAGAGGTCCCTGGGGATTTCAGACACCTGGCTCTCAATTAAACAGCTAATCTGTGAAGCAAGGCACTTAAAGCAGGGAGGAAAAAAAGCAGCCCTGGCCTTGGGCTGTTACCAGATTCAGTATCAGTGTTTTGAAGTGATTCCTGGATGTTTGTGGCAGCAAGGACTGTGACACTCTTTCCAGGCATGCTGTCCTAGGACAAAGTGCTAGCGGTGGGTATCTGTGCACCTCTGAGTGCTGCAGCACCACTGGGGCCATGTGCAGGCAGGCACAGCATGGGAGCTGTGTAGGACCTCAGAGTGGTCCTCACACCTCCAGGAAGTGGCACTGGGGATCCTTGACTTCTTGGGTACAAAGCTCAGCCAATCCCATGTTTTCTTCTCAGTCTGACGAGCAGGTTTTCTTGTGCCATGCATAGCAGGGTGGTGAATCCATGGAGAACTGTGGTCCTGGCATCTGTGGTAGGGGTAGGCTGCAGGGGTGATTATCAGGGGATGGTGGGAGAGCCCTGAGGTGGCACAGCATACATGCAGATGGATGTGTTCATGGCATCACTGTGGTGTGGCTTGAAGGAAGGAACTTATGACAATCTCATCCTTAAATCTCCCAAAGTCTCCTATGTCATTGGGTGCATTTGGGAGTGGGAGGTGTGGTTATGATCTTTCTGTAAGCTTTGATGAGGCTGGTGGCACACACCCTCCAGACCTCTCCTGTCTGCGCCTCAGTTTCCCTTGCAGAAAATCACAGTCATCTGTGCTTGGTGTTCTCTGAGGTTCTAAAGGTGAGGGACCCCTGTATACATTCATCTATGTCCAAGTGTTACTACTACTTGCCTACTGTCTTGTTCTTGTTTCCAACCCAAGTCTGTCTTGTTGCAGTTGTGGTTGGGGGTTGAAAGGTAAAATAATAGCTGTGAAAATGCATCTGCTGAAGGCTGATAGTTATTAGAATATTGATCTATAACCAGTTATATGTGTCTCTGCTGTGTATATTTTCCTAATCAGACATGTCACTCATGTCTGAGTTACTCTGCTCTGACTCATGCCCACTGGTTTTTATGTGGCCTGTCAAAGAGACGGTGGCTTGAGAAGACACTGTACTTCAGAGCACTGCTCTGGTGAGCTGTGCTGTTTCACGTGGAAAGGACACTAAGCCAATGTGCCTGATGGCTGTGCTGAATGTAATCTGGACACAACACAAAGTGCTCTGATGGAAGGCAGTTAGCTGGAGTATGAAATATTAATATGCAATGATTAAGGTGTCCTTTTTCAGTTGTTACAGTAAGAGGGGACCAATAAGTGGTGTGAAATGAATACTGTGTGTAAGAAGAAGCCCCAGATGAACAGGACAGAGGAAGTAAGGGAGGCTGCATTCTCCAGGGGATGCCATGCTTGCACAGGGCAGCAGAAGAGCACTTTGCACAGCGGTTTTGAACACAGTGACCAGTGGTTTATAAGCTGCAAAGCGAGAGGTGTGCAGGCTCTCTGCTAGGCTGAGGACAGCGCTGGTGGTGCCCAAAATCTCAGAGCAGCTGTGCTAGGAGCCCAGAGTCCCAGCTCCCCAGCCTTGGGCAGAGCTCCCTGCCCAAGCCCTGCTCCCTGCCTGCGCAGACACAGTGTCAGTGTGCAGATGGCGCTGGGAAAACACCTCATCTGGGGCCTCGCTGGCTTCCTCCCAAGTCTTTCCCAGCAGCGTGGCCATTGCCTTGCCTGACCTTGAGCTTGCCATCTGGTGACCCCATCCCATCACTCATCAGCCACAGGCACATCTCCTGTGCAGACCTGCAGTGTCCTGACATGGCCCCAAAGCCACTGGGACTTTCACCAGGGAGCCAAGGGCCAGGCTGTACCAAGGGAGGTGGATGCTGAGCTCCCCACTCCATCACTAGTCCCTGCAATGGGTGGTAAAAGTGACTTCTCCCATCGCCAGCTTTATAGCCACAGGCTTTATGAGACTGTAGGGATGCAGCATCGCAGGTGGGGAGGGGAGGACACAAGCAGGGGGGAAGGCCACAGGAGCCAGATGAGGAGGATGCAAGGTGGGGACAGGGATCAAGGACCTGGGAGAGGTGCAGGTTCCTCTTCAGTCCCCAGCTCCATGGCAGCCAAGGTCATGGAAGGAAGGACTTGGAGAAGTCTTTCCTCAGGTGAAGATCCATCTGGTGCCTTAGTGCCCACCTGAGAAACAGCTCAATTCCATCCAGCTTTTATTTTTAAGCAAACCCATAGAGCAAAGTGTCCATTGACAGCAGCAGGGCTGGCTCATGTTGCGCATGATGAGAGGCTGCAGACACTAGATTTGGGGGAAAATCGCCTGGTTTATGCCCCACACCCCGCCATTCTACCCAAATCCCCCAGACAGCCTTTTCTATTCTCATGCACAGAGGCAGCTTAACAACCCATATTCCTCCTACACAGGCTTAAGGAGTTCAGTGCTTGGTATAATTGGTGTTTGCAGCTGGTCAGTGGTTCTGACTGTTGCAGTAACACACATCTGGGCTGGTGAGTGTTCAGGAAGGGTTTGGGCAAACAGCAGCCTGGCTTTTCCCTAAGCTGGGACTGGGGGGGTAGGAGCAGTAAAACTCTTCAGTGATGGGGTGTGAACAGACAGTGTAGTAGTATATTTGAGCACTAGGTTTTGTTTTGAGGAAGAAGGCATTCTCCCTGCCTGCACGTGGCTGGGTCAGACCTGGAAATAGTGTGGGTGAGTCTTCTCTGTTGTCTCTGCTTTCATGGTGGACTGAAGTTCCAAAGCCTGGAGATGCAGAGCCAGTGACAGGAGCCCTAATGCTTGTCTGTATGGGTAGAAGTACCCTCAGGCAAAAGGGACTATGGACAGGAGCAACCCCTGCTGGGTATCACAGAATCATAGAATCAACCAGTTTGGAAGACCCTTAAGATCAAGTCCAACCATTCCCCAGCACTGCCAAGGTCACCACTAACCCATGGCACTGAGGGCCTTGGCTACATGGGGTGTGAACAGTTCCAGGGATGGGGACTCCACTACCGCCCTGGGCAGCCTGTATCCCAAGGGGCATCACATGCCAGAGCATCACATGCTGACAGTTGTCTGCCTCGGGCAGGCTGGGCTGTGAACAAGGGCTTGGGGACTGGGTCCACGGGAGCTGCACCCATGCAGATGGGCAGCTGCCACTGTCCCCACCTTGTACCCAGACAAACTTGGTCTTTAAGCCCAGAGAGCCAAAACCCCAAAGGCAGATGGCGCTTTAGCTCTGCCCAGTGCCAGGGCAGATGCTGGGGACTACCAGGGAGGTGGTACCATGGGACTATGGTAGCAGTGCATCCACTGCGCCAGGCTCAGGGACCACCTGGAGTTGAGGGGACACTGGTGGCATTGCCCCAGGTGCTGAGAGTACCTGTAGGTGCTGCTGGAAGGAGCTGGGGAAGAGCAGCAGCACCTCCATGTGCATCATAAAACATGTTCTGTAGCTCTGAGCTGACTTTTCCCAGGTAACCACATGTTATGTATGAAGCATACAATAACGATCCTAAAGCATCCCCTCTCTTTCTGGAAGATGAAAATCAAACTGATGTCTTTGGACAGCTCTAATTTTCACTGCAGAAATGCAAGCAGGCAGCCAGGGTAGCTTTAATTTCACACAATATCCAGCCCTGTCCCTTGGTCCTCTTAGTCCTCAGAGCTGAAGCCTATTCTCAGAGGCTGCCTAAAAATACCCTAGGCCAGAAACTTGGAGGATTGTGCCTTACAGCTCTGGGAAGCGGGTTGGAGTGGCTTCCAGCTGATCTGGCTGACGGCTTCGAGATTTCCAAGCTAACAGTGACACCTTCTGTCAGCACAAAATTCTGCTCAAAGCCCAGCATGCAAATGCACAGGCAGGCAGAAGAGTGCAGATACCAGATAGGAGCACACGGGGCTGTTTGCCGCTTGCATCTCTTCACTTGCATCCAGAAAACTCAAATCCTTTCCCAGCTGCAAGTGCGGATCCACGGGGACAAGGCTCTCCCTGTGCATAGTGAGAGCTGGCCTGTGCTGGATGGTACTCAGCTCAGGAAAGCTTGGTAAGGTGGGCATGAGCAAAGGTGCTGATTACAAACTGCTTTCAAAAGAGCAGCCCTTTGAATTGTAATTAAGTATAGAGAGGTAAAAGCATTTTTATAGTAGTATTAAAGCTTTTATGTAGATGTAAAATGTATTTAAATCTTGTTTTGGCCATTAAAAGTGACCAGCTTACACCCAGAGTGTCAGCCTGATAAATAGGTTTCCAACAAGAGCTGTGACAGTCACCTCCCCAGTACACAGGGGGTCTCTGGAGATGGGACCCCCTCAGCTGTGACTTGCTGATGTTGAGGAACTGGTTCCTTTGCTCCAAGCTTACTGGGGGATTTATCTCTCGCCCTTCTGTAAGACTCCAGCAATCCCCTTGCACACCTCCCTGACTGTTGGTTTGTTCATTCAGGTGTTCAAGATGTCATTGAAGGTGCAGACGAGCAACATCACGAACAAGAATGACCCCAAGTCCATCAACTCCAGAGTCTTCATTGGCAATCTCAACACAGCTGTGGTCAAGAAGTCAGATGTGGAGACCATTTTCTCCAAGTACGGGCGAGTGGTGGGCTGCTCCGTTCACAAGGGCTATGCCTTTGTACAGTACTCCAACGAGAGGCATGCACGTGCTGCTGTGCTGGGTGAGAACGGACGTGTGCTTGCTGGCCAGACACTGGGTAAGTCGTTTCTTCAGCTATTTTGGGTGTCCAGGGGCAACGTGACTTGATTGCTCTGCATGGGATGGTCAAGGGATGTCCAGTCTGGGACATCAATCTGCAGATGAGGGTCAGGTCCAATGATGGTGACATTGGTCAGACACAACCCAATGATGACTGAGTGGGTCCATAGTGACAAGGCAAGTCAACCAGTGGGTCAGGATCAACAGGGTCAACAGCAAGGCAAAGACATGCTGTGACAGAGCTGGAGACTAGTGCTACTACAGCACAGCTTGGGTAGGTAGGGGCTGAAGGCTCCTGGGTCCCATGTGGATATAGGTCACAGCAAGGCTGGTCATGGCCATTCAGACAAAGTATCCTCAGGGCTGTGACACTGTGGTCCAAAGCCTTGTGTTACGGGCTCTGACTGTGGAAGCTAAAACACAGTTCTGAATCATCCCATGTCCTTATCTTTGGTATGGTGAAGAAAAACAAGCATGGGAAAAGACATTGCCTGGCTCCCTTTCTGCCATTTGCCTGTTGAGGGAGAAACATAGAAACATAGAATGATTTAGATTGTAAGGAACCTTCAGAGATAATCTAGTCCAACCCCCCTGTCTCTAGACCAGGTTGCTCAAAGCCCCATCCTTATATCCAACCTAAACCTACCTTTCTTCCATTTGAAATCATTACTGCTCATCTTACCATTACAGGCCCTGGTAAAGGCTCCCTTAAACTTTATTATAAGCCTCTTTTATATACTGAAATGCTGCAGTAAGGTTTCCCTCAACCTTACTTACACATAAGTTGCCCAGCATATTTAAGTATTTGTAATTAGAGAGGTGATAGTCAAATCAAACTAGCTCACACTAACTCTAGCCAGCCGATGTTAACTAACTCACGCCCCAAGAAACATGAAAGTCTCTTGTCTGCACTGCTGTGTGATAAGAAATAACAGAACCACCCCAGCTGCTCCCAGCTGCATCCTTATTCTGCAGATTGCTCTCAAGTGTCATATGCTGAGAAGCTGTTGTCATCAGCTCTAAGCTGAGAATTGGAACTGGAGACAGTATTTGTAATGAAAAATGGCTATTTCCAAGCCTGCTGCAGGCAGTGGTTGTTGGGCACCCAGGAAAGCGATTTGCAGCCCATTCCCACCCTGCTTCTGGCACAGCAGGCTGAAATAAGAAGCCACATGCTAGGTCTGATCTTTAAGACTTACTCAAACATGAAAAACTTCTTTCACTTCTCTCATGGTCCAGAGAGCGGAGCTGCAGACCAAGGCCAAGCACAGTGTGCCAGGAGTAATTCCAGCCCAGGCATTGCCCACATCTGCAGAGTCCATACATAATGACAGGGTGGGCCTTGAGGAGCGAAGGAGTTCGTTGTGATGCTCCAGGCAGATAAAAGATATGCAGCTAAGAGCCAGGCAGCACTTGCCCACTTAGCTGAAGAGAGAGATGAAAGGTTTGCCATGATAGGAGCCTCTTACTTGCAGTGCTGGTCCCAGAGTTCTGGCTTGCAAACAAGTCAAAAGGACAATATTATAGCTGGGAGTCCTATACATGTACTGGGTGAGGTGCAGATTGAGATCTGTTTTATCTGCCTTCCATTCATTGGCCAGTCTTGCCACAGAAGCAGGCTTTCCTTTGCTGTTCACGGACCACAAAGACACTCCCCTTTCAGGAGGACCCAGCAGAAAAGAGCTGAACAGTGTACCTAGAAAACGTCTTTGCACAAGACAAGGTAGAATATCCCTCCCTAGGAAAAGCAGAGGTGATGACCACATAGGACCATGTGTCCCCAGTGCCAGCAGGACAGCATCCCTGTCCAAATCCAGAGCTACCGGGCATGGAAAGCACTTGCTGTAATGACACAGCTGTATCAGTCCCGCATGGCACAACTGGAGTGAAACTGCCTTTCCTGCCTCAGCTCTTCACATGTGAAGGAGAATTTGCACCATCATGTAAGAAATGGGAAAACCTCATAGTTTTGCATGTGACATGAGTGCTGTGATTTGCAGGTGATGTTTTCCTGCACATACCAGAACGAAGGAGTATGCAGTATCTTTCTAGCTTGCATCTCCTGGCTGAGGTCAGCTCTCAAGCTTAGTGGTCTAATAGCATTTCTTCCACTTTTGTTACCATACATGCAGACAATCAATCTTACATTTTAATAGATCAGCAAGGTACTGAATGCATCACCAAATGGAGGTGTTTGAAACCATGGCTTAGCCCATCCTGTGCTGGGACATGGACTGCTCTGCCAGGCAGGTCCTGGCAACCTCTGTACTTTCTCCTGAGGCTCCCAGACACCCCAGTCATTGCAGGAGGCAATTACCATTCCAGTGGAGGAGCTCTGCACTGGAAGCTGGATCTACACTGTAACTTCACCCTACCATGTTGACTACACAAAGCACAACCTCTCCCTTTAGTGTGGGCAAAGGTGCCAGGATATGGGCAGGAGGGATAAATACTTCCTTGGGATGGGCAGGCAGGTTCTGTGTTGCAGAATGGGAATAATTCAAAATCTCTCCAGACTGATGTGTATGGTGAGCTTTTGTCTCTCCTTGTTCACTACTATCAAGGGAATCCTGAAGGACCTGACTGCCCATCACCACGGTAGGGCTGTCTGCATGCACCAATGCAGGCTCCACAGTAGTGATTGGTACCAGAATATGGAGCTAATTGTCATTGTCCACCATTGGGCTTTCGTTATGTGTCACTTGGAGGTTGTTAATGAGCATGGGGCTGTCATTGGCAATCCAGTTTGCAAGAAAAGTGACTGGCAGCTGGCAAGATGCACACTGACAGCAAAAAGGGCTCACGACAAGGGACCTGGGGCACAGGAGGGGCGTGTTCTGGGATACACCATGGAAGAATTTCACTGTGGAAGAGTTTATTCCTCTCTGTAGTGAACAGCATTGCCAGAAGCATTGCCTTGCTCAACAGACTCAAAAAAGGAACCAAATGCATAATGTTCACCCTGGCAGCAGTTATCCATGGACCTGTCCCATGGCCGTGCATGTTCTTGCTAGCGTTCAGGCTTAAAGCTCTTCTGCATTCTGCTTAGCATCTGAGCATGGGAGGATGGAGGACAAAAGGCAGCAAAGAAAATGCACATGCTTATCTGAATCTTCTTCCAGAGGAACATTCAGTGTCATAGCTGAGCAACACCCTAATACCACACTTGTTAGGCAAGCTTATGAATACCCCAGTTTGCAGTCACAGATCCATGAACCCCAAGCCCCAGAGCAACCTGCTCTAGTGGAAGGTGTCCCTGCCTGTGGCAAGAGTTGGAACTGAAGGAGCTTTAAGGTCCCTTCCAGCCCAGACCAGTCTGGGTTTCTGTACAGAACTTCAAATCCACCTGCACCTCAGGGACTGTGACTTGTGCCACCAGCTTAGCACAAGTCCCAGTGCTGTGGGGCACCTTATGTCCAACCCCATGCAAATGGTGCTTTTGATCTACATAAGGAAATCCCATTTTGCTTGACTGAGATCCGGCATGTCCAGGAGGTCTGACGCCTATCTAGAAAGAAAGGTCCTGCAGAACAGGAAAAGCTTACAGCTCATTACAGAAGCCAGCAGGCAATTTGCTCACTCCTGGGCCAAGAAATGAAGAGGTGAGGCTTCGTGCTCCCAATAACTCACCTCACTGTGGTTCTGGGGCCACACTCGGCGTTAAGATTGCCAGGCTCTCAGCAGCCTCCATGAAATTGGCTGTATCACATTATTCTCACGTCAAAGGCACCGAAACCAAGGAGAGAAATTTCCTCAGCAGATTAGAAGAGCTCATTCTCACTTCCTCTGGTAGAAGATGCTCCTCCAAAATCAGGTGGGGTGGCTGCAGGCGTGTGCCTGCACCCTGTGCAGCTTTTAACACAGCCCAGACCACAGTGATGCCCGGCTGGCTCATGCTCAGCATTCAGTTTTGTCCTAGAAGAAGCAGAGGATAAATTGTTAGCAGTTAACAGCATACAGCAGTTTCATATATTGTCCGTGCCTTACCATAACAGCGCCGAGTTCTCCTGAAAGCCTGTCCTGAATTTGTGTGCTTTGGTTAGACCATGTGCAGGGCTTTGACTTAAAATATAAATGGCTTTCTAAAGTAAAAGAAAGAGGTTTGCCAAGTGCAAGAATGTATTTGCCTTTTTGTGGGGCTCCATCCAGGCCCCAAACATCCTAAAAGTGGGTGGAAGTGTGACTGGAGGTGTGGAGGGGTTTGTTTCTGCTGACGGCAGGGCTGTGCACAGTGTCCCTTGCTCCATGGTCAGGTATAGCTGCCGGTGAGCATGGACGTGCCATGTCACAGCTGTGTGTCCATTCATTGCAGATATCAACATGGCTGGGGAACCCAAACCCAACAGACCTAAAGGGCTGAAGAGAGCAGCCTCCGCGCTGTACAGGTAGGTCTCCATCGCGACACCTCCTCTGGTGGGGTCTTGGGGCTGGTGTTTGTCTTCTGATTGGGGCTGATTCTCATTTCCCTCCCCAGCCACTGCTGCACATTCAGATCTTGCCCCTCCATGGAATTCTGGACCTTTGCAATGCCCCTCAATGCTAGACTGTAGGGAGGGGAGCCAGCAAGAGACGTCAGCCACAGAGCCAAGGTTGGCCAACACTTATGGTGTTGTGGGACTCTGCCTGGGCATGGTCCAGCCTGTGAACTGTGTTGGACCTGGAGGTCATTGGAGGAAGGCAGATAGTACCTGCTTTAACCACATCAGAGGTCATGAAAGAGGTGTAATGAGGAGTGCTCCCCTCCAGCCCCAGCTTCCCCAGCTGGGAGTAGGAGCGGGGCACAGTGGCACATGCTGGGTGTTAGGGGAGAACAGGGAGCAGGGATAATTTAGGGAAAGATCCTGGAGAAAGGAGCATGAGAAAACGGACAGGGAAAGGGAGAGAAGAAAGAAAGAAAGAAAGAAAGTGGGAAGCCCTGGAGGCATCAAATGGAACTGGACTGAGGAGGTGGCCAGCGGAAGCCCCAAGGGAGGCTGTGCATTGGAGCAGTGACCAGTCAAGGGAATGGGAGGGACAAGTAGGATGTGGACTAGGTTTGTGGGATATGTGACATGTTACAGGTGTCAGAGTGAGCTTTCAGTGCCACTGTTGCCAGCTCTAGAGACTTGATACCAAGATTTTTCATAAGAAGTAAAGGTTTTCCTTGAAGCCCAGAGTCTGGAGTCATGGGAATATGGGAGAAAGTTGTGAAGTTCTTGCTCCTGTGGTTGCAGAAGAGAAAACTTGCAAAGGTATTTGGAGAGCACCCTGCAGGTTCAAGAACCAGAACCAAATAATAAGATCCCAAAATGTGTTTTATTTACAAATTCTCATTATTTTTAAGCCAGTCTCATGGTATGGAGGCTGGGGCACCGAGTCAGGATTTAGAAGGTGTGCCGTTGCGAGGAAAAGGCTAAAATTAGTCTCAGTGTTCTTGGTGGATGTAATAAGAAAGGAAATCATGGGAGAACTGGAGGGTTTTCTGCTAAAAGAAAAAGGATGTGAGAGGGGTAAAGAGAAAAAAAAACAACCCTGTGATTCAGACTCAGCCTGGCCACAGAATGGAAAACCTCAGTGGTGGCAATGCTCTCTGGCATAGATACCCACCAGAGCTACAGCCACCTCCCACCACCACCCGCATCTGTGAGACCTTCCACAGAGCTCTCAGCTGAGCTCTTCCTTTGCAGCTTTCACCAGGCAAAGTTTTCGTCCCACCCTGGACCAGCTTGGACCCTCACCAGAACTGGATTCACAGAGGGGGCCGCTTGGCTCTGCATTACCCGTGCTGATCCATGGAAACAGAGATGACACAAATCTTTCTATTTAGCTGCACATATACAGCTTACGTGGTGCTGTTAGCCATAACGCAAATCAATTCATTCCATACATCTTGCAGCAAAGAGCATTTCATTCACTATTCGTCTATGTCTTGATTGCTAATCCATTTTTGCTGCAGTGACCAATATTTCAGACTTCCAGGCTGCCATGTAGATGAATAAATGCAAACATCTCTCATTTGCTGCCTCCCACAAAGACAAATATGCTAAAATACAGGCCAGAGGACTACGCTATTCTGAGCTTTAAGCAGTATTTCATCCCAGATTGGCTGTCAGATTGAAACTTTGCCATCTGGACGAACAGAACTTACAATATCTTCCGGGCAGCAGGGAATCCAGGTTTGCAGTGAGCCATGGTGATAGCATCCCTAATCATCATAAATTTTCCTAAATGTTAGACTTAAGAATCACAGCACTATAATTTACAGAGATGCTGTGTTAAAGCACATAAGATTCTTTTTTTCAGAGGTTGGGTTTTACTTTGCCTCACTCCAAGTCTGTATGAGAGAGTCAAGGGGAAGGGAAAACTCATTTTGGACACAGAGAAAGCAACAATCTTGACAGTCTTATTTGATCCACCAGCCTAGGGGTGTATCTAGGTGTTTAATAGAAGTCCTTAGGGATATAGCCTCCTATCTACCTCCAACAGGTAAAACATACACTCAGATTCATGCCATCATATATTTTCTTAGGTTTCTCCACACAAGATGCCTTTAGTTAATAGCAAACCTTGCTGTCATCACTGCTGTCCCTTGCTCCCTCTGGATCTCCAGGGCCACCTTCCCTCTGCCTCTGGCATTTGCCAGAGCATCCCTTTGCACATGGGAAGTCCCCTGGGTGCTCCTGCCTGGTACCACAGCCAGCACTGCTGAGCGCAGACATACCTGGAGATACTGCAGATGAGCTAGTGAGGATGGCTGGAAAATGAACTTGTGTTTCGAGCATGCCCCCAGGTATTCACATACTGTGTCTCAAAACTCTTACCTTCAGGCAACATTATTTTTTTGCCTGCATAGCAAATGTCTGGACAGGATTTCCTGGGGCATTTTGTGCTGCATTCGGGTCATTGCCAATGATTTTCCTGTGCTGTGAGCTGGGAAGGGAAGGTGGCCTCAGGGCAGTGGGGGCTGCCAGCCCTGCAGGTGACCTTTGGAAGTACAAATCTCTGCCCTTCCCCATAATGCTGGTACTAATGTTGCTCTGTAGCCAAAAGGACAATGAGGACAACCTAAGCAAGAACTGTGAGAGCAACCGAGTGTCTGGCAGCTCAGTGGCCTGAGGAACTGTCTGAAATGGTGACAGGCACAAATCACTGCTGACTTACTTTCACAGCCTACAGATGCAAGTGGATGATCTCCTCCTTCCAGCTCAGGTGGCATTCACATCCCTTGTTATTCCCATTAGGATCCCTGCAGAAAGCTGGTGTCAGCCCATCCCCAAAGAGATCCATGTCTCAGCAGCGGTGGTGGGAGCAGTGACACCCCAGCAAACCCCAATGCCAAATCCACACAGACAGAGCTGAGAAACAACCACAGGGCTGAGGAGGAGAGGGGCAATGGTATCCAAACCCAGCAGACCCAACAGTGACAGTAAGGATGTGCATGCTGTCCCAGCCTACAGCAGCCCCACTGCAGCCCTAGCATCCTAGCGTGTGGATTCCCTTCCCACATCTCCCAGTTTCCCACAGTCTTGGCTATTTGCAGGAAGGAATCTCACATCAGATACACAAGAACAGAAAACTGATCACTGTTTGATCAATGCCATAGTTTCTAAGTAGCTTTCCAACAGGTATTATTTCTACTGCTGCAATAATGAAGGTTGTGCAGCCATTAGTAGAAGGACGTTTTGCTGAGCACGTTACTTGTGATTATCAATGCAGGGCTGTCGGGCAGTAGTTAAAAGCTCAAGTGTAAGTTTGCTCTTCAGGTAAATGCTCAGAAATGGCACCACAAATGTCATGTAAAGGCAGC
This sequence comes from Neopsephotus bourkii, assembly GCF_033783945.1. NCBI lineage: Eukaryota > Metazoa > Chordata > Aves > Psittaciformes > Psittacidae > Neopsephotus > Neopsephotus bourkii. The sequence continues at coordinate 1,372,026 of NW_026902137.1, forward strand.
ACATGTGAACAATTGCCCTTCAGTTACGAATGTTTGGATTTTGAACCTTTGTGAGTCATAAATAAATGTTCTGTAACTACTAAAGAAAAACAAAGCAGAAGAAATGCATCAGGAGGTGGAAGCATCACGTTACTTGACGCAGCCTTACAGCCTTCTGCTGCCTCTCACTCTGATTGTCCCTGCAGTGTCACCCACTGATTGAAAACCAGCAAAAATGATTCCTATACACTAAGGAAGACCTGCCAGGTCACTGACACATGATACAGCAGTCTCAGGAAGGTTCATCCTGTGGGCAGTGAAATTATCAGGCAGACGATGTCCAGATAGATCACCCACACTAGGGCATTCACTTTCACTCGGGTGTTTTCCTGCATGCATATTGGAAGACCTGATTTTGCTCAATGCCTGACTTCTAAGGATACTGGTAAAAGCATCCTTCCACTGCCTCCCTGATATCATCAAGCCTTGGCCTGGCTGGCATGTTACAGCAGGGTCATACAGTCACAGGCTTCCAAAAATCCCTTGTTTCAACCTGCTGCCTTCCTTGAGGGCTGTCGCATGGTTAGCAGTACTTCCAGAGGCTGAGATCAGAGGATTTGCAGTCCCACATCACTCTGAATGTAAGGTGTGGATTCGTCTCACGTGAGTTCAGCCCTCTGTGCTGTCAAGGCTTTTACATGGTCTGGTTGTCTGCACTCCCCTTATGCTTGCTGGATAAAAACAGATCTTCACCTGACAGTGTTTTAGATGTTTGCCTTTAGGTGTGATGTACCATGACCTGAAACTGCCTCGTTCTCCCATGGCATGAATTTATCTCTTTATGTTCCCAGTGTCTGAAGCCAAATGAGATGAGTCCCACCGGTTTGGGGAAGTCTCTCCAGGATAATTATGCCCCTAATTCCTTTTGAAATTGACGGAAGTGTCTTCTGAGGACTAAGGCAGGAGTCCCACATGCACCCTTTTGCTTTTCACCCACAAATATCAGTAGATGCTCTCAGACCCACTGCCCTGCAGATCAGGGATGTTGTAAGCCAACTCCACTGCGAAGCTGCAAAACTGGGCCAGTAGCAGCTTCCATCAGGAAAACACAAGGCTGCCCAGCTTTGCTCACACGTCCCTCTGCAAACAGTGTAATAATATTTATAGTGTTTAGTAGTGACTTCATATCCCAGACTTCTGTTTTGACTAGTCTTGAAAAAGGGTTAGGACTTCACCTGGGGTTTTAGGCTTCTCCATCCTTCTCTAGCCCACACCAGGTTGGATCTACAGTACCTGAGGCCAGGCTTCATCCTATTGGTGCTGGAGTCAAGCCCAGGAGTGAGGCAGAGGTGTCCAGATGCCACAGGGCAGGGTCAGTGCTGGAGATGGAGGGTGCCCACTCCGTTCAGGTCCTCATTGCTTGTTTCTAAATGCAAGGCTTCACCTGGGACAGCGCTGACAGCAGCAGGGCAATGCCCATTCGAAGGGGTTGGAGCTGCAGCTCCTCTCCATCCCTGTCTCCCCCGGAGCCAGCATCTGCTAAGCCCACGGTGCCCACAGCTCTACCAGCGGGGCTCTTACCAGGGAGCTGGCTCAGAAGAGAAGCGGCTCAGACCAGGAGTGTAAATGGGGTGAGAAAAAAGGAGTCCGGGCATGTCAGGATTCTGCCAAATGCCCCCAAGCTTGGAGCTGTTTATGGCAAACAGTCTAAAGCTGCCTCATGGTCTCCAAGCCACAGCAAACTTCCCAGCAAGAGCCACAGCCCATGGAGGGAATTTTTGCCATGGATAAAGACATCATTTATCCCACTTGGAGTCTGTCTGAGAGCTGCAGACCGATGCCACTGTTTCCTCTTGAATGTGGCTCCAGGGCACTGCTGGAGGTACCCAGAAGCAGTTCCCCAGAGCCTGTCAGGTATTACAAAATAGCAGCGATTTCATTTAAGTTTCATCTAAGGGTAAAAAACCAAATGAAGAGGGGAAGTCTGACAGTGCAGAAACACCCTAATTCTGTTCAAATTGCTTCCTATTTTGGCTGTGTTCTATTTGTGGTGATCAAAATAGATGGGTGGGTTGAGGAGAGCTGTGTTCTTGGAGAATTTCTGTATTTCCAGGTTTCATCCCAGGTTAGAACAAAAATCAAGTTAACAGTTAGGAAGATCTCCATGAAAATACCTTTGTTCGTTCCATACTGCCCATCTCTGCCGCACAAACAGGCTGGTGATATTCCAGCAAGAGCTGGAATTCTCTTTCCCTTTCAATTTAGAAAAGCACACAACAGAAAAACTGCAGATCGTGCAGTGACTGGGACAGAAGGCTGCCAGGATGTTCATTTCTCTCCTGTGAGCTCAGCAGGAATGTTGTCTGTGAGTCAGATCAGAAGGGGAGGATTCCAGGCCTGAAATGATGTTGAAACTCAGATCTATGCTGCAACTGTCAGCAAAATGGCTCTTATCCATCATGGAACTGAAATCGGAAGGCTTATGGTGATAACACCTCCATAGTCACATCCTACCACCACCACTCTTAAAGTCACCGTGGCAGTGCATGGTGGTGGCAGCAAACCCCACAAGAGGCAGTAGGTGCAAGTGCTGATTTGTTGCCCTTAACCCCTTGCACCATCTTCAGCCCCAGAGGACACCTGGTTGGCGTCTCCATCCAAAGTGTGCTTCAGGCACCCACGAGGCATAGGCTGACCCTCCCCATGCTGCCACGGGCTGCTGGGGAACCCAAGGAGCACCCAAGGGCCATGGGAAAAATACATTTAAGAAACCAGCATTACTGAAACATCCGGTGGGAAGCCCAGTGCCAGCAGAGCCAGGACAGGTGCCCTGGGTCAAGCCTGGAGTTTCAGGCCCAAACCGTGCTTCCCACCAGCCATCCTGAGCAGCCCCACATTCTTCCTGTCACTCCTTGCCTAAGATGCAGGACACCAGACTTACTCTCAGCTACGTACTTGAATGCTCATCATTCCCTCTCCCCATGTCCCGGTTTGTTCTGGCTCTGAGTCCTTCCTTCTCCCCATCAATCTTTCTTCCTATTAGATTTTCTTTTTATTTTTAATATACCACTTCAAGTGGTTTCATGATGCTGGACAGACTCTTTGCTTTCAAGGACTGCAATAACCATTCTCTTTGTTCAGAGAGGAGGGAGCATTAGCATAATGTCTTATTTTGCCAGCATTAATTCAGCCAGCAGCACACAAGGGAACCAGATGCTGTGTTCAGCTGGGGATGGCTGGTACCTTCAGCAGTGCTGCTCTTCTTTGCACTGCTGAGAGTGTGACGGGGCATCACGCAGCTCCAGAGCAGGTCTTGTCTCTGAAGAGCTGGGGTTACCCACTCTAACCACCTGGTTTGTGTTGCTTCGTGAAGAACCAGCTGCCACAAGAGAGAAAGCTGTTGCTGGGTCTCCCAGGCATGGGGAATGCATTGCTCCAACTTTGGGTTAAAATGCAGTTAAAGCTTAAGAAAAGAGGATGTGGGCAATGTCTTGCTGGGTTTAAAAATCTTCACTAGCAGAGATGTTAAATTAATAAATACCCTCTTCTTGCTGACATCTCCCTCAACGATTCTGTGTTGTATGGAAAACAAACCATATGAGGGTGGCAGCAGAGCAGTGTCTGCCTGACATGGTCCTGCTGTACTAAATGCAGGATGGAGGGATGTCAGCAATGCCATGAGAACATTTCAGATGCCACTGTACAGACACAACCCCTTAGCTGTGCTTTCAACATCTCTGTGTGGCTGGCTGGGGATGGAGGGCTGCTCCCTGTTCCCCAGGCTTGGAGCTTGTGGGCATTTCTCCCCACCTAGTTTGTAGGTTTTCATCCACTCCACACATGTTGCTCTGCCTTGAGACAACCAGGTTAACACTTTGCTGCCAACATCACCCTGTCCAGTGTGTTCAGCTGCCCCAAATCCCAGCCTGGTTTGTGTTGGAAGGGGTCTTAAAGCTCATCCAGTTCCAACCCCCTGCTACGGGCAGGGACACCTTCCATTAGAGCAGCTTGCTCAAGGCCCGTATCTTCCTCCTGGGCTGAGCCCCCCTCCAGGCAGCTGGAAGGACTGGGGCTCCCCTGTGGAGGGGGGATAAATAAAGGACCTGGGAGGCTCAGCAGGCAATGAGAGGAATAATAATGGTAAACTGCCAGCAGTAGTTAACCTGTGCCAGCACTAATTAACCTGTGCTATCCTGCCTCTGTCTCTGCAGTGGTTACGACTTCGATTATGACTATTACAGGGATGACTTCTACGACAGGTGAGCAGGGGAGGCATCAGCCAAAGGGGCTTCCTATGGGGCAGGATCTTCCCTGCAGCGAGGTGGGGTGGAGGGTGGTCCAGCCCAACCCAGGGCAGTGGGGTCCTATGGCTAGGCTGTGCCCCGGCTCACCACCAGCACTGCCTGGGCTCCGGTTTTGCCACCCAGTCACAGGCACAGGGCGCCACTGGGGGTGCTGCGGGGTTCTTCAGCCTCTGTTCCCCGCCATGCTTCCATCCCACTGCAGGCTCTTCGAGTACCGGGGCCGAGTCTCCCCGGTGCCCAGGGTGGTCCCTGTGAAGCGGCCGCGGGTCACCATCCCGCTCGTGCGCCGCGTGAAGGCCACGCTCCCCGTCAAGCTCTTTGCCAGGTCGGCCGCCATCGCCAACAGCTCTGCCAAGCTGAAGTGTGAGTATGTGCATGTGGAGACTGGTGTGCACATGGACCTCCCATCCCCAGGCACCCACACACAGGGCCAGATGCTCCCAAGGAAAACCTTGGAAACCCCCAGAACATCTAGAAACAACAGCCCAAGTGAGGATTTGAACACATGGCCTTTTTGGGGTGCAAAGGACCAACTATCCCTGCCATTGCCATAATGGGGAGCAGGGCAGCAAGGCGATGGAGGAGAGCACATTGCTGCTCCATGCCTCTGTTAGCTGTGTGCCATGAACACCCTTCACCATGGCTCCTTCCAGCATAGACAAGCACAAATACACGCAAGCATCACCACATATTGACTCCAGGGATGCAAAGAGTATATTTCTAGCATAGGGTTTCTAGTTGAGTTTCTAACCTGCTCAGTGGGGTGTCCTGGGGCTGACAGAGGAGTGAGGCAGGCACTTTGGATGATCTGCAGGGTTCTAAATGCCTTTTTTCCCTTCCTTTCTCCAAGTGAAGTGCAGCGAGCTGCAAACAATCAAAACTGAGCTGACGCAGATCAAATCCAACATTGACGCTCTCCTGGGCCGACTGGAGCAGATCGCTGAAGAACAGAAGGTGTCCACAGGTCAGTTGGGTGCATGGGGGTGTCTCAGGGCCAGTTTAAGAACAGGCAAAGAGTGCAAGGAAGCACCCTGCAGAGCTGGCCACCATCGTGGCTTAGAGCATCCCCAGAGGCTCTGACGGTGAAGTGTCGAACCCCAAGTTCCAGGGTACAATCTCGGGCCAAAAGTACAGGCTAGAATTTCCCAAAGTACAGAATTGGGGTTTAAAATGGTGAGATATTTTTCTTTCTTTTGTCATATAGTTTGTATTTTTTCAGTTTGCTTTTTTATTCTGTTCTGTTCTATTCTGTTCTATCCGCTTCCCACACCCACATCGGAGGGATGCAGAGCAATGACTTGCTCTGCCCTCTCCAGGGTTACTTTTGGGCAGCTTCCTCAAAATCAGCAAGACTTCCCAATACAGAAAAAACAGAAATAAAATAGATGCATTACTCCCCTCCCAACTGAACCTGGGCTCCCACTGGGTTGGTGTCATCAGGCTTCCCCAGCCCTGAGCCGGGTGGCTTGGCTCTTGCTCTCACAGAGGTACGGAAGAAGGTGGAGAGCAGCAAAAGTGAAGTCTTGCAGGAAGACACAGCATCAGAGGCAGAGGCCAACACGGAGGAGCCACTGAACGGGGACGAGGGCGAGGAAGAAGGTCTAGCACGGGATGAGTGTGAAGATGAACTGGTGAGTTGGGATAACACACTCCTCCCCAGACAGAGGAGTTAAGTAACGGACACAGTTTCACTGAAGCTTACTAAATCCCCAGAAAAATAGCTTTTCATTCAAGAGAAATCGTTGTGTTTAAATCCCATGATTGTTAACAGCTTGTTCTTTCAAACCATTCTGCTGCTTGCAAAAGCAATGACCTAGCAGATGCATGTGGAGATGCTGAAGAAACATGGTTGGCTCTTGAAATTCAGACCACATTTATCCTTGATTTCACAATTATTAATTGATGATTGAAACAAGTTTTTCTGCTCCCAAGTAATTCTCAGATGGATTGGAACATACAGCAGACAGGCTGTGTTACACTAACTGCACTTTCCCAACAATGCACATTTGCAATGCCCTGTTGACTGGATGGACACCAAATGGCATAAACTTAGTTGTAAGGTCCAAGCAAGCCACAGCTGCTGTGCATGGAACTATACATCGCAGGGAGGGCAGCACTCAAGCAAGGCTGGCCTGGTGTCATGCACACATCAATCCCATTGGCATTAGTCCCACCCTGAATAAGGATGTTCCCACTGAACCCAGTAAGACTGCTCTGAGAATAGGATCAGGTCCAGATCCAGGCAAAGAGCAGCAGGGTGCTGGGGTGCAAGGGCAGCCCTGCCTCATGCCTCTTCTGCAGGACTGCAGCCCCGGGAAGCTGGGCTGGTTGGCACAGCTCTCCTGCTAAGGTCTGGCGATGTCCGGGCAGCCTCTGAGCCTGTGCTGAGTGTCCCCTGAAACAGCTCTGTGCATTCCCCTTCCCTTCCTTCTGCTTCCTCACTGGTGGCAGTAGAAGTGAGGATGAAGCTCAGCATCGCTGAGGTGACCGCCGCACATTGACATACACAGCCTTCCTCTTGTGGCCTGAAAGCTCCTCTAACTCAAAACACTTCCCAGCTTTTTTGTAGTCTTCTGCTCTGCCTCACCTTAGTCACGATGGGATCTAAACATGGTGTTTCAGCTCTTCTGGTATCTGGTGCCTCACAGCTGAAGTCCATGACCCCTAAATTTGAGAAGAGCTAATTAATGGGAGACATCATAACAGATGCGATAAAGAAGAAAGGCAAAAGCTAGCCTCCATCTCTGTGTCACTTAGAAAAAGGAAGGCCAGGTTTGAATTACATCAAGGGGAACAAATGGTAGCAATCAGGGGAAACTTGCAGATACTAATAATGATAACATACAGCCTGTCAACAAAAAAATGTGGATTTTCCTGCAATTAGTGGAATAAGGAAACAGTGGACAGTCGTCTGCTGGCAATGATTTAAGAAGAATGGCCTTCATTAAGAGTAGATGAACAAGATGACTATTTCAGCTCCCTTTTAACTATTTTCTGTAACTCTCTGCTCCTAAAGTGATGTTGAGATCAGAAACATTTTACTGCCAACATCAGACAGGCTCACATGTGCTCAGCATGCTTAATGTGTGCAGTTCGTCTGCAGGGATGTTCTCTTAAACACTGCAAGGTGGCTCACAAAAGCCATCCTTCATATTCTGCTCCTGACCTTACAACACTGAACAGATCTAAAGTCTTCCCAGTTCCAGGGAAGCGACTCTTTTATCCCATGTCTCTTTGGCTCACACACAGCAGTGTAGCTTTCATCACTTGCTGTTCATGGACATGGTGCTCACACCACTCCGTAAAAACATTATCTACTCTTGCATCATAGGAGAAGAGACAGGTATGTAAAATACTTAATAAGCACAGTTGGACTGGCAGTCAATACTGTTTACCACACTTACAGTATAGGATACAAAGATTATTGTGTAAACTTACCATATATGTCTTAAATGTTGCATGCATGCAAAAAATGTCACTTACCAACCCATCGATGCCAGGTGTCAGGTAAGGGATCTATCAGATGTGAGGGGTAAACTTGAGAGGTGTCCCTGCCAAAGTGGAGATCCCTGCCCAATGCTGAGGAGGGGGAGCTCAGTAGGCCCTTGTGGCTGCAGATATTTATAGTGTGAAGTGGTTGATTCCTAGTCCTGTATGGTACTGTCTTCATGTAGTTCTGACCATTTATCAGCCCAGTCTCCAGCCAAACCATTTCTGGGGGCTTGGTGCTAGATTCTCATGCAATAGGATTAATTTTCTTCTGCCTGGACCCAAACTACAACACAAGTGAGAAGGACATAGTTTGTGTGAGGCAGGAACCAGACCTGCCAACACTTGGGCTGTACCCAGCACAGAGACTTCCCTGCCTTGAACCTCTTCCCCATGGTGACAGCTGGGGAATATCCAATTGGACTTGGGTCTAAGGTCCCACATATACCCTGTAGGCAACTGGAGGATGTCTCCTGGCGACCAGCAGGCCTGAGCATCCCAGTTTGTGGGGGAGTTCACCTCAGCTCATGTGAAAATTCTATGGCTAAGCAGGGTGCTGTTTCAGTGCTGCTAACCCCAGCTGGGTGAGGGGAAGCTCTTTAGACCTGGTCTGCTTTGCCTCCAGAGCAGTGTCCCATGGGCTTTTGCTACACAGATCCCTGAACTCCCAAAATCTGCTCTCTTAAGTTCAGGGGTTTGATTCTGTTCTTTATCTTGGTCACTTCTTTCACAATACTCAACTTCACAGTCTCATGATCGCTCCATCTTCACACCTTCGACCAGTTCCTCCTTGGCCATGAGCAGCAGTCCAGAGGAACGTCACCCCTGTACAGCTGGTCAGCTGGCTGTGTCTAGAAGTTATTCCTGACACTTTCCAGAAGTCTGGGTTGCAGCACCCAGCCCTGCTGCCTCCCACACCTTGCCAGGGTGCTTGGTGTCCCTCAGGAGTCCAGGGGCCTGTGATCAGGAGGCTTCCTCCAGCCTTCCCGAGGAGACTTCATATCCGATGGTCTGTAGCAGATACCTGCCGTGATGTCTGGCCCCTCATCCTCACCCACTTTTCCAAGGCCAATCCCTGTGATGTGGGCTATTCCTTTTCCCAGAGCACATGCCACCTCACCTGGCTTTCCAGAAGAGCCTGTTCCCAGGGCGCTGCCTGCTCTGTCATTACAGGGAAGGAGTCTTTATTCTGTTGCCAGCAGTCATAAGCCTCCAGACTTCCTTCTCTTGGGAGGCTCCATCCACAGCTCCTTTAAGCCTGGTATCCCGCTTTTCTTCCTTCATGCAGTGCAGTCCTGAGGCATTTTGCCTGCAGAGTCTCAGAAAAGACCCTCTTGGTCCCCGTGTCTGTAAAAATCTATCTCCCTCAGTGCCCTGTAAACCAGCTGCTGCTACCGGGGTTGAGGCTGGGCTCCCTTGCCTTCCCTTTCAGCTTACCTGTCATCCCCTGCAGGCAGCCAGGTTCATTTCCATCTCTAAAATATTCACCACAAAATTTGGCTTGTTCAGGAGATAAAATCCTACTGCTGAGCACCTAATTCTTTTAATTATGCTGCATTGCAGGATGGCTCCAGGAAGGGGACTTCCACATGCTGTGCTTTCAAAACCACTGTTGCATGGGGAGTGGTTCAGCACATCAGCACGGTTATTGTGGCCTTTGAAGTGATAAAGGTTATGAATGTTATCATTCTGGATGATGATTTCTGCTGCAGACTGGGACCAGCTTCTGTGTTCAGTAGCAGTTATTACATTGTGCATGATTTGCCGTTGCAAACTGGCTACCCCTTAGTACCACTGCTCAGTTCCAGTGATGTGGGAACGCCTGTTCCCTGGTGTGTCCTAGGTCCCAAATTAACTTCTCACAGTGCTACAACAAGGTGTGAGCTGTGCAAGCACACGCAGTAACGTTTATGAAGGTGCTGAGCACGGACTTGACCTGTCTTCATTAGGCATCCAGTCTAACCCCGGCAGTGTATGACACAGGCTCAGGACTTCTCCTGGGACGTGCCCACTGGAGGTGCAGGCTCTGGTGTAGCCCAGATCAGACACCTGGCTTTACACAGGGGAAGCTGGGCTTAATTTCATCCCAGTCCCTTTGAGGCTCAGGAGAAGCCAGACTGCAGACTCCAAGAGGGAATCACACATCCCAGGGCTGTCTGGCAGAGACCTTCCAGAATAAGGAGCCAGAGGAGGTTTCTGGGTTTGCCTGAGGCTGTGTCTGCCAGAAGCCACAGCCACAGCACCCAGTGTCCACATCAGGTGTGTTCTGTAGCTCCCCCACCGCTCTGAGCAGCGGCTCACTGCTCTCCCACACAGTGGTATCAGCTGGTCACCACATGTGTGGTGGTACCACAGTGTCCCAGGCAGGGCAAGAGGGACGTGATGATTTACTGTTTCTGGTTCCCTTTTCTCTCCAGGAGAACAGCCATTACACAGACGTGGAGGATGCCAGACTACAGTAACCAGGTACAGCTCACGCTGCTTTTTAGAGGCTGATTCTGAGCAAAAGCTTTCTTTCCATGCATGTTGGGGTGGTTGCTGCTTCAGAAGATGTTCTTTCTCACTGATCCTCAGTGTTTTCCTAGCACTGAGCCTGGCTGCTCAGCTGAGTCACAGACCAGCCCCCCACTCCCTTTCCTAAATCACAAATCTTTGAGGTGCAAGGAAAATGATGTACCTTCGTCCTGCCCTTCTCTACTTGCAGCCCATTCAGAACAGCAGTGAGCAACAGTGTGAGGAAAGCACGAGGCTAAACCCTGTCCTGGCACGTTGAGCAAGACAAGCTGAATTGAAGTGCTGCTGTCATCTCTACCTGGCATTCAAAAGGAGAAACATGGCCTGACATCTTCCATCCATCTGTAAAGCAAAGACAAAGAAACCCCATCATCCCAGTGAATCCCCACTACCCTGTGCAATGGATTCAGAGCTCTGCAAATAGGAGAGGCAGGGTCCAAACCTTGCACAATCCAGAACCATCACTGACCAGATAATGGAGAGCAGTTGTGTCACCAAATGAGTCAGAGATGTTATGTTAATGAGTCAGCTTTTTGTAGGAGAGGAGGGAGAGCTAAGCCTAATCCAATAAAGACATTTTTTCCCATGCTAGGTGAGAGCAAGAGCATTTGCTAACTGGGGGAGAAGTACTGTCTCAGTTTGGACAGTTTGAGTTCTCACTCTAAAGATCATGCTGAGGAAGAGGGTGTGGGGTGAGCTGTCCTCCCAGAGCGGTCACGTCCAGTCGTGTCTCTTTTACCCCATAAGCTGCTGATAGTACAGGGTCAATTCCAGGAGTCAGTGCTGGTGCATGTGCTATGTCTGTGCATCTGCTTGAAGAGAGGGGAAGGGGAAAGGAAGCTGCCTGCAGGAAACAAGTGATGCCAGGCAGGAGACACAAAGCATACATCAGCTTCAGTGATCCAGAGAATGGTTTGTCTCCTCATTCTCCGCTGGGAAACCACGATGTAAAGGCTGGCAAGTTGCTGCAGAGTGAGGGGGTTCAAGTGCTATGTGGATGAGACCCTTTTCTTGGACCAGCTGCAAGGGGTGTAATCCAAGCACTTTTCCAGTGCCAGAGACATCAGCCCCTTTCCCAGGGTGCCCCAACCTCTCTTTGTCTTCACACTGACCTGGCACACTGGGAGAGCATGCGACAGCTCCTGCTCCTGACTGCAAAGGCATCCAGTCTCCATCACCAGTCTCCATCACCATTCTCCATCACTGGTCTGATGATCTGCACAGTGCGACAACTGGCCTGAGCATAAAGCGACTGGTAACGGTGAATACCCCGAGCATGATGCATGTGAGTGTGCAAGCACCTCCCCTGCCTACCCAGATTCAAGCTGGTTTTGATCCGTGCCATGTCCTGCAAGTACAGGGCTGCAGCAGCCAGCATGCAGCTTATCATGGGAACCCCCTTACACCAGGTCTCTCAGCCTTTCTCTTCTTGTTCGTTCCTCCTTACCCAGTTGTTCTGAGTTCCAGGATAGATGGGACTGAAACTCACACAGCACTTTACTCAGTCACTCAGATGTGTCCTGCCCATCTCTCCTCTTCCCCTCCATAACACATATATACAGGTCAGTGCTTTGAATCCAGACCAGTGTCCACACCTCCTCCGTGGTCAAACTCTCCCACAAAACATGTCCCCCTCCCCAGGTCTCACAGAGTGCTCCCGTGCTCAGAGCCAAGCCTCAGCTACAGCATCCCTCTTCAAAGGGTGAAGGGGAAAACAGGTCCTGGGGCAAAGCTTCCCTCCCCTGAGGGCCATTGTGGAGCAAGCATGGCTCTTGAAGCACAATGTTTTATTTGCGTTTCTTAGTTTCCAAGAATTCATGAGGGATTTAAGGGATAGCCGTGCTTTCCCCTACCTTTTCCCGGTTCCTGTACAATTTATCCACTGTGTTGTACTGAGCCGTTGTAGAGCTGTTTTCTAGGCTTTGAGAGATGAGCTGCAGTTTTTGTTATGAACTGACTGTGATGCTGATGTGTGGGAGAAAGGTGACCTTGTACATACAATCCTGTATAATAAAAGAAAGAAATCTAATTTGCTTCTCTCCGTGTCTTGCATACACACATACATACATACACCCATCCACATATACATACACACATACACATGTACACACACACATACACACACACCTACACACATACATACACACATACACATGTACACACACACATACACATACACACACACCTACACACATACATACACACATACACATGTACACACATACACACACACCTACACACATACACATTTAAACACACACATACATATGTACATACACACCTACGCACATACATACATACACACCTACACACATACACACACACCTGCACACATACATACACATGTACACACACACACACACATACATACACACACACATACACACATACATACACACACACATACACACATATACGTATACGTATACATACACATACACACACACATCCTTTTTTCCTCTATTTCAGAGAAGTCTTTTCCCTTCCTAAGCTTCCACTCTGCCCACAGGATTTACTTTCCCTTACACAAGGTATATCCCACTGGGCTGAGCCAAATGTCTGCATTCACAGGGGCTCTGGGACTCTTCCTCTGGAGGCCTGGGAAATCATTTGATGCAGGAGAGCAGGGTACAAATCCAGGCCTTTAATCTCTGGACTTCACACGGGCTCAGCTCATGAGAGACTGGAAGAAATAAGGTTGCTATTCCAGTTTGCACAAGGCTAGTAAATGCCCCTTAAACACAGTGTGTTCTGGCTGTCTCCCCAGTCCCTTCCTCAGCAGAGCAAAGCTCACACAGTGTTGCCAGCTGCACGTGTTCACTGTAGTAAGCACCCAAACCCTGGCACATTTGGCAACTGAATTGTGTTGAGAGGGCACCAGGGACCACATGGGGAGAAGGCAGATGATAACCATTTACTTTCCCAGTCCCTAGGAGGTCTGCTGAGCCTGGCCTGAGCCACAGAGGGCAGCACTGGAGGTCAAAGCTGCCTATTGCATCTATTTAAGTTCATGGTGAGGCTGGGGATGCTTGAACATCCGTCCATCCATCCGTGCATCCATGCATGCATCCATAGAATCATAGAATAGTTAGGGTTGGAAAGGACCCTAAGATCATCAAGTTCCAACCCCCTGCCATGGGCAGGGACACCTCACACTAAACCATCTCACACAAGGCTCTGTCCAACCTGGCCTTGAACACTGCCAGGGATGGAGCATTCACAACCTCCCTGGGCAACCCATTCCAGTTCCTCACCACCCTAACAGGAAAGAATTTCCTCCTTATATCTAATCTAAACTTCCCCTGTTTTAAGTTTTAACCCATTATCCCTTGTCCTGTCACTACAGTCCCTAATGAAGAGTCCATCCCCAGCATCCCTATAGGCCCCCTTCAGATACTGGAAGGCTGCTATGAGGTCTCCATGCATCCTTCTCCAGGCTGAACAGCCCCAAATTTCGCAGCCTATCTTCATACAGGAGGTGCTCCAGTCCCCTGATCATCCTCGTGGCCTCCTCTGGACTTGTTCCAACAGATCCATGTCCTTTCTATGCTGAGGACACCAGAACTGCACACAATACTTCAGGTGAGGTCTCACGAGAGCAGAGCAAAGGGGCAGGATCACCTCCTTCGACCTGCTGGTCACGCTCCTTTTGATGCAGCCCAGGATACGGTTGCTTTCTGGGCTGCAAGCGCACACTGAAGCCGGCTCATGTTCATTTTATCATCAACCAGCACCCCCAAGTCTTTCTCCGCAGGGCTGCTCTGAATCTCTTCTCTGCCCAGCCTGTAGCTGTGTCTGGGATTGCTGTGACCCAGGTGTAGGACCTTGCAGTTGGCATCCATCCATCCTGCCATCAGTCACCAGTTCACTTCAAGTTCAGGAAAGCAGCAGCATCAGACTAATGACTGGTTGTCTTAATGGCTAGGAAGGAGGAACGGTGGGGGGGGAAGAGGGGAAGAATAAACACAAATCAAAACTTTTGGCCATCAAGAAGATCAAATCAGCTCAACCTTAGGTCCATTCAGCCAGGTACTTGCGCTCTGAGAGCAATCTCAGTGCCTCGGAGGAGGGCACAGCACTTCCCTGCTCATCTCTACCCCATCACCTTCCCCACCAGCCAAACACAGCCTGGCACTGGGCTGGGGCCAGGTGACTGCAGCACCATGAAGCTCATCAGCTTCAGGCCATTAGAGCATGGTGGAGGCATCCTAGCAAACATTGGTTTGATTTTGTTGATTAATTGGGGGGAAAGTGAGGGACTTTGGGAACCCTTACGGCAATTATTGGCAGTTATGAATGGCAGTTACTAGTTGTAGCATACATGACTTCATTGGCAGTTATGTATGGGAAGCTACTGCCATTGGCTATAGACAGGGCCTCAACAAAATGAGTTATGGGTTTTTCATGCTCATTGAGTTCTGTGTGTGACCACGTCCACATAAAGAGGCGAGGGCACAGCAGTGGGGTGGTAAGGGGAACACACACCACCTCTGTCACCCCTTAAGGCCATAGAGCAGCTGCAAAGCTTCCTGCTGGCTTGTCTGGGTCCATCAGGAGAGGAGGAGTGGGAGAGGAGGTGTCACCCCATCCCTCTGAGCACTGCTTGCCCAGGGACGGAGAGGGAGGGTAGGGAATGGCAGATGCTGATGGAGGGACATGAGGCCCAGGAGCAGAGCAGGAAGGGAGAGCACATGGTCCAGAGCAGGAGGGGCTGTAGAGGTTTAAGGATTCCACAGTAGTTACAGTGAGCAGGGTACAGACAACGCCATTGTGCTATCAGGATCACAGTCTGCTCCCGTTCCCTGACTCGCCCAACCCATCTTCCCAAGTGTGAGCACGTGTGTGAAATACAGCATGGGGTGCTGCACACTCAGAGCACAGCACAGCACCTCAGCCACAGTCCATCCATCCTCATCCCCAACCCCAGCCTACACCACACTGCTGTTACAGGGGAGCAGACAAGAGTGAAGTGCAGAAGCCTCGTTACTGGGCTTGTCCTGATGAACAGGAAGATTTGTGGTGCTCCTCAAAAGCATTTTAAACATTATGACATGAAAAGATGTGCTAGGTCTTACTAGCTCTTGAATGAATATAGCAGGGTCCCACCCAACCTCTTCCCACGATCCATTGTCCCCATAGTGTCACTCCATGTAAATTATCCCTGTCCTGCTGGAACATGGGAAGATAAAGGTTGGGCCAGTCCATTATCCCCAGCATTTCCCGTTTGACAGCAATTTATTCATCTGCACATTCTGAAGGAAAACAATCAGCATAAACTGAGCAGCTCAAGTGAACATAAAACACAGTTTCCATCTTGTGAACTGGAAACAAGGAATGCTTTTGTTAAAGGCTTTCCCCCCCACCCACAAAGGCAAGATCTCATTACCAAGAGTCCTGGACCTTGCTTGGCTTCTCACATTTGCTGCTGTGCTTGTTGCCATCCCAGCTGCGTTTGTTGCAAACAAACCCAGAGGTCTCTGTGTCCCTGCTGCCTTGCCAGCACCTCTGGAAAGAAAATGAGAACCATCTGAGGTTGCCAAAACACTTTGGCATTGATGTGCTGCTCTGGGTGGGAACAGCAGGTGTGCAAGGAGTTTTGGTGCCCCGCTTTTTCATATGCTGGCCTTGGCAGTTTCTAAAGCAATAGAGTAGGGTTATTGCAGTGCAAATCCTCCTTTTATGTGCTTCTCGAGATGGAAAGACCAAAACACCTCTAAATCTTGCATTCAGTTTGAGTCAGGAGATACTTTGTTGTGCCCTATTGACTTGAATAAATCCCTTTAATGAGCATCACAATTAAAGTCCATGCAACACTTTGGAAATACTTCAATTCCCACAGCTGTAATAGGATATGTTCTTTGGGGAACTTGTGAAATCCAATTGCCAGCTCTGTGAGAGTTTTTGTATCCATCCTGCAACATCTTCCCATTATCTTCAAGAGATTTAATTCCAGATCTTTCCTCTTGTCAAGAAAGTTATGGAAACATTTGGAGACATGACCACGAACCCTAAGGGCTCCTGTGGATTCTGTCCATCCTTTGCCAGGAAAACACTCCCAAGCCTTGGATTGGGCATGGTCTGATGCCAAAAGGACTCAACCCATGCACCAAATCCCCTGTTAGTGTCTGGAAGAGGGGCTCAAGCAGTCGTTCTTGCCTGTACTGAGCCCCACACCACTGGCACTGCTCACGTACCCATCATAGTGATGTGTGGATGGGTACGTGTCAGTACGGACACACTCTATCACTTTAGCAAGAAAACCCTCAAGTTTAGCCCACATTTATTTCCTAGCAGGTAGATTCTTTTCTCTGACAGTTTGAGAGGGTTCCTCAGAATTTCCCCCAGATCCCAGCTACATCCTCCCAGTGCTCGCAGCCCCAGCGATTCACCCAAAGGAGACACAAAGAGAGTACATCAAGATAGACGAGATGAGAAAGGGGAAAACGAATTATCCTAATAGGATGGGATTTTTATTGAGACATCCAGCTTTTGCTGTCATCACCATTGGTTGTGTATGGAGAATGTCTGCCTTGGAGAATTGCTAAACACATGGCAGGGACCAGCTTAAAGAGTCTGTTGAACTTGAACCAGTAAAGAAACAGTGAGAAAATGACCACACAGAGGATATACAAAGAACCCAACTGAGAGACAGAAAAACCCTGCTCATACCTTAATTCATATGTGGCAATAGAAAACATAGAGACAGCACCCAGTGGGGAAATAAAAGACTTTATATAGTCTAATCCTCTCAGTACTTCAGAAGACAAAGGCTGGCCATAGAGATGGTGTGACAGAGCACTCAATGGGAATGCAGAGGGATGGGCTGTAGCTGTGGGCTGTTAGTTCCTACTTCGGACTCATTCCCATGCTCCTCACAGCAGTCCCTTCTCCCCTTCCTCTGGGTTCCTGCCTCCTTTTAAGCACTATTTCAACCCACAAGGCTGTGGATATAGAAGACCCACTGTGAATATCATACTCCTCTGGAAAACATTCTATGTGTAACAGGCAAAGCATAGTGCACTGGGCATCACAATCCAAATTAGAAAGGTAAATCTGATATACAGAGTCACATTTGTAAGAGCAGAGCTCTCAAAAGACAGTATTTCAAGACAGCAGGAACACTAACCCAGAACTAGTGCACACTCTGCACACACAGCCACTACCTTTCTGATTGCATTTCTGATTTTTCCTCTATGGCATTTGCATACCTACCTAATCCTCACCTTTTGCTATTTCTATACATCATGCTTAATCTTATTTTGTCATTAACTATGTGTTTCCCTTCTGTATTCAAGGACCCGTCAGCCTTCACAGTAGAACTCCTTTCTGCTGCACAGGGATGACCACAGCTCCATCACTGGTAAAACAGCAGGAGCAGGACCCCTGTGGTGGCAGCAGGACTTGCGAGATGCCAGTGGGGGATGCTGGGCTGCAGAGGGGAGGTTAGCACAGGCAGGAGGGGCTCCGAGCCACAACGGTGCTCCCCATGTTTGCTTGGGGGTTCTTTCTGCTGGTTGCTGCTGAGCCATTCAGGGAGGGGAGGACAGGCTGGGCAGCACAGCTGGGACATCCACTCATCTTCACCCTGTGCTCCAGCTTGGTCTTCTCCTCACTGCTAGGCAGATCTGCTTCATACCCACATAGGCCAAAGCATCCTGTCTCCTGATTTTGGCCACCTCAGAAGACACTTCTCTGCCCACAGCATCACCATAAGGCACAGATATGGCTCCAGCCCCAGCACACTCATAGAATCTCAGACTGGTTTGGGTTGGAGGGAACCTTTAAGCTCATTCAGTTCCAACCCCCTGCCACGGGCAGGGACACCTTCCACTAGAGCCGGTTGATCCAAGCCCTGTCCAACCTGGCCTTGAACACTGCCAGGGATGGGGCATAGATGAGCACTCGTCATTCTTTAAGCCTGAACATGTTCTTGGTTGGGGGCAGGAATTAATGGCCACCTCCCTCATCCAGAACAAAGTGTAGAGGCAAACAATGTGTTTGAGCACACAGCTTAAATGAATCTGAGAGAATGGAGTAGGCCTGGACACAAAAACAAATTGTCATGTACAAAAACTTGGAGATTACACGGGCAGCCGCAGGCAGCCCCAGCATCAGGGAGACCTCAATGGACACCCCAGCCACAAATGTAAATAACAGTGTCAAGAGAACCCAAGAGACAGCTCCTGCCGATGAAAGAAATGCAATCCTCGCTGCTGGCTGGGACTTGTAGAAGAGCAACTCATTGTGTGAGGGTGTCCGAAAGTGCAGAGACAATGCAGCAAAGAAAAATGCTTTAAGCTTCGTTTCAAATGAGCTCACATTACCAGAACTTATTTTTTTGTGTTCATGGTGGAAAAAAGGCAGTTTTGGTGCTGAACAAGGGCATAGCACAAGGCCTGCAGCAGGCTCTGAGGACCATGAGCAGCACAGAAAGCCATTTTAGTCCACAGAAAGCCATTTTAGCCATTAAAAAGAACTAAACCCTACTTTTTCCTTGCCTTGTTTTCAAGATGAATTACATCAAGCTTTCCTCCCTGTAACAACAGCAATAAAGCTCCCTTTTCCTTTTTTAATGAAATGAATATTAGAAGAAAAGCATTTTAAGATACATTAGAAACAACAAGATCCAGCTGTGTCACGTAACACTGGTGACACTTAGGGCACAAGCATGTTTTGCTGTCAGTCACACAGTCCCGCTCCACCCCGAGTGCAGTGTTCCCATATGGAAGAAACAAACGCACACATTCCATGGGATAATTACCCAAAGCAATACTGGGGAAAGAAACAAAGATTTTAAAACTAAGTTGCTTTGGTACAGAATGTATAATTAAGGGAGCTGCTTCTGTGTTAGAAAACCCGAAGTCTCTGCGAGCCCAGAGACCCACTATGAAAGATGCAGTGGGCTGAAGACAGGGGCATTTCTCCATGGTATTACCCATTTCTGCTGGGTATTCAGGAGAAAAATTAGTAATTACAAGATGTAAAGTTATGACTGTTTTATTCCAGAAATATACTGTTATTTGCAATATGTAAAGAAGAAAAAAGGATGAACAGCAGGCTTACACAGCGAGGAACAAGCCTGGTGTTACAGTCACAAGCAGAAAGGAAGTGAGCTAGCATTCCTCTTTCCGCAAGGAAAAGCCAATTCCTCGTATCCATCAGGCAGCAACGTGTTTCCAGGGCCAGCTTAAATTTCTGCTTCTACTATGGTTGCTCCCTTGGGCTTGTGACAGAGACTAACACAGGTTCAGCCATATTCTATATAGAGGATATATAAGAATGCACAGTGTGTATACATGTGTGTAATACCTATGTGAATACATCTGTGTATCTTAGCTATATTAATCTATGTTGAAACACCTACAGTAAAAGCACAGTTTCCCTAAGCTCTTCCTAAAACTAAAAGACTGAAATGCCCCTGGAGGCACCTCCCTGTCTTTACTGGGGATTATAGAAAGAACTGAAAACAAAGGATTTCTTAGTCAAGGGACTGGAGCCAGATGAGGTCCCTTCAAACCAAAAGTTCTACAAGGGAGGTAGAGCTTCTCCTGTAAAGATCAGCAAGAATCCTTGAACCTGTTTCTCTTTAGGATGCCACAATTCCCAGGAAATGTCTTCCTTCAAAAGCATCAGGATCAGTGACCTTTCCTCATCAGCTCTCTGCATTGAAACACATACACTGAGGGAAAGGAAACGTGGAATTGTGCTGTCTTCTCACCATAGGATTTTACAGTTTATCTAACATCCTTTTAGCTATTAACCCAAATCAGAGCCATTACAGGAATGTTTTCCCACAGTTGACAGACACCTGGGCCTAGACCAAGCCATGATTTAGGTTAACTGCCCAAATGACCCTGTTCTGCTGCAGAAAGCAGAATATGAGGTAGAGCCATGTAGGTCAAACCTAGCCCTGGCTGATCCCCATGAACACTGTGAGAATCCAAACGTGCAGACTTCAGCTGTAGGCTGCCTTTGCACTGCTGGAAAAGCCCAAGAGAGGCTTTCATCAGGGCAGGCTTGTCCCAGTACCTGACCACTGTCTCCAACCTGTTTCTGACCATTTCCCTTCAGGGACACCAAACGGACCATTTTCCCATCATTTATGAGAAAAGTGAAGCAAAAGGGAAGAGTGAGCAGAAGAACAACAGTTAACAGGAGAGCTCAGAAGCAGGGTAAGTGAACCCAGCCTTACCATCCAGGGTTGGATGTACATCCAGACTGATGTCCTGCCTCTGGCAGGGGCCAGACATGGATTGCTCAGGGAAGAGCTTGCACTGCACAAACCCACCTCCTGGGAGAGCAGCCGCTTGTCAAACAGAATGCTACAGATTATATTCTGCTGCTCAGGCAACATGGGACTAACTTTTACTATGGCAAAACCAAGCTGAAAACAGAAAAGCAAGCATTTTGGAAGCTGGTGTACTCTCGCAGCTGCTTGTTCTTACAGCTGAACTGGCAGCTCTTGTGCAGCTGCAGTTTGGTGTTAAACATCTGTCTTCAGTTCTTCCTCAAAGCTTGGCCTCTCGTTTGCTTGGATACTGTTCTATTAGGCTGGTAATCTGGAATAAACTTCTAGGACACAAATGAACAAAGAGGCAGAACAGATAGCTGGGGAAATGTCATTTAAAAGATTAACAGATAAATTCTAATGAATTACAGCCATCAGCATCACACTTGACTTTCTGAGCTTTCCTGCTGTTTCCGTTTCTGTACCTCCTCCACCAGACACCATCACGCACAGTTTTGCCTGACTACAGCAAAACATCCCATGCATCCCATGCAAACCTTGTCCTGTTTGCAGCAGCAGCTCTGAACGTTGCTTTTTCCTCTTGCTTACAGTCATAGGTGACCAAGTTTCCCTGACGAGCAGGCCCACGACTGACACAAACCAGGGATCTTAGGGAGTGCTGTACATGGCAGGACACAGTACTGGTGACCCACAGTCACTAACGACACACAGCATGAACCAGAAATCCCCACTCCCAATAGCAATTATAAATGCTTCTCCTTCTTTTTACCATTTCTGATGACAGAAATACTACTGCTGTGATAAAATCTTTGTTCTAGACCAAGATTGTTCTGTTCTATCTGTTCTAATTGCTTCTGTTGTATCCCATGGGATAAATCCCTGGAGGAAAGAGAGGTCCAAGAAAGCTGGTTAATACTCAAGGATCAACCCCTCCAGTCTCAGAAACTACGCATCCCAGCAAAGAGGAATTCAGGCAAGAATGGAAGGAAGCCTGCATGGATGAACATGGAGCTCCTGAACAAACCCCAACGTGAGAAGGAAGCCTACAGAGCATGGAAGCA
Organism: Neopsephotus bourkii; assembly: GCF_033783945.1. NCBI lineage: Eukaryota > Metazoa > Chordata > Aves > Psittaciformes > Psittacidae > Neopsephotus > Neopsephotus bourkii. The sequence continues at coordinate 1,393,622 of NW_026902137.1, forward strand.
AGAACAGTAGCCTGGGAGGAACATAGAGAAATTGTCTGAGCAGCCAGTGATGAGGCTGGGGAAGTTAAAGCCTTGACAGAATTACATCTGGACAGAGCCAGGCACCGAGAAAAACTTCTATAGGTACGTTGGTGGTAAACAGGGAAAACATGGGACCCCTCTGAAAGGAAAAGGGAGTCCTGGTTACCTGGCATAAGGAGATTGATGTCATCTTCCTTGTCAAGGTGCTTGACACTGTCCTGCACATCATTTATCTAGACATGGATTCAATGGGTAGACCACTCAGTAGATAAGGAATTGGCTGGATGGTCACAAGCTGTGGTCAGTGGGTTGATGTCCAAGTGGAGACCAGTGACAAGCGGCATCCCGCAGGTGCTGGGACCAGTGCAGTTTAGCACCTTTTTTGTCGACATGGACATGGGGATTGAGCATCCCCAGCAAGTTTGCTGATGACACTGAGGTGTGTGGTGAGGTCAACACACTGGAGGGAAGGGATGGGATTCACAGGCAGTAGAGGTGGGACCAGGAACCTCATGGAGTTCAGCAAAGCCAAGTGCAAGATCCTGCACATGGGTCAGGGCAATCCTCAGCACAAACACAGGCTGGGAGAGACTGGATGGAGCAGCCCTGAGGAGGAACTTGCAGGTGTTGGGTGAGAAGCTTCCCATGACCCAGCTTCAGTGTGTGCTTGAGCCCAGAACCCCCCCGTGTGCTGGGCTGCACCCCCAGAGCATGAGCAGCAGCTCAGGGAGGGGATCCTGCCCCTCTGCTGTGCTCTGGGGAGACCCCCCCTGCAGCCCTGATCCAGCTCTGGGGCAGCAGCACAAGAGGGACCTGGAGCTGTTGGAGCGAGGCCAGAGGAGGCCATGGAGATGCTGCGAGGGCTGGAGCAGCTCTGCTCTGGAGCCAGGCTGAGAGAGCTGGGCTGGGGCAGCCTGGAGAAGAGAAGGCTCCTGAAGGGGAGACCTTAGAGCAGCTCCAGTGCCTAAAGGGGCTGCAGGAGACCTGGAGAGGGGCTTGGGACAAGGGCCTGTAGGGACAGGCCAAGGGGAATGGCTTGAACCTGCCAGAGGGGAGACTGAGCTGAGCTCTTAGGCAGAAGCTCTTCCCTGTGAGGGTGCTGAGGCGCTGGCACAGGGTGCCCAGAGAAGCTGTGGCTGCCCCATCCCTGGCAGTGTTCAAGGCCAGGTTGGACACAGGGGCTTGGAGCAAGCTGCTCCAGTGGAAGGGGTCCCTGCCCGTGGCAGGGTTTGGAACTGGATGAGCTATAAGGTCCTTCCAACCCCAAAACATTTTATTCTATGGTATCAGTAATGTTCAAGCTGACTGACAGCAAAATGCCTTCCATATTAGTCTCCCAGGACCTTCCATGACAAGCCTCAATTTCTTTTGCATATTCTGGGCTGGAAAACATGAAAGGAACAGACCTTTGATTCTATTTCTATGATTCTATGACCTGCCACAGCTTCGCTAAGATGTACGAGCACTCTGGCCATGGCAGGAGCCATGGAGAGGAGCAACACAGTTGCATCACTATGCTCTTTGTTAGCTCCCAAGCTCCTCCCCAACCGTTCAAACACAAATTCCATTCTGCTCTGTCTCAGTACCTAAAAATAAATAAACCTTCATCAGTACCACACAGCCAATTTTCAGCTCACAAAGCATGGAGGAACACAGTTTGTCTGCCTCCAAATACACACCTGCATGCAGATCCAAGTCAAAGCTACCACCTTACTCTATCAGACTCCAGCCTTAGCTGCTTACTTAGGTTCAACTTAAGTACAAAACCCTATTGCCTCTGAACATACACCTGCACCTCAAACTTTTACCACCCCTACAAGCAGCAAGAAGTGCTTGTGTTCACACACCACCCTTGTGGTAAATCATATCCACTTTGAATGTGGGCTGGAAGGTAATTTAAAAACATTAAAACCAAATCAGCTCCTAAACACAGAACTTCTTATGCATCAGTGAGGTTATTCCACATCGAGTCTACAGCTCAGGATGCTGCACTCAAATGCTAGTTATCCAAACCTTCAGCATTTCATGCAGACTCAAAATATATCTTTTAAGATATACCTATAAAGCTCTTTTGTGAGCTAGGAGAGCTCACAGGTGCTCACAGCATTGAACATTTATTGATTTATTAACTTCCTCTTTTTGATCCAAATATAGTTGAACTCAAACTTCGTATTTAATGCACTGAACTACAGCATAGCCATACATTCTAAGGTATGTTAAAGGTATCTGACACAGGAAAAAGCAAGCATTTAAAAACAGAAAGTACCATTGGCCTCAGTTTTTTCAGTGTGTCCCAACAGCAAGTCACCGAAACAAAAAGGCAACTAGCATTTCTCCAAATGATTTTACTTCCAACAGGAGAATGCCTATTTGCTAGAGAAAAAACAATACAACAATAATGTTACAAGAGGCACTGATCCTGGCTTTATTCACTTAAAGATACATCCAACATTAGTTATAGCTCACTTGAAATTCAAAATGCTTTTAGGAAACCAACCATAAATCCTTGATTTTTGCCTTACAGTGCTGTCAGGTTTTCAAATAGCAAGTAGATGACTTCCCGGCAAGACTGTGTTCTGTATTAACATACATACAAAGATTGAAACTTGGTAGAAACCCTTCAGTTTCTGGTATTTGCATTCAGCAAATGATAACTGTTTCCTCTGGGGAGGCTACTCTGCTTACCTGCAGGGATGGGTGCCTGGGGTCCTGAGCTACTACACCATATCCTTGGCGATTCTAATGAAAACTGTCCCACTCAGGGTACTCAAGAGGGACTTTCCTCCCTGGTTGCATCTTTGTACTTGGCAGCTGTAACAAAATCTCTACAGCACTAGAAAAAACTAGTTAGGACAGCACTGGGCACGTCCTCTAGAAGTAGTGACAGTGGCTGCTAGCAAAGAGAAGTGCGCGTTAGGAGCAAGGAGCATAATGTGTTAGTCTACAACTCAAACTACTTGGCAGTATCTTCTGTAAATTCAAGATTTACGTAAGACAGTGTGCTGCAGCCATCATTAAATGATGTTACTGATATTTAAGGGTTTTTGCTGCATTTAGTTAGATCCTTTTTAAAGTGAAGAGTGCAGGACTTAAGAAATAGAAACATTTCTTCTCTATTAGAAATTGCAAATTTGAGTACTATGACACTATGAAAGCTTACAGTACAGTTCAATTCTGTTAAAATTCAGCATCAGTACGGTGTCTGAACTATTTCAGAGCTACATTCTGCCTAAGCAGTTATCAACAAGTCCTGATGTCACTTTTTGTGCAAAATGCATCCCCTATAAATGTGGCTACAAAAGCACGCGCAGTTCTCTCTTGTTGGTGTATCACCCCTGTGATTTTCTGTGACTCGTTTCTCTGTTTAATGACAGCCTAAACTAAAAATAAGCTTCTTATGTAAAAGCAAAATAACTTTTATCTTAAACTTTATTCTGGGTCTTGGACATAGTTCAGTGATACGATCTGCAGAACAATATGCCAACCATTCCCATGAGCTGTTTAAAAGCGGAAACTGAAGGAAAAATCCAAATCATAGACACTCACTGTTATAGTATCTTTAATTTATCTTGTGTTTTACAGAACTGTGTATGGATTAAAAAGCACCTCCTTTCCCATCACGTTCCTTACAGTTGGTAAAATGTATTCAATGAGCAAATGTATGTGAACAGCTTGAGGATCTGCATCTTGCAAGGATTTCACAGACCAATCAAAAGCCAAATTTCCTGTAGTTTTTACAATCTTGTTTTAATACAATGGTAAATCCATTCCGATTGTAAACCTGTCCAGTCATATCTCCCCAGAACACTTTGCAAAATCCAGTGTTGATTAGCAAACTAGTTAGCTTTGGCACGGAGCTGTGCTCTCTTGCCTGTGACAGCCTGGAAACCAGTTTTGATGCTGGCGACGGAGCAGCGAGAGTGGCAGGTCTCACACTGCAAGAAATATAATCTGGTGTCCTTCTGTAGGATTGTGTCCGGTGACCGACACGTATGACAGGTGACATACTCCTCTGCAGAAAAGGAATTGAGTGGCAGTTAAAAAATCATGCATTGTCAGCAGACAAGCCACCACTTCTTCAGCCTTTAGTTTAACAGTTGCCTTGAAAGGCTGTTCAAGTGCATTTACTTAGAAGTGGCTTACTATGAAAACCACAGAGGTTGAGGCAAATTAAAAATTCCCTTTAGTTCCCAAGTTAATAAAGACTAGGTTTCAGATGGAACATTAAGTGCTGACACTGGTGCTTTAAAAACAACAACCACTAGTTAAGATTTCCCACTGGCGTTCCATAACTTCCTCTGCTGAAACAGCAACTCCGTGACACAGACAGAACATTAAAGAAGTACATTTTGTTACATATAAGCTACAGTACTTTGAATAGCAGTCTGTGACAGGCACAATGTACTTGTTAATTAGTGTGTACAACAAATTAAAATCAAATTAAACACAAAAATAACATTAGAATTAACAATCACTGTTTTCCATAGTCCTCAACGCAAAGATATGATAATCAGGAGCAAAAATGCAATTCCCAAATGCTCTTACTGTTTTCTTTGGTATATTTTAGTGCCAGGACAGAGTACAACCTATGTGCTTATTAGAACCAGGGTAGAACCACCTGTACTTGCATTATTCCATTATAAAGCTGCAACAAAGTTTTAGCTTCTTAGCACAGAACCTGCACAGTATTCACACACATATGGGCCATACATGGACCACTGGTCATCAGAAAGGTTCAGAAAAATCAGTAATGGATAAAGGAGTTCTACTTACTGATATATCTTCTCAAGACATTTTCTATCTGTTTTTGCTGGAATCTTCCTTTGATTACAAGTTGGTTGTTACCATCTATTGAGCCACTAATTTGAAAGAAAAATCAATTACTTAATTTGCAGAAGATGTCAAGCATTAAAAGTCACGAAACAAGTGTAAAACAACATGAAGCAAGATAATGATGCATTCTTCAAGGTAAGAGCAAGCCAGAATTACTTTGGGGAAAAAAATGCAACATTCTGAAGGCACTTAAAAGCCTACAGGAAGTTTTGCCCAACCATAACCCTCACTGCAGTAAAGGCAAACTCCAGCAGAGATCAGCCTCATAGTTAACCACATCAGAAGAGCTTTACAGAACTGGAAATTAATACCTGCTAGAAGTGACCAAGACGACCCTCTAGTAAGGTTAATATGAACAGTAAGACCCTCTTACAGCCATTTGGATGAGTAAGTTCAATGTTTTTTCACGTTATGGTTTCTAAGTCATCTGGAGCTGAAGATAATCCCAAAGCCCAATCAAATGGGCATTTGTTATATACATGCTGCAATTAGACTCCTTGATTCTCTGTGTTTACATATAACAACACTGTAGTCTACAAAAGAGCAATGACTAGACAACCAGAAAGTACACCACCACAGCATGAGATCTTCGATAAAATTTTATGCTAAGACAAGTGGATTTAACTGCAGCATTCGACAGAATAACTAGCAACAGGCCCACAAGACCCACTGTTAGGTAGTCAGGTATTCTCTCTTCCTTAGCTACCCATGGTCAGCCTCAGCTTGAAATGAGCCACAGAGACATCCTCAGCAACTGTGACAAGCAGCTCTGCTATCATAACATCTTTGAGAAAGGTCCCAAAGAGGGAATTCAAAGCCTTATCCAGACTGTTCCCTGGAACTTAACAGTTTGCCTCTGTACCTCTTCCCTAAGATGGTATCTCTTCAATCACTCAGCACAGCATCCAAGTGCAGGGAAGAAAAGCCTGATGTTCAAGTATGTATAAAAACCCAAGACAATGTCAACCATGCTGCCCTTGTTTCCAACATGCACAAGCCCATACACAGTCCAGTAGCCTTACCTTGTACCCAATTCTGCCAACAAAAATGCCAGGAGATGTTTTGGCTGACGATGTAATCTAAAAATAAAGTCAGAATATGTTTAACTTTCCCCTTCCAGAGAAAGCTGGTATTTATACAGGACCAGCAGGCTAAAATGACCTTAAATTATCAAATTTAAACAGAGGCAGTGCCAGAAGGCCTGCACCAAAGAGCATAGGCAGACAATAACCGAGAAAGCTGAACAGTCCACAACGAAAAAAAGCCACCATCACCCCCCCACAATTACAGTAACTATTGAAAGTAAGTTTTCTATTTGAGATTTTTCCATTTTTACTCTCCAGCCCCCCTGCCATTCCCTGAAACAAGTACTACTAGCTACCCTTAAAAATTCACTTCAGTGTACTACCTGGCTCTTCACTATCATTTTACCAGGACGGTTTTCTAGCACACTTACAAAACAAAACCAGTATGGATTCCTGTGAGTACCCACCAAGAATAGAACTGCCTTCACAAGAAATAATTAAGACAGAAAGCACTGCAGAAAACAGTGGCTGGGTGGGGTCGGGGGTAGGCAGGGGGAAATACTGATTTCCATAGCATTTACCAAGAGAAAAGTATTTGGAGCCAGCTCAACTCAAAGAATTTTCCCCACCCTCTTGCTCAAGACTTGCAAATAAGTATCAGCTACACTTGATAGGAGGCAGTGAAATCATGAAAGGTTTAGTTTCAGTCCATGAGGCCCGTGTAGCAAGTCTACCATTTTCATGATACAAGTGTAAAACAAGAAATTATCCAATAAACCAGCTTCATAAATATGTTCTCACAGAGAAATGCAGAAGCTATATGCAGTATGACTGAAATTACTGTGAGCTTACATATGGTTTGCCATTCCTTGACCAGAAAACATGCACTTAACACAACAGCCAACAGCACAGAAAAGTGCGTTTATCTGCTACTCCCGGGAGTAAAAGGGGAAACTTACAATTTGCAGATATCTGTAAAGTTGACAAAAGATGTTTTCTTGGTCCCTACTCTTACAACCTGCGGAGGCTTCATGACAAATTTCCGCTTTTCTCCAGCTACCATATCCGGGTTTTTTTCCCGCATGATGTTAAATACTCTATTGAGCAGCTGCCAAAAGAGGGATTCACATCAAGATGAGTATCTTGTAGTGCACATCACTTCTATAAAACCACCTGAAACAGTGTCTACAATGTATTGTAAACAGTATTAGACTCTATTAGTCTAAACAGTATACAGTATTAGACTGTATCTGCCCATTAGCATTTCCCCACATGCTTTTTACACATGCTTCAAAATGTTCTCATAAATGCAAAATATAAAAGCTGTTTTCCCAAGTGCTTACTTCATATCTACAAGTACCTCAGCCTGTTAGCAGAGGTGTTTTAGCTATCACTAATATTGCCCTATACAAAAATTAACTGTGATATCAGCTTCCAACTACAAGTCCTTTAAGTTAGAAACAGAACATGAGCATAAGGCTCTGCTCTACTTTTGCACATCAATGTGGAAAAAGACTTTTGAACACTACCTCATCGTATGTGTAGTCTCTTTCTGAGCCTGCCCATGCAGGTCCTGACTGAAGGCTAAAAGAAATTCCATCATCTTTTTTGCTATCTTCATCCTCAAAAGCTGTAAAAGAAAGTTGTCTGGTATTCATTAACAAGAAAAGAAAGGAGAAAAGAAACATTCTTTAACCTCCTGCTTATACCACTTCTAAAGGAACATCAAAGAAGACTCCACCACAATGTGGACACAAGTCTTCTCTGTCTGCCTACTTCTGACACCAGCAGTTATAGAAAATTTATACAGTGCTTTCATAAATCATTTTTCTGATAAATGTAGTGGGTATAGATGATAAAATAAATTTTGAAACAAAAAAGGCATTTTAACAGAACTTATTCACCTACAACATGGACTATGCTTCACTTTCAACATCTCACTGAGCTAGATTACACTTTTACCTTCATCCTTCTCCATTATCTCATCTTCGTCTGGAAACTTCACATTCTTCTTCTTCTTCTTTTTATTGCCAAGCATGATATCAAGATCATCTTCAGGTTCTACTGCCTCTGGCGCATCTCCTTCAATTTTCAAGTCCTACAAAGAAACAGTACCACTGTAGTTCAGTATTAAAACAGAAATTTCCATTGTACAGCGTTAAAAATAATACTAGCAGCACACTATATTAGATGAGTACTAATAATATCCATCACAATCCTGACACTACTGCACTACTACCATGAAGCAGGGCCAGATTTTTACCTTCTGATCTAACTTTTGGCAGGTCAGCAACAAGGTCATACTATACTTACCTTGAGGCATCAGCCATTTTAGGGCATAAGAGAACAAAACACTCTACATGCCAGGCAGTAAGGTAAGGCACACCTGTGCTACTACCTTCAGTTAGTCCAACTTGTTATCATAATTCTGCACATGTACAGAACTCAGAGCAAGCATTTGTCTGGAGCAGATCAGAGAGACATTTTCTTCCCCAAAATGCAGAATCTACAGAAGAGATTTACATTTTGCTGTCCTCTTGCTCTCTCGGCTTGCCAAGTACAGACACATGGTACAAAAACACAATCTGGAATAAAACTTGGGAAAAGTAAAAATATCTCATACACCGTTTGGAACACAGAACAGTTGCTAATCACTTCTAAAGAAAACACCAGAGTAAACCATTTTTTAGCAGATATATACCCTTTATTTAAAGGGTTGGCCTTTAGAGGACTATTCTGAGCATGCCTTCTAACATCCATTTACTTCTCTCACCCCAATGACAATTAACCTTGATGCTAGTCAACAGTTACTACAGATGGCAGAATTACTTGCTCATTGTGCAGATCAGTTAGGTTTTTTCACTCCCTACAGGAGCAACTTACTCAACAGAACCTAATACATATGAAAGACACGGAGAAATCCAAGTTTCATCATTAACTGCACTAAGACACAATGACAGACTCAGAACAGCTCCTGCACTGCCAATCCTGAGAAAATGAAAGCAAAAAAGTTTTCAGCCACAGAAGAGATGGCCTAGTTATAAAAACAAACCTTTAAACCTTCTTCTGCTTCATCTATATCAAATATCTTTTTTGTTTTTTTCTTCTTTTTCTTTTGATTGAAGAAGTTTAAATCATCCAGGTCATCTGTTGCATCTACAAACAGGATTGCCAAAAGAAGTGTAACTGCACGAACAGTTTAGGCATTAAGGTTTTTAATTTACATCCAAATGTTCAAAACATTACAGTAAGACATAAGCAATGGTCTGTAGCCCTTACAGATATCCTTCGGGTTTGAAAGAGGTCATTCCATCTACCCCCAAATACCTCAATGCTATTTTACAGTTTCTGCATCCTCTAAGTGTATTTTCATACTTTTTTGTCAAATGCTTAATCCTTCTTTCTGCTGTACAAGAGAAACCAGTTACTTGACATTAAAGTAGAGGAGCCTGAAAGAAAAGGAAACTGTAGGAGGAATGTACAGTTTCTCTGATCTAGTGTAGGAGCCAATTTTACCAACAAACTGGATTTAAGTTAACAGCAATCCCTGAATCAGGTCATCTTAAATGACACTGGCCTCAATTTAAAAAGCAAGGTTATATCCACAGTCACAAGCTTATTTTCTCAAAGATTCCAAAGAACACACTAGTTATCACATCCATAGTAGTTCAAAAACCAGAAACCCTTAAAAGGTGTCACCCACACTATTGCTAAATTGTTCAAATGAAAACCACTGTAATTGTGGAATTACTGCAACAAACTGCAAGTGGAAGATTTAAAACTTCATGCTAACTATTTGTTGTTGTATTTGCCTCACACAAAAAACTGTTTAAGTCAGGACAATGGAATTTTCGGAAAGCATTGGTAGGTTGCTGGATGCCTGTGAGTGTGATTTCAATCAGGAAAGAAATACACCCTCCAAACAGGCAGCAGGGTATTTATTACTCAAGCCTCTAAAAACTACAACCGCAGCATTATACATTGTCATGCCAAATTCTTGAACTGGGGCTTGTAGTCTCAAAATACAGAAGCACTACTTTTGAGAGTTTATCTATGTGGATTCACTTTACCTTTCTTCCTGCTGTCTTCCTCGTCTGCTTCAACATCTTTGTCTTCTGTTGGCTCAGGTTCAACTTCTTTTGTTTCTGACTGCTGAGTCTCTTCCGCCTGCGTATCCCCTCCTTCCTCATCCAACATGAAGGGCTTCTTCTTTTTCTTCTTCTTCTTGCTCATAGTGGGATCGAAAATCATCTGTAAAAGTCAAGAGTTCCTTAGCAGTGTAATAATCACCTACCATTTAATATTTACGACACTTTTAAGTTTCTCTCATTCCTTCAGTTACCCAAACTGTTTCTTGGCTTCACCCTCCACTAGGGACTTTTCTCGAGCTGTAACAACATAATACAAGTTAGTTGACTCAAACCGGTGACTAGAGACTTCTTTAGAAACATCACAGACCTGTCCCAACGTATAACTGATGTGAACAAGAGAAGGCTGCTTGACAGAGTAGAGCTTCTGCTACTTCTCCTACGATAGTCCAAGTTTCCTGCCATCTACTCCCTATTTCAGCTGAAAACATATTAAAGTCTTTGACAGACTAGTTACCAACAACTTCTACATTTTACTACCACTATGGATTCAAGTTTTAAAGTAAGGCTGTGCCAAGCAATCACTGAATCACTCAGCATTAGGAAAAACTTCAAGCACATCTATACCCCTAGAGCCTGAAAAACCCAGAAGGGACTGGTGGTACAGCAAGACCTGTATCAGCTCTCAGTGCCATGAACTAGCAAAGGTCTCATCATTTTCCCCCACAGGTGGGTAACAATCCCAGATCAAGTGATTGAGAGCTGTTATGAGTTCTGTAGCCAGTGAAGCAGCTTCACTCAGCCAGTCTGACTGTGAAGACGGCACTAACCCCAAGACTCACTTTGAACCTACCCATCACCTGCAGACCTGGGTATTTAACACATGAGCAATTCAGTTTTCCAACACAGGAACTTTTCATACTTTTTTCCACTTAAGATGCAAGTCTGACATCATAGCCACTGGTCAGCTTTGTTACATACATCTGGCCATATTTTCACACCACAGTATATTTTAATACATTAAACCAGTTTAGAGACTTTAATGAGACTCCTTCTCCAGTTTTTCTTATCAAGTAATTAAAGAGTATTCTCAGAGACAGTTAAAATTCAGCATCACAAATACCCTCAACTCCTGAAAATACCACCACTTCATCAGAGGAGCAGCTCTGCAACTTCTTGATTTGTTGCACCCTGCCAGTCTGACAGTTTCCCTCCCCACACAAAGCAATCTTTTCCTCACACTTGTCATTCTCCTATATATGGTATTCTAGTGATAGTCTTCCACTTTTTTGAAACTTATGTTTCATAAAGGCTCTGTTCAAGGCAGTAAACTTCACCTATGGGTGTACGAAGCACAGCATCATGGAACATTGACACTTGAGGCATTCAAATGCCAAGTGTGTTTTTAGTGGAACACACTGTGCTAGAATGATTTTCAAAGCAGTTCTGCTAGAGGGTTCCCTCTACTGCTCAGACAGATCACGTATGAATCATGCTCATGTAATGCACAATAATCAAAGAATATGCACAACCGGTTACACTGTCTGCTGCCTTCCTCTTGTAACCTCCAGTCTGCTGAAACAGAAGGAAAGCTGCCTGCACCAGCAAGAGTACACAGCCTTGGGAACAAACACATGAGCACCACTTTCAAGATCATGACTCATTTCAAGGAAGCTTTGCAAGAATATGAAGAGTTTCATGTTTGCTTAGCCACGTGAGAACATGTAAGATTATGCTTATATCTTTATTTCTGAGAAAGAATCAGCCCACCAGCCCCAAATCACTCTTCTCTGTGAAGAGAAAAACATCTTTCATTCTGAACCACCATAAAGCATATCTTGTGTCTACGAGAGGCAGGCTTTGCTTCAGTAGTACCACACCTGAAGCAAACTGAAGTTAACACACAAGGACAACTTCTGGATGCAAGAGATACAATGCTGAAAAGACAACGTAGCTGACCTTGAAAAGTACACTGCTCTGAAGGTCCACTCCACCCAGCCAGGTCAAGACAAGCGCCTGCAAACCTAAGACGCAGTCATCACATGCTAACTGCTCTCAGGAAATTAATTTAAGAGTTCCACAACCTGAGAAGGATGTCTGTGTTCAAGGCCTTCAATGAAAACAAAGCAGGGGTCTTGGGTCACACACACTTTAATAAATAATGATATTAACTAACCAGCCTGATAACCAACTAATCTGTGGTTTGCCTTTCTGACATACACATCAGAAGTTTTTTTGTTCCTTGTCTCTGTGCAGTATGTTTGATGAGTCAAAGCATTATTTAAGCACTGAAAAACTGTGGAAAGTTGTAGGCCCTCTGCTGAAAGGCCTGTAGCTCCCAACCCTAACACACCAAATCTATGCTTTTCCTGAGTAGACAGAGGTACAAATTTCGTTCCTGTTTCTGCCCTCAAAGCTAAATTCCTATACAGGGTCATCTGTAGACCACATAGTTCCTTCTCATATCCAGCTCTATATAGGCCTACTCCTTATTCCAAATGCCTACAGAATCAAAATCCCAACTTAGAATCGTAGAATAGTTAGGGTTAGAAAGGACCTTAAGATCATCAAGTTCCAACCCCCCTGCTGTGGGCAGGGCCACCTCACAGTAAATCCCATTTCATCAGTCTGAACAAACATGCGTGTCTACAGGCACGTCTACGAAGTCAACAGCAACTCTGCACTGATCAAGTTAGTTCAGGTATCCTTACACTATGCTGAGCTGATGTCTACAATGGAGCGCAGTTATTAAGACCAATGGAGACCCAAACCTGTTCAAAACAACAGCATTATTCACCATTATTTCCTGAAGCTTCACAAAACTACAGGGCAAGAACTTTTAGATATCTAGTAGGATTTTTAGCAAACCAAATAGGGCCTGTATTGCCTCTTCTGTGCCACACCTGGATAGTAGAGGTTTCTACCAGGGAGTCTTGTACACACCTCTGAAAATTTTAAGCTTCAGTCCAGTGCAACAAAACAAGGTTTTGAAACATCTATACCAGTTCAAGGTGCAAGTCTGTCTCCATGTGTCTTCACCCTCCTCAACTTCATAGGCCAGCTGGCTTTTAAGTTTCACCAACTTAATGTCAGTAACAAACTATCTGGCTCTTAAGAACCCGAGATACAAAAGTTCTAGAAGGCCTATGCACTTACACATATATTAGCCAGAAGAACTAAGAGCAACACTTCAACTATGATATCTGCTACCAATTTTACTCTGTCAGACTGCTACATAAGCAATCCAGATACGTAATTTTACTAACAGTGTTCAAGGCCACGCTGGATGCGGCTCTGAGCAACCTGGTCTAGTGGAAGGTGTCCCTGCCTGGGGCGGGGGGCTGGCACTGGATGAGCTTTAAGGTCCCTTCCAACCACAACCTTTCTGGTTCTATACTAGGTATTCCTGATGATGCCTCAACGTCAGCACAAATGCATTATGCAAGAAAAATCATTTTCCTGACACTTAGAAGTAAATCCAAACCAGAAACTAGATGAACTTCTTAATGGACCTATTATCACCTGGGACAGAAAGCAAGGATTCCTGGGTCTCAATTTCCAGAACCAGAGTGCAACCTAGGAATTAGAACTGCAGTTCCAAGGACACAATTAGCCATAAAAATGCTGTACATTCATTCTACATGCTAAAGCAGCTGAATAAGCCAGGCCCAGCTACCATTAAAGTAATTATTACACTAGTTCTCCTTTATTATGTAGGACAAACCATGACTTGCCTGTGTCCAAGGCTAGAGCAATCACTTTGCTCAGAAGGGAACAAGCCACACAGGTATTTTGAACAACACCAGAAAGAAGGTACAAGAACAACAACAGCCATCTCAGTGCAGTTTCCCACACACTATATAGTCATCCACCCAGGGTGCTTATAACCTCATACACATAAAGCTTTCCCCTTCCCCATAAGAGCAATAGAAATGAGGTTAGTAAAGATGCCAACATCTACAACACTTGAAAGATTTCTCAGAGACTTATGTATTTACGTCCCTGGAAGTGTGCCTAAGCAAACACCATTGGATGCGGAAAACCTGAAGTTACCGTTTGTTAAAAAGGTATTTAGCTCTCGGGGTTAAAACATAAGATATTAAAACTCCAAATAGTCTCAAGTAAGCTGACTAAATGCCATGTATCGCTAGAAGAGCGCCAAACACGCTGAAGAAAGAGTGGCGGGGAACCTGCCTTCCTCCCCGCCCTCGCCCAGCAGAGGCGGCCTCCAGCAGAACTCGGGGACCTCTCGGCGAGCTTGGGGCCTAAGCACGACCCGCGGAGAAAGGCGACACCCGCGGCCAGGGGGGATCCGCAGCGCGCTGAGGCCGGGAGGACCCGAGGAAGGCGACAGCCCCGCACCCGCCCGAGCCTCAGCCCCCTCTGCTCGGGGCCGGCAGCTTCAGCGGCAGCGGAGGCGCCTCCCGGTGGGGCTGCGGGACCCGCACACCGCCGCCCTCCCGAGCTCCGGGGAGCCGGCTCCGCACCAGGGGCGGAGGCCGCGCTCGCTGCCGGGTCCAGGCCTCAGGCCCGGTCGCCCACATGGCGGCGGCCCCGACCGCTGCGCAGGCCTCGGGCCCGGCTCCCCCTACGGCGGCGGTGGCTGCCGGGTCTCACCTCGTCGCCCGACATGGCTGCGGCCTGGCGCTGAGCGGGGCACGGGGAACAGGCGGAAAGGAACGGAGCGGAGGAGCGGGCGCCCGGAGATCAGCCGCTACCCGCGACCGCCGCGCTCGCCTCTTGCATCAGCGCTCCCCTCCCCCGCTGCCCGCGCCTGCGCGCCCGCCGCGGCGCCTCGCGGGAGTTGTCGTTCCCGGTCTGCGCCTGCGCCGCTGCCAGGATCTCAGAGGCAGCTGCTGAGGCCCCGCTCGGCTCGGCCTGGACCGGGCCCTCGCTGCTGTCAGGCAGCTCAGCACGCCGCAGCCAGTGCGGTCGGCCTCAGAGGCACCTCCGTCCGGCCCGTTCGCCGGCGGCAGGCTCCGGGGGCAGGCTCCGGGGGCAGGCTCCGGGGGCAGTCGGGCAGAGGCCGCCGCTACCGTGGGTGCTGGTGTAAGGGGGGAGCAGCGGCGGCAGGACCATCAAGAAGTAGTGTGTCCTGAAGGAGCCCTTGCTGTTCACAGGGCGCCTCTTCCCGCGGTTTGTCGGGCCCAGGAAGAGCATCTTTCCTAGCTTTATGGCATGCTAAAGCATGAAGGGAAAAGGAGGAATGAGAAAATGACCGGGCAGAGGCAAGGGGGAGAACTGGGCGGTGGCTCTGATCCGAGTAGGGGAGAAAGGCAATACTGCCGTTTCCGTCGTTAAAACAGCAGACCTACCTTGCTCCCTCAGAATCACAGGCTCCTTGGTGGAAGAAAGGGCTTGGAGGAGAGCACCTGGTCCAACCTGCTTGCTCAGGACCTTGTCCTGCTGGGTTTTGGGTAACTCCAAGGATGGGGACACCACAACCTGTTCCACCATCTACATGATGAAAATGGGTTTTCTATAAGGGGAATTTATTGTACTTCCACCTTGCCTGCTGCCCCTTGTCTGTCATCCAGAAGAGTCCACCTCTGCCTACTTTATTTCCCTTTATGCACATTGATAAAATCCCCTCAGAGCCTTCTCTTTTATAGGTTTAACAGTCCAGGCTCTCAGCTTCTCATACGTCATGTGCTCTAATCCTTTCAGTCCTTCCTCCTCATTCCATTTCCATAGTGCTAGCTAATACAAGAACATGGCACTAACATACCACAGACTGACTTACCACAAAGTGTGTGTTAAAATTCTGCCTCCCAACCAACTCTTTGAAATCAAAAGGTCATCCATCTCATGCAAGACAGTGTTAAAGCAGAGACATCCACCCATATATTGTTAGGGGATGTTCTACATTTTAATAGTTCCAGAACATCAGCATTCTTGGAGTTCTGTGACTTCCTGTTGAGTGCTGTAAACTTGTACTATTCTTTTTACTAGTGGGAGATTTTGCACTCTATATGATGTAACTGTTTTTAATCAGCTACAAGAAAAGAATGCATCTTGTCTATCCTTGGTCTTCCTTTCACCCACCTTTCTTGCTTCCTCAGCTGAAAATGAGGACACCCAGCACACAGTACACAAAGCCATCAGTTTAGAGACATAATAGCACCTGGTCAGGGTCAGTTCTAGCTTTTCCTGGTATGACTACAATGCTTTTCTATTAAACCTCTGAAATACAAGTTCAAAAGATTACCTTGCTTGCTTGCTTCAATACCAGCACGTTCCCCTGGGGTTCTGGAGCATTTGTGTCTTTATTACTTGTATTATGTTGCAGGGATACCATGATTGTCAGGTACTGCAGGCAGCTGTTACTCAATGCTGTTGCTAAGTAGAGCAGACACATTTGGTGTTGCTGTAACACTGAAGATGATCTCCCACCAAATTCTTATTTCCTTCACTGCAAGTGTTTGCTTCAGCATCCCTGTCATATGAGACTATTAACACTGAAACACTTCCTTAGCATGAAGCTCATGGATTGGCAATGACCTACCCACAGCCTGACACCCACCTCACCTCCAAGAGCTCACCCAGACCAGCCTACTGTCCTGAGACAGGACAACCATATTTTTATATCACCACAATTTCATTTGTCTAAGCTGGTCTTAAAACCCACCATGGACAGAGATTCTCTCTGCAGCCCGTTCAAGTGCTGACAAAAACATGTCTTCATCTTGCTTGCTGTGATTTAATCCAGTGCCTGTTGTAGTGTCTGCTGAGGACGCAGAAGTTCACCGTTCTGTGTGTGACAACCCACAGACCTTTGGAATATCTCTGTGCCCCTTCTTGTCTTTCATTGGATACCTTGGTGGTACCAAATAGAGCAGCATAATTCCCTCAATATCTCATCCATAACATATCTGTTTATACATTCTAGAATAAACTTCAGCATTTTCTTTGTCAGTAATACTTGGGGACCAAGTACTGGTGACAAATGCCCTGAGATACCTGGTGATCACAAACTCCAATATTTCCTCCTTTTGGGCTGCCTAATGTATAATACATAACATATAATGTTGTGCACATACATAATACACAATGTTTGGAAAATACCAAAGGAAGAGCTGGTAGGAGCTGCTGGAAGTGCTATCTGATCTTCAGATAGAAACCAAAACACTACCTTTGAAGATCCTGGCTGCAGACACTGCAACATCAAAGGCATGCCTAGGAATCAAGTTCTATTGATTTTAACCCCCCCCCTCTGCTGACATTCAAGAGGCAGAACTTCACTGTTCTGTTTTCTCCTTTGCTTTCCTTGTGAATTAAATAAGTTCCAGAAATTTAAGAGTGCTGCTGCATTAGTTGTTTATTAGTTGTTAACAATTGCAACATTTGGCCATGAACAGCTGGAACTAGTGTCTTTGATGTGATACTTGGGTAAAAAGTCCCACCCCAGTTTTGGTTGGGAAGGCAGTCTGGGTTAAAGGATTTGCAGAAACACAGAGAGTCATGACATGTTAAGAAAGAGGCATATGATGCAGTAAAATTTTAACTTTACTAACTAAAATTCAGATACTTAAAGCTCATAAATTGTGTGCACTAGAAGTTGTATGTATTCTCCAAGTTGGAGTCTGAAAGTGATGAGCAATCAGAGCCTGGCATGAATAGACTTCAGCTGCCACCCTGAACTGGGGGATGACAGTGAAAATCCCAGTCATGTGAAATACCCTTGTGGGGGCTGTGGAGACGTCTTCCCCCTGAGCACTACCCACTCTCCAGAAAAAGACCTTGTGAGTTTGCTTCTCTGTGTTCTGAGCCCTGGTGTAGAGCTCCCTGTGGTGCTGAAGCCGTACATCCACACTGTGTCAGAAACTGAAAACATCAGCATCTATTTTAAGCAGTTATTACACACATGAACTATGACTAAAGCATGAGCATCACTCATGGCTGTTTTGATCTGAGCTATGTTTGTGTGATTTCCTGGGGAGCAAAAGGAAGAATTTCATTCTGGCTGTTGTCAGGTGGTGTCCAAACATCTCTTTTTGTACAGTGGAGTTCACTCTTCCATGGTGTTGGTGCGAGTCTGGGCACAATTTAAGCCTTACGTGAGCATTGAGTTTTAAAGTAGATTTTGCTTTACATTTTGTGTAAGACAGTTTTTACCAAGTCTATGCATAGCACTGAATTCTGCTCTCAGCAAGTAATTTCATGTTAAAATGTCTAGTCTAAAGATTGTTGTGGAATAACTGAAATAAGCTGGGCTTAAACTCACTGACACAGGTCTAACTGCTGCCCTTTGCTTGAGATAACCATAAGATAGACTCATAGCCCTATGTCCAGCCAAAAAAAGTGAAACAGCAAGAAGAATCAATGGAAATCTGGAGCAAAAAGGTGTGCTTTTAGGGAAGCCTGAAGAATGGGTGATGTAGGCTTGGTTTGGAGAAGTAGCTGTATGGAAAAGGACAGCTTTCTAGCAAAGCAGCCCAAACAGGACCCCTGTGAGAAGGCATCAGACAGAGGAAGCTTGCAGGACTTGATCACAGCCTGGGGGATGAGGACAGAGAAGGATCTGCATCACAGCCAAAACCCAAGCTGACAGGGATGGGGGATGATAAGAGTTCTGGAGAAGGAATAGTCAAAAGGGGAAGGGAGGATTTCATACCCTCCCTGTGGCCTTGCCCTACACATCTTTTTGAATGGGCAAATTTGCATTTTAGTTAGACCATTCATACAGTGGTGAAAGCTCTTCCCAAAGGGATACAGCACTTGGTCAACATGCCTACTTTTAAGGCTTCTGCCAGCCCACAGTCTAGCATCGTTCAGGCTGAGTGCAAGTTTTCTTCTTTCTGTCTTTCACCATGCTTTTGTCTACTCAGTGTGTGAATTCCCCAGTCACTTCAAAACCAGTCTCCAAATCCATCTTTACTCCTCTTTGTCACAGGAAAACATAGCAGTGCTTAGGCTGCTGGTGTGATAGATTCACTGATATTTTCTTCCTCATCTCTCTGCAGTTTCTTGTGCTTTTTCCTAATTTCTGTTATTAAAAAGTAAAATAGGTTCAACACTTCCTTTCTTTCGAGGCAAAGTGTTCAACAGTGTTTGGAGAGAAAACATTTAAAATCACTTCCAGACAACTGTTAGATTGCTTATAAGGAAGTGGAATGTGCCATAATTAGCCATCCTAAAATCCATTTTCCACTCCAAAAATGATCCTGTATTGTTGCAAGCCGGATTAAATAGAATCACTCTCAAACAGCCTAAAACAAAAAAGGGAATGTTATGTTACACTGCGGTTGTGTGGAAACACACACAAAGGCAGAGCTTTGAGCCTCTTGGCAAAATTTTAAACAGTGGGTTTAAATTAGGTAGTCACTTTTAAGCTGCTTGAGAAAGACACAAGCAGCATAAAAAAGGGTGAAAGCTATAGTTTAAAGCTGAACTTCATGGTAACTGGCAGTCTTAGCAAAACAATAAGCCAAAGGCTGAAGTCTTAAAAGGGAAAACTGTAGTTACAGTCAAGTGATGCAGTTCTGTTACAGGAATATACCATGTCTGCTCTCTGGAACCCAGGAGAGAGTCAAGCTCCAGTCCTCCTGCCAATCCATCCTTGCCTTGGTTTTCCCTCTCAAAACCTTTTAGTCTTTATTTTCTTTTCTTTACACAAAGCATTTCTGTCCAAACGCTTTGTTGGGTCTGGAGAAACCCATATTTTCTCATGACCAGAGATTATTTTCCAAACCCTGCCACTATACAGTTATATAAAAAATTCTCTTTCCCTGAAAGCCACACTCCCATGGCCAGTGGTTGTATTTACCCCATGTGGAGCAATCACATCACCGTTGTCTTCTAGTAATGTCATGTAGCGTTTCTCCCAGCTATAGTCCTAAAGAGACTTGATCCTGAGGACTGTAGTCCTTAAGGGTTTATTGAAAGTGGTTTACTGCAGAAAAAGTGTTGTTCTTAACTAGGGTGTAACCCTGGCAATAAGGACCTCAGTGGTATGTCTGTTAAAGTTCATGATAGGTTGTTTGCTACTTCTCTGTGGTGGTGTTCCTTGGGATGATGGCTATCAACTGTCTCTACAGGGAGGAGTAATAGAGATTGAGGTGACCATCACTTCCACTTGGACTGTTTTCTTCGTGGACTGAGTTATTCTCTGAACCTTTTCCAGTATCCAACCCCAGATTATCTGTGAGTCAAGGAACAAGAGATTGCTTTCTTCTCTCCACTTCATGCTGCAAGGGATGGGAAATGCCCTCCAGTATTGAAAGCCAGATGTCCAAAGGGCATAATCCCTGTCGCTGCACTGTTCAGACAGTCTGCTCAGCTCTTTGTGTTGTCAGCTGAGAGAGGTCAAACAGTACAATGATTTCCAGCAGATGGAGATCATATAACTAATTATAGATTAAATAATAGGTTGCATCAAGATTTACTATGAGACAGCAAGGTTGGTTGGCATGAAGTGATGAGAGCGTGTAGCTGGATTGAAGCTACATCTTTTGTCTCACAAAAAGGCATCTCCTGTGGAGCTGCCCAAAGCACTATCATCTGTCAGTCTGTCCCCACTGCAACCCTGAGCAGGAGCACTGTGCCCAGCAAAGCATCTGCATGGAAGAGAAGGTTCTGCTGGGAAAGCCTGTGGAAGAGTAGGTTCTGCCCGAGGAAAAGACAGTTGCTCACCAGCGTGACCCAGTGTCAGGATCTGCCCTTCGCCTGCGCGTTCTTCTCTCACCGCCCTTTACCTCGTCCTCTCGTACCCTTGCATCCTGCATCCCTACAGATTGCAAGGAGGGAGACCCGCGCCCTGCCGCCGCCAGAGGGCGCGACGGTGATGGTCTGGTGGCAGCCGCGGCCCCGCGCCCACCCTCGTTCCCAAGGGAAGAGCCAGAAAGCCTTGGAAAACAGCGAGGCAACAGGAATTGCGGATCCAATGAAAAGAGCTCTGGGGAGCAGGGAGGCAGCGTTTGCTTTTCGTTGTTTTACCAAGATAAACAAATGCACAACGAAGCGTGATCAGCCCCAACTAGTGCACCCCAGAGAAGACAGTGCTCAAAGTGCTTTGGCGGGGTCTGAAAAGTCCCAGGAGCCTCCGGCCTGTTTGGACAGTTTGCTTTTAGGGTAATGTGCAGCAGGACATGTTGCTGTCATGCAGGAGGCCCATTCCATTCCTCCTGCACCCTTTTTGGGAGAGGGGATAAGCAGGGAGTATGATGGCTTGTGTTAGAGCATAGATCCCATTTTTTTTCCAGAGCACTGGAAGGTTAACCAGATCTCCCTTTAAATCTGCCACAAACAGCTAAATACAGAGATTTACATTTGAAACCTTTTGCTTACCACTTGCAGAGGAAACTGTAAACACACCATTCACTATTTCAGAGGGGGAGCTAAGGCAGGACTTACTTCTAACTGCCCCCAACTCGTTGCTCTTTTGAACATGGTGTTTGCAAAGATTTTAGATGCATGCTAAACAAATCAGGTACTCTAGTTCCACTGAAAACCATGGGTGCAGAGAGCCTAACTCTCCTGTGTCACAACTTAGAGTCATTGAATCACAGATTGGTTTGTGTTGGAAGGGACCTTAAAGTTGGTCCAGTTCCACCCACCTGCTATGGGCAGGGACACCTGCCACTAGAGCAGCTTGCTCCAAGCCCCATCCAGCCTGGCCTTCTGAACATTCTGCCTGCATAACTAACCTTTGAAATTAAAAGCTTTGTTAAATGCGTGAGAAGTTATCAGGCGGGAACTCCAGTCCTTGTACTGTAGCTTTTACAGTCAAGATTTCTGCTTGCCTGATTTGGTAGCCATAACCTAGAGCCTGTCCAGGAGCTCCCTGGAAACCCAAAGCACACCATGTTGCTGTACCTCCTGTTGCTTTGCATGACAAAAATCACAGACAAATCCATTTGGGAATGAAATAATACGCAGACAGAGGTTTTGCTAGGTACTGTTTTCAATACAGATGGAAAATAGGAGGAGAAAGAGGGGAAACCCCTTTGGGCAACAGAAAAGCCATGAAACTGAATGCACAGCCTGGAGAAACTCTAAATATGATTGCAAGCAGGTGAAACAAGGCTTTGTCCTGAAAGCCAAGAACATGGTTCAAGTTCAATCCTTCCTGTATACACAAGGACAGAGGACTTTGTGCCTTTGTTTGTACATGAGCAAAACTGCTTCAGTGCTACCTGTCTCCATCAGCCTTTTTTCCTCTTACAGAGATGCACAAACCACCTGCAAGACACCATTTGCAGAGGTGTCACTTTTTCATTGAAGACTTCCCTACACTTGGAGGTTAATTGAGATCAAAAGCATTTAAAGCACTGTGCTATTTCTTGAGTAGCATCTCACTCAGGAAAAACTGTCAACGTGTTTGATCAAGAACACCGCTATATATACACAAGATTTTAATTGCATCCTTTTCAACAAGGAGTAAGTGCTAACCCAATTGCCTGAAAACACTCCATTCCATGTCTGCATTTCAAAAGCATGAAAGGTATGTCTAGAAACTATACAAGACCATAAGCAACCTTTTCCAGATCTGATGGAAATGCCACCTTCTCTCACAAGGTTTAATCAGGCAAATACAGGAAGTAAATGGATACACACAAGCATACGGCTTAGATTATTTTCTCATTGTAGCCTCTTAAATGGAAGTAGACACATACCTCTTAGTGGTAATTTGCAATATAAATCAACACAGGTCTTTAAGCATTGACAGATCCAAATTGCATCTTGGTTCTGGAATCCAAAGTTCTGTAAAATAAAGAAGGATCAATTAGATCTGTTTCTAAACTGTTACATAGGCTCAAATCTGAATGCATGTATTTCACTTCAGCAGCAGTTTATCTTTCTATTAGCCAGATTTATAAGTGATTGACTTAAGCCCAATCAAAATAAATCTCTCCTAAGGAAAAGGTGAATGTTAAGTGGGTCTAAAAACTCCATTTCAAGCAATCCACCACCTCACACAGGCTAAAGTGCAGTCTTGCCATTATAACTGCACCAACAATAGAAGTTTTGCAGGGACAAATGTACCAGTCAGACAAGATAACTGATTTCAGCATAAGCTGCACAAACAGAAGCATGAAGTAGGCTGTGGCAGGAAAATGAGAGGGATTAGTAAAAAATGTTATTATGTCTTGTTTTAATTAAGAAATTATTGCACAAGCTAGGAAAGGTTTTCAGACACTGGAGCGCTCAGCTGGGCTAAGTTACACTGTGCAACTCATCCACATTCCTAAACAGGATTTCTATAGAGTCGTGGTTGTAAAATGGAGCCCCAGTGTCCTTCTCAGTTCTCTGATTCTTGGTACACAGGAAAAATAAAATGAAAAACGAAAAGAGTGCTATTCTAAGCATACCATGGCATTGCTTAAATATAAAGTTGTTGTTGCCTTCAGCATCCTGAAGGTCAGTTGCTGATCTTAACTTAAGGTTAATTCTTGTCAATCTGCCAGTAAGGATCTGATTTTGATTCCGCGGATTATTTAAGCATCAAAAAGTCTTCTGTCTCTTGCAGGAATCAGTCTGCTGTCCCAAAGTTACTTCAGTACACTGTCTATTGCTATCACTCCTTTTTTCTAGGAGGAATGGACAGCCTGTGTTTCATGACTAATTTTACAACTTCTGTTATTGCCGCAGCAATGAATAAACCAAACCACAGTAAATGGAAAGGATTAGCAACCAAAGACAAAGATAAATACAACCCGCATACAAAAGTCATGATTAGCTCATTAAATCACTGGTAACTTCTGAAAAGTGCATTTCATTTGCCTCTGATGCTTGCCTTTCCCTTGCACATGCCTCTCTTTTAAACACAATCTGGAACTTTCCCCCACCTACAGACATGAAGAAGCATGGGGTGGGTTGACCCTGTCAGGATGCCAGGTGCCTACCAAAACTCCTGGAAGTGCCCAAGACTGCATCCATGTGCAGCGACCCATAGTGTGATTCATCAGATCAATTCCCTCATGTTCACATGGCTTTTCACATTGTGGTCTCTGCAAACATATAGGAAGATGATTCCTACCCTGAGAGATGTTGGAGCAAAGCTGTAGAGTAAGTTGACCATTTTCTATTTGGATTTGGCTTTCAGCCATGTGTTTCATTCAGGTCTGATCCACAGGCTTGAATCCTGGAGCATGGCAGTTGCCTTGAACCTGAGGCGATGGGTGTGTTAGCCAGAGCTCAAGTCAACAATGCTTCTCAGAAGCCAAGACCATCATCCTGCTAACACAGCCCTCAGCCATTCCCAGATGCCTGAATGCAACTCACGCGGTCTTTGTCCAGCCAAGACATTGCCTTGCAACCTGCCTGCTCTACCTGAAGTGGCATCAAAAGGAAAAGAGGTCAAATGATTGCTGTGTTTTTAACAGTGAAGTTAAGAAAATCCAAACCAAGTGCTGCGCTCTTTCTGAACAGGCAACAACAGAAAGATTCTAACTGGAGAACCTAAAACAAAGTCTTCTAATATCACAAAATAAAAATCCCCTTTGATGGAAATAATTGAAGCCATCTTGCTGGAAGAAACTTGAATTTGTAATGGAAGCAGAAATAACATCTGGATCACATACTACCCTGGAAAAGTTTAACACTTTCTACAATTCAAACCAATAGCAGATTTCCTTGAAAACGTAGCTCCTTCCCACACACTTGCCACCAATATTAGATTTAAACCTCTGTATGAAAAATTGCAGCTCAATGCAGTTTTACAGGAGATCTGAGAATTCCCAGCAAGTGGTATTCATCAGCTGGTAATGAAATCAATACCAAATTTGGTTTCAAAGGAACATTTTCATCCCTTTTGTTGTCATCTCTGGCCTCACAAGATAGCTTCTTGTTCTATCATTAGTACATGTGTAATTTTAGTGATGTTTAAGTGCAACTCAGACTACTTACAGAAGAAAGACAAACTGTTTAAGGAAAATCTGAGATAATTTACTCTCAGTAAGTACGCTTCCCATACTCTGAAACTACTAACATTATATGAAAGGCAGAGACTTGACCTGTTTCCAGATCATTATTTCTGCCCATAATAGGATCATGTCAGTGCTGAACTCCCCATTGTATGTTTTCTTCTGAACAGATCAATTCAAGCAGGGTAATGGAAATAACAGTTTCATTTGATGATCTTTAACAACTATCACACCAGTGAAGCCTGAAGATCAATAACCATCCATGCAGCCTTTGACCTCTAATGGAGCATTACTTACTTCTGCCTCAAAATTTCATCTTTTTGTCTGCTTTATCATTTCTGTATTGCAATATAGACATTTTAGAGGGTGCTTTTGTGAATAAGAGACATACAGCTGAGAAACCAGACACGTGAGTAATTTAGTGAAAGGTAGCAAGCTGCCACACCTGCTAAGCTACTGTTCACTAGACCACATCCACTAAATGGCAATAACTGTGTGTTTTAGAAGTTTAGCCAATGGTAAGTGCAAAGTGATGCCCTTAAGCTGAACATTCTTCATTGAGGGATGAAGAAAGGCAGCAGCCTTCATGGGTAAAGAGTGAGCACACAATAGTCATTGTGCCTCAGCGATGCACAGTTTGGGATCGAGAGTTAACTGCTTCAATTAATACTTCAGTGAAAGCAAGTCCTGAGAGAGGGGGGGAAAGGAGCCTTACTGTTGTTTAAGAGTCTTTGGTGGGTTTTTCTTCTGTTGGTTGCTTGTTTGGTTTTGAGTTTAAGACTATCTCTGACTTACTAGCATGTCACCCTTTTATTAGATATGGCACATGCTTTCATGTGCTTAGTGCACTTTTATCAAAACAAGCAGTTTA
Source organism: Neopsephotus bourkii (assembly GCF_033783945.1). Lineage (NCBI taxonomy): Eukaryota > Metazoa > Chordata > Aves > Psittaciformes > Psittacidae > Neopsephotus > Neopsephotus bourkii. Next base: position 1,419,324 of record NW_026902137.1, read on the forward strand.
CCTGAGTTGCAGTGGGTCATTCAGTCACTGACTAGACTATGCTGGAAAATAAATGTGGGCAGTTGTAGAAGATGCGTAAGAAGACTCAATAAGAGAAAAAAAATGGTTAATGTGTATTTAGTGGGGCAAAAAAAGACTGTGATTTAGTTTAAACTCATAAGACCTCATAGCAGCCTTCCAGTATCTGAAGGGAGGCTATAGGGATGCTGGGGATGGACTCTTCATTAGGGACTGTTAGTGGTAGGACAAGGGGTAATGGGTTAAAACTTAAACAGGGGAACTTTAGATTGGATATAAGGAGGAAATTCTTTCCTGTTAGGGTGGTGAGGCACTGGAATGGGTTGCCCAGGGAGTTGTGAATGCTCCATCCCTGGCAGTGTTCAAGGCCAGGTTGGACGAGGCCTTGGGTGATATGGTTTAGAGCGAGGTGTCCCTGCCCATGGCAGGGGGTTTGAAACTTGACGATCATAAGGTCCATTCCAACCCTAACTATTCTATGATTCTATGATTTCCTGCAGCATTCGATCCAGGTCCCTTTTAAATACAACAGGTTGGAATATTTTCAATCTAAGTCAGCACCTTGCCATTTCAGGAAGTTATACTTGGGAAACCCCGTTCTCCTTGATAGCTTTGGCTGTATGTCTCTTTGCTTCAGAACCGGTCCCCTTTGAGCTGGCAGATCTGCAGACCCTCCCTTGATATTGGTCTTCTGGGGAAAGCAGCTAGCTCAAATTCGAAGGTGTCAGCATCTCCTGCCCCAGGCAGCTGTTTCTCCACAGGCTGTTTCTGATACAATTGCTTTTACAAAAATCCATAGTGGCCTTACCACTGTGTATCGGAGGGAACCACTACTTTGGTTTTTATAAGTATCTCTGGGGCAAACACATGAGCAGTACTTTTCTTTTGGTTTACAGTTCTGTCTGACACAGGCTCTGCCACTCTTTAAGGTATTTAAAGCCTAAGAAGCCAGTTGCTCACCGTGAATTTGCAGACAGAGACAGACATTCTGCACCAGAGCCTGACTCCTCACAGGTACGAACCAGCTCAGTGTGTCCATACTGGTGGCTTCTTCTCAGCTCAGCCCTCACAGAAAGAGTATGACTTTTGCTGTGTTTTCTAGTGCTGGTTTGTCTCACACTTACATCCAACAGCATTCATCTGTTTTAAGAATTCAACTCAAAACCAAACCAAACAAATGGAGAGGGACAAAATAGAGAATGTGAGCAAGAAACTCACCAAAAGTTAAGAAGCACCTTCTTCAAGTTTGTTTTGAGACAAGACTCATGGTGTGCTCCTATGATGCTGTGGCAGCAGCTAAACATTTTCAGAGGCTCTGCTATGTCTTTATACTGTGCTTAACCAGATTCCTGTGAAAAGCCCAGGATGTTAAGCACTGAAATGACACTTTTTTTTCCAAAGCAGTTACAGGAATACAGACCAATGCAGGGCTGTATCTTCTCTGGCAGCTATGCAGGAGTAACATTCAAGCTTCACTATATATCACCATATGTCTTTGTTGGAAACCATACATGTTGCACATGTAGCCATTTAATCTTTCTACTCATTTTATATTTCCATCCTTGTAGTTGGATACCAGGTGCTCACCTGGCATTACTGCTCTATTACTTCCTTTCCTCAATTGGACTGGGGAGAGAAAACATAACAAAAGGCTATTGGGTCAAGATAAGGACAGAGAGATCCCTCAGCAAAACAGGGTTGACATTATCGATGATCAAATCAGAGAAGGGTAATAATGAGAAATAAAGCCAAATCTTAAAACACCTTCCCTCAACCCTTCCCTTCCTCCCAGGCTCAGCTTCACTCCCAATTTTCTCTACCTCCTTCCCCCAAGTGGCACAAAGAGATGGAGAATGAGGGCTGTGGTCAGTTTGTCACACACTGTCTGCCACTCTTTCCTCCTCACACTCTTTTACTGCTCCAGTGTGGGGTCCCTCCCATGGGCGGCAGTTCTCCATGAACCTCTCCAACATGAGTTCTTCCCATGGGCTGCAGTTCTTCATGAACAGCTCCAGCAGGTCCCTTTCATGGGGTCACAAGTCCGGCAGCAAACCTGCCCCAGTGTGGGCTCCTCTCTCCATGGGGCCACAGGTCCTGCCAGGACCCTGCTCCACTGCAGGCTTCCCACGGGGTCACAGCCTCCTTCAGGCATCTGCCTGCTCCAGCATGGGGTCCTCCATGTGCTGCAGGTGGATATCTGCTGCACCGTGGATGTCCATGGGCTGCAAGGGCACAGGCTGCCTCACCATCGTCTGTACCATTGCCTGCAGGGGAATCTCTGTTCAGGTGCATGGAGCACCTCCTCCTCTCCTCCTGCACTGACCTCGATGTCTGCAGGGCTGTTCCTCTCACGCATTCTCACTCCTCTCCTGCAGCTACTGTCACACAGCCATTTTTTCCCTTCTTAAATATGTTATTGCAGAGGTGCATCCTCCATCTCTGATGGGCTCAGCCTTGGCCAGCAGCAGCTCTGTCTCGGAGCTAGCTGGCACTGGCTCCATCAGGCATGGGGGACCTCTTGCAAAAGCCACTCCTGTAGTTCCCCCAACTACCAAAACCTTGCAAAGCAAACCCAGTAGAATCCTTGACACCAATTTTCTCTGTTATAATTTTTACCAAGGGACAGTTAAGACAGCAAAACAAACAATAGCAATGCTTTTCCCAGAAACACACCCAAGTGCGGAACAATGGTTTTCAACACCAAGAGGCTGTTGCAGGGTGCCAGCTTTAACCTTAACCTCAACCTCAATGCAAATGAAAACCAAAGCTTGACAGGGCCTGATCTGTCAATCTATCCCTCCCTAGGAGGCCCCTAGTCTGTGGGTCAGAAAAGAATGGGGAAACAAAAAGCAGCTTTTGAAGATTTAAAGGGCTGTTGTGATTTACCCACTTCATAGGAGAGCTAGGGGTAGTCACAGCCTCAGAGTTTAGTCACAATATTTCACAGCTGAATTAGTCATCATGAGCTGTCTCCTCCACAGAGGCTGTGGTGCTGTCTGTCACCCAGCTGCAGAGCAGCAGACCCAGCAGCCTGCTGCAGTGGCTGAGTGCAGCTGCAGTGTTAGTGCTTCCCAAAGGAAAACAGACAAAACCACTCCACTTTCAGGGGCTGTGACAATTTCAAGCTCAAAAGACGGGAGCCAGAACAGACCAAGAAGCAGCACTCACCTTAGTGCCTCATGGGCTTTAGCTCTTTAGCAAACATTTATCAGGCTGATGTGTAAATCTCTCCGAGGCAGAATTTGTCCCCTGAAAGCATATTGTTTCTCATAGAATCTCTGCTGCCATGAGCATTTAAGATAGCAAAATTAAACTCAAATTTTAGAATAGCTCATTTTTATTACTCTATTACAGTCCAAGAAAGTCTGCATTTCAGAACCAGGAGCATTACAAAGATGTTTAGCAGTTTTGTAACTGCCATCTCTCTCTGCAAATCACACACTGCCCTAGCTTTAGGAGACTCATTCTTTATTCCCCAGCAGAGCAGAAAATCTTGCAGTTGGTTTGGTACTAGGGAAAATGAAAACTTCTCTGATGACAGTGAACTGCCTGACACCTTGATGGGGGCGTGAAAATATTTTCCATGCTTTGTTGGCAACTTCTCATTTTATTTTCCTACATTCTCCAAGTCTTAGCTTAGAGCTTATTTAATTATTTTAGCATTCTAAAGAATACATTCTAGAGAATGGAAACATTCATGTATTCACCATACAGGTAGTTACACATACATACTGGTACAGTGAAATATATGCCATTTTTCATGGCTATGCAGGCAAGGCTTTGTGTTCTTTCTTCCCCCTATGATTCGTCTTGAGAAAATCGCGTAACACAGTGCCTGTTCAGAGCTGTGCTCTGCCGATTGCTACAGATCCTCTCATTTTGTACATCTTTCTTCCTTTTTGCCTATTTGTCACCCCAAGCTATCTGGGAATGCTTTTGCTGGGCCTTGAGACACCAAAACACCAGTCCCATGTAATCACGTATTGTCCTGTGCCTCTGGCAGATCTGCTTCTCCACTGAAGTGGTGCTTTGCCCTGTAATTTCTTTGCATAAGAACATAGAAAGGGCATCACATGTCAAACTTACTGTGGGAACACTGTGGTGTGATGCTGCCCAGAATTGTTCAGCATCATTAGCCACTACCATTTACCTGCATGGAAATTTGGGGTGCTTATCTACATTAACAGACAAAACATACATAAAAAATGGGCAGGGAGTGGGGTGCAACAAAAGGCTTTGGAAGGCCCTTCCTATTCAGGCCAAATGCATGGATCTTTTGGTAAGGCTGTGGAAGGTGCCTGGCAGTGACAGTGCTGGTCTTTGCTGTGTAGACTCAGCAATCCCAAAAAGTGGCCCAATTTAGGAGAAATATGACTTCTTTACTCAGGAAGGAGTTTTTCTAGGTGCGTTTAGGTGATGCCTTACTCAGCCTTTTTTTCATATTCCTGACTTTTTTGACTTATGTTTCTACCTTGACTTCAGCAAAGCGTTTGACACGGTCTCCCACAGCATCCTTGCGGCTAAATTGAGGAAGTGTGGTCTGGATGATCGGGTAGTGAGGTGGACTGTGAACTGGCTGAAGGAGAGAAGCCAGAGAGTTGTAGTCTATGGGGCGGAGTCTAGTTGGAGGCCTGTATCTAGTGGAGTGCCTCAAGGGTCGGTACTGGGACCAGTATTATTTAATATATTCATCAATGATTTAGATGAGGGAATTGAGTGTACTATCAGCAAGTTTGCTGATGACACTAAGCTGGGAGGAGTGGCTGACACGCCAGAAGGCTGTGCTGCCATCCAGCGAGACCTGGACAGGCTGGAGAGTTGGGCAGGGAATAACTTGATGAAATATAACAAGGGAAAGTGTAGAGTCCTGCATCTGGGCAGGAACAACCCCAGGTTCCAGTATAGATTGGGGAACGACCTGTTAGAGAGCAGTGTAGGGGAGAGGGACCTGGGGGTCCTGGTGGACGACAGGGTGACCATGAGCCGACACTGTGCCCTTGTGGCCAAGAAGGCCAATGGCATCCTGGGGTGTATTAGAAGGGGGGTGGTTAGTAGGTCGAGAGAGGTCCTCCTTCCCCTCTACTCTGCCCTGGTGAGACCTCATCTGGAATATTGTGTCCAGTTCTGGGCCCCTCAGTTTAAGAAGGACAGGGACCTGCTGGAGAGAGTCCAGCGCAGGGCAACTAAGATGATTAAGGGAGTGGAGCATCTCCCTTATGAGGAAAGACTGAGGGAGCTGGGTCTCTATAGTTTGGAGAAGAGGAGATTGAAGGGTGACCTTATTAGTGTATATAAATATATAAAGGGGGAGTGTCACGAGGATGGAGCCAGGCTCTTCTCAGAGGCAAACAATGAAAGGACAAGGGGTAATGGGTACAAATTGGAGCACAAGAGGTTCCACTTAAACCTGAGAAGAAACTTCTTCTCAGTGAGGGTGACGGAACACTGGAACAGGCTGCCCAGGGAGGTTGTGGAATCTCCTTCTTTGGAGACATTCAAAACCCGCCTGGACACGTTCCTGTGTAACCTTATCTAGGTGTTCCTGCTCCGGCAGGGGGATTGGACTAGATGATCTTTTGAGGTCCCTTCCAATCTCTAACATACTGTGATACTGTGATACTGTGATTTTTGTTTTCACTTCACATCTTGTACTTGGAATGGTCCTGCTCCTACGTTAGTTTTGCATAATTTAAAATTCTATAAATGGCATTTATGATAGTCTGCAACACTGAAGAGAATGAAGGAGCTTGCAAATTGCTGTGATAGCCCTGGCATTGTTTTATGGAACAAGAATGAGAGAGACACACCATACTTACAGTGTGGGAAATGGAACAAGATGGCACATCTGTCATGGACAAAGAGCTTTGGATTTCTTTGCCAAAAATGCAACCTTCAAAAAGAAGACTTCAGAAGAGAGATCCTAGAGATGGAAAATAACATGCTTAAGAAAACTCTAAATATAGTGAGAGGAAGCCAGAAACAGGAATGACTGGTTTAGAGAACACAAGGAGTTGGTAAGGCAGAGAGCCCTTCTGTCTTGATGTTATTGGATGTAATTTATTGCATCTGCAAGCATTTGGGCAAAACCCCATTCTTGGGATTATCTTATTATATCTTGTCAGGTTTTGTCCCACTAATTGCCCTGTGCTGTTTTTCAAACGCTTTTCAATGGCTCTTCAAAGCGAAGGGCTAAGAAATCACTGCCAGACACTCCATGATGAAAACAAGTTCACCATCTTGTTTTTTTTTTTCACTCAGGAAACTCAACAAGTTTTTAATCATTTATCATACAGTCATAGAATAGTTAGTGTTAGAAAGGACCTTAGGTAGGGACGCCTCACACTAAACCATCTCACCCAGGACTCCATCCAACCTGGCCTTGAACACTGTCAGGGATGGAGCATTCACAGCTTCCCTGGGCAACCCATTCCAGTGCCTCACCACCCTTACAGTAAAGAATTTCCTCCTTATATTCACTCTAAACTTCCCCTGTTTAAGTTTTAACCTGTTACCCCTTGTCCTATCACTACAGTCCCTAATGAACAGTCCATCCCCAGCATCCTTATATAAGCCCCCTTCAGATACTGGAAGCTGCTATGAGGTCTCCATGCAGCCTTCTCTTCTTCAGGCTGAACAGCCCCATCTTTCTCAGCCTGTCTTCATACAGGAGGTGCTCCAGTCCCCTGATCATCCTCGTGGCCTCCTCTGGACTTGTTCCAACAGTTCCATGTCCTTTTTATGTTGAGGACACCAGAACTGCACACAATACTCCAGGTGAGTTCTCACAAGAGCAGAGTGGAGGGCCAGGATCACCTCCTTCGACCTGCTGGTCACGCTCCTTTTGATGCAGCCCAGGATACGGTTGCTTTCTGGGCTGCAAGTGCACACTGAAGCCAGCTTATGTTCATTTTCTCATCAACCAACACCCCCAAGTCCTTCTCCACAGGGCTGCTCTGAATCTCTTCTCTGCCCAGCCTGTAGCTGTGAAAAGGAGGAAAGAAACAAATGTGAATCAAGACTGCAATGTACATTCTTTCACAATATTTACATATTCTAATAAAACAGCATCATTGATCACAAATAATACAATAAAAAGAATCTGCCCTTCTCTCAGTTTCTTACTTCATTAGGAACTGTAAAATTTGGGTGTCTTCTCTTATAAAATTCACAGAAAACTATTGAGTTTCTGGACAATTTTTCTTTTATGATCAAAAGTGGTCAAATAAGTCTTTTGGGTTTGAACAAACGTTTCATTTCTTTGTAATGAAAGATTTCAAAAGCAAATGGTTCCTCAGAAAGTGACATCTTTTCTTTTAATAGACTTTATGGGGGTATGAAAAAGTCTGCATGAGGTTTCTATAACAAAGAAATAATTCTGAGTTATAAACAGAACGATCCTGAAGATGAAACTTGATTTTCAATTTGAGCCAAAGCTGAACAGCTTCAATATTCATTCCTCCCCTAACTGCATTCTTTTCACTGCAATTTCAACCACACTATTTCCTTCAACACAAGCCTAAACAAAGCTTTATTTGTTACAAATTCATGGAAAGAGAGCCATCCGAAAATAATAAATGTTTCTGACTAAAAATATTGTTTCTGACTAAAAATAAGTTCCAAGAAATGTAAATGTTTAGCCCAATAAATCATGAAAAAGATGAAAATAGCAAAGTTTCCAGAAGCTCTTAGCATTGAAATGTCTTTCACACATTTGTTACATGAAGTGTAAAGGGACAGCTATGCTAACTCATTCACAGTATCGCAGTATGCTAGGGATTGGAAGGGACCTCAAAAGATCATCTAGTCCAATCCCCCTGCCGGAGCAGGAACACCTAGATAAGGTTACACAGGAACGTGTCCAGGCAGGTTTTGAATGTCTCCAAAGAAGGAGATTCCACAACCTCCCTGGGCAGCCTGTTCCTCACTGAGAAGAAGTTTCTTCTCAAGTTTAAGTGGAACCTCTTGTGTTCCAGTTTGTACCCATTGCCCCTTGTCCTATCATTGTTTGCCACTGAGAAGAGCCTGGCTCCATCCTCGTGACACTCCCCCTTTATATATTTATATACACTAATAAGGTCACCCCTCAATCTCCTCTTCTCCAAACTATAGAGACCCAGCTCCCTCAGTCTTTCCTCATAAGGGAGATGCTCCACTCCCTTAATCATCTTAGTTGCCCTGCGCTGGACTCTCTCCAGCAGGTCCCTGTCCTTCTTAAACTGAGGGGCCCAGAACTGGACACAATATTCCAGATGAGGTCTCACCAGGGCAGAGTAGAGGGGAAGGAGGACCTCTCTCGACCTACTAACCACCCCCCTTCTAATACACCCCAGGATGCCATTGGCCTTCTTGGCCACAAGGGCACAGTGTCGGCTCACGGTCACCCTGTCGTCCACTAGGACCCCCAGGTCCCTCTCCCCTACACTGCTCTCTAACAGGTCGTTCCCCAACCTATACTGGAACCTGGGGTTGTTCCTGCCCAGGTGCAGGACTCTACACTTTCCCTTGTTATATTTCATCAAGTTATTCCCCGCCCAACCCTCCAGCCTGTCCAGGTCTCGCTGGATGGCAGCACAGCCTTCTGGCGTGTCGGCCACCCCTCCCAGCTTAGTGTCATCAGCAAACTTGCTGATAGTACACTCAATTCCCTCATCTAAATCATTGATGAATATATCAAATAATACTGGTCCCAGTACCGACCCTTGAGGCACTCCACTAGATACAGGCCTCCAACTAGACTCCGCCCCATAGACTACAACTCTCTGGCTTCTCTCCTTCAGCCAGTTCACAGTCCACCTCACTACCTGATCATCCAGACCACACTTCCTCAATTTAGCTGTGAGGATGCTGTGGGAGACTGTGTCAAAAGCTTTGCTGAAGGCAAGGTAGACCACATCCACCACTCTGCCATCATCCATCCACCGTGTTATTTCCTCATAAAAGGCTATGAGATTGGTCAAGCATGACTTCCCCTTGGTGAAGCCATGTTGACTGCCGCCCATAACTCTCTTATCCTTGATATGCCTTAAGATGGCCCCAAGGGTAAGGTGTTCCATCACTTTCCCAGGAATGGAGGTGAGGCTGACTGGTCTATAGTTACCCAGCTCCTCCTTCTTGCCCCTTTTTGAAGACGGGAGTGACATTTGCTTTCCTCCAGTCCTCAGGCACCTCTCCCGTTTCCCAAGACCTGGTAAAGATGATGGAGAGCGCTCTAGCAATGACCTCTGACAGTTCCCTCAGCACCAGCTGCCTGTAGAAGGCCTCGTCAACTTCCTCACCCTGATCCGGTGGCCTGTAACAGACCCCCACAACAGTATCGCCCCTGCCAGCCTGCCCCTTAATTCTCACCCACAGACTCTCAACTCCCTCATCATCTGTCCCCGGACAGAACTCAACGCACTGTAGCTGCTCTTGCACATAAAGAGCAACCCCACCACCCTGCCTGGCTGGCCTGTCTTTCCTGAAAAGGACATAGCCCTCCATGACTATATTCCAGTCATGTGAGCTGTCCCACCACGTCTCTGTAATTGCCACCAGATCATAATCTCCTGATTTAACACAGGTTTCTAGCTCCTCCTGCTTATTTCCCATGCTGCGTGCATTGGCGTACAGACATTTCAGGGAGCAAGCTGAGCACACCGATTTCACCCTAGGATTACAGGAGGCCTCCCAGTCTTCATCAATTCTGGAGTGCTGCCCCACTGGGGCAAGCCCAGCTACAACCCCATCCCCCTTCGAATCTAGTTTAAAGCTCTCCAAATGAGCCCTGCTAATTTGTAAATTCCAGTTAGAAATTAAGTAAAAGGACAGGTGGGAATATGACAGACTTAGTATTGTGCCTATTATTGTGAAAACAGGGTATCTAAATGGGAGAGCAAGGGAAGATACAAACAACTGAAAGGTAACAGTTTTGAAGCAGATGAAGAGTGTTTTACTGCCTCAGTACAGTAAATTTGTGATTTATAGTCATTAAATAAAACTGTAGTCAAGAGCTTAACAGGATCCAGAAAAGGGCTTGAGACCACAAGATTAAGAAGAATATTTGTATTCACCAGAAAGAGGACAAACATTCAGTAGAGGACTGAGGAATTCAGCTCCAAGCCTTCTCATTGTGTCACCATGAAGTTTCTCTGACCTGAATGAGTCACTAGCCCAGGGCAGTGCATTTTATGCAGTTATAAATGATGTGCCTGCTGATCTTTATGTATTTTATTGTTTCTTTGGATAAGGAAAGAGCATCGCCTCACTGTGTGTAGTATCTCCTGGGTGACTGAATTCACAGTTGCAGTATTACTAATGCATCATCTGGAAATTTCAAATGAGATGCATCCTTCATTGGGACGCACTCAGGTTCAGTCAGGTTATTCAAAGCAATGGGTGACATATAAAAGTGACTCTTTTAAATTTGTGCTGAGTATTAGAGAGAAAAGAGCGAATTTTCTCTTCCTGATGCAGAGGTCAGAGAATGGAGAACAGACACATGTAACAAAAGCAAGATGCACCTAAGTAAAAAAGTGCACCACCCAAGGTTACCCAAAACATAGCATGGAAGCCCTTTACTGTTAACTGCTCACTCCTTCAATGTTTGCCCTTCAAATCTTGCATTTCAAAAGAATGAAAAAAGTGGGGTTTATAGCTTAAGCAAGGTGCATATTATGCACATTACACATTATTTACAAAGGATGTAGCAACCTGACCTCCATGTTTATAAAATACTTTATGATGTAATATCCCTCCTAGTTGATTTTTTAATGCAACTGTCAGAGCTTGAATAAGGCTGAGCCAAAACCACTTACATTGTTATTTCTGAGATGTATGGGGGAAAAGCACAGGAGGGGACCAAAACATCAATATTAATTGACCAGCAATAAATCTGCAATACAATTCGTTCTTGTTTACTGGGGTACAGCACCTTGAAGCATATTTTTATCTGTAGTACAGAAAAGTTTCAGCAATCACAGCAATCATAGCTGAAAAATAACTAATCTTGGGAAGTCATCTAGTGCAAATGACCCCAGTCATTCAGACTGTTGTCTCCCAGTCACAAGAACCTCTGGAGAAGGCAAAGAGTCTACAACAAGCTGTATCAGTATATATATACCTGCACAGTATATATATCAGTATATATATATCTGCACAGCTATACTGACATATATCAGTACAGATTTTTTAAATCCAAATCCATACAGGAAAGAAAAATACAAAAGACTAGTGAGAGGAATGGAAGCAGACACAAAGAAAGAAATGAAGGGTGAAAACAAAGAAAGAACAAGGAAAGCCAAGACACATTTTTCTGCAATGAATGTAAAGCCCAGCAGATTAGAGAGTCTAATGAATTCTTGGACAGGAAGATAAGAGAGAAAAAAAAATTCTGGGTCATTGATATCCCCCACACCTATCAGGAGTCCTTTGGCAAATACCCAGAATAAGAGCAACTTTCCCCACCTAAAATACCACCGTTTTCTTGAACATGACCATGTAACTGCACCACCATCCCAGCCCCAGCAACAAGTGTGCCACTTCCAGGCTTAGCCACTGACTGACCTTAACCACCACAGCCCTGATATTGAAGATCTAAGGACGATGATCATGCAGGTTTCCTTTTCTGACAGGAGTTCTGAAACCATGAGAGATTACGTGCTGGTCATGCCATATTTGCATGATAATGCAACCTCTGCACTTGGTGCTGCAGGACTTCTCGAGAACCAGCACCCATCTGTTAAATTCTGAATTGCCTCCTCTGCCACACATGTATTCATTCCCTCACCAGCAGAACATACTACTGTCAATACTTCTTCCACTCTGCCTTACGACCTGATCTCTCCCCTTTGTAGTGCACTATGTGTAACAACCAACAGGCTGTGCTGCTGGCAGTTAATTCAGTCGAGATGCCAGTTGATAATACATTCCCACAGGAGCTGAGAAAGACCAGCCAAGCTCTTCCCCAGTACACTAGAACTGCATGTGTGGGTCAACTAAGAGACAGCAAGTACAGCTTCAATCACAACAAAAGCAGAGCCTAATTTCATACCAGTTCCAGCCCAGGGCAGGCTGTATCCACTCGCACTGGGAAAGCCAACATTTTCTTCTGTGGTGGAGATAAATCCCAGGCAGACACATCTAAATCCACAACTGTTGAATACAGCTGGTGCAAATAATCTCAAGGTAGCAGATCAGCCTCTGGTTTCCTTTTGTCCCCATCTGGTGCACAGTTGGAGATAGCGCTTACGGCTCTTGGGCCTCCCTAGTTCAAAGTCAGCCTTACAAAAAAGTATTTTGCACCTTTTATCAGGAACAGTTTCATGTTCAGAAGAACAGCAAAGCAGAGCAGACACTATCAGCAATAACAGACCAGACTGCTCCTCTGCATATACATGTTGAGTGGCTTCATGCCACCCTGTCCTCAAAGAATAGCTACAGCCTGTGAGTTTGTTGGGAGGGTTTTAAGTCATCCAAAAGAGAGGCAAAGAAGGTAACGATTCACTGTGCTTCAGCCCATCTAGCAGCCAGCTAGCACAGACCCAGCAACAGTATTCAGCCTTAGATGCTTCCACCATCCCAAGGCCAAGACAGCCAAGAGTAGCTTCCCCAGGGAGAGATTCAGAGCACACTGTTAAGTGCTGGCTGCTGCATGGGGAGGCCTGGTTTGAGTTCATCTTCTGTTGCCTACCTACCTAGTATCTCCTAGCTTTCAGGTTCTCATTGCTTTAACTGTAAAAAACTAATATCAGCCTTGTTCACTGCAAGAATATTTGGCCAACCAGTACGCCCTAAATCCCAGAAGGCAATATGGAATTAAAAACATTCAAATTCTCCTGAACAATAGCAATAGTGAAAGCCCTGTGCTGACAAAAAAGAACTAGATTTCTTAGTAAAAGAGGCTTAGTGTCTTTCAAATGAGTCCTTTAAATCTGCTTCTTCTTTTTAACTACACGACTGACGGGCATGAAGATGGGAACTAACAGCTGTGGGTTTTGCATTGCACACAAATTGTTTGTGTATTTAAAATAACATTTGTGATGAGTTAAATGGAGACAGATTCTCACTGGCTTTCTCCCAGAAAATCTCTACTGCTTTTAAAATTTGTGAACCTGAGGAAAATAACCCTAGCAAAGAGATTTTGTGTTGGCCTCCCTTACACAAGGCTTCATGAGGGCATCGGTCCTAATTTGGTTTCAAGGCACTATCATGTGAGATAGATAGAAGATACTAGTGACTTCCAGATGTCTCTGAGGGGCACTGCAGCACGAGTGAACATCAGAGAGTCTTGGAGGCTGCTAAGTCACATTCATAGCATCAGGAAGCAACAACTATCTCTGTTGAGGCTTTCCCGCAGCATGCTATTCTGTGCTATGATTATTGCTTTCCTGGTCACTAAAAATGAATGTGGCGCATCTGCTGCTTCTATCACTAGCAGACAGGCAGTGCATAGAATACTATTTTAATTTGAGTAAGTATTACGTTGATTTTCTCTAAATTTGGCCTGACTTGCAGAACACATCAATATTTAAATTATATTCTACCTGAAAATATATAGAATGTGCTATAAAATATCTGCTTTTAAAAGCTGAGCAGAAAAATGTGTGCATTCCTAATTAATGGTAAACTACTCCTAAATATCATAGTAACATAAAGGTAAGCGGATAGAGCTGATCTTAATCAATCATCTCACTGACCAGAGAGTTGTTTTATGAAATGGCTTTATTTTTTCTAAGATTTAGACTGCATTTTATCCTGCTGGCCTTGAATTGTCACTGCCCTTCACGATTTCTAAGTTAGACCAGTTGACCACTGTCTCCCTGGAGAACTTACTGCCTCCTTATTTAGTATGCTTTCTGCTTGGGCTGCAATTCTACTCTGTATTCTAAGTCTGAGTATTGCTTGTCTTGCCATTCAGCTTTGCTTTCCTCTTGTGTTTGTTTTTTAAGCCTTTTCATTTCTTCAGTCTCTTTATCACACCTGCCTTTCTTATCAACACCACTGAAAATCGAAGTCAACGTTCAGTTGGCAGGCCATGTCCAAATTGCCTTCCATATTTCTTTAATATCATTGTTGCTTCCGTGTCACTTGTTTCAGTTTACATAATTGAGTAATCTCTCATCATCTAGGAAAATATTCTTTACAAGATTTATTTCATCAACTTCAGGCAAATATTGCAACTACACCCTGCAGAACTGTAACATCTTTAAAATACAGGGATCTCATTTTCCAAGTCTCTTGGATTTATGGCATTGCTGTCAAGGAAGCAGAAAAAGAGTTTTTCTACCGACTTTTATAGTAATTTTTTAACTCAGTTTTGTAAAGATGCTGGGGAAGCAATTTGGTAAGAACATCATGCATTGTTTTATTTTAGTGGTCACTCAGATTGAAGTGTTTGTGATGTGCAATATTCATATTCAGTTTTATTTGTTTCACATTATAAGTAGATTGTAACAAAGCCTAAGAGAACCATCATCAATGTTAATGTTTCAAAGCACAAAAAGGCACCTAGTCATAACTCTAATAAATAAAATAATCAGTGTTTCCATGTTTTGCTTAGGCTTTCTTTCTTTCTGTGTTTTCCCAAATATTATTAATTTAGAATGTGTCAAAACATGAGACAATACATTCCTCTTACTGAAGAAATGCAAGCTACAGTTAAATTGTACTGTTTTTCTGTGTGACAGCTGAAGTTGTCTGACACTGTTTCACATGTGTGTGCATAAAAGCAGTCTTAAGTCTTAAGTGACTGTTGGGTTTTGTTCTTTTCTGAAAACAGTATCAGAGTTTGAATCGTCAAATGGGTTTGCGAAAGAAATAAAAACATGTCTGTTTTTTTTTTTAATAATACATCTTGGGGAAGAAAAAAAAAGAAGAAAGAATTTTCAGGTAAAATTGTACTTGCCTGATTAGGAATGTTGGTTTTTCTACATTTTCCATGAAGCTGAAAAAAACAAACCCTCGTTGACAGAGACAGCCATTTCAGCTCCTAGAGGAACCAAAAAAGGACAGATTCTCCCAATCTTGCAGACCTCAACTTTTACATACAATGAAGACTATGTGTATATATAAAACATGTATATGTATGTATACATGTATATGTATGTATACATGCATATATATGTATACATTTACATATATAAATGTATGTAAGCATGTATATATAAGTATATATTTAAGTATATATACTTATATGAAGTATATGTAAGACATGAAAGAGGTGTAGAATAAATACTGACAGAAATGGAATTCTCATTTTCCTGTCAAAAATGAGAACTTTTAACATATCTAATTCAGAAAGGATCTTCCATTAACATTGTTTTTTAATAACCTGAAAATTAAAGGCTTATGTGTTTACCATAGTTGTCTCTGCTACTGTCATGGTTTTGTATTTCAACCAGCTGTACGGTATAACAGCTTGTTATAGTATTTGGAAACTGCAGTGAAGTTGCAATTTATCATTAGATCTTCTTTTTCCTGGAAATTTATATGTACTGAGCAGGTAGAAGGGCATATGGAGATGCACCTGATTCTTTTCTGCTGGAGGAAATGCATGCTACCTCTAAGCATGTAACAGGCCAGTCACTGCAAAGGAGAGATCAGTCTGAACGGGCTGTGAGCTGTTAAGAAGCTGGTCTTAGAATCATAGAATCCCAGACTGGTTTGAGTTGGAAAGGGCCTTAAGATCATTCAGTTCCAACCCCCCGCCTCACACTGCACCATGGCTCTGTCCAGCTTGGTCTTGAACACTGCCAGGGATGGAGCATTTGCTGCATCTCTGGGCAGCCTGTGCCAGCGACTCAGTATCCTCACAGTAAAACGCTTCTTCTGTATATCTAACCTGAACTTCCACTGTTGAAGTGTAAACCCTTCACCCCTTGTCCTATCACTACAGTCCCTGATGAAAAGTCCCTCTCTTCCATCTACCAGCAGTGAAAAAGACTGTCTGTATTGGACATAGTCTATATGTTTAAGAGTGTAAGACCATAAGATGAACGCAATGAGAGGCATCCTTAGGCAACACAACAGAAATCACCCTTAACTTTTTTGTTATTGGAATAAAAGAAAGCAAAACAAACCAAACTAAGGTCAGTGTAATGTGACAAACTGTTTCACAGCTCGTGGCAAACCACTTCTGAGCAGTTTTTAAACCAAACCTTTCAATTAAAAATAGCCACAGTGACTAATTTTCCTAAGGGTGGGGGTCCAGATTTCTGTCTTCCCATTTACATAAAAGCAGATGTCACCTACCTGTTGTGTGCAGTGGGAGACACACTAGTCTATAATGCAGAGGCACCATTTTTACGTATCATGAACAGCTGCTTGCTGACTCAAATGGGCAGCAAAGGAGTACTGAGCTGTGCATAGCAGTAGGTCAGGCTGTCAGGTCTGAAGAGCCAGTCTATTGCAGCAGTCTGTATGTGCAACCCTTGGATTCCTGCAGAGGAAATAAAGGAGGTATGATTGTGGGGAAAAAAAAGCCATCACAGCTCTGTGCTAAATAAGTGAGTTGTGACAGTCTCAAATAGATAAAATACTTAGATAAAAGCCAACAGAACACTGCAATTAAAGAAACTAAAGTGTCACAGGACAAGAATTAAGTGCAAGACTGGACACTACTTTTTACCAGCAGTGACTTATAAACATCTAAATTACTTCAGGTTTTACCGTTGTATTTCTGACAGCTAGTCCTGGAGGTACTGGAGAGATTACAGGGAGGCACTGAAGTTCACTATGTTTCTCTGTTTCACTGTATTGCCCAAGGGAAAGAGGGAAACAAATTGAAGTCTTTCCCTGAGCTATTATAAAAAAAAACACCTTGAACAAACCAGAAAAACCAACACCCACAAAGATGAAATAAAAATAAAATAAAAAAAAAAAGAAGAAACAGTTGAAATAAGTACAGACATCTAAAATTACTGCAGTATTCCACATTTCCATCCTTATTCTGGATGATTTCTTTGATGCTGCTTATTTTCAGATGAAACCCAGCAGTAGATACATACCCTTGGTCCCTGCTGTATTCCAAGTGTATCCTGAAGGCCTCATAGAAGCAGATGGATACACTCACTTTTGTACTCGGAAGAAGGGGACCGTGCCATGCATAGTTTTCCCTTTCATTTGAAGCTGGCCCACAGAAAGGCTGCACAGCTGCAAGCTGTAGCCACTATTCAGGTATACTGATTATTTTGTTCCTGCATTCACACTGCAGCATTGTCGCACTGTCATCTGGCACAGCAACCACGCATCTTAAAATGAAACCTCCTTATCCCACCAAATTCCAAAATAAAGTAGGTAAAAATTACTTGTTTTCTTTCTCCTCAGCCTTTTCTATGTAACCAAATTGAAGTCAAAGTCCTCTTCCGTCAGAGTATTCAAGAGGGGACTGATTTGTTAACTGGATTAATTTTAAACATGCAAACTGCTTTGTTTTCTAGAGGAAAACCGGACCATCAGGCAACTTTGAGATTCGTACTATGTACTTACCTTTGTTTTTAGAGTTCCTGTAATGGCAAGTGGTTGGGAATCAGCAGATCTTGCCTGTTACCATCACTGCATTTCCACATAAAGGCCACTGCACCACTCTGTCTCCTTTTCCCTATTTATAATGTTGCTGAATTCTCTTTGTAAAGCATTTTGCAATCTAGTGGCAAAAGATTATATATGTAAGAGATTATTCTCTGTGGCTGTGTGCTTCCCCCTACCCTTTTCCGTTTAAGCAACAGCTACCAGTGGTGGTCCTTTGATGGCTCCACCTCACTTAAGTTGGACTCTGGGGAGACAACAACATGTTATAACCTATTGTGATAACAACACAATAGATAAGAGCTGTTAATCTTGCTCAACAGCAAGCATGAGCCAAGTGAAATACAGTTACTAAGCAAGTATGAATCAATCATCTTACTCCATAAATAGTGGACAGCCCTGGGTTCGAGGAGCTATCCTGTATGACAGTGGGCTGCACATCAGGATCTCCCCTTCAGCAGAGACACCTCTCAAGTTATTCCTTGAGGTTGAGAGAATCCTTATCACATCAGATACTTGGTAAGTGAATTGAGAATGAGTGCATTGAAACTTTGAAATCTTTGATCTTCGATGTTAGATCTTTTGCATCTTAAATGATACAAAGGATTGATAGTGTTCATGTAATCCTTTGGACATAAACCACTGGGCAACTCTGAGACCAAGTCTGGATCCAGCCACACCTAACCTCCCCTCAGGAAGGAGTTTAGAACTTCTGAACTGCATGACTCAACAGAGGGTCTGACAGAAGCCAGTATGATGCCTCCAAGCTGCCAGGTGTATGGAAAATCCACCCTTACAGAAGGGAAAAACCCTGTGCTAAGAGATCTAGACTCCTATGAAAGAGCAATTAGGGTGGCTTCTTCATCCAAAGGGAACAGTGCCCACATGACCAAAAAAAAGAAAGAGAGTGGAGAGACACTTTATGCCAAAACCTGAAAACCTTCCAAATTTACAGCAACTCCTCAGATCACAAACCTCCCTTTATTTGCGGGGGAAAAAAATTGCCCCTCAAACTCACATAAATTCCTTCTTATCAGGTCTGTGTTTGTGCAGGGCACAGAAAAGCCTCTCAAAAAAACCCAACACGTGCAACTGTGAGATTTTCAGGAGGGAGAGCTAGGGGATTCAGATAAAAATGCTTTGAGAGCAGCTTACACTTGCTATACATTATTGTGCAATAGTCCTCATTACTGAAACATCAGTGTGCAGAACAGAACTGCCTGGTGAGTCCAGCCAAGCAAGACCTTCTTGGAGATTGACATCTGACTAATAGGGATGAAGATAGAGTGGAGCCATCCAATGATTCTTTTTTTTTGCCTCAGTGTTTAATAAGACTGAAAGACCTTGGGCCGATGGGTCCACTGAACTGGAGGACCACAAGTGTGGGAACAGTGACTTGCCACTTGTAGACACTGAAATAGTCAGGAACCAGCTGCACCAGCAGAACGTTCACAAGTTCATGGGGCCTGATGAGATTCACTCCAGAGTACTGAAGGAGCTAGCAGATGTTATGGCAGGATCGGTCTCAGCCATCTACCAGAGGTCTTGGGAGTCTGGGGAGGTCCATGGTGGGACAAGAGGAAATGGACTCAGCTTGTGTCAGGGAAGTTTAGATTGGGCATTAGGAAAAATTTCTTCCCCAGAAGGGCTGTCAAGTACTAGAACAGGAAGCCCAGAGAACTGGTGGAGTTCCGATCCTTGGAGGTATTAGACTTGTAGATGTGGCACTGAAGGACATGGTTTAGTGGTGGATTTGGCAGTCGTGAGTTAACAGTCAGATTCCGTTATCTTAAAGGTCTTTTCCAACCTAAAAGATTCTAAACCAAATGAAAATAATGTGGAAAGACTATATAAATAAAAACAGAATAGAGAAATCACCCGAAGATTACATGTGGTCCTCTGAATACAAAGATACAGGCTGAAATACTTAGCAGAACTTGTAACGGAAGTATTGACAGAAATAGGAAAGTTGGTATAAACGGCCTTTTCTATTTATAATTGTTTCCAGGAAAGAAGCAACAATAGAACTTGCTTGGATTTAAGAAATTTAACGTTCACATGAATAACAATCGCATATGTAACTGTTACCAATAGTCTATTCGGTTTCAGAGTGATGATAATTGTGGTATTGCTTCAAGATGAGCTCAAATACAGCACTTCCAGATGGTATAGCATAGGTAGAAGTTCTTAGTGGGGCTGCAACAGCTATGGACTGTAATGCAGCTCAGTAGCAGCAGATACGTGGAGCAACATAGTCAACACTTGAGAAGCCAGCATATATGCACACTGCAGAGGTTTTACTTTAGTCCTGCTCTAATCTGGTGCCATGACCTGAATGGCAGTTAGAGGTTGGAGTCTGAGTGCATTAGGTGGGCTCCTGGTCTAAGCCTTTGGGCACAGTTTTACTTGGGAAGAGCCCAGTGGGTGCAACACAAAGCCAATGGGTAAGGAATGGAGCCTATCAGGAGATTTCCTTCAAAAGTGCACTCTTGGTCTGGACTAAGACACTCACGTAGGTGCATGCTTTATTTCACACCTACACTAAACATGTAGATGTTGACATAATTGCCTTGTCTTCATTAGATCCAGAACCTTACATGAAGTTTTAGTAGATATTCTGCTTCTTACTGCTTCTTTCAGGAAAAAAATACTTGAACGTTGTTCTGAGTTATTATGGAGAACTTTGATTAGCTATAGTCTATCTGGATTGTGTCAGTAACCATGAGGAGGGAATGTGCAAGCTGCATCCCAGTTAAAACTGTTCCTTATTCAACTTCCAAAAAAAAATCCTTTAGAAGTCAAGTCAATAGCTTTTGGTCCAAAACTAATAAAAAAGACAGATAGCCACCACTTTACTTAAGTGACTTCTTACTTTCTCACCCACTACCATCAGTACAAAATAAAACTACTGGATCCCAGCATGATTTCAGAATGACAAATGTGATTCTGTGGTCAGAAATAGGGTTTTACACAACTGTCATGTAATTCCATGTCTATCACATATGCAACTCCCTCACTACTTCCAGGAGAAAGTTACCCTGCCAGCACCACTCCTTTAAAATGTTTTCCAGGTGCAAACTTCCAGGCAGGCTTAAGTCCATTTGAGAAGACAGGCTTATGGCTAACCTGCTACACCACAATAGCTGGGGTCACATTCTCTGTTATTTGCATCATCCAGCCACGGGGATAAATTGGCACCATCATGCAGGTAGCCCAATTGCAGTGCCATTGAGGAGGGGAAAGTACCAGAGCAGCAAACCATCGTTATGGTTTAGCTCACCTGCTTTCCTTGAATAGCATTTCTTCCTGCCACTGCTGGAGAGAGTACCAGGTTAGGCAGACAGGCAGTCTGCCCTGGTGAGCATTTCTTGGTTTCTGATGTTCATAGAACCTAATGTCTTGGGCGGCATCAAGAACAGGGCTCCATGGAAGGGCTGGCTTTCTGGGACTCAGCACTTCTAGTGCCAAGGTCTGAAGTTAATCCTCTGCTTTTTTTACTTCTTTTTTTAATCAAGTTAAATGTAAAGTTTTTGTTTAAGTGTATTAGTACATGCTTTAACAAGTCTGTTTGGGGAGATTACAGGTGGGCTCATCTACAGATGAGCTACTAACTTAGATACACCTTGGAATTACATAGGGTATAGGGATACCATGAAAAAACAAATTCAGGTTTTTCAGGGAAAAAGCAAGAAAATTACTGAGAAGAGATGGTTAGACCATGACTTCTTCCCTCTGCTTACAAGTGTCTGACCTTGACTGAGACTGTACTGAATCCTGCCTTTGGCAATTGCATGCAGATATCACACAAAGGTAGCTTGGTCCTTATTAAAAAAGCTTAAGTGGCATTACAAGAAAAGAAAATCAAAGAAACTAAATGCAGCCTGAAGAATAAAGAGGTCAGTACTGCTCGGTGTGCCTTATGGTCTGAAGGTGTATCAGAGCTGCAGAGAATGACACAGAAATGACATTAGCAGAAATTCCTATCTCAGCAATCTTTCTTAGAGGAGAATCTCAAAAGAGATATGCAAGGAGCTGGAGGAAGAAAGGAGACCAATCTCTGCTCCTGCAGCAGCATCTCAGAGATGATTTTCCTTCCTTTCCTTCAAGATGGATTTTTCCCCCTCCTCTTTTCCCAGTATTTATACACAACTTCCTCTTCTGCCTGTTAACCAAATAAGAATGCAGTTGAGCTTATACCTTTCCCACTTGCTTGTTCTCTGAGCTTGGATATCTGTTTCTCCCTTTTTAACAGGAATTAAGTTTCATTGCCTGATCTTTAGGCCAAAACAATAGATTTAAACGATAAGGGCTTGTCAGAAATTGAGCTTATGCCATTTGAGACCTGACAAATGGTATCACAAGAAATAATTATTTGAATCTGAAATTCAAAATACAGACCATTTTCTTCCTTACCAGCTTTTGCTGGCTTAAAGGTGTTAGTTGCAGTGAGTAATCAAAACTAATTGTGAGCTGCTGTTGACACTTGTTCATATGTTAAGAATAAACTATTACAGCAGCTCACACTATGACGTTGTTTTCTATCTTAGAGAGAAGGATGTATTCTAGAAAAAGACTTTTTCTCTGAAAGCCTTAATTTGGAGGAAGAGGGAAAATATCCCACAAAACTGCTAACAATAAAAGAACAGCGAAGCATTTAGGATCACTATTCCAAAAACAGCACAAAAGCCAAGGCAAGAAGTCATCAAAAAAGTAGGCAAGAAGTCATCAGAACCTGTTAGTGTTTTGGAGAGTGTTTATTGCAATTAATATATTCCTGCAAAATATTTTGAATTTATCAAGGTAGCATTTTCCGATCCATTGACACATAATAGACACAATCTTGTTCCTTTCCTCCTTTTCAGTGCATCTGAAAAGCCAAGTTCCTGGAAGCCCTTCTTCCTTACAAAAAGCATAAAATAAATCTGTTTATGACATTACTGCTTGATCTACTAATTCCATTCTTGCTCCTTTAAAAACAGAATTAGTGAAGAACAACAGACTATAAAATCCTATCAGAAGACAAGATGATGTGCAGGTAAACACACAAAAGAAAAGTGTCTTAAGACCGGGATTGGAAAATAATAGCAACTACAGGCTTTCTTCTGTGAGCCCAGGGAGTCATGAATGCTGGGTTAGCTGGCAAGGCAGCAGTAACAGCTGCAGTAACAGCCTCAACGTTGGCTTTCCAACAGGTTTTCTTTCCAGGAAATACTCTAAATCCTTGTGTGATGCGTGCATTAAAGTGAACACCTATTTCTCTTTCAATCTGGCAAACACATGGTGATAACATGACCTGACCTGTAGTACCCTTTTAAAAATACACCTTGGCAGAATTTTGCTCAAGCTGCCTGCTTGGATGAGGGTGAGTACAAACACTGTCCCTTCCTTCCTCTATTCCTGCCCCAGCAAGTTAATGAAGAAGCATTTTTTCCTTCCTTTCCTTTTCCTAGACTACTTGAAATGGAGCATTTATGAACATTAGGGCCAAGGCAAATGGACCATTTCATTACCAGTGACAGAACATATTCCACATTTTTGTATTTTCACAAGGAAAACTTAATTTTGTGCATTTCTTGTCTCCTTAATTTTTCAAATTAAATAAATGAAATGAAAATAATTAATCTACCTACTAGCCAGAAGTAAAAGAAGTAGAAGCTGCATCACAGTTCCATTAGTGTTTCACCTGAACTTGCTTTCTTTTATGGGCCTTGAACTTCTCACAAACTTGAACTTCACAGACCCAATGAATGTCACAATCATTAAGTCATTAACATCGATGCAGATATACTGGGGATGCCTGGCACATCGTATTATGACAGACAGAATATTGCACATTCAGACTTCACAGTCCTGAAATCTGCTTGCTGAAGTACTATCAGCATTGCAAGCTTCTGTGGTGATCCTGGGGTTTCTAACAGCAGCTTCAGTGTGGCACTCCACCTCTGCTGCATTTACGAGTCAGCTAAAGAGCGCTACTTTAAACAACATCCCACAGCATTACATCTCCGCTTGTAGTAGACCCAGGTCACATACAGCCACTTCAGAAGCTCACTTGCAGAGCAGCCCACTACAGTCTAGAACTTCATGCTTGCCCTGCCTGCATTTCCTACTGCTCTCAGTCAAAACAGAGGTATTAGCTTTGCTAATGATTTCTCTTAAGATGCTTATTTATCTTTCAATTGCTGCTATGATGGTGGTGCCTTCAGGAGTAAGAGTAATTTCAGTAGTACCTACCTGCTGCTGAAACAATATTTAAAATACCTATGATTACATTGTGATTTTTGAGCTGTTTTTTTTCACTTTGGGTATCAGTCTTTGCAGATGGATAATTATATGAAGGTCATCACTACAGATAAATGCTCTTATTTTCATAACTCTTCCCCTCCATAGCAGTAACCACAGCTTTTCCCTCTTCCTCACCCCAAGCTGTCTGGTTTTAATCTTTAAACTATGGGCATTTCAATGCTGTCAGGTGTAACGGGAGATTTTCTTGTCTCCTTATATTAGCTCAGAGAAGGCAGACAGAAGACATAAAATATACTACCAGGTCAAAAGTACACCCAAAACATTGAAGTCAGGGACTGATAGATGCAATCTGGATGCAATCTGTGCTCCAGCAGGGAGAACTCCTCCTGACAATTAATAGCTAATATCCAGCTTCTTCCTCCTTACACTCATGAACATTGATACGTTTGAAAAAGTGTTTGTTTAGAAATAAATCTCATCCACAGTGCACATTACACAAGATTTTTCAGTTAAAACATAGGATCATAGAATAGTTAGGGTTGGAAAGGACCTTAAGATCATCAAGTTCCAACCCCCCCTGCCATGGGCAGGGATACCTCGCTCTGAACCATCTCACCCAAGGCCTCGTCCAACCTGGCCTCGAACACTGCCAGGGATGGAGCATTCACAACCTCCCTGGGCAACCCATTCCAGTGCCTCACCACCCTAACAGGAAAGAATTTCCTCCTTATATCCAATCTAAACTTCCCCTGTTTAAGTTTTAACCCATTACCCCTTGTCCTGTCACTACAGTCCCTAATGAAGAGTCCCTCCAGCATCCCTATAGGCCCCCTTCAGATACTGGAAGGCTGCTATGAGGTCTCCATGCAGCCTTCTCTTCTCCAGGCTGAACAGTCCCAACTTTCTCAGCCTATCTTCATACAGGAGGTGCTCCAGTCCCCTGATCATCCTCGTGGCCTCCTCTGGACTTGTTCCAACAGTTCCATGTCCTTTTTATGTTGAGGACACCAGAACTGCACACAATACTCCAGGTGAGGTCTCACGAGAGCAGAATAAAGGGGCAGGATCACCTCCTTCCACCTGCTGGTCACTCTCCTTTTGATGCACCCCAGGATACGGTTGGCTTTCTGGGCTGCAAGCACACACCAAAGCTGGCTCATGTTCATTTCCTCGTCAACCAACACCCCCAAGTCCTTCTCCTCAGGGCTGCTCTGAATCTCTCCTCTGCCCAGCCTGTAGCTGTGCCTGGGATTGCTCCCACCCAGGTGTAGGACCTTGCAGTTGGCATGGAAAGAATTCTATACATCTTGTTTTCAGACCTAAAGATTCCCCTTTAATTTTTAGATGAATTCACATCACTGACTTTCTTTAACTACGTATGTGTTCGAACAACATAAAAAAGCTTTCTGTGAAACTAAAGATGCTAAAGAATGACAGATGTCATGAACCCAGTGCTCATAAGTACATCCACCAAAGATGGGGGGTGTAGTTATGTGGGTGTTATGTGAGCATTACAGTGAGCATAACCCTGCAAAAACACACCAACACATGCCTCCATGTTTATGAGGCAATTCTCAGTAATATCCCTTCAGTAATAAACTAGGCTTCAAAATTCAAGACCCAGCCTCGCTATAATCAACAGGAACAACTTAGGGAACACATTTTTAGAGTAAAGAGCTTTTCTAGTTTTGAAGCAGGATCAATCTTGACTACAAATGGAAGCCAGACTACCAAGTCAACCAAGTCAAAAGCGTAACTTTGGAAAGGAGCCATCAGAGCAATTTAAGCATGCAACAGACTCATTGTCACCTGAAGTTTTTATGACATCTAGACACTCAGATGACTGAGGAGCAAACTGCTGTCATATGGCAATACAAAGCTCTGACCTGTGAACAACTAGATTGAGCTTTAGGTTGCAATGAACAGCTGGTTCTCTTTGCAAGTTTTAAAGACTATGGTATCTTCTTTCAATTACAGTTGTTTGATTTAGGTGAAGAAGTGAAATTCAGATCCTCTTTCCTTTCTCTAAAAAAACCCCAAACCTCAAAACAACCCAAGTCAACCAACAAACCAAAACTTCTCAGCCAGCAGGAGGGCACGAAAGCCTGAAACCAAGACATGAACATAGAATGAAGGGTCAGAATCTAGAAAAGAATAGTCCAATTTCTTTTAAGTCATCTGGTATTTTAAAATCTTTGCTTTCTGCAAAGTCTTGTAATAATTCAGTGATTTGCACTGAAGCTGCTGCTTCTAATTACATATAAGTGAAATAAAACTGAAGTCAGACGCATTAAAGAATGAAGCATTTCCCCATGGTGTTGATTCTAGGGAGAGACCATGGATTTGTTTTTTTTTCCCCCAAAACAGAGTACTAACAGTTACAATAACAACAAAAGTAGAAGTTAACATTTCTGGTGTGAAAGAGGTGCCATCACTACATTTATGAAGCTGCTGAAAAAAGATCACGTGGGCCAAGAAAATGTACTAAATAATACCTTCCCTTTATAGGAAACACTACATCCACTGCCTAGAACGGTGAAATCTCTGCACATGATCTAAACTTCTGTAGGAAAAGGTTAAATTCTCTATCTGTAGATCTATATACTAGCTTAAAGCCTTGATTTTCAGAGGCAATGACTATCAATAATTCTGTCTTGTGCCCATGAACATGGAGGTGCTCAACAGTACCTAAAATCTAGATACTTGTCTCCAACAGTTTTTTTTCCTGTTAATATAACTAGTGATCATGCATGACTATGCTAGCAGGCTTAAAGAAAACCATTTGACTCACTAACATTCCTGTGTCAAAAAAGTCAAGCTAAATAAGAAACCAATAATGTGCAGGCCATGCCTCTAATTACGTCCTGCATGAGCATACGCATTATTTGATAGTATTGTGATAGAACAATTAATTGATAAACTAATTGAAAAATTTATAACCTCTTAAAAAAAAAGTAGATAGAAAACTGTGATAATTAAAATAATTAAAGTACCTCTTTAATGGTAGCCCCTTATAAGTTCAGTTACCTATTTAATGCTTCAGGGGAAAAAAGAAATCCCAAAGAAAAAGGAAAAAATCACCCCAGGTTACAATTAAAAATTTATACTTTGAACATGAAACCCAGCAAGGAATACATCAAATTCACCAAGACTTAAGCTTTGGGCTTTGAAAATTCTGCTCCTTAAATTCTCAGTTCTGTACTGGTAGATGCTAATGAGCCCAGTGGCCATCTGGAAGAGGACATATTTTAAATAAGTACTCATGTTCTTTTAGGACTTCCAAGCTTACTCAGAGAGGGCTAGGAGCTGTGCTGTAAATGAGTAGTTTCACTGCCCACTTCGCTGCTGTTTCAGATCCTTTTCCTGAAAGTGGCCAATACTGAGCTGACTAGTAGTCAGGAAAGAAGGTGAGAGAGATGCAACAGGATCTAAACCCCTTCTTCACAAGGGCCTGCAGGGACAGGCCAAGGGGAATGGCTTGAACCTGCCAGAGGGGAGACTGAGATGAGCTCTTAGGCAGAAGCTCTTCCCTGTGAGGGTGCTGAGGCGCTGGCACAGGGTGCCCAGAGAAGCTGTGGCTGCCCCATCCCTGGCAGTGTTCAAGGCCAGGTTGGACACAGGGGCTTGGAGCAAGCTGCTCCAGTAGAAGGGGTCCCTGCCTGTGGCAGGGGGTGGAGCTCAATGAGCTTTAAGGTCCCTTCCAACACAAACCAGGCTGGGATTCTATGATTTCAGCAAAACTTATTTCATACTTCAACTGAAGAGGAAAAAAGAACCAAATAAACCCCTAAATCCAAAGCTCACTTTGATTTGAACCGCTTTGTTGTGAGAAACAATTGGGCTGGTGGCAGCACAGTGACTGTGAAGCTGGGCTTAAGGAGCAGTCAGCAAATGCTGATAGCTAAATTATCTTTTTGCGATCAAAGTTCTGATTACTTACGAGAGCAATAGGCATGGGCTGGGGTGAAAAGGCCAGGCAGTGCAGCTCTCTGCTCTCATCCCTATGCCATCCTCCCCCCATAGCTCTCACTGCACTAGGTGAATAAGATACTTGATAAACAGCAAACATGCTATTTACCCAGTCAAAGATGAAAAATTCAGACTAAGAATGAAACGTGAAAATTCAGACTAAGAATTTGTCCCATGGGTATTGCTGAGACACCTGAAGCTTTCAAAAGGACATAAACCCAAACTAAAGCTTGGTACATGCACAGCATGACTTTAGGAAAAGGAACACACTTCCAGCAGCAGGTTAATAGTAGCAATTTGTTAGTCTTGAGCAGAGTCTCTTCATTTGCTGCAGCGTGGCTTCATAATGTATATGAACACCAAATATATGAACTCATCCTCATCAAGCAAGAATTTGCAGTTAAGAAGCTACTTGCAAACCTTGAACGATTTCAGGGTTTGCTTATTTGCATACACAGGTACCAATGAAGAAGGGACAACAAAAGCAACACTCGTTTCCCAAAAGTCACACTACTGAATACAGTTTTCAAATTATACATTCCTTGCACAGATACTATAAAATTCTCTCTTTTCCACCGTTAGACTGCACTGTGTCCCTTCCAGACGTTGTCTTACTGTGGTACATGTCCAGTTCTCAGCTGCCATCTGCAAGCAGATGTTTCTCTTCATGCTATAATCTATAAATACCTTGCCTTCAGCAGAAATTTAAGCAATATATTTGAAGTTCAAAGAACTGCTTTATTCTTTTTCTTTTGCAATTTCTATCTTTGGGAAGAAGCAGAGAACCATGATTTCTTTATCCTTCAATTCATGCTTCATAGAAAATCCCTCATTAGTGCTCAGTTTTATTACAAAACTGACTGAGAGTTTACATTTTTACTCTTGTCATGGTTTAACCCCAGTCAACAACTAAGTACCAATCAGGTATTCACTCATTCCCACCCTGGTGGGATGGTGAGAAGAACTGGGAAAAAGCAAAAACTCACAGATTAAAATAAAAACAGTTTAATAATGAAATAATGAAAAAAGTAATAATAACAACAACAATAGTAATGGAGATGAAGGAATAATAATAACAAATAAAGAATACTTTTCAAAATAAAAATAATAAATAATAAAAAGAGAGAGAGGAATAAAACCCAGGAAACACAAGTGATGCAAAATACAGTTGCTAACCACCTACTGACCAACACCAACCCTGACCCAAGCAGCGACTGGGGGCTCCTGGCCAGCTCCCCTGAGTTTCTGTACTGGGCATGACATGATGTGGTATGGAATACCTCTTTGGCTAGTTTGGGTGCGGTGTCCTGTCTCTGCTCCCTCCTGGCTTCTTGTGCCCCTCCTCGCTGGCAGAGCATGAGACTGAAAAGTCCTTGATCGGGATTAGCACTAATGAGCAACAGCTAAACCATCAGTGTGCTATCAGAGTTATCCACGCACTAAATCCAGAACACAGCAGTGCACCAGCTACCAGGAGGAAAAATAACTCTGCCTTCGCCAAAACCAGGACAAGTCTGTACATTTGCAATCAATGATTAAGTTTTAAAATGCGTATTTAAAAAAACTTGAACTTCTCTTCTTCTCTTTTGCATAAGCACACACAGAACAGTAGGGGACTGGTATAAGAACTCAGATAAATAATACAGGAGTAATTTCATTTGTTGTATGCGACTGTCTTGATCCCACAAACCCCTTTATAAGGTGGGCCATACATTCCCATCTCCATGACAACTAATTTCTTTTAAAACTTGATTAAAAAAAAAGTCTTGTTTTTCTTTAGGTATAAAGTTTATTTATTATTTCCCCCCTGTTATTCCTATTACTTCTGAAGTTAATAACAATCAAGTGCCTTGAATTCAGCAAGAATTTTCTGCAGAAAACAATGTTTTGTTTCATCAGAAGTATAAATGGTATGAAACATTTTCATTCTTCTATTATTTTACTTTTTTGTGTATTATTCTGTTATTTCTACTCAGACAGATCTATACAATAAATACGTTAAAGCTGTGGTAGAGTGAATTTGCTGTTATTTGTAAATGGCAACATTTACTGTTCTTAAATATTTAGATCACTTCTATATTCAGGAAAATATTGCAACTTCTCGGATGCTCCTGTTTGTAAAACACTAACTGAAAGTTTGGGCTTAAAACCAGGTCATTATTTCCTAAACTTGAAGTTGTGTTTATGCAAACAAAAAAAAGAAAGTTCTGCAGATACTTGAGGTCTGCTCAGCTGAGGTTCCAGTCCCTGCAGAAATAGAGAAATACACAACTGCTGGATTAGAGTCCCTATAGACAGCTTCTTTAAGTGAAACACAGAAACTATCTCCACGCATTAACTTTTGATGTCACTGCAGTTGCTTTGGAATCTAAAAATGTTGGCTTCATGCAGCCAGAGAGGTCGTAAGTCACAAGCGTATTTCCTCCAAAAAAATTAATGTTTCTCATATTTATCAGCTATTGTGTATTGCACTGAAACAGGCATCCATAGTAAGTCAGGCAATGATGTCTGAGGAAATCAATCTGTTTGCAGACCATTTATGAAAAGAAGCATGACTAACTGGACCAGGTCATAAAATCAAATGCTGCCTTCTCTGTAGACCACCAGGAAATCCTTATCTGTTGGGTATCTTATAAAAATTTAACAGCGCCCAACTTAGATTTCCCTTTCCACTCTTAAACCCATGCAAACACACACAAACTTGAATCCCATTCCAGAGCTCGGGTGCTCTTTGGGTTATAAACCTCAGCAACTCCAAAGGCATGAAGTCTGGGACAATACGAGTGTAAATTACGTTTCATAATCAGAATAAATACAACCAGAACAATCTGAAAGCATATTTTTATAGCTTCTAAACTATTTTACAACAAGCTTCACGTCTACAGAGCACTGAACAAGAGAACTCCTGTAGAACAAACACACTTGTGCAGAAACATATAGTTAGTTATTAGCTAGCTAGTTAGTTAGGATGGTTAGCTAGGTGCTCTATTTTTGCTTGGGTTTGGGGTTTTTTTCAAGCTTTGCTTCTTTGAAGTACACTGTAGCCTGCACTGTATATGCATCTTGATCAGATCTACGCTGACAATTGGATGATATTTCTGACCTCCTTTCTCTTTTTTGTTCTCTTCCCCCCCACCCTTTCAACTCAAGCTTTTTGTCTGAAAAATATCTGTGTTCTTGCCAAGTCAATAAACTTCGGCCAGAATCGGAATTTGTGAGCCTCTTTCTCTCCCTGCATAAAGGTTACGCAGGCAATTTATACTACCATGTCACTCATGCTCCTTCATCTGGCTGAACGTTGTCCAGAGTCTCAAAAGAAATGAGAGTATTGGTCTGTGGTCTTTTATCTTTCCTTTTAAAACAGACAGAGGGAAAAGCCACAAATCTCAGTATTTCTGTCAAAAGCAGTGAGCACATGCACCACTGCTGGTGCTTTTAAACAGCCAAAGTCTGCAGGAGCAGGAAGGGTTATTTTCCTTGTTTCAACACACTGATCACCAGATGAGGGTAATATCGTGATCTATTTAATACTAATTTGGTTGGATTTATTTCTGATAGCCACACCGAGATTAGAGACTCAAAGGTGTGTTAAATAGAAACTGACTTTTGTGGATGAGGGGAGAGCAGAGAATGCTGTTTACCACACTGTTCTTATGTCCAAGTTAGGGCAATAGTCTGGATAGTTGGAAAATCAGATAGGTAAAAAAATGGCTGAATGGTTGAGCTGAGACAGTAGTGCTATTGGGTCATGCACCACCTGAAGATCAGTAACTAAGGGAGTACTGGAACAAGTCCTGTTTGATATCTTTGTCAGTGACTTGGAGGAGGCAACAGAGCACTTGCTATTGCAGTATTGTCAAGGGCATGGTGGCCATCCAGAAGGACCTAGACAGGTTGGAGAAATGGGCCAAGAAAAACCTTGTGAAATGGTTTGTGAAAAACTTGTGAAGCAAGGACATATGCAGAGTCCTGCACTTGGGATGAAATAACTACTTGCAACACTATAGGCTGGGGACAGGCTAGCTGGGGAACAGCTTTCCTGGAAAAGACCTGGAGATGTCTTGATTGTCTCTATCTGTCTGACAAGGAATATGGTAATTTACCTGCTCAGACTGCATTTCTGATCATCCTACGTTTTCAGTCAGTGAAAATTCTACCTGCACATAAAGCCTTTACCTACCTAGAAGCTTTCTGTGCAGTTCAAGCAGTGGAACTGCTCTAAAAAGGAAAGGAACCCCCATGACCTGCATGTTTTCCTTGTTAGCCTCTGGATCTATACCTCCAAAAAAAAAAAAAAAAAAAACAAACAACAAAACGATTAAAAGGAAATTGCCTTTTGTTCTGAGCCATAGTACCATACAGAGATGGTACTGGGCTCCATGTGCTTTTCATGGGAAGTTGGTATTTGCCTTCCTGCTTGGGGCAAGAGAGGCAACCTAGACAAAGCACTGCAACATTTAATAAACTCGAGCCCTTAAGGAAGTAGAAATAAGACCAAAAAAAAGTGTCGCTTCTTATTAAGAGAATAACAATAAAGTATTGACTTCTCTGTAAAGAACCAAAGTGCAAAACCAAAGAGCATTCTTGGTCTATGAACTGTTTCTAAAGAACTTGACAGATTTTTGCCATGAAACCCTCCCCTCAGATTCAAAGCCTGCACTATTTCAAACTTTCAAGTTATAAGGAGATGACACCTCCCATCTATAAGTCAGCTTTAAAGAAGAACTTTATGTAACATCTGGAAGGAAATGTGACCTTCCCATAGCAGGGTTTCAAACACCAGAATTTATCTGTCCTAGATCTAAGAGGATGAAGGCCAGGTGCTGCTATGGCTACTGAGCCTAAAACGGTGGTAGCATTTTCCTTCCCTTGCCTTTTTCAAGCACTCAGATTTTTAATAAACCCTGATAAATTAAGCCTATCAAAAGTTGGTCCAAAGGCATTTCATTTTCAGAATTAAAAAAAATGTGTCAAACATTGTTCTGGATCCTAGGAAGACTATAGAATCAATAAATTAACATGGTAATTCCACTTTCTGAGTGCATACAGCGAACACCAACTACTTCTGTATCTGGAGACTCAATCTTTGAAGTTTTTCTGCACTTCACTCACTACCTACATTGTCAGACAGCCAAATTCTGAGTTACTGTAAGTCTCACAATTTTGATAGAAAGAACATAGGCGCAGGTACCCACATACATAATGAGCATTTTCTAGACATTGCCTTACAGAACTAGATATTATAATACTACTTTTTACTGCTCAACATCTAACAGAAAACATGTCAGTCTTATTCTTTACTGCTTCATTGATGAACACATATTTATTACATTTTCCAAAATGTTTTCTGTGGAAACAAAGCTATCTGCATTAGTTGAATTGCTTGAGTTATTCATTGCAAGTTGTCTGTGCAGTATTATTTTTCATTTGCATATTACTATAGACATCTGCAAACGAACTTTTTATCCAGTGATGAAAAACTGACATTTCCAGGGCATAAGTCATCTAACCTGTATCGGATGTTCCTTTTAGGAAAAGGTAAATGCACTGTTAATGCACTGTTTTCTGTCTTTTGGCAGTGAAACAATTGTGGGCTGACTACTTCAGTTGTTTGCATCTACATTTAGTTAATAGGAGTTCTATCCGTAAGGACTGCAGCTTCTGACTGAACACTAAAATAGTTCTACCTGTTGTTTTGAAAGCTCCAGATAAAGAGAATAGTACCCATGACTCAGCTGTTATGTTCAAAGCAAGGGAACTTCACCTAGAAATTCCGAGGTTGGCCTCTCGTCTCCAGAACAATAAACCTCTCACCAATGAGTCTAAAGCATGACCTCCGATGATTCCTTGCATTAAACAATGCTATTGAGGCAAGAGATAAAACTTTCTGTTCCTGTGGGAATACAGGTGACCTGCCAACTTCTGGTACATGAGTATGACAGAGAGACTGTATCAAATGAGTTGCATATGGGGCTCCAAGTCCATGGTCCGTCACCGTTTGCCCGATATCTTTGATAAGAGCATACAAGAGACCTTACCATCGCGGGTCTTGATCCAGCACATACACCACCGGGAAAGCACGCAATACATCTGCATCCAGCGCCCGTCTCGCTTCTCCCTTTACAGCTGCGCATTTATCATGAGGATCTGGGGGATATAAATCAGGCTCTTTTACTGGATTGATAGCCCGGTCAATGGGTCAAAAGGACCATCCAGGTCAGCATCAAAATTATCAGGCAGCAGAACCACAGGAGCAGCAACAGCAGTCTGATGAACATGCAGATGCTCCTCATAAATGTGTTCTGGAGTTTCATTCATATCAGTCATGTCAGCGTTGTCAAGTGCAATTAAAACGTTTTCTCCCGCAGGTTTCAGGTGATCTGAGAGTACTGTAATAGAGACTGTTTGTGAAAGATTATCATCCACTACCCGCGGCTGAAGAGAGCGCAACGCAGCAAAAAACGATGTGCCACGTAATTAAATGATCAGGATTAATATCATGGTCATCGGATTGTACACTCTGTAACTGTTGTCCAACATGCTTCCAATCCTGTATTTTATAAGAGCATGTAGAAGGGTACCAAGGACAATTGTGTCCTCTCCATAACAGCAAAAGAGTCACTTTCAGGGGGGACACACGCTACCCTTGCTCCTTTGTAATCCGCATCAACATTTGGTGATGTAATTGCTGTGATTTAGTTGCAGTCTGCCCCATTATGTTATCCCGGCCGCTTCCGTAACCCGTGCAAAATACCTGCAGGGAAGGATGGAAGTGTCGTTCTCTCTCCCGTCCGGCTCACTGGGGGTACTTCGCTCGGTGACTGAAGAGTCCCTGTTTGGGCACCATTTGCAGTGAAGTATGAGACAGAGGCAGCATGTGTGTGCAGACTGAATCACTTCTACTGAGTTTCTTGCCATAATGATATAAAGTCACACAAGCTATTTTTAGACAAGCTATTTTTAGATCTTAACTATTCAGCTATTATCGTGTGTTTTTATACTAGCTAACTTCGATCAGTTCCAACACTGTAATTAACATTACCTTTGTTTATCAGCTCATGTCCACTCATACATGATATGCTGCATACCAACGTTTGTTATTCACATCTGTGATATTTTGTGGCTGTTCTGGTTATGTCCCTCACATCTTCAACTGCCTGAGGTTTTTGGCAGGTCGCCTGTATTCCCACATATTCCTACCGGGCTTGCATGGGACACCCAACATTGGGCTCCATGTGAAATGTGCACATAGCAGAGAACAAAGAAACTCAGCTGTTGAGCAGATACCTTACCTGTGAGGAATATTAGCTGGCTTATACATAGACATCCATATTTATGACCTCATTGTTTAAGCAGACATTAACAAAGCTGTACTGAGTCCCATGAGAGCCCATATTTGTAAACTAACATAAAAAATCAAATAAAGAAGAAACAGAAATTATCAGATTACATACTTTAGCTGTATACATTAGTATGCAACTGCTTGTTGAGTGAAATCAGTATCTTTCAGGCTTTCACGTTCTGCCTCGGAAACATGGGTACCACTGAGCTGAAACATGCTTTAACCAAGAAAAGAGATTTGGTTTTAGTGCTATAATCATGTGTGTTCTTAACTACTGATTTTTTCCATTAGAAATGGGACATTTTTCCTAAGGTTAAAAAAAGAAGAAATATAACTCTATTATACAAGTTCTATCCCTAAGGAGTCATACATTTTCTAACCTTTTTTGCTTTTTCTTTTTTCCTATTTTTGCTTTTTAGCAAGCAGTTTGGATACAGTATAATACTAAACATAATTGCTGTAATTGGAAGAGCAGTAAAATAGTATGTATTCTCGGAGCAGGAAGAGACGACTAGAATTAACTCAGTCTATCAAACCCTACACAGATAATCACAGTGCAATATAAAAATGAGCACAGCATTTTATAGGTGTGCAAAAGAAAACCACTGTAAAACTCCTACTAGATAAAATCAGAGCTTTTGGTGAAAATACCAGGTCCAGTGAAACTTCTGCTAAGTAAACTATTTTTACCATATCTGGTGGGCTGCATGCCCTGTTTTTTCACTGCAGTTTGTATTCAGGTGGAAGATAGGGAAGAAAGGTTCAAGAAAGTAGGGAATTGCTGTGGATTTCCTAGAGCTGGCAATCCACTCGGTACAGATACTTCCAGTGCCTGCAACCAGGGAAATGGATGTGCATGTATCATTTATAAACAGCAAGAAGATGCTATCTGTGTTGTCTGCTGTTCATGGATATCATGGGGCACGGGGAGGACCAGCATGTTCCAGGCATCGTGCAGTCCAGCTGGACTGGGAGCTGCAGTTCTGCTTGCACTGCCTAACACCAGTTACTGCTTACACTGCCTAACACCAGTTACACTGCCTAACACCAGTTAAACTGTGCCTGTGCAAACCTGCCTCTTTTCACTTAAAGCTGACTGCTCCCTGTGTGTTACTCCCAGACTTATGGCCACAACTTTCTGGCCAGGAATACAGGCACTCTGTCTAAACAATAGAAGAACAGCAGGTTTAATTCACTCGCTCAATCAGCAAAAATGTTAAACTTCCCTTGAATTAAATTTACCATATTAATTTTATAGTTTCTATTCATTTACAGAAAGGGAAACAATGTGTTTCATAGCTGACTGGCTTGAGCACTCAAGCTGCCATGTACAAACTTCATGTGAGACTTTTGTTTTCCCCACCAAAACACTAAGGGGGGACCTGACACCAGCCATAGAAGCATCATAATATCTTGGGAACAGCTAACATTTTTTTCCACAGTCACAAAAAGAACTGAGCATTCTTTTCTCTTATTTAAAACTTCATTAAATGAACTTCAACCTTATGGATGACACTAGTTGTAAATAAGACTTACAAGCCTAGCAATCATCTGGAAGTCCAGAGAACCATACCCCATTCAAAGAGCCCCTATGGGAACACATCTGGTTGTCTTCTAGTGAGGAGGCAAAGGGGATCATATTTAGCTCACTTCACAGAAGACCTTTGGTTCTTAGAAGAGCTGGATGATGAATAGAAGATATAAATGTAGAAATGCTTCAAAAAGGCACTTTATATCTGTTCTTTCTGGGAGACATGTCTGTTTGGGGTCCTGCAGATGTAAAAGGTGATTCCTTCACTGTATCAGCACTATCTGATGCAGGTAATGAGTGTTACAAGGTGCAGGAGAGGCCCCTGGGCTGCACAGCCCTCTGCCCATAGTACTTACACAGTTACACAACTGTTTTACAATGCTTCATGCATTGTCCCTTTCCAAGATGCCAGTGATTTTAGCACCTGGCACTGCTGTCGTCCCAGTCAACTACTGCAACCTCCGGTGGAGCCAACAGCAATAGTGTCTGCCAGTTGCTTAACATAATCTATTTAGAGAAGCATCAAGCTGTGGATCAGCTGCTTCTTGCCTAACTTCCCTTGTGCTCAGCTAACCTCTACGTCTAATTTAAGCTGAAGGAAACAATCCCTGTCCCTTTGTCTTACAGCAGATTTTAGAATAAAGCAGTTACTTAATTTGCCCTCTGTTCTGAGGGTACTGCAAGCATATTTGTACCTAGTTTTTCCACATATGCAATGACTTGGACAGCCGCGTCCAAACCAGGTCTGTGATTTGCACACTAATTTTAACCCTCCTGATAACTAGCTGCCAGGATTCCGTAAGAGGACTCCTGGAGGCCTCCTGGCCTGGTCTCCACTGGGGGTAGGTGCACTGCTTGAAGTGTTTTATCTGGACAAAAAGCCATTCAGCAACACTCACCTGGGAGGAACCCCGTCCAGTGCTGGGGCAGTGCAGCTGCAGGGAGATCATTAAGAGCTACTTGGCCCTCAGGGCAAAATATTAGCCACCTTCATAAGGAATAGCATTATAACATGCTGCATTAGATACTGAACAATTACCCCAAAGTTTGTACAAAGTTTGACAAATGCACATATACCTGTCAAAAATATTGGTTTCAGGAGTGTATTTTTATCTTCACCCAGATGGTGCCCTTCCACCTTGCAGAACTCATTTTGAATGTCTGGTATTCAACTCTAGTCTTGGGCAACTGAACTGATAAAGACACCTCAATGTCACAGGCTTGTGAAGGCAGAAATTATTCAGACAAAAAGGATTTTTCCTCTATAGCATGGAAAAGAAATATACACCCTACAACAGGAGCTGTGTTGGGTCCTGAAACAAATTACTGTACGTGTTTAATGACAAGGCACTGAAGATTCCTGTACAATATAGTGCTTTATTTTAATGCATAATTCTTAGTAAGACTTCTGATATATGTTTTTTTGGGATGCTGTTTTTTATATTAGTGATCCCACTCTGCCAAAAGAAAACTAGGCAAAGGCAGTAAATACTGCAGGAAAAACTGTTCAAAAAGGATAAACAATAAAGGGTATCCTAGCCATAAGGATTTTAACAGTTAGTCTTCAAGAAAGTGCAAAGGTAAGAGCCTTCTTGAAGAACTTCACAGGGATGTGGAGTTAATTAGGCCATCCTGAAAAGAAAAAACACATTATCCCTTAGAGTTGGTCTTGTGCATCCATTTGCAATAAGGCTTTTCATAATGGTATTATTAGGAGTTTCTACTCCAGATACAAAGAACCTTGAGGTTAAAATTCACAGATGGTTTAAAAATGACAACTCTATTTGGACCTATTCAATTCAATCACTTCAAGATCTGGTCCTGAATATTAAATATATTACTTAGTGCTAAATATTATCACTTGTAGTTGAACAGAAAGAACTGGCTGGATGGCCTCACGCAGAGTTGTGGTCAATGGTTCAATGTCCAGTTAGAGACCAGTAATGAGGGGTGTCCCTCGGGGATCAGTGTTGGGACCAGTCTTGTTCAACATCTTCATCGCTGACATGGACAGTGGGATTGAGTGCGCCCTCAGCAAGTTTGCCGATGACACCAAGCTGTGTGGTTCGGTTGATACGCTGGAGGGAAGGAATGCCATCCAGAGGGACCTTGACACGCTTGTGAGGTGGGCTGATGCCAACCTCATGAAGTTTAACCATGCCAAGTGCAAGGTCCTACACCTGGGTCGGAGCAATCCCAGGCACAGCTACAGGCTGGGCAGAGAAGAGATTCAGAGCAGCCCTGCGGAGAAGGACTTGGGGGTGTTGGTCGATGAGAAAATGAACATGAGCCGGCTTCAATGTGTGCTCGCAGCCCAGAAAGCAACCGTATCCTGGGGTGCATCAAAAGGAGCGTGACCAGCAGGTCAAAGGAGGTGATCCTGCTCCTTTGCTCTCGTGAGACCTCACTTGGAGATTGTGTGCAGTTCTGGTGTCCTCATCATAGAAAGGACATGGAACTGTTGGAACAAGTCCAGAGGAGGCCACGAGGATGATCAGGGGACTGGAGCACATCCTGTATGAAGATAGGCTGAGAAAGTTGGGGCTGTTCAGCCTGGAGAAGGCTGCATGAAGACCTCCTAGCAGCCTTCCAGTATCTGAAGGGGGCCTATAGGGATGCTGGGGAGGGACTCTTCTTCATTAGGGACTGTAGTGACAGAACAAGGGGTTGTGGGTTAAAACTTAAACAGGGGAAGTTTAGATTGGATATAAGGAAGAAATTCTTTCCTGTAAGGGTGGTGAGGCACTGGAATGGGTTGCCCAGGGAGGTTGTGAATGCTCCATCCCTGGCAGCGTTCAAGGCCTGGTTGGACAGAGCCTTGGGTGAGATGGTTTAGAGCGAGGTGTCCCTGCCCATGGCAGGGGGTTTGAAACTGGATGATCTTAAGGTCCTTTCCAACCCTAACTATTCTATGATTCTATGAATAGATTGCTTACATGAGTGGTTTCACTGTCCATGCTTAGCACGGACTGACATGCTCTCACAGCCTGTATGTGGTGCATTCTGGCCTGTGAAAAGCACAGCTCTCCTTGAGCAATGCTGTCAGCCCAGTACTGTCATGCCACCTGCAAAAATACAGATCAACAATTTTTCATGCCATAAAAATGAAAAGAAAGGTTTCAAGACTGCACAATGTTTATTCAGGCTTAATAATTACTTAATAAAAAATTCTATTCAAATAAATGTACCCTTACACTTAAGAAATGCAGAGTTGCTGAAAGGGAAATGCAAGAGGAAAACCTACCCCAGTCTCTGTTAGCAGAGGCAGATGGACCGTGTGTCAAGCACAGCTTGCAGAATGTCATAACCAGCCATCTGGCAAGCAGTAATTGGTTTGGATGCTGTAGCTCCGGGCTTCTTCCTCTCCCTTTGTCCTGGCATCATCCCCTTGATTCACATTAATACAAGATCCATTTGGTTGCTGCTCCCAGTCCTTGACATACACAACGGAGGATGATGACCCAGGAGAATACAGAGAGAAAAAGCAGTACAATTCTTGCAGTACCTGCATCTTTTTTTTCTGTATGGTTTGTACATACTAAACACCTCATGAATCAGACTGTATAAAAAGGCATGGAACCCTCCACATGCTCACCAACACATGAGGCTTTTGGCCACATCCCTGAAACCCACAGTCAGCAGTGCCTAGGAAAAGCCTTGACTCAGGACATGGCTGCTGTTTAGCACACAGCTCTCAACAGTTTCAGTGCAAGGATGGATAATACACCAACATCACAGCAGCAACATGATGCAAACCATGCATTCCAACCAGACACCCATACAATCACAGTATTTGTTATGGTAGCTTCATGCCTCAGACTGCTGGCCTACATGGATGGACAAGTCAGACCCTCTTCTGCAATACTTGACCATACTGTGTCCCTGCCCTATCTTCTGCATCCAGGCCATGATAGTGTGGTACTTCTTTACTTTAGAGTGGGAGCCAGAGCATGGCTGCATTCTTCCTCCTCTTCCCTTAGCCATTAGTCTTCTTCCATTTCCTGAGCAGGTGGCTGGAGTTGCACTGCAGCATATATGGGATCAGTGAGCGCTCTGGGAATGCAAGGAAAGGAAATGGTTTCCAACCATAGAAGTGGATAAAAGAGAAGCAACCCCAAGACCTCAGCTGCACATTGTAGTACAAGCATATGTCATCCTTGACAGAAGAGCTCTGGGACTAAATCAGAAGCTCCTGGCAAAGAAACCAAGCAAAGGAACCCAGCAAAGGAGCCAGCAAGAGGCGTTTACCTTCTCTACAGTCCCCCAAAGCTTATTAACCTTTTTTAATCCCTCCCAAATTTGACAGAAACACAGCACTCAGTACCTTGATTTCAGCATTGGATGCTCAAATGTTCTGGTGGTGTTGCCCAAAGAGGACTGTCTCACGAGGCCATGAAGTCCTATGCCCCTGGAGGAGGCAAAATATGTAGTTAGCAAAACATAATTTTGGGGTGGGTGAGTGTTCTTTTGGAAAACCTGGAAACCCCATTAAGCCACACATGATGCTATTTCATGCCTCCAAAAAGGAAGGTACCTAACCAGTCAACTTCCCTCTATGATGGGTCTGTAGAAGTAACTTGCTACCAAGACTACTGAATATAGTCTCTAGTCCAGCACTTGAGCTGTCATTTCAAAGTCTGGCTGGAAGTGCATTCTCCTCAGCCCCATGACTTAGGTGAGTGAATGATTTGTTATTTAAGTGGATGTTTTGCTTTTATTAGCAAACTTTTTATTTTTCACAGTTTTTCTAAATTACAACAAAATATTTGAAGAAGATACAGTTCCCAAGAGAATTGTACACCTGATATGGATTTGTTTTGCAAGCTCAAATGAAAATACAGAGAAATCTATAAAGACTCTGCTTATGTGTATACATAAATTCTATATCTATCATTTACTTTCAAAATAGCAGCACTGGTCAGTTGAAACATGAGTAACTGCTCACCAGTATTTGTGAAATAAAACATGAATATATTAAAAATGGAGACAACAAGTTTTAGTTAAAAGAAAATACCAATTTCTGCAAATCTTCTTTAGGAGCAAGATAGTGTTTTCTGCTTTTTAAATTATCCAATTGCCAGTAGAAATTGGATAGTTAAGACTTATAAATATATTTTCATATGAAACATGCTTTCCCTTCTTTTAGAGTTTTGTCTCATATTGGCCTCAAATTCTTTATATTATAGGAGAAAAATAAGTAGTTTCTATGTCGTGAGGAGTTAAATCTTGGTTCCTGTTTCACGAGTGATTTCACTGACTGTTAGATCATTTTTTAACATTATTTCCAAAACGTTTTGTTGCCCCCTTCCAGTATCAGCAACTCTTATTTATACACAATATGCATCATGTGTTCACATTTATGCAAGATGATTTTACAATGTGCATAAACTTCTGAATGTTGTAAATTCTGATGGCAGTAACAAGGATCAGATGTCTCTTTCTTGTATAGAAAATAAGCAGGTGGGAGTGCTGATATTTGCAGAATTTAATGGACAGGTCATTAAATATGATGTTTGATTTTGCATGTGCAGTGTTGTGGCTCTCACACAAACACCAGAGAAGTTTTACACTTTCAGATTCATTCTAGCAAGTTTCCAAGAATATTCACTCCATTTTTTAAAGGAAGATGTCTAGACCAGACAGGTAACTTTTTGTAAGGCAATAAGTTTAACAATCTTCACTTCCAGCTGCTTTAAGTTTTAAAAGGAAGAAAATTTATTCTAATGCTGGTTTAGTAAGGGTTTTTTCTCCCTCCCTTTCAAAATGTACCAATTTACCTGAAACCATAGAGCAGCACTACCGAGAACTGTCCAAAACAAAATGCTGCGGCAGACAGAAATGTGGGAACAGTAACTGAATATTGTGAGCTACTTAAAATCCTTTTCTATAGTTAGTTAGAAAGTAAATGTAATAGAACAGTTAAAATTCCTTTAGGATTTTCCAAGATATGAACAGCACAGTTTGGTTTAATGTTTAGATACATTTGTCAAAGCACAGTCACTGAGGTGTGAAAAAAGTTATGGCTGTAGCATGAATAAACAAAGCTATGCATGTAGAATGCTACATATTTAATTACAATACTATTTCTCCTTTCATGAGTTGGTCACGTCTATGCAATTTAAAATGCAAAGAATAGAATATTTAATGTAAATACTGAAGCACTTCCTAAACCTTGTTTTATATATGTAAAA
The DNA here is from genome assembly GCF_033783945.1 of Neopsephotus bourkii. NCBI lineage: Eukaryota > Metazoa > Chordata > Aves > Psittaciformes > Psittacidae > Neopsephotus > Neopsephotus bourkii. Next base: position 1,462,123 of record NW_026902137.1, read on the forward strand.
TATATGTGTGTAGTGTATATAATTGGCATTTTGCAGCACAGCAATGAACCATGTATTAGTTTTGCAGTGATCAGATATACAGAAGGTACTCCAAAGAGTAACAAAAACTCCTTCCCTAAAAGCAGTTAGAATTTAAAATCCTGAAACCATATCACAGACTCAATCAGATCTGAAACAGATGCGACAAGTAACATACCTAGAAAGTATTACTGGGAGTAGTTATTGTATATCTATCACCTTTATGTCACCATTGTCTCTTTCTTCCCTGCGTTATTCCTAATGCTCTGCTCTTTCTGTTTTGCTCTTGCAGTCTTTATTCTCCAGGCAAGTGAAGAAACTTCTAATTAAGGACACAACCTCTAAAGTTTTACCACTTACTTCTGTGAAAGCAGGAGAAAGCCACATCGATTTACAACACAAATGTGAAATAGTCTTCAGTTAAGCCCTTTCTCATTAGGTACAAAAGAAAAAATAAAGGTTAGGATTAACTGTTCATTGGTGGTTGCCATTATTATATAAACATAATTAAAGATCGTATGGATTATTTTTCCAAAGCTTTTTCAATGAATTTTTTGCCTACAATTGTCCCAGTCCAAAATCTCTGACCTTTTCAATATTTCGATGATCAATATACTCACTATATTTCTCTTCTCTGAGAAATAAAGCATTTAAATTGCAAAGCAAAATCATACCTTTTATTTCTCACACGGAAATCAGGTCACATCTCGCTGAAAAAATTTAGATCAACATGAGTGAAAGACAATGCACATTACAAACTTTCAGCAGTCGATAGGTAGAAGAGAAGGTATGGTAATAATGATCATAGCACATTAAACTGTGAGGGAAGGTAGAGTAATAAACTAGCACTAAACTGTAGCCATGTGTGGATTTTCTCCTTTTGACTGCTTCCAGGGACATAGGATTGTTTGATTTCTCCGATCTGAGGATAAACCATTAAGTACCAGACCTCTCAAGCCTAAAGATATTGTAGTATTCTAAAGAATTGATGTAGTATTCTTTATCAAAATGTAAAGCAACAATTCAGAATGTTAAAAGCATAAATCACATGGATTTCAATTCTATCATTCACATGTGTTACGTCTCCAAATGCTAAGGTTTATCTGAATGTTCTCCAAATATGACCGTATTCTGAATTACTTATTACAGAAAACCCTTCTAATTTTATAGCAGAGCTAGCAGCAAGAAACGTGCCACTGAAATAATAATGGTCTTAAACTGCCTTCCACCAAAGCCAAGTGTGTGTAAAGTGGTACTTCTGATTTTTGTTACATCTATTCCCACAAAAAAGCAAGAACTAGATCAGATATAATCTATTTAACCAAGTGATCTGTTTTCAGGCAGGATCGGGACTTCACATTTAATACAATGAGAAGCCTCACTGAGAGATGATAGCCCTTCTGCAAAGAAACTCTTGGGGCTGATTGTATTGTTCGAACCTCATCCTATCATGATGTTACAGACATTTCATTAGTCTATTTTAAATTATTTCTATCATTTTTTTTCATGTAAGGCTAAGGATTTACGTGCCTGTAGTAGTGAGTTCAGTTTTTGAAATATTAGGTATATAAGGTGCAGATTTCCACTCTGTTGTTCTTCCTACTCACAGATTCTTGTTACTTGCCGGTTATTTCATATTTACATTCCCAGATCATACTGCATCTGAAAATTATAAAGATTTCTAATGAGAAAATGTCTGATTAGGCATGTCATAGACTGAAATTGATTCAGAAAGCTTATAGGAGTTTCAAAGTATGGCAACGACCCAGACAGGTTTTCCCATCCTCACACTGTATTGCTGCCCAGACAGACGTTATTTCTCCTTTTAGAAGTAAGCAGCATGTTCGTGTGAATTCTGTAATTGTCCATCCAGATGGACATTCCAGCAAATATGTTTAGATCACCTGCTGACATTAACATGTCACAGAGAACCTCCTTCCTATGAGAACCAGTAAAGAACAGAGAAGAATACCTGAAAAGATCAAAAAGAAGAAATAGCAGATAGAAAGAGAAGTGTGGGAAGACAAATTAACTCCTGCAAATAACAGCAACTTTCATTTTTAGCTGGGATTCTAAGTTTCTTATTCATGTATTGATAAAAACACCTTAAGACTGTAAAGGCTTTTAGAATGGAAATAGTTTCCTGATAAAAGCATTTGCAATGGAAAAATAGGTAAATAAATTATAAGTGTTACATTCTTGCACCATATAAATGTGGCAAACCAAGGATCGATCAGGCTGATTTCTCTCACACAAACATAACTTCAAAATCAAAGAGACATTGCCAAGAGGCATCCAGTCTCATAAACCCATGAAAGATATCAAATCCTATTATAAGGTAGTATGAAACAGTTAAAAAATACAATCTGTGACTATCCACAGACTAATTCAGTTGAGTTTTCAGATGATGGAAGCACACTGATCCTTGTCCAAATTTCAAAGAGACCACATGCGCATCCGAAACAGGAGAAAAACTACTCATGTCTCATCCCAGCCCTAATGCAAACAATAACATCTACGGAAAGATGTACATGTGAGGAAGGTACCACGTACAGGTAGGAGGGAGGCATGAAAGAGTCAGGAGTCACACGATACATGTTGGAGAAAACAAAGAGGGATGCAGGTATGGGGAGGGAGCCAGATGAAATTATGAGGAGATAGAGAGAATAACAAATGGGGGGAAATGACAGGGAACAAAAAACATAGACAATAAAAAAGATAAGGTGAACGAAGGACAGACAGAAGAGCTTCTGAAAACATCGAAGGGAGGACAAGGAAATAGCAGGTAGGAAAAGAAGTGTGGAAAGACAAATGTCATAGAAGAATATGTTCATAAGACAATACAGAAGAAAAGGCAAGATGTGCCAGTTATGGAAAGAGGAAATAAGGGGTGAAAAAAAGGAAAAGAAAAATAAATACCTGTATTTTTGTAAACTTACAACAGTAGAAAATATAATGATCCAAACAGGGAGAAAATGACAATCTGACTGAGATGAAACAGAGAAGCGAAAGACACACAAATGTGCGCACATCCCAAATTTTTCACAGGGCTATCTTTGCTGATACTGTGAATGCAAACCAGGCTTCTTTGATCGTGTCTGACAACATAAACCACTCTCCAGAGAGCTGAGTTTCATTTCAAAGCAGCACAGAACAAGTCCCTGGAATTTCTTTTTTTCTTATTTCTTTTTTTAATGAGAAAACTAATTACATCCCATAAATACCTACAATAATATAACAAGATGTAAATTCAGTGCCTCAGGGCTAGAATAGAAGCTGGATCTGGCCCTAATTCAGGTAACAGCAGAGTCTGAAAAATTGATTTTCCTTTATGGGCAATTTTGGCTAAGTTATTTCTTATTTCAAATGGAAAATAAAACATAAAATCAGAACACTTTTAACTTGAACACTTGAAAGAGAGCAAGAGTAGCATTTTCAAAGGAAAAGAAATTGCTAATGCTATAAATTTCCCTATAGATATCAGCACATAAAGTTTCGCAATAAAAATTCTTTCCATTGTAAAATTTGCTTGCCGTTAAAGTTTTTCATATGACAAGTGTCAATTTTAACAACCGAGAACATTCCAGTCCTCTAAAATTCAAACCATTCTACCACTAAGTAGGTGTGTCACTTCATATTTGTCACCCAACGAAAGGGAAGTAACACAAGAAGAAAACACAAGAAAAAACATCTGGTCTTTCAAAAGCCTCCAAAATTTTATGTTCTGGCAAGTCTGTCTTCCTCTTGCTGTTCCAAGTTTCGTCTGAGAGCTACTCTGAGAAGCTTCTTGGAGCACCATACAGTTATTTCTGCTCACCGTGTTCACCTCTATCTGGTCCCTCAAACGTTGCCTCTCAAGCATCTCAAGCACATTCAGGTAACACACAGAAGACAGATTCCCCCCCCGCATTTCTGATTGCTGGACGTATCTTTCCACAGGAGCTCTATTGACCGAAGTGATTCTAGGATCCAAGCTAACACTCAGGATGCTTTTTGGAAAAGCAAAGGCAAAGAATTGTGCATTTTCTCTAGTTGGAACAGAAACCCCCGGATATTCTGCAGTATAATTTTACTCAGATATTAACACCAAACATGATCGTTTCTGAAAAATTTTTGGTCTTTGTTATATTTGTCTGTACCAACAGGCGAGCAACATTCAAACTGGAGTTAGGTACTTAAATTGGTGTCACAAAATTTAGTTAAGGTTATCTATGCACATTTTAAATCAAATGGGGAAACTATGCCCCAGACTAAGTTTTCAGTTAGATGTTCAGAGGATTACGAAAGCAAAATGGCCTATGCCTGTAAGATTGCCCCAAGTATCCCAATCTTCACAGTACATGTCATTATATCCCTAACAGTATGCTTAATAAATAACTAATTATTTGTGTATCCCTTGGCTGAGTCCTCGTGCATTTCTGCTGGCTTGCAGAGCACAAAGGCTTGGCCACAAGAGGCTAGTTTCACATTAACAACTTATCTCCCAAGCATATCTTTTCACTGTTACTGCCATATTACAGTGCCAAAAACAGTAAAAAAATTAAGAGAATGTTACAAACATGCAACTTAGTTACCTCTTTGATTGTGTAATGATGTAAATATTAAACTCTTAATTAGTACTTCTTTGAAGGCACTCAGAAATCTTCATTTGACAATACAGGGGCCGGAAATAGGAAAAAACATTTCTTCAAATTTTAATTACAAAAAGCAACATCTTGAAAGCCAAAGTTTTTTTTTTTATTATAAAGTTATTCATTTTGAAACAAAAAGATGTTAATAGCCCCTTTACACCCTGGTGGGGCTTACCTTAACTGCTCAAACTCTACGTTAGTGCTACTATTTACTGAAGTACTTAGCATCATATTTATGTAGTAAGATAATATGGCTACATAAATCTTCTATGAAAAGCTGATTTTTGGTCAAATTTTATTCTCCAGATAGAATAATCTCCATAGAAATCTGGAGTTGTTGCATTGTGACTTAAGTAAAACTCCTTCTGACTTCTGTCTATGAAAAAATTACCTTGAATCAGGAAAACATACAAGCCCGTGGTCACTGTTAAGTCTTTGAATACCTTCACTCACTTTAATAGATTACATACTGTCCTGGGTTCAGCAGTAGCAGTCATTTTTCTCCTTCTTAGTAGCTGGTGCAGTGCTGTATTTTGACTTTCAGCCTGGGAACAGCGCTGATAACACCAATGTTTTCAGTTGCTGCTCAGTAATGTTTACCCTGACCAAGGACTTTGTGGGCCTCATGCTCTGCCAGGGAGGAGGGGAAGCCGGGAGGAAGCAGAGACAGGACACCTGACCCAAACTGACCAAAGAGGTATTCCATACCACAGCACGTCATGCCCACTATATGAACTGAGGGCAGTTACCCAGAAGGGCTAGATCACTGCCAGGGTTGGGCTGGGTATCGGTCAGCAGGTGGTGAGCAGTTGTATTCTCTTATCTTGTTATTCCCCTTATCATTGTTATTATTGGTGGCAGCAGCAGTGATCTGTGTTATACCTTAGTTACTGGGCTGTTCTTATCTCATCCCGTGGTAGTTACATTCTTTCCATTCTCCTCCCATCCCTCCGGGAGCTGGGGGAGGAAGGGGGTGAGTGAGAGAGCGGCTGCGTGGTTCTGAGTTACAGCTGGGCTTAAACTATGACATGTACATACTTAAAGCACACAGTTACTTGCTTTTTGTCCCCTTGGTATCTTACCATTCATATGTGTATCAAAACCTTTCATAATTTGAAGACCATGGTCTATTCATTGCTATGTTTCACTATGGAAGAGGAGAACTGAAGCTGTAATACTGGGAAAGCAAAACCCCAGTCCAAAAATGGAGAAATTAGTTTCTAATGGAGGAAAGGAAAAACAAAAAAATGAAGGAAATCAACTTACTTACAGAATACCCATACTGTTAGCAACAGGAGATTCCTAGGAAGTCAGTCATTACAGATATTCAGGCCCATCACAAGAGTGCAGTATTTTAAACCAAGTAAATAAATGGCTGCTGTCAGTGAAGAATTGTGGTAATTTACTAAAAATGAAGAAGAAAGAAGAAGAAGAAATCTGTGATTAAATATACGGAAACTGAAAGCCTTCAAACATGTCAAAAAAGATACGACTGTCTAGAAAGCACTAAAAACCAGAAGACAGCTTCACAGTCTGTTGGTGCTTTAAACGTGGAGTAGTAAAAGAAAAGTGAATTTTTAAACTTTTGATGTCTACAAAATTTTCTAATGTGTGGGATGTGAGGAAGAGGTCCAGCTTCAAAGCAGCAATTCCCCACACTGTTTTCAAATGTTTCATGTCCTGTAAAGTCAGCTCGTATTACCTTAGCCTTGCTCACCTAAATGACAACATTTGGGGGAAGTCTACCAGTGAAAAAAAATAGGAAAAAACCTTATACAAGAGAGGGTTTTTTCCTAACCCAGGAATAGTCTTGATACAATCCTGAAGGAACACTGAAAACTATCCTCATAAAAATAGCCTTGTTGATCACACAGAGAAATGCAAAGGGGTTGCAGTTTTATTTCAAATCAGGGCCTTTCCCTCACTCCACCTCCCCCCCCCAACGTTTTTCATACAAACACTCCTGAGGCTGTTAAATCAAATTTGATCGATTGGCTTCCAAAACCCCATTGACACTTCATCATTTGAAACTTGTGGTGTCCTGGACTGCGAACATGAGCTGTCTTGTCAGTGGCCAAATAGCTTAATGATTACTTATTTCTCACTATCCCCTTGCACAGAACTTAATCAAATAGGTATTAAAAAAAACCCAAGCCCATGACACATATGATGCACACATGGCTGCTAAACCAGCAAACTAAAAGTATTAATATACCACTGAAATGTATAATTAAACCCATGAAATTATAAAGGGACATGATATGTTTTGAGTTATTGAGTCCGCATTCTGATAAACTTCTCTGGGTTTAGTATATGCAGTTATCAAGCTTAAGGAAAAAGCCTTTCCTCCTATACGTTTTTACTTTAAGTTACCCCAGAAGACTCCTACATTGGCATGGAGTTCATCAAAGAAAATTGCTATTCTCACACTTAGGAATCTGCTGAGGAGCTGCTTGTATATGTATAATGCTCTTTCTAGAGAGCAAGACTGTGAGAGAAGAAAACTTGCAGTTATGAGCCCTGAACAAGTACTAAAGAGCACAGCAGATTTTATCTGCAGCTCTTCTCAGTTTTTCCTTATTATGTCCCTTTTTCCACCTGAGTGACAGAAAAAAATGAGCTGCCATCAGTTGAAAATGCCTCTGCCTGAAGACTGTTGGATCAAGACTATTTTGTGGTTCTCAAATGAGGAAAAAAAGGAGGGGCTGGAGGTCAATTTTCCAAAAGATTTTTTTTTTTTTCCAGAGCAACAGTAAAAGAGGGAAGGAAAAAAAAAAAAAAGGACACTGAGAAAGAGCAGAAATTCAAGTAGAAACGCATGGACTGTCCATCTTGGCTATAATTTAGTCAGCTAAAATTTAGTAATTGCTTCTGCATTGCTTTCGGGAGGAGGTGATATTTAAAAGCAGGCTGCTCAGCACTCAAATGGGACTACTCCAAAAGCTTTGCCTATATTCTCTACAGATCAGCAGAACAAGGGAGACCAGCTGCATAGATTTTCGTTAGGGCCTGATGAATAGGACAACAACTTACTGTTTCGGTAGGACCAAAACATTTAAACTCTTCTACAGGGCATTTAACTTCCACTTTATTGCTAGGACTTTAAAAGATTGTGTTTTACTGCTACAAGGCACTGGATATATTTAACTTCATTGCGCTTAAATTACTCCTGCAAATATCCCACACTAGTCTGAGAAACGGTAAAGTTTTAAGGCTCTCTTAACTTTGGTATTTTAGCTGTATGCTCTCCTGAATTTACTGACTCCAATTTTCTGTTCAGCTTCAAATACTGCTTTCTTCAGCATTGCCCATGCTTTTGTTTGTTTCGATTCTATTTGATGTTTTTGGCTTTTCAGGATTTTGTTGTAAATTTTGCCTTTTAGTTTAGTTTTCATGTGTCAAAGCTTCTTTCTGAAATGATTTTAAATGTTCTATTACCTCCATATGTTCTTTTATTGTATGATTTTAGTGTTAACAAAGTACATTTCCTAAGCTGTGTTTTTTACACTGCTTCAGTTGGTTAGCTGAATTATTTTTACCGTTTCCAAGTGAGGTAAACAATTACTATATAATATTGAAACAAAATCATTATTTTCTTACAGCTTTTATAACTCCTGAAGATTTTAAGGGTTTGGATTTTACTTGTTTTGGGACTGGTAATATTTTTCTTCAAGCTTCAGACTGTAATTCTTTTTTTAATTTGCCTTTAAGTTCTCTTTATAGCATGTCACAGAAATCTAATTCTGCACTGCAGAATTGGACATATCCAAGTGTGTAATCCTCCACTAGTATTCATGATATTCCATAATTCTGTGCAAGTGTAGCAAGCAACAGTTGCTTTTAATAATTAACAAAATATGAAGGATTATTTATGATGGCCATTGGCAATACCAGCATTTCTCTTCCAAAATTTCTGCTGCATTTCTATTTATTGCACAGTAATTGCAGTTACTAGAAAATGAACAATTGTTAATTTTATTGCATTTGTTGTTTTCCTAAAGGAGTGCATTTCTTACTGACTGGTTGTTTTTTTTTCTACATTTTTCCCTACTTCTTTTCTCCTCATATATTATTCAGCTCTCTTTTTCTTTTGGCATTCAGCTATGCGGTAAAAATTGTGTTTAAAAGTGCCTTTGTTTCTCTGCTGTCTGTTTCATAGTGTGTGGACCATCTTCTTAATATCAGAAACACTTCTGATTGCAACAGTAAGGGCTCTTTAGAGGTGTTATTTGACTGCAAAGTCATCCCCTGCCTTTCAGAGTTGCATGCATTTTATTTGGATAGTTTGAAGTCTCCCTGCTCTGCATTCTGCGCAGTTTTAGTCACAGCCTCTCTCGAAAAGGTCTTTTGAGGTTGTTAGTTTTCAGACAGGGAGATTTTGCAGTTTGATCTTGGTTGGTTGTTGGTTTGGGGGGATTTTGTTTGTTGGTTTTGTTGGTTTTTTGAAAAGAAGATGTCTCTGTGTGGCTTTCTAAATACCAACATTGCACTTCTTTATCTGCCAGCTTGCACAATCATTATTTTTAATCCATTGAACTGGCTCAGAAAGCTTTCATGAGCATTCTAAATGTGAAAATATACAAGTGATCACAGAGAAGAAAGGTAACCAGCGAAAAATGTCAATTCACTGAAAACTGAACAGGAATTTTGCCAGCTTCGATACAGGTTCTTATCTTTAGTTTTCCCTTTAATCTGTTACATATGAACTGACTCATAAATAGAGCTACACACAGGAATTAGCCCCCAGTATTTTGCAGAGTAAAGACCCACTAAAATCCTTTAGTAGGCTAGTTAACATCGTGTTAGCTAAGTGTGCATACCCATGTGGTATAAATATTTACATAGAAGAAATATTGCATAACCTTTATTTTGAAAGTTTTAACAACATTTCTTAAAAAAAGGGGGGCGGCAAATTTAATGGAAAACTGCACTGAATTATTCAATCGTGTTTGCTTATGAAATTTGTTTTTCAAATCACTCTATTTCTCTTCACTCTTCTTTGGTCAGGTAATTAAAATTTAATTTAATTAGAAATAAATGTGTTGGAGTTATAAGGCAGTAGAATGAAGCAGTGAGGAGTGTTCTCACTGCACCTTTTTCATTTGCTTCTCTCTGCATTTTTATGCTCATACCATGAAAAAAATCTGACAAGCATTCTCACATACAAATGCTTAGGAAGACACTGTGTTAATAATAGTATTTAATTAAGCATCTCAAATCTGTTCAACATGATAATTTAAACCATTTAGTAAAATACTAAGTTTTTATCCTGTCAGTAAAAGTATCCCCATCAAAAATGCCTAAACTTAGTGCACACATAGAAGCCTGTTTCTGTTCTTCCTGCAGAGTATGTTTTTAAGTGGATTTGACACTTTTCAACGTGTCTATAACTGAGGTATTGCCTGTGCCGCTGTAAAGCAACCCTGAAATAAGGAGCTGTGCTCAGAGCAGCTGCAAGTCCAGTATCCAGCTGCTTATGGTGGCAGGTATGCTTTTACAGACACCTCAGAGACCCATGTTTCTCGGTGGGAGGAATATATTTGCTTAAAAGAAAAATTAAAAAGGTGCCCTATTCCACTGTGGGGAACTATCTGCAATGGCCCAAAGCCAACGACCAGTTATAACATACACCGAAGTTAAACAAAGCTCTGCTTGGATCAGATCTAGTTCACTCCTGTGATCTATTAAAACTGTGAGTTAGAAAGAAATCGTACAAACACCTTTCTGAGCCCAAAGCTTGCAGATTCTACAAAGACTTATCACTGTTCTGGGTTCAGCAGTAGCAGTCATTTTTCTCCTTCTTAGTAGCTGGTGCAGTGCTGTGTTTTTGACTTCCAGCCTGGGAACAATGCTGGTAACACCGATGTTTTTAAGTGTTGCTAAGTAATGCTTGCTCCGACCAAGGACTTCCTCAGTCTCATGCTCTGCCAGGGAGAGATGCTCTACTCTGTCATGTCTTAAACCACAACAATTACCTATCCTGTTTTTTATATAAAGTGGCAGAGAAACAACATTGGGCAGGTCAGATGAAAGTGATACACTTTGCTTTTCAGGGGATTTCGTGCATTTCTTCAATGCATGAAAAAGAAGTTTGTTGCAACTACTGCATATTATATAAAGAAATATTAGTTGAGAATTCACCCCGAGCTTTCTATCACTTGCATAGTGACATTCAAAGTTTGTTGTTTCAGTGTATGATTTCTCAAATTTTAAAATGGGTTGCGTCAGTAGGTCTGGCTCAAAGCCTGACACAAGGTAAATACGATCTATTTTCCTAGACTTAAAGAGGTTTCAGAAATCTGAAGATTAAAGAAAAAAGTAGCAACATGCTTTGAAATAAATAAGCAGAGAGGTAGAAAAAGTTGGTAGGAAAACAATAGTGCCACAACCCTAAAGCAATCTCTTTGAAGTGAACATCCACACTCTTGGCACACATTCAGAGACCTGTAAATTCATAAATAAAACTGAAAGTTTAATCATTTGTTAGCACATGACATGGACAATGACGTAACTTCCAGCAATTCTGCTTAAAATTTTTATTTCTTAGTTTAAAAAGAAGAAAAAAAAATCCAGTTTAAGTTTCTGTAATAGAAAATTCCTATAGCCTTTGGATAGGTGTTCTAAAGCACAATCATTAGTGAGCCTAAATAGTTTAGATCTTAGCAGCTTTTTAGACCTGGTTTCTACTTCTGGTGACTTCATGTCATCACACCTTGTCATGTTGCTTGAAAACGCTTCCGTCACCCCATCCTTGCTCCAAGAGCGCCAAGTATGTTCAGGAACTGAGACACTCTACAGTTTCTCTTTGGTATTAAAGAGATTAAGCTTTGAGAGCTCTTTTTAGACACACTTTTCTATTCCTTTGATAATTTTTGCAGTTTATTCATACTTTCCACTCAATTATTGGTGTTCCTGGAGTACAATTATTGGTGTTCCTGGAGTACCTTTGAGAGATAGCTATGCCAATCTCAAATATTTGTTCTCTCTCCTATTGAAATTGGTCCAATTTTCTCATTTCAGAACTACATTAGCACTTTTGACAGCAGTGCTACACTGTGAGATAACTCCCATCACAACCCCCAAACCCCTTGAAGTCACTGCTTCCCAGAAGAGTATGTCCCATCCTGATATTACTTTTTAACTCAGATGTTTGTCTATAATTCTTTCACTTTTAGTTGAGCTGTTGTTTTCCTATGGGTAGTTTATCAAATAACACTTATCTTCCAGGCATTTGTCTTCATACTTACTTCCCATTTATGGGCCACACATGGATTTCCCTTCTTCTATGAAGAAAGCTGTGCCACTCAACACTTTGTAGATCTAGTTCAGATATCTCATTGATCTTGTGTAGATACCCATGACTGTTTCAATGTCTTTCTTCCATGTGGTACACAAAGTCTGATTCACCAATGCCACATTATTCTGTCACACAGACAAGAACAATGCAATTGAACTTATTTTCTATTTCTTCATTTCAAAAAAGGACACAGAAGGGCCATAATTTAATTTGCATTAAGTAGCTGCAAACTTTAATGACTCTAACTGTTATTATTTGCCATTGCCACAGTCAGGATAACACAAGCTTGCTCAGATGTGGATGGAATATCCGGAAACCACCTTTTCCCTCCATAGCCATCAGGGACCATAACAGAACAGTCCCTCCTCCCCCCCTTCATTACTTTTTCAGCTGTGGCAAAATCAACATGTGTCACCAATATGCAAGTTGTACCTGCAGGCAGAAATTATGCTTGTTGCCAGACAAAGATTAACATCTGAACCCCTTAGTTTGTGAGTTCAAGGATATAGGCAAGCAGAAGAGCATGATATTTAGAAGATCCATTACACATGGAAAACAAATAAAATATGTTTATCATTCTTTTTTAAATTTAGCCCTTATGTCGTGGCCCCTTCAAGTTTCCCTTTTGCAGATCCTTCTCCCATCAGATAAGGAGTAATTCTTGCCTTCTCCATGGCATCCAAGGGAAGCAGGGAACCCCTGAGGAGGCATCTCGCACTCCTTCCCTGTTACAGCTACACCATATCAAAGCCGGCCTCAAGCAAAGGCAGCTAAATGGTCAAGAGTAGGGAAGAGGCTGTTGGCGCACTTGGGTCCCCAACAGTCCCTCAGATCTAACATCCTGAACTGATCACCAAGTCTTATTGCTATAGCTGTAGCCTGTCTTCTATGCATGTACTGCACAGTAGGAGCCACTACCAATTAATGCTACATCACCTGTTACTCATTTTGCTTTCCATCCGCTGCAAATAGGTATCATATGGAACTCAGCACTTCTTCCTGTTCCATTACCTTCACTGGGGAAACTTGCTGTCCTCTGACTTTCAAGCAAGTGGCTTAAAATTAATCAGCAGAAAAAGCCAGAGAGAGATTTCATTTTGGTCTTACCATCAGATATAAATCAACCATTGCTCTTATTTATCATATTGCCATTATCACCAGAAGGATTATTGTTGTTTCTGAAGCTACTCCACCATCAGCCTCCACCAGTCACAGATCAAATACCTCATAACTCATATCCTATTAAAGAAAAAAAAAACAAACTTCACCTCTTAGATGATTGTAACATAAAAGCCAAATTGTTCCTGAATTATACATTCAAATAGAACAAAAACTAAGACAATACAGGGTTTATAGTGAATACAAATAGGAAATCTCCCATATCCATGGCTGTAAAGCCTATATCTGGTCATGTAGAGAGAAAGAGAAGATGGATGTGTCTAAGAAGTAATGTCCTTTAATCAAAACAATATGTAAGCTCTTACAACATAATAAGAGGTGAAGTATTTCATATAGTTCTTTCTCTGAAAGGTGAACATGGAACAACAATAGTTTCAGAGCTTCCTCTGTCCTACAGTCCTCAAAGATAGACACTCTGCCATTTTCCCATCTTTGGAGAATATGTATTCTCCTAGAGGCAGTTCCATAGATCTGGAAAGAATTATGATTTATATTTCTCCCAGATGAGGTAGAAAAAGACTTAAACATTCAGAAAATGAGAAACATACCAGAATACTTAAAGAACGCTTTATAAAGTGCCTTAAATCCCAGTACAAAGGCAGGAGTACATTTTGAAACAATCAGAGAGTCCTGTACCTGAGCCTCAAACAACCTGAATAAAATATGAAGTTGATGTTAGTAAAAATAAACCAGAACACTAGAATTATTTAAATACAAGAAGCAAACTGATAATCTCTGAGAGGCAGATTAAATTCTAAGCAGGCCCTGTAGAGTGCAGTGAAGATAAGCCCCCCTAATAATGCATCTATTACATGGTAGTGTATGACTTGAACTTAAATCAAAAATAACAACACAGAAAAGGCAAAAGTTAAAAAAAAAAAAATCAAAAATCCATTCACTGTTGGGGCAAAACCAGATATTAAAATCACTTTACCTTCCACCAGTCAATCAGAAGACACGTACTGAAGCTGTTTTAACTCAAGCAGTTTAAAATAACTTGTCACAAAGCACTGGACATGCTGGCTGATGAACAGCGAGCTTCTCATAACTAAGATGTAGATTCAGCACAGAGAGAGTTGAGCACTACTTCCCACTGTAGTCCTTAGGCAGGAATTCAGGATTCCTTCTGCAACCTGCGGACTGGTTGATTGATCAGTCTGTCTGTCCACCCCCCCCCCCACTCCCAGTTTCACCAGTATGGGTTTCATCCCATACTGGTGAAATCAGTTGCTTCTTTGAAGGAAGGCTAGATAACAAAGTCAGTGCTACCTGTTATGCTGGTGAAGCTGGGTGGGAAGTTGATTTTCGATAAGACATAGAATAGCTAGATAATAGGCAATAACTTAAATGACTACACGGACAGTAAGGCCATTATATATAGAATCATAGAATAGTTAGGGTTGGAAAGGACCTCAACATCATCTAGTTCCAACCCCCCTGCCATGGGCAGGGACACCTCACACCAAAATTCATTCATATGACTCAGTCACATTTGACTCAGATCCTAGAAAAAAAATGGAGTAGAAAATAGAGAATGTGATTAAAATTTACTAGAGTTGATTAGGGAGATTATTTGTCACCAGCAAGGTCACTAAAGGAACTCTACATCTGCTTCTAATGAAAACTTAGACAGCTGAACAGAAGAACCATGTGGATAACTGGAGAACTGGGACAAAAGTATTTTATAATTAGTAATTGTATGGGCTCAACATGTTCACCTGAGATAGGAGACTATTAGGAAGCAACCAGTTCATCAAAGCGCTTCTCAGGAGGGGAAAAGTCAAGAAAACAATAACATTTTCCACCGTGAAGAGAAAGGTTTAGAACAATTCAGTTCCTAGAAACTGAAATAAGATAAATTTAGAGTAACAAATTACCAGGCACTTTCTCACTTGGTTTATTTAAGAATTAAGCAGTGAAATCCAGGTAGGGCCTATAGCCTGTCATAGAAGAAGTCAGATTGTATGATCACAATGGTCTTGTTTGCTTTTGAAAGCCCGTAGCTTCCTTACAACTTTGCTAACTCCTAGATATTTAGCAGCACATTCTTTATCCAGTCCTACCATGGGGGCTTCTGGCTACTTAAGAGCTCTTCTAAATCATTAGTTCAATAGTCACTTCTAATTCCATTGTAATCATACAGTAGCAAGCAAAACAGCTCTGTTACAGGGAGCATTCAGGAAACGATTTCCAAGAACCACACCATTCATACTGATCACTACAAGTATTGATTCCCTGGGCCTTTTCCACTTGGATAGAACAACAGTCCCCATCATTCAGAGTTACTTTTTTCGCATTAGCTGTGTCTAAGTATTTCTATTACTACAGTCTATTTTTAGTTTCAAAAACTCCATGTGGTATCTACTCTAACATCCGTAGGAAAACAGACAAGGATCCAAGCCTTTGTTTTATGTGCACCATTACACTCTACAGTTTTTAAGAAGGTGTAGTTTTGTTTGGGTTTTTGTCGTTTGGTTTGGTTTATTTGTTGGGGGTTTTTTATCTGTGTTAATTTTGAACACGAGAAGTGCATAGCAGACCGACTGACAAACACATCTAATTCATTCCTAAGTACCTCTGACTTTGGAAACTGCATAATTATCTCCAAGTAAGCTATTCCAGTGCTTCTCTATCCAGAGCCTTGGAAAGGTTTTCCTTATGTCTTTTTCAACCTTTTCTCCTGTAATTCAAACCTCTGCTTGTTGCCCTGTCTATCCTGAGCAAAGAAGCCAGTACCTGAGCAGCTAGGGATGGCTCTGAATAAGCAGTAGAAGAGAGGAGAGCAAGCAATGAATTTGATCCATAAAGCACTGTTTATAGGCATAGAACAAGATCCCTTCTTTCTGATTATTTTTATGCTTATCAAAGTGTAAATAAAACATTCTCATATTTGTCATCAGTATGTATGGGGGAATAGAGGTCTGCACCACTTTCCATGTTAAGTTATGTCAGGTGCAGTATAAAAGATTGGGTGTATAGGACAGTAGCATTGGAGACAATGCTAGATCTCAGGCAATGACATTTTGTAATAATTTCATTATTCTTTGCTGGCATTCATTCTAATTTAAATGCATTTTTGCTCCAGATGGATGACCAACATTGGATACTATGCTCTAAATTAAGACCAGTGTCTGCATACAGTATTAAATATTTTTGTATTTCTGTTACAAATACCTTTCTTGATATACCCTAGAACTGGATTTGCTTTTTTTCACAGCTGCATCATATTGTCCCCCTCAGTCATGCTATGACCAATACAGCCAGATCTTCCCCTTCTATCATTTGAAACCCAGAAGCCATTATCTTCAGAAATATTTGCTCTCAGGCTGAAGTGTTTGAACTTGGCCTCTGCACTGTTGCATCTCATACGGTTCCACTGCTTCATTCCTCAAGGTTCTCCAACTGGACATTATAAGAACAAGGTAGGTAAACAACAAAAGAGTGCAAAGGAAAAAGAAAGGAAAGAGAAATTTGCCTAAAGGAAACTCTGTGTCAAAAGCAACAGGGCACAGGGGATCACTGAAAACTAAATAAAACGGAAGAAGAACCAGGGAATAGAAATAAAAGGTGTAGGGGAGTAAAAAGGGCAAATTGAGTTCAAGAACTTTGAAAAAATGTTAAACTTGCACAGAAGCTTAACAGACCACAGCAAACACTACGCATCTCTGCACGAGAATTCAGATAAGTAAACTGTCTGTGATTTCGGTATGGAGAAACTAGGGAAAAGACAGTGTCACTTGTGCTAGGAATACTTGGGAATTAAAAAAAAAAATAATTACAAAGAAGACCAGAGATAGGAGTCTGGAAGAAAGAACAAAAAGAATCGGAATGAACTGAGAGAAGACCTTCAACGCCACTTGCTTTTTACTTTGGTCAATAGTATTTTATAACTTTGTTTTCATTATAAAGGAGAAAAGAAGCAGATATTTGGATGCAACACACTGGCATCCCATGAAAACTTTAATCCTAGAAATTCATGTCATATTTTGTTTGAAAACAAGTTAAAATTGCACCATTCTATACAGGTGAGTAAGGATTTAAATCCGTTTTGTGAAAAGGGAAAGCTGAGTTTTTTAGATGACCTGGTCACAGCAAGGAGGAACTTGGTGTCCTGCCATCACCCCATGCAAGGGTCTCGTACAGGCAGCAGGAACATGTGCTTGTCTGGCAGCAGCTTGAGCAGATTGATGAAATCCCTGAGCCAAATGCATGTAACCACTGCCCTTGTCCTGCAGTGAGGGCTCCAGGGAGATTTCTGGAATGCAAACGGGAAAATATATAGGCTAGAGGAGAAAGCTAGCTGGCAGCACTAAGCAGGGGTATTAGAGGACAACTATTAGAATAGTCTCAACTGTTGCCCTTGAAAGACAAAAGACTTGGACCTAAATTTCCTTGAAGTCTGAAAAAGGTTGCTCTTCAGCTACAGACGTGTCTATGTTCATAGATAACACATGGATCATTTCTTAATCAAACTGAGGATATATTTAGACCTAAGCACCACAGCTGCATACTTTGCTTTCTTTTTTAGCAAACCAAAATGCAAAGGTAGAACATGAAATAACGAACAAGTTATCAGACTGGAACAGATTCTTACAGCATAGAACCTGTTTTCCACAATCAGAGGCAGTTTTTTTCAGAGGGACTATGTTAGGTCAGAATGGAAGATGCCCAGAAAAAAGTACACAAATCGGACAAGCAGATAGTGATATTTCCTCTGGCCCTGGATTAACATAAAATAGATACTGGGGAAAAGTAAATTAAAAAAATAAAGAAAAGGAGCAAGAAACATTGACTCTTATAAATATGTAATTATGTTCAGAACAACTGTAATGGCCATTATTGTTTGTGTAAAATGCATTTGTGCAATGATTTTTAGTAGTTCTGTACAAGGGACCCACATAAACATAAATCTGTATTCCTGATTCAATGTAAAAATTCATAAGTAAGTGGAATTCACCTTGCTCTCATGGCTTCCAGAACTTAAATGCTGTGGTAATTATAAATGTAAGTGTTTTGAACTAATGAAAAACAAACCCTGCAGATATATGCTGATGCAAGTAGAGCTGGCAGTAGCCAAGAAAGGTATCTGCAAGGAGGTTTTCTCCAACAGCTGATCAAGAAAGGAAGAGCAGATAATTCGGTACTGGGGGAAATGTTGCTCCAAAGCCCATACATTTATAGTGGAAATGAATAAATTCAGGCTGCAAATTACAAAGAAATTTAATTTCTATGTGGAAAGTAAGGAGGGACATCTAGAAGGTCTTTACTATTGAATAACAGAGGTCTACCTAGTCTTGGATCTACAAAGAGGTGAACATGTGCTGATTGTGGGGATAACAGGTACCCAGTGTCAGCAATAGCAACCCCTATTGCTAAAGGACCATCAAGTGCAAGGTTGTCATTACTCACTAGAGAGCTGTGAACCAGAGCTGATCTCTGACTCTTCTGGTGGTCCTTGTGGATACTTAGCTTTGTAACATGCAGAAAGTCTTGAGGATGTGTGTGAAAACCGCCTGGAGCAAAAAGCAACCTAGAAGTGATTTTATTCTGTCCAAATCACAAATAATCATGCTGCTTCAGAATGGCAGATAACTTCCCTTCCCACATACATAATACTCTTGTTGTTTCTTTTAATCACTGCTGACAGTTGGTGGTTTTTTCTCTTTACTTTAGAAATTTCAGTAAGTCCTTGAATCACAGATGGAGATTTCTCTGCTGAAGTGGTAGACTAAGTAACCTTTTATGTTTAACACTAGTTAAGGAATGATTAGACCTCTAGTTTCCTGATAGCTTCCCTCAACAGTTGTCAAGATAGCATGCTAAAATATTTGCTGTAGCCACTTGATTTTCTATACATTCCCTTGCACTTATACTATAGAAGTTAACTGAGCATTTCTCAACAGCAGAGATCCCATCCCTGCCCCATCCCTGGCAGTGTTCAAGGCCAGGTTGGACAGAGCCTTGGGTGGCATGGTTTAGTGTGAGGTGTCCCTGCCCATGCCAGGGGGGTGGAACTGAATGAGCTGAAGATCCTTTCCAACCCTAACTATTCTATGGTTCTATGCCATTTCCCTTTCTGTCACCATTTTTTTGCTGAAACCTGATGGCTAAGATGGGATTGCTACTGAGACAGAATAGCCCAGTTCTCAGTGACCATGGAATAACCACTCACAACTAATCACTCAGTCATCCTATTAACCTTCACATTTAGCTCCCTAACTTTATTTAGTCTCTCACCACCTTAAAATCTCAACATCTTTCAAGGCTGCCACTAGTTCTTGCTTTTTTCCTTGCCTTCCTTCTTTTTCTATCCTATCCATTTCAAAACAGCAGCAGCGCGTAAGTGAAGATTTGTCAGCGAATTACTGAGTAGTTTAACACAGTTTTCAGTATTTTATACTTTTGTTCACATAATTTAACATTTGACTTTTCTAAGCAGCTGCTTTCAGCTATTTATAATGATGTTGATTTATTTATGAGTTGACCCTAATTTTTCAGACCTCCTAAGGAAACTTGTCCCCTGCCAGTGTTTATGGCAGACTTCATGTGTGATTGTCTTAAACTGTTCACTCTGTTGTTGTGCGAGAATATATCTCCAAATAGAGTGAAATCAGCTATGACAGGAAATACAGTTCCTCTCAAAAGTGTTGAATGCACAATGTGATTCTGAGGAAACAAAATTTCTATGTGGAGACTTTAAATATGACATCACAAAAAAATAGTTTAAAAATAGACAAAAGCTCTTCCACATCCTCTGTCATTTTCCAGAATTACATTCAGGAAAAATGCTTGCAAGAGCTATCAATGGGGCTAAGTGTTAAAATACCGTATTTACAGGTTAAATGTAATAAGCCAAAGCACAAAGGAAATGGCATAGAAAAGTGTACTACAATCTCTGATGATCTGTAGCATAGAATCCCAGACTGGTATGAGTTGGAAGGGACCTTAAAGCTCATCCAGTTCCACCCCCTGCCACAGGCAGGGACACCTTCCACTGGAGCAGCTTGCTCCAAGCCCTGTGTCCAACCTGGCCTTGAACAATTCCAGGGATGTGGCAGCCACAGCTTCTCTGGGCACCCTGTGCCAGCGCCTCAGCACCCTGTTATAGAAGGATAAATTGAGACCAAACTCAGTTAAAGCTCCACTGACATCACCTACAGATCCAGGATGTCACATGGATTCATCACTACTCTGCTGATTCGTGAAGTTTATGGCCAGTGATCCAAAGTGCACATTGACCTAACAAGGGAGGGCTCTCAGCCTCCAGGAGTTCCCTTGGATGGCGTCCAGACCCAAGGGGACAGTCCCCAACAGCAGACCTGCTGCTCTGAGGAGGAGCGACTCCAAATGGCTGCCCAAGGGGCTCCATTTGCACCCTACTTGAATCCAATGATGAGGTACTCCCTGTTAGGTCAGGATCCAACTTCCTCTCCCTGTGGGGAGAAGCTTTGGTGGGCTTTGGCCAGGGGGGTGTACCTGCCATGCACCTTCATCATAGAACATTCCTTCCTTCCCTGTATGCCTCTATCTTGTGAAAATAAGCATACATAAATGTTAAGCAAGCTAATATTTCTTAAGCAATGATGTATTTTATTTGACCAGGTACACACCTGGAAAGCATAGACAAGCTTTTGGGCACACAAGCCCACTATTCAGCTCTTTTGTTTTTTTAATGTTAAGCATATACCTAGAATATGAACATCACCAGTGATATTCAGGTTGGTACAATTAGTTATGTAAATAGAAGTTCTAATTACAACTGGAAAGAGTATGGTTATGACAGAAGTGGTTATCTACATATAAAACTATGTGCTAGAACAGTCTCTAGAAAGCATCAATCAGGTCTGGGCATCTTCTGTGAAAGGCAAGTGAAAAACAATAAAAATATATATTTTCTTAATATAAAAAAGAAAAAGATAAAACCAGGTCAGGGGTCCTGACCTAGCAAATATTTTCACACACTTCCCATTAGACACAAGCAACTACCAGAGGCAAAGGCTGAACATCTGTATAAGAGTTTACAAGATCAGACAATGAAAATGAAAACAGATGTGCCATAGCTGGAGGGAAACCCCCAGTTTAATCATCCCAACAAATTTTCATGGTAGGATTTGCTCCTTTCGTTTATAGGATTTTTTTTCTCCTAAAGGAGATGTACTCTGTCATCCAGTAGGTGATTTCTGATCAAATTAAAGAATACTACCAGCTCCTGTAACAAAAAGGAGATGTCAATCCACAGTCACAACTATGGGACAGCTTGGGTTTCAACTTCGTGCCACCTTTGAACAACACCGGCTGGTATCTTTTGAAATACAGACACAGCAGCACTCAGACCTTCATGAGTTAATCCCACCTCCTTTGGAGTAAAACTCCAAACTAAGATACATTTATCTTAGTTATGGCTCACACAGGTGTCTAAATGACAGAGATGTCTAAATCACAAAGGATCCAGCACGTGTCCCTGCAAATCCTACTAGAGTCCTAATACATCTGAGTGGATTTCGTCATGGCACAGCTATAACCAGCAATGAAAGCAGCACTGATGTACCAATAACGAGTGGTGTCCCTCAGGGATTGGGGTTGGGACCAGTCTTGTTCAACATCTTCATCGCTGACATGGACAGTGGGATTGAGTGCGCCCTCAGCAAGTTTCCTGATGACACCAAGCTGTGTGGTTCGGTTGATCCGCTGGAGGGAAGGAATGCCATCCAGAGGGACCTTGACACGCTTGTGAGGTGGCCTGATGCCAACCTCATGAAGTTTAACCATGCCAAGTGCAAGGTCCTACACCTGGCTCGGAGCAATCCCATACACAGCTACAGGCTGGGCAGAGAAGAGATTCAGAGCAGCCCTGTGGAGAAGGACTTGGGGGTGCTGGTCGATGAGAAAATGAACATGAGCTGGCAGTGTGAGCTTGCAGCCCAGAAAGCCAACCGTATCCTGGGGTGCATCAAAAGGAGAGTGACCAGCAGGTCGAAGGAGGTGATCCTGCCCCTTTACTCTGCTCTCGTGAGACCTCACTTGGAGTACTGTGTGAGGTTCTGGTCTCCTCAACATAGAAAGGACATGGAACTGTTGGAACAAGTCCAGAGGAGGCCACGAGGATGATCAGGGGACTGGAGCACCTCCTGTATGAAAATAGGCTGAGAAAGTTGGGGCTGTTCAGCCTGGAGAAGAGAAGGCTGCGTGGAGACCTCATAGCAGCCTTCCAGTATCTGAAGGGGGCCTATAGGGATGCTGGGGATGGACTCTTCATCAGGGACTGTAGTGATAGGACAAGGGGTAATGGGTTAAAACTTAAACAGGGGAAGTTTAGATTGAATATAAGGAGGAAATTATTTCCTGTAAGGGTGGTGAGGCACTGGAATGGGTTGCCCAGGGAGGCTGTGAATGTTCCATCCCTGGCAGTGTTCAAGGCCAGGTTGGACGAGGCCTTGGATGGTATGGTTTAGTGTGAAGTGACCCTGCCCATGGCAGGGGGGTTGGAACTGGATGATCTTAAGGTCCTTTCCAACCCTAACTATTCTATGATTCTTAGGCAGAAGCTCTTCCCTGTGAGGGTGCTGAGGCAGTGGCAGAGGGTGCCCAGAGAAGCTGTGGCTGCCCCATCCCTGGCAGTGTTTAAGGCCAGGTTGGACACAGGGGCTTGGAGCAAGCTGCTCCAGTGGAAGGGGTCCCTGCCCGTGGCAGGAGTTGGGACTGGATGAGCTTTAAGGTCCCTTCCAACACAAACCAGGCTGGGATTCTATGAAAAGTTATCCATAGATCTGGAGGCTGTCAGTGTCTGTGGGGGAAGATTCCCATAACTCTGACTCAGCACAAAACTAATACACGTGGAAATAAAAATCAACTTCAAACTTCAACAGCATGAGTAATCTACAGGAAAAGGAGACCAGGGCGATACATGCTGTGTACCCTGTATGCCTACACTGTGTCACACAGGTTGGCCAGGGCCAGTGGCTTTCTTCTGCTATAGCCACATCCATCCTGCAAAGCTCAGGTCTCTCCATAATTACATTCAAATCCCACAGACTTCGTTACATCCTAGAATTTATTAAGTACATACTAAACCTTAAGGCTCATAAGGCTTTATAGCACTGGGCCTTTTGTAATTTGCTTGAGTTATGACTATCATCTACTGTGGGATCAGAGCAGCCACCTCAGGGTATAATAGAACAAGCTATTTCTTAATTACTTAATTCTAAATGGAGATGGGAGAGGTTTAAGTTATTAATTTTCTGGGTTTTGTAAAAAAGATTTTCTGGGAACAATCTGATTTATGTGATTGAGCTGGTCAAAACGGGGGAAAGTTCCGCTGCCCTGGTTCATTCAATAAAAAACAGCATGAAACCCTATGCCAAGAACTCAGAGATTTTGGGAAAACAAACCTGAGAAAAAAAGAAAAGAGCACCTAAGGGAGGTATATTTGAGATAGCATCTTTCCAGTAGATCACAGCAAAGTTAGCTATTGTGGTATTAGAGGCAAAGTGATGGAAACAAAAGAATTGTTAAAAGCAGGTTGCTAAACCTGCACAACACTGTGGAACACCTTCATTGAGATTCCTCTCCTTGCATCTCTCTTACATGCAGGTTTTGACCAACTTTGGTTTTCATGACAATGGAATTTTTCCTCTCTGTGATGGAAAGGAAGAACCTCCTCCTAAGCCTATTGCTCTGCTACAGTTTGTTCAGAGCTGCCGATCAGCACATGGTAATTGAAGAGAAGACAGAATGCAGCCTGTCGAGAAACAACAAAAGGAATTTCTCAGATCTCCCACCCATCTCCATAACAGGTGAGTGAAATCTGCCATTCACTGCATTCAAAGCAACAAGAGTTGCAGAAAACACAGTTGTCAACTGGGATTGACAGCTTACTGCAATGTTGTGCTTTCATACAGCTGCCTTGGCAGCAAGCACAACTGCAGTGGCAATGCAGCCACAGCATCCCAGACTGCAAGCCTTGTGTGTTGAAGTGTTTCTGTTAATACGGGCATTAATCTTCCTTTGACAGTTTAGTGCAAATAGAAAAAGTTAACATAACTTGGGGCTTTTAGGGTGTGCTCCTGTGGCAGAGACAGCAGCAGATCTCCAATAACCTCAATTTGCCTGTGGGACAAGTGATCTTTAACCAAGGGAAGAAAACAGCACTGCAAGAGAGAGCCAGAGGTCTTCTATTTATCTGTGATAGGACCAGCTATGTCCCTGTCATTACTGGCAGGTGACCATGGGGCCTGTTAAGGAAGAACCATATTAGGGCAATCCTTAACTATCTTCTTCACAACATTTCTTAGTAGGGTGTGCTCTAAATATTTCCGTGTAATTTAAGCCCACTTCTTTCTTTCAAGAAACAGGTATTTGTGGATAATCAGTTTCAGAACATCATTCATATGGTATCAACACTTCAATAATTCAAAAACTAAAGCTTCTTTTATCCTTCCTATAGGCTTTTAGGACTTCTGCTTAAAGAAAGTTGGCTTCTTACCTTGTTTCCTGTATTTCCTCTGTACTCTTCCTCAGGACATCTTTCTTTAAGGATAAACTGTTACCCCACACATGCATTTCCAATGAAATCTGAGTCTCTCAATCCTAGTTAATTCCAGGTCCTTTAGCTGCATGTTTATTAAAGCCTGCACTGAGAGGCCTCTCAGGCCACACCATTTCATGGTCCCTGTGATCCTAACAGCCTTCACTCTGACACTTCCAATAACTTTTCCATTTCAGTTAAATTCTGAGAGATAAAATACATTCACATCAGCTGATTTCTACCTTCTCACAAAAATGTGTCTGTCCTTAAACACTCATTCTTCTCCTATGTGCATACAAATGGAATGAACATTCGGCACTGAAAACAAGAATAATTCAAAAGAATAGATCATGGCATAAGACTCACCTCTTACATAGCCTGCTTGTCTTGGCTGATCAATCCAGAACAAAAAACACAGATGCAAACCCCACTGTAACTCCATTGACCAGGACTGCACTCACTTTGTTGAGGCACAAGGCATTTCCAGAGGTATCCCAAGGCCCTTCTGCAGCCCACTTGTTCAAGGATGAGAGGCCAGCCTGACCCTCCCCTATCCACACCCAAAGAAAGGTGGAAAAATCACAAAGTGAGAAAACTGAGACACATCATTCCTCTTTTTTCCTCATTCAAAGAAATCTCACCTAAGTTTTGAAATCCTTTATTTTGGAGCTGAAATGGCTCATGCTGTTTCTAGGTGTGTAATGTGTAGCCACTTCACCTCTATCATTTATTAACTAAAATAATTGAATTATGACTTGATTAATTATAAATGAATCAAAAGAATTCATTAATGCATGGCATTCGAAAGTGGGTGGAGAAAGAAGGTGCAGGAGAAAGGACATGGGCTGACACTGCTTTGGGGTTCAGGTTCCAAGACCACGGGACCTTCTAGCCCTGCTGAGAGCAGGGAGATGGCAGCAGATCCCATCATTATTTTCACTGAAGTGAGCTGGGAAGAGCATCCCCTGACTCAATCCTTGTATAGAATCATAGAATCACAGAATGGTTTGGGTTGGAAAGGACCATCCAGTTCCAACCCCCTGCCATGGGCAGGGACAACTCACACTAGACCATGTCACCCAAGGCTCTGTACAACCTGGCCTTGGGCACTACCAGGGATGGAGCATTCACAAATTCCTTGGGCAACCTGTGCCAGTGTGAGCAACCTGTTCCAGAACTGTGAGGCATAGAATCATAGGATCATAGAATAGTTAGGGTTGGAAAGGACCTTAAGATCATCAAGTTCCAACCCCCCTGCCATGGGCAGGGACACCTCGCTCTAAACCATATCACCCAAGGCCTCGTCCAACCTGGACTTGAGCACTGCCAGGGATGGAGCATTCACAACCTCCGTGGGCAACCTATTCCAGTGCCTCACTCCAGTGCATAACTGGAGGCAAATGAATGCACATTTGCTGGGCTCTGTGCATTACACAGCAACTGGACAAAGAAATGCATCTGTGCCTTTCACAGTGCTGGGAGCTGAAATGAATGAGAAGAGTTGCTAGATGGAGAGAGACTGCCTTGACACAATCCTGCAGAGGATGGAAATGAGTCAAAACAGGAAAAACTAATGCAAACAGGGGAAAACAGCTGGAAAAAGCAGCCAGGCAGAAGTGGGAAGGGCAGGGGTAGAGGTAGCTCCTCCAGCTCTGATGCTGCTTCCTCTGCCTACAGCCACAGCAAAACCCCTGCAACACTCAGGAGGAAGGATGGAGCCACATGTGGTAATATTTATTGTAACAGAAGTTTCACAGCAAAAGGCTGACAAGCTGCTCTCACCACCACAGAAACAATTAATTTAAAGCAAATATTAAGAGAGTGCTTAAATCACCACAGCATCCTCCCCCTTCCTCATACTATTAGTTTCTTTATAATTCATCAGTTATCATTTATTTTATGGTAGACATAACTGATTTCCGTATAAGCTAACGGAAAAAAACTTCTCATCAGCTTGATTTAAACATTTTGGATAGAGCTTCCTATCTCAGTGACATCTTACACCAAGCACCGGTCCTTCTGGTTGGCCACACAAAACAGAGACTGAGGCTACATCTCAGGTTTTAAATCTTGCTGTAGCCATACTTGAGTAGCAAAACTCATTTACAATCAGCTGTTTACACACCTGTCAATCACAGCACTCATGGTATCAAAAGATGATGTGTCTGGCTCAGATTCAATAGAACACATGGCTGGAGCTGAATCACAACTTGAAAGGGTTTTGCATCAACTGACATCAACTAGTCAAACATGCAACTGTCTAACTAAAACACATTTTCATAGCACCTCAAACCACAGCTCTATCAACAGCAGTCAGAGGTGTGTGTTGTCAGGATTTTCACAACCCTGTATAACATCTTCCCCTGATGTCACAGATGGGATCTGTAAGGACTTGGCCAGCTGGGCAGCTGTTGAAAAACGCAGCTGGTAGAGTATAAGGAATGTGAGATTGAGGCCAGTCGGGAAAAGCAGATTTTTACCCAACCCAGAGGAACTATAGAAAAGACAATCACATCATTCACCTGTCAAAAAAATCATCTCTCCACTTCTCTCTCATCGGCCCACTGAGCATCATTTTCTTCTTTACCGAATTCCTTGGGGTAATTAAAGTGCATTTACATCTCACCAGTGTTTATATCTCTGCTTAATGACACCATAAACCATTTAACTGAATGATATCAAAGCAGTTTTATAGGCAAAGCAATACACAAAATCCTGTACAATTGTACCATAGACAGAAAATGTAGAATTAAATGGCTCACAAGCATTTTGGTTAACACCAGAAAGTTTTAAAAGGCAGCATAACAAAGCCAGTAATGTGTCAGCTGGAAATGGATCTAAACCACTAATGCTAGTTAGTGTAATGCCTTTTTAAGATGTGCTCTTAAGTTATAATAACTCCACATGTTTGAAGTATAGTTTTTCCTCCCTCTGTTAGAGATGTATAACCTTAGCTACAGTGATGCAAGCACAGTAAATGAAACCCCCCAAACCAGACCAAAATGTGCATTCTTCATTCTGCAATTCTGTAAATCTTGGTAATTATTAAATATTCAAAACTATTTTATAGCAAGTACTGGAATAGACAAGGAGCCAGTGTTTATCAGCAGGTGCATGTAAGTTTTTCATTCTAATCATCCTGACATACAAGGCGTGCTTATGACAGACCTCACACACGTAGAACAAAGGTATCTAAAGGACTGTAACAGATTAGTCAGGTAGGAATTCTTCCCATGTTAGATCTCCAGACAAGTCTCAGTCACGGAGTTTATATACAGTGATAAATAGCACTGGTGTTGATGTGATCATAGTAACAGCTGCAGTAAATGCTGTTAGCCCTCAGGGGATAACATGTTATAACACCTAAAGAATAAAAAGTTACATCAGGCATAGTCTGAACACACACAATTTGTCAGATCCAAGATTCAACTCTACATTCACAGACCTTCAAAGTTACAGGCACATTAATGAAACACCTTTGCAAGTGATGTTTTGGAAGGGGAAAAAAGGAACAAAGAACTGAAGAACAAAAAGTGGCATCATACAGATGAAGAGTTTATGCCAAATCATCAAAGCGGCTTTTTGATTGTGCAAACCAGCATATGCTTGTTAATTCCTGACAAAATTATTCGGGTAACCCCACCTTTTAACAGAAAAACTGTGTAATTCTGAAGGTTTTTCCTGATTTTGTTCAGGTGACTCAGTGCCCTCATCCTTTACAGATTTACACTTCTGAAATGATTTTCTTTGTTTGCATCTGACCAAGCAGTGTATAAAGAAACCCTCCTAAAACACAGACATCATGAGTGCCTCTCTGCTTCACATGAGCAGCAGTGTGAGCTCAGACACGTGATGTCTGAGTGAGGATGGCTCCTAAGATGAATGTCCCCACTGCAAAACATGCAGCAATGAGGTGGAAATGCACATTATCTGCTTCCTTTTGCACAAAAATAGTATGAAGTGTCTCAAATAACATGCTGTAAAATTGATTTAATGTTATGTTGTGCTGTTCTCTTTGAAGATTTAACTAAAAGATCCCAGAAAGTCAGCAGGAAAGAGGCAGAGATAAGGAAATCTTCCAAGGTAGGTGGCTGTTCAGAAATCATCCTTGAATTAGAGTGGTTTATCACTTCCATACTCCTCCTCAATGCATTCATTTGCAAGGTTCTCATGGCCATTCCCCAATTTAAATAATTTGCATACAGTTTGAAGCTCCTAATACTGTCAAAAGAGATGCAAAACATCAATGGTAGAAAGGAAACTATGTGGATTAACAAGAGGTTATTGTCTGGGCTTGAGGGGTCTTGTGGATTTTGATTTTGCTTTCATTTTTTACAGTCCTCTCTTACACAAAAGGTTCTTTAACCTTGATCTGGTTTAAGTATTTGTAAAATCATTCAGGCATCTGCTGCTCAAGGGCACAAACTCACTATCTGCTGATTTTTACCTGCAGGTGCCAAAAACTTAAAGTACAGGCATAGAAAGAAGGTGGCATTCGGTTGAATGTTAACTAGTAATTTTATCACAACAGTAGATTCAAATCGATGGATTTCCTTCATGTGATGTTGCCTATAGGAATGTGAAGTATTACATGGACTGGTCTCCTCTATTTTAATGATTGTATAGAAGAGTAAAAATAGCATTTTTACATTATTATTATTAATATGTTATTATAGCCATTTATAGCCAAACCAGTCATTTCTGAAACCAGAAGCTTTTAGAGCTGCTTTTTTTTCCATTTCATTTGATATCTCATGTGGTTAACCTTCTTTGAGACACTTCCAAAGCTCCCAGGGTGAGCCAGGTTAAAAGGGGCCTCACGACATCTTTTAGTGCCACCTTCAGCTCAAAGCGGGGCATTTTTGTCATCAAACACTGTCAAAGTATTTCAGCTTAAAAGTCCTATGGCACTTGGAGACCTCAGAACATTTTACCTTAAAACTGAAACTCCTGAGAAACTGCCAGGCTGAAAAAGTACATCAGGTGCCTGCAACTGGAGAGCTCCGGAGTTTCTCTCAGGTCCCAGGCACGTGCTGATCAACCCAAAGCTTTCCACCTTCCAAATCACAGACAGAAAAGCAGCACTCCTTGGGTAGGCTGAGAGATCTTTTTCAGCTCACTTACCTTGTCCGCAGTTAAGGATTCCCATGCACAAATTTGATGCAGAAAGGATTACTGAGCTCCAAAGGCAGCTTGAGAAACAAACCATGAGAGGCAGAGCACTGCCAAGTCACCTCCCCTCTCTCCCAGCCTCACAGCTCAGTGAACTATGTGGGTACCAGCTCCACAGATTGGCAGGGAGGTTTCACTCTTATTTGAAGCCTTTGGGGATCCAAGGGTAATTCCTTACTTTGTTCTACTGACATCATTGTCTTTGCATACTCTCATGTCCCTTTGTTCACTGCTGCCACATTCTTCCCTACAGATCATTTTCCAGTGCTCTACCCAGTCATGTTTCTAATTGCTTAAAACAGGGAAACATCTTGCTCTAGCCACTGTTTCCCATGATCCTGTCCCACCACATTTCTATATTGCTACTAACACAGGTCTCACTGCTACCAACTGCCTACTCATCTCAAGCCAGGAGCTGCTGTGGTTCACTTCACCCCTATGCCTTGTTCTGACCCATACTCATTTCACATTTCTATGAATTTTCATGTCTTTTCATCTAGAAAAGAGCTGGACCAAAGACATCTCTGAAACCAAGGCCCACACCAGCTGCTGACTGCGTGCCAGACTTCAAAACCTGCAAACCGCACTTGAATTCGTGTTGTAACTACTGTGCCTTTTGCAAATGCCGAATTTTCCAGACAATCTGCAAATGTCTGATGTTAAACCCAAAGTGCTAAAGCCAGACTGGGAGCACAGTAGGGCTTCTGCCTTTCAATTAGCTTCTCACGTGTAGGTTTCAAATTGCCCCATGTGTGTAGCAATCAAAGTAGAGCTTTGAAGCTGGCAGCTTGCATTTGCCCTTCTTAAAATTAAACTGATAATGTTGAGGTTTTTTCCATTGGGTTAAGGCTACCACAAGGACAGCATAGCACCAGCAGGTTTCAGGGTTAATTCCCTTTTCAGGCAATCAGGATGAGAATTTATATAGGTTGTTCTACCTGAAAAGACAGACCCAAAACAATAACACAATTTTTTAGTCATCTTCCACTGAGCATCCTTACATCCACCTCCAGGGTTTTACTTCTACCACTAACCAGTATCTCCAAGGTGTATAATATACTGGTATATTTGAACCCTGAACGCATCTGTGCCTCATGACTTCCCCAGTTGTATCCATAGGAATTTTCTAATGCTCTGTGCAGGTCTAATTGAGAGGCAATTTCTTTACTAATTTATTTCTAAGCACAGCTGAGGGCTACAGAAATCTTCCAGGCAGGCAAAGATGACGGAGATGACACTCTGAAGGGCCTCAAGCCATATGAACTCTTGTTTCTTCTAACAACCAATCCAAAGCTCAGAGCTCAGAACAGAAATCAGATCTTGACAGAAATATTTCTTCACAGAATATTTCAAGTTAGAAGGGACCCATAAGGATCAGTGAGTCCAAGTCCCTGCTCCTCACAGGATCAGCTAAAACTAAACCATATGACAAAGAGCATTGTGCAGACGCTTCTTGAGCTCTGACAGGCTTGGTGCTGTGACCACTGCCTGTTCCAGGGACTGACCCACCCTCCCAGTGAACAACCTTTCCCTTATGTCCAACCAGAACTTCCCCTGGCACAGCTTCATGCCGTTTCCTGTCACTGGTCACCAGAGAGAGATCTGCATCTCCTTCCTGCGAGAAAGGGCGCCCCTCAGCTTTCTTTCTCCAAGTCAAGTGACCTCAGCTGCTCCTCTTAAGCCTTGCCTTCAATACCTTTCACCACCTTGGTCACCCTCCTCTGGACACACTCTAATGGTCTGATGCCTTCCTTCTATTGAGGTGCCCAGAACTGCACACAGGACTCGAGGTGGGGCCCACACCACTGCACTGTAGAGAGGGACAATCACTGCCCTTACCAGCTTGCTGTGCTTGATACACCTCAGGACACAACTGTCCCTTTGGGCTTGCCAGGGTATACTGTTGACTTGTACTCAATTTGTGATCAACCTGAATTGCCAGAGCTCTTTCCACAGGGCTGCTTTCCAGCCTCTTATCCACCAGTGTGAATGTATAACCAGGATTGCCTTGTCCCAGGTACAGAATCAGGCACTTGCTCTCATTAAATGTCATACAGTCAGTGGTTGCCCAGCTCTCTAGCCTGACCAGGTCTGTCTGTGAGGCCTCTCTATACCCTCTTGGGAGTCCACAGCTCCTCCTAGTTTAGTATAATGGGCAAACTTACTTACTGTACAGTCAATTCCTGTACCCAGATCATTTATAGAAAAATTAAAGAACACTGGCACTAAAATTGAGCCCTGGGGAACCCTATAGGTGAGTGGCTGCCAGCCTGATGGGACTCCATTTACTGTAACTCTGAGTGGGACCTGTAAGGCAATTGGTCACCCAACGTATTATGGACTTGTCTAGCTGCATGCTGGACATTTTATCCAGAAGGATACTGTTACAGTATAAAAAGGTTTGCTAAAATCCAAACCCACCACATTTACTGGCTTCCCTTGATCAGCTAGAAAAATGCCATTGTCACAAAAGCAGGGTGACCTAAAGCTGGTTGCCCAGGACCACATCCATATGGCTTTTGAATATCACCAAGGAGGGTGCTCCACAACCACCCTCGGCAACCTGGACACTGTACTCCAAGCGTGGCCTTACCAGTGCTGAACAGAGGGGAAGGAGCACCTTGACCTGCCAGCAACAGAGCCTAACATAGCTCAGGACACCATTCGCTTTCTTTGCTGCAAGAAAACATTGTTGGCTCATGTTCACCTTGGTGTTCACCAGAACACCCAGGCCCTTTTCTGCAAAGCCACTTTGCAGCTCGGTGGCCCAAACAGATATTCCTGGATGGAATTGTTCCTCCCCTGATGCAGAACTTTGCCCTTCTCGTTGTTGAACTGCATGAGGTTCCTGTCAGACTATTTCTCCAGGCTGTCGTGGTCCCTCTGTATGGCAGCGTATCAGCCACTCCTTCAAGTTCTGTATTGCATGCAGACTTGCTAAAGGTACGCTCCATCCCATCATCCGGATCATCCATGAAGATGTCAGTCACAGCTTGCAGCTGTCAGCTAAAGAAATGGAAAGTGCCAAGAGCCACACCAAGGAGCTAGAGACGCAGAAGCTGAACCAACAAAGTACAGGGTGATGCATGTATGCAATGAAGGAAAAAGACAGACCCTTTCATATGAGAATAAGGGATGTGGTTTTTAACACATATGAACATACTTTTCAGTACAGCATTTATGCATAGTGCATTTCCACAAATTTGACTTCTTAATAAGCCTTTTTTGTAACTAGAATTCATTAGAAAGAGGTTATGCTTTCTTTGACATTCATCTATTGCACCAAAGAATATATATATAACCAAGTACTCTGAAATTGTTATTAGCCTTAGTGATTTCAATTTCCTGGATAAAGATCATGTTGTATTGATAGGACACAGAAATCGGTAAAACATGTACACCTAATACTTCCTTCCTATATTTAGCTTGAACAGATATTTATATGAGGAGTTGCTTGTAAGCGTGAGAGTTCCCTAAGGGATCTATTTGAAATGTCATCAGCACACATGTAATAAAACAGAAACATAACAAAGATGAAGTGTTTAATTTTCAGTTGTCACATACCAAAATGTCTCCACTGAAAACTTACTGGAATTCAAGCTTAGAGACAGACCCAGTAATGCTCTGTGACAGAGTCATTATTTCCTAGAGAATAATGGGATTTTCAACCTAATTATAGCCTGGTAGAATTTAGCACAAATAAATCCCTATTAGCTTTTCCAACTGTTGGCCTATCTTGTGTGAATTTAAAACAGATACTGTATTTTCCCGTCCAAAGTCCTGACTTGATTGCTTATTGTCACATGCAGTGACCATAAAATCTAAGTTTATCCTGATGCATAAAACATATGGTAGAATTAAGATGTTAATGACTATGCCAAACTAGTTCTAAACACCTCTTAGTTTTCCACACTAATTACTGAAACTGGGAGACCCCAGAAGGAAAGCAAACACTGCCCATATCAGACCAATCGTATCCAGGGCTGCATCAAAAGGAGCATGACCAGCAGGTTGAAGGAGGTGATCCTGCCCCTCTGCCCTGCTCTTGTGAGACCCTCCTTGCAGCACTGGGTGCAATTCTGATGTCCTCAAGATAAGGACATGGAACTGTTGGAGCAAGTCCAGCAGAGGGTCATGAGGATGATCAGGGGCTGGAACACCTCTTGTATGGAGACAGGCTGAGGACATTGGGGCTGTTCAACCTGGAGAAGAGAAGCTGCATGGAGACCTCAGAGCAGCTTCCAGTCTATGAAGGGGCTACAAGGATGCTGGAGAGGGACTCTTCATCAGGGAGTGCAGTGATAGGACAAGGGGTGATGGGTTTGAACTGAAACAAGGGAAGTTCAGGTTAGATATAGGGAAGAAGTTCTTTACTGTGAGGGTGCTGAGGCACTGGCACAGGGTGCCCAGAGAAGCTGTGGCTGCCCCATCCCTGGCAGTGCTCAAGGCCAGGTTGGACAGAGCCTTGGTCAACACGGTCTACTGTGAGGAGTCCCTGCCCATGGCAGGGGTTGGAACTGGATGAGCAGAAGTTCCTTTCCAGCTGAAACCGTTCTATGATACTATGATTCTAAGAGCAATCACTCACTCTCCAAATGCTCTCCTTAAATTTGTGGTGCCTGCAGATTACTTTCTGAGGCAATTTGACTATTTTACTGGCAAGCCTCTCAGATGAGATGCAGATGGCCAACACATCACTAAGTCCCTCTCCCAGAAGAAAAGGGAGGCTTTAGGCATTCCTGCAGTGAAATGAAAATATACTACAGTTGCTGCATGGCATATGCACACGTATTTCTACCCAGGAAATCCTTTCAGATGAAATCCTGGCCTGCAATAGAGGAGTCCTTAAGCAGCTGCAAAATTATCATAACACAGTTCACATGTGGCATTCATTTAATACATGTAAAGGCAGGAAAAGACAAAAGTATACCCTCCCTGGTGAACCAGTACAGGCCCCTTTGAATCAGTGGAAATCTTCTATTGACTTTAATATACTTGAATAGCCATCTTCATTGCTCTCTCTCTACCACCATACCAGGTGGATTTAGCTAAGAACAGTGTTCTGGAGGTACCCTTGTTATTTTTGGCAGTTTCCTCAACTGAAATGTCATTTGTGATCTCATATGGGCTTCCCTTCACTCTGCACAGCTGCCTCCAGTAGGTAAATGACAGTACGATACAACTTACAACAGTAATAGCTATAAATTGACCATCAGAATTACACAGCCTCACTCTTCCTTGTGTTCTGTAACAAACAAGTGGCATTAAAAAAAGACCCAAACAAAACCCTAACAAATTCATTAAAGGCTGATGGTCTTCTACCTCTTGGTGAAAGATAGCAATTCTTTAAGTCTTCTAGAAAGGACATGGGAGCAGATGCATTTAAAGTAATTCAACAGCCAGGGGTCCCTCACTCTGAAAAGGCCTCAGAAATACCTCACAGATCCAGATCACTTGAAGCTAGTAGGTTTTAGTATTTAAAATACCTCCTTACTATAAAGCTGTGATTCAATTCCTGATAACTTCTCCATTTGGGAAGCAAATATTTCAAGCACTAAACGAGCATACCAGATGGGTTACTTCCTTTATTCTCTTCAACATGTTCAACATCCCTCCATCAGGACAGCTTTCTTCTAGATGGAAGGGTTTAGTCAGAGATGCCAATCCTTACCTACAAACCAGCATCTTGTTGGCAGAACAGACAATCTTGCAGGCAAAAGTTTTCAGTGTCAAAATGAGTCAGTTTTGGCAGTGTTATAAAAGTGTCCAGTTGCTAATAAAATACATACAGGAATCAAGTTTTGGAGGGGAGGAAAACCAGGACCACCAAACATTTGTTCTGAGTAGAAACCAAGTTAGTAATGCAAAACAGATACCTACAATAAGCACTGGCACAAAAAAAAGCCCAAACCCAAACAATCTGGGTGTCGGGCTGATTACTAACATTTAAGGTGCTTGCAATATTGCAATTAAGATGCTGTTCAGTTTACTTCTAACATGTTGCTGTTCCATCAGGGAAAAGGAGCACATGCCTATGAATGTGGCCCATTTAATATTCCATTATGGAAATGACTTCCCAGTTGATGATACCAAAACCAGAGTGCTACAGGAAAGTGACGGGCTTGCTGAAAACTGTCTCTGGACTCTATAGATGGAACAAGAAGCAAAAACTTTGCTATAGACTTACTAAATATCCTGAGAGTTTAATTTCTCTGCTACAACATTTCAGGGAATTAGACAAGCAGAAGGGATGTCAGTCCCCATCCAGTTCAAGAGAATGACTTGCTTTCTCTCCTTGCAGTCTTTGCTTGTTTTTGCTTTCCTAAGTTGACATGTAAATCACAAGCACAAAGTTTAGTGATTTTTAAAGAGGAAAAACTTGCTCAATTGTAACCGATGCTTCTGATAGCTGTGCAAAGCTGCCCAGTGGCGAACAATGCTACTGTAAAAACCACTGGGGCTTCACAGTGTACATTTACTACATTTATCTTAACAAAACAGCCCCAAAGGCTAAAAACCACAACTGGCTTCTGAGAAAGTTCGTATCGCCTTCAAGAACCACTGCTATGAGAACAAGCTCAGTCACGAAACAGAGTCACCACTGGAATAATTTACCCATCCTTCGTTCTTGGCTCATAGGGATCCTTATTTCCTAGGGCTATCTGTAGGCCTCCATCAATCTCCACTTCACAGAACATCTATCCATGCCAAAAAAACCACACAAGAGGGCCTAGCAGGACTGCAAAGCAAATCAGTTGCTTTTTAAAAATCATGGAGACTAGTGCATCTGCTTCAGATAAATGGAGAAAAATGTACAGCCTGTACTTTTCTATCACTTCTGACTCAACAAAGGAAAAACGGAGTCAAGAGTTGCCATATACAAAAGAACAGTATTTTCACTGGTAACATTAACAGAAAATTAATCTGAAAGACATTTGAGGAAATACATGGTTACGCTTTTTGACCATATCAGAAAGCTGTCTACAGACTAGTCACTAATTTCATTTTACCACGAAGTTCAATCATTTTGCAGGGGCAGAGCTCGAAGACTCATCACCGTCCTAGGACAGCCCAACCACACTAAAGGCCAGTGGAAACTACTGAAGATGTTAAAAATCAAACTGAAATTGGACACAGCATTAAACAAGAACTTTTCCCAGTGTGGTAACCAGGTCTAGTTTACCACTACTTTATTAATAGGGGTTTTAACCCTGATCTAATTAAAATCCCTGATAAAGTTAGTAGCTAGGAATGGCTAAATTTGAGGACCAGCTATAAACTAGAGTGAATGTAGGCATTTCCCAGTTCTCCGCCAGTGGTTGCCAGTATTTCGGGAGCAATAGGCCAGAAGCAGAGCTGTAAATCTGAGTCTTTCTATTTTGTGAAAAAGGGCACATTACCTGTCCACATTCCTCTGACATCCAGTACACACTTTCCCAAACTGGACCTCATTCATGCACAGTCAGAAATCTCACTTATATTTTTGGCTTTCAAAATGAGCCTGCAAACCAGACTGGAAGAAGAGGCTAATGAACTGGAAGCAAGGCGGGCTGCTCTAAGACTGCATTTTCTCAGCCAGGTTGACATGAGCCCGATGAACATTGCAGTGGAGCAGCCTCCTCACAGAACCTTTCACAGAAAACACATGCAAGGCTACTGTTAAGCGCATCACCCATACACCAGACCTGAGTTTCACAAATTTGAGACTGAAACTTGCATTTTTTCCCACTTCACACTCTCATCCCATCTCTGTATTCACAATACAGTGCAATAACCCATCTGCCGCTCTCTGGGATCCTGCGTTTCAGATCCAGAGAGCCTGTGGCTCACATATCACTCTACATGACATCTGTGCAAAGTCATGAAAGTGAGAAAAGCTGTAGACTGTCACTGTCCTATGACTCACCATGACAGATGTGGAATGCCATGAGCTGAAACAGGAGGGGGTTTCAGTGTTGGGCTCTCTTCAGTGCTATTGTTCTTCATTCATCAGCTCCTGCTGAAACCACTGTAAGATAATCACAGTAGGACTGACAGTTCTTGCTCAGGGAATCAAGATGCTAAACCACAGGCTAGGCTGAATAGTGAATTAATTGCACGTAGATTAAAGACAAAAAAAAAAAAAAAGAGAAAACAGCTAAAAAATAAGTTGTAAATAATGCAGCAAACCTCTCAGTGACAGCTCTTGCCAATAAAAAGCAATAAGGCTAAGTGATTTCACAAAATCACTTAGTTTGCCCAGCACAGCCAAGACCACCACTAAACCACGCCCCTCAGTGCCACATCTACACATCTTCTCAATAGCTGCAGGGGTGGTGGTTCTGCTGCTTCCCTGGGCAGCCTGTTCCAATGCTCGACAACCCTTTTGGTGAAGAAACTTTTCCTAATGCCAAATCTAAACCTCCTCTCGTGCAACTTGAGGTTGTTTTCCCTTATCCTGTCCCTTGCTGGCTGGGAGAAGAGATCAACCCCCATCTCATTCCATCCTCCTGTCAAGCAGTTGTAGATATCAATGAGGTCCCCCTTGAGCCTTCTCTTCTCCAGACTAAACCCCCCCA
Organism: Neopsephotus bourkii; assembly: GCF_033783945.1. NCBI lineage: Eukaryota > Metazoa > Chordata > Aves > Psittaciformes > Psittacidae > Neopsephotus > Neopsephotus bourkii. Next base: position 1,500,502 of record NW_026902137.1, read on the forward strand.
AGGTCCCTCAGCCATTTCCCATCACACTAGTGCTCCAGGCCCCGCTCCAGCACCTCAGTGTCTCTCTTGTAGTGAGGGAACCAGAACTGAACACAGGGTTCAAACTATGGCCCCCACCAGTGCTGGGTGCAGGGGGACAATCACTGCCCTGGTCCTCCTGGCCACACTATTGCTGATACAGGCCAGGATGCTGGTGGCCTTCTTAGCCACCTTCAATAGGAATCAGACACCTGTAGAAAAATTAACAGGGAATAAGGATATGAGATAACAATATATATTTGATGACCCCTGTTTAGGAAGAGCCTGCTTAGCTGTACTTAAATAGCTACAGTGCACAGAAGCAGCTGAACAAAAATATCTAACCCCCTCGTGTTAACACTGCCAATTCCCAAACCAGACTGTCAACAGGCACTGGGCACAGTGTTTCTGCTGCAGTCAGCACTAAACCACAACTACACTGCAGACAGTGGAAGGAACAGAAATTCTGCCAATGGTTTTATTAGTATCTGTGTTTGATCATCCTCTTCAACCAATAAGACAGAAGACCTAGCAGGATATATTCCAAATATAAATTTTGTATTTTATCACCTCAAACCATGTTTCACACAAATTCCCACACTGTTATTTTGCTGAAACTACTATATTTTCAGCAGTAAATCAGACTTTTGAGAGTCTGATCAATGACCATGCTCTGCAAAAGCAGTCACTCGACAGTTCCTCCTCACAGTGATGCTCTAGCATCCTTACCTTTGCAATGAAGATGAACTGTTTCAGACCTGGTCATGCTGCTAGTGTCTGGACACTTCCATCAAGATTCATAGACAAGTCAGGATAGCAGATCAGGACATTCTTTCTTTCTCTTTATCCTCATTACAGATCGCTTGCAGAATTCATATGTTTAATGGGTAGAAAAATCTGTGTGTATATATATATATATATATATATATATAAACATACACACAATTTTCCTTGGAAAGACTGGAGGGTTTATTGTTGTTGGAGCTCTTAGGAAGCCTAGTAAATGTTCGGCTCAGGGGCAGCAGCTCCTGAGTTTCAGAAAGTGTTTCTAGTGAGAGATTCTGCGTGTAAAACTGTGCCTGGAGAGCCCAATGCAAAATCTGGAGTTTAAACTCTACCCCTCTGGCATCTGCTGGAAGTGAAGCAGGTTTGTGCACAAGCAACGCAGGAGATTTATGGAGACCATCAGGGCCAACTTCTTGACACAAGTATCAATGAGTCAACTAAGGGAGATGCTGCTGGATCTATTACTCAAAAAGAAACCTCCAAAACTGTTCAGAGATGGAAAGGTGGAGGCAGTCTTTCCTCCAGAGACTGTAACATGTAAGGTCCTTGCCTGCCTACACAGCGAAGCAGCCAAACTTTATCCAGAGCTGTACCAACAAAAGCAGATTACCTTGTTTGGTACTTTAACAACACCTGCACCGTTTTCACTCCCCAGTATAATAATGACACCGACATACCTGAAAGCATCCATTTGAGTGCAGAGGACCAAGATGATGAGGGAACTGAAGCACAGAGACTAAACTTGGGTTTATACAACCTAGAGAAAAGTAAATGGGAATTTATTGCTGCCTATGACTACCTAATGCAAGCCTGTAATGAAGAAGGAAGTAGATACTTCTCAGAGGAATAAAATGAAAAGCAATGAACATAGGCTGAAGCATAGGAAGCTCCAGTTAAATGGACAGAAAAATATTTTCATCTAGAATGTGGTCAAATATTGGGAGACAAGCCTAAGGAGGTTTGTGATCTCGGTCTCCAGAGACAACCAAAACTCACACGGGCGAGCTGATCTCCAACCTGATATAATTGGCCCTGGTATGAGAACAGGGAAGAACCAGAGATTTCCAGGTAGTCATTCCAACTAAATTATTCTATGAATTCCTGATCCAAGTCCAACAGCAGAATTACAACCCTGTATTTCAGAATAGCAGATGTTCAGCTGAGAAACAGGTGTAGAGAAGCCAAAGCCCAGCTCTGGAAACTAATGAACAACAACACCCAGTCCTTGTTTCTATTGCATTTGCTTTACAATGACATTTTGTCATCATTGTGCTCTGTGACAGAAGGTGACCACCACCTACATTTAGATGTGTACTACAACTGTGTATAGCTCAGTGTATATGTGCAAGTTTAAAAGATAATCCTCACCACTGATTATGGAATCATTTATAGCAGCTTTGTGGGACCCAAATTCAAACTGTTACTTTTTAGAGGTCAACACAAAACAAAGCAATGAAAAAATGCCGCATCCAGATTAACATCTTGTGTACTAATCCTTCTTTTTCTTCCTCCAGCAGTTCATACTCTACACCATCAGTTTTAATTGCTGACATCACACCTGGTACTTGAATGAATGAATTTCAGAGCACTTGAAGCATGCTTTATCATACCAAACCTGTCATCTTCTTGCATCTGGAAACAGAGGTAGCCTCCTGTATATTACTCGCTGCTGAACAGTGTCAAGAGAGGACTTTCATTATGTATTGAGATAAGCATGTGGTGAGAGGGAGAAGAGTGTTTTTCCTGTAAGATTCAACCCCTCAAATATTTAAGTAACCTGAGGAGTAGTTTTTCCCAGCTCACGTATGATACCACAGCACTGGCTTTTGCCTTGAGGAAACCCCATGTAGACACATTACCCATTTTCAGTAGCTTCAGAATCATACAGAGCATCCAAAAGCATCTCGCTACACACACCATACAGAGCAAGCCCAAAGCATCTCGCTATACAAACCATACACAGCAAGCCCAAAGCATCTCACTGTACAAACCAAATCAGGCCACAGTCAGATCTTTAATAAAAGCACTTTTGAGTCAGTGACAAACAAGATACAGCAGACATGACAACTCAAAAAAAATCAAGTTGGGGGTAGAAGTGTGCTGCTGGTGTTTCCAGAGGATTGAACAAGGTCCCTAAACCTAACCATCCCCTCAGTGGCTTCTCAGCCATTCACAACACACTAGAAGGCTGCTAAAAAAAGTCACTCTTGCCTCTTCAAGTTGGTATGGAAGAAGCATAGAAGGTCAGTATCCTAACAAAAACTGATGGAGTAAATTAACCAGAAAAAAACCCCAAAACCTCCAATTCTAATCTCAGAGTAGGAGATTAAGTTGATTTGACAGGAGACAAACAACGTACACTCCTCCTTACTTCCTCCAGATTCACAACACACACTTCAGTTAGGGCACCCTTGTGGAGAGAACCCAGACACTGACAGCCTCCTAATGTTAGGGATGCACCTAATTCAAGCAGGGCATGTCAGAAAGCATCTCCCTCTAGAAACCGTTCCCTGTCTTACTGGTTGGCCACTCTAGAGGCTGTCACATATTTGACAAGACTACACATTTTCATTTAGCAATCTTCTGTCCTGCTCCCCATACTGGGATACTAAAAGCTAATAAAAAGCCAATAACATTAGCCAAGTAACCAATTCAATTCCAAGAGTCAGAGTGATCCTCTTAAACAAACAAGGCCCTGAAGCTCCTTTGGTGAGGGGAGAAGTTCTGAAGCACTGGGAGGATAACGGCAAAGGACTTGTTCTCAGAAGCCCAGCACAAACAAGCTTTGGAAGGTTGTATCTCTGCTTTGGTCTTTGGGTAGTGCCACCTGCTCAGTATCTGTAGTGGTCTGGCTTGAATGGCCCATCTCTTGATAAGCCTAGGTATTTGGCCTGTTTGTCACTCAGCTTTGTCAGCTTCACACATAGTTTATCCAGATGAGCAGCCGCCACAGCTTCATCCAGCTGGAAAACAAACATTGAGGTGAGAATTTCAGCAGAGTAAGTTAGTTCAGGAAATCACGGTAAATAGTAAGACAAGAATGTGAAAAACACGTAACAGCTACATGGAGGACTTTGACTGACACAGATGAACAGTCAGACAGCTCTTTTCTGGCCAACATACCTCACCTGCTTAAGCACAGAGGTATCTGCTTTCACCACAGAACTGCATTTAGACGGAAAAGACCCAAGATTTTGAGGGAGTAAAGTTAAGCTTAAAATGAGACAGAGGACTCAATTAAGTCCATTTCCATCTTATTAACACAATCCCATCCATCCAACAAGTAAAGAACACAGATAATGTGTTCAGAGACTAGAATATTCGGTTGGGTAGAATAGTAAAGCCCCAGTCAATTTCCACTATGAAGGCACCTCAACACACCAGGCTATCATCTTACAGTTTCAAATAATTTTAGAGAAGGACATGGGGGTGTTGGTTGACCAGAAGCTCCCAATGACCCGGCTTCAGTGTGTGCTTGAGCCCAGAGCCCCCACATGTGCTGGGCTGCACCCCCAGAGCATGAGCAGCATCTTAGAGAGGGAACAGCCCCAGGTCAAGCCAAAAAGGGACTGGACGCTCCTATCGCAGGACAGGTAAGTCCCAGTTCTGCACAACACGTAAGCCACAGAAACCAGCCCACTTCAGACTCAGCAACACAAAGCCAAGCATCTGCAAACTGACAAAAGCTCCTTGCAATAGCATTCAGTAGGAAAATGAACTCATGGACAAACAAAACAAATGTACGTGATCACATCTGAAGTTGATTTCCTTGCAAGCTTGCATCTTCCTGGTATTCTAACTCACCTTCTTTGGCAGGAAATGGACTCCAACAGCATATTTGTCACTATTGGTCCATAGCTCGATCTGTGCCAGCACCTGGTTGGTGAAGGAGTTGCTCATAACAAAGCTGGGGTGACCCATGGCACAGCCCAAGTTAACCAGTCGACCCTCTGCTAGCAGTATAATGTGGCGGCCATTCCTCAGTGTGTAACGATCCACCTGGGTGGGAAAACACAAGAGCAGTGCTAGGTCAGGGTAAAGAGAGCATTTTAAATCATGCAAAGCTTTGTGGGCTTTCTTGCAATACAGACTTTGATAAAATTGAGACATCCCCTTTCTCAATTCCTCACCAATGTTTGTGAAGCTCACAGCTATTCTGGACTTTGCACATGAATTTTAGCATCTGCTTTTGACATTGAACCAGTTACCTAGTTCAGGGGGCTTTTCCACATATGCATTGTCTCAGATGGTTGTGGTGGGAAGCATGCTGCTAGCAGTAAAATACAGCTCATATATGCCTAATTGTAACAAATGGTGTGGAAAGACAGGAGACAATAGGGAACACCTCTCCATCAAACAGTCCAGAGCCTTTGCACCTCACACAGGGGTAAAAGCCAGACTCCTCAGCCTGCTGAAACAGGCTCCCATGTAACCCTTCCCACTCTCAAAAGGCCAATGCTCTACAGTGTAACCAGCAGCTCTCCTAGCTTCTGCTGCATCCCCCTTTTTGCTGTCAGGGGGCCAAATATATAGTCCTCCATTCAGACTGATTTCCAGGCTATGTTGGGGACAACAGGACTCTGCACATAGAATCAAGTCTCAGATGAGCTAAGGAGAAGGGTCTCAGCTATATAACAGCCTCACACAATTCAGGACATAACGTCACCTCATATATGCCTCAGTTGTCTGGGCCAGATTAGGCTCCTGCAATGTTAAAGTTACCTCTACTTCTCATTTGTACCAGTCGCTAGCTATTCTCTCCCTTGTCTTCACTCCTGTAGGAGGTTACAATATTAAAGTCCAGAATCAAGCATCAATATGGACTATAAGTTACAAGAAAATTCAGTACTCATTGGTATTTATTGGTCATGTTACACCAACCACAAGGGAGTAAAGCAAACCTTTGGAAAGACTTAAGAGCTAGTCACCAACCAACCTTGGACAATGGTTAATGCTTTAGACTGCTTACGCTGTCATAACAGAGCAACTATGAAATACTTAAAACGGTTCCTCCCCACAGCTGTATTTATACTTTTAGTCTTATTAAAGTTATTTAATGTGAAGCAAACCACCCAGCACTCAATTTTAGTCTTAAAGCTTTGGCCTATAAGTTAAAAGCCATGTGGGATGAAGCTTTAATTGTAACAGTACTGTCTTCTGAAAAGCCCATCTTTCTGCAGGTCCTTAGCAGAGATGTAATGAGTAAACCAACAGAAATAATTTTACTGAACAGGTATTTTGCCTTCAGAGCAGGTCTGTGCCTCCACCTGTCCTCCCCAATAATGTTTCAATCACAGCACTGTTCCTATTTCTTGGGTTCATAACACAAATCGGTCTTTGAGCATAGATGCTGACAGTAAGCACCCCAAACAGAAGCCCTAAACAATACTCTTACTTTCTCCTGTCCAAGGGCAGGACAGCAAGGTAGGGTTAGTAAGAACTCTCTCCACTGAGCAGCTGCAGTATTTCTTATGGATGCTGATTCCTCACTGTGGGTCATCAGTGACAGTGCTCAGTCCATCCAAAAAATACCATATGGGTTACTGTAAGATTACGAGAGGAAGAAATGAAACAAAGAAGGAAGCGCTCATAAGGAAGAACACTAAAAAACCTCAGAACAGCTACAAGATTATATACAAAATTTTACTTACAAGGTAGCAGTTGAGTACCTTTTCAATTTTAAATTCTGGGTGCTTTAGATGTCAAAATGTTATACCCATATAATATCCACACAACTTGCACCTGGCCAGCTGCTCTCTTGGGCAGAGAATTGCATACCTTCAGCAGCTCCTGACATGACTCAATCAATGCACAGGGTAACATAGAAAATGCAAATTAATGTATTCCTTCAGAAATAAATACCAAATAGCAGTGGTATCACCAGAGGCTTAAGTCAGAACTGTGGAAACACATCTTATCTATGGACAGATAAACAGGCTGATTCATAAGCTCAAGGAATTGCTGTGGAAATAGAATTCAAGTTATCCAGCATTAAGTTCATCTCCACACTTACACAAATGCCTCCTCCCTTTCCCCACCAGCATTTAGCTGCTCTGGACCTCCTGGCTGCTTTGCACTTCCCTCCACATCATGATACAAATAATTTCTTTTCAAAGGCAAAGTTCATTGATCCCACCCAGACGCTTCCTTTCCCTCTAGAGCTGAGCTTGCACTACACATCAGTTTCTAATACCAGAGCACAGCTGCAGAGGGCTGCAGTGCAAAACTATATTCAAAACAACCTGCCAGCTCTTCAGCATTATTTCCTCCTTAACTGTAATTTGAAAGAAACAGATGAGTCAGAACGGCACAGTGTTTTCCTTTCCCAAGTACTAAACACTTCTTACACCAGCTCACTGCTTGTAGATGGAGACCATATGGTACTGAAAACTATCATGTGAGACACTTCCACAACTACTCTGTACCTCTAGCTGAAGTCTAGCAACCCTTAGCTCCAGTATTGATCCCCTGATCAACCAACAGATGTCTTCCCAGGAGGTCAGAGATTTTTGCTCTTGACTTACATTCCCCTCCCTGCTACAAGATACAGAAAAAAAGCTGCCAGGTCTTTAAGTATTTGGAGAGTTAGTACTTGATATTATAAAACGTAAGGTATCTCACTCAGAACACTGATGTGAAAACCACACCTGTTATTCTAAGGATAAGCACAATGTCTCACTCTTTTAACACAGGCCTAGACTCCTGTTGAGATCCCCAAAGGACTAGGGACCAGATAACCACAGAAGCATCCCTTTGATGAATCTGAGCAACAAAACTGAGAAACCAGCAATGGTCTAAGTGGCAAAGTGGAAATTCCCTTCCCAAACTTCAGTGTAAGTGCAATTCTATCAATTATTATAATGAATCTTCAACTGCTGCCCTGAGAAAGGTTTCAAGATATGCAGATGAATTCACATACAGGTGGAGAGGGACAGAAGCTGCAGGACACTGGCTGCATGGAGACCTCATAACAGCCTTCCAGTATCTGAAGGATCCTGGGGAGGGATTCTTCATTAGTGACTGCAGTGATAGGACAAGGGGTAACAGGTTAAAACATAAACAGGGGAAGTTCAGATTGGATATAAGGAGGAAGTTCTTTATTGTAAGGGTGGTGAGGCACTGGAATGTCCAGGAAAGTTGTGAATGCTCCATTCCTGGCCGTGTTCAAGGCCAGGTTGGACAGAGCCTTGGGTGACATGCTTTAGTGGGAAGTGTCCCTGCCCACGGCAGGGGGGGTTGAACTGGATGATCATAAGGTCCTTTCCAACCCTAACTAATTTATGATTCTATGATACCTCCTGGGAGCTTGTTTTGAAACCTAAAGTTAACACATGCCCTGGAAGAGTTAAACAATTGCAGCAAATTTATACTTTTAATTTGTTTCAAGCATGAAATTTGGAACCCTAAAGTCACATTTTGCCTTCCACTCCTGCTTCTTCCTCTTTTGGAAGAAGTATGCTCTTAGGATGTATATTAGTCCATTCCTGTTCAACTGCCAAGCCACCATGGCTATCAGGAACAGAGAATGAAAAAGAATACCGAAGCTTTTCCACAGCGGAACTTGTTCACGTAATACGTCCTCAGCAGGTACTTCCTCACCTTGGCATGCAGCTCTGAAGTTTTTAGGGACAACAAATCTAAACAGACACAAAATGAAGCATAGGGATATACCACTATCACAGCACATAGTATTAAGTACCCCAAAAAGAGTCCAACTGGGGACTCAGACTAGTTAGCAGTGCTTCAGATTCACTGGTCAAAGTTGGCAAAACCCAAGCACTAACCTGAATCAGACCAGCTTTTTTGGGGCTTGGCAGTGTACCCATCAACAGACCATCAGTTCAGCAAACCTTCCAACACACAGAATGGCCATAGAAGATCAGGTTCACCTCTATAGAAGTACCATCTCCAGTGGCAACCAGTAGATGAGTAAGGAAAAGTCCAAGAGGAGGCCAAGGGTAAAATGCTATTTCCCTCTGTAAATTCTCTCGGCTTCACTATGTGTGCATCAAGCAGAGGGAGAGGTGATCTAGTCAGAGCTGTGAGAGCTTTACCTTTTACAAGCTTTAGGTGATTCTTTTCAAACAGGTAGGTTTTGAGCATTAAACCACATGGATGACCTGGACCTCAATTCCACCCTTTTGAAACAGTAACGTTCTGGTTTTAACCAGAAACTTGTTACAGCTTTCATACCTCGGACTATACTGCATCTCACTGTACCCAACAAATCTGTGACATACTGGCTCCTTCAATAGAGTATATGATGAAAAAGGGACTACTACCTCTGACAATAGTGACACAATTTTTCACATGGACTTTAGGAGCCACATTGAATGGCCATATGCAAGTAGTCTGTATTTTACCACAACAGCATCCAAGTTAGACTTCAACAACATTTACTTTCTGAGCAATCCCAGTTCTAGATTTAAAATCTGAGCTTGCAGAAAGCAAGCAGCTAGCTACAGGCTCAGGGCTGCTGGGCAAAATCAGCTCCACATTAAGGTCATGAGCAAGAACAGACTTGAGCATAGTGAAAACTTGAGGGTATAACTTCATATATTCAAGTTCAGCCCACGCAGGGTGTCCCAACAGCAAACACAATCCTGAAAAAACTCTCAACTGTTTAGTAACAGTTTGATGTGGGTAGCCAATGAGCCACAGGGGAGCTATGAAAATCGGAAGGGCAGATTAAGATCTACCATGTATGCATGCTTGGGTGTGGCATTTTTAAAAAAGTAGAAAACCTGTCCCAGAATCCTGCTATCAGCAAGCACACTCCCTCCTTAAAAGTCAACTAGAAGTCCCATACCAAGACAGACAAAGCCTGGTTTGCATTATGGTATATTCTCCCTCAAAGCTGGTGTTACAAACCAGTTGTGATTTAATTTAGTTTCTCTGGTTTGACACAAAGCTGAAAAGCTGAAATTTTAGATCCCCATTTCCCTACTGTCATGATTTAAGTGCAGCTGGTAACTCGGAACCATGCAGCCACTCACTCACTCCCCCCTGCTTCCCGCCCCCACTCCCAGAGGGATGGGGAGGAGAATCAAAATCCCATGGGTTGAGATAAGAACAGTCTGGTAACTAAGGTACCATATAAAACTAATACTGCTACCACCACTAATAATAATAATAAGCAAACTAACAAGGGGAAAGAATATAAAACTAAAAGGGGAAAAGGAAAATAAAACAATAAACACAAGTGATGCACAATACAATTGCTCACCACCCACTGACTGATCTCCAGCCTGACCTGAGCATCAATCTGGGCCTTCTGGGTAACTCCCCCCAGTTTCTATACTGGACACAAACAGCTGTGGTATGGAATACCCCTTTGGTCAGCTGGGGTTAAGTGTCCTGGCTCTGCTTCCTCCTGGCTTCCTGTGCCCTTTGTCACTGGCAGAGCATAAGACTGAAAAGTCCTCGAATGAAGTAAGCATTACTTAGCAACAACTAAAAACATCGATGTGTTATCAGCATTGTGCTCAGACTGAAGTCAAAAACAGAGCACTGCACCAGCTACTAAAAAGGAGAAAAAGATGGCTGTTACACCTGAACCCAGGACACCTACGTAGCTGCAGCCATAGCTTGAATACATAGTGGAACTGCAAGCAGAGGAAGGATAACACATCTGGCCTTGTCTACCCACACGCAGACTTCTGCTCTACAGAGGATTCTAAAATGAAGCCACTTAGAAGTCTGAGTCAGGCAGAGCTGAAGATAGGCTTTCCTGAAGCTTCTGACTGAAAAATACTCTTTGAAAACAGAGGCACAAATTCCTAAGAACCTTGTCAGAACCCCAGAATTCCCCTCAGATCCACGCTAGTCCTGGCACACAGAACAAGACCAAGATTGCTCTGGTGCAGAGCACTACATGAGCAAGCAGCTTTGAGAAGAAACCAGGCAACACAAGGGCTCTTAAGTTTCATATGGACTCTATGGTCTGTTCTAGCTTGCATTATGAAACTCAGTTATGGCATTGGTTTTAGCTCAGGACTATCAAAGAAAGCACATTTCAACGTCTCCTCGACATACCCCAAATGTCAAAGCTGACTTCCTATAAGGAATCAACTTGAGGCAATTAATTGTTCACACAGCCACCACCAAGTGGTAGGCTCCTGTTTGTCAAGGAAGTAGGAACACATGGAGAAAGATGCATTCACATGCTGTGCACCTGGGCACTGGCCGGAACCAACTATAAGTTAATACCAACACAAGAACATGTCATGCAGATTGTTTTAGTTTAATCAGGGAAGAGCAGAGTACAATCCCCATTCTGATGAGCCCAGAGGAACACTGGCTTCCAAGAAAGCTAGAAACACAAAGTACCTTCACAGAAATACCTCCCTTTCTGGAAACAGACACTGAGCAGATATTGCATTTCAAGCAGTAGAGCTTGCACAACGGCTGTCTCACCTGAGGTTTAACATTCACCGCCTCTACGGCATTTTCATTCAGCCATTTTGCATCAACTTCCACATCAAAATGGCCAATATTACACACTATGGCATCATCCTTCATCTGCTCAAAGTGCCTGCAAAACAAAAAGAATAAATTCCCATTAAAAATTAATGCATAAAAAAATTTCTTCAGCAAAAGAAGATGCTCTGGTCCATAGCTCTGTTCAAGGAGAAATGCTAAATGCTCACTAATTGCATTTGAATTCTTTAAGATGTGTGGCCCTGGTAATCTTGCAGGCATGCAAAGTCTACTGGAAAAAAAAACTCTCCAGCTTCTAGGGAAGGAAACTTCCCACAGATACAAGAGGTTATTGAGGAGAATGTTTTCCCAGTATGGAAAGTAAAACCACTGTGATTGGTCAAACATGAAACATGTTTACTCACAGAAGGAATCACTTTCAACCTTTACCTACCTCCTTTCTTCATATTTAGCTGTCCTAACACAGAATATTCTGGACAATAAGAGCATCAGAGCTATTTATCCCTCTACACCTTTTGTTTCCCCATCACCGCATGCTATAAGACAGGAGCAACTGGAACATGACAACATGAAACTGAACTGAAAGACCAAAGCCCCAATTTCTCACTAAATAGATGCTAAATTCTGATGTCCTGCAATGATAATCTGTGCTAACCCTCACCATATTGCTGACAAGTTATGACTGCATTTTAAACCAATCTAACTGTACAGGTATGCTTTCACCAAAGCAAGTGGCTAGACCATACCTGCCCTGAACAATGTCAGTGCAGCCAGTGGTGGTAACAAAGATATTGCCTTCTTTGCAGGCCTCCTCCATGGTTGTAACTTCATAACCTGAAAAGAGAAAATGTTATTCCTCTATCCAGCACAAGCGCTTATTAAAAAATGAGGTACAGTATTTCACGTAGAAAAGTATGGAGAAAGAATAAGAAGTTTGTCCCACCACCTGACCTATGGAGGATGCAAAGTATAAGCATACTTGTCTTACTAAATACAAACATAGCATCAAAATATCTACCCCTCACTCACTTCCAGTCTGTAGTTCTATACATTCACTGTCTTATGTCCACTGGTGTAGTATCTGGCACAGCACTCAAACTGGATTCAGGGACCAAGTTTGCAAAGGGAAGTACACCCACAACACCTGCAGGTTCTAGTCAGGTATGGAAAGAAATGGGATAAACTGGTACTAAGTATAATTACAGTCACTCCCATAAAGAGAAGCAGCACAGCTGGAAAGGCAGAGAGCATGGCATCTTAATGCATGCTGGAGGTTAGAGTGTAACAACTTTAAGATAACAAAGCCATCCTAAAGCAGGCTTACCATGTTATGACACAGTGGCCCTCCCCCACTACAGCCTCTATATCCTTGACTGCAAAGACATCTTCAAGGCCTACACTAATAAACTCCTACGCTAACTGCCAGGAAAGAATTCCTACAGTTAAACTGGAGTCAACTCTACCTCAACAGGGATGGAGCTGAAACCCACTAAAACTTCCTTGGCCATCTATCACTTGTTGCTGTACACTGACACGCAGACTCCTCTGTCACATGCATCAATTTCTGCATTTCCTTCAGTTCTTACCTTCCATGGCTGCCTGCAGTGCATTGATGGGATCAATTTCGGTGATGATGACTCTGGCTCCAAAGCTCCGCAGGGCCTGAGCGCAGCCTTTGCCCACATCACCATAACCTGCCACAATTGCTACTTTCCCAGCAATCATGACATCTGTCGCACGCTTGATGCCATCGATGAGCGACTCTCTGCAACCATAAAGGTTATCGAACTTGCTCTGAGGAGAAAAAAGGAGCAGTTTCAGAACAGATGCAAGTAAAAATTCTTTAAAGAAACAATTGACTCATGTTTATAGTACAAACCAGGATGCTGTGTACAGAGGCAGGCCTGAGTTCCTTAACCTGCATCCAAATAGCACCAGCACTCTTTGAACACCATTCCCCCTCACCCCAAATTCACTGGGATTTGTCTCAGGAAGCAGTAATATACCTAAGAACAGAATAAACACCTCCTGCCCTGTCCTTTGCAACTGCTGCTCAGAGAGACCAGACCTTTTACCAGACACAAGCTTATACACACTCCTTTTTCCATCTGGTATCCACCACCTTCCTGTGGGCTTTAAGCTACTCAAGAGTGCGGACATGTCCCTTACCATAGGAACTGTACCCCAGGAGCCATGATCTCCATAGGTGGTTTCACATTGAGAGGTAGAAGAATGCATCTATTCTATGATTCTATTCTATGTCCTTAAATACAAAAAAAGCTCTTCATGTTCTGAAAATAGGGCACTTCCCATTAGAGACACCATGGGCTCACTTCAAGGATATGGCAAAAATCTGTTCAGTACCAGATCAAGAACAGCTCAGCAACAGAAGCAATACTTGCATGGAAATGCTGACATCCCCACACCAAACTGGTCAGACAGGAGAACATAGCAGAAGGGCTTTAGATGCATTACCTTGGTGACAGAGTCATTTACATTGATAGCTGGCACTTTCAGGGTCCCATTGGCCTTCATTTTGTACAGGTTGTGAACTCCAGTGGTTGTCTCTTCTGAAATACCTCTAATTCCTGTGAGAAGAATAAAAGTTGGAGTTAACAGTGCTGCAAACCAACACATCCAAGCACTGGGAACATACTCCAGAGGCCTAACAAACCCTTTGCAGGAAGCAGGAAAGAGGTAAGAACCCTCATTTTGGTCCACACACAGTAGTTTGAAACTTTAAACAAGCTTCTTTCCCCATAAGGCAACTGAAAGAGCAGGACAAAATATTCTTTGGAAAAATGGAAGGGGCCAGCTCAAGACCCAGACCTCTAGCTGTGCCACTGGCTTTGCCCAGAGGACAATCAAAGCTGTCAGCCATGGACAGGGACAACTTCCACTAGACCAGGTTGCTCCAATCTGGTCCCAGTCCAATCTGATCCCAACCACTTCAAACAGAATTGGTACCAGTCTCAATGGAGTTTAAAAGCCATTACATTTCCCTTTTCCTTCCCAGAGCACCAGGTTGAAACACTGGCACTCCCTGTCAAAACAAGGAAATAAGACCAACTAAGCCAGAATTAAACAGACCTTGATATTAGGCTGATTTATCCCCAGAGGTCTGTAATCCCAAACCTCATACCAAGCCTACAGTACCTGCACTTCCCAGAGGGTTACCTGAAGAGAGAACAAATTCAGGCTTCAGCACAGTTAGGACTTGCTCAGAGGGGACAGAACAGTTTAAAGAACATTGCCTCATTCACAGCTAAATACAGCATCTGTAGTTAAGTTACCCAAAAGTACCAATACCCCAGTGCAACTGCTTAGATCAAGTATGGAAAAAGTGGTGGATAAAGAACTGGCTGGATGGTCGCAGGCAAAGAGTTGTGGTCAGTGGCTCAATGTCGGGCTGGAGAACAGTAACGAGTGGTGTCCCTCAGGGATTGGGGTTGGGACCAATCTTGTTCAACATCTTCATCGCTGACATGGACAGTGGGATTGAGTGCGCCCTCAGCAAGTTTCCTGATGACACCAAGCTGTGTGGTTCGGTTGATACGCTGGAGGGAAGGAATGCCGTCCAGAGGGACCTTAACACGCTTGTGAAGTGAGCTAACGCCAACCTTATGAAGTTTAACCATGCCAAGTGCAAGCCAGGGTTGGAGCAATCCCAAACACAGCTACAGGCTGGGCAGAGAAGAGATTCAGAGCAGCCCTGTGGAAAAGGACTTGGGGGTGCTGGTCGATGAGAAAATGAACATGAGCTGGCTTCAGTGTGCGCTTGCAGCCCAGAAAGCAACCGTATCCTGGGCTGCATCAAAAGGAGTGTGACCAGCAGGTCGAAGGAGGTGATCCTGCACCTCTGCTCTGCTCTCATGAGACCTCACCTGGAGTACTGTGTGCAGTTCTGGTGTCCACAACATAAAAAGGACATGGAACTGTTGGAACAAGTCCAGAGGAGGCCACGAGGATGATCAGGGGACTGGAGCACCTCCCATATGAAGATAGGGTGAGAAAGTTGGGGCTGTTCAGCCTGGAGAAGAGAAGGCTGCGTGGAGACCTCATAGCAGCCTTCCAGTATCTGAAGAGGGCATATAGAGATGCTGGGGATGGACTATTCATCAGGGACTGTAGTGACAGGACAGGGGTAACAGGTTAAAACTTAAACAGGGGAAGTTTAGATTGGATATAAGGAAGAAATTCTTTCCTGTTAGGGTGGTGAGGCAGTGGAATGGGTTGCCCAGGGAGGTTGTGAATGCTCCATCCCTGGCAGTGTTCAAGGCCAGGCTGGACAGAGCCTTGGGTGAGATGTTTTAGTGTGAGGTGTCCCTGCCCATGGCAGGGGGGTTGGAACTAGACGATCTTAAGGTCCTTTCCAACCCTAACTATTCTATGATTCTAAGTACAATCATCCCTATGTGAAGGAAATCTGGGGGAAGTCACAGCAGAAACCTCCACTTAAAACCTGTCCTCTCTCTCCTTAGGTGTATCTGGCAACCAGGAGACACACTTATCCTTCTAAAGCTCTCCAGGCTGACTTTCCTAAGCTTAGTGCAATTTTAATGACAGCCTGCTAAGTGAAGCTCCCATCACACACACCAACAGGTTCCCTTCTCTGAAGACCACCTGCCTGCTGCCCCCAGGTGACATATATAATTGGTCTAAACTGCTTTGCAACTCCACTGAAAGTCCTGCCTACACCACTCAATTTCAGTGCCAGAGTGACTTGAGTGACTGCAAAGGGCCTACACTAAGGAAAAGGTTGAATTACACTGAAAAAGCCTTGCTAAGCAGTTTGCTCCCCTGTATTTCTTTCCTGGTCAATGAGCAAGTCTGCATCAATGGATCACAAGTGATACAATCTTCTCTACCCTTTCTCAATAGCAGTCTTCTGCACAGATGCCAAAGACCTCCCTTGCACAAGTTCAGATGACTTTCTGCTTTGTTCAGTTCTACTTCAACCATTCCTATCTTTATCTTACTTTTAAGGGGCATTTAACTTAGTGGAATAAGCCCAAAGTAACAAGGCCATTCTGCCCTTCAACAGCAGGCATGATGAAAGAGAGAAGGAAGCTTGCTGAGCACTTCCACATAGCTATCTAACGTATCTCCTAGTTGAAGCGGGCTTGAATAGCCCTACTTTCAACTGTTAGTTGCACGCTACTACTGAACTGACTCCTATTTAAATTAGAAGTTGCTGAAGCTTTAAGACAGGCAGTTCCATTGAAATTAGCCCAGAAAACTTGTTCAGCCTTTAAATGACAAGTAGCTTTTTCAGATGCTGCATGCCAAAATGCCTCCTCTGCTCACAATAAAGTCTTTCCACACACTGTGCGTGCTCTTCTAATGTTGCTTTTGTCCTACCTCTCACCCAAATATGACCACAAGCCCTTAGGATATATTAGCCTCTGTTATCATCAAGATAATAAAAACAGATGCTACACAGCTTCATTCAAGCAGTGTTTACAGCAAAGGGCTACACACAGAACTTCATTAAATGAGATCAAGACTACTCAGTGGTACCATTCTGGAAGTTTTGCTGTTTTAAGGAGCAATGGACTGGAAGGTTGAACAGATCAAGTTCTGTCACACTCCAGAGATCAGTCTTTAATTAGTTTACTAAATTAAAAGCATGTAGCGCGTGCATTCTGCTACATATGGCATCCTGTCTAGGCTCTAAAAATACAATAGAAAAGCCATCCCCATGAATTCAGGGAGCAATCCCAGGCACCATGGATGTTTATCATCAGTGGCAGACTAGAAATGGATGGCCAAGACAGGAGACACTTCAGCAGCCACTGCCCTACTGCACCATACTATACCAGTCCCTTCCACACCAGACCCACACAAGTAAGAAGGAGCAAAGGGCTGCAAGGGACAAAACAGCAGACAGCAGGAGAGATGGAAGTGTGAAAGGAGCTCAGCACAAGGACCCCCAAGAACAGGGACATCAACTGAGGTGCTTCACATTCATGGCAAAGAAGCAACTCTGCAAAACAGAGTATGAATGTGGAAAATGCCTTTTTTTTTTTTGGCCTCTGACAATACCAGGAAGACACAGAGGCATGATCAGTTGTAGTTTGGCAGGAACACAAGAGATCATGAACATCAGACAGAGGCAATCTAGAAAGAAGACCTCTGCAGAAGAGAGGATCCCAACATGGCTGAGTAGACACCAACAAAAACCTCTCATTACAGTTCAAATAAGATGTTGACTGTTGGATTACTAGGGACATCAGGCTGAGGATGAAGGAGAAACTGAGGCATGTTACACAGAAGCAGCTTCCTCTCTTCCTGCTTCCCCTACCCATTAGCACACAGATGGGGAGCAGCCCCAGACTTGTCCCCTCACACAGCCATACCCATGGGTTGCCACCTTCAAATTTTCCCCCATAGCTTCCTCTTAAAGCAGTGCAAGAATAAGCACTGATCCAGAAGGTTTTTACAGCAACCTCATCTCTATGGACCTAGAATGAATATTAGTACACAGCACTGTATCAGTATAATCTCCACCCCATATCACTTTCCAGTGTTCTTCACATCCCAGATCAAGCGTGCTGTTTAGCAACACTAGGTGTCTGCAGCTTGCAGCAGCACAGATGACGGACACTGGGAGAACTCGGGAGAAGCCATCATGCTTCATGTCCGGGAGGCACAGATCAGCTCCTGCAGGTCATGGCAAACTCTATTCAGATAAATCCTTTTACATAAACATGTGCCAGCAACACCACACTGATCTGTTTTTAGTTTCACTAACTTACACTGAAGATAAGTTAAAGCAAGAGCCCCAATCCTGACTCCATCAGCATCTTGACTGACAAACTGGATGAGTCAATGCCTCATCCTTTACAAGGTAGAAAATTGTTCCTTTTCCAAGAAAGGTTACAAGTTGCCATGACTTCATCCAGAAGCACACTAAGATGATGAGGAGGTAAAAGCATTAATGGTAAAAATATTAACTGCAAGCAGACATTGAACAAGTCTAAAACACAGCTCATTTCCAGGGAGGCTGGAAGCCTTGGCAAGCCAGCTGTACCACCCCTACAGGTTATGGGCACTGTGAAGGAAGGCCAGGACAGGTCACTGCAGCTTATATACTAAAAAGCAGAGATGGAAGTAGCTCCTGCAGGTAAGATGTTTTGGTCTTGGCCTGTAAGCGGTTTTCATAGACTCACAGCCTGTTTGCACATGCCTGTCTCTACCCCACCCACAGAAAGAGACTGCATAAACAGCCTCCAAAGCAGAACTGTGCCTGACAAAGCAAAACAGCACTCACCTTTCAAGAGCTGTGGGTATTTGGTATGAACTAGATTGGTAAGATCTCCACCATCATCCAAAATCATGTTGAGGGGCTGCCCATCCTTGAAGTACAGGGTCTGCTCAATGCACCACAAATATTCCTCATCCGTCTCCCCTTTCCAGGCAAACACTACACAAGAACAAACACACACAATTAGCCAGTTTCTTACTCAGCATGTGGTAAAGCAGCCAAAGGAAGATTTCATCAGCAGCTCTCAGAAGCAGACAGAGAGATTATTATCTGTGCCTGCAGGTCAGAAGAGACATTTGAATTGAAAAAAGGATCTCAGAATGCATAAGAATGAAATCACATTGCTTTCTGTTCCAAGGCACAAATTTGGTCAAATTTTGAGGCTTCACTGCTCCCTTTATCTTTCTTCCACGTTAAGAGAGAGAAGGCAAAGCAAACCAAATCAGATACATCCACAACACTCACATGCTCCCCTAATACACCCTATTTTACTAGGAATTAGAAATAACCACTGGATATATTTATATAGACAAATGAAAACACAACTACAGCATTTTCTAGCACAGCAGAAAAGAGGGACTAAAATTTAGCACCAAACTCATGAGCAACTTTAAACTCAGAGCTAAATTAGAACATTGGAAACTTACCAGGGATACCAGCTTTTGCAATAGCAGCTGCAGCATGGTCCTGCGTGGAGAAAATGTTGCAGCTTGACCATTGTACCTGGAAAACAACCCAAGTTTTGTTTGCTGAACAAAGTTCTGAGATATCAGGCACTCTTCCAGACACAGGAGGTGAAAAGGGAGCAAGAGCAGAAAGGCATATTAGTGCAGCTTCTTGCCTTTCTTAGTAGCTCTGAAAGGTTAAGGTGAAAATCAAATATGTGACTAGGCCTGGGGATATAATGTCACTTGGGGAGAGAATATAATGGAGCTTTAGCTGTGCTGCATATTCGTTCATAAGAGCTTATTCATGAGACCTATTCATGAGAGCTTCTGCCAGGCAGCCAGAGCATACATTCAGCTATAGATCTGCAGGAAGTGCACAGTAGGGTGGGTTTTAGAAAGTTTTGGTCAATGAAGTTCAGATTTTCAGAACAGCCACGTAGCAAGTGTCCACTGTGGGTTATAGATATGCAGCAACACACCTGCTGGCACTCAGAAGGGTCAGAAATGCAGCTGAAACTACACTTGATTAAACAAACATTCTCCCAAGATTATGCTCACCCACCTCCCTCTCTGTGCTCCAGTCATAGAAGCTTTTCCATCTGAGCTAAGCATTTTCCACACTAGGCTCAGGCACCTAGAAAAGCAACAGCATATCGCTGAGTTGCATGGAAAAGTATCTACATACTTACTGCACCTCCCCAGCAGGCACAAAACCCAGCACATCCCAGAGCCACAAACAAGTTCTCACTGCAGGGCTGACTGGCAGGTTTTTGCATGCTTATTTGTAACAGAGCTCACGGAGAGAGAGCAATAATGCATAATCCTTCAGCGTGTTTCCAGATACTCATCCCACTTTATCAATAGCTGACACTTCAAAGTAAGGACTGCAGTAGGAAGTACCTCATCTGAGCCTGCACAATACTTGTCAGCGAAAACACAACTGGAAGGAGCACAGGAAAAACGAATTCATGACCATAAGCACTGCACTTCCTCATGTGGGTTTTTCTAAGTTCCTTCCATATCCGTACAAATGACACTGGAAGATGTCATGACATTCAAAGCATACAAAATACCTGTCTATTGGTTGCGCTTCAAGTACTTGATACAAGACATCAGCCACTTCAACTGCATCCTCAGATCTATAACACCAGTTTGTGATAACAGCACAGACCCTAGAATAACTAGCATATCCGATAGGCTCAGAGCTAATATCTGCATCACTGGTTATGAAGATAATGCATTTTTAGTACAATTTTAGAACTTAGGCACTCTGAGAGAGAGAGTATTTATTCTATCTTTGCTAACCTAGCCAAAAAAGGGGTACCAAGATAACTATGCTGCAGTGAGCTACATGGTCATTCTGTAGGGCATGGTTTCATCAATTTCACTCCTCCCTCTTGGGCACCAAAGCTCTGGCAGGACAGATGAACCAGGGCTGAATCCAAACCCAAGTCAAAGTCTAAACTAAATAAACGCAAGCACTGGGAAAAGGAAAGAGCTAACATGATAGCACACACCTTAAAAGCACAACCACGCTTATGCACTTATGCTTAGAGGAACCAAATCTCTGCAGGTACTTCCCTGAACGACTTGGATGAATCCCTCACAACACTAATTGGGTATTGTTCTCAGAATAAAACAGCTTGGCAATGTTCAAGTAAGCACACAGCTTCTGCCCAGGCCAGCCATGCCGACACACAGCAACCCAACAGTAGCAGCAAGGAGCTTCCCAAATTTCAGTGGCTACTGCTTTCTTTTAAATCCTGTGGAGGGACAAGAGTTTCATACACAGAGTAGCTGGCATAAAGCCAGGACTAGCTCCACAAAGCTCTCTTTCAGTACTGCATCATTTACAACTGTGGAACAGCCGTGAACAGGCTGAAGAATAACCTGCACAACAGCAGGTACCTACCTTGCCCAGGCTGACCTGGCATGTTTCTAGACCTACCCTCTCCACTTTTTGAGGAAATGCCTTAGTTGCTACAGAGAAAGCTTCCCTTTCTCCCAGTGCCTTCTGATCAGCATGACACTGTTAAACTCATTCAGCAATTCACAGGGAGGGATCCCATACAGAGCACCTCTGGGCAGCCTGAGTTCAGGCAGCTAAACTCCTGGAAGGAGCTTCAGATCACATATATACTTAACATAATTCATCACCAGGTTCCAGTCAGCTCCCTGCTGCTCAACATATGAGCTACGTGAATTGTGCTCAGATGCCTGACTCTCCTCATGCCCTGTACAATGAACACTCAGCAGTGATATCTGGACTTGAGCCAGAAAGCCAGGCAGAGGACACCACAGTAAATGGCTTACAGGTATCTCAGTATTTCATATGGACCAGGGTAACTGGTCCATAGTCACACAACAAATTCAAAGTCATTGGAGTCTCCAGTCATCGATCACTGAGCTGCACTGCCTCTGTGTTGTTTTCCTGCACAGCTAAAGGGCCAGCACGAGCTCTTCAGAAGCTTCACTGGTTTTTTTGCTGACTTTACCAGGGCACAGTGTGGCTCTTAATACAGGCTAATCTGTGCTGGAGGCTGGCACTGAGCTTCCACATTAGTAGCAACAACAATACGTGCCCGAGCACACCACCACTGTGTGGTACCAACTTTCAGCACTGCTGCTAAGGGTGCTGTACACACAACTGCTGGAGCTGCTTGCAGCCAGCAATGAAGCCCAGAACAGCCACTCATGAAGAGGCAGCTTGTCCAGAGTAAAGACACATACTGCATCCCAGAGGTATACGCAGAGCAGGTGACAAGCTTTTTGCTTAAGGACAGAAGACATAATCCATCCACCTGGGGACTGCAGCAGTCTGTTCCAAAAATTACAGCCAATTGCCAAAACCCCTAAGGTACTTATATAAGCAGAAGCAGTACCTTAGGCAGAGCATTACCTAACAGAACACTAAAGGAGAAACTCGGAGGCACTTTACCTCAGCTCCCAGCTTGATAAGGGTCTCTATGAGAACTGCTGTCTGCACAGTCATGTGAAGGCAACCGGCGATACGTGCACCTTTCAGTGGCTTTGATGCAGCATACATCTCCCGCATCTTCATCAGCCCTGGCATCTCATTCTCTGCAATCTCAATGGCCTTGCGACCCCAGTCTGCAAGGCTGATGTCAGCTGCAAGAGAAGGATAGCTGTCAGAGTTGAAATAGCAAAGACTCTGGTATCTGTTCATACTCTTGTGGGTAGGCACTGGCTGCAACAGCTGAACTGAACAACCAGCAACAGCTGACAAGACACAGTTAGGCAAACAGACCCTATTCCAGTTACTCCCTAGCTTTTCACTATGGTACATAGGCTTTCAAACAAGTTTAGAGCTAACTTAGCAACCCCTCTGGAAAAAATGTGCTGCTGTATGAGCATATTCATCAACTTGATCTAACATGCAGACATTCCAAGAGCCTATAATTTGGTAAGCCCCAGCCTTAAGTGTTCCTCCTTGCAGAGACTGCCCAAGGGCCTGACACCTCCTAGAGATTTACTTCCACAGGATTAAGACACACATGGAGGGGCTGCTGGTATGGCAATAGCTTCCCCACATTATAGCACAGACAGCATGGTAGCTGCCATGTGCACCAGGAGCTGAGCCCAGCCCAGCTGCCCCTCGTAAGAGCTGTGCTGTAGGGTTCCTACCCCTTATACCCACAAAGATTATTTTCAAAGCATCACAACTACCTTAAATACAATCAACATCTGCTTTATAAAACAGATCTGGAGTAGAAAAGTCCAGGAAAAAAAAAAAAAAACAGAAGACTTCCAAGATGCTAACTTGCAGTAGAAAATACTGTGCTCACCATGGATGCCTGACTCCAGCCTTGAAAAGGCACGGGTCAAACAGCTAGTGCCTAGGTGCAGCACTCTGCAGCATCAGCCAGTGCCCAGTGGCCCTCTTTCTCGGTTGGCTCTTTCAGGCATGTCAGAAACATACCATTTCATTAAGAAACATGGTCAGACAGTTTTATTTCATCTACCTGGTGAATACAGGCCATTGAAAGCACTTGAGAACACCAGGCAGGACCTCAGAGTCAGACTGTGTGTGTAATACAGACAAGCTAATTGCATTTTGCTCCTGAATGAAGCCTGGAGGCCACTGAAACTACTGCCTCCGCTTCAGCTGTTACACCAAGTGGAGACTGCAAAAACCCACGGCAGGGGAAGGGCCATGGAAACAATTCCATCAGGAGAGGGAGGTCTTGAATCCCACCCCTCCTAAGGGCTCCGCAGCTTTACCAGGACTGCTAAAAAAAAAAAAAAACACAAATAAACCTGGCAGTATTTAATCCATAGCCTCCAGGCTAAATGAGTTATAAATCTCAGCCTTATAGGCTAAGGTTCTTCTCTTCGAATTTAGCCTTCAAAGAGCACATAACTCTGTAGAAAAATTAAGGTTTTTTGTTGGTTCTTTTTCTCTGTGGAGTTTCAGGTCTACAGAAACACCCGCCAAAACCTTTGGGGAAGCGTGCCGCACAGGCCCCAGATTCAAACACACTTTCACGTCCGGAGGGAAAGCCTGTCCCAGCGGACCTGGAGCCAGAGCAGAGGCCGTGGGCCCCGGGCCAGGAGAGCAGCGGAACGCCGGGCTGAAGAGCCGCTGCAGGAACGGCCGAAAGCTCCAGAGCGACGGGCACAGCCCGCCGAGCCCCGCTCCTTCCCCGCCGGTGACCGGCAGCACACGCGGTGCCGCGGCCGCCTGCCCTCCGCGGCGGCACGGCGGGCAGGCTGCTGCCATCTTCCCCCCGCGGCCGCATCCAGCCGCGGCTCCCCGGCACGGCGCTGCGGCAGCAGGCCAGGCCCGCTGCACTGCGCTTGCCCCGGCCGCGGGGCTCGCACTCACCCACTTTGTATGGCAGCCTGTCCGACATGCTGGCGAGCCGCGGCAGCCGGCGAGGGAGGAGGTAGCAGCCGCTCCAAGCGCGCCTTAAGTAGAGGCGGTGCCTCCGCCTGCGCGGGGCGGGATTGGGCTGCGTCGCGCCGGGGCCCTGCCGCTACGAGCGAGAGGGGACCGGGCGGCCCAATCCCACGGACCTGCCACGAGCCCACCTCCCCGCGGTCAGGCGGGCTCCGGATAACCCTGGAGCCTGGGCCATCCTCAAAAGCTGTCCCACCGATACCATGCTAGGCTCCAGAGGCTTCCTCTGCCCCGGCGCCTGACTCATATCCAGATCCAGACCCAGACCCAGGCCAGGGCAGGCTCTGGTACCTGGAGTGGTCTTGCCACCCACCACCACAGGTGCCAAGGCAGGCTTTGGAGCTCAAGAGGACCAGAGCGCGGCTGGGGGCTCTACCAGGACAGGCATGGAATCATAGAAGCACAGAATACCAGGTTGGAAGGGGCCTTAAGGATCATATAGTCCAACCTTTCTAGACAAGCATGACCTAGACTAGACGTCACAGCACCCTGTCCAGCTGAATCTTAACAGTGTCCAGTGTTGGGGAATCCACCACTTCCCTGGGGAGATTATTCCAATGGCCCTGGTCCCCAGTATGAGGCCTGGCCATGGAGACACGGTGGGCACTGACCAGCCAGCACACCTGTCCCTCTATACTGGGAGGTTCTCTGAATGATCCCATGAGTTGGTCAGTATAAGCAGTTACTCTGTGGCGTGTGGACCCTTTGCTGCAGCAGGGCTGAGGGCAGTGTGCAGCTCAGGCAGTGGGGCCTGTGAGGCCGGGCAGCGTGCTGGTGAGATGCCATGCGGACAAAGCTGAGGCATGTGAGCTGCTCTGTTTGCCTGGACCTTGGACTTGGCTGCAGCCTGCTGCTCTTTCCAGCCTGGTGCCGGTTTGCCAGGTGTAGGGCAGGAATGGCACAGGGAGGCCTGCTGGCCCTTGCCCCCTGCCGCAGCCAATGCTCGCTGGGCATGCAGGAGGCAGGGCCCTGCTTCAGCCTTGCCTGGGGGTCACGCACACACTTGCTCTGGTTCTAAAGTATGAAATGCTGTCATGGTTTAACTCCCAGCCAGCAATTAAGCCCCATACAGCTGCTTGCTGGCTCCCCTCACAGTGGAATGGGGAATAGAATCAGAAGACTAAAAGTGAGAAAACTCTTGGGTTGAGGTAAAAACAATTTAATAGGTAAAGCAAAAGCTGCTCACACAAGCAGAGCAAAATAAGGAATTCATTCACCAATTCCTATGGGCAGGCAGGTGTTCAGCCATCTCCATCACATGTTCCAGCGGCTTGGGAAGACAAACACCATCACTCCAAATGTCCCTCCTTGTCGCTCTTCCCCCAGGTTCGTATGCTGAGCCTGATGCTATATGATGTGGAATATCCCTTGGTCAGTCAGGGTCAGCTGTCCCATCTCTGTCCCCTCCAAATTTATTTGTGCACCCTCAGTCCAATAGCTGGTGGAGTGGTGTGAAGAGCAGAAAAGGCCTTGACTCTGTAAGCACACTAAAAGGTCTCTGTATCATCAACACTGTTTCCAGCACAAATCCAAAACACAGCCCCATACCAGCTACTGTGAAGAAAATTAACTCTCTCCCAGCCACAACCAGCACAAATACATTTTTCATAAGCCTGTTATAAACTGAGGCAAACTTTGAAACCAGCATGTTATGTACCTTTTATCTGTGAAAATAGTTAAAAGTGAGGATTTCCTCATACTTACACAGAAATTATCCTTGAATCATCTTGCAAAGTTTGAAATGGTTCTCAGTGCAGTGTCCACCCCAAGACCCCAGCTCACAGTATTCTCCAGAAATAAGGTTTGAATTCTGTTAACCTGAGCGGCAGCTGATCTCAGTCCTACAGAGAACAGTCCACAGAGAAAGGCAAAAGTCCCAGTAGGAAACCTGTAGCCCTTTATCCAGAACATACGCAAGTGATAATGTTTGTGTTTGATATTTGGAGCGCTGCAGGCACATTGGCATACCTGATACCACACCAAAGAGTTCTGTAACTCCCAAAGGAGTAGCGTGTCTGTTCCCCTGCACAGATTCATCTAACTCAGTCATGCTTTCACTGGGTTACATCACCAACCTTCTTATCACAGCTCAAATCACTGGCTCACAGCAGCAGGACAGGAGTTCAGGCTCTGGCCATCTTTTCTGAGACACTGAGGTTGCATCACTGGCAGACTGCAGTTTCTGTGTGCTCCTGAACACCTGCCTCTGATAGTGGGCAAGCAGAAGACTTCCTGACAGCTCTACTTTATGCAGCAAGACCTAAAGGCAACAAAATGCTCCAGACACGCCATGCATTAGGTGCGAGCCCACAGCTTCTCCAGCAAACTGTTGTCAGTTATAGTCAGTGTCCTTTGGTACTAACCCATGGCAATCCATGCACAAAATGTCCTTCCTAACTACTGAGCAAGACCAGAACAAAGACATCATTTAATGTAACTCCCACCGATTTCATACTGCTCTGAGAAGGCTGAAAGGACCAGCACCTTCCCACAGCTACATAAAGGAGTGGGTGGCAGGAGCCACAGGAGCTGACAGCATTTATTAAAGGAGGACGGATCAGCTCCACCTAGCGTGAAGGTGCTCCAATGCAGATATTCCCAAGGAGTGCTTCAAGACAAGTCACGCTAGCGGCATCGTTTGCCCTACTCTGATGTAGGAGATTGATGCCTCATAGCACTGTATTTTACTACATCTTAATGCAGCACTGACTATTCGTATGTACCCTAGTCCTTTCATTGTTGTTGTCAGTGGTAGATTTGGGACACCAGATGGCACAAGATAGGCACAAAATGGGGGGAATAGGATGTAGTGAAGAGCAAGGAACAGGAAAAAGAACAAAAAATTACAAAAAACCACTACCTAACAGAGCATATGAAACAACAACAGAATGTTATTCATGTTATACATCCTGTGAATGTTTTATTTGCTGTGGTAGTTCAAGTGGGGAAGTTCTAGACTGTAAATTTAAATATCTCACAGTCACTGAAAAGAAATGAAACGGGGGGAGGACGACGACACCTTAAAAAGGAAGAGAATATAATATTTCTTCAGAATTATATTAAAAAAAAAAAAAGGTTTAGCTTTACTGGCATGGCTGGGAGATGCTGTAGATTTCAAGGCTAGGAGAAAACATCCATGTAAGCTTCTTATAATACAGGTACTTCACACAGGTACTCCATACAAAGCCAGGTAGTTACTTGACTGGACAATTACTCTATTATGTACACTATAAGAAGAATTTCATGCAATCTGAATTGTTGGGGGTTTTTTAATAAAAAGAATGTCCATATTTGTTCACTGACCTTTGAAAATGCCAAATACTCTGACAAAACAAACCCTGCATGTCTCAAAGGGATACCCACAAACAATGAGATTATATTCTGTACCTCAGCTCACCCATACCCAGAAACTGCAGACAACTATTTCATTTTCCCACAAACTTACATACATATTGCAAAGATTTCTGCCTGTGAAACACTATGATATCGTGGTGGCAGCGTTCAGGAGCACCCTGAATTAGGAAACTAGTGTTGTTTTACCCTGCACAGAGGTTTGGTGAGGAGTGAAGAAGAATACCCATAGTGAATGACGCAGATGAAAGAGGTGTTGTGTAATAACTGTTCCAGCAAGGACAAGCTGTTCTGTGCAGTGAGGCAGGTACAGTGATGATCCAGTTGGATTTTATCATGGTAAATGTCACAAGGTGCCTAATGAAGGTTTTAACAGTGATGCCATCACTGGCATCTTCTAAGTACAGTGCTTTGCTCTGTAGCTTCATGGCTTGTGAGGGCCCCAGCCAGCAGCTGAAAGCTGCAGCAGCCTTCTTACATGCAGGCTGCATGACTCACACTGCTAATTTAGCTTAGCAGGGGTCCCATGTGGATGAGATCCCTTGCTCTTTGTGTCTTATATTGGCTTTTAATACAGTGCTGTTATGGGCAGCATAGACATAGGTTTATATTACTCACAAACGTGTTTCAGCTCTCTCCGCAATTAAACTCTCCCTGACTGCCTCAAGCATAAACTCTGAGACTTGTATTGCCTCGTGGGTTTGCACAAAGTCCTTCACAACATGATTTCCTGACTGCTATCATCTTGTGCAGCAGCACACAGTAACACCACTGGGGATCTAGCTCAGTTAATACCATCTCAATTCACTACTGTAGCAAGCATTAGCATTATGATACCATGATAACACCATTTGCCCCAGTGATATTAAATTCAACACATTCCAGATTCTGCTGTGAATTTTCCACTTTCTCCACCCCTCTCCTCAGCAGAGGCTTCTGCACTTCACGAGGTCCTGATTCTGTGTTGCTGGTACTATCCACTTTCCATCATGGACTGCCCAACAGAGGGCAGAGGGAGCCTTCATTTAGTCTTCCAGGTGAATGAGGACTAGCAGCAGTTTGGTAGTAGTGAGTCCAAGGGTTGAAAGGAGGCTATATGTTTCTGTGGCAAGAACACTAGAAATTATTGACTTGTGAACATGCAGTCTTTACACACAAGTGCAAGCATGAACTGAAACAAGAGCTAGAAGATAATAAATTAACTGCTGTGAAGAGAAGTTTGGACTGATTTTACCTCTTGGCTCTTATTTTCCTTAGATCCCCAACATGAGAAAAAACAGAAGGTTTGTTTCTTAAAGAAATCCTTAGGCCAGCCTGCTACACAAGAGGCTGGTTCAGACTCTGAGAACCTGAAGCTCTGGGCTGGTGGTTAAGTCAGTATGACATTGTCTTCTCCTCCCTCTTGCAGTTGTAGCAAGCATGAGCATAACATGAACTGAGGACCAAGCCCTAAGTCTTGTAGAGCAAGTTTAACCAAGTAAATTCTCCCTTAATCCAGCATGGGAAATTATGAGTACTGCAGCTGGTATGTTAATGGCATGCGATGGGACTGGTACAGCAACCTTCCTGCCCCTTGTTGTTACTCACCTTAAGTTTGTAATTCAGCTGCCCAGTTACTAAGTGCACAGTGAGCATAAGAAAGGCTGGATGAAAAAAGTCGAGTGAATGAGTAAGATTACTACTACTTCAAAGCCAGGGCCTGTTACCTTCCCTGCAGTTCAAGACTGGAGCATTGGTTCAGAGTTCTTTTTCAGAAGTGTAATGCTGCAGCTTCAAGGGACAGACAGGCTTATTGAAACACACAACTTCACCTCTTACTCAATAGGACTGCTAGCTTGGGTTGTTTTTTTCTTTTTAGAGGAGAACATTGGGGTATCGTCGTACAAGGAACTACATAAGGTAAAGAAGGTACAGACTCCTGAAGCTGATACTTTTCAAGAATTCACAATATAAACCAGTTCATTAGCTTTATTTGGCTTTGGATCAAGCCCCAGGTATTTAAATCATACCTTCTCCCTTTGTACTAGTTTTAACATTACATAGCTTTTTATTAGCATCTGTTCTGCCCTGAAATGCAAGTTGATTTATACCAGAGCAATTTGCAAGGAGGTAAACCACTCAGGGCATGAGTCAGCCTTTCTGATGTCAATAATTTAAAACAATATAAAATGAGGAAGGTTATCAGGGCAGGACAGGAACAACCCCCGGTCTAAACAAGATAAAGGCTCTTTCTACTAGCATCTCCATTCCAAAAACTCTTCTCAAAGAGCCTGGCAGAAACAGGTATCCCACTGTCACGGGCACTGAGCAAATGCATGTGTTCTCACCCTTTAAGAGGCCTAGATGCAGCATCCAGACAGCAAAGGTGTAACCAGAACCCAAGTAGTGCCCACGGGTGCCCTGCCTATATGCCATGCTGTCCCACCACAGGCCCAGCTGACCTGAAGGCTGTTTGCAAGGTCTTGGTGTAGACAGTGATTTACAGTATCATGTTCTTCAGTCCCAGGGAAAAATAACATTCAGCCTTTTGTGTGGGGAAGAGAGGAACAATTTCCCCAGTATCTTGTCCTTCCTTTAAAACATATACATACCATGGCTGTGTCATTTCCGTTCTCAAGACACCTAATCACTCCCTCACAGTTCTCTGATTATGCACTGTAAAGCAATTGAGTAATAAAACACTTAATTAAACAGCCACGTCTTTGTTTTACCCTTTAATTAGATTACTTGGAAATAATAATTTCTCACCAACCTGAAGGTTTCATTCTGCAGATAACAGGAAGTAAATTATCTTTTCCCACTGATACTTTCATAAATCTCAAGTAAATTCTGATTTTAAAGTCAATTAGAAATAGATAAACTGATTCTACACTTATCTTCATGAGTGATATCGTGAATTCAGACTCTTGATAACAAGGCAGCATAGGAAAAAATCTTTTTTTAGAGATGATTATTTCAAGATTTTATTAAATCAAAAATTTATTTGTATTTATTAAATCAAGTCTGTTTAAAAAAAAATAAAGCATTTGCTGTAATACTTACCTACATAACAGAAACCCCCCGAAGATGTTTTTATTAAATTTACTTTATGGTTTTTTATAAAGTGCTTTGAAATCCAGAAATTAAAAATGATGTGAAACCAAAATATTCCTGCATTTGTAAATCACCAACTTTGCAGACAGAAGTGTTAAGCCACTGTCAAAGATTTAAAATAGCTTAGCAGCTAATGAATGCTGATGACATCTGATGATTATTCAACAGTCACTTTGTGATATTTGCTTGGGGCTGTGTCTAGCCCAAAGTAGGTAAGCATTCACACGAACAAAATTCCTTCCATGGAGAGATGGTCACTGTGGTATCTTCAGTAGCAGGATCAGCTTATGTTGTTGATTTATATAGCATTACTACAGTGAGGTCCTAAATAAAGGTAGACAAAAACCTCAGGAAACTCAACAGCTAGTTCTGTATCTGGGAGGGAGTAACCCCAAGGCTGCACTGGTGATTAGAATATTGTTACTTACAATAGCCCAATTGAGAATAAATGCTATACATATTTTGCCACAAGAAACAATCTCTGTCACAGTGACCTTGAAATCTCTACTGGAGTGAGAAAGAACGAAAAAAATACTATGACTATTATTATCTCTCAGAAATTAACTCCCAGAAGCAGTGCTTGAGTGTATGAAACTTAGCAAATCTGGAAAGCTATAAAGCATGCACAGTTTTTCTAGAATGCCTTTGTACAAGATCATCCTGGAAACTGTAGGTAACTTTCCTAACCTGCTGGGGTTCTTAGCACTCAAAAGAAAGCTATGACAGAGAATAGCAAGAAAATTCCATCCTGCCTGAGTATCTTGCAGTTATAGAAAGTATAAGGAAAAATAAAATGATCAAATAGTCTTCCCTTTTCCCCACATAAGCAAATAAAAGAAGGATAAAGCCTTGGATACGTAGCTGTTCTGCCACTCAGTTATATTCATCTGTGCTTGCCACATTGTTCTAGTGTCAATTCATTATCTGTTATTCCAGGTCACTACCAGGCTATGATCTCTGAAAGAGTGTGAATGTGAAGACTGCTCTATGTTCATCCTGTCCTGGCAAGCATAGACTAATCATACTCTGTGCACCTGGAATGCATTCTTTTTCTCATGAATTTTGCAGAGCAGATGGCGCCAGTGGAACTTGACTGGAGGCATCAAAAGCTGAAAAATAAAGAGATTGGGGTTGCTGGTGTTGAACAACAATCATTTTTCTGAAATGCCAGTTACAAAAGGAGGAAAAAAATAATAACACAGAGGACAACTTGTGCGGTGTCCTTGAAAAAAGTCACTGTTATTAATTCACATCTGCTTTATCAACCTTTACCTTGGAAACCTAAAAACCAGTATGTGGAGACAGTGTTCTCACAGGAGAATGGATAATTGGTACATAAACTCTGAATAATCCAGCAAGGCCGTGAGAGGCCAGAGGAAGCTTAAGCAAGCAAGATAAGAAGAAGCTATAATTCACTGAGTTATGAGAACTGTGGGCTGTTGGCAAGCTTTCGAGGTCAAGTTCTCACACCTGTGCTTAACCAATTATGTGTTAGTCGCTAAGGGTCTTCAAGACATGTGTCCAATCATAATATGCCAAATCACTGTAAGTGCCTGTAAGAAATGGTATATAAGGAGTTAATTTAACTTTGTAATAAATTGGCAGTCGCTGATCACATTGATTGTCTCTGCATTGTCCACGACTCCCGTGTTGACACCAGCAAGACAAAAGCATTGACTGCAAATGGCCTCACTGCCCTAAGGATATATGCACATCTCTTGAATTCAGTAGCAGTCACCTGTATGTGTACTTGGGGTAGCATTCATCTCCTTCCTGCAAACTCTAAACTACTAAAGTTCATATTAATTCAGACAGCTGAAGTAAGAAGTCATAGTACACCTACCTTCAATGTCCCTGCAACTTTGGGAATCAAACCACAGGCAATCTGCAAAAACAAACCCAGTGTTATGTATCAGATGGGAGATAGAGCAAATACACTGTTAGGGAGCCCCCCCCCCCCCGTCCCGTCCCGTCCCCCGTCCCCCATCCCATCCCCCGTCCCCCCCGTCTCAGCACTCACAGGCTCTGACCAAGCAGCCAGTGTTGTTCTGTGCTGGAATTAAAGGGATTCCTGTGCTTGACGTTATGTGCGTTATGTTATGTTATGTTATACCTTGGTCAATCACAACTGCAGAGGGCTAACTGGAATGGAAACATGTATGTTATTCTGTTAGGGGAAAACAATCTAAACTGTTTTCTTGCTTAGGCCTCATCAAATGACAGAAACAGTCATTTAATTGCAGCTATGGAATCTTTCTTATTGGAGTTTATGTGTGAGGCAGGAAGAGAAGATGGATTTTTACATCCCTACCAGTTGTAAGAGAATGCTAAACTCTGCACTTGTAAAGTGTGCAATTTCCCTGAAACATTAGTGAAGATATTCTCTTACTCTTTGAAAATAATGGATTCTTTTCTCTGATTTCACTGCTTGGAAACTGAACACTCTTATTCCTCTCTGTCAAAACAGGAAGTGTATTTTAATTTTAATTCCAATGTATTCACTTATGCAATGGTGCATTCTGGTTAAGAAAAAGTACACTTGAAGCAAGGGTTTATGTAAAGGTTAAGTAATACTAATAGCTTACGTATCTGCAGTGCATACATTAAAACCACAAAACCTTGACTGTGTGGCCAAAATCTGCACTACCACTGATATCCCAGTTGCCTGTCTGTAAGAAACTCAGATTATCCAGAATGTCTCTTTGTGCTATCAGAAATTCCCTGTTAGTGTTGCTGTGATAACCCAGCACTGCCAGTGGCTTGTTAAGGTGTTCTTGTAACTTCAGAAGAGCGTTAGCCTAACCTGCATGCAGGGCTGCTTTGGTGATCAACGATTTTTATTGTAGTGTGTGTGGAGTGGGTCCAGAGAAGGGAATGGAGCTGGTGCAGGGCCTGGAGCACAGGGGTGATGAGGAACAGCTGGGGGACCTGGGGGGTTCAGTCTGGAGAAGGCTCAGGGGGGACCTGATGGCTCCCTACAACTGTCTGACAGGAGGATGGAGCCAGGAGGGGCTGGGCTCTGCTCCCAAGGAACAAGGGATGGGGCAAGAGGAAACGGCCTCAAGCTGCACCAGGGGAGGTTTAGATGGAGCTGAGGAACAATTCCTTCCCCAGAGGGTGCTCATGCATTGTAACAGGCTGCCCAGGCCAGTGCTGGCAGCACCCTCCCTGGAAGCATCCACACCCGGTGTAGACAATGCCCTCAGTGCCATGGGTTAGTGGTGGCCTTGGCAGTGCTGAGCCAATGGTTGGACTTGATGAGCTTAGAGATCTTTTCCAACCGAGCTGATGCTATGATTTAATATTCTATGTATGTGCTGTGTGTACATACACACACAATCCTTTCCAGGGCCCTGGCCCATATGGTTTCTGTGGCAGGTGAGGTGATGATCAGGACCAAACAGCTCCCTGCCGCTCCGGGCAGCCTCACGGCCAAACACTAGTCCCGTCCCGGGAAGCTGGTGCTGCAGAGCGCCCACTGACCCACTGCCACCGCCACGGCCCACGCACACAACACGCACGGCCACCGACCCGGAAGTCAGGCACTGCCGCGCAGGCCGACCCGCCGCGCTGGACCCGCCGCGGAGCACGCCGGGAACTGTAGTCATGGCGCGGCAGTGGCCGCGAAGGGACTCGGCGCATGCGCTGCTTCCGCCCGACTTTGCGAAGTCGCTGCTTCAGGCCGGGCTGGAGCCGCTGCCATCTTGGCCGGGAAGCGGAGCGGCTGCTGCGCCCGTGCCCGGTGAGGGAGCGGGGTCCGTGCCGCGGGCGGGGCGGGCAGCGGGAGGCGGTGGCGGGCACCGTGGGGTCGGGGCTTTGCGGACTCTTCAGGACGTGGCGTTCCCCAGGGCTTCTCTTGGCGGCCGTGGCGAGGCAGGGGGGAGAGAGGGACCCCGGCGGGCGTAGGCCTGGCTGCTTGAGGGGCTTCTCGCCCCGGGAGGGCCTCGCTGAGGGAACGTCTGTCCGCCAGTGCTGCCACCCCAGGCCCTGGCGGGTGTAGGTCTTGGGCCGGAGGTCGGACTAGGACGGCAGCGTCATTCTCTCCCCGGGGCACGGGGTGGCGGTGCCGGGACCCCGGCGCTGCCCTGGGAGGGCTGCCTGGCTCTGCCGCCCTTTTGCCGACGTTGCCGGCCTGCATTGGGGAGCCCCTTCGTCCGGCGGGTTGGGGCACCTGCCGGACCCCTGGCTGGGTCCCCTATTTCCCCCATCTCTGCATCTCTTACTCCCGTTGTCCCCAGCAGTATTTGCCCCTGCTACCTTTTCCAGGCTCCGTGTGGCTTTGATAAACCTCGAAACCTTTGGGCTCTGGGGATTCGCTCCCGTCAGAGGCTTTGTTTTCCGGCAGTCGGTCCGTAACGCAGCGCTCTCAAGCCTTCTTATTTAGCTCCTCTGAAGAGCGCGTCCCACTCCGTCCTGGGGCCCCTCTAGTTCACGCTGCAGTCTCTTTGCGAGGCTTCGCTGCCTTTGTCTCGTCAGGATACAGCCGTACCTTGAAGTAATGTTTCCCAGTGATAAAGCATGACTGTAGCTGGAGGTTTATACTGAACTGTATTCTCTCTTGTAAACACAGCAGAATGGCAGCGCTGGTTCCACTGCTCTTATTTTGGAAACACGGACAAGTTCCAGCCGTTACACCTCCTGCTTCCAAAGAGGGTGTCTTTGACCTTGTATAGCAATAGTATCCAGATATAAGCAGAAAGTGTTTGAGGGTGCCTTTAGTAGTTCTGATAGCCAAGAATTCAGCTGTAACTTGTGATGTTAAATGGCAAGTAGAACTTCAGATCTGTGTGTGATGCAGAGGGAAAGGCAGGTGTAGCACTTGAGATATCTGTTATCATTTTGTGTCGTCCTTTACCCTTGAAGCTTCAGAAAATATCCCAGCAAAACTTATCTATAGTTTAGTTACAGGCAAAGAAGTCAGAAACCAGGGTAGTTTAGACCATATTTTCCCAATATATTATTACTTATTTTAGTGAGTTTCTCATAATTTTGTTTGGTGTCTGCTACCCTAACACTCATCCTTTTCAAAGGGAAAAGGAGAGAAATACAGTCTTGTAAGGCGAAGTCACTTTTGAGGGTATGACAGTAGATCCAGCTCTGCTTGCTTGTATTTACCTGAAATAAGGCATAGATGTTTAAAAATGAAATATGAACTGCAGACTTAGATTCTGAGGATTGTAGTGCTTTAAAAAAAAAAAGTTAAAAAAAACCCCGAAACAAAACAAAAAAATACAACCCAAACCTACAAAAACCCAACAACCAAATTGAAACTCTTTTCTCTCACAGCTTAAGTCCAGAGCAGTTCTGGTGTAATGCCAGTTACATTGCTCTTTGCTACAGCCATTTGAATCTAAACTTGCTCTAGTGTGCGTTGTTAGTTGTGGTGTCTGACAGTTTTAATTAGTGTACTGAGCACATTCACCCTCAGCGATCAGTGAAATAATATGTAGCATTCTGATCCAAAGTGAATTTTCTTGTCTTCAAAGGAAAGACTTGATACAGTGCATGTGCAAGATGATGTTGTAGTGGGAAATAACTGAGACTTCCGAGTGCTAACTTTGAAAGCTTCTTACAGATTAAACAGTTTCTTTGGGGCTTAAGAGAGATTGAGGAGATTATTTACATGAATTTATTAGTTAAGTGGCATCACCTCGATTTCCTCCCTCGATTTTCTCTCCACCTTTAAGGTTCTGTTTCTTCTGTGGTGGAACAGATGTGAAATATGAAGTTGTTGTGTTTCTTTGTTTCTGAGTTTCAAAATGGTTTGGGAAAGTTAACTACAGAACAAATAAGACAGGTAGTAATGTAGCATGATATTTCTCTTGTAGAGTTGAAATTAATGGTTGTTATTGCTTGTTAAGGCAAAGCTCGCCTTAGCATTGCTTGAAAAATATTTCATGAGAGGTGTAGAAAATCAATTAATGTTCTTCTGTTGTAGAGCATATGCAATGGATAAGTGGCTTCTCAACAGCATTATCAGTGGATAGCATCTAAATGAACATATTTTGTAAATTTAAGCTGTTTAAACCAAGTGGTAAATCTGTTCAACCATAGTAAAGTGTTTTTCATGATGTTTTTCAGTTGTTTTCTGCTTAAAAGCAAGGAAAAGAGTCTGTATGGTTAGAGCAGAGGATAAACCCCTTGCAAATGGTAATGGTGAAACTTCTGGGCGTGCTGTTTATTGTGAAGCCTTTCTGTTTGGCTAGCCAGTAATGTTCCGGTAATGTTCTAATTCTTGTCAGTCTGCTGCACTTACATGTAATTGAAGGAACTACTTTGTGCCCTTACACCTAAGGAAAGTGAATACGTGTGTATAACCTAGAGGAGAGTATTTGTCTCAGTTGCTGCCTATAACTGTACTTTGGCCAGCTGTAGAAGCACTTTGAAGTGTGTGGTTACCTCAGAAGACGAAACAGACAAGCCATGATTATAGTCTAGGTTGGGAGGGTTCTGTTTTTTCTAGATACTTACTTTTTACTGTCTCATAAATTGAGTATTTTTAACAATTTTATGCAGTCCTTCTTGGGTTTGGTTTGACTGTTAGATGAGCTAATTCTGTGTCTGCAGTTTGGAGAGGGAAAGGTAGTTTTTCTTCTTCATTCCTCTTATCTGTTCATCCCTCTTTTCTGAAGAATAAAGCAATATGGACTTGAACATTTTCTGTAAGAGACTGGCATTCTGGCTTTACTTGCTGTAGTGCAGAGTTGCTGCAGTTGAAGGTTTGATCTTTTTCTTCATAATAATTGGAAATTACACTCAATAGAAATGACAGGATTGTGACAAATTGGGAAAGAGTATTTTAAAGCAGCCAAGGCCCTATTTTGTATGACCAGCTCTTCAGTTATGCTGGCAATTTCTGCTTTTACTATACACAGGCATAGAACGAACTTCCTGGTAAAACATCAAGGGTGGATTTTTTACCCCCCTCTCTGAGGAAACGCGATACTAGATCTTGTTATGCTGGTTATTCAAATCATTTTTTAAACTTGGCAGTATGTTAATATGCTGCTCTCTCTTTTTTAAGTTTTATTACAGTCCTCCCATTTAGAAACTGATAATGCCTGCTTTCCACCCACCTGCCTGAGCTATTCTAAACCATGCTGGTAGGAGAGACCTATTGTTTCAGGCATGAGAAGAACTACTTGCATGTTTGCATTTAGATCATTGATTTTTGAAGTTCAGAGTTTAGACTCAAATGGTATTGTTGGTAAGCAGGAAAAGGTCTGTTTTTAGGCATCAGGTGGATTGCTAAAGTTTTATTGTGTGGAACCTTTTCTAATCAAGAAGAAGTGAAACTTGGGTGACTTACCTTTTACCCAGAATGTGCAGATCTTGTATTTGGACTTGGGTAGATGATTGTATAGAAGCTGGAGCTTTCAAGAAGAGGTTGTTAATATTATCCTGTATGAAATCTTTATGCTCTGTTTTCTGTTCTTTAGAGGCCTAGTTTTTTTTGTCAAGGGTAGCCTTTCAGTAGACTTTTTCTCTCTTAGTATTATCTTGATACGTGGAAAGATCTGTTAAGGTTTAAAGCAATCTTGAATAGAAAAAGACATAGTAAAGGCAGGTTTATAATCTGGCTCTCTTTTATTCATTTATTCATCAAGTGGATAGCCATTTGCAGTGAAATATCCATCAAGAATATAATTTGTGACTGGGAGCATGTTCATTTACTTAAAAATAAAATGAGCTCTTTGATTCCTTCAGTTTCACTTGATTGTGATGGATCTTTTGCCAGTGCAAGTAATTTGTAAGTGGTTACTACCCTTTTTAGTTTTGTCTTGTCCGTTGCAGTGAGAAAAGCTAACAAAGACTGGGTGCTGAGCAAGCTGAAGAAGAAGTGCTGAGACATGGAAGAGCAGATTGTGTTAATTTTTAACATACTTTTGGTAGTAACCATTCTAGTGCCTGCCCCTATCTCCAGTGTTGTCTTTTAATTATATATTAATAATCATTACTCTTGCTTGACAGTTTGAGTGCTCAGATATCCAAATACTATTTCTTCACCACTGGTTTCATAAACATTTGAATGGATTAAGACCTGCTCCAAATACTGCATTTGTATGTACTTTTCTGACACCTTGGATCTTGCTCTGCCACTGCCATGAGCTGCTCTTCATTTATTTGCAGAGCGTCTGTCTGGAGCGAGCTGATTCTTTAGAAGGATTCCTCAACTTTAAAGGGTTTTTACTTTGGCTTGTCAGAGTTGAACTAATTGACCATTGGATCACTGATTAAATTCTCTTCACTCTGTAAGTGCCTCGTGTTTATATGTATGTGTGTATTTCCTACTGCTGTAAATACATAATTTCAGAGACTAGATAAGAAATACTGAGATTAATATATAAAAATGCTCATGAGATGGTAATGTGCTTGGTCTGATCTTTAACAAGGCTTACTAACCTTTGTAAAAGTAGGGAGCTGCATATTTTCACTAGGTTTTACCTGTAGTTGGACACCTGTTACTGTCTCTTCAAGTTATGACCTCCTGGGGTGATCTTGCATATGAAGGGCATTTCACTCTAGAAAGGAAGTGAGGAAAAAGAAAATACGGGAGCTTAAAAGGTAAAAAGTAACAGTGTGACACTGGCTTCTTTTCTGTGTAAGGATAGAAAGGCTGCTTCTGTTCTTCAGTGTACACAATTCATCCAGGGCACGTGTTATCATCAATGACGTAGTCCTCAAAGCAGCTTCTTATTCCAGCTGTTTGAAAGGGAAGAATAAGTATGATGATAACAGGAAAGAGGAGGGCAATGCTGAGGGTTTAGGAAAGCACTCTGACCACCTTCCTTCTATAGCTACCCAGACTAACTAACTGTCACCTGAGCTTTCGAGTTTGTTTTACATTGTGTTATTTAGTTTAATTCCGTTCAAAAGTGTTCATCATCTGAAGCTGAAGATACAGAGGAAGACTTAACAGTGGGCAGTACTTACACAGATAATGGGCGTACTCCATTTTGTGCTTGTTAATTTGAGTTTAACATGATATTCTAAAGTGTTAAAATATCTTTGCCATCTGCAAATGCAGCATGTGCTGTGTATTTAGAATGACCAATTTCCAGAGCAATGCTACATTTGTTAAACATTTGCTTGAACCAGATCTAGTTCAGGTCAATGAATAAGTGATCACAAGGTGAGGGTGTTCTCATTGTTCTTTTTGTGCACCATCGGATCAGTTGTGTTTAACCCCTCTTCTGAAATCTAACTTTGGCAAGTGGATTTGTTCTGTGTGGAAACCTGTTGCCATTGCTGGTGGATTATTTAGATATTCTCAGTGGTGTAAAGGTTTTAAACATAGTCCTGTGAGGTGTGGTATATCATCACTTTCTTCTTTTCCCTTTCTTCCCACCCCAGTCAGGCCCTCAAAACTATGAGACTTATGGCATTAGTGACAACCTGAATTAGTAAAGCAAAGGTGACACTTAAGAGTAGTCTTGCTTTCACCTGGGATGTGAATGTCTGAACAAAATAATGCTGTTCCTGATGGTGATGTTAGACGTGAAAAAGCTCTCAGATTAATGTGTGTTCACCTCAAAGCTGTGAA
Source organism: Neopsephotus bourkii (assembly GCF_033783945.1). Taxonomy (NCBI): domain Eukaryota; kingdom Metazoa; phylum Chordata; class Aves; order Psittaciformes; family Psittacidae; genus Neopsephotus; species Neopsephotus bourkii. The sequence goes on from NW_026902137.1 coordinate 1,540,590, forward strand.
CTTCCCAGTAGACACTATGTTTGACTGTAGAAGATACAAACAAAATGAATGCACAGTTAAGGGCGGACAATGTGGGAGTTAAGAGGGCAGGGACTTTGTTGACAGTAATGATAGGGATAGGATCTATCTATAGAGAAAGCCCTTTCCACAGCTGGGATTTCTTTGCTTTTTAATCTTTCACTTCCTATTTTTAAAATGGTAAACTCTGTATTTTGTATTTCTGATTCACAGCTTATAATCAAATACAGGAATGTTTTTATGCATTACAAGCTAAATAAAACTTGTCTGAACAAAATTGTCAAGACCTCCTCACATGTAGACTCAGGATTTGCACCTGGAAGACTCCTGTGCTGATTAAGGAGGTCATTATGCAGCATTATGACCCTATAGACTTTTACTGTAGTATGTGTGTACCTTCTTGGTTTGCCACATTTTGCATGGATGGGTAAGCTATGAAGGAGTGTATGTATGGTGTGTTAAGTGTGTTCACACTGTATTACACTCCTTGTGTAGGACAGTTTGTCAGGGCATGCAAAGTATGCCTATTTTATTAAAAATAAAACTAAAACCAGTTTTTCAGTTCTGGGGAACTCTGGGCTTCTCTTCTTCCTGAGGATTTACTGAATTTAAACAGGTCAGTGAGTGTCTGTTCAGCAGCAGAATTGGCACAAAGATGGGGACTAGGAGTCCCCATATGTGACTAGGAGGAACATGAAGAGGAAGGTGAGAGCACTCTTTCAGTAATATCAGACTGCTACAGTAGGACTGTGCTCCCCTGATAACTGTGCTGCTGTCATTCTTACTGTGCACTTACCTCTGGCTCACTGTCAAGTTTCAGTTTGGGAGGCAGTTCTAAGCTTCTTCACATACCTGTGGGCTTTAGGTTGTGTCCCTGCAGTATGGTGATTCTCTGGAAGTTGAAGGATGCGGCTAAAACTTGTTAGCAGATAAACCTATTCTTTCAAGTGTGCTGGGGCGTAAAGACTGAAACTTTCAGTCAAGGATTTTATTTATTACTACAGTTGGAAGTCCTGGGTTTCAGAGTCCAGAGACTTCAGAAGAGAGCCCTACTTTATCTTCTGATAAAGGGCAAAAGGGTTTCAGGGCAGCCCCACAAAACCCCAGTTAAATGGAAGTGCTGAGAATATCGAAATAGTGGTGCAGTTCTAATCCATCTTTTTCCTATAATTTCTGTTTTATTTTTCAGAGGCATGGGCTGGAATGTAACAAGCAGTTGAATGTTGTGGAGTAGGGGTGATTTTGTTGTCTCCTCCTGGCTATGTTTTCCTGTTGCCATCTGGTCACTTGCAAAAGATTCCCAGGAAGCAGGTGGTGGACTTCTGTTGGAATTAGAAAGCATGAAGATGATTCCTCTGGAACATAAGATTGTGCTTGCAGCAGTTTGCAGTTCTAAAAAGGACAGTGACCCGTAGCAGACTTTCAGATATCTTGTTGTTTACTTAAATCGTCTCAATTACCCCCTCACCCTCCCAGAAATTCTCATTTCCATTACATCTTTTGGCTTCCTGTGTTTTACTTCAGTGAAACATAATTTAGGTTGGAAATAGGCAAACTTTATTTCCAGCTGGCACTGAATTTAACACATGGGAATATTACTTAATTTTGTTACAAACACTAGATTTCCAGTTCTGGTTTCTTTGATTATTTGTAATACCTAAGAGTATTCAGAGAAGCAGCTTATTTTTCTAATGGGGCATTGTATGTACACTCTTAACCTTGGTAACTGTAAGAATTTCAGTGCATTGGGTACAGTAGTTCTTACAGCTGAGTCCAAGTTAATCAAGAGGAACTGTATCTTGTACTGTCTAATTTGTTAAAGCAAGTACAAGCAGCAAATGACAAAGAACTTTCTTTATCAAGAGATTCCAAATAATCAGCAAAGCTCAGGTTTGTGATTGCCACTGGTAGTAGAGAATGAAGCAGTTCTTTGAGCCTTGCCGGGTTGAGTTGCAGATCTGTGCAGTCTGTTTTGGCTTAGTTTATTGCTTGGGTACCTCCAGTGACAGTCTGTTCAGCAAAATAGTTTTTGTTGGGCAGTATCATTCACCAGTATCTTTCTGCTGATATCTCCATGGCCTTTTTTATCTGTGTTCATGAGATGTGCCTGGGGATCTCTTCATCATTACCACCCCAGAGAGAGGCACCTTTGTACAGGTGTACAGCACTTCCTCAGTGCTGTTGAACACTCTTTGAAAACAAGGTGTGTTGCATGCTGTACAGTTCTGAGCAGAACATACTAAAGAACCATGTTTAGGTTAGTATAGGTACCAGCTTTATTCTGTGGTTGAAGAATGTCTTACAGGTGACAGGATCTGGTTTTGGTTCTGGGTTTCTAGACTGCTAGTAAACAATATCCTTTCAAAAGGCTTCTTTTAAAAACAGTCTTTAAAATAACTGTAATAGTGGGTGAAGTTGTTAGTAGTGATTACAGGTAATAGTGTAATTTAGTGGTCAAGCTTTCTATTTCCATCCCCCCAGAGTTAAAAACTTTATATATCTTTGTTTGAATATGGGTATGTATGAGCCACTAAATATTCAATAAAGTGCTGCAAATGGAATGGGGAAATATGTTGGAGCAAGCATTGAGCTGTAAACAAGAAGAAAAACTAATGGCTGGAAATCACAAAGTCCTGAGTAGGTTCTGTCCTCTATTAGGAACTGAATAACTTTTTCTAAAGTGACTTGTTCTAAAGCTGCAAGGTAGATGGTGGAACAGAAGGTGGTGGCCTTGCATTTTATTCTGTTGTGAGAGTTGATAATATAGAGATTGCTTCTTACTGACACTTCAGAAGTAATGCCTTTGAAATACACTTAAAAATAGCTGTAATACAAACCCAGTAGTTTTCGTCTGATGCCAAAGCACAAAATAAGCAGTCAGAGTAGTTAAAGCTCAGGTGGTTCTCCAATAGATCTACCAGTCTTAGCTCTTTCCATGAGCATCAAAAGAAGTTCTGCAGTTTCTGAAATTTGTTCATGAAAGTTAATGATTTCCCCCCTTTTAATTGGGAAATAAAACTGTCATGTGAACTGTGATGCTCTGTTATTTCTGTAATAATGAGATAAGGGAGCTAAATGTATGCACTGGCAACTGTAAAATGAGTGAAAGTTAGTGGATATGTTAAAAACTTAAGGCTAAAGTGGTAGAGCAGCACACTGATGTGGATTTATCAGTTTGGTATGCAGCTATATTGTGCCTCCACAATCAAAATACCTGTATACGTCACTGGGATTTTTGGCAGTATCCTAGTTTGGTTTTTATATCGTAAGATAAACTTCATTGCCATTCTTTCTCAATAAGGTTTGGATTAATTTATACAGATATGTCAGAAACTTTGAGAAGCTCTTAGGGGATCAGCATCCTGTAAGTCACACAGCAGTCCAAATTTGTTACATACGGAATATTTTTAGTGTAGAGTAATTTGATTGTAAGTACTGCAGAGATGGGGACAGAGGCTTTATCATGTGTAAGAGATATGGAACAACATATCGTTTACTGTCCAGATTTGCTCAGGAAAGTTACTGCGATATGAGTTAAAATGAAGGAAATACTTAAAAGTATGAACAGCTTGAAACCTGCCATCAGCAAAGTAAAATGTCTTTTTGTCTTTTTTTCTATCACCCATTATATTCAATAACTTCCCCACCTCTGGTGTTATGTAAATAATGAAGGTATACCACAGGCTCCAAGGCAGCACTGTGTGAATGTTTTGTGAGGTTTCCTACCATGGCAAAAGAAAATTGCAGTAAGACAGGAATCAGTGTGCATATGGTGTGTAAAATGGCACATGGGGTTTATTCCTTTTCAGGTGTAGAGCTTTGCACTTCTTTTTGTGGAACTTGTGTTTCATAAGCATACTTGCTGAGGGTGAGCTGTTCAGCTGATAGCATTGTTCAGCTGATAAGTTACACAGTGTTGGCCAAGTGTGTGCCCTGGCTACAGCACTAAGGGTTAGCCTTTAGCTGAGTGGTATCCTGCTGACCACAACTCCTTGAGTCTTGCAGTTCAACCAGGTTTTCAGTTCCCCCCATGGTTCTCTCTGACCCATATGTTTTGTCTGCAAGGATGTAGCATGAGACAGTATCAAAGGTAACTAGCATCCACTGCTGTCACTGCTGTTTCTCACCATAGAAAGCTGTCAGTTTGGCCAAACGTGATTTCCCCTTCATAAATCCGTGCTGACTAATCCAAATCACCTTCTGTCTATAATATGTTAATAAATAGCTCTGATGAGAATTTGCTCCCTGACCTTCCCTGGGATTGAGAGGGGACTGACCAGCCTGTTGTTTCTTGGGTCGTTAGTCTTGTTCTTTTGAAGAAAGGAGTGACGTACCTTTTTCAGTACCTGGGAATGGGGAGAGTCACTCAGAGGAGCTGAGTGACCTTTTCACTTTTGCGTGGCAGTTTGGGCTTCACTGAGCTCAAACTTTACTTCAGAGATTTATCAGAAATGTTAGTTTTGGAAAATTATTTTCTCTAGCACACATAACGAATGGGGGAAAAACCATCTTGCTGGTTTTACTTCCACATGAAACAAGTAGTTCTGTGGTCCATCCCATTGCTGAGGCCTCAGAGAAACACCCTATTTGCAGACACAAGTACTTTGTGCATTAGTCATTCAAGTTAAATAGATACATGCTTTAAATGCAGTCAATCTGTTTGTCTAAGAGAATCCTTATTTATTTAGTTTTTAACTGCTGTGGTCATGTCTTTCCAGTAGTTTTGCAGGAAAAATTTTCTAGTCTTTGTTTTATGTAGAAGAAGGGAAAAAGCAATGATGGAGAGTGGGGAACTTTGGGGTTTCCTTTTTACCTTTTTATAAAGAAACATTGTGTGGAAGGATCTGCTCTGAAGCTGTCAAAACAGAGTGAAAGGCAGAAGTCCTGGCACAAAGTGACTAAGCATACTCGTGCATGAAAATACTTTACATCCATGAGCTGAGAATTAATGCAATAGAATGAGCTAGTCAGTGAACGTAACTTAGAGGTGTGGAGGTTTTCCATGTGGCTAGCACACATGCCACAGAGAAGCAGGAGAATGGGAAACAGGGAAGGCAGCTGCATTAGTGTTTTAATTGTTTTTATGTGGACAAGGAGTCCACTTTGGAAATGAATCCTGATTGTTCTCACAGACTGTGCTTTGGTTTGACTAGTGGTGAGCTTGGGTCAGGGAAGCTGACTTGCTTCTGCATAAAACTAGACTGGAAGCTGCAGTCCCACTGGTGTGGGGCTGTGGGATCAGAGTAAAGCTGTTCCAAAACTCAAACTCTAGAAATGTGTACTGTGTTGGTATTGGGGCTGCAGACCCCTCTTACAGTTTACCCCCTCTGCTGTTACATTTTGCTAGTTGCTGATGTGGACATGGCCCCAGCAAATCTGGTTAATGAAGGTACAGTGAGAGTTTAAAGCCTGTCAGCACCGGAAAAAGGCTATTGCCATTCTAAAAGATGCTATAGCAGTAAAGAGACAAGTCAACTACAGTATTTGAGAGGTGTGTATAAGGAGCTTTGAGAAAGATTCGAGTACAATGGCTCTGTAACAAAAGAGGAATCTGTTTTGGCAGGTATTTTCCCTCAGTGAAGCTTAGGAGCCACGAGACAGTGCAATAAGCTAATATGACCTAAAAAGGAATAGACCTATTTTTAAATACAACTTTTAGAAAGGAATTCTTTTACATTCCCTTGAATGTGTGCAGTAGGAACAAGTGTACAAAATGAAGCAGGAAAAGTCTTCAGGAAGAAAAGAGAAATGAACCAGAAAGAAACCTGAACTGAAAGAGAAACTTTTATGTGGATTTTCATTAACAAAAGGTGCATGTAAACACACATCCAAAGGTATTAAAGGAATACCTGTTACATTCCCTAACCCTGGAATTGCTTTTGGAAAACAGTGAGATGGAGAATGGTTCAGAAGGAGTTAGATTAGAAGCTCTTAGTCTTTCAACTGAGAGCCTTAGGAAATGAATATACAAACATATATGTACAAACGTGCTGGAGAAATAATTACACATGTTAAGAATTAAATCATAAAATGTATCTTGTCATATAATTACATAATTTTTTAGAACTATTATCTTTGCCCTCTGATTTTAGTAAAGCAGTCTGATTTACAGTTTGCATGAAGTGCTGAAAGAAGTAAAATATCTTAACTGAGAAATACCTCACGAGTTGGAAGTTGTAGTTGAATATGGCAGGAAGGTGGCTGCTTGGGGTAGAAGAGGCTATTCTGTTTGTAGTTCCCTTGTTCCCTGTTTATTCACTCTTTTTCTCCGTATTATTGCAAATACTGAGAGGAACTGAATTTCTAAGGAATTCATCTTTAGGTACCTTCATATTTTAACTTTCATGTTAAATATGGTTTGTTTTTCTTGATACATTTCAGTAGCAGTGTGGCACGGACATGCAGGAGGCTCAGTGTGAGGGTTTTTTTCACATTTATGTGTTAGGATATGTGTTACTGTGAAACTACAGTGTCACTCGCTGTCATTGTATTGAGGAACTTGAACAAAAATATACATAGGAAGGTTCTGAGAGAGAAGATATAAATGCTGCTTGACAGTTGGTTAGGCTGTGTTCAGAAATGTCTGAGAGTAAAACAAAGCTCTCCTCATCCTGTGTGAGAGGCTTTGTAGCCCAGCTTTAAATTAGTGTCTGTTGTGTATATTATGTCTCCACGTCTGTCATTGTCTGACCACTTCATTACAGGCAAAAGTTTAAGTATTTTATGGTGTGTTATTTTTATCTTGGCAGGTTTTGTTCATGTGTTTTATGTGGAATAACTTTTAATCATTGAGTATCTTTGTTTGAAATATGGAAATGTTAATTTGTGGTTTTCCTCATTATTTCTACTAACTTGCATTTCAGAGGAACTGTTAAAACTGCCAAAAGATGGGTAAATGGGAGGTGATTTGAGGTATCTCTTCCAGGCAATCATCAGTTGATAAATTACAAGTACAAAAATTGCTTAAAGGAATAAAAATAACTTAAATTATGGCTTAAAATTTTTGTTCTGGGTGATAATAGGATTATTTCATTGCCCTAATTAAAAATCAATTTAATAACATGAATAAAGTGGCTTATGGCTTGTGGATTTGTGTGTCCATCTCTTCTCGCTACCATATCACATAGCTAATGCAGTGATAAGTGGAGGTTTCCAGATAAATTCCTTCCTTCCCCTTCCATGGTAACAGGCAGGAAGAGACTTTGGTGAAGTTCTTTAGAGAATTTCCTTTTCATCTTTCATGAGAAGGTCTAAAATAACCTGTTGCAATCACCAGCATTAGTATTTGACATGCTCAAGATTGGGGTTTTGATTTGTTAGGAGCCTCTTAGCCTCAGAGCCAGCTGAAGCATAAATGTAGCTGTGGGGCAAAATGAGATTTTTATAGAGCAAACAGAACATAAATATTCCTGCTTTGGTAACTCTGGTAACTTTTGGACTCCATCTCTTCAGTGTTGCTTTGTGCTCAGAGCTCTCTGTTGCAATTAAAATACGAGTAGTGTTGAGAAACATAATCTCTGAATTATGAAACAAATTCATGTATTTCTGAGCAGATAAGGTGTTAGGGTACAGTCTTCCTTAGGTAAAGTGTAACCAAGGTTACAGGCTGCAGAATATTGGTTTGATGAAACAGTTGCAATTCAAAGCAAATACTGAATGCTTTTGGCTACCTGCTTGGTGTACTGATAGTGCAGAGTTACCAGTGACTGCTCATAACCACCTGGCCACACCACCAGCTTTTCCCTTGAGAAAATTCTCCTCCAAGGTTACCACAGGAAAATGTTTATACTTTTGAAGTACTTTCTTTTAAAAACCTGGAAATCTAACAATGTTGCTTTTTAAAAGTGAAATATAAAAGAGGGTTTTGCCCATTAGGGCTCTGTCAGCACATGTCTACCAATGACATTGCTTCAGTCTTTGTAACTGTCTTGTCTTCTCTGAGGGAGGATGGCCCTGAAGTTACAGCACAGTTTATTTTCAACCTGTATTTCCATCAAGCTCCATGTAGGACATGGTTCACAGTGCAAGGAAGTGGAAGAATCAAAAAAGAAAGCTGTAATTAATTTTTACAAGATGTAGAAGTTCTGATTGCTAAAAGTTGATGCTTTTTTTTTTTTTTTGTTTAGAGATGTCTGACAGTTCTAATAAAAGGAATTGTGTAAGGTCAGATGAACTTTGGTATTTGGAAGTGCGAAAAGGGTATTTCCCTATGTGCTCCATTGTGGAGTCCCTCCCATGGGATACAATACTTAAACTTCTCCAGTGTGGAGCTTTCCCATGGGCTGTGGTTCTTTAAGAACTGTTCTAGCATGGGTCCTTTCCATGGGATGCACTCCTTCAGGAAAAACTCCTCCAGTGTGGGTCCCCATGGACCACAGGTCCTGCCAGCTAATCTCCTCCTGTATGGGCTCCTTTCATAGAATCGTAGAACAGTTAGGGTTGGAAAGGACCTTAAGATCATCTCGTTCCAATCTCCCTGCCATGGGCAGGGACACCTCACACTAAACTGTCTCACCCAAGGCTCTGTCCAGCCTGGCTTTGAACACCACCAGGGATGGAGCATTCACAGCTTCCCTGGGCAACCCATTCCAGTGCCTCACCACCCTAACAGGAAAGAATTTTTTCCTTATATCCAATCTAAACTTCCGCTGTTTAAGTTTTAACCCATTACCCCTTGTCCTATCACTACAGTCCCTAATGAATAGTCCATCCCCAACATCCCTATAGCCCCTCCTTCAGATACTGGAAGGCTGCTATGAGGTCTTCAAGGAGCCTTCTCTTCTCCAGGCTGAACAGCCCCAACTTTCTCAGCCTGTCTTCATACAGGAGGTGCTCCAGTCCCCTGATCATCCTCGTGGCCTCCTCTGGACTTGTTCCAACAGTTCCATGTCCTTTCTATGTTGAGGACACCAGAACTGCACACAATACTCCAAGTGGGATCTCACAAGAGCAGAGTAGAGGGGCAGGATCACCTCCTTCGACCTGCTGGTCACGCTCCTTTTGATGCAGGCCAGGATATGGTTGGCTTTCTGGGCTGCCAAGCAGACACTGCTGGCTTATGTTCAATTTTTTATTGACCAACAGCCCCAAGTCCTTCTCCGCAGGGCTGCTCTGAATCTCTTCTCTGCCCAGCCTGTAGCTGTGCCTGGGATTGCTCCGAGCCAGGTGTAGGACCTTGCACTTGGCATGGTTAAACTTCATGAGGTTGGCATCAGCCCACCTCACAAGGTGGACTGCAGCCTCCTCACAGGAGCCTGCTCCTGTGTGGGCTCTGCACAGGCTGCAGCTTCCTTTAGGGCATGTCTGCCTGTTCTACTGTGGGATCATCTGTGATCTGCTGAGGACAGCCATGTTCTTCATGAGCTGCAGGGGAATCTCCACTCAGTTCCCTGATAACACCTCCTCCCCTACTTCTTCATTGACCTTGGTATCTGCAGATTTGTTTCTCTCATGTTTTCTCACTCCTCTCCCACACAACTGCTGCACAGTGGTTCTTACCCTTTCTTAACTGTGTTACTGCAGACACACTACCAGCATCTCTGATGGGCTTATCTGGGGCCAGTGGTGGGTGTCCTGGAGCTGGCTTTCTCCAGCGTGGCACAGCTCTTCGTCTTTTTTTCACAGTGATTACCCCTGCAGGGTCCCTGCTACCAAAGCTACATAAATCCAATAAAACCACCTACTATGGAGACAGGTTTGGGGCTAAATTTGGTAAGTTGTCTTTGGTAAATAAGAACATTGTGTATTCATTGCTTTCAGGGATTTGATACTCCATCAAGAAACGGCAGCCAATGGTTGTTTCAAGATCTTGCTATATAGGGTAAGCTTCCACAAGAGGAGGCCCAGGAAACTAGTTTTGCCCATTATGAAATGAATAAAAGAACACAAACCCTTATAAACCAACTTCATGTTGTCTGCCCATAATAACACATGGGTACTTCCAGCCATAAAAGGAATAGGCTGGAATATCTGGTTTCTTGACTGAAAAACATTGTCTTGCTTTGTGAGTAGCAAGGTGACTGCTTCCCTTCCAGTCCACAGATCAGGACATGGATCAGGTGTGCACGACCACTAGAAACATTCTCCTGAATCCTCATCACACAAATATTAGGATGAAGCATAGTTCAGAGTCAATGCAGTATTGTGCTGAAACTGTATTATTACAAAATTTTTTTAACAAGAGCTCAAAAGGCTAAAATAAGTTTCTAAAAGCAGTGATTTGTGAGGGGCTAATCCAGTTACTGTCCAGTTAATACCAGTGAATCCAACAGTTTAAAAATCTGATTGATTGTTGTAGGATGATTCAAGTTTTGCTCTCTTCTCTGTCTTCCTAAAAGCAGTTTAATTCTCCCTGCTGTGGGTTAACATGCGTGCCAAGTTTAATATATCTTGTTTTCCAACAGTGGTATTTAAGAACCAGGCATTTTAAATATTGCTCTATTTCTAAGATTACAGCAGTTCAACCAGTTTTGGCTTTAGTGGTTTGCATATATGAATTGTCCTCTTTGAAATGTATTGTACCATGAGAAGGAAATGGCTGAAATAAAAATAGACCATCTCTTTGTTTTTACAAATGGTTTTAATTCTCTCATGGAGCTCTCTGCAGTGGCTTTCCTTGCCAGGCTTCTTGGAATCAAGCAAGAGGCATATGATATTCATGTACACTTTTGTCTTTTGTTCCTCTCTGAGCATTTCTTAGAAGTCGGTAAAAGCTACATCCTTTTAGTCAGGAAGGGAATTCATTGGCAACTTACGCGAGCTGGTGGCAAAGCCTGTTCTGTCCCTTTTGTCCTGCCTGCCACAGCCTTAGCCTGAGAACAGCTTGCGGTTGGGGAATTACTGATGTGCTGCTGAAAGGGAAGAAACTGCCAAACTTCTTGATTCCCCTCTCCGCATCCCTTTTAGTGCTGTATATTGCAGTACTGTTTCTACATGTCTTTTTTTCCAATTGTTCAGTATCAAATGCTATCTGTATGTAGAAAGAAGTCCTATGAAGTATTTCTGCCAAGGGGCAGGTTATACAGGCAGGCTTCTTGGGGCACAGGGATGCTAATGAATAAATTCTCTATAATTTTCATGTAAGTCTTTGGTTTGAGAGGCCTGAAGACATAGTTTAATTTGGATTGCAGACAGTGTTGTTGGAAGCATTTTCGTCTGCGTGTTGAAGTTGATGGACCAGTTCTATCTGCACAGTTTGCATAAGGAACACTGGTGATCCCTGGTATTGAGGTAGAAGTTACAGTGTGAATATCACGTGGTGTCTGGCCACAACATTTCCAGAGTTATTCTGTCTTTCCTCAGGCAGTCTCTTTGTTTTGATAGTCAGGTTACATGTTTTTCAGCTCTTTCAACTTAGAAACTGTGGATTCAAAAGAGTTTCCCATGTTTCATTTTCTTTTGAAGTTGTACTTAGCAAACCCAAGGAATCGGTGCCGAGGATTAATGTTGCATAATTAATTGTCCCAGTGCTTTTAGAAAGGTGTTTAAGGCTGTGAATCTGTAGTTCCTCAGTCTTTGCTACTATCATTTTAAATATGTTCATAACACAGCATAGAGCCATCTTCTGATGCTATTGTAGGGTATCAGTAGGGTGTCAGACTGATCATTTATATTGTGTATGAGGTCAGTGGAAATTAGTATGACAAATCTCAGTGAGACTTTACAGGAAAGGACTGTGGAATTTACTTCTAAAGTCTCAGTTTAATTTTACCCACTCCACTCATTCTCTCCTACACATCATTTCCTCTTTTCTCTCACACTTGTGTACTCACAAGCACCAGGACATGTGTGTGTTGAGGTGGTATAGTCGGTGTCTTTTATGTGCAATATGGAGCTAATGGTATCTGTCAGCTGTTTGTTATGCTTTTGGGTTCCTTTTGGTGACAACCTACTTTATAGGTGGATATTTGGTATCCTATGGGAGTTGAGTTGTTTTAAGCTTAGTCCTTTGCTTTAGAATCTGGCTTACGTCAGCCCTCATAAATCTGAAGTAAAGGCTTAAGTTGTCTTTTTATTCCTTATTAGGAATATCCATATCCTTGTAGCTGCAGTATGTTTTCCTGCTGGGCTAACAGGAAAAGGAAGGATGTATGTGATGTAACGTAATCCTGCTGGCACTCTCTTTAACCCACAGGTTCCTTTGCTGTCCAGTCATCTGTGTCTTATCAGAGTGAAGGCATCCTGGTCTTGACACAAACACTCCTCAGAAAAGAAGTGTCCTTTGTTATCAGTAAAAGCTATTCTTTTAACCTTTGTTTTGCTGGTTTTTCAGGTTTATACGTGCATGTTTCCATTCCTCCTTAGTTCATACGAATCTTAACATCTCCATTACAGTTGTCTACAAGGTATGTTTACCTGTAGCAGAAAAACATCCAATAGGAATATTCAGGATAATAGTTACCCAGATAACCTCACTCATATTATGTATATATATATATATATATATACACACACACACCTGTTGCAGGAGATAAAAGGAGATATGACTTCTGACTCTGAAATACTGCTGTACTTCAAAAGGGTGTAGAAATGAAAGCCTGTAAGCAGAGGCAACAAGAAAGTGGATCTTGTGTTGAGCCAAAAGTACAATGGATTGTATCTGTTGTATATATAAATTAGATAGGGGGAAAAATATAAAATACGCATTTTTAAGGTGGCATAATGGGTGAAGTTTCTATTTCAATGTCAAGGATTTCTCATTAGCAAGTCCACAGTAGAGAAAGGACAAAAGTTGGACACCTCTTCTCTTACAGTTCTTGGTTTATCTATCTTGCTTTCCCCTTGTTGCAGCCTCTGAAGGTCATGTCACTTGGGTTGCTTCCCAAAGTGATTAAATTGTATTTCCCATAATTATATTTTTATTTAGTCTGTTGAATTGGCTCAAGTGTTGTCTTCGAGTCTGCATCTCACTCATTCTTACCAGAGCAGCTGTCTGTATGTGGCTTTGTGAATAGTTAAACAGAGTGTGTATGCAGTAGAAGGGAGGTGTGCATGAGGTCCTAGGTCTAACCTCGGGAGTACTTTTGCTGATAGCAGTGATGTGTTGACACTAGCTCAGCAGTTCAGCCTAGAGTCTTGGGCTGGTTTCCAGTGTGCTCTGCATTTCACAGCTATTCAACAGGCCATTTAGGCTTCTGGATTTTAAATTTCAGCAGATGTATTACTGCAGGGACTACTTTGATTTTTACTGCCTTCCTAGTGAATAGGTGTAGTGCTGCTCACATGCAGGAGTGGCCATTCTGCTGTTAAAACCTTCTGTTTCCATTCCTTATATAAATATCCCTTGATGCAGACCTCATAATTGCTTCCCTTTCCAACATGTACTCAACACTCTCATAATATGTGTCTATTCTTTTCTTCCTGGTTGATTACTCAGCAGTTTTTTTCTTTTTTTCTTTTTCTTTTTCTTTTTCCTTTTCCTTTTTCTTTTTTCTTTTCCTTTTCCTTTTTCTTTTTCTTTTCGTCTTGTTACTTATTTGGACAAAACTGACCATGTCCTTGAAACTTATTTTAGGGCAAAAAAACTTATAAAAATGTCAAACAATAGAACCAATGCTGTTACAGCCCTTTTTAATTTAAAGATGAAACTTGAACAGTTAAAGTAACTGCAAATTTGCTAAACAAGTAAGTTGACAAACTAGCTGGCTCTGCCTGGGCTTACCGGGTGATTACAGCTAATGTTTGAAAGAACTTTTCCACAATATCCATGCCTTCAGTGAAAAAGAGGCTTCAGTGTTCTGGGGGAAGGAGGGGGAGTATTTGTATTTTATGTCTCGCACACAAAAAGGTGCCTTATCATTGTGAACAGGTGACTCTGAACTTGCTCTGAAATGCCTAATCTCATCTCTTCTAATTGTATGTAATTCCCATCCCTGTTGATAAAAATAACTGTTGTAAAGGGGACATGTTACAGTTTATGTTTTTTTTCAAAGAAAACTTTGCATATATTACACATTCCCCAGAAGCCTGTGCTCCTGGGTTACACAGTGGGGTTGTCAAAACCACTGTTACTAGCTGTGGTAAATAAGCTTTTTCATGATGCAGTGATGTTTTTTTACTGGGTTATTGAACCAGCAAATGCACTTTGGATTGGGAAGCCTGTAAAGAGCAGGGTAGCCTCTTTTGAAAATGAATTACTAAACATAAGGCTTACAGCAGCCAACAATGTGCAATTATTTCAGTAGTTTTTAAATTATAAAGAGCATGTGCCAACATATTTTCAGAGTTATGCATGTATAATACATAGTCACGGGGTTTCATTCTGACCTAGTTGTCTCTTCTATTCTTTGAAATAAATAGGAAACAGTATTACCTTCCTCAGTAAGCCAGTTATTTAATATGAATCCCATCACTGAATTAAGTCATTGTAATTGAATTCCTGTAATGCTCTGAAGATCTCAAGCCTTTGGCAACATTTTATTTTGATGTGTACTCCCTGGTTCTGTAGGGTAAGAAGCTTCTTCCCACCTCTTTCCTCACTTTTCCTTGACCAAGAAGCACTCAGAGCTGCACTCAAAGTGCTCCTCACTCTATCTCCTGATTTCTTAAAAGAAAAACATGAGGATCATCCCCTTCTGCCTTCCCTTTTCTTAGAGTATTTGTAGCATCTGGGCTGCACTCCACTAGAATGCCTTCGTTATTCCACACCACTCTCACAAAGAAAAATATCTGGTGATGAAGTTCGCCGTCTTGGATTAAAATGCCACTGCAGATGATGCAGTTTGGCCTGGCAGCATCAGGTTGTGCCATAGGGGAGGCTTCTGAGAAAGCTCACTACTTAGAGGTGGAATTCAAAGAGCTGAATCCCAAAAGGATGCGTGCAGTGAATTTCCTACTGTGAGGGAGATTTATTTTCAGGCATGTTTGTTCAAACCTGCCTGAGTACAAACACTGGCATATGCAATAGTGAAGCTGAGTATAATTTATCTAATGATCTACACATTATGGCAGCATGTTATAAAACCAGACCTCCTACCTACCTGGGAGTAAGTGTGCAGCCACCGAAGAAATTCAGGCAAGTGTTTGAAAGGTTTCTTTTTAATGACAGGAAGATGTTAATTGTGGAGCAATGGTTATTCTCATGTCTTCTTGATTTGGGTCGCTCCTCCGACAGTTAATTCTGTATTATTCTGTATTATATCTTTTTATGTACCATATTATATCTTTTTATATGCCAGATCATTTGTCTTGTACATTTCTGAGGAAACTCTACTTACCTCATCCTTCGCTGAGTGTTTGTTATGCTGCCCTGCTCTCTGTCACAGCCTTCAAACCTTGCAACTAGTGTTTCTGAATTGCAAACTCTGGCAGGTTTCTTGGAAAAGGGTAGCAACATCTTGGGCCAAAAATGGCAATATAAGCCATACCATCATATAAAAAAAAGCAAAACCAGGGAGAAAGAACCCAAACACACAAACTCAAATCAAATCCCTAAATACGTATGAAGATGTGTGTAACTTTCTACTACAGAAAAACTGCTTGCATGTACTTTTTGCTTTCTGTGTACTTGGAAGTACTTTTTCCATTACAGTGAATTATAAAGCAGACATAGCTACTTTATAGTGATTTCTCAGAGTATAGTTTTGCTCAGAAAATTATTATTTATGACATAATTTGAAAGCAGTCATTGAGCTCATTTCCACTGGCAAGAGTTCTGAAAGTCCCATAGAGTTAAAATGCTTGTTGGTGTTCACCCATGATGACCCTTCACATCCAGTTGCTGACAGAACTGCTTGTCTTAAATAATCTGCTTTTCATAGAATCCTGAATGTGTTTTCTATTGTAATAAAACCAAATGGCGATATCTTAATAACGATTCCAGAGTGTATGTTGTCTTATTTTTGTGATTAAGTTTCTAAGAAGCCCTAGGCTGGTTTTGAGTTGAAATCCTATGCAGTGCTACTATTAAAGATAGCTCTTAATACAGTAGTTTCTTACTAAAGAGACTTAATTTGTGTATTTGTTATATAAACAAAAGAGGAGCTAAATGCTAAAAATTAAGCTTAAATACAGAAATCAGATGGATATGTGTGACTTGAGAGGTTTATTGTGTTTTGCAATCTCTTTGTGCTTCTAAGTGTAGTTCATTAATCATCACAGATTCGTATTTGACTAATGAACGTATTTTAGCCTTGTTTCCTAAGAAAATAAGGTGTATACAATTCCACCTGCTGATCCTGTTCAGCTCATCCCCTTTTCCTGTGTGCTGCACTATAGAGTTTGATAATTGCTGATCCACTCCAGCAAAAAATTGAGGGAGATGGGGGTGTCAAAGTTGGTTAAATTTCTGAGTTAAAAAAGTCTGGGCAGAGTGTATATATATGCATGGTAGGGAAAAGGCTTGGAAAAGGCTTAGATTAGTGCCCAGCTGAGAGAGAAGCTGCAGTGTGAGTTCAGCTCTTCCTCGCTGGGTGCCTGGCATGGAACCGGGGATTCTGTTTGCTCAGTCTTTTTCAGCTGGTGGTCAAGAAGAGCAGAAAAGCTGTTGGAGTTGAGGTGTTTGAAGACATGAGAAATAGACTGTTGAAGTGCAGGGTACAGGTAGATTGTTGCTTCCTGCTTCTTTTCTTGGAATTCTTCCTGGTTAACCATCGGAGCTTGCTTTAAATGAGGAGCTGCTGGATATTGGCAGGGGTGTAATAAAGTAAGACTCCAAAGTTTGATTGCTCAAAAATAATCAGAAATGTTATGGCAGCTGAGAGAACTCAACAATCAAGGCCAGATCGGACTGGCCTTGAGCAAGCTGGTCTAATGGAAGGTGGCCCTGCTGATGGCAGGGAATTTGAAGTGGATGAGCTTTAAGGTCCCTTCCAACTCAAACCAGTCTGGGATTCTATGTGTAATGTAGTTTCTTTTCTTCTGGAAGCACTGGGAGGCAACAGGTTCTTTAAGTTGTGCCAGGATAGTTCTTAGTGAAAACCGTGTCTCGCTCCTTACGTGCTTGAATGTATACATGTGGTAACTCAGCAGATGTTGCAGGACAGTCACTGCAGATGTGATTAAGCTGCTAGGATTTTTTCTGCATATTCTCAAATTGGTGAAATATTCATAAAGTAGTTTTAATAAGTGTATTTTGCAAGCTTAGAAATGAAAGTGAGCTTTACCACGTGCTCCTGAATAGATGTTGTATGCTGTATATGCCCACTATATGACTTCAGTTAGAAATTATCACCTTCAGTAATTGCATTTGTATTCTGGGCAGTGTTATTTCTCCAGGTGGAAAATAGAAGCTCCTCTGTAAATGCAAACTCCTTGAGGCTATTCTGCATGTCTGTGTTGGTCATGGTGCTGTTCAGCTGCTATTTTAAAGTATAAAGGACACAGTATAAAGGACACATAGTGAGTTCGGTAGAAGGATCAGAATAAGAATCTTCCATTAAATCCTCTACATTTAGACTACTTTTGAAATACTGATTTTTTAAAAGCTTTTTCACTTGAGCAGGATTTATATTTGTGTGAATTCCATCTGGAATCTAGTAATGAACAGTACTGAACTCCACTGGTAAGATTACATACTGTTGCAGCAAGTCATTAGTACTCTTTTTGGTGGTATCAAGTTCTCCAGTAATTCAGTATCAGCAAGCCGTAGGATGCAAGAACTTCCCATTCTTCTTATCCCATTGGAAGCTACCTGTGGAATTATCAGTTTCATAGTAATTGCCACAGGATACAAATTGCAGCCTCTAAAAAGAAAGTTACCATATTCAGACCTGACCTCCTTCTACAAGTAAAGTTGTGCACGCGGAGGGCAAGGGCTGTGCTACGTTAGACCAGTTGTGGTCAGTCCATTCATGTGTGTATAGCCTTTTGTGTTCAAGGTACAGATATTAGCATGGTAGTTTCGTTGGTGGAAAGAATATAGTATGCAGAAAATTACCCGCTAGCTGGCATGTGGTATTTGATCTGCTCTGGGGTTCCAGTTTGTTGGCTGACCCTATGCAGCGATGGGCTGGGAGACGTGTGCATACCCAATAGCCAGCCCCCTGGCCAGAGCAGCTGAGCCCATACCAGGTGGGAACCCAGAGAGGGGTCAGACACAGAGGTGGATGAATGGGTTTGTGGTAGGTTATGACCACAGAACACAATGAGGAGGGAGTACGGCATGAGAGGGATGCAGTAAGTTGTATCCATGGGGTTATTTGGAGTTTTCAAGAGCCCATTCATTTTCCATTGAGTAATCTGCTGTAGAGGTTTATATTTAGTTTAGTTGGTAAGGGATATTGAGCTGAAAATGTGTCCTAAAAATGAATAGGAGACAAGGATGGCTGGACAGTTCTAAAGTGATGTCTGTTTTTAAAGTAGTAGCATGCTGTTTCATTGCTGTCAATTTCAAAACTCTATGATGCATACTGTACACTTTTTCTCCCCCTGCTCCCCAAAACCAAATACTGAATTGAATGAAGTTTAAAGAGTAGTCAGAATATCTGTGTGCTTTGGTGCTAGGAGTCCAGCCTAGCACCAGGTTGCACCCACTGCCACACCAGTGTGGGGACTGGCATGTGGTAAGAGGTCAGGTTGAGCTCAGATGAAAGGTATCTTACCCTCTTTCAAAAGTGATCTCTTTGCTCTCTTCGTTAAGTGCTTTGTAGAATTACAGCCCCTCTGTGTTGACTTGATCTGAGTCAGTTCTGACAGATACAGAAATGGGTTTGTGTATTTAAATTTGAAATCCACTTTTTAATTGAATAATTCATTTGCAGTCTTTTTCCTATGCTTGTGGGTTGTTTAGTTTTTTTTTTTATATATATAACCAAGTAATATTTAACATGGGCACCTAAATTTACCCAGGACTTACGACATCGAAATAAGCTGATACTTTCAGACATAAGAGGTACAGCAAACTTTGCAGTGAGAGTGTCATTCCCTCTCAGTTACTTGACAAATGGAAAGGACAGAATCAAAAGACTTCTTTTGCGTAGGACATGAGTATTTACAGGTTGTGTAATAGTAGAGACTAAGCCCTTTGTAAACCATTTTCTGGACTGTGGGGGAAATGCAAAGGAACTAGAAAGAAAACAAGCATGGTGGGTTTGTTTGCAGTATAATGTATCTACGTGCCAAAAAACAGATGATTTAATTTTTGAGTTTCTGAGGATTCAAATGTTTACGTTGTGTCTTCATCCAGATTCAAGATCCAGCCCGTATTATGGCTGGCAGTGGGTCCAGATCAGGACCATCCAGTGGGTTATCCATGAAATCACAGCTTCAGATCACTGGTAAGCCTTTTGAAAGGAAATCTCTCTTCTGGTTAGAAACATAGAAGTGTTTTCTTTCTCACAATAAATTGCAAGTCACTAGTATGTTGTATTTTGGGGACTTTGGGGTTGAACAAAACCCAAGAAAAGTTGCATAGTAAAATTGAAGGTGTCTTGCCATCATTACTTGACAGCTATTTTATTCAGGATTTTATCTAAAATGCATTAAAAAAAAGGAGTAACTGTTTTTAAGTGCTGTTAAGTAAATTGTACAGAAAGGTCCTCTGAAATGTAATCCTGTAGTATGATACTGCTTTCAGTTAACACTTGACATAATACCAGTCCAGCATTTACTCTTAACAGTCTCAAGCTAAGTGAATGTAAACTGCTGTTCATGAAATCTGACTTACTGCTTCTCCCTTGTGACATGTTTTTGTGGCCACTGTTATAAAGGATCTTTAATAAACATATAGGATGTTTAATAAACAAATAAAATACTGATGTAGTTGATCACCTGTAGATTGCATCCGAATGGATTTGCCTACCTGCCATGCTTTGATTTTTCAGTGCCCCACCAACAGTAGCTGTTGAAACTTAATCCCCAAGTTTTACTCATTGTAACAGACTTCACTGAAGCATAAAAGCTGAAGCCTGGGCATATGAGATCTGTGGATGTAGACAGGTCTAGGTTTAGAAACATCAAGGGTATATTTTGAATGCTCAGCGTGGAAGATCTGTGGGTATATGCAGACGTTTCACAAAGTTGGTATTATGGGGATGAAAAGAGTTATCAAAAATAGATGGGAAAGCTTTAGCTAGAAAGAAGGTTGGGATTGAGTAAGCTGTACTGGCTCTAGCTGTCACCTTGAGGTCACAAGCTTGTTTTTTCTCAGTGGGCTGTGAGTCTTTAAGAGAAATCTTGTTCCTACATGTTGATACTGGAGACAAAAAAATGAAGAGGTTTGGAAGGGGGTACCTCCTTTACATAGCTATGAAGAGCAGAGCTAAGGATTGAAGTGGTGATTGCTATCTAAGGCTTACTCTGTTAAAGACCTGTGACTCACATAAAGAAAGTGAAATGAAAGAAATGGCTTTGTTTAGAAATGAGACTGTTAAGATATTTGCGTGGTTCTCAATTTGTGAGAAGTTGAGCCACATTCTGCAAGCAAACTCTTTCCTGTGCAAGCAGGGATTACTTGTATCTGTAAACACCACCTGCCCTACCCTCAGCTCCCTGTTCCACTGTCTTCACTAGATTTAAATCAACTTTCAGGTTGTGTGGTTGAGAACAAACCTTGAAAGTAGGTGCAAGGCTGCTGATTTGTGCTGCCTCAAAGTAGGTCTTGATGTCTTTGAAATAGCAATGTTAAGGCATGAGATGCTGTAGTATAGAAGTACTAGAGACATGAGGGGAAGGCAAGGGGAGCTATTTGTGAGAATTAATGTTAGCTAACTGGAGTTAATTTCTGTAAGATGTCTTTAATAGAGAAAGAGTTTCCCTTGAGAGCAGTTCAGAGCAGTTTATACTAAGCTACTTGTCTAAATCTCTAAAGGAGCAGAGACTATAAAGGGAATCTAGGTAGATTAGCCATATGGGCTTGAATTAGTCATCTTTTTTTAAGGATGTAGTGCAGCTGAGGTGAGTGACAAAAACCCAGGAGACCAAGTTGTTATTTGTTAGAACAGAGTGGACTTCACTGCCCAACTGGAATTATCTTAAGTACTGAAATTTGTCTTAAATGCTGGCTTGTGAGTTTAGTGTTATGAAGGAACCAAGGAACACTCCTGATCCAAGAGCCAGAGGTGAGGGGTAGGCTGGTACATACACATCCTCCTTTGGCTACACGAAGGCAGCATAGTCATGGTTGTTTGGAAAGACAGGAGTGTTACAGTCAACGCTGTTGAGTGTTTAAAAACAAACCGAAAATCAAACCACCAAAAAACCCAACCAGCCAAACAAAACAAGACATATGTGCCTGTTTATGTTCATCCCCATTCCTGTCCTGTGTGTTGTGTGTTCTGTTCATCCCCACCTTAGACCTCTAGAGCAGCAAGTCAAAGAATCATATCTTAGAATCAGAGAGTGGTTTGTGTTGGAAGGGACCTTAAAGCTCCAACCCAATGCCATGGGCAGAGACACCTTCCACTACAGCAGCTTGCTCCAGGCAGCGTCCAGCCTGGCCCTGAGCACTGCCAGGGATGGGGCAGCCACAGCTTCTCCAGGCACACTGTGCCAGCGCCTCAGCACCCTCACAGGGAAGAACTTCTGCCTAAGAGCTCATCTTAATGTCCCCTCTTGTCAGGTTAAAGCCATTCCCCTTGTCCTGTCCCTACAGGCCCTTGTAAAATGTCCCTCTCCAGATTTTTTGTAGGACCCCTTCTAGATCAGTAGAAGCATAGAATCGTAGAATAGTTAGGGTTGGAAAGAACCTTAAGATCGTCTAGTTCCAACCTCCCTGCCATGGGCAGGGACACTTCACATTAAACCATGCCACCCAAGGCTTCGTCCAACCTGGCCTTGAACACCACCAGAGATGGAGCATTCACAGCCTCCCTGAGCAACTTATTCCAGTGCCTCACCACCCTTACAGTAAAGAATTTCATCCTTATATCCAATCTAAACTTCCCCTGTTTAGGTTTGAGCCCATTACCCCTTGTCCTGTCACTACAGTCCCTGATGAATAGTCCATCCCCAGCATCCGTATAGCCCCCCTTCAGATACTGGAAGGCTGCTATGAGGTCTCCACGCAGCCTTCTCTTCTCCAGGCTGAACAGCCCCAACTTTCTCAGCCTGTCTTCATACAGGAGGTGCTCCAGTCCCCTGATCATCCTTGTGGCCTCCTCTGGACTTGTTCCAACAGTTCCATGTCCTTTCTATGTTGAGGACACCAGAACCTCACACAGTACTCCAGGTGAGGTCTCGCAAGAGCAGAGTAGAGGGGCAGGATCACCTCCTTCGACCTGCTGTTCACACTCCTTTTGATGCAGCCCAGGATACGGTTGCTTTCTGGGCTGCAAGCGCACACTGAAGCCGACTCATGTTCATTTTCTCATCGACCAGCACCCCCAAGTCCTTCTCCACAGGGCTGCTCTGAATCTCTTCTCTGCCCAGCCTGTAGCTGTGCCTGGGATTGCTCCGACCCAGGTGTAGGACCTTGCACTTGGCATGGTTAAACTTCATGAGGTTGGCATCAGCCCACCTCACAAGCGTGTCAAGGTCCCTCTGGATGGCATTCCTTCCCTCCAGCGTATCAACCGAACCACACAGCTTGGTGTCATTGGCAAACTTGCTGAGGGCGCACTCAATCCCACTGTCCATGTCAGCGATGAAGATGTTGAACAAGATTGGTCCCAACACCGATCCCTGAGGGACACCACTCGTTACTGGTCCCTAATTGGACATTGAGCCATTGACCACAACTCTTTGTGTGCGGCCATCCAGCCAGTTCTTTATCCACCAAGTGGTCTATTCATCAAATTGATGTCTCTCCAATTTAGAGACAAGGATGTCATGTGGGACAGTGTCAAATGCTTTACACAAGTCCAGGTAGATGACATCAACTGCTCTACCGCTGTCCATCAGTTCTGTAGCCCCATCATAAAAGGCCACCAAATTGGTCAGGCAGGATTTCCCCTTAGTGAAGCCATGCTGGCTGTCACCAGGCACTTTGTTGTTTTTCATGTGCCTTAGCATGCCTTCCAGGATAATATGCTCCAAGATTTTGCCAGGCACAGAGGTGAGACTGAGTGGTCTGTAATTCCCTGGGTCATCCATTTTCCCCTTCTTGAAAATGGGGGTTATATTTCCCTTTTTCCAGTCATTGGGAATTTCACCTGACTGCGATGATTTTTAAAAAAAAAAATTGGAACTCAGAATTTGCCTTTAGCTTTTCTGTAAGTTTGCATCAATACAGAACACTTAGCACAAACTTATTTTTCTTAATTATGTTTTTTTCACCAGAAGTGGTGGCAGTTTTCCGTGATTTCTTAGTGACGAAGACAGAGCATGTTTTGAGTCTTTTAACAAGCAAGCGTAATTCTTTTGGCTGGTGATAGGATGAGGTTGTAGCAGATATTTTCTACTTTCAACACCTAAGCCCTTTTGTGGATGTTATACTGATTATTATTAATTATACTATCTGATCCTACAGAAGTGCTGTTGCATGTTTTAGGCATATGTGTGAGCTATAGCATCATACAAAATGATCTGCAATGCAAGAGCATTTTGACCATCTAACGTAGGTTGTCTTTTCTTCAGTGTTGTCAGGCATCAGTGACTTGATACTTGAATACTGAAGCACACAACTGAAAAATACTGTTTGCAATTGAAATCTTATTGGGTAAATTTTTTTTTTGTTTTGTTTTTTCTCTCAACAGTTATTTCAGCAAAACTCAAAGAAAAAAACAAATGGTTTGGACCCAGCCCTTACGTGGAAGTCTCTGTAGATGGACAGTCAAAGAAGACAGAAAAATGCAACAATACAAACAGTCCAAAGTGGAAACAGCATCTTACAGTGTAGGTTTGATGGTTTTGTTTTCCAGTTTACTAGAGCAAAGTTAATGCAAGTGACAGTGGACTTCAGGTTTGCGTTCTTAAGCCAGGCATTCAGTGTTACATGAAGTGGAAATATTTGTGTTAACTTCTGGGGCAGATATCTTGGAATCGTAGATCACAGAATCACAGACTGGTTTAGGTTGAAAGAGTCTTAAAGTTCATCCAGTTCCAATCCCCTACCACAGGCAGGGACACCTTTCACTAGCCCAGGTTGCTCCAAGCCCTGTCCAACGAATAGTGATATCAATTTGTCTGTTGTAAGGCTTCTCAAAACTCAAGGGAGGAGAAGGGGCAGGTGAATACTTGATCTCTGAGAGCAACTTTCTAGGAAAAAAATTTTGTGAGTCAGTTCTGTAGTATGAGCTCTCTTATGATGCTCATTGTTCTGCTGTTGCCAGAATACTTTTAAGAAGGACAAGTTAAAAATCTACGCTTTTTGATTTCTCTGATCCCTGGGATAGCTTCATTATTCTCCAGGATATGCCTTATTCACATGCACTTTCTCACCTGCCATCATCTTGCTACAGAAGATTTGGTTAAATTTAGCAGTTTTGAAATGAGCATGTGATTGGCTTGTTTTGGAGCTAGAGGGAGGAGGATGTGAGTGACTGCTGTGACAGCAAATCTCTCTGTGTGCATGTGTTTCTTCTCCAGTAGAGGCTTTCCCAGTATGTTACTGCTGGCGTAGGTCTGGAGTGCAGAATCTGACCACATAGGTAATCCTTGATCAAGAGCTTCCAGGTTTAGGGAGTGACACTGCTGGTGGCTTTTTCTAGGAGCAGAGGTCAACAAATTCAGACTGTCTGTGTTTGGCAGAGGCTGCAGTATTGTGGTTTTATGACCTTATCAGCCCACAAGATTTTTCAGGAGGAACTGAGGCTCTTGTTTGGTCTATGTGAAGGCTGATGCTGTGGCTGGTTGTACTGTGTCTGCTCTCTGGAAGGTAGCTTTCCAGTTTATAGCACCATGTGTTGAATGAAATTCAGATTGTTGTATCACTAAACCAAGTAAAAATATAAGAAAAGCCTCAGGGAAGTGAAAGGGGTTAGAAATAAATGGTTGAATTCTTTGAATTACTTGATTTGGAATAAAGGAAAACTGTTGTGATAGTTTGGTCCATAAGGGTCTTTTTTGGTAGTAAACCTGGAACCAATTATTCAGTGACATAATCAAATTAGCAGACTGTAGAAGTAATAAATCCTGCTCCTGGAGATGGTGAGGGGAGCTTACGAATTGTGAAGTCATGGGAGAGATAGTGTGTTCTTCTCATCTCAGGAAATGCATTGTGAAGCCAGAAGTACACTACTAAAATGCTAAATACTTTTGTATACAGTCCTACTTTGTCAGAATATAATGTAGGTATGTGCCAGCTTATGGGGGGAGCAGTCATTCTAAAAATAATTTGGGGGATTTCTGAGTACTTCACGTTTTATGGGGTGTCCTAATATGGGGCTTTGGACAAGGGCCTGTAGGGACAGGACAAGGGGAATGGCTTGAACCTGCCAGAGGGGAGGCTGAGATGAGCTCTTAGGCAGAAGCTCTTCCCTGTGAGGGTGCTGAGGCGCTGGCACAGGGTGCCCAGAGAAGCTGTGGCTGCCCCATCCCTGGCAGTGTTCAAGGCCAGGTTTGGACACAGGGGCTTGGAGTAACTTGTGGCAGGGAGTTGGAACTGGATGATCTTTAAGGTCCCTTCCAATACAAACCAGTCTGTGGTTCTGTGATTTTCTTCTCTCATAACCTGTACAGAAAGCAAATGTGGTGTCTTCCCACTGTGTGAAAAATTCTCACATTAGGGTACACAAATGCTGAACACTTGTGAAATGGGAACCTGCAAGAATCAGTCTGGTTTTTATAATCCTGGTTACACTCAGGTGCTAATTGTGAGCTGATAGTTTTTCTGTAGGTATTTCCCTTGAAATAGTAATAGTAAAAAACATAGTTTCTGAACAGCCTTGCAACAGTCTTGTGTTTAAGTGACAACCTGCATACTAGAATGTGATAGAAATGGTGTGATGTTAACCACTGCTGTTTGGTTTTCAATTATTTTAAGTAGTAGACTGGTCAGTTCATCCACTTCCCCTGCCAACAAATGGCCTTACTCAGTGCTTAACTTCTTCTTTTCAGAATCGTCACTCCTGTAAGTAAATTAAACTTTCGAGTCTGGAGCCATCAGACTTTAAAATCTGATGTCCTTCTGGGAAGTGCTGCTCTGGATATCCAAGAGACTTTGAAATCTAACAGTATGAAACGTAAGTGCTGCGTGCAACTCTGTAGATGGCCTTTAAGGATTCCTGTTGTGGCTACAGGCTGCATTTATGAGCTTCCTGCCACTTTTCCAGTGTCTTCTTATTTTATTATAGACAGTCTGCTATGGTGCCATTCAGAACCTGGTATTTTTCACTTTACTGGTCTGTGCAAGAGGGAAAGCCTAGTTAAAGAAAAATGTTTATTTTTATATAGCTTAAAAATCAAACAGAGATCTTCTTAATGTTAGGAAATGTATAAAGTTATTTTTGTTCTAAATAGTTTTTCATGCATTTCAGAAGCAGTTAACTTTTAGGAACTATGTACATCCTGGGAAGGTTGAAAGAAATGTGGAATTCTGCACCCCTGGTACAGAATTTCTGTTGCTATGGCATAAAGCCTTGTGCTGTCGCTTTTAAGTTCTGTCCTTTTAAAGAAGTGTTTGCTTCTGAGCTTCCAGATGTGGGCGCTATAAATGCAGCCTGTTGATAGCAGTGTAATAAGGTGGTGTCCTGCCAGAGTGTTACTGCCCTGCTGAATCTGGGTGAAAATTACCCAGGGGACCTGCTTTGTTTTGTATGACACCAGATATCCTGCTGTAGTCACTGCATTTGTGTTTCAAACCTTTTCATCAAGGACTGAAAAGCAGTTATTTACCCTGAAAATACCTTTGGTCTGGGGATACGATGCAAAATCTTCATGTTCTAAATGTGAATATTGATGTCATTAAATAAATGTGAAATATTTTAATCAGAAAATAGAATTGATACCTGCTCCTTGTAAGGATAAGGTGAATTTCATTTCCTAACTACAGGTTTTTAAGACAGGTGTATTAATTGCTTTAGAACTGTGAACAGAAACATGAGACTTAATTTCTGCTGTGATGATAATCCTTTCGTTAGCCAACAACAAGCATGTGCTTCCATTTTCTCCGTTTTATAGAAATAGTAACTTTTTCCTGACATCTGGAAATGATTAATTTTATCACAAAACCCAGAAAACATTATGGAGAGACAGCGCAGTAGTGCTGGGGTTTGTTTGGGTTTTTTTTTTTTTCCCCTTGATCACTGTGTTCTAAGAATGGCTTCTTGAATAAAATGTACTTTTTTGTCATGCAGTAAGATAAACCCCTGTTCTTTGTACCTTTTCAGTTGAGCAGGTAGTGGTGACATTGCATCTTGTTGGTGACAGAGAACCAGCAGAAGTAGTAGGAGATTTGTCTGTCTGTCTAGATGGCATGCAGGTAGATCCAGAGCTCCTAACCAATGGTGATGCCTCAAGTACAAGAAGTAAGTAATTTTCAGTTCAAATGTCTTCTACGTACATCTGGTATACAAAGGGTTGTATTTCTTTGGAGGCTTTAACACAGTGTTTTAATAATAACAGCAGTGGTTTCTGTAACTTCCTGTTTGTAGAGACCAGAACTCTTATGCACTTTTATTTGAGGTGGATTCGTAGTCCATAGTGAAGATTTTCAGCCTTATTGTAATGAAAAGAAGATCAACATATTTATTTTTGGGGGCTTTATTAACATATCTAGCAATCACAAATTGTAATGAAACCCTCAGCTTCCCTGAATGTTCAATAACATCAGGGGAATAAACAGAGAAGTATATAAAGGAAGTTAGTTTCATCATCATCATCAGTACTCTGCTCACTGGGAGACTTGGGTTTATTTTTGTTTTTCTTAAAATATCTCATTTAAATAAATGTTTTCATAGACTTTGTTCCCTGTGGAGTGCTGCAGAGAGGGATCCACTATTCTGTTCAGTTGGTGCCTTCAGTTTCAGATAGTTAGTATGAGTTTTAACTGAAAATCTTGAATATATGTAAAAATGTGGAATTGCATTAAAATAAAAAGTAACAGGGTTTAATTCCATTGGTGCAGGACAGGAAATGGAACATATCTGAGGGTATTTGACATTGCAGAGTAGAAACAGATTAAGAGGTTGTTTCTCCAGAAGGCAGCATTGGAGGGACTGTGTCCTGCAGCAACTGGCTAGGAAGACATTTGGCAATTTTTAGGCTTCTGCGATTTTTTTTAAGCACTGGAAGACACTGCTTTGAGATTCCACCCGAGTATCGTAGGAAAATGGAATTAACACACGAGCTCTGTGACCATTATTTCTTAAAGTGTTCTTTGCATCTTGTTAAAAAGATCAATCGGACAATCTGATTTGTAAGTAAAAAACAATGCTGGGTTATGTGGGACTTGTAGAGCAGGGCTGAGGTGCGTTGATGTGATGTTGTATGAAAGTAACAGATACTTCTCTTCTGCAATACCTGATTTTCATCTCTGCTTTCTTCCATTTCCTGAAATTTACCAACTGAGAAAAAAGGTGCTAGCGAGTCAAAAAAGGCATCCAGGCATTGGAATTGAGTACTGTCACAGTTTTGGCCTTAACAGTGAAGACAGACATTGATACACCAAGCCAGAAGTTCAATAGAGGGTTTTTGCATAATCAGGGCACTGGAACACATGGGGAAAGAGTTAAATCTTAGTCTTAACATGTTCTTATTGTACAGGCTAAAGGCACCTGCAGGCAAATACATTGTTTAAAATCACTTCCATGCTGAGGTTGCTAACAGCGCATTATTGTTGGTCTTTATGTGTCTTTGCCTTAGATCTGTGCATAGCTCCTATCAGAATTGATAACTGACTTCTTTGTTAACATTTGTTTAACTCTGTGGAAATAAAGTATTTGTGCTGTCTACATGAATGAGCAGTTCCGTGCTACACATTCAAGCATTGCAAATGCTGGCACAAAAGGCAAATATTTCCAAGCTGGCTGAATAAGCACTTGCAAAACGTTTGCAAACCTAGGCTGAGCTGCTATAATTCTGTATTGAGTGCAGCCAGATTTGGTACCTTCTTGAATGATTTTATGCTAAATACTTTGCAGAAAAAGGGAAAGGTACAGGCTAGAGAGCCCCAGGAGACAAGCTGCTGTGGTTGCTTGCTAGCAGCAAGCAGAGAGAAGATTGTAGAGAAGTTCTTGCCCTTCTTGCTCTGCCTGTCATCATCGAAAGAGAGTATGAAAAGTCAGCTCCACTTGAAGAATGATGAGCACTGCTTGATACTGCTACGAAGGCAGGAGTCAGTTACTGAACCCTGCATGTGTTTGGCAATTTTCATAAGGTCAAATGATAACCTGTTATTCCTTCCAGAAGGTGAAAATATTACAGTGTCAGTGCTTAAAAAAAAATATATACACAGACAGACATACAAAGACATGCAAAGTGTGTACAGTTTTTAAATAAGACAGTAAATAAACAGCACATAGTGTAATGTCTCCATATTTGAAAGAAATGTGAACATTATAAACTTGCTCTTTTTCTTGGAAATGATTCAGAATGTTGCTTATCCTTCTGTTGTCTTTTTCTTTCTGGTATTTAAGGTCCTACACAGAGTGATAGCTCCAAAGCAAGGAATGATACACGGTAAGGCACTTTTCCTCTTGGTTTTTATCCTGCCTTTTAGTGTTTGAAGTTTTAAAAGAGGAATTGTATGTTCTGTAAAGAAGACAATCAAAAAACATCAGAGTATGCCCTATAACAGTGAATATTAAAATCTGAGCGTGTCCTAAACAAAAATACTGTACCATTGTGCGTTCACAAAAAACTCCTACTGGTGAGTAAAAGTCACTGGTTATTTTTGCACTGTTTTGTTTTATAGCATGGATCTATCAGAATTATATTTAGCTTTGTTAAGAAGATCCCAAAAGCTCTAGCAGTTGCAGTGTTTTAAGGTTGATATCCGATTATGTACCCTGCTGTTTGGTAGGATAAAAGTGTGACCATACTTGATGGTGGATTAACCTGCAGTGAGCCCCATGCCACTTCAATTAGTTCCCAGCACTGCAAGCATTTTAAGGATCTGTATAATACACAACACTCTTGGGTGACATCTGGAGTGCTAAGTTAAATTCACTCTGTTTTTAATAGGTCAAAACTCTTAGTTATGTTGGCTGAAGTGTTCCCGTGAAAGCTTATTTTTGTTCTGCTTCCTTTTCATGCTCACTAAAATGCTTCTGTGCTTGGGTGTTCAGAATGCCTGAGTACATAATAGCATAACAGTAATAATAGCTGATTTGGGTTTAGTACCAACCAGTGGGGGTTTTGGTGTCACTAAAGGTCCATTTTGAGGATCATGTAAATGTACCGTAGAGCTAGGACATGGGGTAATGGGTTTAAACTAAAATACGGACAGTTCAGGTTAGATATAACTAAGAAGTTCTTTACTGTGAGGGTGGTGAGGCACTGGAACAGGCTGTCCACAGAGGTGGTAAATGCTCCATCCCTGGCAGTGTTGAAGGCCAGGTTGGATAGAGCCCTGGACAACATGTCTTATGTAAGGTGTCCCTGGCAATGGCAGAGGTTCAGAAGTAGATGGCCTTAAGGTCCTTTCCAACCCAAACCATTCTGTGGTCTGGAATATGCCTAGCAGTGGCTATTGTTAACATGTAAAATAATGTTTTGATATGCATTGATATACCTTAAGCCAACTGGTCAAATACACTCAAGATAAAAGGTTACTTTTGACCTCAGTGTTGAGAGAGCAGCAATATGGTTTCTGGAACTGAGGTTACAGCTCTTCCAATCTTCAGATCACTAATGATTTGTATATGCTTTCATAGTCATTTCCTCTGGGGTTGGTATAAATTATGTGAACCACACCTGGTGTAGAGAAAAAGTGTTTGACCAACCCCAGTTCCTCTGCGGTTGGTGTGATATGGTATGAATTATGTGAACCACACCTGCTATAGAGAAAAATGATAATGAGGTCAAATGTACTTAATGTACGTGATTCTGCTTGATCTTCTATGAGTTGGGATTTACTTCAGTTTACCTGCCGGGGTTGATTTTGTGTACAGTTAAAGGAAGGTCTTTCTGGAGGTACTGAGTTGAAACCTTAACCCATAGGTTCATTCCTGATGGTCTCTGTACTTGACCTGCCAATCTACTTGGATTTTAGTTGATAATCTTTTTATTTTGCTCAACATACTCTGAAAATAAAATGCTTTTAAATTAAAGGTGTAGATACCTGTAACTCTGCTTAAGGAGCTACATCAGAATAATATACTGCTAAGGAAAACTGAATGGCACAGAATGGGTAAATACTTCTATGTCGTAATTCTTAAGTTTCTTAATTTTTGTAAAATTGAGAAGCTTATATTCATAACTGTTGGTCAAAAATTTAAATGCTTAGTACTAAATTCTCCAGCCCTTTCCAGAATTCAGCTTAGGGGAAAACTTGTGTATGTGTAATAGTTTTCTAATGGAGCATTCTGTGTTCTCTGAGCATCTGCTAGCCCTGTGGAACAACACATGCAGGCTGTTCTCAGGTCATGCTCAGCTTCCTATCTCATTAGAGACAGGTGGAATTCATGGGTGGAAATAGCTGAGCAGCAGCATCCAAAGCCTGGGCCTAAAGGCAGTTGTATTGAGTTGGGAAATGAAAGAGAAGATTTCAGTGACAGATGTTACATACATCTATTTCGCAACCTCTTTATCAGTTGAGGTTTCATACACATCAGGAGATAAACTTAGGATGCTTATACAGATGTATAGGTTTCTATTATTATTATGAATGTGAGAGTCTAATCTAGTCATAACTGTTAGGTTCTAGTGTCTTTCATAAAGTTTAAAGTCATCCATACACTATTAGAACAGTTCTTGTTTCTGTCTTTTCCTGCAAAAGGACTAACTCAAATGGCCTTGAAAGCTGTGAAGATGCTTCTCCCAGTGAAAACAAGACTGTTAATGGCAGTGATTCTCCATTACTCACAAATGGAAGCTGCAAACCTTCAAGACCTCCGAGGCCTGCCAGACCACCTCCACCTACACCCCGCA
The DNA here is from genome assembly GCF_033783945.1 of Neopsephotus bourkii. NCBI lineage: Eukaryota > Metazoa > Chordata > Aves > Psittaciformes > Psittacidae > Neopsephotus > Neopsephotus bourkii. The sequence continues at coordinate 1,572,453 of NW_026902137.1, forward strand.
GACCCACTTCACTAGCCGGTATGTGTGCTAGGGGCAGGCAGTCATTTCAGAGCTGCACACTCTTTGGATGAACATAGCAGTTTGATGCTGACTTTTAACTACATTTTTCATGGTAAATTCCTTGGCAGATAACTTCAGAAGCGCTATATTTTAGCTTGCATTCAGTACGTATTGTTTAATCAATGTTCCTATTAGAAATTTCTTGCTTCCATGTCTGCTAAGTAATGATTGCAGTGATACTGCCACATGTAATGGAGCTGAGACCAAAAGAACACAAGCGAATGCTATTACTGCTCTAAAATACCCACTGAGTTTGAGATGAAATCTACTGAAGGGCTCACAAAATTGGCTCAAGTGGTTAATACTGGGTTTTGAAATACTAGTTATTAGTTTCTACTAATTTAGCTAAAGTCTGTGAAATAGCAGCACTTAAAACATTCATTACTCTCTTGCACTCAAATAAGTTTTTTTAAATTTTTTATTATCTGATAATTTAAAAACTACAAAACTTTAGTTCTGAAAAAGTTAGTTGATGTTTTTAGGGTAACTCCTTCACCCTCATACACTGCAGTCTTCCAGCAGTCTCATTATCACAGTTGATAAATGATGAGTTTGGATGGAAAACTGTGATACAGTAATGAAGTTAAAAGTAGAACCCAGTGTGGGTTCAGTAATAAGGCCTGACTTGTATACAGCCTTTAATCCCACCCACCAAAAGGCATTAAGGAAAAAAAAAGAAAATGTTTAAAGAATATTTTGCCCTCCCATTCTGGTAATTTCTTTGCATGTGATACCAAATCTCTTCTTGAAAATGTTATGCTTATGATCATTTAAATTATTATTCAAAACAATAAATGGAAAATAATGAGCACATCAATGCAAGAAAGTAGTTTTTTGTTTATAGTCATTTAGTGTTTACAGGATGCAGACAGCTTACTTTGGTAAATACTACCTATTCTATCAGAAATACCAAAATCCTGCTCTTGATAGCAGTTCTTGGATAAAAGCATCTTTATGAAGTGAGACAAAATTGCTTTTGAATTAGTGTTTGTGTAAAGTGTGCAATGTGGCTGTATGTGTGGGCTTTGAAATATCAGTTCTTGCATGTTTACTTTTGTGATTTACAACCTCTAGAATAGATTGGTGATAAATGCCAGCTAAAGGTGCTTTATCTTCTGTCTTTGATATCTTTGACATCGTAGCAAGTGCAAATGGTCCTTCAACCGCATCCTCAGAGAACGATGGGGCCAGTGCAGGATCACTGGCAGGTCCAGCTGCAACTACGTCTTCTGAGCAGAGCCCTGAGGGGGCAACAGCAGGGGCAACAGCAGCAACAACAACAGCTCCTGCAACTGCTGCACTCGCCACACCTCCAGTATCAAGACAAATCCAGCCAGTAAATCCTCCACCTCAGGCACTTACTACAGTCAGTCAAGGTCCTCTTCCACCTGGGTATGACATCATTACTATTATTATTATTATTATTATTATTGTGTTTCTGGCTTACTTTATTTTACTTACAGCAGGTAAGTCAATATTACAAAGTATTTATAACATTTGCCTTTTGCTGCGTAACAGAAATCCTTCACTCAGTACTAATTTGAAGGTTTTCATAACTGTTTTGTCTGGTAGGCCTTCTGGTGTGGTTTAGTCAAGTAAAGAATTAATCTTTTGGATATCTTTGATACTTGTCATATGCTCCCATGCCAATGAAGTACAGAACTTTTAGTGTGACAGCTTGCTGTCTTTAAATTAGAATGAAGTCAGATACATAGAGGAAAAGCTACTATTGCCTTTCATATTCTGCAGTATATCCTGAAGTTTTGGACTTCATACTGCAGTTCTTGGGAGTAGTACGGGCACACCGTTTGTGTTTCAGGCTCTTGTGAAATTTGCTAGATGGATGGTTTGTTGCTATCGCTTAGATTCTAAACTTTAAACAAAGTTTCTGAGCTCTTTGAGAGATGGAAAGCAAAAGCTTCCCAGTGTGAATGGTGTAATTGGTGAAATAGTTGCCTTAATTTGCAGGCAGTTGAATCAGAAAGTAGGAAAGGGCTGCATTGCCTCTCTGCCATACAGGGAAACTGTGAAATATAAAAGCAGTCTTGAGAAAACTGATTGTTGCTTGACCATTTGATTTCAACAGAAATGACAGATTAGCATGCTTTTGTTCCTGTGGTGTTACCTCTGATGCAAATACAGGTCTAAGGCAGTATCGCAAATGCTGCATATGCAGAAAATGTGACCAGTGCCCTTATGATGAACTCTGCAGAGTTGCATATTTTGAGGATTTAAATTGAATTAATGTTACTCTGAAAGGGGATTATGCTCTACAGATGAGGGTATTCAACGGGTTATTATAAATTTGATATTGATTACAAATCTTTGCTTGGTTGCTTGCTAAAACTGTATATGTAGGCATGAGATGCAGCTTCTATTTCCCACAGACTGAAGGTGGTCACATGAAATGTTTTTGTGTTCTAGTTGACACAGAATTACTGTTGCTGTGACCATTGTACCACAATGTACAGCGTTTTGGTGCATCTTGTGAAGCATGTGTGAGTTTCAGGCATTATATTTAGAAATAAGCATTTTATGAAAATGGGCATTTCTCATCTTTATACTGAGCATACATGGTTGGATCTGGAGGCAGATAAAAATGCTGTTTTGTTTTTCAGCTGGGAGCAAAGAGTAGATCAACACGGTCGAGTATACTATGTAGATCATGTTGAAAAAAGAACGACGTGGGATCGCCCAGAGCCTCTTCCTCCAAGGTGAGCCAGAAGAAGTCACAGGATGTCAGGATTTTGCAGAAATTGATTGACAGTTTACTAAAGCTAGAAAGCATGTTTGTAAAGAGAGATGTGAACCTAGTGCAAGTGGTTGCTCCAGGTTGTCTCCAAGGAGTGCTGCAAAAATGCATAGTACGCAGTGTGGAGAAGACTTGAAACTCAAAAGTAACAGAATCTTGAGTTTTCTGTCAAAGGTTAAGCAAGTGCATCTTTACTGAGAAACAGAATTAAGTTAAAGACAGTAGACATCCCCAGCTGTAAAAGAGAACCAAACCACAGAAAGTATTTTGGGATTTAGGTAACTATCAGTTTGAGCAAGAATGCCCTTGGGTGCCTCTTTATCCTGAGGCTACTGTTTGCAGTCCTTTGAGCCTCTCCCAGGATTCCCAGCTGCTAATCTACTGTACTCTTACAAAGCTTTGGTGATGATTTGGTTATTATATTTGGTTATTTGGCTTTTTGAGCTGTTGGCATCAGAGCAGCCAGGGTTCTTAGCCTCTAAATGGAATAAGTTTTACTCTGATGCCTTTCATTCATACTTGCATGGTTCACACACTACACAGAATTATGAAGTAAAAGCATGTGAAATAGTGAAGATAACTTGATACTAAAGAACAAAAACTGGCAGTCTCGTAACAGGAACCCACCTTTCATATCCAATGTGTTTTGAACTCTGAGAGGTTTGACTAGTGATTCAGGTGTTAGCATTTTCATTCAAGTTTTATCAGTAGTACTGATTTCATCTGAACTGAAAACAGTAATAAAAAAAGAAAATGAAATAAAATAACCAAACCAAAACCCAATGCCCACACCTTCCTTTTCCACCAAGTCAGAATGTACAGCCCAAACTGTCAGAGGGCTTGCTGCCTTTTAGGAGAAGCCAGCAGACCATAGTCATATGGATTGGGCAGCATAAATGCAATAGTGACAGTATAGTATTGTCAGTTGTTTGTGTAGCTCTTAAACTGTTTCAAAAAATCCTGAAAGTCCAGTAAACAGATTGAGTTTGTCTTAGGATAGTATGCAACAAAGTAAAAGTGGTTCCCTTATTCAAACGATTTTAGCTCTTTCATACTCTGAGTGGAGGGCAAAATGGAAGAAAGATGCCTGTTGATGAGCCTGTGCTTTATATCCACTTCCAACATACTGCCTGTTGCCTAAGAGTGCTTCTGAGCCCTTAAAATTGTCTGACATTGAGAACTGTTGCTTGTCATTCTTTTAAAAGCTGGGAGCGACGAGTTGACAACATGGGGAGAATTTATTACGTTGACCACTTCACAAGAACTACAACGTGGCAGAGACCAACATTAGAGTCTGTCCGGAATTACGAGCAGTGGCAGCTTCAGCGCAGTCAGCTTCAAGGAGCTATGCAGCAGTTTAACCAGAGGTTTATATATGGGGTAAGGAATGTAATGGTGGCTAGAAAAATTGAGAGGGCATCTTTCCAAATTTTCAACCCATCAGTCTCTCTTTTGCATATTGGAAGTGTATTTGGGGTTTGGCAATGCTTGTGGGTGACTCTTCCCCATAAAGTCACTGTGCTTTATTATCACATGGTTTATTCTTTATGATAATATAGTATCTTTGTGTGTGTAGCACAGCAGGAGGTACTAATTGATAACCTTTGTTCATGTCCTCACAATGACTGCAAGCAGCACATGCAGTGTAATGGTTTTTATTTGTCAGCTGAATATAGGAGGTGTTCTTTGATAAAGTTTATGTACAATATTGATAAAAGCCATTGGTTCAAAACAAACTACAGCTTAGTAATAAAGCTGTTTTGTTTGTATTATATCTTGAATTGGCTTTGCCAAAGACCTGGAAGGTAAGCAGGCTCACAGGACATGTACTTCTGGTTTGGATATAATCACAATAATAATAATAAGCACAATGAATGTTATGAAAGCAGGGAAACTGAAAATAAACTTTCCAGAACCTTAAATCCATTGTTTACCTCTGATGAATAGCAGACTTAAGGTAACTCCAGCTCATACTACTAGCTTATCAAGAATGGTGTATGTTCTAAATTTGGTGTATGTGTAGAGAATAAAAATGGACCTCATAAATGGTGGTAGGGAGGAGTGTGCTGAGGGCAGGACTGAAGAGGGTTGCTTTCGGATTTTCTTGGGTGCTACTGTACTAATTTCCCTCTGCGTATGCAGGGGCACTAAACAAAGAATAATTATTTTCTTGGCACTAGAGTTAATGAAGCATGCCAAGGGCTGCAAAATAGGCCCTCTCTGTGGAGAAAAATAAAGTGTTGGCATCTTACCTTATTTGTAACATTAACAAAACTGCATTTGCTTCAATAATTCATGATGCCTATGGTGGAACATCTGGAAAGCAAATGACTAGTCATTAATACACCATTTGTTTGTGTGACTTGCAGAACCAGGACTTTTCATCGACACAGAACAAAGAATTTGATCCTCTTGGCCCTCTGCCACACGGATGGGGTAAGACTGACTTGCAAGTGTTTTGTAATGCAATGTAATTAAACAATAAAGCATATTTCTGCCAAATTAGTTTGTCAGCTGTTCTAGGCTCTTAAAATTAAACCTAATCAAATGTGCTGTTAGAACAGAGTCCTGACAAGGATGTGCAGTTTCAAAGTGAATTAGAAACCATAAAGTATTCTGGTGTACTCCCTTTCTCAAGGGAAATAATAGCTGCTTTCACACTGTCATCCTTTGTTTACCGCTGTCATTAGGCAGGGTTCCTCCCCCCCCCCCATCCCTTTCCTGCCAAGTCAGACTCCACATCCCCTCTAAATCAGCCTGCCAAATTCTCACTCCAATTTGTGGAGCCTTTTCTTATTGGTCTGAAAATCTAACTAATTTCTGGTGTGACTATGAAGAAGATACCAGAATGCAAATTTCATGATACATAGGCAAAGTTCTCAGAGTTATGTAATTTAAAGAAAGTAATTACTTGGCATAGTTAGACCTGGGGTTTTGGCTCTGGTTTTCAAACAGAACTAAATGTAAAATGAAGCATTTTTCCTGTTGTAGCCAGATTTTGGGCTGAAGATAGAGGCTGTGGCTGGGTCTGTTGACTGATTTTACTTATTTTATTTGATGTAGTCTCAGCAATACGTTAAGCAGATATTGATTTTTATTCTCCTCTCCCCCTTTTGCATCTTTCCAGAAAAGAGAACTGACAGCAATGGCAGGGTGTATTTTGTCAATCACAACACACGGATCACTCAGTGGGAAGATCCCAGGAGTCAGGGGTAAGAAATGAATTGCAGCTTTGTGTAAGTCTGGAATGAAAATGTAGCAAAGTAGCGTGAGACCTAGAGCTAGGAAATGCTGCCCACAACCGAAGTATTGACTGTCCTACACACTGCAGGCAGCCTGTTGAAATATTGAAAGGTACTAGCCAAAATGGAACTGTCAAAATATTACTTAGTAATGGCACAATTGCCAGGAAAGTCTGGGTCAGTAGCAGTAAGTTCATTCCCCAGAACAGCTCCTACTTACTCTGGAACATGTGTCTAAACATTCGTATCATTGGGGGTAGGATTTCTTTTATACAGTGATGAATGGGATAGCGCAGAGGATCCTGAATAAGAATTTGGTTATTTCCTAGATAATAAATAGAAGAATAGATAGTAAAATAGATAGTAAAAGAGGCAGGAAGAAATAAAACTTGAAAAACTGCAGCCCACCACCTCACACCTTTTAAAAAGGTGGAGGGAGAGACATAGGGGAGAGTTTGAGGTACTACTGAAAGTGGTGGAGTACTGTTTATTTTGGGCTTTGGTCACCCTGAGTCTCTGGAATAAGCAGGTTATGAAACAAGGGTGAGGGATGTTCAATCCTAGCTCTTCCTGTTTGAGCTGAAAACTTCCGTTTAGTGAAGCAACTTCATCTCTTCTCCATAGAGGAGTAAGAAGGGAGTGGGGGAGAGAAAGCCAAGTACATGTGGAGAGCTAATAGCTGTAGCCAGATGTGACAACTGTCATATCTCAGAGGTGACATCTCAGTCACCTCTGGGGCTGTGTGTGTGGAGAATACTCTTAAATACAACCCAGCAACCATGTGTGCTAGCTTCACAGTTAGAAACATGGCTCTACAATGTAATTCTGTAGAGGGAAGTCACTGTGAGAACACTTTGAAGTGATGATGCTCAGGTCTTCCAAATATATTGAAATATATTTTTGTTTATACCAGACTCGAGTTGAAGGTTGTTGAATAGTTCTAAAAGATCAATATTTGCATTTTCTTCTGTTTTTGCCATTCTAAAACTTTTTTGGATGCTGTGATTGCACATGAGGTACCAAAAGCTGCCTAGTACAATTAAGTCAGTTTTCAAGTAATAGCCTATAGTTAGAAGACAAAATTATGTTGTTTAATGGAGGAACATTGCTAAACTTTGCTGACATTTTTCTCCTAAACTTCCATTTGCCCTTACTTGAGGTAGTGCAGTCAAATGAGCTAATGTTTATTTGAACAGTCATTTTGGCCTAATAGAGAACTCACATGAAAAACTGAGAGGGGAGAAAAAAGACAATAAATATTGAATGCAAAGTTTCTCAATCCGTAGTTTTTCTAGATCTGCCTCAATTTTTACTGTGTCAGGTATTGCTCTAATGGCTGAATGTATGAAGCTGATCAGTTACCATGTTTTTTTTATTGTGTCCATAGTCAATTAAATGAGAAACCCTTACCAGAGGGCTGGGAAATGCGATTTACTGTGGATGGTATTCCATATTTTGTGGATCACAATAGAAGAACAACTACCTATATAGATCCCCGCACTGGCAAGTCTGCTCTGTAAGTGTTTTGACTTTCAAAGGCTTAGTGTCGTGTTGAGTTCAGCACTTGCTATTTTTAAAAGGTTTTTCTCTCTTTTTGTATGCAGGAAGCTTTATGTGTAGTAAGGTTTGTTAATTTTCTGGCTTTGTTTCATCCACTGATAACTGTCCCTTGAAGAAGGCTTGAACACTTGAGAATCCTTCTTGCCAAGTAGTATACAAGATGTGAGGGTCGTGGAGGAGCTTCATCAGCACTGTTGATGACGAGATCCCTTCCTTCCAGTTACGAGTCTGCCTGTCTTTGACTTTTAGGGACCAGGATGGACATAAAACCAGCGTTTAAGTCCCAACTTTAATTAACTGAATGTTATCCCATCCTTACTGTTAGATTCTTCTTTACAGTTAATAATCAGATACGGTTTAAAAGTAGTGTGTGTACGCTCCACAGTGGAGAAAAGAAAACCTTTTTATAGTTTAACAACAAAAAAAAACACACCTCAAAATCAAAAAATGTAAATAAGAAGCTTCCAACTAGGTAGCACCTAAACCACACCACTGTATAACCAATACAGATGCAGGCATTTACTTATGTTACAAAACCACTTTTGAAATTCATTTGTTTGATCTCCTTTTGGTTCCAGAGACAATGGACCCCAGATAGCTTATGTGCGTGATTTCAAGGCAAAGGTCCATTATTTCAGATTCTGGTGTCAGGTATGGATTCATCACTTTGGGAGTATTTGTTAGCATTTTTGGGTTTTGCTTACATGCTTTAAATGAACTCCTTTAATACCTTGCAAGTGAAGGTAATCAAACTACTTCAACTTTAAAGGTGAGTTAAAGTAGGAAAGGAGTAAATGCAGGATGTATATAAACTCATATAAAGTTTAAAGATAGGTAAGCTAAGGCTTTGAAACTTCTAGAATAGAAAAGTAGCTAAACTGATGTTTTCTTTTAAAGTTGGGGGGGGTCAGAATAGTGCTTGCTTTCTGTTGTTAATAAGGGAATACAGGGAGATGCAGAATTTTTATAGTTAATATTACTTTCTGCACAAATACAGACATCTGGAAGAAAATGCAGGGCATATGACTCAGAATATACATGTCTAAACATTGGAGAATATGTGCTGTAACATCAGATTCCAGAGTGTCAGTCTTGATCCTCTAAACTCAATGTATATCAAGAGATAAAGTAACCTGGTATTGAGGAAGAAGTCTCAGGTTTGAATGTTCCAGTTTTCAGGAGTCAGTAAATTACCCTTTGAAAACCAGAACAGACTAGCTGAACTTTTCACTTTGAATTTGGCATAGAGTAACCTAAATTTTCTCATTTTTTAATTCTTTATTAAACTAGAATGTTATTGATCTTGACGTTTTCTGCTGTCTTGTAAGAGTATAGTATTTGAACCTGTTGTAAGCAGGCTCTAGAGACACGTATATCTCACTGTAGATACCAGTAGTGGAAGCAATTTCTTGGAGTAAATTAAAACGATTGCTGGGTTTATTTTATGTGGATTAGTAAAATTCAACTGTACTTCCTAAAGCAATATATACTACAATTATTACCTACATTAATTATTAACTGCTTCCTAAAGCAATATATACTACAATACAATTAACTGCAAATAACAGTACAAACACAGTATTAAAAACTTCAAATGATTGTATACTTCACCTCTGCAAATTTCATTTCAGCAACTGGCAATGCCACAGCACATAAAAATTACAGTGAGCAGAAAAACATTATTTGAGGATTCCTTTCAACAGGTATTGTATTTAAACTTGTTAGTAGTGGGCATGAGAAGTTGAGTTGATAAAATTTATTGTCTCGTGTCACTCTTGATCCTTTGCCATTTTGTTAATGTTATTTTAAGTGAGAATAGCTACTAGATTAATAGTTAGGATACATTCATACTTCCATATTTAAAGGTCATGCTAAGATGTGAAGTTCTGGCTCCAAAGACTGATTCATCTGACAGAGAAGGTGTTTATCTTTTTTCCCTTGGAATTCTTTAAAACCTGAGTTAATTTGAGTGGAGTGCTGCAGCAGAGCAGCTCCCCCATCTCAGGAAGTTTTCATGTTGTGTTTATGTTTGTTACATGTTTTTCCGAACAGTTTTGTTGCATTAGCATGGGCTGTGTACCAAAATATATCAAGTTCATCTTAGTCTCGGTGTTAGAGATCCTGGGTCTTTAATTAGAGTAATGAAATGGTTAAAAGGAACAAAACCTACTAATTCTATTTAGGTTCTTAGTAGCAAAATTCTTGTTATGTCTATAGACCTAAACCATGGTTAAGATTTGTTCCTATACAGTATTTCTTGGTGCATTTGAATTTTACTTTACTTTACGAATGTTCATTGTGGCAATAAATCACTCATTGCTGGTTAAATTGAAACCAAAAGCAGCTCTTTGTCAGTTTCATAAGACAGATAGAAACAGGCTTGGAAGAGCATGGAATGATTCATCTTGGCCACTTCTTTATTTTCCTGATTTAAAAGTAACTTAAGAAATTTAAAACAAATTTGGCTAGGGACAGAGGAAGATAAAAGTCCCTATCTTCTTAAGTTTTTCTGATTCCCTATAGGTCTTAAGGTTTCATTCCTTGTAGGAATTATCACAGATGTGTCAAGCCAGGAAATGTGAACAAATAGAACATTGTGTTTTGAGCCAAATACATTCTTACATAAGGATTAATGTTTTCTTGTTCAAATTACTGTAAACTGGTTTAACAGAATCGACAGGCAGTGCTGTTGGCTAGTCTTCTCATTTGGAACAGTGATGCCTTTAAATAAAAAGGGTTAGAAAGAGCAAAATAAATCCTGTAACTGAAAACTAGCTCCAGCTTTATTCCTGCATATGGGCTTGGTGTTTTGTACAGTAACTGTAGAGGTAATGAAATTATGCTGTACTGGAAAGAATCAAGCGAGATTATGTAATTCTATAAACATCAGCAATCCAAGGTTTCCTTGGGAAAGCAGGGTGCCTGATCCACAGTTTAGATGGCATCATCGCAGAGACCCAAGTTAGTGTTTTATACTTGTTAGTCATCATTTGCAGTATCTCTGATAGGATTATAAATATTTTTGTGGCGATTACTACAGACATCCAGGAGAGAGATTAAAATGCAAACCTTGACCCAAATTCTGTGCCCTTTGTGGCAAACAAAACTTGAGGTTCTTGGACACAAAAAGCATCATGTGAAGTTTCTTCATGTAAACCTCTGACAGTTGACCAAATCAGCATAATTACAAATTTGGTCATGGTATTAAACCCAAGATTAGTAAAGTTCCTTAGAAAGGCTGCTGGCGTAAGTACCCCAGGTCTTTAATACCAGGATTATTATTTATTTTTTTCTTTTACATATCCTTAATCTATGGAAATAGGTTTGCAGTGATGCTTCAAGTTGCATGAACATTCCGTAAGCATGTCTTCACGCACTATAGTTCATTTTGTGTTCTGAATTATTAAATGCTATATTGCCTGATAACAAATAGTAGTAAGTCTAGCCAGTGCTTACAGCTGTTCTCTTTAAAAAAAGTGATTGTTTTTCTTTCACTAAGATAATGAGCTTCAGCCCTCAGGATCTACGGAGACGCTTATGGGTCATTTTCCCTGGTGAAGAAGGCTTAGATTATGGAGGTGTTGCAAGGTAAACTAACATGAAATGGCAAGTTATACCTTTTTCTGCATTGTTGGTGTGAAGACTTCCCCAAAGTAGATACTTAAACTGCAGTGCTTTCAAAATACTAGTGAAGTTCATTCCTTATCTTCCTTCAGAATATCTGGGGAAGATAGTTCCTTAAGATGTGTATGCATGTCTTAAAACTGCATGAAATTATTTCCAGTTTGTATTAGGAATTACTTTGTGCATCTCTGATCATTGAGGTGATTCATCTACTGAATGACAGTAAGCCTTTGGCACAACAGTTCATGTCAAAGTAGAGGTTTATTGAAAAAGCGAATGGAAATCCACTTTCAAGTCAAAAGTCTTCACAGGAATGTAACTGAGAAGTACATACATGAATTGGCAATCCGTAAATCACTCAAGTTTAAATCGGTGGTAGGCTTTTAATCTTCTTATTTAGATAAGGCTATTTTTGTATCAAAACCACTGACAGTTGTATATCATTGTAACTTTGCATATAATAATTTGTCTTAGTATCAGTTTGGTTTCAGTTTGGTCTAATGGACTTCCTGGTAAAGAGGTCGGACTGACTGCCTCTGTGCCAACAAGTGCCTAAGGCGACCTGAGCTAGCTAAAGTAATTTCTAATTTAATTTATTTTGCAATGTGTTTTTGTTTGTGTGATTTCAGGGAATGGTTCTTTCTATTGTCACATGAAGTTTTGAACCCAATGTATTGCCTGTTTGAATACGCAGGGAAAGATAACTACTGCTTACAGATAAACCCAGCCTCTTACATTAATCCAGATCATCTGAAATACTTCCGATTTATTGGAAGATTCATTGCCATGGTAAGCTCAAAAGTAGAAGGGGTTCTCTCCTGTAATTGTTCTATAAACTAATCATAGACTGGTTTGGGTTGAAAAAGACCTTAAGATCATCTAATTCCAACCACCCTGCCATGGGCAGGGACGCTTCACACTAGACCATGTCGCCCAGGCCTCTGTCCAACTTGGCCTTGAACACTGCCAGGGATGGGGCATTTACCACTTATTTGGACAGCCTGTTCCAGTGCCTCACCACCTTCACAGTAAAGAACTTCTTCCTGATATCTAACCTAAGTCTCTGCAATTTAGTTTACACCCGTTACCCCTTGTCCTATCACCACAGTCTCTGATGAAGAGTCCCTTCCCAGCATCCTTGTAGGCCCCCTTCAGATACTGGAAGCTGCTATGAGGTCTCCACGCAGCCTTCTCTTCTCCAGGCTGAACAGCCCCAACTTTCTCACCCTATCTTCATATGGGAGGTGCTCCAGCCCCCGATCATCCTCATGGCCTTCTCTGGACTTGCTCCAACAGTTCCATGTCCTTTTTATGTTAAGGACACCAGAACTGCACACAGTACTCCAGGTGAGGTCTCACGAGAGCAGAGCAGAGGTGCAGGATCACCTCCTTAGACATGCTGGTCACACTCCTTTTGATGCAGCCCAGGATACGGTTGCTTTCTGGGCTGCAAGCGCACACTGAAGCCGGCTCATGTTCATTTTCTCATCGACCAGCACCCCCAAGTCCTTCTCCGTAGGGCTGCTCTGAATCTCTTCTCTGCCCAACCTGTAGCTGTGTCTGGGATTGCCCCCACCCAGGTGTAGGACCTTGGACTTTGCACTGCTGAACTTCATGAGGTTGGCATTGGCCTACGTCTCAGCCGTGTCAGGGTCTGTCTGGATCCTATCCCTTCCCTCAAGCATATCATCAGATGAATAATTAATTCATTTTTTAGTTGAAACTGTTACCAGGTGTTTGGTTACAACTGCTGTTGGTATAAGTTAATTCAGTATATTAGCAGTCATGATGTTCAAGGTTGTTTTAATTCTTTGGCTGTCAGATGTCGCTGGTGCATAGTACAGAATGTTGTCGTATTAAATATTAAATCACCCTTTGCATTATTTTGTCTGTTTTCATGTTCTTCAGGCTTTGTTCCATGGGAAATTCATTGACACTGGTTTCTCTCTGCCGTTCTATAAACGTATCCTAAACAAGCCAGTAGGACTCAAGGATTTAGAATCTGTTGACCCAGAGTTTTACAACTCTCTCATCTGGGTAAAGTGAGTTTGACTTGATTTTGTTCTTGAAATCCCAATATAACGGGGTTTATTTTCACTGATGCCAGGAAGTAGGTGTTAAATTTACTATCACTGGGAAGTATATCAGTTGCAGAGCAGTACTGGAATTTTCCTGTAATTTTAAATGCACAGATAACTTGATAATGAAAACCCCTTTTTGTTTCATTGAATAATGTGCACAGCCTCTTGCATTCTGTTTTTGCTGGTTTAAAATAAACCTAGCTAGACATTCTACCAATGTGGCAGTCTTGAATGCTGTTACAAATAAAATGGCCTGAGCAAATTCCACTGAAACTTATCAGGTAACTGATGAAATCAGCAAAAATCCATTCATTGTTTCTCTCTAGTACCTGCTTGAGTTAGAAAAGAGGAAAGTTTAGTGTACAATAATATGAGGTGAACAACTGTAGTTATTCTTCCATGTATGCATTCTCAGTCACCTGTCCCCTCTACGTTCATACTGTTTGGAGTCCTCATTTTCCACTGCTTTGCAGATTCCCCTCCAGAGACCAGCAGGCATAAAGGATCTGGAGTTTTCAGACCATCATTATTTTGGAATTACCTATTAAAAATATTTTCAGAAATAATTTTTAAACCCCCTTAGGTCTAAAGCGTTGTCATTCTGTACTGATTAGATAATAGCAGCACTCAAGTGGGTTGTAGTCCATGGTTGATGTGCACCATCTGTGTCAATAACAAAGGTGTTTTTCCTGTCCTAGCAGTTAAAAAAAAAAAGGCAAAAAGACAAATTCAGTTAAAAATTATTTGATTCTGCTATAGTAAAAACAATTTAGCAGAAAAAAAGTGGTTTTTTACATGACTGGAGAGAGAAACCATTTTACTTAAGAATCATGCAAAACCAGAATAGTTTTAAAGATGCTTTGAGAAATTTCTAAAAGCTGTAGGGATAGATTGGTGTTAGAAGTGCAGAAATAAACACAAAAGGCAGAATTATTTCCTCCTGTAATGGTGAATCATGGAAGCATTCTCTTGAATGAAGGAAGGGGGTGGGGGAAGCAGATTTACAAGATGTTTAGAAATTGAGATGGGGATTTTGAGTTGGTTTTCCAACAGCAGCATGTTCTGTACTCAATGTATGTGCTGCTAAAAGGTGTAATGAGTTAAAATTCCATTAGAAAAACTTTAAATACTTGCTATTTGAATAAAGATGCCACAAAACTGATGCATGTAGTTAAGGGTATGAAAATTCCAGAGAAAATCTTTCAGACCTCTGATGGGTGCACATTGACCTCAAGGCAGGGAGACCCAAACTTCGTGTTTAGTGCTGCTGAGCCAGCTTAGCTGTATTTGCTGATGAAGTTGGTCTCTAAGGAAATGGCTGCAAATTTGTAGGGGAAAAAAAGTCATATCTGCCAGGGCAGACATAATTTTGTTCCTCACCAAAAAGCAAATTTTGGCACTTGCCAGGATGCTTTCGGTACTTGTGAATGTGTGGTGCTTCTCCCATCAGGTGGCTCTTTGTCTTGTTCCCACAACTTTGAAAATGTCACAGATTGACTGAATCTGGAAGGGGACCTGTAGAGGTCACCTAGTCAAACTTGTCTGCTAAGACTGAGCTAAGCAGGTAGCTTTCATTTTAAAAGGAAGGGGTGATTTTATTTCATCATCCATCCATCTGAAGCCTGCCTTCCACATCTGAGATGTCCTGCAATAGTATGTGTTTTGGAAAGATCAAGTTGAGAAGTCCTGTTGCATCATGGGGCTAGATAAACCACAGCAGTGTTCTCAAGACTGACATTTCTGTGTTGTGGTTGAGGACAAATACCTTGATTTTTGCACTGCATTTTGGGGGGAAATGGTCATCAAAGCCTCTACATATGCAAGTGATTCTTCACTTTACAGAAGCATCCATCAACATATAGTGTCGTACCTGCTATTCTCCTGGTTATTAATACCTATAAAGAGAACAGAATTTATTTGAGCGATGTTTGTTGGCTACAGATTCCTTCTATGTGAAAATTTCAAAGAATTCCTCTTTATGAGGAGTATTTGTACTTAGTTAACTTGGGAGCTTTGAACATTTTAGTATATGCTTACAAGATTGCCTCATATATAATATCTACTGGAGTTGAAGGTAATTCAGTAAGCATTTAACTAAATCCTAGTTGCTTCTTACTGCTCTTATCTGACAAAGTGAGAGCTGCTGTTTAACACTGTCCTTACATTACCTGTTAGAAGAAGCAGTCATTCAATGAAACATGAAAAAATGTCATTACTTTAAAAGCTTCTGTATTTCCTAAATGTGCCACAGATGCCAGGAGGTGGCTTGTCAGCCTTGTGATGGGTAAATTTAAGGGTACAACTGATGAAAAATTTCTGATCAGGAGTACAATCCATTTATGCATGTTAGTACAGTGAGTCAGTACTGCTTGCAAAACCATCATGATTGTGTAAGGAATGCTTCCTTATCCTGATTATCTAGCTCCAACTTTTTTTCTTAAGGTTCTTCATACCCATTTCCTCTACTGAGTACAAGGTCTTGACACAGTTATTAAAACTCATATTTTTTCCTAACAGAGAGAACGATATTGAAGAATGTGGCTTGGAAATGTTTTTCTCAGTTGATAAAGAAATTCTAGGTGAAATCAAAAGCCATGATTTGAAGCCAAATGGTAGCAACATTCTGGTCACAGAAGAAAACAAAGAAGAATACATTAGGTAAGAATACAAGAAGACTTCTAAATACTCTCATCTTACTAGTTTCTTTCTTTACTTCTAGCAAGACAAGATAGCCAAAACTCTAATGGGAAGCATTGCTAAAATTCTGTGTGAGTAATTGCTGATGTGGGCAACAAGTGGCCATTGTTTGGATATCATATTTGAAAGAATATTGATAGGAATAAAGTTTCTAAAATCCACTTCTCCCAAAGATTGCAGAAGGTTCACTTTTTTCCTAGGGATATTTAAGTTTAGCAGAACATCACAACAACAAATGTGAATGTCAGACACTTAATGAAACTGTTGCGAATGTTTAATATTAGAGTTACATCGCTTCATAGCCTGCTGATATTCTGCCCAGCCTCTTATGTTGGGGTGTTTTTGAACTTAAGAATCATTTGTGATGATTCTTCTCTTTTTAGAGATACTTGATAGATTTTTATTTTTTTTTTGCTTGCTAGTTTTACCTGAAGTGGTCTTGTAGCATAATTAGGTCTTGGCATTCGTAACAGGGTCACAAGTTCTATTGTCATAAATGATTACGTTTGCAGTGCCAGGATGTGTTAAAGCAGTAAGTTGAGAGGAGCCTGAGCGTGATGAAAGAACAGAAATGTAAACAGTGACCTGCTTTGTCCTGAAATATTCCCTTCTTCCTCAGTGTGCAGCCGTACATAAGCTCTGCTTTAAGGTGTGAACTTCAACATATAAACATGGAGGACGTGTTTGCAAAGCAACAGAAAGTCACACATTGCAGGCACAAAACAAACTGAATCGCAGTGAACTTTTTTCCTCCCTTCCTTACATTGTGTTCCATGAAGTCTTCTTTCACAGGAAGGGGTGAGGGAGGAGGGAGTGGATTTTGTTTCCATTGCATGAGTAATTTGAAGACATTTCAGTGATTCACAGAAAAGGTAGCAGTTGCAGAACAAGTACCCTGGCATTTTGCGTTTTTTCAGAGTACTAATATTGGGGTAGAAAATAGGGAGGATCTGCAGAAAACCATTCTCTTTCAGTTTTTAAGAGCCCAGAGAGAGCACAGATTCCAGTTTCACTCCTCTTTTCCTGTCTTACTCTTAAGTCCTGCTTTAAGTCCCCAGAGTTTCTAGGATTGGAATCAGAAAATAGTCATCTCTCCTTTAGACTCCATTTCTTCTGACAGGTTAGGCTCGTATTCAGCATAATATCTGCTTCTCCCTGGGTTCAGGTTCTTCGGGTCTCCTGCCTGCTTTCCACCCTTTTATTAATGGAGAGTGGAGTTTCTGCCACAGAGCAAAGTTTCATGATTAACAGAAACAAATATGGAACTTTCCAAATGGACATAGTCACTTCTTGGTAAGCTAGCAGTCCTACTTATCCTCTCCAGTGCAACTTGACCTAGTTTTTACCTTTTCATGGATAATGACTTGAGATTTCTCAGGAGAACAGTAGACAAATATAGCTCTGCATCTTTTTCTTTCTTCAGATACCTAGGGACTGCTGTGCTCTCATTAATATAATCAGTGAATAGATGCTGCCTCTTCTGAGTCTAAAATACTTTTATAGCAGAATGGTTGGAAACATAGGGGTTTAACTTAAAAAACAAAATCACTTGCAGAGAGTAAAGGTAACTAATAAAATTACACAATGCTCTATCCCCAGAACTTTCCAGGCTTTCTATATTTTACCTTCCCTCACAGTTCATCTCAAAATAAGCTAACAAAGATGTGGACATGGGTTAGCATGGGCTGCTTAAATCATCTTTCTCTATCTCTTTCTACAGGCTAGTAGCAGAATGGCGACTTTCCCGAGGTGTTGAGGAGCAGACACAGGCTTTCTTTGAAGGCTTCAATGAAATCCTGCCGCAACAGTATCTGCAGTATTTTGATGCTAAAGAACTGGAGGTAAAGGTTTGGCTGTTGCTGCATCCAGGTCATTACACATAAAATACTCCAGTCATTAGGTCTGAAGAGCAGAACTTGCCAAGGCTGACAACACTACTTTAAAGGACATGTGAGGGAAACTGGATGGAGTGTATTGGATTAGTGTGTTTCCCTTCACTTACCTTTTTGCAACCTACTTACATGTTTCTAAAGGCTAAGATTCTGCCAGTAGGCACTTTCTTATAGAGTTGCTTTTGTAATCCTCAGCAATTTGATTTGCCTGTGTTCAAAGAATGAGTAACTTGACAGAAAGGGAGATGAAAAACAGATATACAATGGATGATCACATATAGCTCAGGCCAGGTTTTAAGTGATTTTAATCTCTCAGTATTGCAGTTTCTGAAGCATCTGTTCAATTTAGAAAGATAAAAACATAAAACCCAAAACAGCCTGTTCCTAACAGAGGACTGTATGGCTGGGCAGTGATAAACTGTTCCTGGCTTGAATGTCTAAATACAATTGTTCCACTTTTCATGATACAGATGCTTTCTGTTTTGTGGCTTCTCCATATACACGTCATGAGCAGGCATCATTCTGTTGTAGAAGTTTTGGGGGTAAACTTTAAAATTAAAACCAAGTATATTATCAGTGTAAATGCTTCTAAGTATGGGTGCACTTGATGTTCAGTTTTTCTACATGGGCAGTCAAAGAAGGAAAGTCATAGCTTGTGTTTATTTCCCTTTTTCTACCCTCAAGGTGCTTCTCTGTGGAATGCAAGAAATTGATTTGAATGACTGGCAGAGACACACCATCTACAGGCACTACACCAGGACGAGCAGGCAGATAGTGTGGTTCTGGCAGGTTTGTAGACTTTGCTTTGTTCTCAGACCTACAGAAGTTGCCTACCACTGAACAGAGTTACTGAAAAATGTCTGTAGTGTGTACACACAGACATTGTTACTGCTAATCCAGCCATTTGTAAATCGTGTAAATTGCCTGTTGTAGATGGTGATGATGTGAAAATCTATCAAATCTATCCCTAAATGTTTATTTCAATTACTACTTTTCAGTTTGTGAAAGAAATAGATAATGAGAAGAGAATGAGACTCCTGCAGTTTGTTACTGGAACATGCAGATTACCAGTGGGAGGATTTGCTGACCTCATGGGTATGTATAAATAATCCCTCTAATGTATTAGGTATGTTTTTTTAAAAGAACTGATTTGCAAATTTATGGGCACTTTAATGATTTTTATATTAATGCTATTTTGTAAGCCCTACATATATTTGAGCTGTGATGGAAAAAGAGGTGGAGGGGATGTTTACACCTAGTGTATTGACTTTCAAAGTCACTTGAAATTCATGCATTTCACCACATGCATACTTTGAGCTAGACAGAGTTGTGTAGCGAAGGACAGATGTCTTACTGGTGTGAGTAATGGCAATCTTGTGTTTAAGCCCTTAACGCTTCAGTTGTAGTATCTTACCTACTGATGCAACGGTGGCTAGACCTTGTTTATCTCAATTTGTTACAGGGAGCAACGGACCCCAGAAATTTTGTATTGAAAAAGTTGGCAAGGAAAATTGGTTACCTAGAAGTCATACCTGGTGAGTATGTAACAAACCAAACTGTTGCTGCTGTCCTTGTTTTGCTGACAGCAATCTACTGGGAGATTGTAGTAAATGGTAATATACTTCACTGGTTGAGGCTGTGTGAGAGCAAACAGCAAGTTATACCAATAAACCAGGTGAACTGCTGAAGAACTGGTAGGGAGAAGATTCCATTGTAGATTCCATGGATTTATGTATTACTGAAAACTTACAGTAATAAGCAATACTGTCTGTAGAGAGGGGATTGATCTTTAGTAATCACTACACTCTACCTTCATAGTGAAGTAGCAGCATTCATGTTCCTCCTGTGTATCAGGTGAGTAAATCCGCATGTGTCAAATGTGAATCATGACTCTAGTTAACCAATGAGGGAAAGTTCATGAAAACCCATCCTTAGCGCACTGCATTTCTGACTGTCCAGCTCTTGAACTCTAACTTTCGCTCTCAGAAGTACATAAATTTATGTTGGAGTCTGCTTTTCCAAGGATATAAAGCCAGGTATCCATGTACACAGCAAAAAGTTTAATTACTTGTATTCATATCAGATTTTTTGTGATGGTTTAATTCTTTTTACTATGTAAGTTTTTTCTTTTATTTTCAGTTTCAATCGCTTAGACCTTCCACCCTATAAGAATTATGAGCAGTTGAAGGAAAAGCTGTTGTTTGCAATTGAAGAAACAGAAGGATTTGGGCAAGAATAGCTAAAATTTGCACCTTGAAGAATGTGAACTCAACACAGTGTCTGGTCTTCACTTCTTCTGCCTGTTGCACACTTCATTGTAAAGTAGACTTGACTTGGATTTATTTAACAATACTAATGTGTAAGTGGATGTTATCCTGAGGTTTTATCCACAGTAACTCTGGATTTCTACTGAGCACTTTCAGAAATCAAATGAGCAATCAGATATGGCTACAAATGAATTCTGACCTATGTAGAGGTTTTAATACAGCTTTGGGCTCTGCTTTGGTTTACCATTCATTAATTAGAATGTGTCCTTAACAACTGACAGATTTTTACCAATAGTTTTGTCTTTCCTTTTTAGTAGCATTTTTTGCTACTGATGCACTGGGAAGTTCATTGGTAGCTGCAGTGCTGCAGCAGCATCCTAAGCCTCTTTCAGCAGTGTTGTAGAGACAGCCTGTCGATGAGCAAATCCATCACTTCAGCCCTTTTTTCTATCTCAAGTGTGACCAGACTGTTTTTTCCCTGCCTGGAGTCTGCTCACATGCCAGCTGGACTCAAGCTGCTGCTTAAGGGGATGTCAAACTGTGGCACAAATCCAGGGCAAAGCTTTGCTTTGGTTTTCTTTTTCCTAATTCTGCTAATTTCAGCAAAACAGCCACCTGCCCAAAGTTGTTGGAACCTTTCTGTGTGCCCTTGGAAGAGTTCTGATCTTTTTTTCTGTGTAACACATTTAAGTTTTAAATCATTATTAACACTGTGGTACTTCACTTGTTTTGCAAAAGACAAGACCACCTGGGATTGCACTGATTCCATGTAGATTCCTGTTTGCAGACTGATGTTTCTTGTCAACAGTGTTAATGGATGTTAGTGTCAGTGTTATTTACGTGTTGCAGTCAGTTGCTCTGAAGGCTCTTATGTTCTCAGGATGAGGTACCAAACAACTGGAGTCAGAAAGTGATAGTACTTAGTATTTCTGGTGATGAACCGATGGCTTAAGGCTAAGCGGATGAGAAAGTTCAGACGAATTACAGATCTTTGAAAGCTGGAGCATCAGTGAATAGTTCCATAAAGACTGAAACTCAGTTTTTGAGGGAGGTTTCTAAGCTAATTCACGGCTTGTAGCTAGTAACTTCTGTAGTGAGTTCCTATTGGATAATAACATCTTTTACTTACTTTTAGAATCTGTTAATACTCAATTCTCTTCTGGTTTACAATAACTTTTTGCATTTTACTGCTCCTTTAGACTGAATGCACTTTTTGGGTATGGTCAGCTCCTTCCCTCTGTGAAGGGAGGAAAGCAAACTTCAGTGAGCTGAGCTGGTAGCCATGGTAGGAGATGTGACACTTGAAGCACCATGTAGCACGTACTAAAGCATAATGCAGCTCAGAGCATTGGGCCAGGAGCTGGTTTTAAGAGGCTTTTGGATATGGGAGCCGAAACAGGACAGTGGGAAACTGTAAAACTGAACTTCTAGTCTTGAAAAGAGCATTTCTTTCCTCTTGTCCCTTCTGTCTAAACTAAAGAGGGAAGAAATAATTCAGGCCTAAGAACCACCAGGGCACTGCAGGTTTTGACTGAGTTTTTTGGGTTGTACAAACAGACGCTTACTGGAAGGCAGGATTCTCAGCCTGTAGAGTGAACAGGTCTTTTGTCATGCATATTCTAGGAAAGGCATGGAAAAGGGTTTCTGATGACACAGAAATGACCCTCTCTTATACTTCCATTGCTGGTAGAACCAATCTGACTTCATGGGTTTACTAGGAGAAAAATCTGCCAACTTCAGAAAGGTTTGATGGATTTCTTAGAGTATACAGCTCACAAGGAGGAAAAAAAAAAGCCTTATAAAATATATTCTGTTTGTATGAATTCTTACAGTGAAAGGTAGTTATCTAACATATTTCCAAGAGAGATTAAATTAAGCAAGATAATGCAAGATTAAGCTATGACAAATAGTCTGTGTTCTGCATAATGCTTTATGATTCATGTAGGGAACCTAGAACTATTGTTAATGTATAAATATCACCCAAAAGGCTTTCAGCCCTATATTTTTAAACTAAAGAATAGTTATAATTGAAATAGCCTTAGCCCTAGTTCTATAGGGTGTGGCTGTTGAATATTTTTATGGTTGAAATGTTTAGTTCAGGACAAGGTAAATGCTTGTATATATTTTTGCAGTCTGGGATTCCACGTATTCCATTTTTCTTTAATTTAAATGGCATGTTTATATGTCTTTTCTGCTGTACTAGGATGGGGCAAAGGGGGCTGGATATCCCAAGCACCAGACAGGATTTTAAAAGATAAAGAAATAAAAACTAAAGAATCCATTGGGAGGGAGAAAGAGGGGGAAAATAATCTGTGAAGACCTGGGGTTGGCCAGAATATACAGAAATTAAAGCAAATATCTCGTGTAAAACTGGTGACATTTCTGAAGTCGGAAGTTAAGATTCCTCAGCCAGTTTGTTCTGTCAGCATTGGGAATGTGAACAAATCTGTTCGTTTTTTTCAACCTGTTGTGTAGAAATAAAAAGGACTTCATATGAGCTGCTGGTGCAATTCTGCTCTTTATGGAGAGCTGGTGAAAGCAGATGGAGCTGAGCCCAGAGCATCCCGAAGCCCAGATTGCAGGTTGTGAGAAACTGGGCTTCCAAGTAACATTTTCAGCAGATGAATGAATTTGTCTCCCATCCAGCAATGTGATTGAGCAACACAAACTGCGTGAAGTCATAGTATGTCACAATGCAGGTTCTGCCAATGCAGGCAATTGCCAGTTGATACCAATTCCTTGAGTATTAAAAATAACTTTTATTTAGAATTTTCCCTTGGGAGAATGACATGACCAAATGAAATGCTGAGCTGCTGATGGAAGAACTAACAAAGCCTTGTTACTCTGGCCAGCTCAGGAAACGTTAATATACAAGGGGCAATGGGTGTAAACTGGAGCATAGGAGGTTCCATGTTAACATCAGGAAGAACTTCTTTATTGTGAGAGTGACAGAGCACTGGAACAGGTTGCCCAGGGGGGTTGTGGAGTCTCCCACATTGGAGATATTAAAGGCCCACCTGGACAAGTTCCTGTGTGATGTACTCTAGGTTACCCTGCTCTTGCAGGGGGGTTGGACCAGATGATCTCTTGAGGTCCCTTCCAACCCTTGGGATTCTGTGATTCTGTAATGAAATGCACAGGAAATGCATCATGTCTTCATCTGATCTAGAATGGAAATTGTTTCAATCAAGATGCTGGCATTTAAAAAGAAGGGGGTTTATTATTCTGAGGAAAATAAAAAAAAATTGGTAAAGTTTGTATGATTTTATTTTCTGCATTTTTATTACATGCTGCACCAGATTTGTAATCTCAGCTGTCTGCTGTATTGGTATCTCCAGCCCCCTTTTTGTGGTGTCTTTTAATTTTCTTCAAGAATCATTGTTTGTGTATATGTGCTCTAGTGAACTCATCTATAAACTGGGATCAGCAGCACTGGATTGTAAAATACTGTACTGAAATTCCTTGTTGAAGTTTCCTTGCATTGTAATTTCAAATACTCAGGTAACTGTAACAGTATCTCAGTAAGTCAAATACTTTTATAAAACTACTTAAAGAGATTGATGGAGGTCTCATCGTTGTTTGTTGTGTGTTACAAAGCATACATGTGCCAAAGAACTCTGTGTGTGCTTTTGTGGGGGTGAAGCATGAGGCTGCCTCAGTCACAACCATGAAATACCAAGCTGGAAGAGACCTCATGGTTCATCTGCTCCAACCTTAATAGGCAAAGCATGAGCTAGATGTGAAGTCCCAAAGCTCTGCCCAGCCCAAATTTGGTAGTGTCCACTTCTGAGGAATCCAGCAATTCTGTGAGGTAACTATTCCAATAGCTGGCTGCTTATGATGGTGGTAACTAATCCTTGAGTGCAGGTGTAATCTCCCCAGATCTACCTTGTACCCATCATCCTTCAAGTTATTCACGTCAAACGTTATACAAAGGGAGTATGCATTTTCCGTGACTCATCCCACAACCCCCTGCACACTGACAAAAGAGCCTGGCAGGGCTGAATTCCACCACCATGGATGCTTCCCGGCTGCAGCACATCAGCAGTGCTCAGCTCGCTCCCGAGCTGATTGTGGCACAGGGAATTGCCCGTTACCAGTGAGAAGTGCAACACAGACCTTCGCCCCTGTACCCTACACCTGTCCTGCGCTACCTCTGACCCTTCCGGGACCTGCAAGCCTTCCTGCCCTGCTACCAGCCATTTTGTCCTGCTGTCTGCTGTAGTCCCTGCTTCCCTGCTCCACAGTCCCTGACTCGGTGCCACCGTGCAGCCCCACGGGAAGACCACCCTGGTCCTGCTGGCAGCACAGCCCAGCCCTTGCCGGAGCGAGGAGGCAAAGACCTGCACACGCACAGTAAGGAGCCTGTGGGTGCCGAGGCAGGCGCGGGGCCGGGTCTGTGCCCGGGTCCCACAGGCAGAGAGCGGCCACTCACCCCTGCCCTCTCTGCTCTGGCAGGTCCTCAGGCCGTTACCACTCTGCAAGGTGCTGAAGCGCAACAGGCGCAGGATCCTCCAGCTGCACGCGCCAGCCTCTCAGAGCTGGTGGGTGCTGCTGGACAAGGAGCCCCCGCCGTTCCCCCAGCTCCTGCTGGAGCAAGGGACCCGCTGCCCTGCCCGGGCAGTGAGAGGGGGTCAGGTACCCAGAACCCTGTCCCACTGCTCTGCTCCGCTGCCCAGGACAGCACCAATGCACTCTTCTGCTTGCCTTTTGCCTTAGGCTGTTTCAATACTGCTAGAGCCGGAGGACAAGGCTGCCAGCAGGATCCATGTGGGGCTGCAGGAGGAGGAGGACATGCATGTCGACATCTATTTTGAGGAGGAGGAGGAGATGGAGGTGGAGTGAGCAGCGGTAAGGCAGCACGTGCCCCATCCAATGCTGGTGGTGAGGGTCCTGCAGGGACACGGTGCCTGGTGCCCTCGTCCTGGCGCCACGAGCGCCACCACAGCGCTGCCCTGCTCTGCCTCTGGGCCACACGAGCCAAGCCTCATTGCACAGAGCCCAGCTCCCAGTCCCAGGCGGGGCTGAGCCCGCAGCAGACTCACGCTCTCCCCAGCGTGGCCCAGGCTGCGGCAAACACAACGACCACCACAGCCTCACTGAAATGACCTTGTGCCGCTTGCTTCCAGGGACGACCGGGATGGGGATCTTCAGGGAGCAGGAAGATGGTTTAATAAGAAGAGTTGCTGTTTTTTTCGGGAGAGTTGTGGGGTTTACAGTTTTCGTTTTGTAGTTATAGTTTGTAGTAGAAGAGTTGGTTTTTGTAGAAGACTTGAAGTTAGTAGAAGAGTTGCGTGTAGTAGTTTGCAGTTTAAAGTAGCGTAGTTGTAGTTTGGTGTTAGAAGAGTTGTTTTGTTGAGGTTTTGTGTTGTTGTTTCTTGCTCTGTAAACACATTTTTTAATCTTCTTCTGACCCAAGAGCTCTTTGTATTTGCTGTGAGCACACACAAATGGCATTGGCAGACAAGTGGTTTCCACGTGCTCTGGGTTCCTGGGGCTGGAGGGGGCCGGTTCCTTAAGCTGAGAGAAACACGGCCACATACGAGTAATTGGTCATGGAATCACAGAATCACGCAACACCAGATTTGGAATCGTGTTGAGGATCATGTGGACAACCTTACTGTGGAAAGCACGAGCCACATATCATGTCCCAGATCTTTTTACGTCCAAATCTTAACATGCCCATTGCTGGGGACCTGATCCAATAGGCTGGGAAACTTATTCCAATGGGTGATTGTTCTCTGGTGTAAAAAGTTCTCTTTTTTTTTTTTCGTCCCCCGAAGAGTAACTTGTGCCCATTACTCCTCCATGCAGCCATTGTATACAGGGACTCTTCTTTATAGCCGCTCTTTAACTACTGCAACGTGGTGATAACATCTGCCTTGAGCCTTCATTTCTGAAGGCTTCCCTCACATACTGGCTAGTTCTTGGGGCATTTTTGTGGCCCTTCTCTCGACCCTCTACTCCCTATCCACATCTTTTCCTTATAACGAGGACCAAAGGATAACACAGTGCTCTAGGTGTGTCAGCCCTCTCCGCCCACTGGCGTTATGTGAGGGGAGAGCCGTCGGGTTCACACCATGCACTCAACAGCCCTGCCGCCCGCCTTCACCTCACGAGCACCCGCCCTTACAAGCGCTTCCGGGCCGGGCGCACGCGCAGCGCGCGGGGCCGTGACGGGGCGCTGGCGGCTCAAGATGGTGGGTGAGGCGGCGGCGGCGCTGCTCGGGTCGGCGCCGGGCTGAGGAGGGGGGATGTTTGTCTGGTGCCGCCGGACGCGCGCCTTTAATGCTGCGTGGGAGGGCGAAACGCCGCGTTCGTGAGGCGGAGATGCGCGGCCCTGGGACCGCCGGGGCCAGCGGGGCTGCCCCGCCCGGTTCGGCGACTGGGCCGATCGGTGTCTGGCCCCGTCCGAGGCGCGGCGCGGCTGTGGGCAGCTATTGGGTCTTTCTCCGGTTTCTCTCAATCCCCCCAGCCGGGTTCGGGTTCTGGTTCTACGCTAGGAACGCGCGGTTGCGGCCCTGTTCGTGTTCAGCGAGTGCTTTCCCAGGAGGTTTGGTTTAGATCTTAGGCAGAAGCTCTTCCCTGTGAGGGTGCTGAGGCGCTGGCACAGGGTGCCCAGAGAAGCTGTGCCTGCTCCATCCCTGGCAGTGTTCAAGGCCAGGTTGGACACAGGGACTTGGAGCAAGCTGCTCCAGTGGAAGAGATTGGAACTGGATGAGCTTTAAGGTCCCTTCCAACCCATACCACTCTGTGATTCTATGATCATCTTGCAGCTATTCCAACACAAATCATAATTTTATATATATATATAAAAATGGCATTTATTAATTATTTTTTCCCCTTATTTGTGATTGTTTTTAGCATTAATTTTATAAAAGGGAAGGTGGTCTTGCACTCAGAATGTATCTTCTACTTTTCAGAAATTCCATATATATTTTCATGCATGATTTTTGTTTGACAGCTAAATTGCAGCAGTCTGACTAAGCAAATCTAATCATCTAGTTGCAAGCCTATAGCACTGATGTGGGAGGTTGCAGGAGGGTTGGGAAAGATTAGAGGGAGTTCCACTTTTCCCAATATTGTAATCACAGAGGAGTGAAGAGCAAAGACAGAAAACAACTGAAAAGACCATTCAGAAAAGGTAGTACCAAAATGCAGGTGCTTGGCTGTGTAGAACAGTGTAGGTGGTATGTGCCTGATCCATCTTTGTGTGGCTTTCAGGCACAGTATTACAAAGCTTTGGCGGAAGGCAAACAGCAGCTGTGATATTCTCTTGATCTGTGCTTTCTCTGTTTGCAGGCTGAGGTGGAAGAAACACTGAAGCGAATTCAGAGCCAAAAGGGAGTTCAGGGAATCATTGTTGTGAACTCGGAAGGTACGGTGTCATTCTCGGTTTACTGAGATTACAACTAGTTCCAAGTGCGCACTTTTAAGGGCTGCTGATTGTTATACTTGTGTTTAGGTTACATTCTGTCTTTAGTAAAGATATACCTGTAACCAAAAGACAGTAGTGAGGTTACAAGAGAAAACTCAGTTCTCATTTCTGCTTTTCTGCAAGTTCACTTTGTTATTTTAGGAAATAAATACATTAAAAAATTTTGTAAAAGCTTAGAAATATTTGAGTTATGACAGTGTCTGAGGCTGTTCTGTCAAAACCTGTATTAGTAGCACTAAAAGAGCTCCTGACATTGCAGTCTTGCTGCTGTGCATGCCCAGAATGCTGCTGTCTTGGTGGACTTGAGCTGTTTGATGCTTGTGGCCTCATGAGACTTGGTGTCGTTGAAGAGTCCAACAGAGCAGACTCATCCAGAGCACTCTGAATATACCATGAGCAGCCCAACTTCTTAATATTGTATGATTATCAATTTAATTTGAATATTTCCTAGAAATAATCCTTAAAAAAGGTGACAGATAGTGAAATCACCATCCCAGGAAGTGTTCACAAACTGCGCAGATGAGGCCCTCAGGGACATGGTTTAGTGGTGGCCTTGGCAGTACTGAGGTAGAGGTTGGACTTGAAGATCTCAAAGGTCTTTTCCAACCTAGCAGATCCTATGATTCTGTATATGAATATTCTGAAGATCAGATCATTGCATGCTTGTATGCAGCTTGTATCCCTGCTCACTGCTTTTTCATGGTCATGAAATGATGGATTGTGCTGTCCAGGCTGAAGCTGTGCTTATTTGAACATCCACCTGCAGCAGTTTTTCTGCCATGCCATAAATTTGGTAGTTGGCTGCTGCACTCGTCTGACATGAGAGCTGAATTTTGGCTGGCTTTTTGTGGGAAAACATGTTTAATGGGTGACAGAAGTGTAAGGGAGGGAAAGCTCTGGCCAGACAGTGGGTCTGCCCTCTTCGCTGGTGCACAGGGACCTCACGGGACTGCCTCAACTCTTGGGCTAAATGTTGGAGCCTCAGCTTCATAACAATATGATGCAGCAGGTGATGTCCTCTACAGTCAGTGCTGATACCAGCCTGGCTTACTTGAAAATCATTTAACGATGAGGTTCAGGAGCCTTTCTGATAGGAAAAGAAGTTTCCAGTTAGGAGAACAAAATTGAAACGTTTGTATTTCTTCTCCACCCACCCACCCTGGATTTATTTTTGTTACTAGTTATTTATATTTATAAATCTCATAAATAAATGAAAAAGCATCAGTAAAGCACGGATGGTACTAGAGGTAAATAGTTCTTCTCACCTGTGGTTCCAGATCTTAGCCTTTCCACATCTTATTTCTATTCAAGTTCTTCCTCTAAGCCGTTAAAAAGACCACTTCTAATCCGTGTTGTAGGGGCAACATCTGCTAGGATAAATAGCCACCCCAGCTGGACTTGGTGATGCCCAAGGCAGAGTTAGGTCTGGAGTTTTGTCACTGACCTTTCCTGTCCCCTGTTCCTTGCAGGTATTCCTATCAAAAGTACTATGGACAATTCCACAACAATTCAGTACGCAGGCCTCATGCACAGCTTCATCATGAAGGCGAGGAGCACCGTGCGAGACATCGACCCCCAGAATGACCTCACATTCCTGAGGATTCGCTCCAAGAAAAATGAGATCATGGTAGCACCAGGTAAAAGTGAGTGGGGACAAAGGAGGCTTCAGGGAATCCATCAGAATTCTCATGAGGTTGATGCTATCAACGAGAGAAAAGGTCTGCCTGCTGCTCTGTTCATATTGTGTAATCTCTTCTTTACCAAGAAGCTGTTCTGCTTTCTTCAAGGTTGAAACTTATCATTGACCTAAGTTTGGTTTTTTCATGTTTGAATGTGGGAAATTTCCTTGTGTCATCTTGATCAGAGTAGAAAGTGTCAAATAGTTTTTGAGAGCATGTTGCAACCTCTCATGCTTTGTGTCTTTCCTTTACAACACAAGAGCTGTAAAGGAATGTGTTTTGAGAGAAGTTTCAGTTCAGCACTGTAGGCTAAATGATAAAGCAATCCAGTAGATCTTTCCAGATCAGAGAAATGTAATAGAACATATTGTAGGTGTAGAATCATAGAATTGGAATGGTTTGGGTTGGAAAGGAAAGATCATCCAGTTCCAACCCCCTGCCACGAGCAGGGACACCTTCCACTAGAGCAGCTTGCTCCAAGCCCCACCCAACCTGACCTTGAACACTGCCAGGGATGGGGCAGCCACAGCTTCTCTGGGCACCCTGTGCCAGCGCCTCGCAACCATCACAGGGAGGAGCTTCATCCTAATGTCCAATCTCAGTCTCCCCTCTGGCAGGTTCAAGCCATTCCCCTTGGCCTGTCGCTACAGGCCCTTGTCCAAAGCCCCTCTCCAGGTTTCCTGTAGCCCCTTTAGGCGCTGGGAGCTGCTCTAAGGTCTCTCTGGAGCCTTCTCTTCTTCAGGCTGAACAAGCCCAGCTCTCTCAGCCTTTCTCCAGAGCAGAGCTGCTTCAGCCCTCGCAGTGTCTCTGTGGCCTCCTCTGGATTCGCTCGACTCTGAACTCATTTGTATAGTCAGGAGTTGTACAGGTATATCAGCAGCAACCTTTTTGTTTTAATCAGATTACAGAATGGGAAGCAGTGAGTTCACTAATGTGGCAGGAACTCAGCTTTGCTCTTCCATGCTGCGCTGGGTCTGTGGTGGGCTTGTGCTGATGGGAGGCAGAGGAGGAGACTGCAATTGCAATAGGGTGCTCTGTAGGGACTGGCCAGGCAGATGTTAAGGCAGGCTCTGGTGTTTATGCTGAAGCAGGCTTTTTTCATCCTTCATCCTTCATGTGGAGACCAGAGAGGAAGGAGCATTGCTCCAGCAAAAATGTAGCTACAGTCACTGCAGCCCAGCAGCCTGCCTGTGAGATAAAGTCACCATCTTGCACCACTGATTTTGATTCCGTCTCTGCATATGCTGGTTACTGTTATTTCCTGGGCACAAACTGAGTTAAGTTCAATTGCCTTGGGAGCATGCAGTTCTTAAATCTGATGTCTTTTCTCTGTAAGACTCAAAAATAAGTGATCTGACATGCCAGGCCTGTTTTGCTCAGTGAGAATGAATGTCAGAACTTTACAGTTCCCACAGCATACCAGGGAGATACAAAAATATTGAGTTTTACTGTTGCTGTGAAAAAATATCAACAATGAAAGAGTAATTTATTTCTTTTTTTTTTCTCCAGATAAAGACTACTTCCTGATTGTCATCCAGAATCCAACTGAATGATTCCACTGACCTGGTCTGTTTTTTCCCTTTGCCCAACTGTTGTTTGTTTTTTCTTTATTTTTTTATTTAATGGTAAAGAGTAAAGCATTAGTGTGAACTCTGCTGCGCCACTCCAGTAATGTCTGGGAAAACAAAAGTGGGTGGTTTTGTTGTTTACAGACAGAAAAAGTGGCTTTTGTTTTTTTTGTATTGCAAATCACTTTGAGGAGTCGGTGAATTAGAATCAGGCAGTAAAAAATGCAACAGATTCTTTTAGTAGTTAGCAAGATAATGCAATAAAGTTCTAATAATGTTCTAAAAAAGATGATTTTCTCTATGTTCCTGTGCTTCTGTCACCACTATTAGAGATAGGCTTTGACATTATTATTTCCGAATGACTGTAAATATGAAACTTGCCTGTCCTATAGTTCTGTCTTCTCTGTTGACAAGTTATTTTGACACAAAGTATGACCATATCAAATTAAAAAGTGTAATCAGTGGCTTCTGTGTTTTCCTTCTGAAGATTTTCATTATGCTCAGGATTGATCGAGGGTTTCTTCAGAATGTAGAACCTTCCTAGGACTATTTTTACTCATCTGTTGCTTTCTTTAAATAACTATTAGTTGTATATGCAATGTACTCATAATCGCGTTGTATGTTGGAGCGTTTTCCTACCACTTTGTTTCAGGCAGAAGTATTGTGGCTAAGGCCATCAAGACTGCCTATTGGAGCTCTCCTGCTATCACAGTTCAGTAGCCAATTTGATCTGGTATCATCCTTCAGTGGTTTTTTTATTGATGGCCGTTAAGGAGAAAAAACGGTCATCTGGTTCTCCACAATACTAAAGAGGTTATTTTTGTTGCCTCAAAAGAGCTTTGTAATGGCACACAGAGTTCAAGAATTTGTGCAGAATGTCTGCATTCAAGATGTTTGTCACTTGTGTGTCAGACACAGCTCTGGCTTGTACTGAAGAGTCTTAGTGATGTGCAGAACATTGTAGCCCACATTCAGAAATGATGCCTGTTGCCTTGCTCTGCATTTTCCTTGTCCAGACAACTGCTACAGCAGGAGCAGTGCTTGGGGAACTGGATATCCTTCCCCAGTCTTATGTGTCCCACAGAGAAAGGGTGCCTGCAGGTAGTGCAGCTGCCTCCTCACAGATCTGGTCCCAGACTTCTTGTGAAAATGTTTTACTAGCATGAAAAGGAATTTCTCTGCAGGTGCACATGAGCAGAGAGGCACAGCCTGCAGGCATGACATGTACTGTTCAGTTAAAGAAAGTACCTTGACTGAGTAACTGCAGTTTTCCGTTCTTGTGCTGATGAGGGATCACTCCTGAGTCATGTACCTGTCAGCAGGTGTCTAGCTCATGTTTAGCCCTGTTCTTTCAAAATTACAAGCAGTAGTAGGAACATGTGGTGCTGTCCAGTATTACACTGAGGAATAGACTAAGAATTTATGGGTGATCTCAGCAAGCTGGGCATAGTTCAGGTGGCAGGCTGCAGTGCAGTTTTGCCATCTTTAGTACAGATGTCACTTGCACACTTCTGGATTTCAGAGCACAAAGGTGATGGTGTGGGTATGTGCTGACTCAAACCTTTATGTTCAGTGTTAACTTTTATCTGCATTTTCAGACTTGGGTATTAATTAATAGACCATGTCTAATTTTTTTTAGGTAGGTATGACCAGGAAGCAGATAAATGCTTTCTGAGATCTGTAAGGTGGCCAGTCATGCAGCATCAGGGTAGGGTGCTTTATAGTAGTTCAGGTAGCTGAGCTGTCATCCTACCAAGAAGTGACTGACATAAACATCCACCTCCTGGACACAGGAAACCGAGAGAACTCACACAGCATGTGTTCATTGGCCCTGTTATTACTAAGTTTTGGTTTAAGCCATGCCATCAAACCAGTGAATAGGGTCTGAAATCATGCTCTGTGTTTGGAGTAGTCCCTAATAAGTGGCAGCTTATAAAATGCACGTGAGCTGTTCTGACATAATTGAATGCTGTCTTCAAGTAAATGCCCTCTAGCAACCTCAAGCCTCTGGATAACAACGGAACAGCGACGAAAGGCAGAAGAAGAATGTGACTTCAGTCGTCTCTATCTTTTGTTGTTCATAGCCAGAGAAATGCTTCCTTGGAGGTGGTGACCTGCTCCTGTATTTTGGCTTTCCCTGGTAGGTGGCAGTATTACCCTTTTAACAGTGAAGAATTTCTTCAGTACCATGAATTCCTTTGGACAGTTCCTTAAGGATAGCTGGCCTACCAGTGGGTTGGTGTCATACCTGACTCTGGGACAGTGTTGAGGTGTTTGGGTTTTTTAAACAAGCTGTTGAACCACAATCGTGCCCTTTTTCTGCATTGTGTTGAGACTATAAACTTGCAATGATATTACGGAGGTTTTGCTCTGTGATGATCGACTGGGGTTTGGGAGCTGGTTTGGGGGGTTTTATGCTTTATCTTTCAAGGATTGTTAGCAGTCTGACTTGAAATAGGAATGAATAACAGGGTCTTGAAGAAAGTGGTTTTGGAGTCTGGAGGAGCTTGTCAAATCCATCTGGTCAGAGCAGGGCCTTGATTACGCCAAGCTAATGCTACTTTCACACCAGCATTCAAAGTTAATTCAGCATTTTTCTTTTGAAAAAGGGGAAGGGTAGATGAGGCTGAAGAACAACAGCTTCCACATAAATAATTACCATGGAGACAAAGTGGCTTATTTGGATCTGGAGCATCAGAGAGTCTCAGAGATCTGACTGGAAGCAATTCCTCTGTATGTAAGTTGGGATTTCACTGTATGCAAGGAGGATTTCACTTTTCCTGAGGTATCATAAAGAGGGTCAAGAAAGAGATAGGATGAAATTTGACTTCTTGTCCTGTTTGCTGAGACTGGGCCTAGTTACTTCTATGCTAAAATTATTGTCTAATTGAGAAAGAGCAGAAAAATAAGCATTATAGTTCTTTTTTCTAGCCAGAAATCATGACAAAGTGGTTCAAAGGAGGACGTGAATAACCTTTG
This sequence comes from Neopsephotus bourkii, assembly GCF_033783945.1. Taxonomy (NCBI): domain Eukaryota; kingdom Metazoa; phylum Chordata; class Aves; order Psittaciformes; family Psittacidae; genus Neopsephotus; species Neopsephotus bourkii. The sequence goes on from NW_026902137.1 coordinate 1,606,292, forward strand.
TGATCTGTGCCTTACTGCTGCTTTGTGTTGTGGTTGGAGACTGGCCTAATTGGAGAAGCCTGTTGGGATGGATTCCTCTCTGAAGGCAGAGGAGGCATCTGCTGCTGAGATGTGGAAACCAATCCCTAATGCATTAACGAGCTCATGGTTGAGGAATGGATCTGAGCTGTGAACAGCAGCACTTGAGGCCCAAGGACATGCTCTCTTGTGCTGATTCTGCTCCGAGGTAAGGCTCTGGCAGAGGAATGAAGGTGATAACATTCACACTGCGAGAGCTAGGCCTGTAGAAACTCATCTGTGGATCTGAGAGCAGCTCTTTTAAGCTGCTTCAGCTTGTGTTTGCTGCAGCACCCTCCTAAGCAACCCTGTCTGCCTGAGGTGGCTGAGCTCTGTGCAGCACTCCACCAACAGGGTATTTATGTTTGATCTTGTCTAAACACTGTTATGTATAGCTACACCTTTAGGGGATGAAAGTCTGGCATAGTTACACAATATAGGCTTGCCTTATGTTGGTGGAGCTAGAGCAGCTCCTTGAACCAGAATGATGTGTAGGAAGAGCTGTGGCAGCTCGGTTGTGCAGGGGCAGCGAGCCTGAGCATCAGCACCATTTCTGTTGACAAAAATATACTTCCTTTACCAGGACTGCAGGATTCCTTCAGGGAGATTTCCCTCCGCTTAGCAAGCACCTAGAGGTACTTATTATCAGTGGTGTTTACCCTGTAGGAATGCTGTCATGCGTAAACCTGGTTGTTGATCACGGGTCATGTTAGGACAGCTTGCTGCTGCTAGGTTGATGTGGCTGGTTTCTGCTATCTTCTCAAAACCTTTGACTGATTCAGGGGTTTTTTGATAGAAAGTGCACCTCCTTAAATAAGAAGTTTTGCCAACAACATCATCAGGAACAGGCACAAAGAGGTATTAGCATGTGCAAGAATTTTCAGGAAGGCAGCTGAAAGAAGGAGTGTATAAATCACACTCTGCCATATTAGAAGCAGAACTTCCTTGATCCATGCCCCATTTTTGTAAGTACATTAATGTGTTCTGGAAGCTCCAGAGCTTCCATGAACCAGAGTCTTTTCTCCTGTTCCAGGTGTGTGAATAATCTGTGGAATCATGATCCCAGTCCTGCAGTGTGGTCAGTCTGCGTGGATAAAATCAGGGATCAAATCACTAAATTATAAGTTCCTCATGCCTCTCATCAGAAAGGGGTTCACACTTAATAAAACTGCCTTGCCTGAGGATGCAGTCTGTAAAGTTGACCACCTTGCCATGCCTCATTCAACATTACTGCTTTCCCTTACGTGTTTTCTGATTAAAAGGACCTGTATTGGAAACATCTCTACTTGTATCTTAATTATAAAAGTGACTCTGAAGAGTCTTCCATACACATCTGTGTTTGTTTAACTACTGCTACTGCCTGGTCAAGGAAAATCCATGATGTTAGCCATGAAAGTAATGCTTCCTTTCTTGGAGAGCTCTAAGAGGAGAAAAGAATTTGATTATACTTAAACCTATTTTGAATTGGTGACATTTTCAATAATTGCAGCAGTTTTTAACAGATGCTTTTTTTTTTTTACTGAGGCTGTACTTAATCCTTTATTCTGCATTCACTTGTGTTTTGTACTAGTTCACTGTAAGCAGTGAAACACTGTTGGCAGAACACAGCTTTGGTTGCAGTGTACCTACATTGAGGAGGGATGTTAAACACTGTTCTCCATGGAATGCTGACATTCCGTGTGTTTTTGGTTCCATGTGGTTTTGATTCATTTGTTCAGAAATAGCCTGCCCTGTTTGTAGTCTTTAAAATACTCTGCATAAATGCAGCTCTGAATGCAGAAAACGAGACTCGTTAGTTGGGAAATTATGTAGGCAGCCATGGGAATTGCAGGTATCCAGTGACCCCGCTGGGATCGGTTTGTGTCTGGCTTCGTGCACTGTAGAAGCTCAGAACTGGGCCCGTGGTCTGTGCTCTCGGACACATGTGGACCCTTCCTCGTAGTGCCGGCGGTTGCGCTGGAACGCCGGAGCCGGGATCTCCAGAAGCAGCAGCCACCATGCGCTGGAGCCTCGACACCTCCATCCTTTGGGCACCTCCGACGGCGGCAGCCCGGGGCTAGCGTGGAGCAAGGTTGGAGGTCAGCTGCTGCTCGGGTCAGCTCGGGCAGAATCGCGCTGCCACCGGTACCCCCGGAGCGCTCCCGGTGCTACCGCGTTCCCGCACAGCGGGAGGGGGCGGGCGGGGCTCTTCCTTCCCCGACGTGAGCCGAGCCAAGCCCCGCCCCTCCGGGCGTGCCGCGGTGACGTCAGTGACCCACTCCGCCGCAGCGCCCTCGCAGGCCGCGCCGCCACAGGAGCCGCTCGCCGGCCCCGCCGCCCTGGCCGCCATGCCGTCGGACCGGCCCTTCAAGCAGCGCCGCACCTTCGGTGAGCCGGGCTGGGGGGAGGCTGGGGAGTCCCCGTGGGGCCGGGGGCTTGGCCTCCGCCGGGCTCCGCGGAAAGGGGCGGGCGGTGCCGGGGCCGCCGCGCGGTGATGTCATCCCTGCCGCTGGTCTTCGGGGGGCGGGCGTGGGAGCTGGCGGAAGGGCCGGGGGGGTGTCGAGACCCCCAAATGTACCGAGCCCCTAGCGCGGGCAGCGCTGAGCCCTGCCGGGGTTACTGGGTACTGGAGCCCAGGTTCGGTCGCTCCCCCTCGATAAGCTCCGTTTTTGCAAAGCACAGGATAACAAAACGGGCCAGATGAGCACGGGGGGGGGGCTGCTGGAGAACCCGAGTGTGGTTGCTGAGCTGTCACCCTCCTGTGTCTTGTCTTGTGTATGCATCCACCCGAGCAACTGGGGCGACTGGGGTGGGGTGTCGGCTACAAGGAGCTCTGAAGTCTGCAGGGCGAGGGTAGGAGTCAGGAGGTACATATTTTTAGATCTAGGTGGTATTTAAGGCCACTTCCAGCCCAAACCTTCTGCGATTCTTGTTTCACTCCTGCCCTAGGTCCAGTCTTTACACTTTGGACTGTCAGAGCATGATGACCTCTTCAAAAATTACCTTCCCCCCCCATCTCCTTAAGCTTAGAGTAGTTACTGTTTCAAGAATTTGATACACCCTCTCTAGTTGTTCTTGACGCCGAAAGAATTAATGCTCCCGTCACACCCATCCCTTTGTTAAAGTGCATGGTGGGGAAACTCAAAATGAAAACTCAAACCGACAAGACGGTGACTACATAAGTTCCTAGATTGGACTGCCAGATCCAATAATGAAATCAGATGAAACATCAACTGCTGTTTTGCCTGACCTTTGCCAGCTGGCATTGGGAAAGGTCCATGTTTCTGGCAAGTTACATCCCAAGGGGGCTATTGGTTGAGCTTTACTGCCTGAATAATGCTGAAATCGGTGTATTCATGCCAGATAAGACCTTGATTTGTGTCAGATGCTGTCCAAAGGCAGGTGAGGGTGTGCTTCCTATGTTAGCTTTAAAACTGGAGCTTTTTTCCTGCTGATCCAACCCCTCATTGCTCTCTTGGAAACTGTAAATATTTGGTAATTTATTGGCACAACCTTCCAGGCCTTGGATGCTTACACAGCCTTCTCCTGCCACAGCGACTGAGCCAAGGGAATGTGCACAAACAAGGGAAGTCTGGGTACCCTGGGACGCTTGTTTGGACCCTGCTTTGTTCTCTTGAGCTATGTATTAAAAGAACTAGAGTCCTAGTAAGTAGTTAGTGACCCTTAGTAACTATCTGCTGTTAAACTGGTGAGAATCAACTTACTGTGGTCAGGAGGAACCTGGTTTGTCTTTGCAGGCTGCTCTGGCTTCATATGAGCCAGAAGGAAAACAAAATCCGAGGCTCCGAGTAGTTGAAAGAAAGCAGGATTAAAATAGCCTGGGAGGGAAGGAGGGGGTGAGGGAGTTTGGTGCCGGCAACTGCAAGTGCTCCTTGTTTCTGTGTACTTTCCTCTGCCCTTTTGCTCTCTCAGCTGACTGGTCTGCAGAGCTCAGCCAGGAGGAGGGGGAGGAGGAGGAGGCCTGGCAGCCCACACTTGCTTTGGGTCAGGGCTGGAGTTGCTCAGTTGGAGAAAGTAAATACAGCTTGTTTTTGTCTTCAAATCATTACACAACAGGAGCAGGAAGTGATTGTTTACGATGCAGTTGGAGAGGGCTGATGGAAAACAGCAGCAGTGACGCTGTACCCTCAGCAGGGCTTGATTTTTAAGGCTTCAAAACTTTACAGAAGTGGAGTGGTTCTAAAAACAACCAGACAAAAGGCAGAGTCAGCAATGTGGCTGTTTACAAAACGCACCCAGGCTCCAGGTTCACAGCAAGAGGCTTGCTTAGGTCTTGTTCTGCCACCCCATGCTTAAGATTTTACTTTCCTCAGTGCATGTTTTCCCCCATTTTGTATTTTTGGGGTTTCTTTTCCCATTTTCTCCTTCTGCTTGTTCATCTGCTTTGCCTTGGGTATATCCTGAATAAAATTCATCATTGAGGATGTGAAAAAGGGACTGGCTGGGAAACACCAGGGCTTTGAGCCAGAGTTGACCTCTCCTGTGATTTGGACTGCTGTTAGTGGTGACAGGGTGATGCTCTGTGACCTGGTTCTGTCTTTGGCATGTCTCTGGCAGAGCATGTTTGGTCTGGGTACATGGGGGTAAAATCTAACAGTAACCCTCTGCATTCATGTGGTGAGCCTGGCTATAGCCACTGAGGTGGCTGTCTTCTGTGTAGTCAGATCCTTCATAGGAGCCCAGAACAATTCCCAGAACAAAGCTGTGGTTTGTGTCAGAGGAACAGGGTGTCCTGGCTGCAGCGATCATGCAGCAGCCTGACAACACCATTGTGCTTCCTGTAAAGACATGAGTCCTCAGGAGTGTTGGGCAGTGCTCACACCTCCCACTGCTCTTGAAGGGATTGTTTTGAATTGGCTGTTCCCTGTTGCAAGGCTGACAAGAGGCTTCAAGCTTTCTTTTCAGCACAGTGCTCAGCCAGTGTGACAGCCATAGACCTTAAACCTAGACCAGTCGGCTCACTGAGTGCCAGCTGGCCTCGTGCCCCAGCATCCTGCTGAAATGGAGGCACTTGCAGTGAGACACATACGCTGTGTCCTGTTGGGCAGCTGGAGCCCTTGGCTAGGTGACAAACTTAGAGGTTTAACCTTAGCCTCTCTGGGCTGAGTATTCTCATCCCAGGCTCAGCACTCTGGGAGATCTGCCTTTAGTTCTGGGAAGCCACCTCTCTGTAGAGGAAAGGCAGCAGTAGATGATGGCAGTGTGTGGAGCTGAATTCTCCTCTTGGCTTTGGGGAAGAGTGTTGCCTTCTCTGGGAACGCACCTTAGCGTAAGCTATGTTTATGAGTTGAAAGACCAGCAGTGGATGAGTTGTCACGTCTCACACACCATCCTGTGCTTGTCATAACAGCTTTGCTTGTTGGTGGCTTGGAAAAGTGTCCTCATGTGAGGTTGGTTAATCAGTCAGTTTGTCCTCAGACTGTGCTTGCAGCAGTCATGCTCTAGCAGTCGTGCTTTAGGAGCTGGGCTTCCTTGAAGTGAGGCTGCTGCTGCAAGTTGATGCTTAGCTGCCTGTCTTGTATTAATTACTGAGAACATTCTGTGACGTGTTTTGATGTGTGGTTAATTATCAGTGTTGAAGAAAATGCTGGTATGAGAAAAACTGAACAAACATCCAGAGCTAATGCCAGCTAGACATGGAGACCACAGATACTGGGGATTTTAATTATTATTCTTTTATATAACAAAACTGACTGGCAGCCAGGATAATAAAACCTGCGTGTCCTTTGCTTTTACTTAATTCTTTCTTCACTACAAGAACTTCAGATGTCCCCTTGAGCCAGGAAGGTGGAGACTGATGAATCTGGAGTCTTGCTGCTGTCATCAGGTAGCCATGAACCACAGACAAGTCACCTCCATTGGCTTCTGTGTTCCTTCCTTGGCAAGACCCAGAGTCCCCTGGAAGATGTCACCCTCTTGGGTGACGTTCTGTGGTTGACTTGCAGTGCATAAAGACTCTTGACTCTGGTCCTGCAGTCGTTTGTTGCCTTTTGTCTTCAGAAGGCACTTTGGAAATAGGCTGTGAGAGACAATAAAGGAGTAAGTTCAAGACTCTTGTGTCTGGCACATCTCTCCAAATAGACTCTGCAAATCTGTGCATGTCCAGGCCTGTTTGTGCACAAATAGCAATGTCCTGGGCTGTGCGAGCTCTCTTTGTGCATGCACATGTGTTCTGCATTAAAACACAGTTCTGTCAGGAGTGCCACTTCTTTGAGCAATGTGAAGTGTTGTGAGTAGTTCTGAGAAATTTGAGTGCACCCCTCCTGTCTTAGAGGCTTATAATTGCAAAAGGTTGTCAAGACAGAAGAAAAGGTCAACCAAAAGCTAGAGGGAAGCCCTGAGGACAATCTCTAGAGGCTCATGCAGAGGGAACTTGCTGTTCTTTTTCCAAGGCTAGTGAACTGTGATTAAACACTGAGCAAAATAAACCCATTCCTTATCTGGAACTCTGATGTAAGTACTCAGTATGCCATCCAAACATGGCACAGAAAATACTGCCCATTTGCCTCCCATGCTTGGGAGGTGTAGTGAGTTGAAAGCCCTGTTTAAAGCTGTTAGAATGCTGGAGGCCCACTGCTCATCCTGCATGGCCCCTGGCAGGGGTGACATGGAACTGTGCATCCAGAGAGCACGTGTCTTAACATGAATTTAGACTTCATGGTTGTTGTGCAGGTCTGCTTGGTCACGAGCTGAGCCCTTATCATGGATTTGCTGGGTACAAATACTCCTTCCTGGAGTCAGGTTCAATTATATTCAGATATATTTTGAAACTGAAAAAAAAAAAAAGGTGGTTCCTGTTTGTCTTTTAAAATCCATTGTCAAGCAGCCAGGAAGATTGGGATACACAAATAACCAGAGTGCTGAGATCCCTCTGCACTCTCAGGGCTCTAGGAGCTGGGTATTCAGAAATCCTGCCAGACATGAAACATCTTGTAATGAAGTTGTAACAACAAAAGGGATAGTCCTGCGGACCTCATTAGTTGCTCCATGTTCATGTTCATACCTTCCTGTGACAGCAGAGCACCAGACTCTATCTTACACCACGTTGCAGAGACACACTTTGTATCAGACACCAAGTTCAAACCAGTGCAGTTTTGGTCCCAGGTCATTCATCCTGTCCAGAGCCCTCTCTTCTTTGCAGACAGAAGAACTAAAATACAACCAGTGATCAGAATCACAGTCAGGTTTCTGCACTGCTGCTGGCCTATGTAGCCTGAGACAACAGCCTTGTCTTAGCAGCAAGGACAGCCTTCACAGGATACAGCAGGCCTCCCGAGCTCTGCCCTCCTTTCCTGGATGTGGAGTCTCCTCTTTTTCCTCCTGCAGTGCCCCAGGCCTGCGAACCAGCCCTCCAGCACTGGGCAAGGACAGGTCAGGTCAGCTGTGGTGTGAGCCATGGACACATACACAGGGTGCACTTCCTGGTGGTGAGAGGTGTCGGCCTTAGGGTGGTGTGACACCACAAAAATATTTATGGATGTGCATCTGGAATTACTTGCATAACTTCCCCGTGCCTTTAGCAGTTGCCAGCTCATCCCAGACATGCCCTGATTTCAAACCATCCAGTTCCTCCTCACAGAAACTCCTGGAGAGAGGACCAGGTTCCAGCAGCCCTCTGCCCTGGGACAGACCACAGCAGCTTCTTGAAGAACCATGTTCATTTTTGCGTCTGCTTCAGATCTGAGGTGGATCCACCCCTAAGCTGGCTGCCAGTGTCTTGTGGAGGGCAGTGAGAAAGCAAGAGGGCTGGCAGCCTACTGCCAGTGGCAGGGATATCTGCACACTCCCTTCATGCCATGGAGGGCTGGACCAGGAGTCGTGGGATGTGGGACCACAGGGAGAGGCAGTAGCTGACTTGGTGAATTTCTGCTCTTTGCTTTCCACACACAGCTCTAGCTCAACTCAGGAGCTGTTGACCCGGTAGTACACTGATGACGTTTCCAGGTGGTGTTTTTTGTTCATGGTGTTTTCTTAACAGTATTCCTTTTGGTCACAGGCAACAGGGCTAGTTGTAGAGTCCGTCTGCTGCCCCAGGGCAGTACCAATGTTTGTCCAGTGTCACCTGAAAAATGCTATCCATCACACAACTGCATTGCTGGAGAACTTGCCATGTGTTTTCCTTCTGTTCCACCATCTGTACTTTTTGTCTGATTAAACTGCTTTGCATCCAGGGCTGTCCTTGTGTCCTGTGTCTGCACAGCACCCAGCACAGCACTCTCCCATAGCACGCGTTACTAGACACTGCTGATAAAATGGTTCATGTTTGGAAAGTCTGGCTTAAAATTTTCTGCTGTTCTTCACTGCCATAACCAGCCCATCCCTCATTGCCATGGGATACACGGTGTGCCCACGTCTTTGGGAGAACAGCTTGGGAAGGACCTCAGTTAAGAAAAACAGCTGAGATTCTGGTGTTTTGGGCAATTTGCAAGCTTTGCTGTGGGTACTTAACAGTTGAAACAGCAGTTGGAGGAGAAACAGGCAATTTCTGTGGCATATGTAATGCTACAAAAATACTCCTGTCTTTCAAAGGCCCCAGCAGCAAATTTTTGCTAGGAATAACTAACGGAAAGGGTGTGGTTTTTATCTTGCTGCCATCTTGAGCTTTCACATCCCGGCATGGGGAGAAGCCCAGCTTCCCTCGCAGCAGATGTGGAGCAGGCACGGTGCTGTTCCCTCTGTGTGCAGGTCAGGAATCTTGCCTCAGCTCCTCTGTCCCATCCTGCTTGGAGGCCCTGAGCTGCTGCAATCAGGTGCTTAGCAAGGAAGGGCCAAAGAAAAAAATGCAGATAAGGACTGGGTTGTACAAACAGTTGTGGGTCCCTTCAGGGCTTAGGATTGACTGTGGCCAGGTGCTACAGGAAAGGGGAAAGTCTTAACCTCAAATAGCACAGTTGTAATGTGGGAGCAACCTGCCTGCAGTGCTGTACGTGGCATGAGCCTGGGTGCCAGGCTGGCATCTCCACCATGTCTTTCTTGAGACCCCTTTAATGGTTTTCTCTTTATTCCTATGACTTAGGCTACAGATACACGAAATTAAAGGTGGCATTTATAGCCATTCTTTGCTACTTGATGTTGAAGATGCTGACATGAGACAAAGGATCAACCTCTAGCTCCCACTCCCAGCTGAGGAGGTTGTGGGTGACCATCACCTGCTTCTTGCAGGAGATCTCTAGCACCTGAACTGTGGTGTGCATGGGAATTACCCTTGTGCAGTGTTTGAGGCAGGACAGATTCTCTTGATTCCCAAGCCTGTCTGGTTGGACCTCAAACCAAAGGTTGGAGGATGGGACTGAGTGCACTCCTTAGCAGAACTTCCAATGGCCTGGAAACTTCTGCCTGGATCTTGGGGTATCTGAACAGCTTAGGTGGGGTTGATGCCAGCTGCCTTCAAGAATGAAGTTTCTGAAATAGGCATCCCCTGGGCAGAGGAAGAAGAGCTTAGGTGCTTGTAGCTGCAATCACAAGTACCTGCTGAAGGGATCCTGCAGCCCTTTGAGTAAAGCAGCACCAGCTGTCATTACCTTGTGGTAACCTGCAGATCAGCCCCTTCACACAGGGAGGGCAAAAACTCTGCACACATCTGACCTGAGGGACCAGGTCCTGGGCACATGGCAGGTCTTAAAGAGTGGGTCAGGGGACCGTATGTCAGACTTGAGGCTGGTTGAGAGCTTTGTCACTCGTGGCTGCTGCCCTTGATTCCTGCTGAGCACAGAGGCAGCGAGACCTGGAAGAAACCCTTGAGCTGGAGTTGGTGGTGCTTCCAGGGAGCAAGGTGGGGTATCAGGCTGCCTTCTGGTGCATGCAGCTGAGACCACTTGGGTGCTCTGAGGTTATGTATATCACTAGCCATCGTAACATGCAAAGGCTGGCAACTTATCTTCAGCAAATTGCTTCTCAGACCTTTCTCATGCACAGAAAGTTCTGTGACCCTACAGGGAAATGCATGATGTCTGGGGAGCTCATCCACATGGCCATCTTACCAGATAGCCAGAGGCCAGGTGGCCATCTTACCAGATATGCCACAGGATAGGGTGGATACTGAAGCATGGACTCTCCAGCCATGAGGACACAGCTTTCTGCAGGCTCTGTTAATACCCAGCAAGCCTGAGCCTAAAGAGCTTATGCTGGTAAGGGTTGTCTGCTCGTGCTCTGGATCTCCAGCCTTTCAGATGCTGTCCTATGCATTGGTTGCTTGTGTGCTTGATGCTTTCTGTCACTCTGTCCTTCAGCCATTGCTGTACCAGTGTCACATGCAATGCTGATTGCTGCCTAACTCCTTGCTGATTTTGGACCTCAGGGGAAAACGGCCTGGACAAGGATAAATCTGGGTGCTCTGGAGCACTGGATATGGTGAAAAGGAAACATGGGGAACTGCATCTTCAGTCACAAAACCCCAAACAAAAATGCCTGAATTTTCCATCAAATCCAAATAATCTTGCTTTGTCTTGCTAGCCCATGGAGTCCTACAGTAGAAAAGTTTGGCAATTCCTAGCAGAAAAAAGATAATTAAGTACTTAAAAGCCTCTGTGATCCAGTGACTTTATAGTTGTGTCCCAAAAGGACTCCAGTCTGTTCCCAAAGTAGCATCTAACCAATTTCAATTTATAAGAAATAGGATTTTAGCAAATGGTTAGAGAAGAAATGCTTAATGTTTGTGGGGAAAAAACACACTCAAACACATGCACTTATCCTGCCCTATCCTGGTAGGTTGTGAGGAACTGGGGCTGTGTGAAGCAGTTCAGGGGGGTCAGGCTTGAAGAGGGTGCTGTGCCAGTGACAGGAGGATCCCATCACAGATCCTGCAAGACCCAGATCTTGCATTTCTAGGTGGTCCTTAGTTGTTGGCCTTCACCCCTGGCTTTACCTGCTGTGATCCATGAAACTGCTTCCCCAGGGTGCTTCAGATGAGCTGTGAAGCACTTCCCAGGGTAATGGTAATGCAAAGGAGGAGCATAGGTCTGTAGTGTCGCAGGAACAGCACACACAGACATAGCTGGTCCTGGCAGGGTTTTGTCCTCTTTCCTGCTGCTTTGGGTTGTGGTAAGTGGAGGGCCCTCTGATAAAACAATTAGGGGGGCATTTGAATTTCTCCTGTGAGCTCAAAGAGCATACAGGCTTTTAGGTGCTGGCTGTTGTGTGTGTCAGACATGAACTCTGGAGGAAAATGGGTTGGGAAGTGTAAGAGCAACTGCAGGAAAAAAGATCTTTTAGTACCTGGGTCATCTCCTTGCTTAAGTTTTATTTCCTGTTTCCACAACAGGTCTAGAAGTACTTTCTGTCAGGCCAGTAGCTGTTGTAGGTCTGTGATAGTGAAGGAGCCCTCCTTGGCAAGGTGTATCTCTTTTGGACTGAGGCATTGTGCCAGACAGTGCTTGGAAGTGTACAAAGGGCAGAAGGAAATGGCTAAAACCCAGTCCCAGTTAAGAGACTCCGTTCCTCTGGGGAAGCAGCCAGGAGACACAAGGAGCCTGAACTTCCAGAGCTGAGCCCCTAAAGCTGTGCTGCTGCCCAGCACTGAGCTGCATTCACTTAAGGCAGATGTAAGAATACAGTTTTGTTATCCTTATGGGCTCACTTCAGTCATTTGGTTTCCATGTGTGTTGCCCAGTTTTACTGGGCAGGGTAGTATGTCCCTGCCTTGGGAGGTGACTGGGGTGGCAGGAAGCCATTAAGGTCTGATCACTGAAGCTGACATCTCCTGAGCATCTCCCTGCTGCAGACTGGTCAGAAAAGGCCTGATGAGCAGAATGTGCATTTCTTTAGCAGTGTTGCTCTTTGTGTGTGGTTTGCAGGGTGGTTACCCTGGGTTTGCCTGAGCTTGCACAGCCATGTGTTTCTAACTCTGCTTCTTCACTTCTTTCTCTCCAGCGGATCGTTGTAAAGAAGTGCAGCAGATCCGAGAGCAGCATCCCAACAAAATCCCGGTAAGTTGTTCCCACTGTTCTGTGTTAGCCTTTGTTCTCATCACCCCTCTGTGCTGCTGCTGGATTGCCTCCACCAGCCAGCCACAGAGGTTACAAAGACTTGTTCCACAGAATCAATACGGGATGCTCTGTAAGCCTCCCATGCCTGGTGCATGCCAGCTGCATTCTGAGCAATGCAAAGTGCAGCCTTTCTCCTACGCTTCACACCTGCCCTAGAGGCAAGGAGCTGAGCTGATCTCAAATCTCCTTCCAAGCTAATACAGCTTTGTGTGGGTTGGGTTTTGTTTGTTTTCTGTAGTAGCTACTTGGCTTTTCCTGGATAACCTGGTAAGGATTTGTCTGCATCTGCCCAGAGAAAGATGTATGAGATGATCTTTGCTATACTGAAAGCAGAGACCCTGGTGGAGTAATTCACACCACAACCAAATGGTCACACACCTTCCGTACTTTCCCATTATCTGTTATTGACATTTGCTCCATGAAGACTCCATGAATTGACTCCAGTTCTTCCTGTCCATGTCAGACGTAATATGCTGTCTTGTTCTTTGGCTGTGAGTGTGCTTGTGATGTCCTAGCTAAGTATTAATATTTGTTTCTCTTCCTGAGAAGATGAAGAACTTTGTGAAATAATACACTTGGGAATTGCTTGAGTTAGTATTTGCAATATCATATCACATGTGACCAGAAAGTGGGATATGTCCCTAATTCAGCTCCCTTGGCATTGGATTAGAATTGCATACAATCAATATTTAGCCTTCAAGGCTTAATGTCTAAAACTACTCTTGGCACATACTAGTCCATTCCTGTTTTTCTTTTGATTCTAGCACAGTATCTTCTAGCAAAAAGAATTCTTTCTCTTCCTTCTTTTCCATGTGCTGTCAGCTCAGCAGACCTGACCTTTGCAGCACAGTGAATACCAGTATGCCATATCATCTGCACACTTACTGATCACTGCTTTTAACATGGATTTCATGGCATCAGTCTAGATCTGCATTTCTCTGGAGTTGTGGCAGAGCTAATTACAATGCCTTAAGTTCTAGCAATGAAGACAGGCTAGAAATAAGTTGTACATAAACTATACACACATGTATCAAGTGCCTCTACACAAATGTGTATTGGCTGGAAAATGAACAGGAGGAGCCAGAGCTCTGCATCTGCATGCAGAATTTTACCAGCCTGGCTGAACCATGGTGGGAGACTGAGCTGGACTGCTCTTTGTGTTGGGGTCAACCACCACATGCCCTAGGAGAAGGCTTCTGTGTCATCAGGGTCCATCCACTGGTGTGGCTGGCTGGGGAGCTCTGTGTGTGTGTGTGTGTAGGATTAGCCATGGCAGAGAACTGAGCACTCCCAGTAACCTCTTTGTTCAGTGGCCCTGAGGGCTCCAGCTGTGTTTGTGTCACTGGTACCTCTAAAGGCCTGGTCTCAGGTAGACCCTGACATCAAGTTTGATGCCATCTCTTCTCTTTTACATAGCAAAGTTCCTGCGAGCCCACTGTATGCTGCTTTCAGTGCTTGGGCTGAGCAAAGCCTTATGCTGCAATATGGTGCAGGGCATAGCTGTGGGTCTGAGCAGCTCAGTGCAGCAACTTGGCTGTAGGAGGTCTTGGTTCAAGGAGGCACTTGGAATTGGCAAAAGGGTTTGAGCTCACAGCTCAGAGGCAGCTGGGGAGAAGATGGCCCAGGTCACACCCTTACTGCTGCCGTCATCCTGCATCTCCAGTTTCCACTCAGAACCCTTTCTGCTGTGACAGAGGGCCAGGGTGATTTGCAGTGTGCATGGCCTGGCTTTGTGCCCAGGGAAGGGCATCTCTGTCCTGTCTCCAGAGCAGGCTGAGGAAGGGCTGTGCCACATACACATGTGTTGGGAGAGAGCTGGTGGGACAGCCTTCTCTGGGCTCCTGCGAGGGGCTGTTCTGGGGAGCTGTCAGACCCAGTGTCCAGGGCTGACATGACCAGAGCACCTTTTGGACAGGGTTACTGTCGATATTGCCATTAAAGGACCTTCACCCTGCTCAGCTGGAGGGGGACAGGATGAAACTATTGGTGCTCTCTGTGGTTGTGTGAGCACTCTGCACATCTGTGGTGATCTCTCTGGCTGGCCATGTGTATGTATGTGTTACACACATGCATTTACATGCATGGGCCTACTGGGAATACATTCTGTGCCTTGCTGCTGGTTGAACCTGGGGGCATGGAGCGCTGGCAGCCTTTCCTCTCTTAGGCTGCTAGATCTAGCCCCATTCCCTACCAAAATCATTTTCTACCTCTTCAGACTGGCTCCAGAACAGGGGTTCAGTTTATAAATGCTGCTGAAGCCCCCTCTGCATTGGGATCAGCACTGAAGGCTCTGCCCTGAGCCTTTGCACTGGTGCCCAGCTCGTTATTTCTGCAGAGACCTGTGGTGGGGTCTCACCACACCAAGAGCAGTGTCCCACACAGAATGACCCTTTCGCATGAGGCAGCAGCTTGGAACACGAAGCAGGAGGAGAGGTGGCTTTGTATATAAGCCCTATGGCCACAGGGATGTAATATTAGCATTTGATCATGCATTTCCCTCCAAGCTGGACAAGAACGTTTTGTCCATTGGCCACCTGTTCCCGTAGCTAGTTACCCAAATAGCAGCTCATGTTCTTGGAAACAGAAACTCCTGGAGCTATTTTACATGAGAGGCCCTCTGTCTGCTCAGGACACAAGGCAGCTGCTGCTTTAACAGCCAGGACATCCTTCTTGGCCCATTCTTGGACTAATTGAGAGGCTTTCCTTTGTGGATGGACCTGGCTGGTAATGAGAGATGGCTGCTTCTGTTCCTGCTAGATGCAAGTGAGAAGTGAGGCATAGCCCCACTGTACAGGGCCCTCTCTGCATGGAAGGGTTGCTGCAGAGCTGCCCTTTTGTGCCTCTGTTTCTCAGTGGCCAGAGCAGCATCCATGTATGTGGCTGCTGTGAGTGTCCAGCCCCTTGGGACTGTTCATCCCCTTACAGCCAAAATACTCATATGTCCAAGCAAGACAAATGAAATACAATAGAGTGGTTTTGCTTCTTTGTCTTTACCCTTCTTGTGCAGGGAGGAAGGGATGTTAGCAGGTTGGTGAGGGGCATCCTGATGCATGCTATAATCTGTGGCAGAAAATCATTCTTTCATCAGCTCCCTGTCTCGCACAGGGGCTGAAGGAGCAGTACTTGGCTTTCCCTGGTCTTTTTCTCTGGCGTTCTTGCTCAGTATCAAGAGGAGACGTGTCCAATGTGAGAATACATCGGTGGACTCCTGGGTGCTTTCATCTGCTCCTTGCCTGGCCCTCGGGCTCCTGGGTTCCCTTTGCGTGTGCTTTGTCCGGTTAGTCTCCTCAGAGGCTCTGGGTGCAGAGCTCGCACCCAGGTGCCTCACAGCCCCCCCTAACCCAGCAGCTGACTGCGGTGTAGCTGTGCCCATCCCAGCGCTCCAGGGAGCTCCTCAGGCATTCCCAGCTCACCGGTGGTACCACAGCATCCCAGTCAGTGTCTGGTTTGGCGTTGGTGTGGACAGGCAGCAGGAGTTACGCTGCCGCTGCTGGTAGAGCCTGGTGTGTGTCAACAGATGATTGATTAATGGAAAGGGAAATCGGTGTTCTCAGAGGTTCTCCTGATCCTTTCGGCTCCACAGAGCCATCTTCTGGGGATCCTGGTCCCCGCATGCTGCTCCGTCCCTCATTGTCCGAAGGCATTTGCAGTCTCCCACGTATTTTTGGAAGAGACCTGGGAAGATGATTTGTAGAACTCCTTATAGTGAAAAATAATGTTGAGTCTCAACTCCGAGAGGACAATGAACTGTCTGTCTGTGGAGAAAATAAGTAGGTATTGGAGAGATGTGAGTCAGAGTATCACTGTAATGGAATGGATTGAGCTTTATAATTGATACCATTACTTATTTTAACTGCCTGCCACCTTATTCCTTGGAATAAAAATAGGACATTTCCAAGCTGGTTTAGAATGGCAATTGTAGCTGCCAGCAGACTCCTTAACACAAGAAATTCATTAATCAATCATAGTAGCAGAACTGAACAGAAACCATTGTTTAGCCCTTTCAGAATGTGGTAAGAGCTTTCCCAGGCAAGACCTCCTATAGGGGAGGACAGGCTGGGCTCTCCCCATGGTGGCACTGTGCTGATGTGCCCTGGAAGCTCACCACACAGTTCATCTCTTGTGGAGTCCATGAGTCTGCACACTGGAGTGTTATTGAAGTAAGGAACGGGACTGGCAAAATCCAAAGTGTCCCTTTCTGAAGGAAAGCCTTGGGTGGCTTCACAGTGATTTCTAAAAACTGTAAATATTATAAGCTATTATAACAAATGTTATAAACTAAAACCTCAGAATATTCTTTGGGAATATCCACAGCTCTTCCTGAGCAAGCCGGTTGATGTTGAACAGCAGCAGCCCAGAGCTGTGGTTGAAAAGGGAAGGAAAATGCCTCCATCTGTGCACCATGAGTTCAGTCCTTAGCTTAAGCCAGCAAAACTTACGGTTTTGGTTAGTCTGGAAGTGATGCTAAAATAAACCTCACTCCTCTGCTGTATCTCCTGCATGTCAGGGAGGTAGCTCAATCAATCCACTAATACCAACTGTTTCTCAGGCAGCCAGTGCAATTGGTGTTTTAATTCACTTATCTTGGATGCTTTCCACTGTCTGGCTCAAGCAGAAATGACTTGTTGCTGAAGAGCTGTCTGCAGCCAGCCTGATGGGCACTGCTTGTGTCCTTCTGTTATGTTTCCCTGGGAGGGTGAAGCAAAGTGTGGCCTCACCTCAACTTTCCCGTTTGTGTAGTTTGATTTGTGCTTGACATTGAGGCCAGTGCTTGGGGCGCTGTGAACTGTGGCTGACCCTACCATTGACTATCTCCCCAGGTCATCATCGAACGCTATAAAGGGGAGAAACAGCTGCCAGTGTTGGACAAGACCAAGTTCCTTGTCCCAGACCACGTCAACATGAGTGAATTGGTCAAAATAATCCGGTGAGTGTGGTGGCTGCAGCTGGTGTGCTGTGAACCTGTCCTTGCCCACGGCCCTGAACGCAGGGCGTGGGGTGAGAATGAGGCCGAGGCAGCTGCTGAGGGTTGGACGGGGACATGACAACCACAGCAGCCTTGTGTTGTGGTACAGGCTTTTTGGGGTGGGGGAGAGACAGGTTCTTAGCATCTAGTGAAGGACTGTGACCACTCTCATAGGGAGCTGATGAGGGGGACTTCAATCCCCTTTGTTTATAGAATCATAGAATACTAACATGGTTTGAGTTGGAAAGGACCTTAAGG
This sequence comes from Neopsephotus bourkii, assembly GCF_033783945.1. Taxonomy (NCBI): domain Eukaryota; kingdom Metazoa; phylum Chordata; class Aves; order Psittaciformes; family Psittacidae; genus Neopsephotus; species Neopsephotus bourkii. Next base: position 1,623,557 of record NW_026902137.1, read on the forward strand.
CTGTCTAGTTCCAGTGCCTCTTCCATGGGCAGGGGTACCTCCATATCCTTATGGAACACACCTGTCTGCTTTGCCCTTGTCAGTAGCACTTGGAGAAAGGGGTTTGAAGAGTCCTGCCTCTGGAGGCCTTGGAGCCCCAGCCAGCTCAGCAGAGCAATGAACACCATGTCCTGAGCCTGTGGAGAAGGTCGCAGCTCTGCAGGCCTGGCCCCATGTGAACAGTATTGCTGGGAGGGAAGCAGAACATGGTGTGGCTTCACTCCAGCCCTTCTGCCCTTGCCCCCACAGGCGTCGCTTGCAGCTGAATCCCACCCAGGCTTTCTTCCTGCTGGTGAACCAGCACAGCATGGTGAGTGTGTCTACCCCCATCTCGGAGATCTACGAGCAAGAGAAGGATGAGGACGGCTTCCTCTACATGGTCTATGCTTCCCAGGAGACCTTTGGCTACTGAAGCCTGCTGAGAGGTGGCATGTGGAGATGGATGAACTGTGGCATAAAGGCCCCTGGCCTTGGAAGACAACACAACCAGAGGCTGGCAAGAGGAGGACTGTGCTGAGTCCCTTTTTCTTCTTCTCTCCCCTTCCCATCGCCCTCTCACCAAAGAGGCTCGTGGCATGTGTTGGACTCACACAACCCTTCACCTCTGTGTAGATCAGTCCCGCTCCCTCCACACACATGCAGCCAAGTGCAGACACTTGTGTGTGCACACGTGCGGCCTCAGCTTCCCATTGCATCCCCTTGGTGTAACCTGCAGCTGCTCTCACTGTGCTCTCTGTGTGTGTGTGTGTGCGTTTGTAGCCTGCTGCCAAGACAGCTCAGCCAGGGATGGAGAGAGGACAGTACACTGTCCCCTTGGCTTCCAGCACAGGGAGAGGAGCCACCTCCCCTCCAAGACACTAATGAAGGGCAGGAGGTCTGCAAAAGCAGCAAAAGATGTTCCCATTGCTCCCCAGTTTTAATTGATTTAATTACACCCATATCAGATTCTTGGTGCTACTGAGTAGATGTAGGCGTCTCTATAGGACTGTGGATAATGTATATCCTTTAGATTTATTTTATTGTTTTCTCGTTTGTGGTTTGGTTTTGGGTTTTTTTTAGGGATAGATTGGAATGGGGATGGGGGGGGATATCTTTCCTGTATTCTGTAGGTAAATAAATCAGGCTTCATTGCACTTTAAAGCATAGTAGATGTCAGAGTGGAACTTACTTTTAATTTATACAGGTTTGCCATATATAGTGCTGCTCCTCTGTTGACAGTTGTACCTAGATTGTCTTTGGGGTTTCGTTTTTAATAAAACTGATTTCCCTTCTCTCTGTCTGCCCATTGCATGCAATTTTTCAGTCTCTGTGTGGCAAAGAGTTCATTCAAGGAATGTACTGATTTATATTTGCTATGTTCCTGTTCCTGTTTCTCATGTATTATACCAAAAAAATGTATATGATAAAATCCCACCCAGTTTAATCTATACAAAGGTATATATATATAAATATATATATAAAATAAACATAAATTCAAGTCATGTCTTGTGGGAATGTTCTGTTCTCATCTTGTTTCTTCATGTTAATGTCCCCAGTATCAGCTAAGAGTGATGAAGACGCAAGTGGATTTGGGGATTTTTTTACCAGCACAACCACACCCGCAGCTTTATTTGATTCTGTGACCTGTGACCAGGAGTGGGTTGAACCACTTCTCCTTCACTCACTGTATGCCTGGGGCAGAAGGGGCACATCCCTGCCTCGCTAACGATCCCTGCATAGACATCCTCCTGACCACACCAATTTAAATGTCACAGAACCTATAAATTGAGGCCAAATGAAATTTATGGTTCAAACTCAGTTAAAGCTCCACTGACATCACCTACAGATCCAGGATGTCACATGGATTCATCACTACTCTGCTGATTCGTGAAGTTTATGGCCAGTGATCCAAAGTGCACATTGACCTAACAAGGGAGGGCTCTCAGCCTCCAGGAGTTCCCTTGGATGGTGTCCAGACCCAAGGGGACAGTCCCCAACAGCAGACCTGCTGCTCTGAGGAGGAGTGACTCCAAATGGCTGCCCAAGGGGCTCCATTTGCACCCTACTTGAATCTAATGGTGCGGTACTCCCTGTTAGCTCAGGATCCAACTTCCTCACCCTTGTACTTGCTGCCCACCACCAGGTGGGAATGATGAGATGCTGTCAGTGGCCAGCAGCCAGGCCACAGCACAGAACGTGGTGATGTGACAACATAGAAAGTGGCATGAGATGGCGCAGTGCAGCAACGTGGCAGTGCTGTGATGGCCCAGTGGGTGACTTCTCTATGAAGCTGAGTGCTGGGAAGACCATCTGCAGTGACTGCAGACACTGCCTCTGGAGTGAGCAGAGTCAGCACAGGGTCATAGACCCTGGACAGCTCTTGGAAGGAGCCATGGAGCACAGCTTCACTGCTGGTGCTTGAAGGGCAGATGCACCGAGTGCACAGGGATGGAGGGGAGAGGTGAGCAGTTCAAACTGAACTAACTACAGGATTCAGTCGAAGCCAAGATCTGGGCAAGTACATGGAAGAAATATTGGGAGGGAACAGCAGCTTCTAACAGGGCATTGTTACAGGCGTCTCTTGAGAAGCTCGCTGGAGACACAGGTGATGCATGCTGCAACTTGAGAATCCTCTGGAGCTTCTCAGGTTGAACAAGACCCTGGCTGCAAATATGCAGAAATCCTGGATCTTCCCAGGAAATAATTCTCTAAGAGGCAGCCATCCCAGAGCTATTTCCCACGGCGCGGCAAGAAAGGACTGTTCCCTATAATAGAGCAGAGCCTGAAAGCAAGGGAGCAGAGTTGCCGGTGTTAGAACAAGGGCCAAATACACCCACTGCTGCTGTCTTGTGACCACATAGCGTCCAGAACACCATCTCGAGAGTTCAGCAGCACCATGCAGAATATGCATAGAGACCCTGGGCAGCTCCGCCAGCCAACACACACAGACCTGACACCCTTGTGCTTCCAATAGTTTCCTCCTAAGTGTTTGCTGGTGCCTCCCTTCATTCAACTGGGGCCACACCGTGTCTAGGCATTTTCTCTGCACTATCAGACTCATTCCCTCCCTTCCAAAGCCCTCATCCACACTTTACATGGAATCTGAACTAGGGAGGTGAGAAGGAGACAGTATTTTTGTCTTGGTTTGCAAGCTTTGCCGCAGGGCTAGTGGAGGGATGGGCCTAGCTCTAGGAAGCCTGGTTTTCACACAGCGTGAATCATAGAATCATAAAATAATTAGGGTTGCAAAGGACGTTTTAAGATCATCCAGTTACAACCCCCTGCCATGGGCAGGGCCACCTCACGCTAGACCATTGTCACCCAAGACTCCGTCCAACCTGGTCTTGAACACTGCCAGGGATGAAGCATTTATCACTTCTTTGGGCAACCCATTCCAGTGCCTCGCCACCCTTACAGCAAAGAATTTCTTCCCTATATCCAATCTAAACTTCCCCTGTTTAAGTTTTAACCCATTACCCCTTGTCCTATCACTACAGTGCCTCATGAAGAGTCCCTCCCCAGCATCCCTATAGGCCCCCTTCAGATACTGGAAGGCTGCTATGAGGTCTCCACGCAGCCTTCTCTTCTCCAGGCTGAACAGCCCCAACTTTCTCAGCTTATCTTCATACAGGAGGTGCTCCAGTCCCCTGATCATCCTCGTGGCCTCCTCTGGACTTGTTCCAACAGTTCCATGTCCTTTTTATGTTGAGGACACCAGAACTGCACACAATACTCCAAGTGAGATCTCATGAGAGCAGAGCAGAGGGTCAGGATCACCTCCTTCGACCTGCTGGTCACGCTCCTTTTGATGCAGCCCAGGATACGGTTGCTTTCTGGGCTGCAAGCGCACACTGAAGCCGGCTCATGTTCAATTTTTTATTGATCAACACCCCCAAGTCCTTCTCCACAGGGCTGCTCTGAATCTCTCCTCTGCCCAACCTGTGCTTTGCACAAGTCCAGGTAGATGATGTCAACTGCTATACCCGAAGATCTGAATTGTCCATTTCCATAGTTCTCTTATTTTTAAAGACACATTGGCATTTTCAGTTCCCAGCCCTTACAGTCCATGGGCAACTCATAAGAGTACTTTCCACACTGCTGTTGTTGAATTCTTATGCAAGATCAGTGGTTTCACAGCCAACCCACTGGTTCTGTGTACGTTCCCAGCTGCGGGTGAGTCAGTCTCTGTGGTGGTGGATGTTCCCTCAGTGGCAGGAAGGTTCCCTGGTTCCCACTTCCAGTCTGGCTGCAGCTTTTAGGTGGGAGTGATGGACTCCAGTTGATTTTTCCTTCATCTTTACTGCTGAGAAAGGTTAGCAATAACAGAAATGGTGCCTCCTCCCAAGGAAAGAAGTTATATTTTGTTTTGTGGACTTTCCCCCAAACACTGATTCCCTGGATTGGAGGAGTGCAGAGCCCCTTCTAGAGGTTTCAGTACCTCAGCTGTGCCTGGTCCTGACTGGCTTTTATCATTTCTGAACCTGTAAAATATACCCAGCCACATCTTTATTTCCTGCTAATAAAATGCATATTTCATAGGGAGACAGTTTTCTTGTTTGTTGAGGTCTTTATTAAATATTCATGAAGGCTAAATAGTGGCTGCAGGACACAGGTACCTAACTGGCTGCAACATAAATCCCTGGTGAACCAGTTTGTAGCACTGTCTGGGTAGTGCAGCAGTCCCAAAATGCACTACATGGTGATGCATTTTTGCTGTGAAAATTGGGTATTGCTTTGGTAAAATAGGAAAGTTTTCAATACCTGATTTCCATACTCCCTGCAAAGCTTTGGTCACTTCATAGCTCTTCGTAGAGTCCATTTCTTCAGCAGGAAGAGTCAAATGTATCTTTTCTGGAGCAGGCAACACCAGATTACGCTGGTGGGTGTGTGTGGTTCATACAGCTGTCGTGCTGCAGCTTTAGGGGCAGTATCTGTGAGACTATTCCTTATCTCTCCTTTTGTCCTCCTGCTAGTATGAGCTGATGAATGATAGCAAGTTTCTCTGGAATTGTAAGGCTTTTAACAGGTCAGTATTTTGAGAAGCATTTCATGTTTCACTAGAAGTATAAACCTACACAGCTTTCATTACTGCCCAGTTGCACGGCATACTCCAAATGCATATCAAGAATCTATCATTTCTTTGGCCAGCTGACAGGCCTTTGTCGATGCAATTAATTCCACTGCTTGGGCAGTCCCATTTCAGCCTGAGTGTGAAGCCTCCACTGCTCCATTCACTGTAGTTATTGAATAACCCATAACAATTGCTGTTCAGATAATACAAAGACCCATTTACATATAGTTCCAGCTTGGGATCTAGAAATGGCACATCTGTTAAATCTCCTCAAGCCTTTTCAGCTTCACAGGTTACTACTATCGTGATATGGAGTTTCTTGCTCCAGTAAAGGGAGTAGAATAACAAACAAGGTTCAGTGTATTACACTGTTTAAGGGTGATGTTTGCCATCATCAGGAGAATCAGCTCATAGTGATGAGCTGTGCTGTGGTGACATTCCCTGTATAAATTGTACCATCACAGGATGTCCAAGCACTTGATTTTTTCACTCCTTTCAAGTAGGACTGCTGCGTCAGCAGTCACACAGATGCAGGAAACACGTCCCTGAGCTAGCACATCTGGCTGACTTGAGTAAATTGCAATTAGATGTTGCTGTTCCAACAGCAACTCAAAGGCTTTGAGTTATCCCCGAGGATGGGGGAGAATGTTTGGATTTTAGTAAGGCTTTTGATACTGTCCCTCAGAGCGTCCTGCTGGGGATCCTTCGTGTCCAACTGTGTCATGAGCAGGTACACGCTGCACTGGATGAAGAACTGGCTGAACCTCTAAACCCCAATGTCCTCAGTGTTTCTGTGGGGGAGCAGCAGCACCTTCTGTCCCGGGATTCCAGCACAGCAACTCCTCCAGGTCTGAGCACATCCCCGGTGCACTGACACTTGCTGCACGGCTCACATGTGCAGCCAAACTGCCCATGTGCCAGGCTGGCTGTGGCGCCATGCTCCAGGATTCCCCTCCAAGCAGACATGAATTCGAACTCCTGGTCTCAGCATGACCATTAATGACAGCACAAGAAATGTGCTCGGTGGCACAGCATCTACCCCCCCAAGAAGTCCTGGTAGAACAGTTTATTAAGCACGTGTGGCAATGCAGGCTGCAAATTGCTCCCTCACACCCTCTGAACAAAATGAGGCTGGGCTGGGCTTCTGCTACCCACAAACTTCAGCTGCCACCACGAGTGAAACAGGGAGAAATGGAGCGTGACAAAGTCCCTGGGTCTCTGAGGTAGCAGAGAAACCCCTGGGTTCACGTCTCAGCAGCACACTAGCTCCTTCCAGACACGCATGGATTCAGTCAGGGCAGGAGCACTGCCCAACGGACTGCCAGCGGCACCCCCCCTTCCCCACAGGCTCGTTGTGAGGTGCACGCAGCCGCCCTCCTGCGCTTCCGCACCTCTGGAGATCCCCAGGCCGCGGCCAGAGCCAGCGCGAGGCAGCCCTGCCAGGGAGCAGGACCTCTGCGGACACCAAACAGCCTCGTCGTGAGGGAAGAGGCGCACGGAGGAACACCTCGTCCCTCCGGCTCTACCCTGGTGCTGCTGCGAGCCCTCCCTGAGGGACGGAGCGCTGGGGCTCCTAGCGCGGGGGTCCGCTCCCTTCTCGACGGGGAAGCGCAACCCCCCTCCGCGCCCCCGCCGGGCGAGGCTCGACAAGAGACCATCCCTCCCCCGGCCCGGCGGAGGAAGCGGTGTTTCAGCGGCCCTTGCCTTCCGCTTCCGCCTGCCCCGCGCAGCCGCCGCCCGCGCCGCTGGGCCGGAGCGTTGGCCGGAGCCCCGCCGCGCTGCCATGGCGCCGAGGCGGCGCCGGGGCCTGGCTGCGGCGGGCTCCCTGCTGTCGCTGCTCTGCGCGCTGCTCCGCGCCGCCGCCGACACCAGCACCGGACGGGTAGGGCTGGAAGCGGGGTCGGGGCCGGGGTTCGGCGGGGGCTGAGAGAGAGAGAGGCGCTGAGCGGCTCGGTGGGGCGGGATGCCGGTGGTGCCGCAGCTGGGACCGGGGTGGGTGGAAGCCGGGAGCCGGGCTGTGCACTGTGGTGGCCCGGGCTGCAAAGCTGGGCGGGCAGCGGCTCCTCGGGTCTCCGCGCCCGGCTCCAGCCCCTTCGCCGCGCCTGGTGCTGCCCGCCGGAAGCCTTCGGGCATCTCCTGCGGGCCCTCCGGGGCGGCCGGGCTGGGTTGTGCGGCCGCAGGCGCCGGCAGTTCCTCTGGCTGCACCTGGGCAGGATGGGGCGGGCAGGTGAAGGCAGCCGGGCCCCTCCGGGTGCTCTTGGGCATCATTCTCCAGAGGGAAAGAGCTTCGTGGCAGTGCGGGCATCGCGGGGTCCTTTTCCCCTGCCCGCTACCGCGTCCGAGTCTGGAGGAGAGGAAAAGGGGATACGCGACGGTGGCCCCGCTCAGAGCCGGTCTGGTTGTTTAGTTTGGGTAGCGTTTTGGGTGGCGTGCTCTGCCCTTGCTGCTCAAGGACAGTGTGTTTTGGTCAGACCAAAGGTCCGAGAGTTCCAGCATACTGTTTGTCAGAGGCCAACGCGAGATGCCAGGGCAGTGGTAGCACGTATCCAGTCTCCAAGCAGTTTTGTATCTTGGCTTCACCTGTGTTGAATACTCTGTATGGCTATTTAGTTGGTGAACTTTAACATACGCAGCCCAGATGCTGTCATACACCTTCATTCTCTGCCTTGGAAACAGGACATTTCTCTGTTCCCAGTGGATTCTATTATCTTGTTGTTGCCACAATGAAATGGGGATTGTTCTCCCTCTTGTGCTCTTCCTGACTTGAGCTGCTTTCCCGCTGCTATGTTAGGTTAAGAGAAGATGTCTCTTCTCTCTCCTTTGTTCTAAGTGTTCAGGCTGCCAATGTGATCCATCAGTGCTTGTGTGTTGGGGGCTGTGTCCTGTGGGTCAGATGGATTGTCCTCATGGTCCATCTCGTAGTAATCCTCATCTAAGAATTGTCTTGGAGGGGTGGAGCACTGGCCAGAAGAAAGAAGCATAGCACTGGGGTGTATGTGAGCAGAGTTATGGTGAAAGGTTTGTGAAAGCAAGCCTTCATTCAGGTTTTATTACACTTCCACTTAAAGGTGATATTCCTCTTTCTTGTAATATCAAAGTGAGAGGGAGGGAAGAGGAGAGGGGAAAAAAAAATCCTAAATTCATGTGTGTCTTTGAAAATGCGTTTTGACAAGTTTGACGTGGTTTTATCTAAGGCTGGGTTTTGGGGGGGAGGCAGGGAAAAGGGACAAAGCTCCTTGAGAAGAGTTGGCTGTTTTCCTGTTCTGACAGTTTGCTGGCTGTCTGCTGTTACAAGAGGAAAAGTCCATCCAAACAGAGTCCCTGCAAGCTTTCTGTGTGTGGGTTGCTTGTTTTGGGGTTGGTTTTTGGTGGTGGTGGTGTGTGGGGTTTTTATGTAAGTAATTCTCCTGTTCTCTGTACAAGGGTAAAGCTGAGGCTGTGTTTGTGGGGATTGCCCAGGCCTGTTAAGCTGTTTGCTTGGAGCGATGGTCCAGAGGCAGCAGTAGGTGGTGGGCAGAGTGTTAGGGGGAGCATGCTGCAGTAGGAAGTGAGATGTCACCTTGCCATCTTGTGATGCAAGGTGACAGGGTGCATAAGAAGCCTTTGGAACAAGGACCGAGCATCTTGGGCATTTCTGTTGCCCCAAAGACTTAAGTCTGCCCCAGTTACTCATGAGGAATGATGCCATTTTAACTGGCAGGTCTGCACTGTCTGCCAGGACAGCTGATGTTAAGCTGGGTCTTCAGCCCTTCCTGGGGATCAGATGATATTACCAAACCCAGCCATAAAAAAAGAGAGGTAGTTGAATTTTTTTGGGCTAGTTCATCACTTTTTTATTTGAGGAGATGTTCTGATCTGTTAAGTTGAAAACTTTCCATGGCATCTTACCATCTGTTTCTTTCTTTTTCAGGGCTGGTTAAAAACTTACGGCTACTTACTTCCATCTGACAGCCAAATGTCAGCCTTGCAGTCGGGCAAAGCTGTGCAGTCTGCAGTTGCCACTATGCAACAGTTTTATGGGATTCCAGTAACAGGAGTTTTGGACCAGACAACTATTGAGTAAGATTAACATAGGATAATTTTGTCTTTCCCTTTCTTAACACATTGTTATATTCCCTGGGTAATTATTCCAGCTGTGAGAAGTCCTCAAAAGTGATAGATTTGACTGGCTCAGCAAGAGAAATGTTGATTGTGAAAAGATGTCCCTAGTGAAAACACCTCTTCTCTTTGCCAACGTTACTGTTTGGGACTGTGAGGGGAAGTTCTTGTTAAATGTTGTTCTTTTGTACATAGATGCCCATTGCTGTTGCATAGGCAAAGCATGAATCCTGTGAGCTTCTGAAAACAAAGAACACCAAGTGTTTAATTCATTTTCATCTCTGTCCAGATTTAGGTGCAAATCTGGCTCCAGAAATGGCTTTTAATATATTTCTTAAATAACGGGAGTTGTGGATCTCCATAGGTGCTATTTGTGACGATCTGTAGTCTGAGCTGAAGTGGGTTGTTGTAGTCTGGTGACGATAGTCAAGACTATGTAGCTGTTAATGGTTGTCATTTATTGGACATCAGATGTTCTCTGCTGTATGTTGACCATGTATATTGTTTGTGAGCGATGATTTGATAGCACAGAAGCATTGGTCTGAATCACCAAGGCTGGAGGGACTTTGTCGTTTGAAGGCAGTTGCCTTTAGTCTGCTCTTTGATGTATAATTGTGAAGTGTGGTGTGCATTTGGTGTTCTGGCATGGAGCAGTGTTTGTTGCTGCTACTGCACTGGCTTCTTGTCATCTGATTGCCTGGGTGTTCTGTACTGGTTGAATATGTTGGCTGTTGGTCTGGACTAGGGGAGCATCTGTTGACTAAAGGAGGGAGTTTAGATACGGTCTTACTAAAGCTTTCTGGGGGAAAGAAGCATCTCATAGTGAGCAAAAAGAAGAATATACAAATAATAGAACATGCTTAGCCCTGCCTGAGAGTTTTTCTTTTGCCGTTTTCTTACTGCATTAGCAGACCCTTTTTAGAGTGTGCTCTCTTTACTTCTTCATCTCTCCCATTGTGGCACTCTGATGGCAAAAGGGACATGGTAACAAAAAAGAAGGGTGCACAAAGTAACCTAATAGTGTGAAGAACAAAGGGGTTTGATTTTATGCCTTCCAGACTACAAGAGGGAGAAACAGGATAAATGAGTGAATTAGGCAGAAAAGGATCATCCTGGACTGGGAGTGCCTCTCCAGTGAATGTAATGTTCCCTCTTTTAGATCAGAAGAAAAGCTCCTTTTTCTCCCTTGAGGGATAGAGAAAATCCTGTTGTTTTGCTGTTCAAATGAGTTGAAAATGCGATGCGTTTTAAAGGTGGGGATTTTCCATCTGATATCTCTGCCATCAGTAACATGGTTTGTAAGTGAATGCTCAAGCAGAGCCAGAAGGCAAGGTTGTGTATCTGCAGTTGGTGTGTAGAAGGTAGCAGTCAGGATGCTTATGAGTTGGAAGGGGATGGGGGAAGAAGGGGCTATGATATTGGGGTGCTATTTTGGAAAGTTAGGGACCTGCTTCTGCTACCCTGTGAGTGACAGGGGAAGGGAGCAAACTGCATGTGGGAGCCCCTGCTTTAATAAGTGAAAGTATTCTTCTGGAGGAAAGGAAGGTGTTGCCCATGTTTTAGTGAATTTGTATGTAGGCAGGGGTTGATTGGTGCATGAACACCCAAAGGCTGATAGGAGAAGATAGTTCCCCTCTTCTGAAACTCAAGTCTCCAAAGGCTTGAAACCTCAGGTGCAGCCAGATGCGAGTGTGCTTTGCAGGTGTGATGTTGTTCTTGCCTCCATCTGTCCTGAATCAGTAGGTCTGTGTTTTGCTTGGCAGGGTGGAGCAGGAGCACCTACCTGGAAATTCCATGAAAGGAAAGAAAGGTCCTAATTGCTCTTAGCAGTGAGCTAGTTTGAGTAGGAGGGGCATAGCTGGCTTGGCCTTGTTGGGCTGTCACTTCATCAGACCTGGTAATGGAAGCTGAGCAAAAGGAGAAGAGCTAATGAGGCAGGCTGGCTCTGAGAGCTCTGAATTACTCAGACATTTGCTAAACTCTTATTTCAGTCTCTGTTGTAAGTTTTGGTAATTGCAGTTACAAATTTTTGTCACTTCTGTCAGTGCTGTAAGCGCTACCCCTTGAAAGTCACTTTCGAATCAGAGTGTGAAGTTATTATTTTCTGTGTTTTATGTGTTAAGGAATGGGTTCTGCATGTTCTGTTTACTAAACTAAAGTTCTTCATCTCTTCCCCATGTGCCTCCAAACTTCAAGCTTGTTCTTTCCTCCAAGATGGGTAACCAAGTGTATGAAAGTTACGATGCAGGTGCTGCCAGTGGGAGTGGGAAATGGGAAGGAACATCACCACTGGTGTTCTTTACTGGTACCCAGATGTCAGGCTGCCTTGGAGGAGGTCCATTTGACAGCAAGGCTGCCTTGATGTAGGAGGTTGAGTTACTTAGTTTTCTGTAAGGAGAGTGGATGACAGTGTGTATCGTGGCCTCCTCATACCCTGCAACTGACAGTGCCTCAAGAAACTTTGTGTCTGCCTACAGCTAGTAGGTTGAGTTGTAATTTTGCTTAGCAGCTAGGCAATGATATAGTCCTGTGAGTGTGCTGGGAAAGAAGGCACATTGGCACCTAATGGAAGTGGTTACTGTTGTGTTCATTGTAATCAATCTCATGGCCCTGGAGGGAATCAAGAAATAGTCTTGTGTTGGAAGTGTAATGTGCTTTGTCTTGAGCCTGTTGTGCGGGTCCCTCGCCTCAGAATGCAGGACAGAGAGGAACCACAAGTTGAAGTCTGAATCCTGCTTCAAGTAATTGTGTTGTTGTTTCTGATGTGATGCGTTTTGATAAACACCCTGGAACACAGAAAGGGTTATCCAAACTGCTCAATAGAGAATGGCTCTCAAAAACCTCAGCTAAAGGAGATCAGTGGCAGCAAGCTACAGCTTTGTGATTATTTTGCCATAGATCTGCCCTGCTGAGAAAAGAAGAGATGGCTGGACTTGTACCCTGGCCCATGATTAAACATGGGCCCATGTGTCTGGGAAGTATGTTGAATCAGGGAACTGATCCAGAGAAACATTCTCAGCTTGACAGGGAATACTTGGGAGGATACAAGCTATTGTAAGCCTGACATCTCTCTCTAGCAAAGTGGTAGAAGCAATGCAGAAGAACACAAATAAAGGACACTTGGAAAAACACAGTGTATTGAAGTTGAATTAATATGATTTTTCTAAAAGCAAACCTTAGATGTACCACTTTGCTTTGAAGGTGGCAGCAGTTGTGTGGGCAAGACAGATCTGATTTCTGCAGGTTGCTTAGATTTCTGAAAGACATACTGTACTGATAAATGTAAGCTCCTGTAAGTGGGGAAGATCCATGCCAGCTTCACATACACAGCTTGGGCTCTTGTCAGGTACAGTACAATATGTATAATAGCTGTCATTTGCTCTGTTCTTGGTGGGGAGAAGATGACTGCACTGAGGTTTGTAAGCACCTGTAGTTTTTACGTATAGGAAGTGGACCAAGGAAAGGTCAGCTGAACTGGGAGCGGGTATGTGTGCTGTGAAGGAATGTTCTTGTGAGGCTGTACAAAGCAAAATGTCTCTTTGGTTTTTATTTAAAAGGTGTCCCAGAAAGAAGTCTTGTAAAGCCCTTACTGGTGAAAGGAAGACATCCCCTTCCTGAAGGTGTGAGGCTATTCATTTTGATAGAGATGTACATTGTTTAGGCTCAGACATGTGGACACATATGGACTGCTTGCTGTTGGAGTGCTGTGGTTGATGGAGGAATGTCTTCATTTGAGGGCCAGAAGTTGTTCCCTGAGTGGCCAGGGGTGTGGGGGAGGTCCTCCTGAGGAGAGGGGTGAGAATTCGGTGTCCTGTGTGAGAAATCTGCCAGGGTGGGCTACAGTGCTGTTCTTGTGTGACCAGGCAGCAGCACATTTCCGCATCCCATGCCTGCAGTGTGTTCTTAAGGTGTTGTGTCACAGTGGACACTTGTCTTTGCCATCCAAGTGAGGGGATCAAATGCATAAGATGCCTGAGGAATGGCAGTGACAATGTCCTCAGCAGCAGCCACACAGAAGGCTAAAGGCAGTGCCAGAGAGCTGTGGTCGTAGACTGCTTGTGTTATTCCTGGGCTCTAGTCTTCTGTCCTGGGCTGCATTGCAGAATCCTGAAGAATGTGGCTGGGACAGAAGGTTGCTGTGCTGGAACCTTGGAGATCTGTAGTTTCTCCGTTCCTGTCCCTGTCTCCTTTTTCCCCTGCTGCCACATGCAGTGATGGGCAGATTGGTTCCTCTATAAGCCATTTCTGTCTTCTCTGGAGTGTGCCCACACCAGCAAGTGGGATAGTATTCTGGGGTACAGTCTGTTTCTCCTTGTCAGAAAACCATTCAGGTTGGAAGGGACCTTTTGAGACCATCTGCTCCAATCCCCTGCTCAAACAGAGACAGCTAGAGCAGGTTGCCCAGGACCATGTCTAGTAGGGTTTGGAATACCTCCAAGGATGGAGGTTCTACCAGTTCTCTGGACAGCCTGTGCCAGTGTTTGACACCCTCCAGCTGGTGCAACAAATAAGTAAAAGGCTGTTAAGGCTGGAGGTAAAGGAGGTAGAAGACCTGACATGTCTTATAATAGTGCATGAATCCCTGTGCAAGGGAGAGCATTCTTTGCTCTTCCAGTCTACGTGGCCATAGAGGCAAGAGTTTCCTACATCATGACTGACATCAGAAGAGTTAAGGATTGTGTGGAAAGATCTAACAGAATGTGTGCTGTGGTCAATCTGTTCTGGTTGTTACAGGTGAAAGCCTTAGTCTTGTCTGGGAGGGTCGTGTTAGCGCTTGCTCAATCTTATCTAGTAAGTTATGAATTGAAGGGTTTCTACTGGGGCAGGAACACGTTAACAAATAGAGGATAGAGGAGGTGATAGGTGAGTTTGATCCCAGTGCACACATACATGCAGTTTTAATCTGCGTCTCTTTTGTGGCATTATCATCATTAAGCTCTTATTAAGCATAAAAGCCACCTGATCTGGTATGTGGTTTCCTGATCTGGTTTCCAAAAGGAAAAATTAATTCCTTTTGGTATACTGAGGTGTGTGGGTTGCCAGCAGAGGTGGGGTGTACAGCTCTGTGCAGAGAGGGTGAACCCGAGAGAGGGATGACTGAGCCCTTCCAGTGTCTGCACTGGCCATCCCTCAGAGGTCTTCCAGCCACCCCTGAATTCTTTTGAGTCTCTCTTCCAGGCTTCTTGTTAACTTGCTTTTCTTTCCTTCTTTTCCCTTGCAGGTGGATGAAAAAGCCTCGATGTGGAGTTCCAGATCATCCCCACCTCCGCCGTAGCCGGAGGAAAAAGCGGTATGCGCTAACTGGACAAAAGTGGAGGCAGAAGCATATAACCTACAGGTATAGTCCACTCCCTGACTCTTTGTTTGGGGGAAAAAATGTGCTGTACTACTTTGCTATGCAAACTGTGTGCGTACTTCTAAATCCTGGAGCTTCCCTATAACACCTAGTTGAGGCTTTCATTCTGACAACATGGTGGAGGGGAACACTTTCACAGCACTGGGGTAACTGCAGAGTCTGTTCTCAATTACAAAATAACTGATCAGTAAAGATGCCTAAATCCCAGTCACCCACTGTGTAATTTTGGCAGGAAAATCCTAGCAAGCACCATTCTGTTCCCTTAGCAATCAAAGGATCTAGCTCATAGGTTATGAGTCTTCTTCAACAACCCATTAATGCAGAAGGAACATCATTGTCTAAAGGTGTGATACTTTCTCCCACTAATAATTTGCAACTTATTCCTGAATATATATTTTTTGCAGAGGTTTTATTTTTGCTCCTGTGGTGCAACACTTGCTTTTGTCCAGACTTAGGTCTACTGAGGCAGTATGCTGAAGTGGGCTACAGGTATCGAGTGAGTGTTATATAGTGAGGGTTGTTTCCCAGAAATGTGTTTTGTTTGTCATTTAGACCTTTGGCATTTGAAAGGCAATTGCTGAATGATACCAATGGAAGTTTCTGACAATAAGAATATAACTTAAATAAAATTTCTCCCCCCCCGGTTGAAAGTGTAGCCTTTTTTTTTTTTTTTTTTTTTTTTTTGAGGGGAAGGAGTTTGCAGAAGAGTAAAAATGAGGAGTGTAGACATTAAGGAGAAGATACGGGTGAGCAAGGCTAAGACAGAAAGGAAGTATGTGGTGAAGAGGGAGAAATATGAGTGACCAGCATGGGAAAGGTGCCAGAATGTGGAGGAAGAGATATGGTGGTGTGAAGGGAAAGAGAATCAGGGCTCAGGGCACTCTAATGCTTCTGCCAAGAGCTATGAGCAAGGAGGAAGAGAATTCTTCAAGTGACAGTTGGGGGCTGCAGAGACTGGGAGGAGGGACTTGTTCAAAGCTTCCTCTAATAATCATTCCCTTAAATTGTAAGGGTGGTCCTTTTGTATGTGGAGATCTGAGAGTTAGATCCTGCTTCTAACCTATTCTGGGCCTTAGGCAAAACTGGTGTATAATCATATAAATAAAGCATATCTTCAGCATACGCATTACCTCAGGAAGCAGGTTGGCAGATGGCTTCACTTCTGCCATTGTCAAACTGCTAGTTGTTTAACTTCCCACTCTCAGTATTTGTAGTGTGCCAGTCAAGTGATAGATGTTCTGTTTCACCACTGAATGTATTACCCTGTCTTCATCTGTCAATCATTATAGTAAGTTGAGACAGTTTCATTAAAGACTGAAAGTTGTTTCCATGGCAGATATTTCATGTTCATAGAATCACAGAATGGTTTGGGTTGGAAGGGACCTTAAAGCTCATTCATACACTGGGTTGCATTTTAGCATGATAATTTCAGACAAATTTGAAGTAATTTACATTTTTAAACTAGGTTACTTGGCTGTCTGCACCAGGATTTGAAAGTTTGTCAGGTTTTTAGGAGGCAATGCAAGATCAACCCAAGTATTGGGAAGATTCTAATTAATAAATGTAGACTTCAGATCAGGATTGTTGTTCTGTTGGTAACAAAA
Source organism: Neopsephotus bourkii (assembly GCF_033783945.1). NCBI lineage: Eukaryota > Metazoa > Chordata > Aves > Psittaciformes > Psittacidae > Neopsephotus > Neopsephotus bourkii. The sequence continues at coordinate 1,639,704 of NW_026902137.1, forward strand.
CTTATTTGTAACAGCAGAACTTTTTGTGCACAAAGCAGTGTCTGTAAAAATAAAGACCCTTTGGAAATGTGTAGATGTGGCTATTTATTGGCGTTATATTAAGTCTGTAATGTATTCTGCAAATTTAAACAGCCCTTCTTTTTCATTCACACAGTGTACACAACTATACCCCCAAAGTTGGAGAGATCGATACAAGGAGAGCCATTCGTCAGGCATTTGATGTGTGGCAGAGAGTGACACCACTTACCTTTGAAGAGGTCCCTTACCATGAAATTAAAAATGACAGAAAGGAGGCAGATATTATGATATTTTTTGCTTCTGGTTTCCATGGAGACAGTTCTCCATTTGATGGAGAAGGTGGATTCCTAGCTCATGCTTACTTTCCTGGACCTGGAATAGGAGGAGATACTCACTTCGATTCAGATGAGCCGTGGACCCTGGGGAATTCTAATCATGATGGTAAGAGTACAGGTCATTTTTCAAAACAAGGATAGATAAGTTGAATGTAGGCACACTGACAGGGATTCAACTAGAAAGTACTTGGGTAGTGCAGCTTTCACCTCCTGTACAATGGTTCAGATGTTTTCTAAAACATGTATTCTATCTTAAATGGGTCAAGAACTTTATTAGTAAGTTTGTGACTCTGCATGCCTCTCTGCACATGTGTGATGTTGAGGAGTGAACAGGAGTGTGTCTCTGCTGGGTTTTTACATCTCTCAAGATATGGACCATAGTTGCTACAGAAACCATGGCTCTGGGAGGCAAAAGGTGAACAAGAGAGTGTAAATGCTGTAGCTCATGGAATAATTAACAGGAGCAATTAGAGTTGGTTGTAATGGTGAATAGAAGGTTAAGAGAGTGAAGACATTTGAATGTCAAGTCCTTTTGATCCATGTTTGTTTCCTTACAGTCCTAGTATGGTCATACTTTGTCCACCAGAGGTTTGGGCTGGCAGGTTTGTTAAGGAAGACTGTTCTTCCTTAATGACAACTGTTCTTACCATATTAAGCAATGAAGAGTTTCTGCATCTTCCTAGCTTTATCTTTCTCTCTAATGGCAATGAGCACTTTCTAGTCTCTTTTCAAACCTTTGGTTGAGGGTAGTGATGACTTGTAAAATTTAAGTTGGGAAGTTTTACAGTGGCCTCATAAACTGTCACTCCAGTTTCTACAGTCTTAATGATCTGGGAAGGATAATGTGGCTTTAAACCTTTAGGAACTCAAAATCACAATTTGAAATGTTTTTTAAGGGTTAGACATTCAGTTGGAATGTAAATCTGGCTTGATTTTTAAACTGTATAAAAACGTAGTTGTGTTGTTGTGGCCATGACATCTAAGGACGTATGCAGAGGTAATGTCTTTGATTAGGCCAGCCGTGTAGTTTGAGGAGAAAAGCTTTCAAGCATGCAAGCCACCTTCAGGCCTGAGCTAAAAGTGACAGCTTGCTTTCAGAAAGGAATGTACATTGAGAAGATCCCTCGGTATCTATCAGAGCATCTTTGAAAGGAAACGGAGCTGTCAAGTTCAATGTGGGAATGCTAATTTGTAGGAAAGCATAAATGTTATATTTGTCTTCTCAGGTTAAGAGAAGTAATGTTTCCTGGCATGTTTAAACGTAGGCAAAGAAAGAGAAAGGTTACAGCCTATGGGATGTGAAGGGGGGGGGAAGTGTGGAGAGCGTGGGAGGTTATGGTGTGGCAGAGAAACAGTGTCTTGCTATCTTGAATGTTAACTAATTTTTATTCCTGGGTTTGTGGCTGGAGGGCAGTTTGCGGGTTTCTCTTGAGGCTCAGAATTGGCAATCAGAGACCAAATGATTACCTTGTGAGAACTGCTTTTGCAGCAGTTGGGTGTGTTTGTGCTGTATCAGTGGTCTGTTGAGTTCAGTCTGGCCTCAGTAGTTAATTGATCTCAACTATGAGATGTGAGGGTGACCTGTGTGCTGGATATGACTTCCCAGGTAAGCTCATGTATGAGACCTGGGAGTGCTGGTATCTGGGATAAAAGCAAGGTCGTTACAGGAAGGTTTTAACAAGTTGCACAAGTTTTTCTCTTCTTTCTTTTTCCACATAAAAAGCTTCCTTCTGATGATTAGCCAGGTTGGGAGGCAGCTTAAAGAATGGTAGGGATGGCTCTGGGGAAAACTTTCTACTGGGTAGAATGTTCTAACATAGATTATTCTACAATTCTATGATTATCACTTTTTTGAGTTATTTTTAATAGTTTTTAGGATGTTGTTTGAGAGCAGATCAGTCTGTTTTTATAAGAGCTACTTCTTATGCAGTATCCATGGGACTCTTTCAAAAACATGATGTACTTCTCTGGTGCGCTGAGTGACTGTCATGAGTACTGTCCTCAAAATGCATGTAATTGGTATTTGCAGGGTTGGTGGGCACTCTGAGTGTGAAAATTGATAGAAGAGTTGAAATTGCCATTTGGGAAGATAAATGTCATTTGTGTATTTTCAAATAACTGAGCTATATAAACTGGGCATCAGAGTTACTGGAAACCTCTTTTAAAAGTCACCAGTGAGGATGTTGAGAATGGTGGGATCATATTTGTTCTGTTCACCTGGGAGAGTGCTGATGATAGGGAATGTCCTGTGTTGAGGATGACAGGATAAGCCTCTAGTCAGAGCATTATAGATGTGCATGTTAAATGCAAGGAATTTGGTTTTGCCTGTGTTCTTAGCCTTGGTATGCAAATGTGAAAATGTCCTGTCTCTTCATTGGATGATCCAGGCCCTTTTAGGAGGGCTTTTCCTTCTGTTTCCCTATTCCTTGTCATCAGAGCTCCTACTAGCTCAAGGTTCTCACCTCCAATGTGTTTTATTTGAAATGCTGTTAGCAGGTCTTAAAGAGTTTCTTCTTGGTCAGAGGTTTCCTGCACTGTGGTCTGTTCACTGCCTTTTTGTCATTGCAATAAGGTATTAGTGAGGACAATGTTGCCTTATTAACAGGAAGTAGCTCTTCAAATCAAGGTTTTGCTTGTCCTTATGACAGATATTTTGGGGCTATGGAGATGTTCAGTCTGGAACTGAAGAAACTGCTGAATGAAAGAATAAAAATATCCTACCAGCAGATCAGTAGCAAAGCTCTCATCTATTCACGTGAAAAAAAGGAACTGTTTTGGCCTTTCAGCATCCATTCAATGATTATAGAAAACTTAAAATAGCCATGAAGTAACACTAGTGTCTTTACATCAACCTGTAAAATATAACCATGTGAAACATTCCATTCCTGATAAGAATGTGTGTCAGTTGAAGGGGAAATACGAATAGTCTGCCTCAAAGCTTTACACCTTGCAACAATTGTAAATGTAAATTTATGGTCAGCAGAACAGGATGCTGAAACTGGCACTGTAAGTTCTCAATATTTGGCCAATCTGTTTAGTCCATAGACTTTCATTACAAACCAGTAAGATCTAAAGCTTTGATTTTGTAGGTCTGCGTTTGTCCTACTGTGTTACTGTAGAATTTCAGTAGGTCCATGTTTGGGTGCAGCTACCACCCCACAGAAGACCTGTTCTGGAGTCTTCACCAGCAGTGCAGTTTATTACATGCATAAAAATGAAAGATACCACATGAAGCCTCCTCCTGTCAGAAAAAAAGGAAGAATGATTTGAACAGATCTTTCTATGAAAACTGATTTGTACATGGAGAATAGGATCTATCTTGTTGATGAAAGCTTCTACCTTGTAAAGATACCTTGTGGTAACCCACTAGGGTTCATTAGCAATTTTATCACACCAGCTACTGGGTAGTTGGGATTTATATATTCATCATTCTGCATGATCATTATTATTACACTGATTTTGCCTCTTGTGGACAGCATGACCATTACCATGTCCCTTAAAATTGTTAGTACAATCATGATAGCTATGATTCTGTTGATTGTCTTTCTGAGACTGTTAGTAGTAGGGGCCGGTGGCACCAACATTTCTGTTATCTTCTGCTGTGAAGAATGAACCTGTGTAGGCTTTCAAAGTGAATGCAAAGTTTCCTTTCCCCTAGATATTAGTTGCAGTTCTACTCATGGATTCAGTTCCTTTAGCCAAGTAATGCTGTGCCTTCAATTCATAATTGTTGATTTATGATCTTAATTGTACTGCATTGTCTGTCATTTCCATAAGCAAGCTGTGGAAGGTTAATTTAGATAATATTTTAATGAGGATGTGCAAAACCAGGTAGGAAGTTGAACTCCTGGAGCAGTCCTTATTAACTGGGATCATGGGATATGGAATTCATTTGTTGAGTTTTTCAAATGAGAATGTCAATGGGAGCAGCTGGAAGCATGAAGCAGAATACTGGAATTTGGAAGGTGGTATGGCAAACAGGATGCCACTAAAAAAGAGTGTGGTTTTACAGCTAGAGGTAAATCATGTATGCAACTGCACACTAAGGCGCTACTGGCATGGTCACAGCTGCAGGTACTTACCTCATGTTTGTTCTGGAAGGAGCTCCTCAACAAAAATAAAAGCAGCTCTCCGCCTTCAGCTTATCCAAGACTTGTAGCAGCGGCTCTGGCTTATTAGGCTTCAATGTATGGGCACTTGGAGACAACTGAAGCCATTTTTGGAGTCACTGTCTTTCAGTGGTACATTGTGTGTACCTGTTTGTGTGTAGCTGCTCGCAGGCCAAGTGGCACAGCGTTTGGTCATGGAGTTACATATCAGTGCAGGCAGTCTCAGTATCCAAATTGCTTGTATTACCAGAAGGGACACCAGAAGTTTTTGCTCTACTTTCTCCAAATCTTGGGCCTTTTTTACTTGAAATGTGCCATAGAAACAGCCAAGCAAACTTTAATCTGTCCATCTCAAGACTCACTGCTGCTGGTAGACGTTGCTCGCTGTAGGCAGCAAAGTCTGTGCCTATGTGATTATAGTCGTGATGTTTCAGGTAGAGGAAGGGGACTACGGAATGAAGAGTATCCAGCTGTGCCTTTTTTTCTTTGAGATTTGTATTGGTATCCACTTTTCTAGGTTGAGTCTCTACTATCTGCTTGCAATGCACTTACCTGGTTTGTCAGGTACAGTGAGTATTTCAAGAAGGTACAGCTTCCCTCAACCCCTATACCATAGCTTATTGCCAGAACTTGGCAGTCTTTCCTCTTGGATTAATTCATGTTTCCTCTGAATTTTGCCTTGCTTTCTGTCTCATTTCTTGCTTATTTTACCACTTTTTTTTTTCATGTTCATTTTCTGTGGAAATGCTGGGGGCAGCAAAGGCAATCTATAAAGTAACAATATAAAGAGTAATTTGACAGAGTGCGTGTACTCTCAGTGTAGTGCACATATAATATTTGTGCTGTTTGGCTGTTAAATACATTTTTAATTTTCTTTCTCTGATTTCTCAGGTACAGAACTTCACCACAGCTAAAAGGTTTTGCTCTTAACAAATGGCATTTTGAATCCAGCATTACTTTTCAGGCTACTACCACTCTTGGTGATAATGAGCATCAGTATTTTTCAGAGCAAAAATCAGAGCTGCTTTGAAGTTACTCACGTGTCCTTTAATGCAGAAGACCTGTTGTCTGAAAGATTTCTGTATAGATGTTGGAAGTCAAGTGGGGCATAAATTATATTAAAATTTCAGTTTATTTTATTTGGCCTTTTTATGACACTTCACTAGAACATGCTGCTGGTCATTACTTTTGTTCATTGAAGATCAGTTTGGTAGTCTCCAGAACATATCTACTTAACATTGTATGTTACAGGAATCATACATGAAACATTGGTTTCTTCCTGTAACTGCTCAGAGAGACTTGTTCCCATAAGCCAGAGTTCTCTAAACTCCATATGCTAATGTTGAACCAAATTTGAGCAAGCAAATAGTTACATGGTTTCAGGACCATGTTTGATTTCAGTCACCACCACATGGCTTCAACCACAGTAAAAAGAAATCAAATTAGGCGGCTTAAATCGGCAACACTTTGAGCTTACATCCCTGCCATATCAATTCCAACATAGAAGGCTGTAAATGGAGAACTTGCAAATTGAAATTCTCTACAAAAGTATAGTGAAGAGAGAAGCCACCAGCACATGTGAAAGGCTCCGGGCTTCAGATTCTTACCCTTCACTACTGGACATCACCTCTGTAAGTAGTGCTTGCTTTATTGTGCTGTCATTATACAAACCTAGAAGTGACATTTCAGTAGGGCTGTGCTGGGGCAGTCTGGATTTTTACCTTTTGCAGGATTGGCAGTGCTGGTTGTTGATTCATTAATAAATTGCTGAAATTCATTGAGGAGGATCACCTGTAAATTCCATTTCAAAGCAGCGAATTTGTAACTATTCCTGATGTTCAGAGTGTTTTATACAGAAAACTACTGCTTTTGTCAGTAAACATTTAATATACAGAATATGAAGACAGTTCTGTAGGTACTTGGAATCCTGTTGATATCTGTATAATCAAAGTAAAATATTTTACTTTTTTCCACAGAGAATAAGATACTCTGAGATTCATAGGGAGGAACCAGTAAGGATCAAAGTTGTGTCATTTCCTTAAAAAAAGAAAAAACCCCAACAGTTAAAGTGCAGGTCATGAGAATCAAGGTGAGCCTTTCTGTCTTCCTTTATAAAGCAGAAATAGAGGATGTGAAGCAAGCCAAAATGCAGCAGAGCAGCAAACCTGGGAGTTGTTTAAACTCATTTTCTTCAGAAATGGGAGAGAAAAAAAAGAGCAGAAGATTTGCAGACAGTTTAATTTGCGTTCTCTACCTAAATCCACCAAGAATACCACTTTGAGGGGGGAATATCTCATCCATCCCAGTTATCTTGGTTCTCAGTCCTATTTAGTCCTTAAAGCCTCATGAGGAACCTTCTGTGTCAGGGGAGAACAAAGACAGGAAGTCTCCTTTTCTAGATAGAAAACACTCTCTTTGTGGCAAAGGGCAACTCTCAGAGCTTCCAGAACATCACTTTCTCTGTTGCTGACACCAGGAGATAAATGTGATTGCAACTGGACTGGCAAAAAAGAATCCCAAGTAGTTCAGAGTGGTTTGTATCCATACTGCCTATGCCAGGACCTGTTTGGGACACACTGCGCCAGCCTTCAGACCGTTTCCAAATCTTTTTTGTGGTTGCCTTTGGGTTGCACCACATCTGGGTCAGGCATTGAATTCTGTCTTGTAGACCCTGCTGTATTTAAATACTTGTAAAACAAAGCCACCAGCATAAGTTCTTTTCAAGAGTGATGGAATGAAAGTCATATCTACATTTTCCATAGTTTTATGAGAATTTTCTTGTCTTTACCATCTGTTCTACCAAATTAGGGAATGATATGCTAATACAGGCAAATATGAGTTTTCATAGTGGGATTGGAAATTCTTTGATATTGAATTGTTATTGAATTACAACCTACACTTGTGAAAGACAGGGGAACATTTTTCAACAGTACACTCTTACTCCACTGAATGTCAGGCTGCTGAGCCAGCTGAAGCAGTCACGACTTCCCCTCTCTCTGGCTGCCCACTTTTTCCTCCATATCACTCAGACAGTTTTGGTCTCACCATTCCAGAAGAATGCTTTATATTTTTCTTGTGAATTTCTGCAGCAGATAGCCCTCGTATTCATAGCCATGGCAGATAAAGCATAGCTTGCAATGTGAATCAGGTCTGTAACACGGATAGCAGGTCTAGTTTGCACACAGTCTTTTTGAGGACAAACTACCCATCTTTGATGGTGATTGGTAACGAATGGGGTTCTGGAGGTCTTTGTCCTTTTGTAGTCACTTGATCTCATGGAGATCAATTTGTTAAGGTGGCTGTGGTCCAGTTTCTGTTATGAGTGCATATCACTCATTCTTCTTTCTCCAGTGAGCCTTCTTAAAGCACTTTTAAGAGTTTTCATGAAGTCTGTAAGAGGCATTGTACCAGTTACTACATTTACAACAACTACTGTTCATGAATAAAATGAAATCTGTATTTCTTCTTAACGTGTATTTTCTTCTTTTCTAGGTAGAATAGCTGTTTTCCACATCTCATTCGAATGCAAACAAATGGAAGAGCACTATCACCACTTCTTCAGGGTCTTTAGAAGATTGAAAAGCTTTTCTTGAGCAGAGCGTGTTTTGGAGGTGAATGGAGGAGTACAGACAAATCAGATGTTCTTCTGAGATGTTCTATGAGGTCTGAAGATGCAAGAACCAAGGCATAGCTTAGAGTAGCCCTAAAGCTTCTTTAAGTTGTGCTTGGGAAACAATTGCTTCTACATGGCTGTTGGAGAGGAAGGAATTGTTTTAGTATATTTAAAGCATGCTTAGTTCGCACCATCTTTTCTGTAATTATCCTAGGCCTGCTATTGTCACAGCCAATGATCCGACTTCTTCAGTATATTCTTTAATAAAATCTCAAAATTTAACCTTCATATGTCTTTTTAGTTATGTCTGAGTAAACTGCAGTACATAGATGTGTTAGCATGATGATACAGTTAATAAAGTATAGCACTAATATGACAAAGCTCAGAGATTCAGAGTTGCTTTTCTATTAGTAATCAGATACGCAATATTATGTGTACTTCTGTGGTCTTAGAGGCTCTGTCCTGGATTTATAGTCCACTGTGTTAGGTGCTCTACAAGAGTCTACCTACACTCATTGCAGCTGTATTTACAGGTGTTATGCTCAGGGATAAATATTGATAGTAATATTACAACATTGCTATAACAGTATTGCTGTGATCTGTTACTGTAAATGATAGGTGTTGGAGTGGGTTGAATGGCAGTTGGGTATCCTGTTATGCATTGAGTTAGTAAAGTAAGGGAAAGGTTTGTGTATGGATTTTCATAATTAAAATGAATGAAACTGTACATGAAGGCACATGCTAGGAGTTTCACAAAGAAAACCTCTCTCAAGATACCTGTTTCCTGATTTAACAGCCATTTTTCCAGCTGAAGATGAAAATTGAAGAAGCATGAGGGATGCAGTATATGACATAAATATACATAAATCTGTTTATCTGACTACAGTGTTCTCTGTGTTGTTGCAATAAAATCAGGTGTTTCTGACCTCTGCAGGGAACTGACCCCTCAAGAGAAATAGGATGATAAATCTAGAGGTGGGTGTTTGAGCATTTTGTGCTTACAAAAGGGTCTTGGATTTTTTTTCTTCTGTCTGCTCTTCCCATGAAATGTATGCTGTCCACTTACACCCTGAGAATGACTGAACTGCTTTCAGACTTGGGACCTTTTCTATAGTAGGGTGAAGAATTCAGATTACATGGGCACATGGGCAAGCTGGAAGGAAGAGAACAATGGATATGTTTGGGATAAGACTAGAACAAAAAAAGATGAGGGGCTGACACAGTGGTGAGACATTTTTGGCCAGGGCAGGAGGAAGAAGGAAAGGGAGCTGTGTCTGCTACTGCCTTCTACTGCCTTTCAGCAAGGGCTTGAAATGAGAAGCAACCACAGCTTTGAGAATCAAAGGAGCTTCATGCTTAATGCATCTTATACTATGATGTTGGACATTTTATTTACTTGATCTGCATACACCAAAGTTTTCAGCACCAGATGAGAAAAAATAAGGAAGTCCCCATTTGGATTTCCCAAATACAGGAATTCTGGAATTTTAATACAGTTATGGCTAAATTTTAGCCCACTTACAGTTTGGGACATGTGTATTTGGACATGTATTTGAAATGCATTTGTGTATTTTAACATATCTTGCATATACAGGTATTTACTCCCTTCAGCTCAAACACTTAGACAATTTAATTATGTTGGTGTGGTGCGTATGACCAGTTGAGCACTGTTTGTTACTGACTAGGTATCTTGAGATGCTGGCAAAGCACCCTGTTGAGGAAACTTGCAGACCTGAATCTACGTAGTCATGCTTTTGTGGGTAGTAGTAAAGAAACAAGTATTTAAAAAGTATAGATAGTTGTACATGAATTGCTGTTATAACTTCTGTCTTAAGAATTGCTCAGCTGTGTACACAAAACTGAGCTTTGTTACCTCTAAGATAGGTGCACTTTGGAGACACTGGAGATGCTGCAAAGCAGCTCCTGAGCTGCCACTGCCAACTGTTTTCTCCTGTGTCTTGGGTTTGCCTTGGCAAAAGAAGCAGAGAAGCCCAATTCAGGCAGAACTGAGGGCTCAGGCATTTTATTGACATGGGGAGACTCTTACATCTGTCCTTGTTGGCTGTGTCTTCATCCCTTACACAGCACTGCCTGTGTCACCTCCCATGACAAGGTGCCCTCATGAAGCAGGACATCCAGGGACCACACTAGATTAAGGAGATGAGGGTCCCAGATCCATGGCATTGAAGAGGAGTGTATGCCTGTAACATACAGTTGAAGGTACTCCTGCTTTGCACTTCCACCAGCTTTTGGGCCAGACAGGGCTCCTCAGCCCTTTCTGTTCTTGTCCGGAGCATGTCCCTTCTTTCTTCCTTTCTTCTTTTCCCCTCTGCCATTGGGATCCAACCTTTCCCTATGTGGCTCTGACTTCTCCAGGAGTATGCTACCTGTGCTTGCCTCCTCCCACAGACATGGCAGTGCCAGAAGTCCAGCAATATAAAAGCATGTTGAGAGGCATGTGCTAGAGGAGATGGGGTTGTCACAGGTACTACGCATTCTACGGTGGGTGCTATTCCTGGTGTTCTCTAGCCTTCCTTCTGCCTTGCTAGGTGCCTTACAGATTTCCCCTAGGATTTGGTGGTTCAGATCAGATCAGAGCATGGCTCTGATCAGAGCAAAGCTCCCTTCCCACCATGGCCCCCTGTTGAACTGAAGAGCAGCAGTGTGTGCACCTCTCTGGCAGCACTCAGAGGCAGTGGTGTTGGAGCAGCCAGTTTTGGTGGCCATTTTCTGTAAGCTCTCTGCACAAGAATCTACAGTTGGTATTCTTTCACTCCAGACAGTTGCCTGTTTTACCTGGTCTGAGGATGCTCATGATCACGGGTGGTCACGGGCTAGTAGCCCCCTGCCCATTCTGTGACTATGACTGTAAAAGTTGCACATACTTTCAGGACTAAAATCATCTGCAGGAGCTGGCCCTGGCACTGTGACCTGCTGTGCAATAGGATAGCAAAGCACTTGTAAAGCTTCTTGCTTTATGAGTGAGTGGGCTTGGGATTGCATCGGGCTTTGGACTAACCTGGCTGTGCCTTCCTTCCACAGGGAATGATCTCTTTCTGGTTGCAGTTCATGAGCTGGGACATGCGCTAGGTCTGGAACACTCCAATGATCCCAGTGCTATCATGGCTCCTTTCTACCAGTATATGGAAACACACAACTTCAAACTGCCCCAGGATGACCTCCAAGGAATTCAGAAAATCTATGGTGAGCAATGCTACCCAGTAATCTATTTACAATGAGCTTGAGTTCAGTGAGTATGTTACACAGACAGGAGACCTGCAAAATGCTTGTAGCTGGTGGGCTGGGTTTCCTGCTGTAGCTGAGTGAGGAGCTGCTTAAAGCCCTTGATCCATAGCCAGATGTCGGAGGACTCTCCTAGTGGCAATATCTTTACACAAGTCAGGATAACCACACCTCTGTGATCTTGCTGCTGCTCCATCCCTCACCATGTCTTCAGTATCAAGGAGCATTAGAAAGGAAAATCAAGCAATTGCTGTACCCAAAGGAAGTGCATTAGGAACAGCCAGGGCAAACAGAGGGGAGAAATGCAAGGAACATGGAACATCAAGGAAAGGTAAAAAGTATTTGTGCACTCTTTTTTTTTTTTTTTTTTTTCCATATATACAAGGTAGGGAATTAGGGAATGCTTCTTTTAATCTCCAGCTGAACATTGTTGTACGTGTGCCACAAAGATATGTGCTCAAGGTAAAGAGAGGAAAGAAGGCATAGAGAAAAGCATGGGGCTGGAGATGATGTGCTACCGTATGACGGGATCGTGGATACCAGGGTGTGGGGACAGGGACTTTGAGAGAATTCTTGGCTCAGGGAGACTCTGGGAGCAGAGGGGAATGCAGGTTTTAGGAGCCACAGTGAAGGGGAGGCTGAGCTAGAAGGTACTAATGGATGCACTCTGTGGCAGCCCATGGAAAACAGGTTTTGTCAAACATCCCTGGTTTCCTTCTTTGAGGAAAGTACAAATCTGACTAAGAGGTTAATAAATGTAGCATAGAACAACTATGCTATGTAGCTGTGCAACATCTGCAGCTACTTGACATGTGGAGTCAAATATTAGCTCCCAGTATCAGTCGAGCATGTATTATGTGAATTGGACCTAAAAACCCCCTTATAAGATGGTTGTCAGTGGGAAAGAGGGATTCCTGCTGGGATCAGTGGCAGACCTGGCACTAGTCAAGGTTTACATCAGTGATCTGTCAGTGCATTTTAAATTACTTGTCTAGGATTTGTGCCAAGACCTGTAAGGCTCTAAGCAGTACAGCAAGACTTCAAAGGTCTGAACTGCCAACTGTTTGAGTCTGGGGGTTGTTTGGTTTGGTTTGGGTTTTGTTGTTGGTCATTTTGGGGTTTTTTTTGTGGCTGGAGTGAGATTCATTTGTTCAAATGTAAATGCCTAAAGAAAATAAATCTCTTTCTGGGCTGGTTTCTTTGACTCTTGTCTGGACAACGGAGAAAATTCAAGCATTTGTAGAATGCAGTTCATCCTCAGTGTAAGGCAGATACCCAAGTAAGGTCCAACATTTAAAATAAGATGACTTTAAGTACACTCAGTGGGAGCTATCTCTTCCCATTAGTACAGCTGAAGATTTTCTCTTTATTGTTCATTGCCAGGATGAAGTTGCATGGCAATTGTCCTATGGTATCATTTAATTATGCATTCTTTAACATAGTACATACTCAGATACTCAGGATAACAGAGACTCTGGATGGTTTTGAAGGAAAGTGCTGGGGTAGTAAGTATTACATTTTTCATTAAATAATATACCTTTCAAAATACTGATTTTTGAAAGCTGCTGAAGTGTCTTTATGCTCCTTCTGGTTTGAAATGTTGATGTAGTTCCTGTGAACTTTGACTAATCAAGAAGAAAAAAAATAATTAAATTTATTGCTGTCAGTGCAGCTGCAATCAGGAAAAGGCTGCTGGTTTCTCTGTTTTCAGACACCTTTTGGAAAGGGAGCAGATGAGGAACTGACAGCCATGCTGCTTCACGTTTGTGTTTGAAGTCAATATTCAGCTGTGGCTCAGCTGGGGACCAGCACTCCCCCAGCACAGCTTGGGCAGGGACCCGGTGCCCCAGGCTGAGCTCAGCTGGGCCTCCAGTACCAGTTGAGGTACTGGGTGATGCTGGTCGGGGCCATTGAGACCTCATAGTGTCCTCAGGGCCCTGACAGTTTGTGAGAGCACTGTACAGCATCTTGTGCAGAACTATGACAGAGCAGAGGCTCAATACCATCCTGCCTGCCGCTTGGCAGCACCACCACTGCAGCTCCATTTATGTTTCACTTACGTAGTGACATTTAACTTTAGCCACATAGGATCATAGAATCACATACAGATTCACTGTATGCAATAGAATATACTTGGAGTTCTAATTCAGCTTGAAAAAAAGCAGTATGAATGAATTACTACCTAGTGCAGGTAGTAACTAGAAATTAATTTGTTGACTATCATAAATCACACAAGGCTCTTCTCCAACGCCTTTGGACTGGAGTAGACTGGGGATGATGTTAGTGGTTGTAGAAAAAAGTAGTCCTGCAGGGAGAAGAAGGAGTAGATTCTGCAGTAGGAGCTTTGATTCCCTATGTAAAGATTTTGGTCCTTAGCATAGAGGTACGGTCCAAACCCTAAAGGTTAGTTTAAAACTAGGTTTTACTCTTACAGTTCACAAAGAAAAGATGGAAAAAGCAGGTTATATTTCTCCCTGGAACTGGAGATACGAGAACAGATCTTTTCATCTGGGCTTCTTACAACTGAGAAGGGACAGCTGAAATATCCTTCTTGTACCTTTAGCAGGAACATTGAGCTAATGTGTTTTATTTCCACAGTGCCAACCTGCTTTGGCTTGGGAGTGTCAAAAGCCCATTTACCAGAGCACCTCTCCAAATATCAAAACCTCCTGCTTTCTTCCTGAGTTGACATTCTCTACAATGCAGCAGCCTCTGCTCGATATATATTATTTAGGAACCCACTATGCAAAATAAGTCATAGAGCCAGAGCCACTGCCTTGCCTGTAGCACCCTTATTAAAAAATAAATTCAACTAAAAGTTCCACTTTTTCATTCCTCTGAAGTTGTTAGAACAAACAACAAAGGCTCTACTAAAGCTGAAGTCCATTTTATCTCCTTCTTTTGAGAGTGATGCATTTCAAATTGGTTTTTTACATTGTATCTGTGTCTATGCATGAGAAAAGAAATATGTCGAAATCTGTCATACAGCAGTTTATTGAATTCACTTATTTTCTGCTGGATTTATTTCCAGACTCACTTAAAGAGCTAGTAGGTAATGCGAACTCTTGTTTGTGCTTCATGCTGGTTAGTATAAGGTCAGTGTTTAAAATGTTATTTCCGATTATGAGCTAAGGAAGAAAAGCCCAGCAGCTCACTGTGTGTGACACAGTGGACTGTAAGACAAGTGAGCAGTATTCCCATCTGCTGAAAAATGCTTCTTGTAGCCTGTTTCTTGACAAAATGGGGGAAGTAGCATGACTGTCCTTTACATGTGTTTCAGAGGGATATCTCCCACTGTACTTAATGTCCATGTCACAAGTGACAATCCCAGGAAGGAACATTCTATAGGATATCCTATCAAGGTGACTGCCTCTTTTAATTTTGCTAGTATTGAAGTCAGGGCAGCATGCAGCTACAGTGCAGATGGAGTGAGGAAACAAGCCATGGTCTTGTCACACAGCCTGAACTGATCATCCTTCAGCACTGGTTCTCCTGTTCTAAGTACATCCTGCTCTAAGTACTGTTTAGCAGCAGGTTGTAGAGCACCCTGTTATGTTAGGAGACTCTTCTGACATTGTGCCTGGGGAGCAGAGGGGCTGACATGATGTGCAGGAGAAGTTCATGTCCATATGGATGCTTGGATCTGTTAAACCAGGCCATTACCTTCAAGGCCCTTTCAGAGCCTGAGGTCACAAAGGGAAGGTCTGCTAACAACTCAAAGATAGACCAAATCATTAAGCCTGGAGACAACCTTAAGGGTCTGAGTCGTCTCAAATCTCACTGATGACATGTCAACCTTACACGTCTTGTCTTCAGCTCAACAGCTCCCACCCAGTGCACATGCTGCATCCCATGAGGGCTGAGGTCCAGCGTTGTCATGAAACTATACCAGCCCCTGCTCAAGGAGCTAGACAACACCATCTCTGACATCCAGGAACAGGGGATCAGCAGGGTACAGTGTCCATGAGCAAACAGCACCATCTGCCAGCCTCTTTACTCCTGTGCAGTAAGCACAGGTCTCAGCCTTCCTCACCTTTTCCCAGTGGCGGCCCACAGAGCAGTCCCAAATCCTTGTGACCTACATGTATGTATAGAGATGGCTTGTGGTGAAACAACAGAAAGACTTCATGCAAAATGCTCCACATGGTGACGCATTGTGAATGGGGCCATCAGAGCAAGCTTTGCTGTTGTGCAGGACCTGGAAATGTTAGGTATAGGCCTGTTTTCTTAAAATGTCATCTTGAACACGGGAAGAGAATAAAATAACCTCCAAGGCCTTATCTATAGAAGACTTTTGGATCCATGCCTTATGGTGCTGTGCTTGTAGGAGGGCAGGGGAAGGAAAATGCATGGCAGTAGGAGAGCTGGAGGTATCTGCCCCGGTGCCACATCCCTGGCATATTCCAGAGATACCAGACTCTCTCTATGTTGCGTCCCTTCATTTGCATCTTTCTTCCTGTCCAACTGCCTGTCTTCTTGGATTTGGCAGGAAATACCAGCGTCCACCTCTGTGTGTCTGCTGAGTCTCACCTGCCGTATGCCAGGTCTCCATTCCTGTTCCTTCAAGGAACAGGCAGGGAGTAACTGCCTGATTTCTGGTGCTGTCCTTGGTGTCCACCTGATGCCTGGAGGGCTCTGCAATGGGCACCCGTCTCCTAGGTGAACGCTCTGTCACCTGGGTGGCAGCTGGTCATTCAGAGAACACCTATCGAGAAGGGCTAAAGAAAGCCTTCCTGCCACGCAGTGATGTACAAGGACCTCAACTGTCCAACTGTTGGGTATGCTGCGGGTGCTGGGACTTGTTCTGCAGACTGCAGAGCACTGTGGCAAGGCTACCCAAACTTTCTGAAATAGCCAACTCATTTCACTGCTGAAGTTTAACCCCAGCAGTGCAAAGTACCCTGTGGACAGGTTTATCAAGTGAGCAAAGGAAATGAGTCCTTCCTGAACTCAGCTGTTGTGGATGGACTGTCTCTTGCGCCTGAGCTCATCTAATGTGAACAGGGACCACCCTTCCTCGGGCTGGAGCTTGCAGAACAGCCAGGTGGGTTTCTCTTACCCTCCCTGGCTCCTTTGGATTATACATTTTGATTTGAAACTGAGGAGCCTTTCCTGTGTGCCTGGATAGCTGATACCATCCTGCAGAAACATGCAGGCAGCTCAGCCTTTGACAACCAAAAAACCCCTCTGTGTTATTCAAAAGCCTAAGTGCCTGCCTGTAGTCTGGATGGTAGTTTTATTCCTGGAGTGAATAGCGAGAAGATAAAGATGAGCCTTTGTTTGCAGGTGGAATGTTATCCCTCCTGGTGTGAAACAAAGGGCATCCCCTGCACTGGCAGGCTTGGAGAGCTGCCTGGCTCAGGCAGGCCTGGCTGTGATGGATGCTGAGCCATGCAGGGTGCTGAGCCTCCAGGCAGGTGTTGTGCAGTTGAGGGAACACTCTGTCCATAGGCAGGAGGACAGTACGATTATTTTTTGTCCTCAACTATCGACACAGTGTCTCCTAAATGCCTCCTCTCTCTGTGTTATCTTCACAGGTCACCTTGGTATTCAGATGGTCTGCGACCGAGGAAGCATGAAGGGAGGAGGCTAAGTGCCAGTGGCGGAAGTCACACTCTGAAGGTGATCTGCTGTGACCCAAAAGCTTTTTGACATTCTTTGCCTTGGTTGTGATAGAGAGGAAGAAAATCTTCTTCTTCACACAGTGTCTTAAAGTCCAGCAAGTTTCTTCCCTCCGACATGTAGAGTTTCCAGCTCCGTGAGGTTTCTTACCTGCTTCCCGTGTGGAAGTGGCTGCAGGCTTAGCCCTGGGGGTGGGTTTGGCTCCAGTGCTGGGATGACATGCAGTAACAAGGTGACTGGCTGCAGGCCCAGTTGCAAATCCATGCAACAGCCTCTCTCATTTAATTTTTTTCTCGGTGAGATTTGCTCTGACTGGTTCTTTGAAGTTGCTTGGAAATACAGTGACAGAGGCTGTGATCTGTGTGTGATTTGCTTGGGTAGTTATGTCAGTGGTGGGTGTAATCAGTTCCCGTAATAAATACCAAGGTGCTATCATCTCTCAAGTAACTCTTTGTTCACATGGTCATCTCTGCTGCTTCGAAATCTGTTATATCCTGCCTTTAGCCATCTGTTTCGGAGTCAGGTTACTGTGATGAGAGTCTGAAAATAGTAATGAGTGCCAAGCTGTATAGGGTCTGTTCATTCTGCTTTCATGCCAGGTTGTGCTCTCAAGTGGTTTAGGTCTTACAAGATAGCATCTTTCTTCAGCAAGTGGACAGGCTGTGCTTCCGCTTTCCATACCGCTAACTGTAGGCTAAATTCTGGCTGCCTAGCACTTGGACCCAAGGATTTTCATGTTGTGTATGTGCTCCTCTGCTCTTTGCACATGTAGGATTACCTTCCCCGTTTATCTGCAAGTCCACCCTAACTCAGTGACAAAGTGAAGGCAGCAATTAAAAATTAAAATGCAATTTGTATAACCACAAGAGGAGATAGGACTTCAATCAGGAGAAATTAGAAGGCCCAGAATGCATAAAACCAAGAAGAGAAGTGAAAGATAGCAGGGGAAAATCCATGGCTTGCAGGGAAAGACAGAAAGAGGAATATTTTGATGGAAATGATGAAGTCAGCATCCGAGCAAGTTGCAGTACCAGCTGCAGAACGTTTGGGAAGCCCTTTCAGTACTGGGAGCCTCCTTCAGAGCAGTGCACCAGCACTAGTGTGGCCGTTGCAAGGAGTGAGCACATAGGGTGGCCCAGCTTCTGTTGTTGGTCCTAATTTGTAACTTCTTTCCACTGTTGTAGGAAACGTTTCATTTAATGCCAGTCTCCACTTCCCCTGAATCATTGCTGACCTGCACCATCCTGACCACAGTGTGTACAAGTGCTTCTGCCTTGCAAGTTTACTGCATTCTGTTCCAGTGGCATCTTGGGGCTAATTAAAACTTTTACATCAGTCCCTTAGGTTGCAGGTGCTATTTTAACTTTCCTCTTCTCTACAGAAGACTCTGACAGACTTTGGGCCCATAAGATGGATGAGAGAGTTGAAGCTGACTGCTGTCCTGCAGCAGGGGCAGGGCAGGCTGTGACCTGGGTTACGAATGGTTCTCACTTATGTAGAGAGAATGAATTTTTCATAACTCAGATCAGGCATGATGTTAAATTTCTAGTTTATGACTACAGTACTGTCATCCCTATTCTGCACCTTACTGTCAAATCCTATGTGTCTGTGACTCATCAGACACATCCATCACCATTTTCTTCAGATACTATCCTGTCTCACCCTTTTTCCCTTTTAAAAAAAAATCAATGTCATGTCCTTGTTTTACTGCTCATGGTCATCTCTATACACCTTTCTCACTGCTATCTTCTCAAAGTGTCGAGTTTAGGGGTTGTTATTTCTGGAAAACCAGAGCTGCTGTTAATTTGAGTATCTCTGTTTGCTGTGTCTGAGAAGCACAACTGCCCTGAATTGGCAGTCAGTCCCTTTCGTGCTCTGCCTTTCCAGCAAGCAGTTTGAATCTGTGACACACAGTGACTTTTTGGGTCCCTCCCAGACAATCCCCTCTAACAGCAGGTGTGCCTCTCTGCACTGCAGATCACTGTACATCTCACTCTGTTTAAAGGCAATAATGCTCCTTGGAATCCTCCTTGCAATCGTGATGTGAATTTGCTTCTGGCTGCCTCTCACAACACAGCAATCTCTCCTGTGCTGGAACTGGTGGCTGTCTTATGCATACTACCAAACAGCTGTCTGATGGAGTTGCTCCACTGTCAATTAAGCTGACCACCAAAGAGGCTTTTCTGATCCATGTGCGGCAACAGAAATGCATCTCTGAGTTGGTCGGTGCATGGAGTTAGCATCTTGCAAAGGAGAGGGAATGAACAGCACTGCTCTTGTGCTTCTGTAGCAACATGCTATAGTCTCTTTTAGAAGGGTGATCCTTGTGTCAGTCTGTTGGCAGGGGAATCCTGTCATGTAGGACATATAATAGATTTTTTTCAATGTTACTTACAAACACATCCACTCAAAGCCGTGTGATTGGCAGCACAAGAGTAAAAGGGTCATGCTGTTTAATGAGATCTGTAGTGTGCAGTAAGTAATTGCTTATTGCTTCCTTGCTTAGGTCCCAGTCAAGACTTACCTTTCCTTAATGCAAGTATTTCCTACCTTCAAGTATGTTAATTGCTGCTTTTCAGACTTCATTTATTCAAGAGCTGTAACTGGCACCAAGTGCCGTTTTTCACAGCCAGAGCGGGTTACTAGTTTCTTACTCCTTTAATTTACTAAAGCAGGAGCTGGACACTGCTCCCACATCCCATCTGAGCAAACCAGAACCCTGTCTTTCTTTGCGTAAGATCTGTCTGGGACCTCTTTCCCCATTACCATCCTTTCCTGTGCAGCCTATCCCAGTGTACCAACTCAGTCCTACTTCCATAGAGCTTTCCAACCTTAATCAGTAGAACCTGCTAGCCTGCTGCTTGCTGGAGGAGGTGCCTTGGCACAGCCCATGTGCTTCTCACCACAGTGAGTTGCCTATTGCTGTATTAGCAAATGATGTCTGTGGCTGCTAGCAAGAATGATACTAGCACATCTGTAGATACAACAGCATTTAGGGATGGTGTTAAGTAAATAGAATGCTGAGGACTTGACCCCCACTCTATGCTGGAGGGGGCTGGTTACTGTGAATTAGCTCTGGCTGTGCCCTGTGATGTCTGCAGCTGCAGACGTGCTCCAGAAGTGCATCTTCAAGTTTAGCTTTGTCCAAAAACAATGCATTTCATGAACTGCAGTGTGACTCAAAGCACAGCAATTGCAAATGGTGGAGCATGCAAAAGCACACTCCTGAGCTGAACTGAAACCCCAGTGCAGATGCACCCATGTTGCCTGGTTAACAAGGGCTCTGACCCTGCTGCTCCTGTGTTAGGCAGTGTCTGCAGACCTTTGGTGAACACCATTTGGGGAAGGTTCAGAGATCACCAGCAGGAGCAATATCACAATTTGGGAATTTTATTTAGAAGATCCTTATGGTCTGCTAAGATACTGGGCACTGAACAGCTAAGAGTGGAGGGGGATGAGAACTACACAGTATTGAAACAACGATCCATGCAAATAAATGATCAAATCCCATTTGATTACTTCAGACATAAAACTTGGTAAAATCTCTTGCTTCCAGTAGCCTTCTGCTTAGTGCCATGTTAAACTGTGACCTTCTCAGAGAAGCAGCAAGAAATCTGTGACATTCTTAATGAGATTGGTCCAGATTTTTTCACTAACTTGGTGAAATCTTCCTATGGCAGAGTTGGTTTAAAAACACAGCTCTGCTTCAAGTCACTTGTGTTTTTATTACTCTTTATATCCTTCAGCCTTGTCAGCTCTCAAAGCTGATCTGGGGAAGGATCAAAAGGCAACATGTGAGTCAGAACATGGTCCTTTATCAAAGCTGTTTATCAGTTCCCATAGTGTTCTGAAAGCAAAGATTAGGGACTAAACTGCAGTAAAGGAATTGCTTTCTTATTTCTGAATTCCCTTGTAGTTCCCCTTAGATGATAGCATTGGTTTCACACCCTAACGTTTTCCAGATTTTGCTTGGGTTCTAGTTTGGGGTGTTTTTTGGTGGTTTGGTTTTTTGTGTGTGTTTTGGTTGTTTAGGTTTTTTAATGGTCTACTAAAGGTTTCTATTCAAGGGTTATTTATAACCTTTCATTTCAGTTGGGAACATGATTGGTGTGGCTGCTCCTTCCTTTTAGCTCCAGCCTCCTTGGGAAGACCTACAGAAACACTGGCTCTTCTTCAGCTCTTATTGCTCATCTGTTTTGGGACATATTTCACGTGTGGATGCATCTTGTTCTATTCCCCATTTCTAGGGAATGAGCTCTGCATAAGGAGTGTGTAAATTCCTCGCCAAGCTCTTCCTCCAGCCTGTTGCCTTTTGAAAGCTACAAGGGGAGCACAGAAAATCCAAATGTTTCCGCTTTGCTGAACATTTTTCTTTTCACTTCTAGGTCCTCCTGTTGAGCCCCTGGAGCCAACCAGGCCTTTACCAACTCTTCCTGTTCGCAGAATTCACTCCACTTCGGAAAGGAAACACGAGAGACAACCAAGACCTCCTAGTCCTCCTCTGGGTGATAGGCCGTCTCCTCCTGGCTCGAAACCGAACATCTGTGATGGCAACTTTAACACCGTGGCTCTCTTTAGAGGAGAAATGTTTGTTTTCAAGGTACTAAGAACTCCTGCTTACCCATGAGTCTGTCTTTAGATTTATTGATGGAAAAGATTAGTAGAAGTACAAGGTATTAAGATTTGAAATGTCTGTGGAAATAGCTCTGTTCCTCTGAGGTTGCTGAAAGAGCAGTATTAAAAAGACTAATAGATTGGCTCTGTAACATTTGGAAACAGTGCCTGATGGGATTCCCAAAACACCCAGGCAGCCTGTGCACCAGAATGTGAACTAGATGCACTGGCAGAGAATTCAGACACTGTCAAGCTCAGAGAGCGGCCACCTGTAAAGCCAGAAAAGAATACCAGTATCTAACCAGAGACTGAGCCTCATTGCCTCCAGAGATGACATGTGTGGAACCTGGGGCTTCAGGGAGCACTTGGCTTACCTGAGGAGTTTGAGTCAACCTTGCTTGTAAAATACAGGCAGGGAGGAAGGAGAGGCTTCATTCAGTAACCCACTTTAGAGTGCCTCGAACATGGCAATAGTGGTGGCTTTCACTCTGCCCATTGGTGTGAATGTGGAGAGGGATATGTTGAAGGTCGTGAAATGAACAGACCACATCAGTTGGAGAAAAAGCCTGAATTGAAAGTAGTTGAAGGCTGGGACAGTGTCTGCGAGAAGCCTCACAGGCCCTGTCCTGCTCTTACTCATCCTTGAGCATCCATTGTGGCTTTAACTGATGATCTCAGAGGCTTATTTAATAACTCCTTTGTGCCTTTGGACATTGTGTGCATCACACAGTCCCAAGTAATGTTAAGGCTGTGTGGCTCTCCTGGGGTCTGATAGCAGAGCACCAGTTGTACCAGGACCCGTGATACCTCAGTAATGAGACATGCAGGGAGGTCACTTACAGACGAGTTCATAACACTTACAGCTGTGGACTTGCTTCCCCCTGCTCCTTTTTCCTCTCCTTCTTTCCACCATTTTTCACAGCACCAGCAATCAACTTCTCACCCTTTTGGCTGCCATCTTCCCCATGGAGCGCTTCCCTCACTGGGGCAGTGTTGGGCTGGGTTGGAGCTGTCACCTGAACCGGGACTTCTGCTTTTAATGGTTGTGGGGCCTGGGCAGGGATTAGCAATGCTTGGTGCTGGATGCTCAGCCTGGTTTGACTGCAAGATAAAACACTCAGTCTGAAGAGGCTTCTGGTTTTCTCAGGATCGCTGGTTCTGGCGGCTGCGCAACAACCGGGTGCAGGAGGGGTATCCCATGCAAATCGAGCAGTTCTGGAAGGGCCTCCCTGCAAAGATTGATGCAGCCTATGAGCGCTCTGATGGCAAATTCGTATTCTTCAAAGGTACAGTACATTTCAGTACCAGCCTCCCTTGTCTGCCCCACATCACACCCTTACGGCATGAAGCTGGGGAAAAGAGGTACGCTGCATCCTTGTCCTTTTCCACGGGGATGCTTCAAGCAGCCATTGTTAAAATATAGTTTAGCATGGGCTGGCCTTGCCAGGACAATCTCTGTATAGAGCTAATATAGATTAGTGGAAGTTGGCTTCCATATGATAACAAGAAATAGCTCCTATTACCCAGGGAGTGATAGGCAGGATAGTCTGGAGTCTCCTGCCTGTTTCCTTGAACATGTTTTGGCGAGGCATTAAGGCCTCTCTGGGTACAGGACATTCCCAAACCACATTTCTGGACAAGTGTCTCCTAAAGAGACAAAATGTCCAACCTTACGCTGGGGCCCACATTAGCTCCCTGCATTGTGACAGTGTCTGAACAGGGTCCTGTAAATCGAGAGCAAGTTGTAAGCAAGGAGGAGGGGCCCTGTACAAAACCACAGTAGCTTGTCTTCCCCATTTATGTCTGCAGCTTCAATCCCTCAGCTCAAAAACTGTATTAAAACTTGAGGTGGCCCAGAGAAAGGCAACAGAAATGATCAAAAAGTGTGGGTTGACATCCTGCAAGGAGCTCCTCAGCCTCTATGAAGAATGACAAAGACAGGGTGTGAAGGAAGTCTCTGAAATGACTGGTCTGGAGAAGGTTAACATCCCTTCCAAAGCAAGAGCTGAGAAGCAGCAAATGAAATCAGGAAGGTTTCAGGTTCGAAATGAAGAGGAGGAGCAGGTTTTTCACATAATACACTTAAGCCTGGAAGTCCTCACAGGCTGTGCTTCATTGTGGCTAGCCTACATTTAGCTCATTCAGATACTAATTAGGCAAATCTGTTTGTTGTTTGTGTCCCCATTCACCTCCAGGAGATAAATACTGGGTCTTCAAAGAAGTGACAGCAGAGCCGGGCTACCCACACAGTCTGGTGGAGCTGGGGAGCTGCCTGCCCCGGGAGGGCATCGACACAGCCCTGCGCTGGGAGCCCGTTGGCAAAACGTACTTCTTCAAAGGGGACAGGTACTGGAGGTACAACGAGGACAAGAGAGCAACGGACCCAGGATACCCAAAGCCCATCACCGTGTGGAGAGGAATCCCTCAGGCTCCACAGGGAGCTTTTATCAGCAAAGAAGGCTGTATGTATCTGCAGTCATTACTCCTGTTAGATCTGGGATAGCTTGTCTACCCTGGGAGCCGGGTAGCTGGATTTGGGGTGTGTGAAATAGGAATCAGGTCTCAGATGTCCTAGGGTCACAGTGGCACTGCAGGCACCGACAGTCTGAGAGCCTCCCTGAACCTCACCCTAACCCATGTACCTCCTCAGCTGCTGAACTGTGTTATCCTAATGCCGTTTCTGGGGCTGGGAAGCAGAATTGTTTAAGTTTTGCTGCCACAACAGCCCCTATCCAAGTTTTCATGGGCTGTGATTACAATGATGCTGGATCTTACATTTTCCTCCTAGTTTCTTACCTGTAGCTCAGTCACTGTCACAGGCTCCAACCTGCCTGATGTACTTTGCAGCCATTCTCTGAGGAGGGGGTTGGACCTCCAGAGGCTCCTTCCAGCACATTTCTTTCTCTGATTTGAAGATTCCTTCCTCCTCTTCCACTTGGGGAAAGAACTTACAGAAGGGGCTTGTGCCATTGAGGCTGTGTTTAAATCTGGGGCTGTGGGGCTGGGTTGGAGGAGTGCACTGAGAGCTGAGCTGGAGGATGGATGCAGGAGACCCAGCACTTCCACCACTGTTCCATTTGCCTTTTTTTTCCCTAATCACTTGAGAGGGATTAGAAAAGGAGACATCTGGGTACTTCAGGCAACACAGCATAAACCATCAGCCTTTTATTAGCAGTAGCACAAGAGTGCTTCTTAACAAATGCCGCATCTCCTGGATTCTGTGGCCAAAAGGACTCACTCAGTCTTATTTCATACTGAGAGATGCTTTAGTGAAAAATAACTCACTGCAGAACATACTTCAAAGTTAGTTGGGGTTTTTGTATTCAGTTTGTCTTGGCCAGGGGGATTAGTGCTCTGTGGGCAGCACTGCACCCACAAGCCAGGGTTATGGCTTCTCCTTTAAATCCCAGCTCCAAAACCACCTTCACTGTTCAGTGGTTTTGGGGTGCTCTGGAATCCAAAATCCCCAAACCTGGCTGTGTTTTATCAGTGCAGGCAGCCACCTGCAGCCTCCCAGGCTGTCTGTGTCTCCTCACACAAGCACAGCTTACCCAGCTGGAAATGGTGTGGTGAGAAATCCTCTCTGTTTTGTCTCCTAGTTTATACCTACTTCTACAAAGGGAAGGAATACTGGAAGTTCGATAACCAGCAGCTGACTGTGGAGCCAGGCTACCCCAGGTCAATCCTCAAAGACTGGATGGGCTGTAACCAGAAGGATGTTGAACGAAGCAAAGACAGACGCCTCCCCCACGACGACGTGGACATTATGGTGACAATAAATGATGTGCCTAGCACTGTAAATGCAATCGCAGTCGTGATCCCTTGCATTTTGTCTCTGTGTATCCTTGTCTTGGTATACACGATCTTCCAGTTTAAAAACAAAGAGGTGCAGCAAAATGTTGTGTATTACAAAAGACCTGTCCAGGAATGGGTATGACACAGCCCGCTGCACGTTTTCAACTCATGGAACTGGTGAGGACTATGGACAAAAAAAAAAGAAAAAAAAAAGAAAAAAAAAAAGAAGAAATAAAGCCTACAAACAAAACTACTTCAGTGACAAGTTTTGGACAGCCTGGGACTGAAATAAGCAGGAAAACTGGAAAAGCTACAGGCAGCCTTGCAGTGTGGAGCCTCTTTCCTTCTTACTGCCTCAGTTGCGTGTCAGTCTTGGTGTGCCATCTTCCACAGGCTCACTCTGCTAACATCAGAGTCTTCAAGACGGGTTTCAACTGACCTGGGAAACTTCCTTCAGTTCCCTGCACCAGTGCTCCCTGTTAAACCCAGCATTCTCCAGTGTAGCTAAACCACCTCTGAACAGAACCATTTTTTTAATAGCTGTCTCATAATGAATGAAGATCATGAATTCTATGAACAGGAACAATTCAGTATCGTTACGCAGAAGACATTCTGATGCTGAACCATTCTAAAAGATCTTAGTTTATTACAGAATCCAGGGAATGACCTGGATACGATTTTCCAATACCTGCTGGTCAGATGTTTTGTACATTCATAACTAAGCAACGCTGCCACTCAGCACAGTGCATGAGGAACCACTAAGCACTCGAAGAGGTAAAGGAGTGCAGAGCAGAAGCTCAAGAAGCACCAAACCAGCCACCTGGCAACATCAAGCCCTAGACTGGGACAATCTGAAGACAAAGTAATTGGGTCTAAATCATGGGAATTCATGGTTTTGTGTTGGGAGCCATTCATGAAAGAAATATTTAAATGTCACATGATGTTGTTTTAAGCTCCCATCAGCAAGAAACAATAAACCAACAGTTACAGATACGCTGACAAACATGTATAGACGTACCCTGCACTCTGCCCCTGTTACAATGCTGGGAAAAGATGAATTGTTGTTACGTGGCATGTGTAACTAGATTGTGGAATTTGTATGTTGGGTTTCAGGAGAATGGAAATGTTTGTTTGGAGTGGGATCATGATGTAACAATTAGGCCTGTTTGTAAAACTAAATCCAATCCCTGTAGATGTCACAAACATTGTATGCCTTCAGAACTTTTGGGTTTTGCTCACTTCTTCACAGGCAAGTGTACGGCAAGGCCCAAAGGCAGCGTGCCCTGCAGCAGAACAAGGTCAGCACTAGCTGCATTTGGCAGAGACATAAAACCCAGGTAAAAGCTAGATAAATACCTGAACTTTCGGCTAGTAAGTCCTCACAAGTCTCTTCTACAACTGTACCTTCTGCTTATCCCTCTTACAGTTGTGACTGGTTTAGGATGTTGTATCCTAGCCACAAATTTGGTCCATTTTGTTGTTGATATTGGTACTTCTACCATGTTAAAGAGGGGAGGAAAAGTTTCTTGCAGTGCAGTGTACTGGGGAAGTTCAGACCTGCATGGAAGTGCCATTCCTTTAAGCACAGGAACTGCTTTTCACGCTCCCTGGAAGGTGATTAGCGTGAGCCCTCTGCCTACAACTGAACTGTGTGCAAGAAGTGCAATGCACAGAATGTCCAGTTGGTGTAGCAAAGGTGCAGCTTTAGAATGGCAGCTGTGAAAAACACCCCAGGCATGACAAACGTGCTCAAAATGTTCCTAATTCCAATGATGAGGAATGAAGCAGCAGAAAAATCATTAGCATTCTGAGTTTCCACCTAGTGCTCAACTATTGCTATGGTGAAGCAAGATAGACAAATAAGAGACTTCTAGTGAAGCCCATTAGGACTGCATAACGTGGTTTCAAACTGTATTTTGTCCTTCATAACTTGATTTCCATAGCCAAGCTGTTTATTGTGTTTATACATTAAAAACTAGTATTACAAACGTATTACAAACTAAGTGAGGAGCTATACATGCAAAACTTTGAATTTTAGTGAAAAAAGTGACAATGTCTCATGATGGGTGAAGGAGTGCAAAGGACCAAATGAAATCGGAGCTACTAATTAGACACCCCCCCCACACATGCTACTCCGTCATTGCTATGTGTACTATGTTTGTGGTAGAATGCACACTCTGAATGCCACAGCCACATGGCACATCCAGCTCATCTGTACGCTGCCATCTCTTCTGGGACTGTGACAGCCCAAACCTTTGAGCAACTTCCAACAGCCATCATTAAAAAACAAACGTTACTACAACCTAGAGAATGTCTGGTTTGGTTTGTGTCTGGCTTTCCTCCTGCCCAGGGGTAGACTTTTTGCTCAGTTACAAGTGGTACACACAGCACAACACCCAGGGCTGCAGCAAGCGGAGCTGATTCCTGTGAGCTGTGTGGTGCTCTGCAGAGCCCAGGCTCCCTGCTGCAGCAAGGCAAGCTGCCTGCCCTGCACTGCCAAACCCAGCCTGCCCCAAGGAACCGCTGCTCCGAACACCTGGACAAGCGGCTTGGTGCCTTTTCTATCTGGTTCATGACTGGCTCCTCCTGTAAACCCACAGTGTTTGTGTGTTTAAGGGGCTGAGGAGCAGCCCTGTACCTTTAGAAGTGCTGAGAGGCTGGGGCAGGCAGGTGAGCAATTGACCTACTTCACACTGCTATCATCTCACTTTTGTCAAGATCAGCCCCTTGGCAGTCCAGGGATGACTTGGCTCCAGGCCCGAACATCAATATTCATGCAAGGTATAGTGCCTAAATATTCCCACCCCAAGCTCTTTGCTAGGATCCTGGTTTATGCTACAGAAACACAGCAACTATTGGCAAAGGATCGACTGGGTCTGCTTCCCACTAGAGCCTCCATGGATGGGTGCCCATGTTCCAGTTCAGTGCAGAAGCACAGCTCCAGGACATATTGCCACCGCAGGGGAGCAGGGCACAGCCCTGCTTTGTCAACTCTAACCTGGCAGCAAGAGGCTCTTGTCACTGTGCTCCTGGCAGGGACACAGCACCCTGCAGCACAGGCCACTTGTGCAGCCACAGGGGAGTCCTGGCACACATTTACTATGAGTGGCAGCCCCTACAACGAGCAGCCCTCGACATGCAGTACCCAGCACTCAACATTCTACTCCTCTATGTCCATTTCTGACTACTTTAAATAATTACATCACCAGTAAAACAGGCTCATTTTCCAGGTAAGTTAGAAACACACCAGGAAACACACTCACTACAATCAGAACAGAGATGGTTCTCCACTGTGAGAGGGATGAGTTGTTCCTAATTTATAATTAGTCATTAAACCTCAAGGGGATCTATCTCCCATCTCACACCATGAGGACTCAGGTTCACAAAAGCTTGAGTGAAGGATCCTGACAAACACTTTTGAATATTAAAACACCCTGTGGCTTCCACACTGAATCTTCAGCTGTGATTGATACATTCATTCCTCCCTCAAAACCTCTGCACAACTCTTCTCCATCCTGTCACACTCATCCCAGGGCTTGATTCCAGTCTTTCTCATAGTACCAGACTTTCTTGTCCAGCACAGCTGTAGTTCCTCAGCTGATTCCAGCAACCCTCTGTAATACCTGAGATCAAATGTTGGCTGCCACAGCCTGGCAGCAAAGCTGGTAGATACCTGTAGCATATAAACCACAGGCTCTTAGTTCAGCAATCTCCATTTTAAGAATCCTGAGACCCCATGGTAGCAATTCCCAGCACTGCAGACGAACACCTTGGTTTTGTTAACTATTCCTTAACACCTTCTTTGGCATCTCCACTGGAGAGTGCTGACTCTGAGATAAAGCACATACAAAGGGTCAGTCAGGCACTGCACAGTGCTCCAGGTGCCTCAGGTTGAGTCATGCCAAGGGTCTGCCTCTTGTAACTGCTGTTCCTGAGCTCTCATTCCTCCCTGTTTCAGTTGTTCTCATGGTCTCCTCCTCATGGCCCTGCAGCTGCAGCTCTGACACTGCAAGGCAGGCTCCCATGGAAATGAGAATCTCACTCCTTTGTGCTGGCTTCTTTGGGAGTTTTAGCTTACAGAAACCACTCTAAATACTGAGATATGCTAAGAGGAGACCTGGAGCCAGTGCCAAGAAAGGTGGTTCACTGTATCAAAGCTGTCATAAACACCAATTGCTGATTGTAAGAAGCAAGGAGCTATGAGCTGCTTACAGGCTTCCCCAGTGGCAGAAGGAAGAGGAGCTTTCTGGAAATGGCATCCCTGGCTCAGTTACCATCCAAGACAGGACTGCTATGACCAGAGAAGATCCTGTATCAATCTTTATTTAAGGAGCAACCTTTAATCAAGACTTAAAAACCTTCCCTAAACATCCAGGCAAAATGAACAAAACAAACAATAATGAAAGTTCAGTCAATCTTCTACAAAGCCTGAAGCACCAAACAAAAAACTCTGCCCATGCTGCCTTCAGACCTACACTCAAGAGAACCCACCTGAGAGTAACCAGATCCTCATGATGGGAAATGGTGGTATTTCTATGCTCCCAGTACACCTCTAACAGTCAAACAGAAGCAACTGAAATAAGAGATCAGTGACCAGCAGCTGCTTAGAAGCGAATGACTATCTTCTACCTGAAACCAGTACTGACAGCTCCTTTCTGTCATCATCACACCCCTACGAGGGCAGTTCTCAACCACCAAGCTCCCAAATCTGCAACATCTGACTGAATGGTGTAACTGGTTAGAACCGTGTTACTTAACCTTTGTCTCAAGCTACTCGAGATAACTCTTGAGAGTCACAATACTCTTGAGATAACTCAAGATGGGGTGGTTTTGATTTAATGATTTCTAAGCTTCCCAGCATAGGTGGCTATTTCCTGTAGAACAAACTGAAGCCCACTGGCTACCATGCTTGTCTGAGCTCTCCTGCAGGTGTCTCAGCAGCAGCACATGTACCACCAGACAACAGATCAACCACCACTGCTGTTAGAAGTCCCTGGACTGACCCTGAGAAAGTCCAGTTTTAATGACAGCTGACCTTTTCAGCAGCACTACCCATGGGGGAACAGCTGCAGGTCACAGCAAGAGAGCAGGACTTTGGACTATTTTGTGGCACATAAATTACTGTATTCTTGGCACT
The DNA here is from genome assembly GCF_033783945.1 of Neopsephotus bourkii. NCBI lineage: Eukaryota > Metazoa > Chordata > Aves > Psittaciformes > Psittacidae > Neopsephotus > Neopsephotus bourkii. The sequence goes on from NW_026902137.1 coordinate 1,670,190, forward strand.
GGGCATACAAGGGGGTTTTAAGTCTATGTACAGCAAAAACACCGCTCTTTGGCAAGAGTGTGGAAAGAGAGGGAAGTGCCATATGTGTGCTGAACTAGAGTGCTGTGTGGGACAACACTGATACGGGATTATTTAAAGGCAAAGCAATCTGTAGTGATCAATATCCAAGAGCCACAGGAGTAGATACAGTGGGCTCATGTGAAGGGCAGTCAGCATCACAACACGAGAAAGCACAGCTGAAGAAATGGAAAATGGCAGCAAAGGGAGAGAGAGCATTCCTTATTCATAACTTATGCATGTTATTTGTCAGGTAACAGTTTACAAAACACTACAAAAGATTGGGTTTGTAGCCTTTTCCTTGGGCCAGGCTTCCAGAAACAACATCAGAAGGTCTGGATGTCTGTAATCCAAAGTGCAGCTTGACACTCCACTCCTTAGGAGCTTTCTGGAAAGTAGGAACTGACACTGCTCATGTCAAGCTAGAAAGAGAAAACAGAAAGAAGATTTAGTAGGTAAGTGCTAGAGAGTGCAAGAGGCATTTCAAAACACCAGTACAGTCAGTTCCCCAGTTACAAAAACCCAGTACAAATTTCCCTTCCTAGAACACAAAAGTGGGAAGCACATCTGGTGCTGCTCACAGCCAGCCCCAAGAACAAGCTAGTCAAGCTGGCAAAGGCAAGATGTACATTCAGGCTGGTCTGGATCGTTATCAGCTCAGCAGCTTAATTATGGCTCTGTTACACTCAGAGACATCCAGCCTTCATACAGCAACTGTACAGGGGCAGCAAAGAACTCTCCCAAGGGGTTCTTCATTTGAGGAATTCCTTGGACTTCCCTTAGGCCATAAACCATTCCCACACACTTCTATGGTAAGTGAGAACTCAGGTACTAAGTTACAGTGGCCCAATTAGTTCAACAACATGCTCCAGCACTACAGCAATGATTCCAAGAGTTGTAATCAGAGGAAAGCCCAAATAAAGCGTGCAGAGCACATTCATCTATACACATGCCTAAATCCTGTCAAAGAATCTGCATGCATCAATGAACAGGGAAGGTCCTACGTTGCCAGGACTGCAGGAAGGAAACAAGAAAACCTGCCTCCTATTAAAAGGTAACTTGGGTAAAGCCTTTCACAAAAAGGCTTAAAAAAAACCAGTAATTAAATTAAATTAAAACGATTCAAAGCAGCAGCAGGCAAACTCTAGAGTGTTCTTGGCTCCAGAAGCAGTTGTAGCAGGCATCTGTAGCAAACATGGGTTACAACAATCAAAAGCCAAGATGTCAGGCAAAGTCACTGGCGTTTTAACTTCTAAAACAAGATTTGTTTACAAAAAAGTCCATTCATGTCATAGCCAAACACTGAAGAGCTACAAAAAACCAGGTGATATCTGGAAGTCGGAATGGATACTGTTCACACAAGAAGTATTCTGACTGCGATAAACTCCTTACACTTTCCAACAGGACTAAGCAGGCTCAGCAGCTGCAAGTCTCAGCAGCTGCAAGGAAAGAAACTCCTCTGCAGCAAGGTAACTGTGGTCAGTAACCCCAGGAAAGGGAAGAGGAAGTAAAACAATAAAATAAAAATAACAAAAAGGTTGCAAAAAAGACGATAAATCAGTTATGAAACCAGCCAGTTTTATAGTAAAATCTTGCCTGTTTTGACCATGGCTATACAGACCTGGGTCTTGCTCACCTGTCAATCAAGGAATCTCTCATGTTGGTAGCAATGGTACTTGGCTGAGCTTCATTCAGCCTGAAGATACTCTCAATGACCGAGAGCTCGGTGCTGGTTGTATCCAGCCCACAGAAGGCACACCAGTCGTTGACAACCATCCCTGCTGCAATGACCTCGCTGCCACGATTCACTGTTCCAGCCTGGCAAAACAAAGCACAAGACTTACCAGGGTGTGCTGACAGCAGCACGTTCCCTTACACATCCTCGCTACAAGTCTTCAACTCATGCTCCTGGAAAGACTAAAGCTTCTGCCATAAACAATATTAGAAAGATTTCAGATAAAAAAGGTTAATGGACAGCCTTTAATCTCTGGAGAGGAAATTGTGTAAAATTCAGTGAAATAAAATCTAACAAGAAGGAAGCATAAAGGCACAGGAATTGTGGAATTCACAAATCAAAGTCAGCAGGCAAAAGGCTTTATTACTTAATTATTTAAACACTGCCTTTGGCCAAACCACATACATTCTGTACAGATCCATCAGCAACAACCTGCATAATCCCAGCAGAGCAATGTTTCAGAAGCAAACTAAAGGTGTTAAGCAGCTTATTCAGACTCAGAAAACGTAGAGAAAATGTCTCTGAAGACTTGCTCTGTTTAAGTTGTCCCTCCTCATCTCCCACCTGGAACAGCTCTGCAGACAAACAGCAGCTGGGAGCCCATGAGATGTAGAAACATTAAAACTGAGAACTGGGTTGGAAGGTAATGGCAAGAGAAAACACAAACCCAAAATGTCTTACCACGAGTGGGACCTGGAGCAATGAAGACAGCTCATCCTGATCATCAATTGAAGTTCTGGGGTGCACAATTCCTCCTTGGTTACTAAAAACACAGTAACTTCCTACCAGCACCTGATCTGCTACTGTTTGTCTGAAAACCTCTACCTTCAGTACATCTGCCAAGATCTCCTCTGTCTCCTGCAAACAGAAAGACAGGATAAAGTCTTCAGCAAAATGGTATTGTAGAATTTGAAGTCACGCTATTCCCACAACCACAGCTGGGGTCCTGCCGATGCTTCCACAACCCCTTCCAATCCAATCATTACAAAACACTCAGCCTCCCCAACCACTGGGACAAAGTTCTCTTATCCTTCTGTGTGAGAACTTCCTTCCACTCCAGTATTTCACTGGGAATTATTTTGATCCATCCCTCTCTGGCTATCTTCCCTTACTTTTTACACTTAGTTAAAACATAATACACTGCAAAGACCATTACTTTCCCACCACCTCCTCCTTCTTTTTTTTAACTTTGCAATCTGAACACCAAGTCCCATTTCTTTAGTACAAACTGAAAGGACCATAAGGACCTGCACTACCTGCAGCAACACAATACCATTCTCTCTAATGCTATGAAAACATCAGTTCTCAAACATAAAGTAGCAGCATCTTTGTCTCCTCTGTCCTTAAACTTTCATACAAGAAGCTTCCATTTTCCTTCCACCCCTCTGTGAACCTGCACACTACCACATCCACAGCCTCTTTCAATCATTACCAATTTCAGCAAGCTCAGCAGTAGCTTGTAACTACTACTGCTATAGTCCTGACTGAACTCTTCTTCATGCTCTCTTCATCACACACATGAACAATCTCTTTTGTCCATTCTATTTCACATACACAAAGTGAACTGCACCTGACAACATGCTTCCACATTCTGCTTCTTCCCTTCTACAAAGTGCATTCCCTGCAGCATGAAGAACAAGACGGCACACACTATGCCTGGGGCAGGGTCCACATCCACAAATCATTACAGAATGGTTTGGGCTGGAAAAGACTTGAAGCTCATTCACTTACAATCCCCTGCCACAGGCAGGGACACCTCCCAGTAGACCAGGTTGCTGCAACCTGGAACACTGACAGGGATGGAGCATTTATCACTTCTTTGGGCACCCTGTGCCACTGCCTCACCACCCTCAGAGTAAAGAACTTCTTCCTTATATCTAACCTGAACTTCCCCTCTTCCAGTTTGAACCCATCACCCCTTGTCCTGTCAATAGAGTCCATGATGAAGAGTCCCTCTCCAGCATTCTTTTAGCCCCTTCAGACACCAGAAGCTGCTCTGAAGTCTCCAAGCATCTTCTCTTCTCCAGGCTGAACACTCCCAATGTTCTCAGCCTGTCTTCATATGGGAGGTGCTCCAGCCCCTGATTATTCTTGTGGCCTCCTCTGGATTTTCTCCAACAGCTCCATGTCCTTCTTACGTTGAGGAAACTAGCACTGCACACAGTGCTCCAATAAAGATAAATATAAGAAGCAACTGAAAGCAAGTCAGAAGTCCAAAGTCCAACTTAGAGACTTCTCTGTTGAGAAGAAAGAAAACACAATGCAGCTCACTCCATGACAGCAGCTCAGCTGTGAGCACAGTTCTTCTGGTCCCCATGCTACACACAGCAATCCTCAACAGCTCCAAACCCAAACTGCAACTTGGAAATCATTTCACATGTACCCACTATGAATTTAAAAGCATTACAGAGCCATTTACCCTGTCAAGATCTGGGTGAACAAGAGCAACATAGTCATTGCAGGTAGTGACATTGCCCAGTGCTGAGAGACGCTCCTCCACTCGTTGGATTCGTACAGAATCTGGTAGGCTATTGCGGATGTGCTGGAGCTCTTGGTCTGTTGTGCTGCTTGGAACCAAGAGTCCATGTCTGTTTCCTACAATGACACCAAAAAAAAAAAGAAAAGAAAGGGAAAAAAAGAAGAAAAAAAGAATGTTCCCCAGGGTCCTGCTTTCCTGGCAGTCACACCATGGCTTGAACTGCCCTTGCTCCATTCACTCCTCCCAAGCCCAGAATTCAGCCCAAGAGAAATAACACTTCCCTTTAGAAAGAACAGCATCACTGGTAAGAGCAAACCAGGATGAAGCATAGACTTAGCTCATACAAACGTGTGAACAGCACCTTTAATCACTCCTCTTTTTCAACAGAAGTAAAGGAAGCCTGAGGTTCTCAAGGAAACACTTTAACGTGAATTTCCCCTATAGATGCCAGCTGCCCCCCAAAATGTACGGCTGCTGCTTGTCTGCATTCCTTCTCTGTTGCAGAGCAGCAAGATGGGATGGACAAACATTCTTTTCACAGAAACAAAACTCAAGAAGGAAGCTTGTCTGACTGAATGGGGTCCTCCTCACCAGAGACAGACAAAAGGCTTCTTTCCAACTTTTCCTTCTGTTAATGCCCCCACCCCGGTCCCCAGGGTCTCCCCCCCCAGCACTGGCACTGCAGCATTAACCTTGAGAGAAACAGAACTGCAAAGCTTACACGTAGTTTTCACCCATCTTCAACGCCCCAAAGGTGAAACGCCCCCCGAAGTCCCTTGTCACCGGGAGTTCTTTTTTCCATTTTCACCCCTTTCCACTCATGAAGACAGAATCCCAAACTGGCCTGGACTGGAAGGGACCTTAAAGCTCACCCAGCTCCAACCCCTGCCATGGGCGGGGACACCTTCCACTAGCGCAGCTTGCTCCAAGCCCTGTGCAAGCTGCCCCTGAGCACTGCCAGGGATGGGGCAGCCACAGCTTCCGACTTGTGAATAAGAACCTCCAGGTCTGACGGGCGCGGCCCGCTGCAGCCCCCCCCTCCCCGCAGCACCGCCCCGCACGGGCTCGTCCTCCCGATTCCAGCGCTCCCCTCTGGCGCCGAGGGCCGCCCCGTCACGTACCCACACACATCCTGCCGATGATGCGGCAGCCGGCGATGGAGGCGTGCACCACCGGGATGGTCCCGAACAGCTCCCCCTCGAACACGCTGCAACGAGAAAGCGCCGTCAGCGGGGGCGCGGAGCCGGGCCGGGCGCGCCGCGCCGCTCCCTCACCTGTAGAAGTTCTCGGAGCCGCCGATGGCCACGAGGCAGTACGCGTTGGTCAGCTTGGCGAAACAACCCAGCTCGTTGTTGTTCTCGAAGCTGGCGCGGACAGCCATGGCGGGAGCGGGATCAGGAACGGGAGCGGGAGCGGAGGGGGAACGGAACAGGAGCCTCACCCTGGGCCGCACGCACGCGGCGCCCCTACTTCCGCTTCCGCCGGCGGCGGGCGGAAGGCGTGGGGCAGAGCGGCCCCGGCCGCGAGTGGAGCGCGCAGTGCCCTCTGCCGGCCCCAGATGCGAGGGGGTCTGTCCCGGCGTCATCCCCGGGTCCGAGCCACCGCGCCTTGTCCCCGCGGGCCATGGCGGGTCCCAGCGGGCTGCGGAGTGCCTGGCGGTGCCGCCACAGGCACAGGGCAGTGGAGGCCACAGGGATGCTCAGGGGTCTGGAGCATCTCCCTGATGAGAAGGGACTGCAGGAGCTGGGCCTGTTTGCTCTGTGTGACCTGCTCTCAGTGCCCCTGCCTTGGCAGTGGGTTGGACCTGATCTCCAGAGGGCCCTTCCAGCCCTAATGGTTCTGTGACACTCCACTGTGAGCCACCAGCCCCTGTGTGCAGAGACAGCCGTGTCCAGGTACCACCCACGTGTGCACACTATCCATGTGCCCGCGTGACCTGTGCCCAGGCACCACCTTTGTGCTGACACCATCAGTGCACAACAGCACCCACTTGCAGCTCTGCCACCCACGTGCAGGTGACACCCAAGTGCCTCAGCACTGATTCGCTCCCTGCAACTGCCTGACAGGAGGATGGAGCCAGGAGGGGCTGGGCTCTGCTCCCAGGGAACAAGGGATGGGGCAAGAGGAAACGGCCTCAAGCTGCAGCAGGGCAGGTTTAGATGGAGCTGAGGAACACCAAAGGGTGCTCAGGCATTGGAACAGGCTGCCCAGGGCAGGGCTGGAGTCACTGTCCTTGCAAGTGTTCACACACCATGCAGATGAGGCCCTCAGTACCATGGGTTAGTGGTGGCCTTGGCAGTGCTGGGGAACGGTTGGACTGGATGAGCTTAAAGGCTGATTCCAAGTTGATTCCATGATCCTATGAGTCTAAGGGCCACCCGTGTCCAGGCACAACCTGTGTCAGCTGCTTCCTGTGCTCACAAATGACCAAGAGCAGACACCATCCATGTGCAGACACCACCCGTGTGCAGATAGCACTTACGTGCCAATGTCAACCACATGCAGATGCCAGCCATGTGCCCAGACACGCCACCTCCATCCTCCCAGCACGGCTCAGCACAGAGTGTGCTGGACATGCTTGGGGTGATCAACTCCCTTAAGGGACCCAACACAGCTCTTTCCAGCAGAACAGCTCCTTTATTTGTAATGTTCCCCTGCCTTTGGCCATCTCATTTGCAGTACAGGGATACAGGAAGAGAAATTGCTCTGTACAAAGAGAACCTGGGTTCACCCTGAAGACCACAGTGGCCAAACCATTTCCAGCCATGGCAAGTTTTGGGTGAAATAGTTCTTTTTGAAATGAGTAAAAAGAACACAGAAGTGTGGATTGTGTTTGTGCCATTTTCTCTCTCCTGCCATGATCTTGTAATTGAAAATTTGAACTGTACTTGCTAATCTCACCTAAATCAGTCATCTGCATATAATCAAAACCACCACAGACCCCTTTGAATAGGAACAAGACTAGTTTGCCACCCATATTTTGATTTCAAGCTCCAGACATGATGATTGGTGGGGAAAAGCAACCACTTGAAAATAAGACCAAAGGACACCTCAAGACCCAGGTCAGAGTTCGAACCGACTGTGTATGTGTTTTGATTTTAACTTATTGTACTTGGTGATCAGATCCAGCTTACTGTGCCCAAGAGTCATTCTTTTCTCGGCCCCATATGCACTGTTCTTTTCCATCAGCATGTCCTCAGTGAGTTTATCATAGCAAGGAACTCCTGGCTTTTTATCTCGTTTTGGCTGGTTGTATGAGGAGAGCAGGTCCAAATTTCCTTGTCCAGGACTCTGTCTTCTTTCCAGCCCATAAAATGTATTGTCGTTCTCTGCTGTTGGTTCCTCGGGGGCAGCAGCAGGCCCTTTCTGCTTCGTGCTTGTCCCATTGCTACTGGCACCCTCTGAAAGGGACTGGAGGGACTGCTCCTGTGTTGGTGGGAAACAGTGGCTGCTGTTAGCTGTACTGTCCCCTTGATAACAAGGTTTATTGGAGCTCAGGGCAGGGGAAAGCTCTGGTGGCAGGAATGTCCTTGCTGTCATGAGATTTGATTTGTGATACAAAGCAGGGGTGGATTTATTTGGAGGACTGTTTGGTGAATCTGGTGGTTCTCCCTGCTGCTTAGGGCAAGTGGGCTTCAGAAATGCATCTTCCTTCCCCCTGTTATTACCACAATCTGAGCTCGAATCTTGCTTTTCCAGCTGCACATTGCAGTTGGAGTTTTTCAGAAAGGGAGACACTTTTATGCTTCTGATGCTTACATTGGAAAGGCTGCTGGAGGGGCTTGTGGCTTCAACATCATTCACCTGTGGGGGTTTTAAAAGGGAGCTCACAACTTTTGAGGTGTTCTGAGAAGAGGGGCACGTTTCGGGATCTGGCACACAGAAGCTGGTCACTGCTCTGGACTCTGCATACAAGTACCGGAATTCCTTCTCAAACTCTGCAACAATCTGACCCCGGAAGTGGGTCACCAGGCCAGTGTGGACTTGACTGCAAAGCCAGGTGAAACTGTGAATAAAGAAAAACACGTGTAATCTTAAGTTCAGAGAGTGTCAAGATACCTAGCACTGATTTTAACACTGGAGTGATGTATTGCTACCCCATTTTTATCATTAAAACGTTCCCTGAAGTGTGCAAGTCTGAGATTATTTGTATAAATTAATGTACTCATTACATAATTATTGAAGAACAACCCTAAAATGGTCATTTAATTTCAGCTCACTGATGTCATGAACTGTATAAAAACATTAACAGCAATCAAGAAATAGCAGCTGGTTTTCCTTAGCCTCATGAAAGATGCAGAGCAGTAACGGGTCCCTGCCTAAAAAGCAGAGCAGCACATTTTGAGCCTTTTCTTCTCCAGCTCCCTCTTGCCAGCTCTCTCTGCCCATAAGCAAGGATCCACAGTTTCCCATTCCCCACTCAGTACCACGTAACTGTGGGCAGGGGGTGCTGCCTGTACCAAGCAGGCTGTGCCAACGAAAGCTCCAACTGTCTGGAGGATAGCGTGGTGGTGGGAAAATGAGGTACGAAGCACAGGGCACTTAAGGGCTCTTTCTGCCCGATCTGTATTGCAGACTTTCTAGCTCAGCATCTGGCTAGCACACTGCACTGCGCCCATTCCTTCCACAGAGGACAAGGAGACTGTTAGGTGGATACCAAGGCATGCCTGGTCTCCTGCTCTCCACCCTTACCTTGGCAGGAGCGATATTCTCATGTCCTTAACATCTGCAACATGTGATGGAGTTGAAGGAGCCACTTATGCAGGCAGGAGGGTGAGGAATGGAGATTTAGGGGAGCAGAGGTCTCTCGAGCCCCACAGGAATACCTCAGGACAGGAAAGCTGATGATGTTTTCCATACATATTGCTGTGAGATTCCCTAGACTCCACCTTTTCCATGGCACCCAGTTCAGAGGTGCATGGTGTTAGAAGTTCACAAGTCCCTTGCTCAGCAAGTCCAGTCCCTGCTCTTGCAGTACAATGCCTTGGGGTCTTTTCTGGGAGCTTATTATATTCCACCTTAAGACAAATTGGGTTTTGTTCCAGCTGGGGAAGAACTTTCACTAATTGCCACTCTGCATATTTTATCTGTTTAACCCTACCTGTTGTTTGTGCCAAAACTGTAACTTAATTAAACAACCCCACCGTATCTACAGATAATAACCACATTTCTCCTCCCAATCTTCATTTTCCTAGATCAAATAGGGAAGCTCCTCTTACAGAGTAGGCTCCCCAGGCTCCTGGTCACCCCGGTCACCAGCTGCTTCTTTTATTCTTGCTATAGTTAAACCAGACTAGCAGACTAATTGTGTTAAATAAAACAGAACCTTCACAGAGGAAAGTACCAGTGTAGGGCTGCATTATCAGCTGCCAAAGCAAGATACAGACTTTGACAAGAGCAGGGTGAAATCACAGAAACTACAGGAGAGCAATTGTAATGGAGGTTACATCATTCTCAAGTAAATGTCATTTCAGGACAAGATACTGGCATTATGTTTTGGGACCTTATCAATGTTTACTTCACAAGACAGCTATTTGGTAACTTTTAGTAGGACAACCAGCTCTTGGCTTGCTCCTAAATAGTATGCAGGTGCTACAGTTCATAATGTTGTTATGAAGAACGCAGTATACTTACACTCAGCATACACACCCCCCAAAGAGCAACATAAAATGAAAAGCTCAATACTCTTCTGCTTAATATCAAACCAGGTAAATTAAGTAAGAATGAAGTAGTAAAAGAGTGAAGAACCTTTGCAGATGGCATGAAGAGTGTCCAGAGGTACCATACTGGAGCCTCAAAGCAAATGAATACACCTTCACAGAGAGACATGACAGAAAACCAAATAGAAAATAGCTGGGATGGCTAAGTGACAGAAGAAGAGCTATTAAGACCAGAAAGGCCATCTTTCAAAAAGGTTGGGTGACACATTGCAAAAGGCATAATAAATAATGCTCAGTTCTTTGTGGGGCTAGCACATGTGTAATAGGAGCACTCAAACAATTCCTCTACGCCAGTGTTTATTGTACAGGAGCTTGGGATTATCCCTGCTCTGAACCCACTTTTATACAGAACTTAAGGGAGGATCAGTCTCATGTTGAAATCTCTGTAGAAGAGATTAGAAAACATCAACAAAGCAGACAGTAACAAATTGGCAGGACCAGGTAACTAACATTAACCCAAGAGCACCAAAGGAATGCAAAGATGAAATAGCCCAGCTACTAACCAGCATGTGCTGCTGTCACTTGAAAGTGCATTGGTTATCAGAAGTGTGGAAGGTTGCTAAAGTGCTATAATTGTTTTAATGTTCCAGACCATTAAGTCTCATAACTGCACAGCACAAATTAGTAGATACTCTTCTAAAGAACACAATTTATGGCTATATAGGTAAATATGGTAAGATAGGAAAGGTGACTTTTGCAAAGGAAAGTTATCTCTCTCCAAGCTGTGAGAGTTCTTTGAAGAAATCCAAGAGCCCAGACAGGGGAGATTGCATGCAGCCTGTACTCACACTGTCAAAGGCGCCTATCCCAGGGCACTGCCTGGCTTCCAGGAGCACTGGTTGTTCCTGTCCACATTGCTTACAGCTATTACCCTTCTACACAAGCATGCTGCACCTGCAATTCACAGTGCTTAGATGTATCCCTTGTCAGCACCTATCCACTCACACACACACTTGTGTTCTCTTGAACTCCTCAAACCCACGGATGTACTCAGGGGCTGAGCACCTCTCCTCTGGAGGGGCAGATGCGCAACCCTCACACTGCTGTGGACTGTGAAAGGACCCTGGTTAGATAATGCCAGCCACCCCTCTTCACCCAGCCGGGCACCACTGCTGCCAGCAAACCTGGAAATGGAGCTGTGCAAGGGGTCATGTTTGTTCTCCTCGTTCTGGAGAGGAGGTCTCATGTCTCAGACACAGATGGTCCAGCAGGAACATCACAACAGCTACCCATCAAGGCCTCTGGCCTCACCTTAGCAGGAGGTAAACAACAGGTCTTGCTCAGGTTTCCCCTTACTCCTTGGACAAAGTAACTTCCATCTTCTGTCTTCTCCCAGCACCGTCTGCCCCAAGTACTGCCTCCCTACAGAAACGCGTGAGACAAATACGCCCAGCCACATCCTCTCATCCGTACGAATAGTCCCTTCCCCTGTAAGGAGAGAACCCTCAGATTCAGCAATACACTCCCCTGGCTTTCAGACTGTCACTGTCCCTGATTATCCTATGGTTCCTTCCCCAGCCCAGGCATTACTGTGCTCCAGTTTCCCATGCTCATCCAAAAGGGGCCTGCCCACTGCCACAGCAGGACCTGGAAGCAGTCATCCAAATCTCCTCACTGGCACAGCCCTCCTCCTTGCCATAGTGCAGGTACCTGTGACAGGACGATGTGACCTTGCCAGCTGTGGCTATTCCCATCATTACAAACTGATAAAGGTCTTTTCCTCCATGAATGGCAAGGTGGAAATACCAGGGAATGTTCATTCTTTACCTCTCCTCGTATAAAAGTGAAGCATTGAATGAATTTAACAGGTTACAGATTCAATACAGACAAGAAGAGGTACTTCGCTGCACAACGCAACACACAGGCAAGCTGTGGAGCTCCTTGCTGCAGGCCACTGTGGATGCTACAAGTTCATGTGAGTTTCTAAAAGTGGTACTTTTCCCATAACAAACTGCTGCACACAGGAGATCCCATACCCAGTTCTGAATCACCCTGGTGCACAAATTACAGGAGTCTGTGGAAGGATGGCTGAAGGATAGGAACCCTATCCCTATGCCAAAGCTCCTGCCTTGCTTCCAAGCCACTCCTGGAGCAGGAACCCTGAGGAACTCGTGCAGCTCAGCCTTTGGCCAGGAGATGGAGGTGCAACATCACCTCCCCCTGCCCGTCCTGCCGCAGCACCCCTGCCCCAGGGCTCTGCCTGGGGTCTAGCACCGATAGCAGGAGCACGCTGCTGTATCCCGGTTGGAGACCAGGCTCAGCAGTGGCTTCAACAGCAGGATTAGTTCTTCTGCAGAGCCCTCTGTAAAGCCACAGTAGGGTCCAGGGTTGCAGTGGCCTTTCTATGCTGTGCTGTACAGGTGACTCCAGTTCTTCACACCCAGCCTCTCTGCTGCAGCTATTTCCAACCTTTGCAGCAGAAAGGGTTTTAATTCTTTCAGTAGTTTTTCTTGCTCACTTTCATTGCTGTTCTCTCACTTCGGCTGTCAAAGGTATTCTTTCTGTATGCCAATACAAACTTCTGTGCATCATTTTTGTTCACTGCTAAATGTAGATCATACATAACACTCATTACTAGACCTTTAGTTTCAAGTGCCTTTTTCATGAATAAAAATACAATAATCTGACTTTTATTATAGTAAGCTCTCTAAAGAGCTTACTTACAAGCTTAAGCTTGCTTCCATAGCACTTGAAATCATTTCCACTCCTCATTTTGATTAGAAACAGTGCAATATATTCAGTTAATTTGGGTATCCCATCTAATTATCTCCTACTTCTTATTCACCCTTACAGCTGGATGCCTTCTCTCTTTCTTCTGGATTCACTTTTCATCTATCCACCTGAGGACTTCCTCCTCTTTGCTTTGGTGCACTCTAAAGATTATGTGTAACTTTTTTCCTGGCAATGCCCACTTTATTGCTACACACACCTGCCTGGGGTTTCCTTGCTGATACACTTAGGCTTTCCATTCCTTATGCACTCACTTTCTGCTTAGTTATAATTTCTTTCTTGAGGTGACCACTTGAGTTAGATCTGGAACTCACTCTTAAAAACTCTTTCTTCTTGCTTGGGACATGGACACTTGAGAGTATGAGCACTTCTCATCTAAAGAAATTCCAAGCCTCCTCCAGCTTCAAACCCATGCTGCTTTACCTGTCCATTGCCAAACATTTATGTATTTAGTTTTTCTTCCTCTGTACTGAAGCTGGGTGCAGAGCTTTTATAACCCTCAACTTTCTCCTCTCATTTCTCAGTTTCAGAACCGTGTCGGCTTCAACCCCAAATATTGAGTTTCTTTCAGTACAATACAGCAAACAATGAGCTCCTTCCCTCTGTCAGTGCAGGACACACACCCATACTTTGACTATCTTACATTTAGAGCTGAGAAATTTCATCTCCTCTAAGGCAACTCAAAATTTATGAGCTAAAGAAACAGGCAGATGTGAAATACCTGAACTGAAAGACGACTCTGACACAGGAGGCATCTCAGAAACTTACTGGGTAGAAGGAAATCAAGGAACAGTGTAACTGCAAGGGCAGAAACTATACAGAAAGGACAAATGGAGGATATGTTGCTGGGGCAATGGCACAATTATATCAACATATATATCAAAACAAATGAAACATATTCCTCTTGGATTAAAATTCCACTCCCAAATAGGAAAAGCATAGCATTAGGGCTGTGATCTTTCTGAGCAGAGTGCTGATGGTAACTATGCCATTCTAAGGAAGTGCTAAGTGGCTAAGGCAGAAAGCAGAGGACTGAAGGGACATTCAGTTATAGCCATGTTGAATAGGGGCCATTACTAGAAGAGCTGAAGAAACTGCAGTTTAGACACTATAAATGACTGCTTTTTGAAGAAACTAACCAGAAAACCAGCAAAAGGCGAAATAACATCACAAGTTCAGAAGGGAAAGGCCACTTGGCAAAAAAATAACCATGACGTACCCATATCCAATATTCTTTCAGGACTGAAATAATCCACAACATTAATACTTAAAAGAGAAAGTGAGGAATACTATTAAAAGGAGATTTCAAAGAGTAACCAAAAAGGTTAAATGCCTGAGGCAGCATGAAGGTTGTTTGAAGATGCTATATTAGAGGCTCTGAGAAAATGTACCTATCAAAATAAAATTATTTTAAAACATCCAAAAAGTCACCGTAGTTAAAAGCTGCATTAAAGGGAAATATTAAAGTAAACAGCCCTCAAAAACTGGAAGTCAGCAATTTTCCAATTATTAACCAGGGAATAACCTATAATTTAAAATTGAACATAGTACCAGAGGAATGGAAAGTAGTAAATGTGAACCTTTTAAAGAGCTCCTGGAAAACTACAAACCAGCCAGGCGTATTTCCATACTGAACAAACTGGTAGAAGCAAATGGAGAGGAAAATGATTAGATGCATTAAATAACTATAATCATACTGCTGAAGACTCAGCATGTTTTCGTGGAAGGAAGCCATGCCTCAAAAGCCTCTCGCAGTTCTCTGAAGGAGGCAGCAAGCACACAGATTCATGTGATCTGCCTGATGTTGGATGCTTGAGTTTTTAAAGAGACTTTGACACAGCCATTCAGCAAGGACTCTTAGAAAAAATTAAGTGATCCTGGAGTACAAAGGAATGCCTTTGTGAGGAGTAACAGTTGACTAAAAATGGGATACAAATGCTGGAAATAGTTTTAATTTACCCACTGGAATCCTGCAAGTTTTGTGCTGGGGTTGCTGCTGTTCAGCATATTCAGAAACATCCTGGAAAGTGGTAGAAACAGTCCATGTCAGAGCTCTTGACAAAATTATCAAGGGTGGTCAAAAGAAAACCGGATAATCAGAAGCTGCAAGAGGATCTTATGGTATGGGGAGGGTAAATGACAGATAATAGACAAAAATCAATGTCAGTAAATTCAAACGGGGGCAAAACCCCTGATGGTCTCCATATATTGATGAGTTCTCAGATATTAACATTTAGAAAAGAGGTCAGGGTTCCCATGGGCAGTTCAAAAAAGGTCACTCGAATGTTTAGCATGAGTCTAAAGGGCAGAAGCAGACCAGAACCTGCCAGAACAGGAACAGAGGAAGAGGCAGAAGTCACTATTACACTACAGTGCTGCAGTGTAGTGGGTGGGGATATCTTTACCACTTCATGCAGTTGTGGTCAATTTGTCTCACAAAAGATAGACATTATGCTTAAAGGTTTGGAAGTTCTCCTGCATGAGAAATTACTGAATAGGCTTCAATCCAGCTGTCACAAGTTCCGTTTTAGCCATTCAAAAATGGGTGGTCTCAGTTATCTAATCCCCACCCCCCTGCAGTCATTGGAAATGGACAGATGTTTCCAGGCAGTAATTCACTTCACTGCTCTCCACACTGCTTATATAGAGACTCTACACACCCAGTTTCAACTTGGTACTTCCATTTTTCATTGCCAGCGTTTGATAAGGTGAAAAACTTCACACTTGGAGATGCAGTCAGAAGCAGAGGAGAAGGTGCAGGCTAGAGCTATAACACTGATGAAGACTTTGGCAGATCAAGGGTCCAGCATGTGCTGGCTGGGAGATGGAAAACAGATAGGGAGAGAGGGAGCACAGTGTTCAAGGAGACCTGGTAGAAGGAGAATAAAGTATTGCCAGGGTACCAAATTCCCAGAAATATCAGAGCTGTCTCCTGGGGAGCTGCACTGTTTGTGAAGGATAACATGGTATGTACCAGTGTGAAAATGCTGTGGGGAAGATCTGTAGGTGGAAAACTCAGAGTCTACTAATACAAATATAGTACAAGAACAGTACTCCCCACCCTCTGATCAGTGGTGCTGGTCAGACAACGCTGAGATTACAGACTGAAAAGTGAGGGAGATTTCATCCACTCAGACGCATACTAGGTTAATGCTTCACTGGGATGAGCTGTGGAGAAAAACTTTTTGGAAGCAATAAAATCATTACTTGCCAGAATTAACTACCCTAAATTGTTTGAACCACAAGAAAAGATGTTATTCAGGATGTGGTCTGGAATGATGCATTAGACTCTGTTCCAGATGTATAAGTGGAAGAGCCCATTTGTAATAATGATTACAACACAATTTTAACATTCTAGTGAGAGAGAGCAATCTAAATAAATGCAGCTTGTGGATATTCAATTTCAAGAAAGGTAATTGTGTAAAAATGCAGCAATTCATCAAAAAGGGCTGACTGGGGAAGGCTGACCTCCACCCTGGGCCATGACAGAGTGCTGTGAGAACAAGGTTACTGATGGCATGGAGCAGCACAGCCTCTGGAAAAGGTCAACAGAGCTACTGTAAAGGCAAGCCCTGCCTCAGACCTGCTGGAGTTTGGAGAGAGAGCCAGTGAGCACATGGATAAACGGATCAGCCAAATACATGATTTGGGGTGTTCAAACCGCCTTTGACAAGGTTCTACACCACAGCGTTTTAAGAAACTAAATTGCCATGGACATGGAAGAAAGGTCATGTTACAGACCGAGAGCTGGTGAAAGCACAGCATGCAAAGGGTACATAGGGCTTTATAGTAATTTTTCAGCATGGGTAACAGTCAGCAGTGAGGAGCCAGAGACTGGTGCTGGGACTGGTTTTGATTCTGTCAGTGAGCCCAGGCATGGAGGGGAGTGGGTTTGCAGAAGATCTCAATTCCTTTAGGTCATTCGGCACCTCACTGTGCAGCAGAGGAAATCCTCACAGAACTGAGCAAGTGGACAAATATGTGGCAACTGAACTTCAGTGTAGGAAAATGTGGTGTACCCATAGGGAAAAATGTGTGATGCTGTCATGGTTTAACCCCAGCCAGAAACTAAGTACCATGCAGCTGCTCACTTCCTCCCTCCACTCACCTTCCCCCGTGATGGGATGGGGAAGAGAATTGGAAAATAAAGCTAAAACTTGTGAGTTAAGAACAGTTTAAGAATTGAAATAAATAAATTAATAATAATAATAATAATAATAATAGTAGTAGTAGTAGTAGTAGCAGTAGTAGTAGCAGCAGCAGCAGTAATGTTCTATAGTATGGAATACCCCTTTAGCTAGTTTGGGTGAGGTGTCCTGTCTCTGCTCCCTTCCGGCTTCTTGTGCCACTCCTCACTGGTAGAGCACGAGACTGAAAAGTCCTTGATCAGGGTGTGTGCTACTGAGCAACAATTAAAACACTGGTGTGTTACCAGCATCATTCTCAGACTAAAGCCAAAACACAGCACTACACCAGCTACTAGGAAGGAAATTAACTCTATCCCAGCCAAAACCAGGACAGATGCTGAACTTGGAAGGTTCAGCTAAGGAAGGAACTCAGAATCATCATCAGCAATTCTCTGAAATCATCACCTCAATGTGCAATAGTAGCTAAAAAATGCAATGGGTGTCGTCCACTGTCAGCAAGGGTGATACTATCAAAGCAGAGAGCACTATTTTGATGCTCTGTAATGCCCTGGTGCAGCTGTATCCTGGGGGCTGCATGCAGCTCTGGTCTCTGCATCTCAAGAAGGACATAGTGAGCTTAGAGAGGCTGCAGAGAAAGGCAATTTAAAAGGCCGAGGGATGCAGCTGCTGAGGAGGAACCGAAAAGGCCGAGGTCTTCACTTTAGGTAAGAAAAAGACAATGAGAGTGGGTAAGATGGAGGCTTGGAAAATTTTGAAAGTGATGACTTAGCTGAATGTAGGACAGCTGTTTAACCAATCTGCGGCTCTAGAACTAGGGCACTTCATTAAATTAGTAGGAGATTAGTTTAGAACAGACAACGAGTTAGGACAAATTCACAGACAAGAGGAACAGAAGAGGTACTGAAGGAAGTAGAGATGTATGCAATGGTTACATGTGCTGTGGGAGGACAAGAGGGATGGACCACACATAGCAGTTTGGGCTGCTCTTCCTAAACAGCATCAGCAGGAGACAGAATCTAGGCTTGGTGGAGCATCATCTGACCTGGCAGAGCATATTTTACATCTTTAAGGAATGAAGCAATACTCACAGAGAGAGATGTCAGTGCTGGCAGACAAGCAGTTAATGTTATATGAAAGCTAAACTGCAAGGTAAGAGTAGAAGATGTAAGATGTAAGTAAGATATAAGTAAGGATGGAGTAGAAGAAGGTAAAGCATCAAAACGAAACCTTACATTTATAAGGGAAAATGAAGAGGAAAACCAGTGTACCATTACCATGGAGAAAATAAAAGTTGCATTATTCAGTATTTTGGTAATCAACATCTCAGTGTCACCAGTCTTTGTCACAGTAGTCGCTATACTTAATTACCTGTATGTACCAGCAAGAACTTGGTCACAATCAATCAGGATAAACTTCTCCAGAACCTGGCCTGCAAATTTCTTGCCTGCTTTGCTGTAGTACGTGTCTCCACTCAGACATCTTATGCGCATGTTCTGAAACCAAAGACAGCAGAGTTGGTCAAGGCACATGTATTGAACCAAACTGAAATGTTCCCTTATGCATCATTGATGGAGTCCCTCAAACAGAAGCTCTGCTCCCAGAGGCAGAATGCAGCAAGGCTGTATTTCTTGGCTTCTGCATACCAAATATTTTGTCACACTGTCTGCTTCTATAAAATTAAAATACCAGCAAGTATTAACAAGTTCTATGTAGGTGCAAATGCTGATTTGAAAACAATTTGGGGAATCCTATGAACCTACAGATAATTTCTGAAGTATGTAAGAGTATAGTTTCTTCCAGATTACTGATAATATTCAACTAACCACCCTGATAGCTCTGCATTTAAACCAATGTTTGACCCATAAGAACTACCCAGTTGTTACGTGCTATGAACATGTTATGTGCTATGAACAAACCAACTGAATGTACTGTTCTGATTTTATGTGGTGACAGCACAATATCACTCAATAAAAGATTTACAGCACAGTACATCTATGTTTTAAGAACTGCCTTTCATCAATATATTTTAAAATGGTATTAGAGTTTTCAGCTGCTGTACTCAAGTGAATCAAAATTCATCTCATTAAAGACTGCAGAGAACTTATCTGACATGACTTTTGCCTGTAAAACTAACTGCCCAGTGCAGAATGGGAAATAAGGCTCAGTATCTATCAGGAGCCTTTTTTGTAATGTGAGGTTTTTTGCCCATAATAGAAGTTATTTGCACCTCAGCTGGGGAAGGCAAAGAGGAGAACAGTCACTGGAAACAGTTACTAGCCTGATCTCTATGATGAAGTGCCAAACAATACATCTCATATGTAAATGGACATCCTTAAGGCTGCACCTAGCTGGCCTGCCAGTTCCCCTGCCATCCATTGTGGCTCCAGCACACCGGGGGTTGTCACAAACTGTCACCACTTTGGCCCAGCAGATCTCTTTGTGGGCAGCTCATCCCTGCCTGTTATCAGCCCTGCAGAAGACAGACCTGTGGCAGTTGGTACAGGCAGCACATGCTGATAGGGGTGTTTTGCCTCTTGGCAGAGGTGGTTGCTACCCATGGGTGCTCCTGCTGGAGGTGACAGTGTCCCCTCCAGCATGCAGCAGATTTCAGTCGGGCCAGGCACAGCAGCTTGTAACAGCCAGTGCTGCAGACAGACAAGCAGGAATAACTGTGATTTGCCTACAGATGTTCCCTGCAGGGTGCAGACCCATTCCCTGCCACCTCTCCAGGAGCTGCTCCTGGGCATCACTGTGTCCCCTTCTCCCCCTCCAGGGTAGGCTGAGCATGTGTGGGCTCCCCAGGCTGCAGGTACATGGTCAGGGACCGGCTCGCCCAGTCTGGCCTCACGTGAGGCTCATGGTGTGCTAGTTGTGCCTCAGGGGTGAGGAGCAGGAGGCAGTCACCCTGTGGCAGGTGACTCCATTCCTGATGGCTTCCCTCTTCCCGTAAGAGGCCCTGTGGGCAGGAGGTGGGCTTCCCGGAAACAGCTCCTGTGAGGAAAGGCTGAGAGAGTAGAGTTGTTTAGCCTGGAGAAGACTCCAGGGAGACCAGTGAGAAGACTCACTGGGAGGACGTTCCTCTCCTCCTCAAAGTAGTTAAACCCACTTCAAATAAGAGATATCCTTATTTTATACGTATAAGTATTTTAAAATTAGAATTCTTATGCTTTAATTTTTTTAAAGTTTATGAATATTTTAATATATCTTATATATTATGTTTTGATTTTAATCCTTTTTTTTTAATCCCTATTATTTATATCCATATTTATCATCACAGTATTTCTTCCCTCCCTCTATTCTTCTCTGTTCTTTCCAAGGCTGGGTGAGTTTCTGATACCTGGCTTATTTATTCCATCCTTTTCGCCCTCTTGGCAATCCAGGCTCTGAATTGTCCAAACAATATGATAATCCGGCAGTCTTGCAGGAAAGACAGACTCTCAGGTACCACTCCCACTTGATTCAGACAGTAGTTTTAGGTTCAGCAGATGGCCACTTGAAAACAAACCCAGTTAAGACGGTGAAGTCTCCCGCTGTGACTGCTGACAATGCTCCCACTGTGGGATTTGATGATGCTCAGCACCAGGATTTGACACCAGCAGGCTCACAGAATGTTCTTAGAAGTAAGATGCTGGAGGGGCCATTGCTCCAAACTCCCCATTAAACTACAGATTGCCACCAATTATTCCAAATGGAGATCTACCATCACATCCTGTCACAAGTCAGGGCCAGGAATAAAACACACTCATTCCACTTAGATGTGGATATCAAGCATGTATGTTAATGTATGTATGTATCAAGCATATATGAGATGCATCAGCTTATGAGGCACTTCACAATGAGACCTGAGTCACCCAATGGGGGAGGCAAGTGCTCATTAGCCATTCAAGCACAAGACATGACATCAGGTCTAACAAAGAGACATCTCCATGGATGTAAACTCACTCTAATTTTAATTAAAAACAACAGCCAGGCTCTTGGATGAGAAGCAAATACAATAAATCTTGGAGAGACTGGAATTTCTCTGGATCCACCAGGTGACTTCAGTGATGCAGCTGTTTATGAAAGAATACATGCACCAACATGAACCAGTTTTTCCTAACAGCTGCCATTTGAAGAGGCAGGATAAAATGAGACTGGCTGGTGAAAAGAGCATTGCCAACATGGGGGAAAAAGGAAGCATCTCTAAATTAATCTCTGTGCAGACAGGTTAAAAATTAGGGCAAATTAAGACATTTTACAAATGTTTTAAATGTCTGCATCTATTTTGAATGTTGTAAAACTAAAATATTTTACAACATTTACAGACAGGACAAAGGGGAATGGTTTTAACCTGACAGAGGGGAGACCGAGATGAGCTCGTGGAGAGGCACTAGCACAGGGTGCCCAGAGAAGCTGTGGCTGCCCCATCCCTGACAGTGTTCAAGGCCAGGTTGGACACAGGGGCTTGGAGCAAGCAGCTCTAGTGGAAGGTGTCCCTGCCTGTGGCAGGGGTTAGAACTGGGTGAGCTTTCAGATCCCTTCCAACCCAAACCAGTCTGGGATTCTATGACTAACAAGTGACAACAAAAAAACAACTTCCTTGATAGGTGGTAGCCAGAAAGGCTGTATGAGGAGCAGCAAGACACTGGGGTGCATTTCTGAGTCTGCAAGATCCCAAAGAGAGCTTGTCGCACTGACACACTCATTTTTATTGTTTGTGTGCTCTGGGCACCACCCATGACTGATGATGGGCACCCCACTGAGTGGGGAATCAGGCTCTTCACAAATCCTTCATGAACCCATGAGCCTAAACGCAAAGCCTAAAAGCACATCTTAACATGAGGTTTTTAAAAACATGATTTTTTTCAGCTGAGGAAAGGTACCTGGGTCTTATTGATTCCAAGACTTAGTCACACACTGGGTATGATAAATGAGAACTTACTGGGAAGTTGTCCTGAGTAAGAGCCATCTTATTGCACATTTCTACAAAATGCTTCAAGTACTCTTCATCCAGGATCAGGTAAACAGGGACATGCCGTCTGCTTGAGGCCTCCAGCAGGTCACACAGTATTTCCATGTCTGTAAACAGATCCATCACAATTGCTATCACCTAGCCAGGGGAAAAGAGGTAAAAGGCTGTTGAAATCTCATGCCCAAGTGAACTGTGCTTTAAATTATGAATTAAGTATTTGAACCTCTCGAGTTACTGAGCATCTGTGGCCACATGACTGGAGACTGCTTCTGGATCTTTGTGTTTAACAGCCCTCACCCCACCATGGCAGATAAAATCACTTAATAACTATGAAGACATTCCTCATGCAGCTACCTCTTGTCTCATCTGTCATTCACAGAAAGAAATAGCTGAAAGGGTAATGCCTGTGCACAGACTGAGTATCATTGATGCAACAAGCATGTATGGCCTTAAGCACAGAAATACAGCATAGGAATGGAAGAGCTGAGACGGACCAAAATCATTATTCAGTCAGTATGAGTGACTCCACAGATGACTACCATATTCACATAAAGAAGTATTTCTTCAAGAAGGACACACTGCCAGGTAAGGGAGAAGGTATTTTGATCAAGTATGTGCATGTCCATGTTCCAAGATTATGTCCTAGGGGCAAACAGACAAAACTGTAGAATCATGCATGTGGGAAAGATCCCTTCCCTCTCCCGCTGGCAGCACTCCTACTAACACAGCCCAGGATGCAAGCTATAGTTATGAAACTCAACGGCAGGAAGAAACAATAACACTAATGTTATTTAAAAGAACACAGAAACTGAAGATTTGCCAGAAAAGGTCTCCAAGGGAGGGGTTTTGAAAAGAAAGAAAAAAAATCAAAGAGAAGTGCCAGTCCTTTAAAGAATGAGACTGAAGGAAGCCATGGCCTTCTTCAAAGATGTTGGCCATTACTATTAGTGACAGGAATCAGGGGACATCTTGGAGAAGGAAGGCACAGGCAGAAGGGCACTTTCTGAGCTGGACAATTTGCCAGACCTGGCATACTTCACCTGAGGTTACTTGCAGAGCCATCCAGTGACTTAGACCTTGAACCACTAACAATTAACACTGAGAACTCATGGAAAAAGGCAACACACTGGGGGACTGAGAAAGGTAAAGTAGTGAAAGATTTACCAACAGGTCAGCTGCATTTCAAAAGCCGAAAAGTAATGGAACTACTGACAAAGTACTTCAGTCGCAGTCTTTTCCATAGCTTGGTAGTTAATAAGGTAACTGTTCAGTACTTGCAAGTTGTGTACATAACTGGTTTTGAGTTTCATAGAGGATGCCCAAATAAAGATGGTGTAAAAAGCACCCAGTTTTGGAGTGAAGATCCAATGGCCTTTTTGCCCTGCTACTCAATGATCATGCCCTACACTGCACCTGGAGCACAAAATGCATGACAGAGTTTGTTCTGCTGCTCACCGCATACCCCATGAGGAGGTAGGAATCCTGTTTTCAAACACTTCCTCTGCCTGTGTTAGAGCACAGCCATGAATGCAATTCTCCATAGATCAAATCACCCTATGGAACAGGCCATGTAAGATGAGCTTTCCTCTGCCACTTCTGCTCAGCTGCTCCTCTTCAAAGAGCTACTGCAGAGGACAGCAGTGAGGCTGACTTTTATGTGTGAATGGGTCTGACCTGGAATAGTTTCAGAAGAGTAGAGGAACTCCAAGTGTCTCTGTCCTTGGGTGTGGGGACAAGCTCACGTCTCTGCTCCAGACCGGCATGCTGGCCCCAGATCACCCACTGCCCAATGGCTTTCCTACTCTGTTTTCATTAATGAACTGCCTCTTTTCAGACTCATAACCACAGCCTAAGTGCTGAGAGGAGACAACTGCCATGGGCAGAGCAGGGCCCCATTGGGATCACCTTGCTCTCCTGCCCAGTCTCTCGCTTGGCAAGCTGGCTTCTCTCAGCCCTGCTCTGCCTGCACACACATAGAGAGACTCTGCACCAAGCCACGGCAGAGGAGGGCAGCCATGCCAACAGGTTGCTTCCTGCTCCCTTTGGGACTTATCCTTTCTGCAGATGGACAAGGTTTCTTGGCTCTATCCAGTTTGTCCCCAGAGACAATCTCTGTAATGATGCCTTACACACTGTCACTAGTCCTCAGCATCTTGCAGATCTCCAGCCCCATCCCACTGCAGGAGAGTTGAGGCAAGAACCTTCCTGGAGGCTGGTGTGATCCCAGGCATCCACATGGGACAAAAGCTGTCATCAAGAACTAAAAATCACTCCTACTGTCCAGGTCAAAACCACATCTCCACCATCTCACCCTGGCCCTGGGAGACACATGCTTCAGAGCCTGACTCCAAAGGGCACCTCTTATGTAGCTCTTACTGTTTCCTTGCCGGACGTCTTACGAGGCTCTCGCAAACTCTTCTCCCCTCCTGAAATGCATCCATCTGGCAAGGACAGGAGTGTCAGCTCTGGGAGAACTCTAAAAGCACTGAGAAGTATCTCCAACTTCCCAAATTAATGTTGCTGCTGGGCTATCAGCATTAGGTACTGCTGACAGCTAACAGAAAGCAGAACAGAACTTCACCACATCTTTCCACACTGGCTTTCCACCAAAGACCAAAGGCAATTTAGCCAAATGACTTTGAAGGGCCACCAAGATGTAGTGCTTTGATGAAGCACCAAGAAAAAACTATAGCCCAAACCTTGTGTAAGGCCTCGGGCAAGTCCCTCTCGGCCACGCTTGCCTCACAATATTTCAGTTCATCTCAGGCTTAGGTCTGAGGCAGGCTTGGCCTGGAGACAATTTAAACTTGCCTTGGGAAGTCAGTATAATGGAGTCAAGATGCTCCTTCGTCCTCAGTGCTCAAGGCACTGCTTGTACCTAATAGAGACAGAAGGTCCACACCACCCTGCTTTTCTCTGCCAGTGCTCAGATGCTTTGGCAGGGTTCAGTGCTGTTCCTTACCCCAGTCCAGCACTGCCAGTCTACAGCACACGCTGTGTGAGGGACAGGGCTGAGTAGGCGGTAGGTGTGCATGGTAGCATGTGGCACAGTCACTGGTGGCACCCAGTGCCCTGGGCTGGGTGCAGGCAGATCTGCACCTCCTGGAGCCGCGTGGCTCCAGCATCAGCGCGCGCCCAGGCAGCAGGACGCCAGCTTGTGCAAGCTGGGTGGAGCCCTGCAGATAGACCCGTGTGTGCCAGAGCAGGGCTTCACTCGGCAGCAGGCTGCACTCTATTCATGGCCTCCTCAAGGAGGGATTTGGGTAGAGCTGCCCATGGTGGTGCTGGCAAGCACCCACAGCCAACACCAGGCAAGTGGGCTGGCAAGCCCATGAGCACTGCAGTTTGCAGCAGGGAGAAAGGGGAGGTTGCGTCCTGCTTCAGCCTCACATGGTGGAGATGCTGACACCCATGATGGGGCTGCTCATTCTAAACAAGACAAGCATAAGGACCACTCAGATCACCACATCCTCTCGGTAAACAAAGCAGGCTGTTTTTATAGTCACATCAGCTCAACCCCCAAGCCAAGAAGTTTTGGGGCAAGGAGAATTTGGAAGTCTACTCCATGAAGCCTCCTAATAACATACTGTCATAAAAGCGAGGTGTAAAGCCTTGAAGATCATTTCCAACAACTTTGGAAAGCAGTGGAAGGAGGTACCTAAATACCACCTACAATTCAGGCTCCTGTCACCTTGTGTCTCACATGTAAAAGACTTGGGCATTTAAGTCAATCTGGCCTTACAAATCTAAGCAACTTATGTCCAGTGCCTCAAGCCCCTCAGTTTCAGTGGTGGGACCTGCAAGGCTCAGAGCATCCCAGTTCCTTCCTCTCCATGCTAATCATGACCTCCAAGCCCACGGCACAGCCATGGAGGGTCAGGACATGGCAAAGACACTGCTGCCCCACAGGCTCTGGAAGATTCGCACCTCGCCATTGTAGGGTTAAACCATGGCATTTCTAAATCCACTTCTGGAAACTCACAATTCAGCAATTACTGCAGTCACCACCTTGGGAATTACAGCACTTACAGCACCCCACTGGGGCTGCCACCTGTCTGGTTTCTAACCAGCACAGCTGGTTTTACTGGTATTTGCCAATAGCAGTGTGGCTTGTCATTACTTTAGCATTGCCATTTGAAACAATACATTGCTTCTCTGGGGGGCCAAAAGGGACCCTTCTAACACTGCATGTAAATGGAGATGTGCAGCCAGTGTCAGAGTTGTACAAGAGGGGTGAAAGAAGCAGCATGGACAGTTTGAACCAGACTGGAACTCATGCAACTAAACTAAAATTGTAATAGTATTATCAAATGAAGGCTAAGGTGTGGCCGCGCTACATCTTCTTAATGTCTGCAAAGAGAAAAGCTCAAATCTCAAAATGCATCTTCAAAGAGAGCTGGTTAAATACAGCAAAGCAGAAAGACAAATTGCACCAGCAAAAGGCACCAATAAAACAAATGCCCTTTTTGCTGATTTGTCAGTACAAATATGTATTGCAAAATATGTCAGCTGATGATGTTCTCTATGACTGTACAGGAGAAAACAGCAAGCATTTACACACGCACACCTTCCTGTTTACAGGAGCCAGGTAAAACATTCCGGGATCTCAACTTCTTCCCTACATCCCACCAGCACCATATCCCCCTTCCGTGTCAGCTGTAAGCACACAGGAGAAACGTTCTAACGGAGGGATATATAACAAGAGCATAAAAGTTTAGTGGAGAAAATACTTGACGTTGGAAAGCAAAAAAGCAAGGAGTTCTCTGCACAGCTGCTACTGGAACTTCAAGCAAAAGATGTTTTAACCTCTGGTTGCACTTTTGTCATTAAAGGACATATAGGTAACGTCCTTTTGGATGGTCTGATGGGCAAAATGACTCAGTAACTACTTAAAGATGTGTAACTGGGCTTGTGAATGACCTGGAACTGCTGTCAATCATAAACTTAATCATGGGAAGCACTGGCCAGAGCTGGTAACCTAGAAACCAGTAAAACACCAGTAATAAACCAGTAAGATGGGTGAAAACTCATTCTCACACATAATGCAACAGTGAAAAACACTGTGAAAATCTCCAACTTGAACACAAAGGGCTGTTAGTGCTTTTTCAAGCCAAGCAAAAAAAGGCAAAACTCAAAACATACTTTTAAGGCACCTACTGCCTGGGCAACCTCCCTGCAGCAATAGAGAAGTTCCTGTGGACTGAGAAAGCAGCAAGATGTTTTTCATGTGGTTTAAAGGATCACAATACTGTCAGAGATCCGGGGCACGTGCTAAGTGACAAGGGGACATGTCTTAGTAGCCATTTACTTTGTGCATTCTGCCATGACTATGTCTTAATCCTCATTGCTGAAAAGGATGCAGTAAGTGTCACAGGACTTTCCAGATCATTTAAAGTATCATAATTCAGCTGCCTGCAAGAACAAACAGAGATTTTTGTCACTTACTTCCTGGAGAAAACTTCCTGTATTTGCCTATAAGGTGCAATGGAAGTTCAGGCTTTAAGAAATCGCTGCTTACAATGGAGCAGTTGCTTACATGGCAAAACAGTCTTTGGGACAAACAAAAAAAGATATCCCCCTTTACCTCATCTCACACCCAAATTTCAATGCTCTGTGGTTTTGATGATGTTACGATGCTGCACAGCAACTTGAGCTGCTGCATGGCCCCACATTTACTCGCTGGGGACAGTGTAACTTTGCTCAACTCTGCAGATGGTGATGGAAGAGAAGACGACAGCATTTTGGGTCAGCCTGCCTGGAAACTGCTTGTGCTCTTGACACACCTGAACTCCAGGCTTAACAATTCTTTATCTCCCTCTTTCTGCACTAGGCAGCAATGAATGTAAGGAGTGACTGTAAAGCTAAATAAGAAGCTACAGGACTGATAAGAGAAATCGGCTAGAAGCTGACTGGTTAAAAGTGAACTTTGCACTGAAAGCTTACTCAGTATCGTCATGCTATTGAAATGAAATACTACAAAAGAAAACTAACATGGGACAGATGAAAAGAAACATCAAGAAGACAAAGACAATAAAAGCTGAAAATGTGTCCGAAAGACAATTTTCTGAGATGCTGCTTTAGTACAGAGTATAGTGGCAAAGTAAAAGGAAAAAAGAAGGAGCATAATTTAGTGAGTAAATTCACCCCACGATTGTGCTTGGTAGGTAAATATTGTAATTGTCCAGTTTTTATTGCATCCAAGGGTTGGCAATCTCTACCCAGCAGAAATTGTGCAATGGGGTAAAACGGGCTGATCTTACTCATCCTCAGAGAGGAGCACAGACATCAAGTCTAGAAGATATGATGATGTATTCTACTTCAAACCACAGGCTTTCAGTCCCACAAATTAACTCAGGTCCTATGATCTCTCACAACAACTCACCTGTGGTATCCTCTTATCCTGCTTGTCCAGGGGTCAGGAAAAACCCTGGCTATGCCAGCTCCTTGGCAGAGGGCAGAAGGGCTGGCTGGTACACATTTGCCAGCTAAGGACAGCTAAGCATTAATGCTGCACACCCTGACACTCATTCATTCCAGGCTTGGATACCATGCTCTGCATGCCCACAAATACAGTGCAAGGTACCTTAAAGGGCACTGCCTGTACGGCATGAAATTCCAGGCATAAAAAAATTACAAGAAAGGAAAGGAGCAGGAACAGTTACAGATCTGCTAGGAAAAAT
Source organism: Neopsephotus bourkii (assembly GCF_033783945.1). Lineage (NCBI taxonomy): Eukaryota > Metazoa > Chordata > Aves > Psittaciformes > Psittacidae > Neopsephotus > Neopsephotus bourkii. Next base: position 1,698,690 of record NW_026902137.1, read on the forward strand.
GTAGTCACATCATGTCAGGCATCTAGAGAGCAGCAACAGCTTGGAGCATGGGGTGTACAGCTGTGGGACCAGCCACCAGGAAATGGGTGCTGTGACACAAGACCCCACTCAAGGGACACAGCTCTATACATACCGTCCGTGCCCGGCTGATCAGAGACCTGAGCAAATCCTTAATGCTGTTGGCTTTGTTTCTTTGGAAAATCACAGTGGCTTGAGTCTGGCCAGAAACTGTGAGGAAGGGCATCCCTGGCCAGCCCAGCTCCAGCTCTGGAGGGTGCACATCAGACATCAGTGGAAAGTAGGTGCCAGATGTTAGTTCAGAGTTGAGGGAGGACCTGTCTCCATTGTCCACATCACCAGGGTCAGCATCTTTGTCTTTCACTGCATTGGGATCTGGAAAGCTTTGATTTCTCTGATGGCTCATATATTCCATGTCCAGTGTGGAAAGAAAAGGCAGCTCCTGTTCCTCAGTGATGGCATTCAGGTAGCCACGTTCCCCCTGCTCAAGAAAAGCATCTATAGCAAGCCTGGCTGTTTCACTGTGCTGGAGCACCAGTGGGGTGGGTTCCCTCCACCATGGCTTCTTCAGCTGCTCCAGGCGGGTCTTCAGTGGCCCAGACACCCCTTGCTGCCCCCCATAGCTGCGGTGGAACTGTGGTCTCACCTCTACTGCTAGATAGTTGAACATGACTGGAGCAGTTGCTGCTAGGAAGTGCCTCTCCAGCTGGAATAGTCCCCTGTCTGGTTCCATGTCCTTTCGGGCCCTCTTGCACTCCTGAGCTCCTCCCAACAGGTTCCTTCAGGACTCAGCATGAGCTCCGCTCCTCTGCTTGGGAGTTAATTACCAGGTACAGCCTCCCACTCTGTGGGAGGAGCTGGCTTTCCCCAGCTCAGTCCTTGGCTTCCTCAGACACACACCTTACACTTGGTACTTAGAGTATCCCTTTTGCAAGGGAGGAAGTTCAGCTCCTCAACCTACTCCTTCCCTTTCCTTGTAACTGATTCATGTGCTGCCCTCCCCTTCCCTACTGAGAGGTCCCCACCCTTGGCCAAGCAGGCTCTAACCTGTTTTGTCCCTCATTGTGCTCACAGTGGAAATGCAGATGCTGAAACTTGTTCCTGCTTGAAATTTGTTCCAAATCAAACATGATTCTCAGTGTCAGTTATAATGAAATACAAATATCCCAAGTGGGTAATCAGACTTGGCCAAGAAACTTACTCATCCCTAAGCCATAGCTAACACTCCTCAGCATTTCTTAGCCCAAGCTCTGCTTGGCACCTGGCAGAGAAGCCAAAACAACATATTTTTTCATATCACAGGATCACAGTAAGTGAAGCTCATGTTGTTAGATACCCCAGGTGACAAGAGCAATAGCTCATGTGGTTTTCTAGCATCTCTGTGGAAATCCTTCAAGAAAGAAGCATTCAAACTTAGGAACCTGATGCTATGAGAATTATGATGCTTTCCACATGCTGTGTATTCTGGGAATGGTTAACTTCACCTTCCCAAAAGCATCATGAAGCTATTCTGAGAAACAATACAGGCAGATGTTAATATAGGATTTAAAATGCTGTGCTAGGAACACACTACCCAGAACAGAATACAGCACATGAAAACCTGTGCACAAGAGGCACATTAGAGTCCCCAGACTAATGTGTGGACCTCTCCTACCCCAAACAGCTCACTTAACCTCGAGCTACTAAACTCCATAGAGGCTAACCAGAGAATGAAGAACTGGCTGGATAGTTGATCTAATCAGCCAGCCTTTTATCTACAAGTTACAAAACCCCTGTGAATTAAATTCATACAGCCTAAATTAAGTCATCTAAAAGCTAAATGTCTGCTCTCAGACTGGGCTGCAGTCAATGCAGAGACAGCCTGCGTTGTGTGAACCAGCACATTCAGACACCAAGTTTCGAGTCAACTGGGATGAATCATGTCCCCAAGGGATTATCACTATCCATGAACTGGAGTGGGATGATTAGTTTAGATATCTGTCTAGCCTTTAGATCCATGAAGTCAGAACAAACTCTTACCAGGACTGTGCAAACTGCAAGAATACAAGTTTTTGCCAGAAGATGTAAGAACTCTGCTGCAATGCAGCAGTCAGGCACAAAGCCAGCAGTGACAACAGATATGGGACGAAACTAAAGAATAACATTAACTTAAAGTGGGATGTGAACAGCCAAACACAATGGGAGGAAGTTTGGGGAAAAAACAAATAGAAGCAACTATAACATGATGGGTCTTTTTCTGGAGCTGCTTTGCCAGGGTGATAACATCACCTTGGTGATAACATAAAAGAAGGGTGACATCACCCTACTTTTTGCCTTCCTACACCACTGAAAAGAATGTGAATGTTAAAACAGTCACCAAATGTGTTTTCTGCCAGATGAACAAGTGCTGCTGATTCTATAAAGTAAAGGGATTACCACTGTCATCAGCTGGTATTTGGTAATGATCTACTCTCCCTGCAGTAATTTCTCATGGACTTCAGCATATGAAAGCACATAGGATGTAAACATCTCCAGCCCAGCTTGTCAGGCTGGGCTTCTCCAGTTGGTGGTGGGGAGAGGCAATGATTTCTGGGGAGTCAGTTATTACCTCACCCTGCAGCAGACATCTGAAACAGGTCAGATGAAATGTGCTGATCTCCTCCACCGAGTAGGAACACTAAGGCTGACATTCAGTGACAGAGGTTTACCATGCAGACATCTAAAATTAGATGAGAGGTATCCTGCCCCTGCTGTCTGGGAAAGAGATAAATGTCTGTAATTGGCACTCCACAGGCTGATTGGCCACCACAGGATGTGGGAATCACATCAGCCAGTTTTTGCCAGCTAAAAGCAAGGATCTTATCTGGAAAGTGTTGCCTGCACACCTTCTGCAATCATCAGAGAAACACAAGGGGAAAATTCCCTCTGGCTAAAGACACACACCAAATCCCATTTTCAAGGCAATGTCCCCAGGCTGCTATACTCTGGCTGAGTATAGCTGAGATATAGCTCTGTCAGGATCCAAGCATTAGGCAATGCTTCATTCTTCTGTCCCACTACAGATGTTCTTAAAGCTCAAACACAAACACGTTGCCTAGCCTTTAGATAAATGTACCTGCTGCTTCCTCTTCAAGCAGAAAGGGAAGGGAGTGTGCTAACTTGCTTCATGATAGAACATTTCTTTGACAGCACTCACCTGGGAATACGAGAAGCCAGATTTGCTTCCCCCTGCTCTTTATTGCAGACTGAAATCCACATCTTCCACCACAAAACATTGTGGTGCTCAAACACTCTTATTTCACAGGCATTTCTGGAAGGCATCTGTATATCAGTGTTCCACTGTGCAGAACTCACTGGCCAGATATAAACAGCCAGTGCAGCTAGAGGAGAAAAGTCCAAATTTTAGTTACTGTCCAGAGGTCTGTGTCAGCACTGGACTCCGAGACAGAACAGTGCAGTCAAGTCTCTCAGATTTTTGTTCAAGGTTCCTGACCACAGCATTACAGAATCATCCTTCTCAACACAGCAGCAGCATACGAATTTGTTATGGTTTAAGACTTCCAAATCAGGAGAGGGCTTTGCACTCGCTCAGCTGAAGGGGGGCATTGGATACCAGTTGCCAGCTACAGGCCACACGATCTAACTGCCAGTGTTGGCAGAGGGAAAGTAGACAACCCTACCTCCACCGCTAGCTCCCTGCTCATTGGTGTGCCCAGCATGTCGGTTCTTTCCAGTTGCTGCTCTTCCTTCCACACAGGTCATGTAGGGAAGCCAACATGTGGCCATGGACTCACCCTAGTGCCACTTTTGAGGTCCAGCTCTGAGCTGCTCAGGGTGCTGCTTCAGAGATGTCATGAGAAGGACCACAGCGTGCCTCTTGCCTAAGCTGCTGCCCTGTACTGAACATGTAAAAAACCACTTTGACACCTCTTCCTTCTTTCCTTCCAAAGGAAACATACAGAAGTAGAATGGGCATTGTAACATCAATGGGTCTAGTCACCAGAGGAAGAGGGCGTGAAGAGAGGGATGTGGGATGAGAATATCCTAATATGATACCTGGCTTTAACAGGATGTGGAGCAGCCCAGAAGGCTGGAGGTGGGACAAGGAATGAAGAAGCCCAGCTCACTCTCTGTCAGTCAGGTACTCATTAATGAAGGCTTTGCATGTGCAAGACTCCTTGCTTCCTAAGTACGTATGAAGGAGCTCTTACCTCCTGGAAGAGCTGCGGCAGCACACCACCACCACCAGGATCCAGTCTCAGCAACATGTTGTGGGGTCCTCCTACATGAACATACCTGCACAAGATATGAACAGGACAGTCAATATTCCTGGTTCCTGCACTTGCATGCGGGAAATTGTTTACACTAGTGTGCCCCATATCCCTCAAGAACATCCACTGCAATTTGTCCTAACTCCCTGTCGGCTCCCAGCACATCCTAGCTGGAGCAGCCACTGAAATGTAACAGCAGAAGGGGGAATCATGCTAGCGTGAGCTCCTGCTCTGCATTCCCACTGGAATTAAGAGGCCAAAACATCTCTTCTGTCCCACAAATGAGCAGAGCAAGCTGTTAGGCAGGTTGAATGACTGTAAGCAAAACAAGTACTCCCTTAACATGTTCAGCAACTTCAGGAAGAACACATGGAGGATGCACAGGACAGCCCTAAACACCTGAAGAAAGGGCAGCAGTTATAAAAAGCTCACCAGAGGTGTCTGGGAAGAATCAATATAGATATTAATATGCAACTGCCCCATCACAGCGCAGGAGGCCAGGCAGCCCCCAGCACCAGCGAGTGACTCTCCTTTTGCAGGCAGAGGAGAGACAGATACTTCACAAGCACAGCACAGCTGCCTAAGCAGCAGAGCCTCCCATTCACTCATGAGGAGCCTCAGGGTCTTTGCTATGTTCTTGCCAACTTTCCCAGATTCCTGTGTAAGCTTCTGCCCTCTCCTTGACTCCTCAGACCTTCAGGAAAAGATAAGCGGTGCTGCGGGCCAGGCTGTGCAGACACAATATGCCCAAAAGATGATAATATTGCTCCCCAAGGCACCTGCAGAGTGGTAGGAGTACCATCACCCATACTCCTGGGAGAGGTGTTAACCAAGCCTTCAGACACCAGAGTCAAGCCTGATGCAGCACTGTTCAGCAGGAAGCACAGGGCACAGGTTTAGTACAGAGTCTTGTGGAGAAAAGAACAAAAAAGTCTCAATTAGAGTTTATTATACAAGAAGACAACAGAGGTGAGACAAAGGGGAGCAAATATGAAGAGGCAGAGGGGAAGGGCAGGAGCTTATACAGGGGAATATCTACTAAGAAATTAGCTGCCACCAGCATCATAAACCCCTACCCTACCTCCCCATGTACTAGGTTAAAACCACAAACACTTGCACTGGGGGCTGAAAAGCTGGAGAGCATCACAACAAATATATTCATTGCACAACTCTATAAGCAGAAGAGTTAGAAAAACACTCAGTAGTTTCCAGGTGTTAACAAACACTTAAGACACCCAACACTGATATTTTCATCTTCCTGGAAGGAAACACGCACAGTCCAATTCTGGAGCTCAAGATGGGCCACCAATTGCTCAGCATAGCTGTAGAAGGGATCAGCAAACTCCTCCAAATGCCCAGGCAGTACTTCAGCACATGTCTGGATGGAGACCACTGCTGCAAGATTAAGCTGGTACAACAGAAAAGCTAGAAGTTGCCTGCAGCAGGTCCATGTTGATCTAAATTTCTGAAAGAAGACCCGCTCTGCAGGCTTTTGGAAGCAGGCAAATGGAAAAACATGAGTAGGTCACAGCGAGTCATGGTATGGCTCCCACTGCTCCTCAGGGGTGTCATGCAGTGGCATACATCACAGGGACAATGATTGCAGAACCAGTCACCATTCCTTTCCAGCTGATGCTTCTCCTCCCACAGATTTGCTATTCTTCATTCACTCTACTCCATTTAAAGCTTTGGTTGGAAAATTGCTCTTCCTCAGCCTCCAGTTTCTGCTTACCTTATTTGCCAGCCAACAGCAGGGCAAGTGAGGCAGGTCAGTGGTCAAGTCCAACTGCTATGTCAGGAGTAGCAGTTCTGACCTGAGGGCTTGGTGTGGCAGAAGCATGACTAAAAACTTCACTTTGTGGAAGGTGAGGGTGGGAGACAGAAATGTGGGAAGTGGTAACTGCACTTTAATAGGGCTTACGCACCTGGACAGTACAGAAAACGTGAAGCTCATTGTGAATGCCTATGCTCTTAGCACTTCAGCTGTTTGAAGAAGCAGGAGAAACACATTAGATATAAATACTAAAAGGCAGCGTGAACAGCTAAGCAGAGATGACAGAAAGACATTTAACCACCTAAAATACAATAGGCATTGAAGGCAATCAGATGACTCCCCCCAGCCTCCAAATGTCTCAGAACATCAGTCTGAAGCAAGAGTTTTCCCAAGTTTGACCCTGTGGGAAAAATCTAACACCTACTCTCCCTCTGGTGCAAGACCGCAGAGAAGGAAGGGAAGACATTGAGAACTGACCCTTCTTTTTTGTTCACAGGCACGAGAAAGCAAAGATCTAACTGAAATAATGGGTGCTTCCCAGAGGCTCATGTCTCTTGTTTTTAAGACACCTGGGGAAGTTGAGGGAGCAAGTCCTTTGGAATCATAAAGCAATGTCCAAATTCCACATGTGAGATAGGAGACCAGGCTGCATGATAAAGTGCTTGCCATGGCTCCTTACTGCATATATTCACTTAAAATATAGTAAGTGTTCCCAAACTGATGTTCCGAGACTGTTTTCAGGAATGTCAAGAGCATAAACACAAAACTGTCCATAACAAAAACACCTTCAGTCACTCTTTCTGCAAAACCTTGAACACAGATAAAGGTGGGCTGTGCAATGTTTGGTTAAACACTCCTGTGCTCTGCCACAGTGGAAGCAGAGCTGTACGCAGCAATCACTTTTAACAGGAAATCACTGCTGCTTGCAAGGTGCGCATTTTGCTACTGGAAATGTATCCTCTCTCAAGGACTCTAAATTCTGGTTGTAAAGATGTCTTATATAAAGATACTGGTAATGGCATGTTCTGAGCCTATTGGCATACACCTCTCAAGGGTAAGGGTGGTAATATTCTACATCCAAATCCTGCTTCCAGGTAACTAATGGCTGGGAAGCAAAGTCCTCCCTGGCCCTAAGTAATCTCCAGTGTATTTTTGCTCTCTAACAGATTACTGTTTCAATTCACAAACAGTTTCTGCCTTATTCTTTTAACAGGCCCCACACATTTCTGTCCAAAACACACGCCGACTGCTGGCTCAGCTCTGTCACTGTGGGGTGGTTGAAGGCATTTCATGGAACAAACAGAGCCATGATTATAGGTCTTTATTCTCATATTAATAAAAAGTGTAAAAGCAGATGCCAATCTGGCACCATGATTTCTGGAGCCTCCTGCTCTTAAACATAGGAAAGGGCTCCATTTTGACCATGTGGCTCTCCCATATTCACAGTACAAAGGGACTGTCATATCCAGACTAGTGGTGCCACCAATTCTCCCAGCTTGCTGGCTGCACAGCATCAGCACCACAGACATGACACAACCACTGACCTGCACACAGCACCAAGTTGGACGGTGGTGGACTCCCTGCATTCCCATGGCATGGATAACAAGTCCAGGTTTAAATTACATAGCAGGAAAGGGGTTAAAGTTTAAATAACTGTTTTGTATATGAATTAATGTATGTAGCTTTGAGCCAAAATATCTACCATTAATTTTTCCACCTATTTCAGGAGCAGTAAGATACACAAAGTAAAGTTTATTTTGGTACTTGGTATACTTCACTCTCATTAAAAATAAATTAATCAGCAAATTCCTACACAGCTCAGCCTTCTTTTATGTAAATACAACCCAGCTGTAATGAATTACAAGGTGTTATTATCTCACACACACTGTATAATACTTCACACATAAGAAGTTTCTCTGCTTAGCTCAGTTTTCAACAAAAGCATCTTAAATAAACTGCAAGCAAGTTGTTTGGTCTGTAATGTTTTCACAGAGAAGGGATACACCTCACACAGAGAGGGTTTCTTTACATGACTCATTTTATAACAAGTTAAACTGAGGAAGTTCGCCTTGGAAAAAAAAAAAAAGAAGGGAACAAAATGCCTTTTTTTATACACAGAAGGCTCCCTAAGAGAAGATTTAAAAAACCAAAAAATGCAAGGCAGTGTTTGGGAGCCTATATTCTGCATCCCACTGCTTTTTGCACAGAGAAGGGTTATCAAATATTCCCCAAAACACACAATATGAAGCAAGCAGCTTCAGAAGGAAAAACAGTCACAGCCAGGCACTGTCACGCTTTCACCACATTATGGAATCACAAACTAAGGATTGATTTCACAAATTGAGGATTATCACCTTGGACTTCTGTTTAATAGTTTTATTAGGGATAAGTCCTGATATTATAGGGCTTATCAGAAGTGCACATAGAAAACACACACACATCAGTTTTACCCAGACTGACAATTTATTATTGACTAGGGGTTTAGAGAGGAGAGAAACAAAAACTTTCGTCCCTGACCTAGAAGTAGCCTGGTGAACCATCCACCTACTCAGAACACCTCAGCTCCTGCCCATTTCACCATTGGAGCTCTTGCTCCTATAATTACTACGCTGGCATAAGCTGCCTGCACAGCCAGATCAACTGGGGTTGATAGGTCTTGCTGAAACTCTCTGGACCAGACTTGGGATGGAAGACTGCATAGTCCTGTCCATTGAGAACCATGGACAAAACCAGGCATGTTCTTTTCTTAAATTTGTAGACCACAACTCTAAAAAGAATATGGAAATATCAGCAAGGCAGACTGAAATACCAATTACTCTAAGGAGCTTTTAGTGACACCTCAGCCCCCGTTTGGATTTTATTCTCATTAAGATGGCTGGAGTCACAGAGGATTACTGGGACTGTGCATTATCCTTTGCATCCTCCTATCCTTGTGCAACACAGCAGAGAGTTCCTAAAAAAGGTTTTCACAGAAAACCACTCAGAATCTTTTAAAGCAACTCCTAACTCCACTAAAGCAAAAATGGAACATTCCATCTTGATATCAGGCTTTTAAAATACATTAACATCTAATATGCAAAGCTCAGACTTGAATTCACAACCATTCAGTGAGCAGAGGAACACTATTGTGCCTCTAGGTAGCAGCTTCCAAACATGGCAAAGGACAGAACTGTCTTCTTAAAGAAGACAGAAATGTCTTCTTAAGATAATTCTAAGTCATGGTAAAATACCTGGTTTCCTAAAGACAGAAGGCAGGTCATTCAATTTGTCAGCAAGGATCACTCAGTGCCATAAAACGGACAGAGGTTCTCAAATGAACTAGCATTTATTTGCAGGTGAACAGTCAGAAAAGCATGGCTGTCCAGTCTGGTACTGAGGCACCACGGGTAGGATATCTAATTAAATACTGCCTTTCCAACAGCAGATTTTCTTCCTGACTCCACAGGCTCAGCCCAGTCCCATTTCAAGCATGCTTCCCAAGCTGATCTGACAATCTGATAGCGATGTCAGGCACTCAGAGTCCTTCGTCATTGTAAACAGGGGAAAGGGGCTTGAGGATGCTGCGGGCGTTGCTCTCCACAAGCGGCCGCCAGCTCACCTCACCCGTCAGCAGCAGGTCCTCCCCGCTCAGCGCATCCAGGTGCTGCACCTGCAAGGACAAGGAGTTAGTGCAAGATGTCCCATCACCCCTTAAGTGCTACACAAACAGGCTGGTTTCCAGAAATGAAGCACAAAAATGAGATTTTAACATACTTTGTCATTTGTGTGAGACCTGAAAAGATAATATATTTCAGTCTTAAGAGTCAGGGAAAGGCTGAGATAAGTATCTGCAGATCCACTGGAGTTAACCGCATAAGGTCTTCTACTAATACCTTACCTAATGCTTCTTCTGAAAGTCTGGCAACAGGACAAAGAGAAGCCACGCAAAGCTAACATGAGTCATTTTATCTCCCGAGCACTTAATTCAGGTGACACACTGATAGTACCATCATCTACCTGGAGTGCTCTTATAGAAGTGGTTTCACACACACCGAGGCTTCGCATGATATTAAAAAAGGAGCCTGACCAGCAGGGAACACTGGAGATTTGTAATATGAAAGCCCATGAGGTGGAGGAACATGGAATGAAGGCTCATTCTTGCAATACAAGAAATAGTTGGGATCAAATTAAATTTCAAGGTGCAATGTAAGCAAAATAAAGGGACCCCTCTTGTCACACAACACAGGGTTAACTTACTGCCACAGGACACTGTAAAGCGGGAAAGGAGAGGAAGTCCATCCAGAGATAGTAAAAGATAAAACCACCATCTCTGGCTCAGGAAGTCTGTGAACACTGGTTGCCAGGAGAGCTTACCCTCCAAGTACAGATGCTTGCCCTGTTACTATAGTCTTCTCTGGTAACCCCTAATAGCCACTGTTAAAGACAGGTTCAGCAAGAAGGTATGGGAAAGACCTGGTACACATTGCTGACTGGGAACCACAGATTATCTGACAAGGAGTTTCTCAACAGAGGAAGGAATACACTGATGGTCACAGCGGGTCAGACCAAAGAGCCACCTATGCACTATATCCTGTTACTGACAGTCATCAACAGCAGATTCCCCAGTTAAGTACAATGCATGCATACAATGTTATTCTCCTTGTTTATTTTTCCTTCCTCTCAAAATCTGTTAGCTTAGGAATTTTGAGCCTGAAGAGGTTGCTGTGGATTTAATAGCTGTGTACAGGTTTATCTTCCATAGCCCTTGCCAGTGGCTTTGGAACCCACATGCCACTGCAGTATTCCAAATAACCCGTGGCAACGTTATGTCTCTACATTCCTGTATCAGTAAACAGCCTTTCCTTGCTCACCTTTCACATGCCCTCAAGATTTCCCAAAGCTGGCTCATATTCTTTCTCAGCTGTTTTTTCAGGCAGAGAATCCTATTCATTGCTAATGGAGAAGCTATTTCATGTCCTCCTTACTGCTCTTCTCTGAGCTTTCCTCATTTCAGTTTTTGTGGTCAGAACTCAATCCATACACACTATTCAAAATTACAAGGGTACTACCTGATCATTTAATGGCACGAAACACTATTTTACTCTCTATTCCTTTCTCAGTAATTCTGAGCATTTGTTTAACTTCTTTTTTTAAACACTACAGAGTGCTGAGCTGACATTTTGAAAATTGCAATCTCAAGGACTCATTCCTGTGTGGTAACAGACAGTTCACAGCTCATCAATATATACGTAAAGCTGGGAATGTTTTTCTCAAGTGCACTACTTTAGAGTTGTCTACAGGAAAGACCTGTATTCACAAGAAGCAGTGCTGATTCTTCCCTAGTGTGCCACATTCACCTGCGTGATCACTGTTTCCTATTGAACTGCTGACAGCTTCTGTCCTATACTTTGTTTGCCTGTACAGAAGTGCAAGAAATTCCCCATTTGGCAGCAAACTGTCCCTAAGTACATAATTTTATGTTTGCTCTCTGCCAATCTTCACTTTTAAACTTTCCTTCACCTCACTGATGTTAAGCGTCAGCAACCTTAAGCATTATGTTGTCTGTCCCTCCTGAGAAGCCCTCTGGCATTCCCTTACAAAGTTCAACCCTTTACTTCCCATACCATTTTCTCAGACACACACCAAAATATTTTCTCTTCAAATCTCTATCTGAATATAGCATTGGAAACATTAAAGAGAACGTTCATGTGAAGGTTCTGGTCTTCATTTCCCTGTCCAACAGCCTACACTCTTCCTCCAGAACCTCTCTCAGCCCTTTTCTGTCTTTGGTACCTACTTGGTACCCACTCCTACCACATTTCCTAGAAACCTTGTTCACAAACCTCCCAAAGGTTAAGAGGTCAAACACTACTTGGTAGCGCTTCTTCCAGGTAATAACTGAAACATAATTAACTCTGGAAAACAAAACCTCTTTTACTTATTCCCCACAAATATCATCAGGAGACTTTCAAACTCTACATGCCATTTCATTATGAAAAGGATCCCAACTCTGCAACATCAATTATAACTCTATAAGTTGCAGTCCATTTCTGACATATTTTGTCAAACCCTCCACAGCACAAGTCCAGAAAAATATAAGCAAGATTGCTTTTAATATTCCCTGTATTTCTCTGCAGCCGTTTTTCATCAAAATGCAATAAATATCAGCCTGGTTTTGTATTTTTACATTTTTTCTCCTTAAAATTAATCACTGAATATAAAGACCAGTTATGAGAACTGAACTACATAGTATGCAAGCAATAAAAAGAAATAGTTAATATTCTAACCAAGAGAATATAGAGAAGTTGCACTGTGAACTGCAGCGTACCTGTTTGCGCACGTACTCTACAAGCAACTCCAGATGCCGAGGGTCCTCACAGTTCTTGTTAAAGAGGTTTCTCCAAAGAGCTGCTGCCAGAACATGATCGTCAGACAAGATTCCCTAAAGAAAACATGGAGGGAGATTAAAAACTGCATGTGAAGAGGGTCTGAACACAAGACAACCCCATTACTCTATTTGGCAACTGACAATATTAGCTGTCCCGAAGCCCACAGCTGCTACAGGCTGTACACATAAAAAGGCATCAACATCACTCGTTCCCAGAATGGAAGAACAATCCCAGCCTTAAATTAATTTACAGAGCAGCCTGTAACAGATATTCTGGCAAGTTAATTTGGAAAACAAACTGGGCCAGGGTACTCCTAGTGTATTTTTCTAATGTACATTTCTATGTTATGAAATCTTAACAATTTTGGGCTTACAGAGCAGACAGCACCACCTCACAGAACTGGGTGAAGCTCATGGCACTTGGAAAATAAAAAATGAAGGATGCAGAAATATACTCAGGACTTAGCTATTTTGCCTTGCTTTTCTACATGAGAAAGAGAGAAGTCCTCCAAGTCAAGAACTATCTAGACTTTTCCAGCTAAATCTAGTATTAAATTTGGCTTATACAAGAATCACACTCATGAGCACTTTTTGTCTAAATTCCCTCCCACTTTTATTGTCTTTCTAGGTTATCAGTCTTTTGCTGACACATCTGCCAAAGCAAGAAAGGATTTTAAACATTCAGTTAAAAATAAAAATTGCCAGCATTTGTCTTTAATTAGACATTTTTTATCCAAAGAGTGTCAACAAAAAGAGAAAAGATGACAGACACAGGCAGGCAAATCTTGGCTATGCTTAAAACCAAAGACTTGCATCCATTACACTATCCACAACTCTACAAAGTTTACATTCATAAGATATTAATAATGCAAGCAATAAAAATAATTTCACATGTGAATAAGACCATCTGAAGAGCAACACCAACAAGAGAAAAAAATAACCACTAAAAGAGATGATGTATTATCTTCTTGAAAGCTCTGCAGACACTTGTCACAGTGGTGCTTTTGCCCCCATATTATGAAATGCTTCCTAAAAATACCCTCTTAGAGACTCCCTGTAAATACTCTCTTTGCTTCGAAAGCACGGCTGAGATCAACAGGATTCAGAGGGAGGAAATGATCTACTGATGGCCAAGCAGTGACAGTGAAGCAGTATAAAGAACATCCTTCTCTCCATGTCCCACAATTTAAATCAATTTGTCAAGTGCTTTCTTTCTTTCTTCTTAAAAGCACTTTAATTCAAGGTGTAAGATGATCACAGTAACTCTGAAGTTTGCTGCCATAACATAACGTTTCTCCAAAAATATGTATGGCAAATGTTTTGCCCATCTGAGTATTCAGTAATTCAGTATTTCATCTGAGTATTGCCAATCTAATTCAATTGTGAATTAGACGGTCTACTTGTTCTTGCACATTCCCTGAAAACATCTTACCTCATCATATCCAAACAGAGCTGCATAGAAATTTTCTACCATACTTCTCATATCTTGCTTTAGTACAACAGAGTTAATCTGAAAAATAAACCAGAAAACCATCTATATAGGCTCTAAAGAGGAGGTGATGACAAAAGAGTGTCAGTTTCATTCTGAGCAGTCAAGAAACAGTGCCTTGGCCCACATAGGTTAGGATTTGTCTGTAAGGAATAATGTTAGTGCAGTCAAACATTTTAGAACAAGACACAGTACAGCTCTGTTAGTTCAGTACTTCATGAAAGTCAGTTTTACTCTGGATGTACAAATGGCAGAAAACCCCTCAGCCAATAGCACTGACATGTAGCTACATGAGCAGAGAAAAACTACAGCTGGGGAAGGAGCAAAGGCAAGGCTGTCCTTTCAGTGGCAGCAAAGGCTAAGACAATGAAGACTCCTCTGTACTTCAACTGTTGAGCAGATCTTGCAGACCCTGGTTCATTCTTAGAAACTCAGAGGGGTTTCAACTTTTTCTCTAAAGCATGGCCACCAGAGCTGGTTGTGCTATCACAAAGTCCTGTAACACTGAAGGTGAAGGCACCATCCCTACCACCACTCCTTTCTCACCTGTCAGTACTGATTTCCTCATTCAGGAATGACATGAATTCTGTTTCTACAGCATTTCACTAGAAGCTCAGATGTACTAGTTTTTCACTATGACTAAATTTCTTTCAGAGCGTGTGATGATCCAGGTACTTCTGCTTATGCTGTAAGTATGACTCAGTCAAGTTCCACACTGACTTTTAACTCAGTTTAACAGCTGCTTAAATATTTGCTGGTTTGGCCTAAGCCACCCATTAGCTTGCAGAACTGACCCCCTGGGAGCTTAAGCCAGAACCAAGAGAGATCAACAGCTTGGTCCAAAGTGATAGCTGAAATACCTCATATACATCTCCCTCATATGTACTATTTAGTCCTTTTGCCTGTACTTTTTAATTTGACCCACAAAATGATTTAATAAACAGCTCCTCTCCTGAGGGCATTGACAGGTAAAGCTGCTTCTTTGTATTGACTCTTGGGAGAGATCTAAGATATACTAAGTGTTTCTTTTCTACAGATCTTGCTACAGGTTAGGTATTAGGAAGCTCACCCTGTGAGCATGGTGAAATACTGGCATGGGTTGCCCAGAGAAGCTGTGGCTGCCCCATCCCTGGCAGTGTTCAAGTCCAGTTGGACACAGGGGCTTGGAGCAAGCTGCTCTAGCGGAAGGGGTCCCTGCCCGTGGCAGGGGTTGGAACTGGATGAGCTTTAAGGTCCCTTCCAACCGAAACCACTGTGATTCTATGCTCTTCAAAAGGCAAGGGTAATTATCTCCATACCTGCACACCACTCACATATGGGACTGCATCTTGGAGACAGGTTTTATAAAAAAGAAAACTGCAAACAGGAATACAGGGTAGGACATCACTTCTATGTGGAATGATCCTTGCTGTCTTTGGTGCACAGCTTGTCACTTAGAACAGCATGAACCACATGTCCTGAACAGCTTCTTAGTATCCTTAACAGTACTCACCTTAGTAACTATGCAACAGCTTTTCGATCAAAATGTGTTAGTTTTTGCCACTCTAGCAAGTCTCCCGTTCAAATAGTCTTCCATTAAACCACTGACTTTTTTCATCTGTTGATTTTTATAGAAATGCATATAGTGCAAACACAAGGAAAATTCCTTTTATGTCAGTTACTCATATTTTTCCATTAATATAAACTATTAAAATACATGCAGCTATTTTACAGGCTCTCAAGATTTGGAGACTCGTTATTATGGCCTGTTGAAAAAAAAGAACTAACCATAGGAAATCAGAGGGTTAAATGATGACTGCAACTTCTGTAATGACTTAATTAAATTTTTATGGAGTACATAAACTATGATGTCATTTCTACCCAACCATGCTCAAACTTTCTCTGCATGTCAGAGATCGTGGTTTTTCTCAATAGAACGTACTTCTAAATAAGCTGCACTTCTACAGCTCTAATAAGGGGGAGCAGGTCTCATGTAACACACTCAATAAATTATCCTTCCATTTTAAACAAACAAATTCCATGAGTTATTATATATTTGCCACGCACTTTTTATGACATAATAAAAATGTTACCTCAAGGATTACTTAACACATACTACAAATGTTACAGCAGGCAACTGCAAGGGGCAAAGAAAACAAATAGTCCCATTACAGAGACAAGTTCTGGACTATACATCCCCAGGGAAGCAGCTTTCTGTACTAAAAACTAAGAGCAGCTTTAAGTTAGCAAGAAATAGACTGATGAAGGAGATAACCAACTTAAACAAACATGGCAATAAATACATCTTAAAAGACAACCAGTTTAAAATAGAAAATGACTTTGGGGATGGAGCACTATCTTAGGCAATAAAATTACATTTAAAGGAATATTGCAATTTCTGAAGAATACAACCAGCAGTGGTTAAACACAAACATTGTAGGAAAAAATTGTTTATAAAACAGGGCAAATGAGTAAATCTAAATCAGTATTTATTGCAAATGATTCCTCTCTTTAAGCTTGTTCATGTTTTTACCACTGGCAAGGGTCAGGATGTGGCTGGTTCTGACCCTACTGACTCTTCAACCATTTGTTATTAAGAAAAAAACCTGCTAGACAATTCCAAGTAAGTAATTGCTAACATCACCACAATCAGTAACATCTGGAACTCTTCTAGGGACTGAGCCCCTTTGCCTTCTTTGGAACAACCCATTGTAGAGCTGTCACCAGAATAAATGTATATACCATCTCCTAAAATGACACACACAACTATCTTAGCTCAGAACAATGAATACATTTTTGGTACATCTCACATTTATAAGACCTTTTTAAAAAGGGAATGTACAGCTAACCTAGCTTCCTTCTACATATCACAACTTTTCACTGAAAGACACCATGACGCCCCATTCTGCTGCAAGACAACTGCAGCACATGACTACTGCACTTGCATTATAATGCCAAACTAAGAAACCTCATCTTCAGCTTCAATGGGTTCAATACACATCATTTGACAGCCAACTGGTGAGACTTCTGCTATATCAGACAATTTACAATATCAAGTGTCAGTTAAGGGTTTGATTCTAACAAAATCATAAAATCCCAGACTGGTTTGGGTTGGAAAGGACCTTAAAGCTCATCCAGTTCCAACCCCTTGCCACAGGCAGAGACACCTTCCAGTAGACCAGCTTGCTCCAAGCCCCTGTGTCCAACCTGGCCTTGAACACTGCCAGGGATGGGGCAGCCACAGCTTCTCTGGGCACCCTGTACCAGCGCCTCAGCACCCTCACAGGGAAGAGCTTCTGCCTAAGAGCTCATCTCAATCTCCCCTCTGGCAGGTTCAAGCCATTCCCCTTGGCCTGGCCCTACAGGCCCTTGTCCAAAGCCCTTCTCCAGGGATGGGTTATTCTAGGAATTTCTAGGAAAGAGCACACTGCTGAAAAATATGTTGGAAAAAATGTTGGAAAATACCTGATCTATTAGCACAGCCTTTGAAGTGAAAGCTGCTATAGGATTAATCTATACTAATGCCTCTCGACGCATCAAGAGTATTCTTTTGTAATGAATCTCCTCCTTATCCCCATGTCCTGTGCTTTCGCTTATACTGCAGAGAAGTCTCAGCATGCACACACTGGAATCACTGCCCTAATGCATTCTACCTCCAAAGAGGCATCCAGCCCATGGGATCAACTTAGAACCAACACAGAGTAAAAGATCACCCCTGTGGAGTAGGGACATTGGTCATCAACTGCTTCACTCAACAAATGTGCTCCTGACAGACCACACTAAATGCTAGTGTAGACATAGCTGTGATGTCCACGGGCTACACTATTTGAAAGCACTTTTAACAGGAGTTTCTTTCTGTTACAGCTTTTGCCAACATGTGTTGCACCCTTAAGCTACTTTAACACATTAATCCATCCATAGACTATAAAGGCAGAAGGGGCACTTCTAACTGCACCTTGTACAAGCACTAGTCATTGAATTTCATGCAGCAATTCCTCTCTTTAGGTCATAAGTTATGGTTGAACTAGATTTTTTTATGAAGAGATTTCAACCAGAAGAAATGATTAGATCATAGAACCTGACCCTCTGCATATCACAGACCATTACATTTCACTGAGTTCCCTCTGTACTACGCTCAGTAAATTGTGTTTGGCTAAAGCATATCACCCTCACAGTTGAACATGTGTCTCTCATTTTGGATTTGAATTTTCTGGCTTAAGTTTCCATCCCTCATTCTCATTATACCATTCCTGCAAGAATAAAAAACCTCTTGTACAATGTATTTGCTCCTGTACCTGTACACAGCAGATGTGTCAGCACAATTATCTTTGCACATTAAGATCAGAGTCTTTAAGGTTATGCTTGCATTACGCGCACTGGTACTACATCATCAGCGCACCCCTGGAGTGGTTGAAGTTGTAATAGCAAAGTAATGTTTTATGCTGACACAGTAAAAATTAATCCATCTCATGTGCAAAAGAAGTTACACAGGTAGGAATACACTTGTTATGACTGAGTCTACTCTGGGGACTTCTGTTAGCCATGCTGCCATAACCATCAATGGCTCCTACTGACACTGGTTTTGCTTTCTGGAGAATTCAGTATCAGCAGAACTTCCCGAAGGAGATACAGGACAAATCTTTCATTATAAAAAATATCACTCCTCAAATATTTAGGCTTCTTTAACCACCTTCTCTCAAGCTGCATTTGGAAAGAATGATTTATAATATATAGTTTGCGTTAGTTATAAATAATATATAACCACATGTGGCTATATATGGGCTTTTAAAGGGTTCGCTGCCCTCTTAATAAATGCACATGACGTTAAATGGGAAAACCTGCATAGAGCCCTTTTATTTCCTCCAATAACATAATTATTACTGTAGCTAGGATCAAAAAGATTAAATTAATAAAACAGATTAAAAATATCTCTGTAGCAGTGCCAAAAAGGAGAGTTCCTTCAGGTAACCTCAGAGTTGGGAAAAACAAAGATACTGCAGAGATTATTTTTCCAACCTTCATTTTTGAGTCTTATTAATCACTCTGTTCCTTTGTCTGCAAACTGGCTACTGTGGTGAGTCCTCATCTACCTTAGAATATTAACTTTTCTGATAAATTCTCTAATTTTCTAATTCAAAGTAAGTAATTCTGTAATGCCCCTCAGTAGAGAATTAAATTCAGAGAATTGGCTTTAAAGTCTTCTTCAATGTTCAGTGACAACCTGCTTCAACATAGTATTAACGCAGACAAAAGCTACATGTTAGACTGCATCAGAACCAGTTCCTGCTGTAATCTTCAATCCATAAAAGCAACACGAAATTTTTGCAAGCTCTGTTGCCTTCATAACAACTGCATAATCATCAATAACACTCCTTAGAGCATGTTTATTTGAAGCAGAAAAAGAAAAGCAAGTTATACAACATTAGCTACATATTCCAGCAAAACCAGATGGTCACCCTTAGCTGGCTAGTATCAAGGAAATGAGACAGGTTTTCTATCTTGTAGTCTGTCAATTTGAAAACTCTGCCATGGTAACAGGTAAGAGATTCAGGATTCAGGGTAGATCCCAGCACAATCCTCACTGTATTAAATATATCTTTCTCTGTAGTATGTGACTGGCAGAGCCCACCGTCAACCTCTCAAGAGAAAGATCAGGGAAAAGACGTCAAACCTCTCAGCTCTCCACCGAGTCCTGCTGACTCTCTGTAAGAGCGAGCTGTTGTAGAAGGGTTTTCCTGCAATGCCTCTTTTAAAATACTACTTGCTAAAAGCCTAAAACTGATCATGGCCATGTTTCTAAACACACCAGAATCAAGAATTCAGGCTGACAAACTGAAAGGAAGTCAGATAACCAAATTTAAAAGAGGCACTTGACAGCAGTGAAGATAAACAATTAAGGTAGATACTCACCATAAGCACTTAGACAAATCCTGTAAAACTCTGTCTCTCTACTGAAAGAAACCTCAGTAACTGTCAGGAAGAGTCACACACAAGAAACACTGCACTGGATCAGACCAAGGGTCCACCTAACATGGCATCTTGCCTTCAACAACGGGCAGGTACACTGAAAAGTATAAAGACTACAAGCTGATAGATGCTTCCTCCAAGTATTCTCCCAACCAAATTCAGCTCAGGACAATCCTCAACACTTGATATTTATTTCCATAGTAACCTTCAAAAGGTTTCCATGTCTAGCAACTTGTCCAGTGAACTTTCTGCATCGACAACATGCTTCAGCAAGTACCCTTTTCTGCTACTCATGATGAGAACCATCACCTCCTCTTTGTTTCTTCTGAAACTGCCTCCTGCTAGTTCCATCTGGGGGCTCGGTTTTTTCACTGGCTGAGGCAGTGAATACACACTGCTCCATCACCTCAGGATTCTGAGTGCATCATATGTCCTGTGATATGATCTGCCCATAGAAAAAGACT
The DNA here is from genome assembly GCF_033783945.1 of Neopsephotus bourkii. NCBI lineage: Eukaryota > Metazoa > Chordata > Aves > Psittaciformes > Psittacidae > Neopsephotus > Neopsephotus bourkii. The sequence goes on from NW_026902137.1 coordinate 1,718,998, forward strand.
TCAGATAACTTAATAAAAGTCAAGAGCAACAAAATCCCTGGGTATTAAATGAAACAAAACATATTAGATAACATTTAATAGGACTGCAAAGCCATAAAAGGTGGTATCCACTTTGAAAAGTATTTCAGCAGAACCAGGTAAGTACAGATCAGTAGAAAATACAATAAATGAAAAGAACAACCACAGTAATGGTGGCCAGTAATACCCAGTGCTGACAAAGGTACCAGTATACTAGAACAATGTGCACACATTTGGCAGCTACAGTTCTAGAAATGGATCTTAAAAGAGATACAGATCAACAAGCAGCAGTGAACAAAGCCTAATACGTTTTCAGAATTATTATAAAAGGAATACAGAACAAAAGAGGAACCCTATTCTGCCATAAATCCCGTGAGTCCTCACATATAAAATGCTGTAGATATTTATTACTTTTAACCTCAGAACACATCCAAAATAAATTGAAAACACAGAGAAGATGCAAAGGTGATGAGACACATGAGGAAACACTAGTTATATTCACAAAAAAAAATTAGGAGGAAGATGATGGAGAGGTAAAATCATGACTGGCATCAAGCAGGTAAGTAATGAATTATTGCTCACTGTTTCTCATAAAAAACAGAAAACAAGCTGGTGAAATGACCAAATAATACTTTAAAAATAAAAGTACTTTCTCATACAACACAATGAAGTGCCAGAAATCATTGCCACAGGACATTAAAGAGCAAAAAATATGAAATGGGTAAAAAAAGGCACATTCGTAAGAGGATTCTGTTAGTAGATATTAAATACGATGGTCCCCATACAATTCTCATGTTACTCGTTAGTGAATGGCAAGAAAATGAACAATACTGATCCACAGTCCTGCTTCTTACACTTTTTCCCAAATATCTCTGGTCATTGCTAGATATAGGACATTGGATCTTCATCTGACATGAGAAAATGTTCCGTTTTGTTCAATTCTTGCTGATCTTTGCAGATATTGACTGGTATCTCTTCTCCCTGTGTATTTCTTCCTGCCCTCACTTACAGCAGGACAGCCACAGCTCCTCAGATGACCCTGGGTACCAGTCATCAGGTCACTTCTCTGACCTGATAGGAATTTCACCTGAACTATGCTAATGCAAATAAAGAACACTGCTACCTTTACCATAGCTTGTAGTAACCTTAGGGGAAGAGGCTACATATTATGTAAAAATAAGAGAAAGAATGATCCTGCTCATACCAAACAGATCATCCTCCCCCTAGGGAAAAAAAAAATCATTTAAAAATTCCTTCTTCAAGAATCTGGGACCAGAATAAGTTTCTGTTGGATAGGAACAGCAAGTCACTCATCCAAAAAAGCAAGCCACATCTCCTCTCCTAAAAAAATTCTCCACAAAAAAAGGCTATTTCATTTCAAAATGAAGTGACAATTGCTAGAGTCCATCAGCAACTCCATTGCAATCAGTCAGCCTAATCCCTGATGCTAACACCTAGCACTGCTACAACTTTTCTCCACTAAATAAGACCAGGATAAATGCAAATCCTCACTCTTACTACCTCACTTTCACGCTCATTCCTGCAGTGCCTCGCAGACTGGCTGATTTGCGTTTGCTCCATCAGACTTGCCACTATTTCCTAGTACAGCCCTGTTCCTACGTGACCTGTGTGACATTCTCCCATCAGTTCCACATTTGGGTAGAATTCTAATTTGAAGCCACATTGCTTTCACCTTCTACCAATACTCTGCACCTTCTGGTTTCAATCAGAAGCTGAGAAAACCCCGATTTCCCCAAGCACTCCTTCTCCCCAGGGCTTCAAACACACATGCCACAGAATAGTTAACAGTTAAATATTTTCTTGCCAATATTTTAAGAGTGCAGAAGGTTCCAAATTGCTGGTAAAATAAACAATGCCAGACTGTGAAAACTCCTGCCTGCCATATACTCTGATGTTAACAAGAGTTTCTTTATTACTGTGACCTTTCAGAAGCGAACAAGAATTATTTCTCTACCCTAGTTCTGCCCTCAAGTAAAAGGCAAAGGAGGAAAGCAAAGCATGAAAAAGCTGCATGGTAAGATACTGGGACTTTTCCACCTTACTTCTGTGTTTCATTCAGACTTGATGCTGCTGTGAATAAATAAACTTCCAGAAGATACTAAAAGCACGGGCAAGGAGTTTAAGAAGCCCAACGTTTCCTTACACGCTGTTTCCCAAATAGCATAGACTAAGACTACATATGGGCCATCTTCCCCCTTGCAAGTACATAATACACCAGGAAATACAAAAGGGCAAATTTAAGATGCTGTCAATGAGACACACTATTTTCAAGCTCCTCATGGCTCTGTCCTCTGGGGCTTTAGTCACTGAATTCCAGCAATTACAGGGTCTCTGCCATTTCCTCGCTTTTAAAAATGGAGTCTTCAAATAGCATCCACAGCCAGAAGGAATTGCCAGCACTTCCAGAATGAAGGAGACAAATGACTGTATAGCTCAGGTGACAGCCCCTAAAACCACTGGTGATTCACATGCCTGCCAGCCTTCTGTTACCTACCACATGTATTTGCTGTTATGAAGTCCACACCCAAGTAATGTGAAAACCAATTCAGACCAGTGTTGCTCATTTCACATATATCAAGGCTGTATTGACCCCATCTTCCATTCATGAGATCTATACTGGTAGCTGAGTCTCCCTTTTCATGTACTTGTGAAGGCCATGTGAGCAACTTACAAATCAACATGATGTATGGTTTGCTAGCAACAAATAACAAATGTCTAAGACCAGGTATGCTGCTATTTTGGTCAAATCTTTTAACCTTCTGTATTATTTCCTGCCCTTTGAATACAGAAACAACAACATTCAAGTTCCTAGAGAAGTGAAATGATAATTAACAAGTTAATACAGGTAGAGATACAGCAAGTGCTCTGTATGACTACAAACAGAAGAGGAAGACACAACAATACACAAGGGAATAGAAAGAATCCATTGAGATTCCTAAATCACAATGGAAAACAGAAGAACACAGTAGTTTGCCTTGATGTGTACAAAAGGATCACATGCTGCTGCTTATACTGAACTAGTAAAAGAAATGAAAGCAGGCAAGCATGAAAGTGAGCACTGGAATCACTGAATGTATTGCATTTGCACTTCCTGATCACTATCATTTATTCATGCTCTTCTAACCGTGCAGCAGGACTAAGAGAGAACAAGACTCATTAGTAAATACCATAGCTTTAATCCTATTAGCCTGAAAGTCTTGGCTGTCACAGAGGAAACAGAGAAATGATTTTTTCTTGCACACCATGCTTCTTTCCTGGAAACAATCACAATTTAGCTTGTAAAGCTGCACTCAACATTTTGTTCTTGGAAACAAAGCAAGAAAACAAACTTATTCATCCTTCCTCGAAATAAAGATAAGAGAGGAGATCCCAAGTACCAAACAAACCCCTGCAGGACCCCTGCACTGTATCAGAACCTTAACTGATGTTCATGCTGTTGACTTCCAAGACAGGCAGGCATCAAAGCCATAAAGAAGAGTTGAATTATTCGCTCCTGAAGAGGAAGCAAAAGATATCAGTGACATTCTACCAGCAGTGAAAAGCACAAGCAACAGTGTGATTAAAATGTATTGGGAACAACTCAGAACCTCACAATGGTTTGTTTGATTACTCTGATTTAGAAAAGAATCTGGCCTTGGTCTTTTTTCTGTATTTACAAAGGAGTTTAAAAGTGCATTCACGTTTTTGCTGCAGCAGCTTGGATCAAGAAAGAACTACAACCACAACTTGAGATACCTTGCTCCCAAGAGTCTCAAAAGGCTTAGCCAAGCAGACCAGCTGAGCTCGGTTGAGGAATTCTGGGGCAAACTCCAAAAGGATGGCAAGCTCATAATGTAGAAGTCGAAAATATGTAGCATAACAACATGTAACTTAACCCTATACTGTCTGCAGGCAAATCAGAAACTGGATCGTAAGTGATACCCAAAGCAACACATGTGACAACATCAGTGCTACCCATTCTCACTGAGCCTGGAGCCTGCAGTGGGCTCCCTAAGGATCATTTCCCTGTTTCCCACACCACCTCTACACTGTCAACATAAAAATTATGCAGTAATTTTATTGTTTAACATCTGAATTTTGGAAACTACACTATGCTCTGGAGAGTTTGAAGGACACAGGGCAGCTCTCAACACCTACAGGCACTGCATGGTAAAATCGACTTTGGCATGTGAGTCCCACAGGTCTCACATGAACGTAGGGATTAATGAGAAAGAGATTTCTAGGCAAGGTGCTATAAGGGAGCTTCCAGTGTACTTCTTGCAGGCACAAAGCAGACCAAAGATACGACCTTACAGTAACAGGATCCAACACATCTGGGAAATTTAAATGGATTTTTTAATGCCAGACTCTACAGAAAACTGGGGCAGGCCAGCTGAAAAGAACCCAAGCATATATTATATCTTGATTTCAACAGTAGGCATCCTTGGCAGATCCCAAACATGCCTGTATTTCATACAGCCAGGTGGTGTAAGTTTCATGGGTGTTGGCTCTAGAACAACTACATGAAAATAACATGACAGAGACCCCTATTTCAAACCATGCCCTGGGAAGGCTGAATTTGCATCACCATGCATCCTGTTTATTCCAGATATTATCACAGTCAGGGTATTTCAAGGTAACATCCTATAAACATGTATTTTCCTGCATATTGAAGTTATTAAGATTTCCAGAATCAAATGTACCCGATTTACTCTGGATCAGTACCTGACATTATTCATTTATGAAATGACAAAATACTGGAAACTTGCTGGGAGCTTTTGAGCTCTTTGAGAAAGGATCAAGGGTTGACAAATTATTTCTTTTGTGCTGTTCATAAAACACTAAGTTCAGTTAAAACAAATCATACAACATCTGGTATCCCAGTAATCAAACAAACAAAGGCACAAAACCACACGCAGCATTTTTGTATCTCTACTTCAGAAAGTTTTGCTTCTTTTCTAAAAAATGGAACACTAGAAACTGGTGAGATTTTATATAAAATGTTTTCTAAATAGTCATTTAAAAATTCATATCATTTTTCTACTTAAGAATGTCCAAATTATACATTTCCAAAGATACATAAATAATTTGAAACTAAAACTTTTCCTCTTTAAGTTTTATAGGGTTTTTAAAACCTTCTCCATGTTTTGCTTCAGCATACTCTGTCCATCTCGACTCCCCCTCCACTGCACTGCCAGAACACTGCACACACTCTCCATTTGCCCCAGCTCAGAGCCTTAGAATCATGGAATGATTTGGGCTGCAAAAAACTTTAAGATCATCTAGTTCCAACCCCCTGCCATGGGTAGAGACATCTTAGCCTAGACCACATTACCCAAGGCTCTGTCCAACCTAGCCTTGAAGACTGCCAACTCTCCCATGATAATGTAGTTTCTGTCCTGTGCACCCCTGATTGACTCTGTGCTTTCCATCAGAATTTAGATACAGACCTGAAAAGGACCTCCTCCCCCCTAGTATTCAAGTACAGTAGCTTCCCACTGCAGGTGAAGCAACTGCAGTAGTTCAAGTCATTCAAAGGTCAAGTTCTATTTTAAAAATTACGTCCTGCCCTCTCCTAAAGCCATTAAACAATCTCCCTTGTCTCACTCTGATTTCTGAGTCTTTAGTTAAAAGTGTCTACATAAGAATAGCTTAAACTGCAGTATATCAAGGCTAGGAAGTTCTGTAGCTACCGTAAGGTAAAATGGCATATTTTAATCACCTGAAGTCTTCCAATTGTGAAGAAAGAAAATGGTGTCTAAGTTCACAGAGCTCAATTTTGCTCTTGATTACACTGATGTGAACCACATTATTGGTTCTGATGGCATTACTTCAGATGTTCACCAATGTAACTGAGCAAATTACTGGTCACTGTATATAAATAGCTCTAGCTAAAAGTATAACAAAGACTGTATTGTGCTACACACAGCAGAGCCAATAAACAAATTCAAAAGACACCTAGATGTGTTCCTGGAAAAAAAGGGGGCAGGGGTCTAAGTGGTCCAGTGGGAACACAGGGAAGTGAGATTAAGATAAATTAAACCAGGTTTGGCACTCTGGGCTTGACAGAGTTCTTATCTCCTTTGCAGCTTTTAGAACATGTATGGTTGCAAAATATATTGTTCTTTTGCACTGAAAAAACCATACTCATTTCAGAAGCAGAATCACAGACTGGCTTGGGTTGGAAAGGACCTTAAGATAATCTAGTTCCAACCCCCCTGCCACGGGCAGGGATGCCTCTCCCTAGACCATGAATGCCAGAAAACAAGAATAACACTGTGAAAATGAGCCTACAACAATTTACAAGTACTTGAATGAAGTCCAATGGATCTTTCTAAGACAGCACTGGATTTGCACCCAGGAGTGTAAGAATGGGGTTCTTGGAGGAGGAGGAGGGGGGTGGGGAAGGGGTGCTGGTTTTTGGTTTTTGGTTAGGTTGGGGTTGGTTGTCCTTTTTAACCTTGTATCTATACTGTCCAATTATCGGCTGGAATCATGTTCCAGCATAGTCCAGCACCTACAAGTCTCTGTGCTCAACTCTGCAGCTTCAGTTAAGGGTATTAAAATACACTTAAACTTGTAGCAAGTGCTTTTACGTACACAGTTACTAAAACATGATACTCAGGTCAGTGAGGTTAATACTCAAGTTGCTGAAGAACTCTGTTAGGAAGACAAATAGCAGCAATTTCTAAGTGAATTCCCTTCACAAAGTGATGAGGCAGCTGCCAGCTTGCACAGTACAAATCCATGCCCTGCAAGCCACGAGGTGGAGATCTCTGGCAAAGCAGGATCCAAAGGAAGTCTTTTACCCAGCCTAATGTTACTATTAACACTTTGAGCCATTGCACCAAGCCAATTTTTCTGTTTGTTTTTAAAGTTTGATAGAAATGTCACTAGTGGAAAAATTAAGTAAAGAGCACTGGTTAGCCACAGAACTGGACACACCTGGCTGCAAACCCACCCAAAGAAACTGACTTCATTAGTACTAGGGACAGCAGAGTAAAATTTATATCTGAAATATGCCTGCACCAGTAGAATTTGCTGAGGCCACAGGCTCTCGCTGTGTTTTTACAGCTGTGTGAAGTTTGGGTTTCTGACTCTTGCTGACATTCAGGAGTGCTGAAGGAGCTCAGGCTAACAGGTCCCAAAACTTTGTAGCTGAGATTTAGATCTCAGCACTTTTAACAACCAGGTTTTGAAATAATACAAACTCCCTTTGGAGTTGGAGCTGATGTAAATGAGTAGTTAAAATGCTTCACATTCTGTCACTTTCGGCTCCAATGAACTTGTGCATTTAAGAGCAGATGGTATATTTTAATAAACCATCAGTATCAATTCAGGAATATAGTATCCATTTTCTGCATCAAGCATTGGAATTGTTGCTAGATATGGAAACGAGCTGAAGAACTGTAGGTTTGTCAACAAGTTAAACTAACTGCATCCAACCAGGAGTTTCATACAGGTGCTCTGTCACTTATCCTACAATACAGGAATGTACCAATCAGAGGTAAATACTGACCTTTGATACATTGCATGAGAAAACAGCAGGGAGTGGCATTTCCTAACCTCCTAGGTGCTATGCAGATGATAACTTAGTGCCCTAATAGTATTCAGTAAAGTTTCTTTCCATTTAACTTACTTCTGAGAAAAGCTCAGATTCTGAAATTTGAAAGCTTTAACAGAGGAATATTAATGTCATCTTTTTATCTATTATTCTTATCTGGATATATTTAAATGTCTTCTTTTGGAGGTAGAATATATATTGACTGCAGGACTAAATTACTGAAAATAAATACACATATACCTCGATCAGCTCACAAACCCTTTCTCATTAGTTCAGCTTTGTTTTAACAGAACCACATTAGTGATAAATAGAATTACAGAATCATAGAAAGGCCAAGGTTGGAAAGAACCCTAAGTCATCCAGTTCCAACACCTACCACTACACCAGGTCCAACCTGGCCTTGAACACATCAAGATTAGTAAGTAGAACTTAACACCGAGGGTAACTGCCCTTTACTTATCACTTAAAACTCCATGCAACTGCTAAATCTGAGATGTACCCTGACTGAACTCTATCTCACGTCTATGTGAAGGGAAGAAAGTAAGCGAAGAAGAGTGAATAAGCATGGAAGAAACAGGAACTGCCCATGCATGAGCATGTGTGAAGTGGTATATTAAGCCAGGATCACTAATACCAAGGAGGGAAAAATAAAGCAGTGATAAGGAGCCAGGGAACAGCTAATCTGTTCAAACCATCAGTACATTAACATACAATAAATACTACTAAAGAGACAAAAAGTTCATTCATCTTGACAAAAATAATGACTGAAAGATTAGGAATAATTAAAAGATGAAAAAATTATCACTAAAAGATTCTGAAAGCCCCGTGCCTGCCAAACACGATGGGAACAGTCCTCATTTCCAAGTTTACAGTCTCAGAAAGGTCACTATGCTTTCATACACACCCTTAGTGCCCAGTCTAGTTTGCTGTTACCTCAGGAGTTCACATTCTCTCACAAGGAGTCTCATTGTAATCAATGGGCCTCTGTGCAGCTAAACTATATTAAATATACACACAGATGTAACTGTTTTTGAGATCAAGCCTTTAAACGTGGACATATTTCTTTTAAGCACCACCTATTGCCACATAAAAGCTATGTGAACACTAGGTTACTGTCCAAAGTAGATTACAGGAATTGCATTATTGCAAACTAAGCATGCTTGTTATTACAAACAAAGATTGTGAAATTGAAATTCAAGGATAAACTGTAAACATGTCTAACCTGCCAAGGCAAAGAATGAATGGCATTCAAACAACTTAAGATCTCCTTGCAGTTGCATCATACAGCAACTGTGTCATTATAATATGCATGTACTTATATTTGAGGTGCCAGACTGGATAAAAACATAAGGACACTGGTGTTTGGGGTTGTTTTTAGTCTTTGGGGAATTTTAGGGAGCAATGGAAGATTTAGTTTGCAGAAATGAAAACCCTTGGCTTCCCTTTACAAAGAACTGACTGCAAAGCACTTTTTTTCCCTTGAAGCTTACTGAAGCATCCTCAAGAGACCTGTATCGGGTCTACTGTCACCACTGTGATACTGGGGCTATGAAAACTATCAACTATCTCCTACTTTGTCCTGGCTTTGGCTGCCATAGAGTTAATTCTCTTCCTGATTCTGCACTGTCTTCTCTGAATACTATCACCAGCACAAGGCTGAAGAAACACACTTAGAGACTTTAAGGCCAGAAATGACCATTACAACTTGCTAGCATAACCCTTCTCAGACTGGGCCAAAAAAACCCAACATTGTACTTCCTTCAAACTTGCGAACGAACCACCCTTGGAGCTGCTCTCCTCATGATGCTTCTTTCATGATAAAGACCAGGGATACTACAAATTCAAAATGAAAAATAAACTAATGACTAGTTACAATAATGTTACAATAAAACCCTGTCCTTTAACTTTCCTTTTACTCATCATCCTATACACAGAGGAATCTCAAAGGTCTGCTGGAATTACTTAATTTGCAGTTATACGTTTGGCATCAGTCATTTTTCTCCCTACCTCAGCTGATGCGTTATTCCTGTCCACAAATGCCCATTCTGTTATAGCAGCATTCATTTCTGCAATCATATGGCAAACCACATGGAAAATCAGTTACTTTCAGAGAAATCAGTAACTTCATCCAGGCCAGTGCAGTTTAAGAAACAAGGTCAAGGGCTCAAGACAACAGGCAGTACAGCTGCAAGAATGCATGCTCAGGAGTAAGGGCTACATGTATCAGCTTAAGCTAATACAGAAATCAAGCAGGTTGACTCTTTGGCATTATTCTAAAACATGTAAAGTTACAGAATCACTGAAAGATGTGAATCATCAAGATTATCAACACCAAAGATGACTTACCCCCATCACCTTACCACGCTGCTCCACGTCCTCCCACATGCAGTGAACTATATAGCGACACATGTATTTTCCTGTGCGACCCTCCTGCTTCATTCGGACCAGACACATCCTGCAAGAACACAAACACCAAGTTCATACTTTCTAGTTTTAATTCAAATGTAAAGAGTAAATTAAATATATTTCAACTCATTTAAGATTCTCCTTACAGTATGTGGTACTGTGATCAGGAAAAAAAACACATATAGATTCATTTATTTAAATAAACTATCACCAACTTTCCTATTCTGCACTTAAGATCTGCTTGTACCTGCTGGATTTTGGCCAATCCAGCCAGAAGAGTGACAGCAGACTATTCTTGCTGACAGTACTGTAATCTAGTTAACAGTACTGCAACCTAAATTCCTCAGCCTTAAGAACACACCACTCTTTGGAGCAGGAACAAACGCCTTGTCTAATCCTAGGCTACAAGCCAGCTGTAATTCAGCTTGGTACACTAAAGTGCTGTAAGCGCCTGAACTAGCCAAGGTGTGAAAGCTTAAGGAAGTTACAGACTTCACCCAAATTCACATTAGCAATGTCCTAAATTATTTCAACTACAAGGGCCTTTGGATGCACATCCAACCACTTGGCAAAACCCCTACACACAGTGCATCCTACAAGAACTCACAAGTTAGTAAGTGCATTGTAAGACCCTAATGAGAATACCAGGTTGAGTTGGTTTCCTTTTTTAAGCATTAAAGCCACTTGAACTTCATTGCTGCTGTTCTGTTTAAAAAATAAATATGAAATTGTATTTGGCTTCTTTTACAACATCTGTAAACAGCATGAACTGAAATAGCAGTTAATCCTTCCGTGAGCCAGGAGACCAGCCCCATTCCATCCACAGGCCCACCTTCTCCACCTCACTAACTCCTGGGGTTTGAGTCAGAACTGCCTGTCCAGGACTGACTGCAGACAAGGTGATGCTCAAACACTGGAGCTGGAAGAAATCACTGCTTTGCACAGAGACATGCTAGAGGTGGGAAACTGCTCACAGGAAATTCTTCTCACAGCTTATGTGAAAATAACAGCAAAACTGCTAGGGGCCACTTTGAAGGAGTCGAATACTAACAATAGAGAATGTGCCACTAGAGTTAGCAGGTAAAAATGATGATTTTTTTCTAATCTGTTCATTTCTTCAGTGAACATAAGATCTGGGCCTCCCTACAGGCGTTTGAAGTATTTGGTGATCTGCGAATGCCAGCTCAAGAGGGAGAATGAAATGCTTGAAGCTCGTCTGTTGAGCTGACCTGTAAAAGGACAGATGCCAGTCTTTATGATGGATTCTATCTTGTGTACTGATTAGTAAAGGGAAGATATTTTTTAACCTGCAAAGAAAGCAAAACTTCTTGCCAGTTATGGGTCAGAGACAAAAAAAGCTGCAGGTAACAAACACTGCATTAGCCCTATATTATTTTTTCTTTTAGAACCATACATTGAAGTCCTATACAAAGGCCATTCAACTGAAATACCAGAATTGAAAGAAGAAAAGCCCATGGACCAGAATCTGATTTCTAGATGGAGAACTGCTGAAAATGACACTGGCCATAAAAGAGATAGCTAGGGCTCCAACACAAGCCGGGGGAATGAGGTCAGAAGACAGGAGATAGGACCGGGACATGATAAGTAGACCCAGTGATACCCAACAGTAGAATGACTGAGACACTCTGGGTAGAGAAGGGGAAGGTCAGCAGTTAGAGAAGACTGCAGCAAACAGAGCTGTGTAAAGATTCCCAAGGTTTATATTGTGGCGGTGATGACCCAGTACCTGTCCAGTAGCACCACTGTCACAGAATCCAGTGCAATTAGGATGGTATCAGGAAACTAATCCTCAACTTGCTCCTAGAAAGATGACAATGCTTTCTCCTAAAACAGTGCTCCAGAACTCAGAGAACAGCTGTCTAGTTATCGGTCCACAAAACAAATGGACAAAGAGCGTAAAACTAGTTTTACTTCCACCCATTTCAAAACCTTTGCTCCTCTCACGCATTTACGTACTGAGCTGCATGAAAAAGTTAATTAGTATGAGTTACTCTGCTCCAAATTTTTATCCACTCCTAACAGGTCAAAACGACTCAAGTTTAACAGACTCATCTGGGGCTAAGAAAAGCATTTTTGTACTTGCTGAATACGCAAGCTTGGAGGGATGTGGGGGAGGAAAGTAAGAGTGGCTTAGCAAGAAAAGCTCCTCTCCTCCGAGCACCAATACTGGTTCCTATCCAGTCTGCCTTCAGTGGTGGTGGAGCAGGAGGAGAGCAGTGCACAGACCAACAGCTAACAATTGGTCACTGATGAGCAAGGCTGAAGTGGTGTTCAGAGTAATGCCTGCTACTCGTGAAGCCTAAAAGGCAGCTGTGTTTGGATGCACAGTGCTGTCACAGAGCTGTTCTGCAGCACCATGGGTGAGATCATGGAATATTGCAGTTTATTTGAGAATTTGGTAGTTTGTTACTACACCTGCTGTCTGAGGTTTAAAAGACACAGACTCTAAAAACTATAAACCTTTCAGCTTGATCACCGCAGTGTGAAACATTTTATCGTTTCACTACAGAATCTGTTCTGTAGCTTAGTCAAATACTGACTCATCTTCATCAAACCATGAAAGCAAAATTATTCCAAACTATCTTTGGAAATCTACTCTAAGTTGACCCATCTTAGATGAGACCTAGCAGCTTCCCACAACAGCCTCTGCTACAATTGCTCCTGTTGGTATTCCCATAGTGCCAGTAGACTGATTTAACACCAGAAGTGGTAGCTGACACCACCCTGTCAACTACTGTGAGGTGGCTCAGTGCCATGCAGTTTAGGTGTGCTGCTGTATTATACTTCTTGATGCTGTGTATCACAGGGTACATTTTCCTGTCTATGCAAAATCATGATGATGTGAATAAAAACCCAGGGTGTTCTTTGCATATTCATGTTATCCCTCCCTGTTTTCCCCCCAGATACTTAAGAGTTCGGGTTTGAATATTTATTTTAGTAATTTTCCAAATATCACTATGAACAATTACCTTATTTATTAACTTTTTAAAGCCTTTTTCCCACATGGATCAGCAAGAAGTACACAATCTGCCAATTTTGAGGGCCTTCCTTGCTTCATTCCACATCACTAACTGATTATAATGTCAACAGTTCTGCTAATTTCTTCATTCTTTAGTGAAATGAGCTGCCCCATCCTTCAATATACAGAGGAGAAAGGAAATGAAAAGGAGGGAAAGGGGAAAAAAGGAGACAAGGAAATAAGGAGCCTATGCTTAAGTGCAGCTATTTCAGTACAAACTTCCTTTCAGCCTTTGGATACCTGAACCCCAGTCTATGGACTTCAGTCTCCTGAAAGATCTGGCACTTCACAAAAATTACTCTAACTCCCTTGTGCATCCCTCTGACCTTTACAAGGATGTAATGTTAGCTGAAAACCTGATTTTTTTGGCTACTATTTTCACAAATAAAAAAAAGGAAAAACCTTAATGTCTAAGGTGTTAAATACTTTTACAGGTAGGCAAGTTGGCATTCACCAACCTGCATGTACGTTTCAGAGGTGCAGGAATAAATGCCAGTGCTATAATTTGTTAAATGCTTCTGATGAGCAGCAACTTCAATCACCACAAATTTTACATAAATTTAAATTTAAACTTTTCCTAAAACACCCGACTAAGGTTTTTCCACATGGGCTGAGAAGGCTTTTAGAAAACTTATGGCAGAAATCATTGCACTCCTGAGGAATTTTGAGATGTTAGCTTCTGTATGGCTCACTTTGTTCTTTAGTAGAGATCTGCTAAAATTCAGGAATGAGTAATTTGAATATGACCACTATTATCAGGAACCATGGAGCCTACTTTTCCTCCCATTAAGGTACATATCACTCTCTTTCCTGACAACAGTTATACTACTAAATTATTTTTCACTTACCAGACATGAAGCTGGGCTACTAGAAACCATGAATTCAAAGTGTCAGGCATTTGGCACCCTTGAGGAGAGAGGGGGAAAAAAACATAAAAACAAAGCCAAATATTAACATAAATTTCATCCCATTTTGCATCTAAGAGAACTTCACTACCCCAAAACCTAAATACTTTTTAATATTTCATTTTTGACACTACATAGTATGTACATATCAGAAGCAAACGTCATTTACTGTCAGACTTGTGCTTAATCTCCAGAACACGCAGCCACAGGATGCTGTAGATTCCAAAGCTTTTGTGTTTTTGATCTCACTTAGACAATATTTAGGACTGGAAAATTAAACAAACATGTGGCTTCTAGCTCAAGAAGTCCCAAAGCAGTAGAGAATAAGAGGGAATTATCAATGGATGCTCTGCTCCATTCTTACACTCTAACATGTACTGGCTGGGTCTTTGCTCCTACTCTTCTGTTCTGATTTACTACATGGCTGGACAACCCACAGCACTCCAAGCATACCTTGCCTCTAGCTGTTCTACATTAGGATTAAAACCACCAACCAACCATAGTAACCATTTCTGTTACCAGATTTACTTCTACTCTGAGAGCTACTGGGTTTTCCAGGGATGGTTAGTCCACATGCACATTCACACTATGGATCTACATCTGCCATTAGTATGTGAGGCTAAAGATTTAAGTTATGTGGCACAGAAATCATATTCCTCTTCCTCATGCACATCAAGTCCTTCTGTTCCTGCCAATCTCAAACCTACCTCCTAGGAAATCACCTCTACATCTGTTTCCTGAATAAGTTTTTAAGAGGAGTACCTAATGCAAAGGATCTTGATCACCTTGGCCTACCCAGCACCTGCTCTTGTCTTCTGGACTTAGCTGTATGAAGGCCAGAGTATTCAGAAACAGACCCTTCAGTCAGATATGCCCCTAGGAAGTCCACCTGATCTTTTCTGCATTGAATATATTCCCTTCCTGACTCCTGTACTTCTTGTCTCCCAAGTCTTACCAAAGAGATTCACCTGGATCATGAAGCAAAACTTTTCACAGCCTCTTTCTTTTTATACCATCAGGCAACCACCAGAACCACCAAGCAAACCATCACTATTCATCCCTCCCCAGAGAGATGACTCCATCAGTGTCTAGGAGGTGCCAAGCTTCAGCATCAGTGTCCATACATCACCTATGCCACCTCTAAGACAGTCTATGTTTGGAAACACAGGTTTCCCTCACCCTTCTCCCCTTTTGGCTCTCTCATCCCTATTAGAAATATTCATGTGCCTAGAAATGACTACTTTGGCCTAAAGGCATGCCAAGACGTCTCTAACTAGGGCAAGAGTACACAATACTTTCATTATTCAAACCATTTCATTAAATGAAGGTTCCAGAGGCAAGATTCAGAGTAAAGCACTTAGTTCAATAGAGGTTTCTGAAGTAGAAGTTGCCATGTATCAGTCTCCCACCACAGAAATCACTTTTCAGTGGAAAGCAAAGCTCACACCTCTACTACTGGAAATACTGAAAGTTTTTAAAGCCCTATTCAGTATCCAGGAGGGGAGAATTTTTTCTTCCAACTTCTATTTTTATAATTCATTTTTTAGCTTCTATATTTGGACTGTCTACAGTGTAAATTTAAAGGTGGGATGGCTCTTTTAAAGCATGAAGCTTGCCCTCAGGTATCAGCTTTTTAGAAGGAATGTAATTATAAAATCTGGGGGCTTGGAACACCTTATTCTGGGAAACTAACTGGGGAAAAAGAGCCACCCTACAATGAAACAGAAAACTATTTCTTTCAAAATACAGTTAAATACAGAAAAAAAAAAGTCTGATGATAAAGCTACCTATGAAATGACTATGACTATTATCAGCTGGGGAATAAATCTGTGCACAGAACACATCCTGCTCACATGTCTGCATACGGTAAGAGACATGAATGCTCAGGATTATGAGGACATACCTCTTCCTCCAGACATATTCTGACCTTAAAACTCATCAGGTAAGGGATACAAAACTTGAATGTGGACTTTCTTTCATGACAGATCATCTTTGCCACTACCACAATTTTAGGAAGGAGGCAACGGGATAATATCTCCACTTCCTGTAAAAGAACAGCTCAGGTGCACTATGTCAGTGTTCCCCTGTGCACAGCATAGAGCAAAGTGCCTGTAAGGCACCTGATGGGCTAAGGAAGACAGAGGAATCCACAGTCCTGGAGGTAAACTCCAGCCCTATCAAGCTGCTTGGTGGACCCACTAGGAGCCATATGAAAGGCCATGTTCCCCTCACCACCCACTTTATGTCACAGCTGTTGTCCACCAGATCCTTCCATGTGCCACTTACATTCACTAACACACTAAAAGAATAACTTAGTACAAAACTGGGCCATTTTCTTTCAGTTCACCAGAGGACATAATTGTCCAGTCCAGAAAATAGGTAAAGGAAGATGGAGAGGTGAACATTTTCTCTCTGGCCACGACTTTGACTCAGCTGCTCATGGAACCACAGTCTAAAGCTTCTATATTGGCAAAATCAATTCATCACATAATCTGTAGTTTTAGGGGAATTATTTTTTTAACACAGATCACATGCCTGTTGAATTTTAGAGCTCACCTCCCAGACAACTGAAGCTCTAACTACACAGAACTAACAGAAACTTCTTATATCTCTTTTCCTCTGAAAGCAATGATTTCTTTGGAATCACAACCATAGACACTGTGTATGTTCTTAGAACACCAACACACTGTCAATCTCAGCAAAACAAGTGATGCTGTTCCTTTCCTAACAACAGCCTCAAGCCAATGCAAACCTACATTCTCCTCAGTGTAAATTCAGAGACAGACTGGCTACAATTTGTACTACAGAGCAAAAATACAAGTAGTTCTGGAGAAAATAGTGAAACTTGAAGGAAAGGCTGCCTGCTGTTTGTGATACATGTAAAACGAGGGGAAGCTCTGGGAATTTTTTCTTTAAAACAGTATGACAATAATAAGAATACAACTGAAGTTATTTCACCAGTCTTGAGCCTGAAAATCTGTGCCAGGATGTTTTCACAGATATTTTTTTAAATTCCTTCATATTTTAATCTAGGGCAACATTTGTATCTCTTTGCACTATCTATTAAGCAGAGATAGTGAAACACCCGCTAAAAATAGCAAAGCCTCTATTTCAGAGGCAAATATGACAAACAGAAGAGAACTTATCTGAGAAAGCCTGGGAGGGCACACAGCTGGGGAGAGGTATGTGCACAGGGAAAATGAGATTCTCCTTTTTTGATCACTAATGATGACTCCTGCTGCTCACAGAGTTCTCTCACTCCTGCAACCACTGAAACCACATCACAGTTTTGGAAAACCTTCCAAAAACCATTGGAAAATCTTGCAGCAGCAAGCACTCACCGAATGGTCCATCCATCAAATCCATGCCTATATACTTAAAGGAGGGACTTGTGTCTCTTCCAGTCATACTCTCTACCCAGTCAAGAAATGTGTCTTGGTTTATTGCTGTCATGATCAGTAAAACATAGAAAGTCTCTTAAGTTCCAGCCAAACCTGCCCCATCCATAATAAAGAGAGACAGGTAAGGCACTGTGATCTATCATAAATAAAGTTGTGCATCAAGATAGGAATGATTTCGCACCTGCACCTGGGTTATACTGGGCCTTCTCGCAATCGGTCATGGGACAGGGTAGGACACAGAGACCATATGACCCCAGTAAAAGGGAAAGAGATACCTGGATTTGTAGTTTATCCCACCCCAGTAAGAAAAAATGCAATACCCTTCAAGGTCCAGGATACTCTGGGTTTTACCTATCCCACCCTTGCTCTTGCTCTCCATTGCAGCAGGCAAAAATGTAACAATCCCAGACTCCAGAGTCTACCCTTGAACCTTTGCCACTTCAAAGCTCAAGGTGATGCTGTAGTACCCTTAGCTTCTACTTGACCATGCACTGTTATTGGCTGACAAGTTTTTTTTGCTGTCGTATTTATTGGTATAAATGTATGTAATGAATTTTCATCAGAAGTTCTCCAAATTCCAGTAAGCCCACTACTTACTGTTAAAAAATTCCTCATAGTCAGTTTTCTCCACACAGCACGTGTACATGCGCAAAGCTGCCACCTTAACCTTCTAAAGAGAAAGAAAAGACAATACTTCAAGTATTCATCATGACAGGTACTGAACACTACTGGGTTTGTTAAATACATAAACTAGCACTTGCTGAAAAGCTTCCTCCTGAGAATCACAGTCACTTGAGGTTTTCAGAAGCATATTAAACTATGGTATCGGCCAGGAATGACACAAACAGAATCAAACTTGCCTTAAAGCAAAACCAAATTCTTGACAGGCTTCTTTAATACCCTTCAAATCTAGTATAATGTAACAGAATCAGCAAATGGTTCGGGTTGGAAAGGACCTTAAGATCACCTAGTTCCAACCCCTGCCATGGGCAGGAACACCTCACACTAGACCATGTCAGCCAAGGCTCTGTCCAACCTGGCCTTGAACAATGCCACTGATGGAGCACTTATCACTTCTCTGGGCAGCCTATTTCAGTTCCTCATCCCCCTCACAGTAAAGAACTTCTTCCTTATATCTAACCTAAATCTTCCCTGTTTCAGTTTAAACCCATCACCCCTTGTCCTGTCACTACAGTCCTTGATAAAGAGTCCCTCTCCAGCAATCTTATAACCCCTTTAGATACTGGAAGCTGCTCTGAGGTCTCCACACAGCTTCTCTGTTCCAGGCTGAACAGCCCCAACTTTCTCAGCCTGTCTTCTGTCATTGCAGAAAAATAAATCCAATGTCTTTCCTTACAGAGACTCCAAATCACAATTCCTGGTTTCCTCCAATAACCTTAACTGACATATAACACTCAGTGTTTTGTGTAATTTAAGTTTTAAATCTCAAAGAAGTTAACATACCAGACATGTCCTAAAAACATCTTTTTTTTTTTTCCTACAAAAATGAAAATTAACCAACTAAGCTCCACAAGTGACCAATGAGTCCTAAGCAATGAATGACATGAGGTATACTCAGGTGCTCTGGCACTTCTAATTTTGTTCTTGGCCCACCACTGCACCACAAACACTTCCAGAGCATCATCTATAACCAAGATACATATGCTGAAGCTTCAAAGAGCACAATAACTGATAGCAAGGATCTTAAAGAGAATAGCAGTCACTCATTCCTGGGTTGGTTGTTTTCTTCTTAGGGCATGATATCCACGAGGGCTCACCTCAGTGCTCACTGTACTACAGAGATGAGCACTCTGCCTACCAAATGACAGTTCAAATTACAAAGGTAATTCCTTGAGTCTCTGTCAACCAAAAGAAAAATAAGGAAGTTTCTACTGGTCTCTTGTTGTGGCAACAGAAGACCCATTATTTTTCTTATTCAATAATCTCAGGTTTCTGTCACAAATCAAGTCAACATCTAGACTTTTTGCAGTAAAATAATTCACACTGCTTGCTGGAGTTCTGAAGGATTCCTTTATAAAGGAAATGTTGTCTGGCCTGGGAGTAGAGATCTCCCCAGTGAAAGCCACTGCCCCAAACCAGGCATTACTACACATTAAAAACATATTGTAAAGAGCAGTCCCTGCAGTGCAGCCCTTAAGTAAAGGGGGTAATACCAGGGAAACTGGTGAAATTTAATCATGGAAGCTTTAGGGTGTAGAAGAGGTGTGGGGGAGGGGAGAAGAAAATGGAAAAAAGCAGAGAAATATTAAGAAACTTCCCTAAGATCTTATAGAGAGCACTAGCAAGGCCAAAAATGAACTCACGTCTCTTGGGCCCTAACCACAAAATAACTCCTTCCAAATCCAAGCTCCCCAGCCAAAAGCAGGCAGTAAAGAGTAGCAATTAAGGAGAACTCTGAATCAACACTTCGAGCTAACAAGAAACTTTATTACAACAGTATGTATGCAAGCACACGGGAGAGAAACTGCTCTCTCATGAGGTTTAGCATCACCTGATTAAAAGCAAATCCCTAAAGCCCTTAAATGTCAGTTATCTTTGTATTTTCTTTGTAAGGAGTGAGATGCAATCAGCATTAGTCTCAGAGGTCCACTCTGCCTTGCAGATACTGAAAGTACCTTACAGGTTTTAATTCCTGCAGTTAGGCTCAGCCTTTCTTTCAGTCTTCTCTCAGTCCTTTATACTGTGTCCTAGTTCAGAGCCAAGAAATAATGAATTTCAACTCCTGTCTTTCCCTTTTGCATAAGGAACTCAAGGTGTCTCTTACAGAACTCGTAAGTTTAGTCAGTGTTAAGAACTGCTTTATGAAAGGACTACTTAGAGACCATGAAAGAGGAGGACCTATGTGTGACAGCCCCAGTCAGCTACTACTGACCAGTGACTTGAACAGCAATGAGAACATAGCTCACTCCTGTTTGTTTGGGAGACCCTCCTGTCATAGAAATACAGGTACTGAGAGAGTATCTGAGAAGGGCAACAAAAACCAAAACATGAAAGAACCTCAGGAACAGAAACAAGTTAGACTAAGTTTCCTTAGTTCAGAGAAAGACTAAGACATTATGAAATATACAAGTCTATAAAATCATCAGTGGAAGGGAGAATGTGAACATACACTCCAAGGAAAGAGTAATCACTATGATCTTTTAAGAACAAAATTAAAAGGCACCAATTAAAAGCAACTTTACCTCTTCGCTTGGTGGAGACTCAAGCTATGGAGCTCCCTAACATTGAATACTGTGGCTGCTATAAACGTACAAGAGTTCGAAGTGCCTCTGAACAAGTAGATAGATAGATTAGATAGATAGGTAGATAGAGGTAGACAGAGGCAGATAGGTAGACAGAGATAGATGACAGACAGACGGACAGACAGATAGATAGACAGATAGACAGACAGATAAATAGATATTAAAGAAAAATGCCCAGTTTAATGCAGAAAGTCCTGAAAGAGACAACTGCTGTGGGCTGGAGGAGCACATGAGACAAGTATCACAATATGCTTTTCCTGAAATGAAATTATTTCTAGGTAACTCCAGTTGGTCACTATTACAGAGAAGATGATGGTCTCTGTGAGTGTTTAACTTCAACAGCAAGGCTGTGATTGTGTTCTCTGGTACAAAATGAAGTGATAAATATCTGAAGAAATTCAAGAAGGTGTTAGACACTAGAAACCAAATACAATATTCCTAAGTTAACAATGGCAGTGCATACATCAAGGCAGGTTCAAGCTACGGATTATTAATCTTCACATCACAAAATAGGAATTTGCATGGGTAACAATTAGAACTGTTCTATTAAGTATTGCTCCCATCATTAAGAAAAAAGTGGGGGCACTTTTGTTTGCCTTTTAGAACTCTGAAAGCATCAACCAACCAAAGAATTATTAACTGAATGCTTTACCCATCTGCTATACTTCAGTGGTCCTGTGAAACCCAATGCTTCTATTATCCTGGTGAAAGTGCCCACTTTCTCTTCAGATGGCTGCATGGAATCTTTTGCAGAAAGATGCTGTAAAACCAAAATATCACATATTTCAGTCTTAGCAATTAAAACTGAGAAATCAGTTTAGTCAGAAAAGTTACAAGTTCAATAGAGAATTTTAGGGGCTTTGCTTCCTTTCTTTGTTCAACAAAACAAACCGATATTTAGGTCTTCTCTGCAGAATATTACAGTTTCTCCTATGTGATGTTCTTCTGTTTATGAATGCAAACACTGCAGAACTCTTTTGATAAAAGCATCCCATTGGAAGCTCAGACTCAAATAGTACAGAAACCTGCTTTCCAAAATATGGCTCCCATTCTAGATTCCCTTTTCCAAGAAATGCCACGATTCTTTTTTCATTATTCTGCAAGTCTGCCTAGCCTCCATGTCACTCCTGGCTTGTTAGATCTACCACCTTGTCATCCATTACTCTCCATTACTCTCCCAGATCTGCTTTGCAAATGATGCTTGTGCAGGTACAAGAAGGGGGCACAAGCAGGCAGGAGTTCTTTCCTTCCATACATCTCCTTGCTTTCCTTCATTTTGTCTATCCATATCAAAATAACCATTTAAAACCATTTCTCAGTATTTTCCCCTAATTCTACACCAGCAAAATACCCAATCAGGCAGACAGCATACTGGGAGTGTGATTTCTATGCAAGCTTTAACCATCCATCCCTAACTTTCTTTTTCCTCCTGTCCTCTCATTCCTTGTGTATACATTCCATTTTGCCATTTCCCTCACACTGAGTTAACAAGAGCAGGATCAGGATATTTATTAGTTGAAAGACACAGACTCCCTTGGATTAAATACTAAACTGATCCATAAGGAGATGATTCATGCTCCAGAAAACTTCTGCTCCAAGACAAAAGACAATAAACATAAAACATGCAGAGACCACAAATGAACAAAACTGTATATATGAACAATAAATAAATTATTACATAATAATTAATTAGTAGTAGGAGTAGATCATATGATGATTTTCAATGTTTAGCAGACAGCAAAACTGTGCATCACATACTATTCCCAAGCTAAAGAAGCAAGAAACATTTTGTCACTTCATGTATGGGGCAGCTTCTGTGTTTCCCTTTTTAAAGAAAGGCACATCTGCCCCCACTCAATAACTCCTCTCCTTAACCTAGCTTTTTTTTCTCATTGCAAAGAAGCCCTCAGGCTTCTTTGAATGAATGAAGATTCATTGGAATCTTCACCCCAGATAACCCAACTGTAACTGCATCTCCCTGTGCTAGCACTTCATTTTCTGGAGAGGAGCAGAAAGCACTTCTCAAATGACTGGATCCATTGCTCACACTATATTAAACATTTTATATAAAAGTTGAAACATCTCATACATGACTTGAAAAGTGCTTTGTACCAGTATCTGTGAAATCCCTAGCACAATGACAATAGCACAGACAACAAAAACCTCAAACTCTTCTAACCTTATATGTATTGGAGAATAATCTGCTTTGCTGTGTAATGGCTCCATTGGCTTGAATCAATCCATCACGGGATTCAGATAGTGGGAACTGGCCAGGCTTGTGTCTCTAGCAAAAATGATCAATCAAAACAGAAAAAAAAACAAACCAAAGAAAAAAGATGAAGAGACCATTGACACAACTTTACACCAATTACCCTCAGTTCCTTTGGTTTGCTTCTAAGTGAATTACAGCTTAGTCTAATTCTGAAGACATTAAAAAAAATCCACAAATTTATTATAACTGTTGCAAACAAAATGGTTCTCCATGATTAATACTCCACAACACACATTTTGTAAGGTCTGTAAATGTACTGATGGAATTGACTAGAGAACACCTGTCAGCCCCTTTAAGGCATCCCCTTATTTTCCGTGTGCCTTAGCATAATTTCCAGGAGGAACTGCTCCATGATTTTGCCAGGCACTGAGGTACCACTGGCCGTCTTGTAGTTCCCTGGGTCTTCCTTTCCCCCCCCTTTTAAAAATGGGGGCTATACTTCTCCTTTTCCAGTCAGCACAAACTTCACCAGACTGACACAACTTCTCAAGTATGATGGACAATGGCTTGGCCATTTCATCTGCCAGTTCCCTCAGGACCTGTGGATGCAACCCATCAGGTCCTATGGACTGGTGCACCTTCTTAGATGGGTCTCAAACCTGATCTTCGTATAATTTTGTATCTTAGAGCTACTGCACAAAACTATCAAGTAGGAGAGAATGGGATCTCTAGGTAAGAAGCTGCACACTGAATAGGACACTTATAGCCTCCCAGCACAGCCACATTAACAGTAAAACTTGTTATCAATAAACTCAGACAAAGTAAATATACTGGTTTCATCAGAGCAGTCATCCCAGAAGTCTACTGAATCTACTGGTAGCTCAGAGTGAGCCCAACTTTATCAATGAACTTCACAAATGCTCATTTCCCTCTCTACTCCCCACACCTTATGCTACTTGATATAGAAGTGGTTTTAACAGTATGGTGTGTCACAAAATCACAGCCAATTTTCCCAGGATTGGAAGTCTTATCTGAGAAAAGACATCCAAGCCACAGAGCTCACAGGCAAGCTTCTAATTCTGTAAGTCATGGTTCTATGATAGAAGTTGTAATACACATGAAGATAAAAAAAGGCTTAATCTCTCATTTCATTGTATGCAAGAAGGAAACGCTAACAGTACACTATAATTTGCTCAGAGAGCCTTCATCTACTCCCATTTCCTACACAGTTCTCCCCTCATTATTAACTGCTCTTACAAGACGTTCTAGTTAATGTTCTGTGGGTAGACACAATCTAACACCATGCATCCCGTTACAGAACTGGAAGCAAAACTGCAAAGCTGTACTTCCCACTGACAGCACTACTTAATGTTGCGCTGTGCCAGGTAAATACACCATCGGTACTATAAAGTCCAACACTACTGTACAGTAGAGATGTTCTATTAAATAAAGTGCTGGAAATCACATGCCATCATGACTAGCTTGTAACACCTGCTTTGGAAAAATGACCTACATTTGGAATTCCACTTTTAATCTACCCACAACAGACCATTTAGATCCATTAAAAGACTGGAATGACAACAACTGTTTATTGAAGAGTGGAAGCTCACACTTTTAGCACCAGAAAGCTTTTAAGTTGCCTTGATACTTTGGCAATACACAGACAGTGAAGACATCAGTTTTGGAAGCCTATTAAAAAAAACAAACCACCAACAAACAACAAAACCATGAGGTTTTTTTACTAATTTAAACTTATCCCATTTTTTTACACACTTTAACATACTCTGATATCCTACCTGGAAAGTACTGTAGAGCATCTGTCTACACTGGCCTTGGATTGTGGTTGTCTGTAGTAATCCGCTGCATGCTGCTATCCATTGAGTTACTCCTGTCTGGCAGCTCTGGAACAGAGATCAGCAATGAAGAAAAGGACCCTAATACCCAGAAAACATTGAACTGTCCTCCTGCTTCCACAAGTTTTATTCATTTATACCACAACCCTCAGATGAAACTCCCAACTTGTGCTTGAAAGCAGCATAAATTTTGGTTTTAAAAGAATCTTGTCTGCAGTACAAGCACACAACCCACATTTGATGGCAAAGCCAGAGCAGTCAAAGGAAAAGGTGGGCTGTCTACATCATAACACTACACCACAAGTTTTATTATATAGAATAAATTCAAATGCTTAAGTAGAATTCTTCAATTGTCTGAGTGGTCTATAAGAAACTCTAATCCAACTCTTAGCTTTTATGCATCTTTCTTACTTTTCTCAGGCACAGCTAAGAATTTCAATATATCAAAAGCATATATTGTCCCAATAAATGTCAGTGAAGATAATAAGTTTTCTGTAATGAAAATGTCAGATCATATGGAAAAGAGGCAGGGTTTTCTTTGCCTGCACTGTCTTTGCACCTTTCATTTTGTGAAGTATTCAAGTTAGTACAATTTTGCCTCCATCATACATATTCTACATTAACACTAGAAATAATGTATACATTATCAGAATGGATATGCTTCTTTCTACTAAAAACAGCTTCATTTTCAATTAGCCACAAGGATGATTAAAGAGACTGAAGCATCCACATAAAGCTTAGCTTTGAGAAGACTCCAGTAAAATCTCATTAATTTGTATAAATACCTCAAACTCTTCTTACTGGTGCCCAGTGAAAGGATGACTGTGAGACTAGCAGATGTGCCCAAAGATTAGGAGGAATAGATACAAAGCCAACTTGAGTTCCTGTTTTTTGCTTCCTGTACCTGCAAAGTCACTACTGTCCTTCAGTACTGTCTCCTCAACGCCTCGCAGAGGGGCACTTGTAATCCATTTAACAAATTGAATTGGGCTTTTAATAACTGTGAGGGGACAGATGCCCTGCCATAACAAATGTGATTAGTGTTCATTACTACTACCTTTCCACTTCTACTGTAGCAATACTAAGTTGCTGCTCTTTCTCTCTCCCTAACACCACTACCCAGCAAATGAAGTTAGGAAAATGATACATTTCTATCAAAAAAAAGACACTTCAGCTATGTACCACAAAGTACCTCTTGAGGTAATCCAGTGCTCTGATACAACCAGTTTAACTAACACTTAAGTGAGAAAGACAGCATTTTTAATAAATAATTGTTACAAGATTCCAAGGCATCTGACAATTTTTTTTAAGCTTTTTCTCTGTAATATGAAGGAAAACACACCTAGGTTGCAGTATGTGTTAGAGCTTGAATATGTGGAGTTTATAGCTGTTGAAAAGCACTACTGCAACAAAACTGGACAGAGACATGAAAATATAAAATAAGCATATTCACATTTAAAAGGTAATAAAGTAATACAGAAAAGACAACAGCAGAAGGTACTGAGCATAACCTGAACAAGATTACTCAGGAATAGCCCACAGAGTGCAAGCACCTCCTGCAGCCAGCTGCCTTGTCATGATACAGATGAAAGGATATCACTGTGGTGTTCTAAATCCTTCTGGCAACCATTAAGCAAGCCCTAGGTACCAATTAAGCTATTCATCAAGATCTCTTCTTAAGTAAAGAACAGCTTTAATGATAATGGCAGTAAAAACTAGTAGAGCTGAAATGTTTCGACAATAATCATGACTGTATCATATGCTGCAAGTTCCTGAGGACTTAGTTTGCCAGATGAATGCCAGAAGCGGCTGGGAGAGGAGTCACCCAGGGACAGGTAAGCCTAAGAGACAAGTCCTTCACCTTCTGCAAGCAGGCTCTCATTGCAAACTGCACCCTGGGGGTACATCTCTGCAGACAGCTGAACCCATCTGTGCTGCCACAGCTCTATTGCTCCAGCATTTGGAGCATAGTAGACAAGAAAAATGTTTGGGGAGACAATGGTAGGCAACAGTGCAAAGACATGAGCAAGAAGAAAGAGTCAGAACAGAAGAAAGCAGGAATTCCACCTCACTGCATCTGGGTTGCTCTCAGGCAGGTTTGCTCTCAGCTGCCTTCAGGTTGAGTGCTCAAAGGACAGGACACAGCATGCCTGTAAAACCCACACCCCCAGACATCAGTTCCAGGAACTTAGTGAACTCATTTCCTAAGTGGGCACTGACTAAAGGCCTTTCATCTTCCTGACAGATCTGTACCCACCAAGCCAGCCCTGTATTTGTGTCGTGATGGAATATCAAACCCAGGCAGAAACTTCTTTCTAGGCTATATACTTAAAAGTGGTACTCAGCTACAAAGACCTGAAGGGCTAACAGAAAGGACAAAATGCACACAAATGCATGAAAAAGGAGTTGTGTGATTAGTAATCCGTTCTCATTCAAAGGAACCCAATCGCTTGCATTTAGCACAGAAATCACAATCTTTACATTAACCTTGTTACCAAACACCTCTGAAGTCAGAGGGGAATCTCTTAATGGCAATCCACAAGCCACAGGACACACAGGCAACAAGAGAAGTACCAGACCTCAGAAAAAGCCAAATTCTCAAGCCCCTATGAGGAGTACTAACGCACTTCACGATTCTTATATAAACTCGAACTCTGAAGAACAAGGTGGCCCCATTTCACCACAGAGCTCTGCCGAAGGGCGGGAAGAGCCGCTGGTGCCACCGCCCGCCGCCCCCCCCTCCCCAACACAGAGCGGGTGCCCTCACTCCGCCGGACAGCCTCGTCCTTAACGCGCCGGCTGGGTTTTGGGACAGGGACAGGGACAAGGCACGGCAGGACCGCGCGGAGCAGCGTCGGGCGCTGCAGGAGCGGTGGCGCTGGGACCTCGCGCAGGGACGCGCCCGCCGCTCATCCTCGCGGCGGAAGAGGCGACCCCGGCCGGCGGCACTCACCACGGCCCGCACCAGCGCCGCCATGGAGCCTCCTGCCGCTTCCGTCGGCACGGCCCCTTCCGCCGACCGGCTGCGCATGCGCGGGCAGGGCGGGGCGCGCGGCTGAGGGGAGGCTGTTTGCGAGGAGGAGAGCCCGATGGGGCTCGGGCATGGGCTGGAGGTTGGTTGGGGACCGGGAAAGGTGGCAAACCTGTGCTGCCCGCCATGGTCTGTCCTCTCCTCAAAGGCTAGACCCATAAGAATCTGTGGCAGCAGAGAGGGCAGCGGTGGTTTCCCCTGGCTTTGACCTGGCCATTCTGGTTGCCCCAAGCAGATGGCATCCGTGTGAGTCAACACAGGTGCCACCGTGCGGATTTCACAGCAGCAGCATAAGGAGAACATGGCAGAGCCCCTCGTGCCGGTGCCCCACAGGCTCTGGAGTCAGCGTCTTGCTGCCAGGAGCAATCCCAGCTGCTGCTACTCTGTTCCTGCTCCTTCCTTCTTTCTGCTGGCACCTGCTTTCATGAGGCCACAGAATTAACCTGAGCAGCAACTCAGCAGGTTATAAGGAGCTGGCTTGTTTTGCCACGTTGGTCTTAATCTGGATCACATCCATATCACCTCACAAATGTTAGTCCTGGTACGCAGAAGGCTGGTGCAGATGTGAGCAAGAGCAGCTGGGGAAGAGAGCAGAACTGCTCTGCTGGCTTAAAGGGCTTGGGGAACTATAATATTCTACTCCTCTCTTTCCCAGCATATTTACTGGGATGTCAGCTTCCCAAGAGGGCAGTAGCAGCTGCTTTAATGGCCGTGAAACTCCAACAGTAGTCCTTAGAAATCTTTCATACGTTCTTAAATATCAGGCCTCAGGGGGCCAATGGAATCATCTGCTTGGACTTCTTTTCCACAGGCACCCGAGCCCTGTGCTTGCAGTCAGCCTTTTGCGAGATGTTCCGACTCACCACAGCTATCTGCTGAAATAGGTTTAACTGAAAACCTGATGTGTTTAAGTGAAGAACTTGTTCTGATGTGGGGCTAGAAGCCAACCAACACAGGGAACTGTACATCTCTCTCTGTCAGGGACATGCTACATTTCATTTTGTTCCTGAGCCTGCAGCTGGTTCTAGGTATGAAAGTTAAAGCTAACTGCTTCTTTCTGTTTGGTTAGCTGTCCTCTGTGTATTAGAGTCAAAGCAATATTAAATGCCATCGTTAAAAGCAAATCTTTTGTGAGAAGGCGATGGGGAATGATTGCACCTTTCTGAAGCCTTCTCTTTGCCATTAGTGAGTTAGTCATTAAAAGTGATGAAGCTCAAGAACCCTACAGTGTGTATTTGCACAGAGAAAAGACAGAATCTGTCAGTAGCAGGAGTCTCACGGAGGTGTGCAATAGCCAGTCCACCATAGTGGACACTTTCTAACTCAGAGCTGCATGTATAAGTATGCTGAGTGCCAGTTTCTGACACTCAGCTGGGTTTGCATCACCTAATCCTCCACAGGAGGATTTTGACACCTTTCAGTTGGAGAAAATGACTGTCTTACCTATGACTCCTCCACCTCCATAGGAGAGGTGTTTTATCCCTCTGATCATGGCCTCCTCTGGCCTCGCTGCAACAGCTCCACATCCCTCTTGTGCTGCTGCCCCAGAGCTGGATCAGGGCTGCAGGGGGGGGTCTCCCCGGACCACAGCAGAGAGGCAGGATCCCCTCCCTGAGCTGCTGCTTACGCTCTGGGGGTGCAGCCCAGCACACGGGGGGGCTCCGGGCTCAAGTGCACACTGAAGCTGGGTCATGGGGAACTTCTTATCAATCAGCGTCTGGAAGTCCTTCTTCTCAGGGCTGTTCCATCCAGTCTCTGACCAGCCTTTAGTTGTGCTTAGGATTGCCCTGTCCCAGGTACAGGACTTGAACTTCATGAAGTGCCACAAGAAAGATAGGAAAAGAAGCACAGACCCCTCAATCATAAGTGCAATGACCACCCTCAGTATGAAAAATTCAGATTAAAATCCCTAAATCTTAACCAGGACAAAACCTGAAGATTGATAGTATTGCACAAAAGTACCCCAGCCTAGGTCACTGGCTATTCTCCATGGGGAGAGTGGGACAAATGCTCCATATTTTTCCCAGCAATTACATGCTGGTCTCAGAATTGTACCTTGTCAAAGCTGTGTATTTATCTACCCGGAAACTTCAGTTTTGAGAAACTGTCATTTTTACATGAAGAAGTGGTGTCAAAATGTTCCAGGTGAGCTGTGACGCATACACATGATTTGCTGTGTTCTAGGCTATGGTAGAGACTGAAACTTGCTTCTGGGTTGTTACATTATTCCTTGATTGGCATAGTTAATTACAGACATCTGCAAATCCTGTACGTGTGCAGCTAAAAAGATCATCTAGACCATCCTCCACTTCCAGTGCTAAACATACTGAGATCCATCTGGTGCATGTTTCCCTGACCTGCACCTAAAAATTTTGGTAAAGGGGTTCCCAGCTTCCATCTGAAGCTTGTTCCAGTCTTTCACTGTGAAAGTTTTCTCATTCTTGACATAAAGATGCTAAGCGTGAGTCCCATTCTTCTCCCTTTAATGTCAAGTTCCTAAAGGTACTAGGAAAGAGCAGAGTATAGCTAATACTTTAAGAAATCAGTCTCAGGCTGTTTGCTGTGAGAAGCATTGTAGAGATGAGGAGAAACTTGGCTGGGTGTTCTGGAGATGAGGTTTCCTGTCACAGCTCTGCAAGATTTTTCGTATATAACTTTTATCATATTACTTGTTTTTTCACCTGTTTAATGGATATACACATATTTCCTCAGAATAAAAAAGAATTAAACAGTTTTTATTGTTTTGGATTTTTTTAAGTATCTTGTTGTAGTGCCATCAGAAATAAGAAGCACAAATGGGCACATGGAGACTATGTTGTCAAAAATACGAGACACGGTATGGTGAGCCAGCAATCCAGGTCCTGTGTCCCCTCTGCTTATCTCTGCCTTGAGGAACACTTACATCTTTCAGAGTGAGCAATACAGTACTGAAAAGACAAAGGGCTACACCCAAGAATTTAGCACAGTGAGAACTGCCTGATCTGTCAAGCTGGAACCTCCAGGTTAAATGTGTCTTGAATTTTCCACTGTTCAGACTTCAGAGGCAGGCACCTCTATGACCTCCTCTGGTATTTTTTACTTGCCACATTTCCTCCTGATGTTCTGTGCAGACCACTCTGCAGTCAGACTTTCTGTGTGTAACTCACCAGGAAACACATTATCTGTGTGTGTTTTTAACCTGTGTATTTTTGACCACTTTCAAAAGACTTTCCTTCCACTGCACAGAGGTCCTTGGCTGTTGTGTTCCTGAGATTACATACGCATTTAACCTCTCCCAAGCTGGCTCAGTAATCATTACTACACTTCTAGTTCTTTTTTTGACTTAATTAACAAGGAATGGTAGCTACCTTTTAAACAAAGGCATTTACAAGTATTTGATGTTTCTGTCCTTGTAATTTTCTATCTCAGTTTTATTTCAGAATTATCACAGAACATGCTTTTCCCATTTTCACACTGAAAAGCACACTGATCACTTTTATGTTGGCCTGTGGGTTTATATTTTTAAATGTACCTATGCAGGTTAATCAACCATTTTGAAATACTCTAAATATCTAAAACCCCATAACAACTTCTCATATTTTTGTCTTTTCATTCATGAAGAATTAAAATCAACTTGATAAGGCAGTTGTTAGCTCAACACCTGCTGGGGAGAGCTCCCTCCTTCTGAGAAACAAACATACTTTAGCCTGTGGCAAGAGTACAGATCTTTTAACTTCAGCCTTTCCTCTGCTCAGTCTACAATTCCTGTCTAAGTTCAGATTGAAAATCATATCAATTTTCCTTCTTAACCATCTCTTCTGCTTCTGCAAAAGAAAGTCAAAAGAAATCTCATAATTGTATGGGGAAACAGGATGTCTCCATGTTACTTGGGACAAGCAGGGCCAGGGTGCTCCAGGTAACAAGAGGAAAAATAGTCCATGTGGGTATTCCAGGACACTCTGGAGATCATGATAAAGAGAAACCCAATTGAAATGCTCAGCTCAGGTCCAGCAGATCTTGTTAACTCTGGTTCAGTGCCAATACTGCAAGACTGCCAGCTGGCCTCTGCAGCTATTTGAGTGTCTTTGCAGCAGACTTTCCTGGTGCTCCAGGTTCTGAAAGGGCCTTGTATGTACCCAGAGAGCCAGTGCAGGTCTTGCAGTACATCCTATCTAATGCTCCGTTTTAGGACTTGAAGCATAGATCAGTGATATCAGACTCTTGGAGCCCTGGTACATGTGGTTGTCTTCTTCCAGAAGGATGTCCCTGCACTGCTCTTAACAGAACTCTTGAGTTCCAGAAATGAAGTGAGGGGCCATCTGAGCGCATGGGGAAACCCGAGTTCCGCTGGATTTTTAGCTCTGGCTGGGTGCTCAAGGCAAATGGCATTTCTGAGGTTGAACTGGTAGTTTATATATACTTAAATTTTGAAGAATTTTTCTCCTTTGCATACAGAGTGAATTTGGACACTTTGAGATCAAGTCCAGCCTTAGGGTGACGTAACAAGCTGGCCCCTCAGTTCAAGAAGAACAGGGACCTGCTGGAGAGAGTCCAGCGCAGGGCAACTAAGATGATTAAGGGAGTGGAGCATCTCCCTTATGAGGAAAGACTGAGGGAGCTAGGTCTCTATAGTTTGGAGAAGAGGAGACTGAGGGGTGACCTTATTAGTGTATATAAATATATAAAGGGGGAGTGTCACAAGGATGGAGCCAGGCTCTTCTCAGTGGCAAACAATGATAGGACAAGGGGCAATGGGTACAAACTGGAACACAAGAGGTTCCACTTAAACTTGAGAAGAAACTTCTTCTCAGTGAGGGTGACAGAACACTGGAACAGGCTGCCCGGGGGGGTTGTGGAGTCTCCTTCTCTGGAGACATTCAAAACCCGCCTGGACACGTTCCTGTGTAACCTTATCTAGGTGTTCCTGCTCTGGCAGGGGGATTGGACTAGATGATCTTTTGAGGTCCCTTCCAATCTCTAACATACTGTGATACTGTGAAAAGGACTTCTAATGGAAGCTAATTATATTTTTAGCAACCTACAGATTTTTAGTCCTCTCCATAAAACTGAATACTCAGTTTGAGGTGTCAGTGTGCATACATTTGCTACTGTGGTTCCCCAGGATAATTGCTATTTAAAAATATGAAAATAAGGTAATTTTTCAGTACAAGTTTACAATGCATGATGGACCTTGACAGATTTGGCAAGTATGGAGATCCATTTCCTGATCTGGAATTCCTTGGCTAGGGGTGAAAAGTGGTCCTTTCTCTAATCTCCAGGAGGGAGGTACCCCTCTCCTGCACCAGTGCTGCAGGAGTAAAAGCAGACATGAAGCAGAACCAGGCTCCTTAGTGCCGCACCTCACTGAGTTTGGTGAAATCTAGCAAGCAAAGCCTGAACTCCGTGACTGAACCGTGCAGGGGAAGTAGAAATAGGACCTGATTACTTTTTCTGAGCTTCTATATCCTAGTGGCTGTTGCTACTGTTAACTACGATAAACTCCTATTTGTTCACTTGAGCTTGCCATCAGAGCCCAGTGTTTGCTGGGGCAAGCCCAGGATGTTTCCCTCCACACCTGTCAAACCTGGAGTGTGCTTTGGCACCCTGCCACTGCAGAGTCCCAGCGCCTGGAGCAGACCACTTCAGAAACAAGACATCCCAGTGCTTAAGCCACCTCTGCTTCATGAGCTTTTCTTCCCATCTGTATGCTGTCTGAAGAAAAATGTGTTTGCTGGTCAGAGAGGTTTTCCACTTGTGCCTCCTTCAGCTTTCCATTACCACTAAGAGGTTATATGGGGTGCAGTGCTATACACTGTACTGTACTATATGCAGAGGTGTTCAGACTTAATTTATTCCCTTCTCCTGGATAAAGATTATTGCAGCTGTGTGTTTTGGAAAACTATCAATGAAGGGAGTTCAGCTCATACAACACACTTTCAATAGGGTACTGTACTCTATATTTCCAGGTTCTGTTTTAATTACACTTGCATATTACCTCGGAGGAAGCTGAAATCTGGAAAATGTTTTCTCATATACCATGTCTTAAACCTTCCTGACCTTCTGTTTTATACCAAATGTATTTATGTTTGTGATGAAAACCATATAATATGGGGCAAGGTTTGGCTATTGGGATAATCTACCAGTGGCGTGCTGTCAGTCCCTCCTAGCAAGGACTGAACAATTTTCACCAAGAAACATCCCCATCATTCCTCATCCCACCACCTTCCAGCAGTCATTCTCTTTTCTTTCCCTTCACGTGGCTCCCAACAGGAGCCGCAGGAGTTGGCCATATGCTGGGATAGGGCAGAGTAGTGGCCCTCTACTGTGGCAGCAAGAGGCTCCTGCTGCTCTGAAGAATCCTTGAGGGATCAACAGGATGGCTCAAGCAGTGTCAATGTATTGCCCACATCCTGAAAATAACAAGTAAAAGGCCCAGCCTCATTTAAAGGAGCTGAGTCCAGCTGTGCACTCCCAACAGCTTCTCAGAGACTGGGAAGCAGAAGCTGCCCTGTAGTCCTCAATGAGCCTCACACCACTCATGCTGGGCCAGGGAAGTGAGCACTGCTGTGGAGCTTCCATATATTTGCACTGGAGACCACTGGAAAAATCAGCCCAATGTCCAGAATTAAAACTTTCTCAAGACAGCCAGCAGTGTGCAGGGAGAGCAGGGCACCACGGAGACTTCTGAATGCCATGTACCCCTGGCCAGGAATAAGCCAGGTTACAGAGGTGCCCTATGGACTCGCAGTAAGAGGAGCAAACCTGCTTCAGTGATTAAAAAGGATGTGCTTCTTGGGGCTGACAGCAGAACAAAATCTGCATGAGTCAAGCATCTGCTCCAGAGCAGCTTTCAAGTAACCCTCAAATCCATGCCAAAGAGAGCACATCTTGATCTTTACATCCTCTTGGTGTCTGGAGAATGTCCTAAAAGATTTTAGTGAATACGTGTGAGCAGCAGAGGCTCTGTCAGTCCTTTGTCCAGATCTCAAAGCCCAGCACTTCAACATTCAAGAAGTACAGATTGCTGTCAGTGCCTTTCTTTTATTTCTTCTTGACGAGCTCTCTCCTCCTGGAGGCACAGCCAGGTGGTCAGTCCTCCAGCCTGGGACACTCATCTCTGCCTCTCAGTCTGACAGGGCTCATGAGGTTGCGCCTCTACCTGTCTCAATGCCTCGCCCTAAAAAGCAAAGTAACTTACTTCATCTAAATCTTGTCAAGCTGGATCCTTTTAGTGGACTGGGCTGCTTTTTAACTCAGCTGTAAACAAGGATTTTCAACTGTGAGGCAAGAACTTATAAAATTGAAAGGTTTTCATTAGAAAGCAGTGATTATGGAAAAGCAGTGTTGGTCGTAATAGAAGGCTGAGTTTGAACTCCTAATGCTGTGGCTGAGAGGGAAAGCAAACCCTGAACTATAATGAAGGTTAAAATCTAGTAAAAGTACAGAGTTAGTGGTGTCTCTGTGGCATTGATGAGTCTGTCACTGCAACATTACGTGAGTTCTGATGTTCATGCTACAAAAAATATGCAGAGAAGTGAGTGTAAAGAAAAAAAAAAAAAAACACAAGAAGAAAAAATCTGTTAAGGAAGGTGTACAGCAAAAGCACAACCAAAGATCTACCTCTTCAATAGAAACTAAAGGGAAAAAATTCATCAGTCTCTACAGGTAGAACAATGCCCATGGGAGAAGTTATTTCATGTAGCAGACAAAGAAGCCAATTCACTGATTCAAAGTGGAAACTGGACAGTAGGTAGAAATAGCTGCTTATTAAAAAATGAAGTGTTAATATTCACAGAATTAGCTTAGAGCTGAATGTGGTGAGCTTTTAAAACTTTCGGCCTTTAAATCAATCCTGGATTTCTCTTTCCAAATACATAAGACCCAGCTATTACATAGTGTCATTTAATTCCAAGGAACTTTAAAAATAGGTTTCCTTTAAAAAAAAAAACAGGTGGGAAAAGAGAGACCACATCAGAAAGCCATGCTTCTCTTCAGGATAGCGGCCAAAGCCCTGGTAAGTCCTGCTCAATGGGTTAAGCCAGGAGGTCCCTCTGTAACCTGCAAGTTTTGGACTTCCTACAGAACATGAGAATGGTTTTGCCAATTCAGACCATGGATCCATCTAGCCCAATTCCTATAGGCAACAGCAGATCCCTAAAAAGAAAACGACAGGACAAATGTGCAGTGAGGTTTTCCTGGCACGGCTTCTCAGCTTCCAGCTACCAGTGGCTCAGAAAGTCCTATGGAGTCAAGAGCAGCAGCTTTTCATGGATTTTTCTTCCATGAACTTATTATTTTTTTTAAACGTGTAGACTTTCAGCATCCAAAGCAGGATGTGGTCAGGAGTTCTGCAGCTGGGCTGTACTGTGGGAATCAGTACCATTCTGCTTGTTTCAAACCTGCCTTGAACTAGTTCCATTTGGTGTGTTGTGGTTCTTTGTTAGGGAGAAAACTTGCTCCCAATTCACATTCTTAGCTCTCATCACTTTTCCTTCTCGCCCCAGTCACCTTTCACTGAAGGACTCCAGTCTAATTACTCCTCTCACAGAAGCTGTTTCATACTTCCAGTTGTTCTCATTGCCCTTCTCCAAAGGTACCACAAAGTGTCCAAGAGTGGTGTAAATCCCTGGAGTGCCTGCATATTGTTTTCTCATTTGTTTTCCATTTCTCTCCCAGTCACTCCTAAAGTCATGTTTGCTGCCTTGATTGCTGTAAAAACCGAGCTGACATTTCAGGAACTCCAAGGTATAATTTTTTACCTAGGGTAAGGAGGGATCATCAGGCTAAATGGTCTTAATTGTTCTTCTTGCCCTTAGTGCCTATGAATTTAACTCCAACCTTCAATCATAGTATAAGATTCAGTCAGTATCAACAGTCCCATAATTTGCTTCTAATTGCCAGGTCAGCAGAGTGACCCTTTATAGTACTGAATTAAATTCCTTTTCTCCTGAGTCTCTCAAACCTCTGGAATTTCCCCAGAATTCCAAGATTTATTAAAAATCAGGAGGCTTATTGGTGCAGGTTAAATGTTTTAAAACTCTGATGCCAGCAAATGCTCCTCATCACTTTCTTATCTTACTGGCATGGGGAATATTTCATTACTGTTGCAAGAAGTGAATTATTTCTTACGGCTTTTTCTCTTACCAAAAACATTAGAATGTTTTGGGAGACAGATAGCTCCACTGTGTTTTGAGATAAATAGCAGGTAATTTTTCTTAGAACTCCATAGAATCAAACTGCTTTTAAAGTTTCTATGCCTCAGAAAGATTCCAGCTTACATTTTCTGAAACTCATTGATCAAATATTCACACAACATTATTCCATCGGGAAAAAAATTAAGTCGTCAATAAACTTGTCCCATTTCTCTAGTGTAGAAATAGCATACATCTGAGAGTCATTTTCCATCACCAACCCACACCAAGTGGGTTTAAATTCCAGTATAGATGCTATTTGGTGAAAGTGCATGGACTGTAGGCACTAGATGTTCAAACATCTCAGCCTTGACCGAGCCTGAGCACCAGGCTATAGCGCAGGGATCTGTAAAAATACTTTGACATGTATCATCACTGCTGTCAGTGATATCTTGCAAACACACTTGTGTTTGGATGCATGCCTTGAGCCCGAGTATCAGATATGCAGCCTACAATTGCTCAACTCCTTTCTTTCCCTCCTCTTTCCCTCCTTGTACTTGGTATTTCTTGCCTGTAGATTTCATCTAGCAGCTGTCCTCACAATGTACCTAAAATATGAGGCTGCCTGCAATACAGCTGATGGCCTAAGGAACTGGTGTAAAAGGTTGAATGGGGAAGCATTTAGCACAGGTCCTTCCTCTGTGTCATTTAGATTGGAAATCTAGGTCAGGTCACCTATTCCCCGAAGGGTGCACTCTCTGCAAGGTGTGCTTGCCCTCCTTTACGAGCTATCTGGCTTCATGTTGGAGTGTGCAGGCAGGAATGGAGCTTTCTCAAGTAGCAGCCCAAATGCAGTGTGCAGTGAGAGACACTGTGCCTGATGCCACTTCAGTTTGCTCTCCCAGAGTTTGCCTCTTCCCTCCAACTCTCTGGGAAGCCCCTTCAGCGCTCTGAATCAGCCTGCTAAGCCAAGGGCTGTTGCAAAAAGCACCAAAATGCTGAAGTTCAGCACTTGATGTAACTGTCTAGAGCTGCATGATCAGTCTTTTTAACCTCAAGCTGCACATGGCTTGGAGAAGAGAAACTGCTTGTCTGCCTGTGGCCCAGCAGTGAAATTCATCATCCACCTGAAAATCTCACAGATGATAGTGCCTCAGCATCCAGATTCAGGTTTCTCAGCTCTATTGCTGAGAACAGATGGCCACAGTGTTGTGCTAAAGCTACCACTGTTTCTGGCTGTTCAATGCCACTATCAGAAATTACTTGCCTTTGCTGGGCTTCAGCAGCCTGCTTTTGTTCTAAGCCTTCAGCATCTTCTAGGCCAAAGGTCTGAGTAAAGCTCTGAAAGCCATTAGCGTGAGGACAGGCAAGTGGAAGGAAGAATTCCTTCACACAAAACCCTCAGAAAAGGTTTTTTTCCTGGTAGGCATGTAGACACTTCTATTGCCACCTAACCCATGCCTTGTTTCATTTGGGTGTGCATTCATTCTACAGTTGCTCCTGCATTCTGTCCTGG
This sequence comes from Neopsephotus bourkii, assembly GCF_033783945.1. Classification (NCBI taxonomy): domain Eukaryota; kingdom Metazoa; phylum Chordata; class Aves; order Psittaciformes; family Psittacidae; genus Neopsephotus; species Neopsephotus bourkii. The sequence continues at coordinate 1,757,317 of NW_026902137.1, forward strand.
TTGCAGGAGCAACTGTAGAGTGTCTTACTATTCAATCTTTCACCACGTCCTCAGCTCCTGCTGTGCTCCACTGCTGTGGGGTTGCCTGTCTGCATCCTCCTGAAAGCCACTTCTCCTGTGTCCTTTCTCCCAAGCCATATGCCCTCAAGTGTTTCTTTAGAGCACCTCCTCCTGCTGCATATGCACTACCGTTAGCTTTTTATCCTCCCTAGCTGGGTTCCTGTAATCTGATCACTAACCATATGAGTTAATGACTTCTTTGCCATCTAAACTTTATGAGTCTTATTGCACCTTTGCAGAAAAGAGAGCTCCCATGAAGATATACAACCCCTTCTCTAAGCCTGTGGAGGAGCCAAGTTGTGTTTCTCTTTCAATATTTCTGGAGAAAGATTAATATTTTTAATCCATTTGCATGAGCAAACTAAAATGTGTCTGGTTTTATCAATAAACCGCTTATTTCTGACTTTATGCCATGGTAAATGGGATCTTTAAAAAACAGGCAGACAGTAACTGAACGTGCAGAAGCAATATCCTCATTTTAATGGCATTTCTCTGGCAGTACAGTGGGCAGAGTCTGCTCAGCCTGGATTCCTGGATGGCAAAGCCTGGCATAAGATATTATAGCAAACAGAGAAAAAACAGTGAAAAGACCATTTTCTGTCCTCTAGCCAATTAATCACTGTTATTATTAACAGAGTAATTTTTTCTTGACAGCTGTGCCTTTCAAAATGACATCAGGGAAAACCGAATCCATTTGCATGACTTCAGCTAGCCAAATCACTGCAGAAAGTTGAAACTAGTTCTGAAAAGAAACCCCAGCAAAGCAGGGGCATCAGTGAACTTGGAATGACAGAACAAACGGGTCTTCTGAGCACTCAGCAAAGTGCACTTATTGCACTGGTTTTACTGGTTTTCCAAAAACGTTTAGATTTCCTTGTTTATTAAATTTGTCGAGAAGCAATGAAATCTCAGGCAATTTTATTTTTAAATACCATTTTACTACCCAACAGCAACAGTAAATTCATAAAATAACACGTGATTGAACAGGACTATGGAGTGAAAAAAAACCCCAACTTGTTTGCTTTGTACATTCTTATTAGTCTTGGCAAAGATGTTATAAAAGCAGTATCTTTTAACACCTTTTATTATACAAGGGTCAAGGGGTTTTTATGTTTCTTAAAGAAAGCTTCAAATAGCCCACATAGCGGGTTACTGCATCTTTCATATGGCTGCTGTATAAACAAGCCCATTTTACACAGGAAATGACATAACCATGTAAAAGTGTACATGGAGTTTAGGCACATATTCAAACACTAATGGGAATGCATTGTTTTCAATGGCATACTTTTATGTTTACCTATTGAGCTTAGTACCCATATTTTAGCCAAATACAACAAAAATTATCCACACATACCTGTCTTACAGTGTACTGTTTATTTGAAATTTGGACCTTCACAAAGACTCTCGTGGGACAGATAATGACCCTAAAAAGTAAATACAAATGAGGCATTCTCAGTGAGAGAGTGAAACCTGCCATCATAAAGGTGGAAAACTGAACTTTTAACCTGTATTGCTTTACAGCTCAGGTTTCTTTGCATTTCTACCATCCAGTTACTAACACCAGTTCACCCATGGGAAGAAAGCCATAACAATAATTTAGGGTGTCTATCTTTGCACATTATATAATGACCAGGCTAAAGAAATAGTGCCAAACTTCTGCAATTTCAAGGTCCTCTGTTTCTTTCCAGTTTCTTTGCTGTGTGTCAGCCCCAGACTGTGCCCTATCCCTAAACCTCTGTTCTCAGAGAGGAATGAGGGTTGAAGGAAGTCCACCTGGATTGTGCTTTTGTGCTTATCAGTGATAATGAATGTTTGTAATGGTCACCACTCTCACATCTTGGGAAGATATGTGTTTCTGTTCTCACACCAGATACTGAAACTGCAGATTTCCATGTAGAGTCTTAACAATATTTGGAATGGTTTGTGAGTATAAGTTGAATGGATATTTTAAATTTTAGGTGAATTAAGAAGAACAGAAACTGCTTTGAGAAAAGCAGTAAGTGGTCACTGTCTTCCATGCTGTAAATTTAAATGATCATAACCATTCAGTAAGTATCTTAAAATTAACTGGAGACACAGATCTGTGCCAGAGGATCCCAATGTCTCAAACAATACATCAATGAAGCACCTATAAGCTTCATTCATACATTTACACCATGGCAAAAGTCAGTAGACCACTCCAGAATAAAATCGCATTGAGCTGGAATTGCCAGAGTTACCACACAAGTTCAGTAACGTAAATGCAAAGGATACTCTGGACATCACAGCCCAGGTTTAGAAACAGTGTCACAAAGCAAGGGTATTCAACTGAGAGTCAAAAGTAAAAAAACTCCCTAATCCCATGCCCACCATTAGAAACTCCTCACTTTGAGCTAGATCAAACTTTAGTAGTGCCATGACCATCCTGTCTGAATGTCACCACACCTGAGCTACCAACTAAACAAAGCGAATGTCATGTTACCTCCTAACCCCACCACTTGGGTTGAAATTATTCCTGGTTAGGCCAAACACAGTATCTGGCAACTCTGATGTAGTTATAATCTATTATAATTCTACCATTTTAGTGTCTGTAGTTTCAAATTTGTTTAAATTGATATTAAAGACCAACTAGTGTGGGGTTCGTTTTCTTTTTTCTTCTCCCTTCAAGATGTAACTACCACCTAGCAGAATTTTGCATTTTGAAACATCACCAAAGGATGATTTTTAACACTTCAGTATGTTAGTATTTCTTCTAATTTTTCCTTGGTTCACATTATTTGCTTTGGGATAATTGCAAAATCTTAGTTTGGGAATTATTTTCCATGTAGATGCTGATACATACTCAATTTAATTAACATTTACCTGAATTTTTATCTTGCTTTATTCATGTATTAAGAAATTAATACTAGGACAGGAAGCAAGAACCTCCAAGAGATATTCGCTAGGTTTTTAAAACCGTTTATCATGACCAGCCTCACCAGGATCCTCAGACTGATCCACAGCTCTGCATGTGAAGTGTGTAGCATTTCTCCTTGGGTTTCCAAACCATCATGCATTGCGTGTAACACCAATGCTACCTTCCTCCAAAGCTGCCGCAGCATCTCACGGATCCAGCTGGAACTGAAGCAAACTGCCCTTTGCAGGCAGTTATAATCCCAGGAATTAACTTGTCTGTTAAGACTATTTAGATTTGCTTCAAGGGAACATAAATAGGTAGTATGTGCTATTTTAAACTGATACCTGAGCCACTGAGGAATGTGCCTGTGTGCTGAATAAACGACCTGGCACGGCTGTGTCTATCATACCCAAAAGCAAGGGCTTCGCTGGGAATGTGCAAACAGGCACATGTGTGGGGAGCAGCAGTCTTTCATGCAAGGAAGAAAGGAGACAACCCTTGCTCATGGTCATCTAGCCAACCTCTCTAGAAGGTAGCTGTGGTCTGTGCTAGAGAAAGGATCCTTAACAGCTGCAAGCCAGTCACCTAGAAAACAGGCAGGAGCAAGAAAAGAAATGCTTGAACAGAATGGGCAAAAAAAAAGACTCTGAGATGCTCTCCTGGTTGTGGAGTTGTCAGGAGAATGTTTTCTCTCCTGTAGCAATGGTAAATCATATCTGAATAACCTGTGGTGAAACTTAGAATTAAAAACTCCTTTTTGTTTTGAAAGTCATATGAGGCTGGCTGGTGATAAGCAGTTAGTGCAAGGACAGTAACTCTTGGTCCTGAACTAAGACTCAATCAGGACAAGGAAGAGCAGGACATGCTGACAGTCCTGAAGTGAGATAGAGGGGCCATGAGGATAGCCTCGAGCCACAAAATACATCCATAAGATACCGTAACTTCTCGTGCACATGTTACAAAATAGCTTCAAGTGCATTCTACATGCCTGTTAACATGCTAGTTAGTGGTTCACCCTCCTGTCAGGTACAGCATTCCGACCCACATTGTTTTGTCTTACCACATGGCCTGAACCAAGGAACATCAGTTCCTGCAGGTAGAAGTCACTGTGCTAACCTATTACAGAAAGGTTACAGAGAGGTTACAGAAAGCTCCCTGCAGTGCTCGTTCAGTGTCACCATGTGGTACCTGACAAGGTCTGCCCACACAGGGGAGCCCCATGTGTCTGGCAACAAGGCTGCTTAAGCAGGTATTTCAAGCTGGTTAAATGCTCAGCCACCTAGAGAGTGCAGGAGGAAGGGCAGAACTTTTTATCACTGTTTATGGCTATTGACCATGAATTTAGGATTGTTTGCTGCTAGTGTGAGCCAGAGCAGGTCCAGTCTGGGGTAATGACCAGGAGGACCCCTGGGCCATATCCCTCCCTGCCATTATCCCCACCAGTGGTGCTTTGCAGGCAGGAGTTTGTGTTACTTGATGGTTTAAGCTCTGATGAAACAATATGAAACCTTAGATTTATATTTTATACTATTGAGAAGCTACATCAATAATTTCTGATGGTTTTATGGCCTGTCCACAGTTTAACCTCATTTTGTAGGTGGAACCATACACAGAGCAATCCAAAATTAATAAATTAATAATCCATCTGTAGAATAGATAAAGGGGATAGGCAAACACACAGCCCTAGGAGGGTTGAATAAAAGGATACCAGAGCCTATTTGTAATCATCTGCATATCTCATTTTTGCCCCAGATATATCCAGTGATAGTATAATTCCCCACCAGGTCAACCATGCCATACTTTCAGACCTTTCTTCCAACGTTTCCACAGTTTCTTTCTGTCAGTGGCAGCAAAATACATGGACATGTTTTGCATACCACTGGTCTCCTGCTGCGCTGAAAAGTCCCTTTCACCTGTATTTATTGTACAAAAACATTAAAACCAATTTCTTAATAGCATTATAATTATGAACAGCTAGATACAATGTAGCACTGTGTCAATAATTTATTACATCTTATGCCATAATGGAACATTTTTACTATGAGCACTTGAGAACAACTTGGACCTTATACATAGTCATATATAACATAACAATGGAAAGGTGGATACTTAAGATAGCTTGGAGGAAAATACACATGGAATCAAATACCTCTGGCATCACCTATCTCCATGTAAAACTTAAAACTAAACATATCTAACAACTCCTTTTTTATATATGTGTAGTTTCAAGAGCTAATCAGAAAGAAATAATATTACAGTGTAACTATTTACACCAAGATGGGAGCACACCAGAACACAACCTTTTATTGCAGACATCAAGACTCTTCTCTTACATTTCTTAATGGACAAAGCATGTGGGACTCAGACATAAATTCAATCTCAAAAACATTGTTCAAGGAATCAAACAGGTCATATCCACAGCTCACTGATACCATATGTACTGCTTTTAGTGCCTTGACACTAAAAGCAGGCAGTCTAGAGGTGTGGAGGTATAATCTTCTCTATCATGGACTTCAGTTAGAGCCAGTCTCATGTTGCCAACACAAGCCTTATGTCAAGCTACATGCCAGCATCCAAACGCTACTGAAATATGTCCATGGTGGAGAGACATATAGAAGCACCGGATTTATTGCTACATCCTTGTAAACATACTTCCCCTGAAGGTATGAAATCTAGTTAACCTTGCTTGAGGAGAGTGTATGTTCAACGTGTCATATTGTCTTTCATGACATATCCATGTGAGCAACTGTTCTGCTACCTACAACCACACGACTCCACCACCATGTCCTCATACTGCTTGTAGACCACGTTGTTTGCAGAGTCAATGAAAAGAATGCTAATAGGACTCAGCCTGGTTGGGACACAGCAAGTCGGGGGAGTTGATTCTGGGTCCATTGAGTTCATTAATGTTTGGATCACTGCATGATTGGTGGGCTCCAGATGGGATCGAAGGGGGAATTCACAAAGCCCTTCGCAGTGATATGCCTCATACTCTAGCGGGGCTATTATCCAGTCATCCCAGCCCATATCCTTAAAATTCACATGGAGGGCTTTTCTGCTACACCTCGCCTTCAGATTCTTAGTGGGCCTCTTCCCTTGGCGTGTTGCTAGAGGAGCTCTTCTCTTCCGCCTCTGATTGAACAAGTACTCATAAACAGTTTTGTCATCTTGGCCAGATCTAGCTTTGATTTCATTGAAAAATAAGTCTCTTTTTTTTGTCCTCCCAAATACCAAGAAGAGAGCCTTTTCATTGACCTGTCTCCCTGTTCTGTTAAATCCCACACTCCTGAGATCAACAGCTCTCCCCCTGTCAAAAGTTTCCAGTTCAAAACACAAGTTAACCAAGTTTTTAAAGTTCCTGAAAAGTTTCCAGATGTCAAACACTTCCCACTTTGGTGTATCTGTGATACTGACAGTCCGAGAGTCCAGGAGGGTTGCTGCTTGTCTGTTTGTAGAGCAACTGAATAATTTCACTTGGGAAGTTTTTCCAGGAGAATGAGGCTTCCATGTTTCAGAGGGCTTTTTCCTCAATATTCGAAGCTCTGCTCCCAGCAAGCCATCTTTTTCTAACGCACTGATGTCAAAAATGTATTTTTGTTTTCTTACAGTTGGCGCTCGCTCATCTAAAAAAAGCAAAGCACACACATGTTTAAATGCATATCAAGCATAGATCAGCATCAGTTATTCATTTCTTAATGGTTTTCCTAAAGCTTGCTCATAAGCCTAGAAGTTTCCATTATTAGCCCACCAAACAGAAAGAGCAGTTTTGGTCTAAGGAACCAGCTTTGTTCAGGGACCCAGAATAATTCAGTGACTCAAGAGGGAAATGAGTTTCTGAGGTTTTTTACTAGAAATCTCATTTCTCTCACCATCTTTTCTAGCTTCAAAGTAGCAACTGACCAATTGATAAATAGTCCTTTTCCAGGGCTGAGCACTCACTGGGCCTATTCACCACTACCATCCCACTTAAATTACTAGAACAGAGCTTCAATGGTGCCTAGGCCTCATGCTGGTTCCAAACATGAGCAAATCTACCCTTAGACGATGCAATAGTGAATTAGTCCTTTAAACCCAAAATCCCCTAGGAACTGCCAGACACAAGGATAACTGCTATATTAACTTAACTCCACATGATTCACAACTCCTTCAAACTGGGCAGAAAAACACACCTCCCTTTAATCTGATGGTACATTTGCTTGCTCAAGGTCTGGAGCAGTAACAAGGAAGATGGCTGAGCCAACGTTTCAGTGACAGCACATTAACAATGCCTTCCACTGGCAAGCCAAGAACCTGAATGTAGTACCTGTGAGCAGTGTATCATCCCTTCCCAGAAAACAAGCTATTCATAATTGAATGGCAAACAAATCCATTCCTGGCTGAGTTTCCATCACCATCCACCTTATCAGCTATAGCCTGTGTTGCTTCCTTAAATACACGACAAAACTCTTACTAACATCACTGGAAGCAACATGGGGCTCCCCAACCACAGTGGTGAAGTGAACATAATTCTTTGGGAGCCTGGTTATTTCTGGTGTGAAAGCAGACACTAGTCCAAGTTTGAAAAGAAGTTTGAATGTTGAACCCCAATTGTGGAGTCCCAGAAGTTACAACTCCTGTTAGTCTGTGCTGGGCTGTGGGCTTTGGTGGAGAGAAGGCTGGTGGCACCAGCTTCAAGCTAGTACAGATACACCCACCCTATGCTATAATGACTCCTGTGTAGTGCCTCACAGTTCTACCTTGAATAAATCAGGCTGACCCATCAATACTGGAATTTGTGGGTTTTCTTCACAGAGTAGTCCTGTTCTTAGTATGACCCATGTTTTTAGACATACTTACAATAAATCTAATGTTAGCAGCTTCCAGGAGTTAGTTATGCAGAGTAAATAGGACATAAATGTAAAAGGTTTTTAAACACCTAAGCATGCAAAGATGGATTGATTTTCAACAACAAAAAAAATATTTTCTAACTGTTTTGTTTGGCTGCCACACAGCCATCGAGCTCTGCCTCTAACCGCATTTTCCAAGATAAGGCAGGAGGACAAAACCTGCAGCAAAGTTGTACGATTTCCATTAGAAAGAGCTATCTGACTTCAAAGAAGGATGATTATTTTCTAAAACTCTCCACATGTATAAACACACTCATATTCCTCTCTCTGTATAAACACACACACACGAACCCCTTTCTTACCTTGTCCTTTGTCAATAAAGCTGGTTATTGTATTGGCAAGTCCAGCCTGCAGTTTTACACTTCCGTTAACACCTTTTCTTTCTGCATCTGAGAGAGTCCTGTACAAAGACAGCATGTATTCATGTGGCGTTATAGGGGGATGTCGGAAAGTTTCCTTGGCTTCCCTCTGTGTTACAGGCTCTTTAGTCTTTTTGGTTTTGAAAGCATCACTGTCAGTACTGCTTGTGCCAGGTTTTTTCAAAGCCACCTTGCTGCTAAGATTTTGAACCTTTGGAGTCACAGTCCTTACCCCAGCAGGTCTGCTGGGGAGATGTCCTGCCTTGCCCTCCATGGCTGGTGCTCTTGAGAGAACCTTCTTTGATTCATCATTCTTGGCCAGCAGAGCTCCAGCCTGAACAGCACTGCTTTTAGTCCTAGCCTTTGAGGTCCCAGTACTATATCCATGGCTTGCAGTCCTCAGTGAACCTGCCCGTGCTGAGGGATTCCTCTCTTTTCCTTCTGCTTTTAAAAAACCTAGTTTAGATCCTGGATTACTCTGGCCTATTTCAGAATTACTCAGCGCTCCAGGAACTAGATCCAGAGACAGCCAAGTCAAATGCCAAAGCAGTAAAGTGAGAAAATGCAGGATTTTCATCCTCTGGTCTTCCTCTGAATGCCACTAAAGAAAAAATCAGAAAAGGTTCCTCCAGTTTGGCAGAAGAAAACATGAAAAAAATTAAAAACCAAAGTCAGCAAAAATGGTTTTCGTTTGAGATGAAAACATTTCAAATCTTGTTGTTCAATACTTGTATCCAGTCCCATAGTGGAAGTGCTCATGTATTCAGACACGGTCTTCCCTGATTTCAGTGAACAGCTATAAAGAACTTGTTCTTGAAAAGAGAAAGTTTACCACCTCGTTTTCTTCTGTAAAACTGACTGAAAACTTGAAGGAGTCCTGTTTAAATCCAAGGGCTTTTTTTTCCAAGAAGGAAGAATGGCGTAATGCTGCCTCTCTGTTAAAAGGTTTTTTTAACGTTTTGAATCCTTTCCAGTGAAAATATTTCACACACAGAGACCTGCAGGTGCTCAGAAATCTTTTACAAACCTAAACTCAGGAATTGGAAACGGAATTCCAACAAACCTATTTAATTACTCTCTGATGTCATGCTGTCTGAACTAATTTAACTGCGATATATTTCTTTAAAAAAATCTTCTTTACCCTTTTCATTAGCATGAGTCATACTTTGCCTCATGTGAAACAGCTCCACAGGCTCAACACTCCAGAGGATGCCTTTCCAAGTGGCAATACGACCTCTACCTTAGCCTTCGATGAACTTCACGTTTAAACAGTACAAGCTGCAAGAGCAACAGCTGAGATCTGTCACGCAGTCCCCTGGACACATACATTAAAATATCCCAGTATAATTCAGCTTGTTCTTTTTGCAGAGAGCTGTAACAGTGGCTTCACTTTGTCCTCTGGTGACTGAAGGGCTGAGCTGGTAACGCGGCGCTCAGTGAAGTTTAATTTGTCACAAACAGCACACGGCCATGCCCGCAGTCCGTGTATTTTGGCATATTTATTGCTATGCTTTAAGAGAAAATCCATGTAAGCCCAGCTGGAGGAGAAGGTTGGGGATGCCCGGCAGGATGGGCAGCGAGCATGGGACGGCAGTGCACCCTGCAGGCAACAGCCTCTGCCTCCAGCACCCCAACACAGCCTTTCCTCCAGAGGCTGCTGAACACTGGCCTTTGTTTTAAAACTAGGTGTAAAATTGTCAAGAGCCGCCTACCCTGCAGCACAAGGGGGCTGGTGGTTGGAGCTGGTGGTACTGAGGTGTCAAGGCTGTCCTGCTGCTTTTGCCATAGAAGAGTGTGGAGCAAGCAGGTCTTTTGCAAGCTGCAAATTTGATCTGTTGTTCTTGATGAGCCTTTGGGAAATAAGGCATTGGGCTGGATTGAACAGGGATTAATGGGACCCTTCTCTCATCCTGCACTGATGTTTTTATTTCTGAGACAAGAAGAAAGGGAAAAGACACAAGACTTTCTAGCTTGATTTGTGCATGCTGAAGCATTGCCCACCCTGACTAGTATCAGAAACACCAAATTACTTTCCTAAATAACAACCTGCAGCCCTTTCTACATGAGGAGCTCTGAATGCTTTACCTTGTTATGATGGGGAAACTGAAGGATAGAAGAGTTTGGTGATTTCACATATTTCACAAATAAGGTAGATCCAAAAGCCAGTCCTCCTGATTTTGATCTAATGGTCCTTCCTCTCATGTCAGTTGTAGATTTGATATTCCCATCAAAATAAACCATCTTTTCACCTAGTTACAATGACTCCATGCTGTGTCCTTCCCAAACATGCCATCCTTTTATCCTTGCATATTGCCCACCTTCCTGCTGGGTGAAAGGCAGTGTGCCATGTCTGGTTCTGCCCTATGGGGGTATTGACTAACTTGGTAGTAGGCCACAAAATGGTAAATGTTAAGTTCCCACTTTTCATCCACCCAGCTTCCAGTTTTCACAACACTTGTAAGAATTCAATATCTTTGAAAGCTCTGTCACTCTATCAAACTTGGTTCACACAGCCCACTTGTCCTGCTTGGCCCATTCTGTAAATGCAGCTCCTCACACAGTGTGCGTAGGGATTTGAAAGGGAAGGACTACCCGGGTCCTTGCTCCTTGGGAGTGCATTGCACTCTGTTCTCCAGATCCTAAGATTATGCCTACAGGAGCTGTGGCACTTTCCAAACAGACAATTGCAGGGAGTCCTGAACCCTGGTTTGTGTGGAAAACATTTTCCCTTGCACGTAGCTGCAAGTTGATGCAAGGTGATGAAGGATTTGCCAGATCATTGTTAAGTGTGACTTTCTACAGTTCTAGTTTGTATCTTGTGTTTCTCTCTTATGAAAACTGTCTAGGTAATCATCCCAAATACAGTGGAAGCCTAAATTGAGATGCATTCAGCTCCATGTATTTTAATATAGCTGAAGGATCATTAAAAATCTAGGCAAAAACCAACATACTGCGGACTGGGGATAGCGTCTTGTGAAGCAGTGATTGCAAAACAGGGGATAGGGAATGAGGTTCCTGTTTTCCAGTGTCCATCAGCTTTCTTTTTCTCTGGGGAGAGTTAATGTTTCCTTTCCTTGCCATTTCCAGTGTTCAACTGGTGCTCATGCCCGTGGCTCTAAGAAGCTGAAGGAGACCAAAACTGTGCCTCACAGCTGGAAGAAATTGGGTGTTTAGGAAGCTTCCATACACTTCACACTTTTTTCTTCTTGTTTAGAGTAGCTGTATTCAGAAATGCCTGGTGTAGTTGTGGCTACAGGGACAAAAGTGCTTTATGGACTGAGCAAATGAGAGAACTGAGGCTTTAATAACTCTAGGTGCAGTACGGGGAAAAGGAGCACTTAAGAAGACCAAGTAGAATGAGTGATGAGTAACAGCTTGATGTTGGCTTTCAGGTGGTGTTAGATGGCAATGAGAACACAGTCAACATTGCCCCTACTGCCAGTACCCAACATCCTGAGTCTATCTTCACCCCCTCTTCTATGAGCTCCACTGAGGCAGAGATGACACAGGTAAGATTTTCTGCTTGTCAGGCCACAGGCTCAGCTGCTAATGCCTCAGTTAGCTTAGAACTTGACCTTTACTTAGCCAGTTGAGCTGCTTTCTGTCCAGCCTTGCCATTCCTGTTCACTGCCTTGCCATCTCACCAGCTCTGTGCTGTGCTGCTTTCTCTCCTTGATCTCCACCACCTCATCACACCTTTTGCCCTCTCTCTGCTTGCTTCTTCTTGCACCTACACGGAGCCATCTTCCTTGCTCCTTATTGCTTGTTCTACAGATGTTGTTTTCTTTTCTAGAAGCAGAATTTGTGTGTCATTGCACTTTCTTTAGCGAGCAAAGTTGCTTTTGCTTAACATTACTATGTTTTTGTCCTGAAGGAGCTGTCTGGTCCCAGGCAACCCAGTATGGCTTTACCCATCACTTTCACATTAACGGTGCCAGTGCCTTTTGCCAGCTCAGAGTATTAGAGCAGTACTCAGCAGAGGCCCTGAATCTTTCAGCCCCCAGTACAGGAGTTCTTTCTCAGCCCGCTGCTTCAGAAGTGGCACCCCTGCCTCTGCACACAACCGTATTTTCCTCTGTTTTCAGGTTTACCACCAGCAAGGTTCGGCCAGGCTTGATCTGGACCAGCTGCTGCAAGAGTCCTCTGGCCAAGTGCACGCTCTGGCTGGGATGTCCAGCAAGAATGAATTGCTGGTGCACAAGGTGGCTGCCCTAGAGCTGCAATTGGCAGCCTTGGAGAAGGACAGACAAGTCCTTTCAGAGCAGCTGACACAGGCCAGGTAAAGGCAGGAAGGAGACCCTAGGCAGGATGGTATTGGAGGTCTGTAATTACAGAGGTGGGAATCGTTACTTGAGGATTTATTGCATCCTGTGTGCTTTTCAGATGTTTTCACCTTCCATGGACAGAAAATGGAAGAATCTTGAGAAAAAAAAACAAACAAAAAACCAACCCCAAGCAAGGAGAACACTGTGATTTGAATGTTATTTTTCTGACAGCTAAAGCTAACAAAAGTCTGCTGAGCCTTCGGCTCATGTTTATGCCCCCTTGCACATTCCTGTGTGAAGTCCAAAGCAAGCCAATGTAATTCTTCAGTATCTGGTACCTTGGCTCTGCATTGAGGAATAACTCATCTATACAGATCTTTACTGAAACCTGAAGCTTCTTTCTGCTTTTGGTTTCTTGGTCTGTGTGTTTGAACATAGACCTTTCCTTAGTAAGTTGTTCGACAGAGGATGTTCAGAATTCAGGTCTAGAGGCTCATGCTGAAAATCTGGAGGGCAATTCTTACTGGAGTAACTTCCTGTGGGTGTCAGGAGCAAGAAACTCATTTCTCTCTGTATTCACAACTTGAAGGTCAGTGAACGAGACCCTGGAGTACAGCCTATCTGAGGCTCAGCAGCACATATTGCAGTTGGAGATCACCAGGAGCCAGCTGGAAATCCAACTTCAAACAGTCACACAGGCCAATGAATTGACAAAAGGCAAGAGCCTCATGTGCTTTGCTTCCTGTGGCCTCCATGGACAGGGGGCTTTCTGCAGTGCTTCTGAGTGAAGGAGCTGGAAAGAGTTCCCTCCTCCACTGACCTTCAAATGGCTTTAGGTTAGTAAGGCCAGAACCCCTTTGTGTAGACTCTGAATCCTGCCATTTGTTGTGTTTGCAGGGGAAGTGAAGTGCCTTAGATGGAAGCTGGAAGCTGAGAGATCTCTCGTGCAGGAGGAAAGGAAGACCATGGCAGTACAGCTCTTGCAGGCAGAACAGCAGCATAACAAGACTCTCAAGCTTTGGGAAACCGATCATGAAGTGGAAGTAAACAAGCTCCTGCAAGCCCTGGTAGGAAACAGCATGGATCTGACTTCTTCAAGCAAGCTTTGTGGGTTGGCTTTAGAAGAGTAATAACCATAGTGTGAGAACTGGCAGCAGGCCTCTCTCATAGGCCACATCTTGCTAGGCCGGGCAGCAGAGCCAATGGCTTGTACTTGAAGGCACATGAAAAGCCACAGGACTATGCTGGGACAGTAAATGCAGCCACAGATTCAGTTCAACAAAAGGTTGGGTGGTCCCCAAGGCATGGTACCAAAGAGGTGGGATCTTACCAGACTCCTGCCTACCGTGAAGAAGACTCCTAACAGTGCTGGGGACTGCAGTCAAGTAAACTTTGTTCCTTCCTTTCATTCTTTCACGGCTGACAGAGGAAGTATCCTTGGGCTTGAAGTATATGGTACAGTCCCCTTCTTCCTGGTACTTTGTTTGTGGCCATGTCTTATGTCAGCATTGCAAGGCGAAAACTAGTCCTGACTTCAAACACAAAATGACAGTCTGATGTGAGCATTATTCCTCCAAGAGGGCACAGTGGGGTTCTAGAGGCTGGAACCATGACAACCCTACATAGTAGAGATATTGGGAAAAAAAAAAAAAAAGGGCAAAAACCAAGTAGTGAAATGAAATGTCAGGCTTTTTCTCTCTTCCCTTCCTCCCTAATAGAGAGAACATCATCATGCCATGCCTAAATCGTGGTTAGTCTGCGCTTTAAGTCCTGGCTGTAGTCCTTGGTAGCTCATCCCCAAAAGAACAAAAAAGAGCTAGAAGAGGTTCAGAGAAGGAAAGAAAAGACGCTGGGCTTGGCTGAATAAGCTGGGAAAGAGAACAAGAAGGGTGGCACAGGAAGGTCTGCAGGATCCCAAGAGGCACTGACTGCCACTGGAGCAGGAGTTCAAATCTCGTACGAAAACCAAACACATACAGATGGAATTATTGCACCTTTTTCTCCCTGTTTTACAGCATGAACAGGACAGGCTGCAAGCAGCAAAGGCAAAAGCTTTGCAGGAGACTCACTTACATGATCACCATCCTGTCAGAGAGGGAGGGAGAAATGTCATGCCAGGAACAGATGAGAACGCTGGAAAAGCAGAGTGAAATGCATGAAACTGCTCCCAACCAGGTTATTAACAACCTAACAGATTAAAACCCGGAGTCACTACAAAAGCAAAACCAGGAAGCTGGAGAGGCCACGGAAATGCTGTTAAGGGCTGTCCGTGAGCATGTTGAACAGACCTTAGAAACCTTAAAAGGAAAGGACAGACTCCTAGCCATCCACAGGTAACAAACAAGGAGCTATGAGGAGAAAACAGAAGAACAGAGGAATGTCTTGCACAAAGATGTAGAATACGCTAAGGCAGTACTGAAAGAAAAGGATTTTGTGATCCAATCTCAGAAGGAAGTGATTGAGACCTTCCAAAACCAAGAACAAGACTCTGAACAGCAGAAGAAAATTCTGCAACAACTTGAAGTGGCACTAAAGGAAAAAGATCAAGAAATTGTATCCCTTAGAAAGCAATGCGAGGCATGCAGGGAAAAGGAGAAGCAGCATGGAGCTGAGCAAAAAAATCTGCAAACAACAGAACAGACTCTGAAAGAGAGAGAAAATAAGATAAGGGCTCTGGAGGAGGCTGTCTAGAAGCTTCAACAGCAAAAGGAGGAGGCAGCGGTGATGACTAAAGCCATACAGCAAAAACTACAATACATGGAGTCTTCTCTAGGTGCCTGAGAGAAAGAGATAATGTCTTTACAAGGACATGTACAGGACCTTCAAAAGCAGAAGGAGTTAGCAGGCAAACAGGCCAGGACTCTAGAGCAGGATCTTGAGAAAATGAGACAAAGACTGAAGGAGAACAATTTGGAGTTTGTCGTGGTTTAACCCACAGCCAGACAGCTTGTTACCCACTCCCCCCCCCTTCTTGCCCTCCCCCTACTCCTGGGGGAGCGGAGAGGAGAATCAAAAAGAAATGCAACTCCCACGGGTTGAGATAAGAACAGTTTAGTAACTAAGGTATAACACAAATCACTACTGCTACCACCAATAATAGTAATGATAAAGGAAATAACAAGGGAAGAGAATACAACAGCTCATCACCAGCCGACCGATAACTCGCCCCCCCCAGCCTGACCAAGCACCAACCGATACCTCCTCCAACCCTGCCGTCCACCTAGTCCTTCCGGCTAACTCCCAGTTACCTCCTGTGCATGACGTGCTGTGGTATGGAATACCTCTTTGGTCAGTTTGGGTCAGGTGTCCTGTCTCTGCTTCCTCCCGGCTCCCCTCCTCCCTGGCAGAGCATGAGGCCCACAAAGTCCTTGGCCAAACCAAAACATCAGTGTTTTTCAGCTCTGTTCCCAGCTGAAAGTCAAAACACAGCACTGCACCAGCTACCAAGAAAGAGAAAAATGACTGCCACTGCTAAACCCAGGACAGAGTTCCTCAAGCAGACAGAGGAAAGTAATATGTCATTGCTGCATGGTGATCTGCTTGAGAAAGTAGTGGAGAGACACAGAGAGGTTTCACCACCAGGTAGGCACTGTGACTGTTCATCAGTGAAGTAAAACATCTATAAAGGATTCTAATGAAGTTTCCCATCAAAAAGCTTGAAGGCACATGAAAAGTCACAGGACTATGCTCGGACAGTAAATGCAGCCATAGATTCAGTTCAACAAAAGGTTGGGTCGTCCCATCAAACCATGACCTGCTTGGCCAAAAGAGGCCATGACTGCAGCTAGCAGGCTTGCCTGTCTGCATAGCTCTGCCCAGAGCCCATTCACTTGCTAGAATGGTTTCTGTCAAGCCTACAACTACTGAAAGAACTACGGATCTTGCTGTTCAAATGAACTCAAGTCCAGAAGTTGGGGGTGGGTACTTGGCCCTCTCCTGTCTAAGCAACCTTAGCCAACAGGTTGTGGTTAGGACTTGGCAGGTGCCAAAAATGGTTGAAAGAAAATGTGTGTGGATTTCTCCAAGGTGATGTGGAGGAGGCCCCTGGCAAGAGAGTTTGTTGCGTCGGGCTATGGACCAGGAGGGGAAGAAGGGACCTAGCACCTTGTAACCTTTGTGTGGCACCAGCTCACTTAACCTCCTCTCTGAATACCCAGCAGGCTACTGCAGAAGGATTGCAGCAGTCGTGGCTCTTGGAGAAGCAACTCCTGTCGCAGCAGCTGGAAAGTGCAGCAAGAAGTCACAAGGCTGAAACTTGCCAACACTGAGCTGAAGGAATTCAATGCTGAACTCAAGAAGACTCTTGAGGAGGTGAGACAGGCTTTCACTGCCCATGCTATGCCTCACAGTCTTCTGGAGCACACACGTCTCCACAGACAGCACTTTGGGGTCCTCTGCTTGTTCCCTTCCCTCTCCCGCTCTCCCCTTGGACACACCTTTTTGTGTTTTCCTTTCCTCATTTGCCTTCACAAATGCACATTCACTCCAGTACCACCCTTCTTGCCCTGCTGTCCCCATACACACACACACTGGACTCTCATGTGTCAGGAAGTGTTTCCTCTTGCTCTTTCTTGTCCGTAGCCTACACTACTGAGGGCTTTTTGCCCTCAGCATTTTCGCCCGAGAGGCCCTTTTGCTCCTTGTTTGGTGGCAGGTTTCTGTGACCCATTCTCCTCCCCAGTGTGCAGGTGGAATGTCAATGGAGGAAACTGATGAGGCTCCACCGTGATCAGTCGCTGCCAGGTGCAAGTGAATCTTCCCTCTCCAAGTCTCACCAGCACAAGATGCCTGCTTCTAGATGGGTGAGAACAGAGGCTTAGTTGGTGGGAGGAGGCTCTGACACATCCCAGGGGCAGCAGCCCCCCAGTATAGGCCTACTAGAAGTTGAATACAGACCTAGTATAAGTCAAATATAGACCATGGTCCTGGCCATACTGGAGACCAAAAAGAAATCCTTGCGTTTTCTTTACAGGAGGAGTCCTATGCACACTGCAGGCACCAATGACCTGACTTGCAGAACCAGGGGATGAGCCAGAAAGTTCTCACTTCCTGAGCAGCTGTAGCGCTGCACAGTTCCTGTCCTGTACCCTTCCCAGAACTGTCTTCTTTTACTGCTGTGGGACAGAGGGGTGGGTTTGTTCTCTTGCCATTCAGAAGTATGGGCAGGGACTCCTGACTTTCCTTTTTTGTTTCTTAATAAAAGACATTCTGCAGTTGTTCAGTATGGGGAAGCAAGTGGTCTTCCTTCCTGCCCTTTTTATAGAGGGGTGTCTCGCTGGCCAACCTCCAATCCTCTGGGACCTGTCCACTGGACCAGGACTGCTGACAGATGATGGAGAGTGGCTTGGCAAGCTCCTCTGCCAGCTCCTGTGGGCACTCCTGACCCACAGATTTGTGTACGTCTAAGAGGAGCAGGAGATCGCTAACCATTTCTTCCTGTGTTATGGGGACTTCAGTCAGCTCTTCACTGTCATCTGGCTCAGGGAAGCGAGTACCCCGAGGATGGCTGGTGTGACTATTAAAGCCTGAGGCAAAGGCAGCATTAACCACCACAGCCCTTCTCCCATCCTCAGTCACTAGGTTTCTCCTAGTATGCAACAGAGAATGGAGGTTCTCCTTGGCCCTCCTTTCATTGCTAATGTATCTGTAAAGGTACTTTTCATTAGCTTTTATGGCAGTGGCCAGATTTTGTTCCATCTGTGTTAGCGTAAGAACCGACACATGACCACCAGAATGGTTACGAGGTGCTTTTAGTGAGGCACCGGGAACCAGGGGTACGCACCCAAATCTAGTTCCGACCCTGTCACATCGTGTTCGCAATTTATGCATAAAAGTTTCGCAATTAATGCATATCGAACATGGGTTGCTATGTTAACTAATACATATGCATCAGGGATTACTTCATTAGGACATCAGCCTCCTCTGCGCTTGCTCAGCCCCCTCTGGTGGTGGTCCTGATGAAGTAAGGAGTCTTCCTCAGATGAAGTAAGAAGTCTTCCTCACCTTATGCTTTTCACCTGTCCGTTACTTGGACAAGCCCCAACCATTATGTGGATGCCAGCATTCTAACTTCCTCACTTGGCTGTTTCTATGTTGCAATGACTTCACAAAGCTATCAATATTGCAGAGATTACAAATTTGTCTGCTGCTTAAGATACATAGTCTCTGTTTCTAGACAGAGCTTCCTTTTAAGCAATACAAAGATTATGAGCATCTGTATTATCAAGACGCACAGTTCCTTGTTTTAAACCACAAAGTTTTAGGCCAGACATCCTGTGTTCTTTTGTGGTTATGTTAGTTTCTACTGCTAAGACTACCATTGTGATATTTTTGGTTATAGAGTAACAAAAATACAGAACAGCAAAGTTACAACATTTTTTTAATATACAGAAGTCTACTTTTGATTCGAAAACTTCTCAGATATAATCATTTCTATTATTTTATATAATCATTTCAACGTAAAATTTCACACATCTGTGCCTTCCTACTTTTCTCCCTATAGAACCTAACAACATCCCTGTGCTTCTCCTGGGGTGACAGTCCCTTCTTCCACAGGGGAGAGAGTCTCTTCTTCCCTGAGTTCCAGCAACATCTCCCTGTTGAGCCAGGCTGGTCTCTTTCCCACCGGTTGATTTGTGGCACATAGGGACCGCCTGCTCCTTGAGGCTTTCAGTCTTGAAGAGCATCCTACCTTCCTGGACCCTTTGTCCTTCAGTAATGTTTCCCAAGGTATTCTGCCAGCCAGCGCCCTGAACAGGCCAAGGTCATCCCTCTGGGAGTGTAAGGTGTTTGGAATTTTCTCCTTGTTTTTAATAGGAGACGTTCTGCACTTGCTCAGCTGGCAGAAGCAAGCAGTAGGGAAATACGTGGCTTGGGGAAAGGCTATGCTAGTTTTTTGCTTGCACAAGAAAGCCACTGCGATCTGCTGCACGCTTTAGCCTCTGGAGTTCCCAGCCATTCCCTGCGAGGAAGGAGGGAAACGGAGGCGTTATCAAAATGACGCGGGGAATGCGCACCCGGCAGCGATGCAAAGTGCAGCAAGAAAGTGGGGTTCTTCCTTCCCTCCCTCCGTCCCTGCCAGATCCAGCACATGGCGCACTGATGCTCTCCCGAGGGGATGTGCTTCAGCTCCGTGGCTGCTCGGGTGTTCTCCAAGGAGCGTTAGGAACGAGCCCCGCAGCCTCCAGAGGCGGCGGCGATGAAGGGGTGATGGGCGGGAGGGTGTAGCGTGAAAGCCGCTGGGCCTCGGCCCCTGGCCCTGGCCCACCGCCGGGACCCGGTGTCTCTCGGCTGCCTCTCAGAGGATCGGGCCCGTTGGCAGCAGGGCAGGAGGGGACGAAGCGGCAGCGCAACCCAGTCGTTCCCTTCCCGCCCCGGAGCAGCCGTGGAGACCCTGCCCGTCCCCGCCTTCTCCAGGCCGCGCTTCCCGTCGGGGCGGAGCCGGGGCGGTCCCGGCCCGGAAGGCGGGTTTGTTTCCGGGCCCTGCCATGGAGTCGCTGTGGCGGCTGAAGCGGTTCGATGCTTTCCCGAAGACCCTGGAAGACTTTCGGGTGAAGACCTGTGGCGGCGCGCTGGGTGAGCAGTGGGGGGCCGGTGAGCGGCGGGCCCGGGCCGAGGCGGGCGGCCCGTAGGGTGCGTGCGGGCAGTGTCGGGGCTGACGGCGCTTCTCGTCTCGCCGGCAGTGACGGTGGTCAGCGGGCTCATCATGGTGGTGCTCTTCTTCTCGGAGCTGCAGTACTACCTCACGAAGGAGGTGAGTAGCGGCGATTGGGTGCGGGCCTCCCGGCGGGGCTGCCCCTTGTCCGCGGTGTCCCGGCGGAGAGGCGGCCCTTTGGCTGCCGTTCCCCGCCGCCTCCTCCGGGCCTGCCTGGCAGCACCTTCACCCACCGCGGCTCTGCCTGGGGTTTCGCGTCCTCCCTCCCTCCCTCCCTGAGAGCTGCTGTCGCAGAGGTTGCCTTGTGGCCTCCTCTGATAAGTGTCTCAAAGCCTCTCCCGCTGCTTGCGCCGGCCACAGGCAGGGCAAAGAGAGCGAGCAGGACCCACCGTGCCCTCCAGCGCTGAGGTTCCCAAAGCAGGAGCTGTTGTAAGAGTCTCTGCAGTGGCAAGCACTTGGTTGGTGCAGGAGGCAGCAGCTCGTGTGTCTCTCAAATCCCACCTCTTAAACATCAGCTCATGGGCGAGAGTGGTGGAGGGAAGGAGGCCCTTTGATTTGCTGCCAAGTGGAACAGGTGTATTTTTCCTTTGCTCCTAGGTTCATCCAGAATTGTACGTGGACAAATCGAGGGGAGATAAACTGAAGATCAATCTCGATGTTATTTTTCCACATATGCCCTGTGCTTGTGAGTCAGACTTCTGAGTAGTGGGATGATTTTGCTCCTTGCTGGGAGGCCCAATATGCCTGGTGCTTCAGAGCACTGCGCTGCTGCTTGGGGCACGGGCAGGGAGGAACTGGTGATCCCTGTGGTTGCACTGTGATACCAGCCAGGCAGGACACTTAAAGCAGTGCTTCCAGTGAGGCAGTGCTATTTTTCTGGATTATAAATGAGGATAACATGCATAAATGCCCTTTACACTTGTGTATGGTGTTGCAATTGGTCACAGAGATCAGTAATACTGAAAAAGCTGTGACAGAGTTCACTTGGGACTCGGGATGTGGCTGCAGTGGTATTGGAAACCTCAAGGACCTCCTTTGCAACTTACTTAAGAGGGCAAAACTTTTATGTGATTTTTATACTTCTGGCTGTAATGCCCTGCTGCTTGTTCTCCTGTAGTAATTCCTTTGGGCAATGCACTGGTCTTGATGTAGTGAGTCTGACTTCCTTCTGACCAGCCAAGATATATTACTGGTTTTGCCTTCCTCACATCTGGGAGGCTGTTAGAAGGCAAGAGAGGCTGGAAGGCTCTGCTCTTTGTGCAGTGAAGCTGTCAGTCTGGCACATTCTTGTCCCCCTTGGTGAAATACTATCTTTTCACTGGTTGAATGGTTCCTCAGCCTGGTGCAGGCCATAACAAATGTGTGGTCATCAACTGCTTTCCTTGCTCGTTGGTTTCAGACCTGAGCATCGATGCCATGGACGTAGCAGGAGAGCAGCAGCTGGATGTAGAGCACAATCTGTTTAAGCAACGTTTGGATAAAGCTGGCAAGCGTGTGACTCCAGAGGCCGAGAGACACGGTGAGATGCTGTTCTGCCTTGCTTGGATGGGTGCTCTCGTAGTCTTCCCATCACTGTGTGCCTGTTTGGAGAACAGCTGACAGCTGAAGAGCATTTGAATACCTCAGAGTCTTGCAGAGTTTGTAGCATACCAGTCTATGAAAGTGGCCGATCAGACAAACTCTAGTTGTACTTGCTGCTTGTGCGAGGCAAATCTGTGCCTGGTCCCACTGAAATTACGACAAGGACTCGTGAATACATTTCAGCTCTTTTACAATGAGAAGTCCAGCAGCTGTTCTGGCAAACTGGGGCTGTGGTTGTGTCTTTTAAGTCGCAGTGGGCTGACAAATGGGATGACCTGGTTGGAGGACGGATCCTGTCTCCAGGGAAGGCTCCTGTGACTGGACACTTGAGCCTACACTTGCACCTTATTGCATTGTTCATGTTAGTGCACACGTGATAAATGTATTTTAGTTGGTTTATCAGTTAGAAGTTGTAATATGTGGTCCCTGGTTACAGAAAACTGTCGTCTGTGTTATTTGCATATTAGGACTCATCTTTGTCCTTCAATACAAACCAGACACAACAGTGGCCAGGTGTTGCCGTCTAACAGTAATACTGTCCAAGCGTTTCCTTTGCAAACATGAGCTCCTTTTGTGGGAGCTAGTGTGGTTCTGTGTAACAGCATAAGGTAAATTTGTTGATTTATGTCACTCAGTTGAGCAGGACAAGAGTACAAGATACCCTTTCTAGACCCGTGTCATCACTCTGAATCCTCTTTTGTCTTAGAGCTGGGGAAAGAAGAAGAAAAAGTGTTTGATCCAAATTCTTTGGATGCTGATCGCTGCGAGAGCTGTTACGGGGCAGAGTCAGAGGACATTCGGTAGGGTCTACACCTTTTTGTATCCTCCTAGCCCTTCATGCTATTATGTTGCATTTGTTTTCTTTTCTAAATGTCTGTGAAAGTCTATGGAATTAAATCGTCTTGGGCATGTGTTCAGAGAATGGTGAGAATTGTTGTGGCTTTTGTTATGCCTTTGGAAGATGCACTCCTCCTTGTGAAGAGCATGCAGAGTTATGTTGTCTAATTCTTCTACATGCCTGTTTAAGGGCAATGCAAGCTGCGCAGGTTTTGCAGTAGCATAAGGCTTATATCTCAGCAAACTGTATCTTCTGGAGTTATTTTGTCTCCAGACGGTAGAACCAAGTAAGAAACCTGTTTTTTACTGTGACTGCGGTGTTATCCAGTGGTAGAAAGGTAATGAAGAAAGTTTGCCATTAACCTTTCTGCCCATTTTGACAGTGTTAGCCTAAAAAAGAGAGCAAAGGAGGAGTAGAAGCAGACAGATGCTTTTTTCACACGGGGAAGTGCAAACTGCTGAGAGCCGTGGGACACTGATGTTGGTTTTTTAGCACATTTCTTTGTCAAGGAGTGACTTGGCTGTCTCACTGGACAGGCAAAGCCCTCTTCAGACTCAAGCACTGCATTAAACCAGCTTGCATCCTCATGCCAACATCTCAGTACATCAAGAAGCTCGAGATCCTTTAGGAACACTGGGCACATTTCAAGATCTGGTCCTTGATGTTTCCTTTATTGCTTCGTTGAAGAAGAATCTGCCAAGGATTCAAAGTGATAAAGATGGGAAGATGGTGTTTGTGCTTTTGCAGGTGTTGTAACACTTGTGATGATGTCAGAGAAGCCTACAGGCGGCGAGGCTGGGCCTTCAAGAACCCGGATAGCATAGAGCAGTGCAAGAGGGAAGGGTTTAGCCAGAAAATGCAAGAGCAGAAGAACGAGGGCTGCCAAGTGTATGGTTTCCTAGAGGTCAACAAGGTGAGACATGGGTTTTGCTGTGAACCTGCTTCATGATGGTGAAGACTGTGAACAGGCGAAGTTCCTCTCCTTCTCCAGCTGCAGGTGTTCCCAGGCCTGGAGTATAATAATCCCAGGCTCAGCAGGTGCTTGTGCCTGTGAATGGGTTCAGTAGGAGAGTCAGGAAAAGTGATGGGAAGGGGCTAATCCTGTGGTTGGTTGTGTGGGGTAGTGGGAAGCATGCTGGCTGGAGAAGCTTCGCTTTTCCTACTCTCTGGCTAGTGGGTCATGTTGCTGAGGTTTCTGGGGAGGAGAGACAGCTTCTCTGAGGTTGGATGTTCCCAACTGCCCTACTAGTCTTAAAACAGAGGTCACTGGTGGATGCTGGAGATAACAGAAACCAACAACCTGCCAGCAGAGGTTTTAGTTTAGTGCTTTATTTTTGCATTAAGCTTCTTATTGTGGCTGTGTACATTGGATCACTGCTGCTTATTGTATTAACTGCTCACTCTCCTCACAGTTACTCTCTCAACCCCTGTTTTGTGATACCATTTTGTTTTTCCTGCAGCAACAGTCAGTTCCCTCCCAGTAAATTCCTCCTCCTTCTCATGTTCATCAATGTAACTTGCATAAACCAGTTATTTTCAGCATCAGTATGTATTTATATAAATTCAGACCTTTTAATGAAAGATTATTCTTTCTTGCAGGTAGCTGGAAATTTTCACTTTGCACCAGGAAAGAGTTTCCAACAGTCTCATGTACATGGTAAAGTATTTTCTTTCCCTGTTTATTGGCCTTTAGCTCCACATGTACCTGACCTTTTTCTCTGAATTTCTTTGAAAGCAGAATCATAAACTGGTTGGGTTGGAAAGGACCTTAAAGATCATCTAATTCCAACCCCCCTGCCATGGGGTCACAGTATCTTTGCATTGCTCTCCATAATAGTAAAGGCCTGCTTCAGTGGGGAGGATGTTGCTAAATTGTTGTAAGAGAGGTTTAGAACCAGCGTGGACAAATAGAAAAGTGGTTTTTGGAGGTGCTGCCACATGTGTGGGGAAGAACTTGGAGGAGAATGAGAGACTGCTCTGAAACAGTCTCATTTGTTCCATAAAACTTTGCTGCTCTGCTGTAAACCAGTCTCAAAGAAGGTGTTCAGTCCAGGACCTGAGTATCAGTATCTCTGGAAGGGATATTTTGGAGAATGCCTCAGGAGAATTTTAAAGCAATTCAGAACTTTTAGAGTAAAATTTAAGTTACAAAGGACTCTTCAAGTATACATGTACATACACGCACAGTGTCCAGAATAGCAGTAGCTTATATAATCATAAAATGACTTGGACTGGAAGAGTCCTTTAAAGGTCATCTAGTCCAGCCCCCCTTGAAAGGAGCTGGGACATCTTCAAGTAGGTCAGGTTGCTTGCAGCCCTGTACAGCCTGGCCTTGAATGTTTCCAGGTATGGGGCATTTATCACTGTTCTGGGCAACTTATACTAGTGTTTCACTGCCCTGATTCCTTGTATCTAGTCTGAATCTACCCTCTTCTAGTTTAAAAACCATTACCTCTTGTGCTGTAGCTTCAGGCCCTATTAAAGGTCACACCCTCTGGATGAGACCATCTAACCAGTTCCTCATCCACTGAATAGTCCACACTCCAAATTCATATCTCTCTCCAAGTTAGAGAGACGGATGTTGTGGGGACTGTGTCAAAGGCTTTACAGTAGTCCAAATAGGCAACATCAGTAGCTCTCCCCTTTTCACTCCATTGTAGAAGGTAATTAGGGTGGTCAGGCAGGACTTGCCCTTGGTGAAGCTATGCCGGCTGTCGCAAATCACTTCTCTGTCCTTCATGTGCCTTAACATAGCTTTTACGAAGATCTGATCCATGACTTTCCCAAGCACAGTGGTGAAGCAACTATACAAGCCAATTCCCTCAGGATACTGGGATGCATTTTGTCAGGTCCCATAGACAAAATGCAATGTTCAGGTTCCTCAGGTGGTCATGAACATGATCTTCTCTTATAGTGAGAGGGACTTAGCTCCCTTATATCTTTAGCAGGAGCTTGACAGAAAATATTTGTGGTTTAATAGAATGTTTTCAGTTACCTTGGTCAGGTTTTTGAAGTGTGACATTACATTTAATGTTTTGAATGCTGAATGTCAAAAGGACATACAATCTTTGGCTGAAGACTGGGTGTCATTTTTTAGGTCCCCTGGTATCTTTTCACTGGTAATCAAGAGCAAGTGACATAAATTCTTTTTTTTCTGCAGACACTGCAGCCTCTTTCTCTGTTCCTTTCCTGGAGCCCTACTTGTTGCGGGGCTGCTACCATTGCACGGGCCTTCTACCCTCATCTGAACTCTTCTGCCCATCAAATAGTGTGATACTCAATCCCCATCAGTCAGAGGCACTATTTTGGTGTGGAGGAGATCCAGATCACCTTGGTAGATCACCTTCCTTCCACAGAGGATGTTTGTGTGAGCTCATTCTAACTTCTGACCCAACGTGGTGTCTGCCAGGGAATAAATCATTTTCATCCCCAAACTGGATACTGGAGGATGAGATTCTTACTTCATCCTCAGCATTGCTCAGGACTTTTCTTTTTACACTGGTAAGCTCCTTTAGGCGTTTCATTGTCTTGGTGCTGAAAGATGCAAAATCTCACCCATTGCTGTGCAGGTAGACAAACTGTTTTCAAGTTACATCAAGCCTGTTTTGGAGACCACAAATGTGATGTTTCCATTTGTCACTTCACTATAATCCACCAGAACTCAAGTCATAGCAGTTGTTTGTAATGCCTGGCCTTTTTCAGGCAGCCATTTGGAGGCTCTCTGTATTTTTATACTTCTCCAAACCAAAACCCATGCTGTTGTAGAAGCACCACCGGGGTATAACATGTGGCAAAGGGGGTTGAAATTGCTGTGTGAAGAATTCAAAGGCCCAAATGTGAGGAGGTGTAAGTCTATGACAGTTATTGGTTTGTCATGCACGGTATTGAATACACACGAATGGTCGTCCTAAACAAACAAAAATGAAGGTTACTTCACCTCCTTTGAGCTATGCCATCCAAACATGCACTTCTCCTGCCCTCCTTCCTTCCAGGTATTTGCCTTTGTTGGGATATCGCAATGGAATGAGCAACAGCAACCTCATGGTTTGCTGCCTTGTCTGTGTGTCAGGTGTGATGAAAGAAGCACAGGACTGATTGAGGACAAAAACTTCTTACCCAGCTTTGAACTTTGATGTTGTGAATCTGGAGTACACTTCTGGATAGCTTTGATTGCTCCTAAAATGACCTTTCTGTTATCTTAAGACTGAAAAAGGATCTTAACTATAACCACCATTGTCCCCTGGCATGCTGCTTTGGTGCTCACTTAACGTATGTGGGCATCCCACTGTATTTTTTCCTTTTGGTGGTTAATTCCTGCAGTTTTGTTTCTTTGTCACACTATAAATGGTTGCTTGTCCCTGTGTCAGTCCTTTGGCTAGCTAGGAAGTCGTTTGCCTAGAAAGCACAACAGCAAAGCTGTTACTCTTCTCCGTTTTGGTACACCTTTCAAATGCTGCTCTGTTTGAATCTCTGTATCATTTTATTGAAAGGATCTGAATGTTTCTCTTTTCTCTCCTACTCTGCTCATTTTTGCAGTGCACGCTGTTGAGAGTAAGTGTTGCTGTATCCTTTGTTTTTTGTCCCCTCCAAAACTTTTACTACAGAGCTAATGTAATTTCAGTTATTTGCTGTGCCCATGAATCTCCTTTGAGAGGAGCTATTGCTCTAGGCTGGGAGTTGAGAAGATTTCCTTCAAGCTAATAGGAGAGGCATCCTGGGTCATCTTCTGTGGTAAATGAGGGCAGCAGGTTGAAAAGGTTGAGAATCTTTGTCTTAATCAATTTGAATATATGAGTATTGGAGATTAAGTGTTGGCAGATTAATAGTTGCTCTGTGCAGATAATGTAATTGAGGGGGACATGGTGGCAAGTGGGAGAGACTTCTGTCTTTTGAAGTCAGATGGGGTAATGATCTCATTGAATCTCATTTGTACAGCAGACTAGATAATTTCTCCTGGGAGTTCATGCTAATCTCAGAATACTTGGTAAGATGTTTTCCATGTGTTTGTTAGCCAGTGGATTTTTTTAAGGGTAATTGTCCCAGGTTGAGATGTGGCATTTCAACTCAGGAACATCTGGTAAAAGGCTCAGGCTTTTGAATCTGCTTGCTCCCTCCCCTAGCTGCAACATTTTCTGTGTTGCTGGTTGCCCCAGTTCCCTCTTCACAATGCATCCTAATGCCATGCATCCTCTTCCTGTGAGGTATTTCCTGTAGAAAATTCATTCCCAGTTTGCAAATTGGTTTCTCAGCTCACCTTGGGCACTGTGTTTGAGTAGCTGTGTCTTGGGTTTCTTGCAGTCTTTGTGTGTTTATTGACGGAGTTCTGAGTGGCCTTAAGTGCTGTTAACCTGTTTTACAGTTAAAGGACTGCATTTTGGAGTCTGAGGAGGCTTTGTGGTTTTTCAGCTCAGAAATGGGGGAGAACTCTTCAGACAGCAATTCTTAAAACTTTGTTCTTAAAAGAAAACTAATTTATACAAAGCCAAACAGACTTCTTGACAAACCTGAGGTGTTTTACAGGTCTCTTTATTTTGTCTAGCTAGGCACTTACCTGCAGTTACAGGAAGGAAGAAGTGTGTTTTGATGTTTCTTCAGGAATAACAGTCTCCAGTCCTAGCCTACAAGTCTCTTAAGGTTTTCTGTTTGTTCTCTAAACAGGCTAAGCCACTGCACTCTTAAGTGCAAACAGTACTGCTGCGTGAAGCAGGGTGTTGCAGGTAACCATTAAGGAAACCAGCACAGCATAATCCCAAGGCCACTTCTTCCTTCTTCCCTTTCCCTGCCCACCATTTCACACCTGTTTCTGTAGTTTTTGTCGGAGTTTCTTTTTTAAAGCCAAATGAGTTCTTTGCTCCAGCTGCAGCTCAGGCACAGAAACCACTGTGCTCTACTGGTAGTGATTTGCCTGCTTGCCAGAGACAGCAACAGGACTGAAGCCACCGCAGATCTGAGCTGTTTGTAATGCAGAACCATTGCCTTAATTCAGGTGATTGCAGCCTTAGTTTCTGAGCATTGAATATTTTAACTGTGACATGCAAGGGCCTCTCCCAAATCGTTAGGACCTTTCCTAACTGTGTATTTCTGTTTTGCATTTCCTTTTGTAACTATGTATTCTCAGTTTTGCATGCATATCTCTTTGGGTTTAGTAGGGGTTTTATAGGAATAGAAGTAAAGCTTCTGGTGTTTTATGGAAAGATGTTAATGGAAAAAAGATTGAGTTGACAGCATACTTATGTTAAGTGAATGTTTTGAAGGAGAGGCGAGTTCTAGTCAGTTCTTTAGCTTTGTAGCCTGTCTTGTACTAGGCTGTATATCGGAAGCCCTTCAAAGGAGCAGCACTTGGTGATCTGACTCCATCAGCTCCCAGAATAATAGCCTATGATTTTGAAGTGTGTTTTTCTTTTCTAAGGTGCAAGGTGAGGTCTCACTTCCTGAGTGTGAATTTACCTGGTAAAATGTGGTATGGCCTCTGGCTACTTTAAGGTCATTGTGTGACTTTGGCTAAACCTGGTAGGAGCAATACTGAAATCAAGTTGTAAGTTATATTTTTCACCCTGAGATTGATGCTTCTGGCATTGCATGAAGTCAAATATAAGTAGCCAACCAAAAGATATCTGTTGCCTTCCATTGCCTGTATCTTTGCTAGATCCCTTCCAGGGATGCGTGCCGCTGCTGGTGTTGTCATACTGCTGTATTCAGAGCAGGCCAAATTCCCCAAGCCCTAGCATCGGTGACAGTCCCCTTGGCCCCACCAGTGCTTGACAAATTTCAGGTTCAGGCCATCCCCACAAAGACTTTTCCTTTCCTAGTGTGTTCTCCAGGCAGCAGTAACAAGGCTGATAGGCAGAGTGCTGGGAGTCCCCAAGATAATGATGATTTCTTTAGGGCACTTGCATCTGATGTCAAGGCTCATGCTCTGCTCAGATGTTAGTTCAGATCTGTTGCGCCTCTGTGGTTTACAGTAGTGACAAGAGCTATGTATTAGGTGGTGACTGAGGTAACAGTGCAGTTTTCTTGGCTTGCCCCTGAGATCTTGTTTTTGCCCTAGACTAAGAATACATTCAGGTGAGGACCCAAATACCTAATTTGAAGTAACCCCAGATTAAAGTTCCATGCCCTCACTGTAGCAGTGGCTCATCTCTGTCAGGAGGGGAATTGAAGTGGTTTCATCTGTCACATGCCCTGCTGCAAGCAAGAGAAAAACCCAGGCGATTTTCTTGCTGTTTTAGATCGCGATGGACATGAGAGGAGCTCCCTTATAAGCTAGAATAAGGTAAATACATCTGCTTGTTACCACAGTGTGAACTATATTGTTACACTATTTTTCTATTACAGTTCATGATCTGCAGAGCTTCGGACTTGATAATGTAAGTGTTGCCAAGATAGTGTTCTAGTTTTCTTTGTGTGTTTTCCTTCTGGTTTCCCCCCCCTTTGCTCCGTTGAGATCATAGTGTTCTGATTCCGTCCGGCTTTGGCTTTGTGAGTGTCAGCAGTACCTGGGAAGGTTTCACACAGGGCTTTGAAGTACGTTCTGGGACATCTGCATGTTGCCTGGCAAGTCTGTTCCCCTCTACCTGAGACTGCCTTGCTCCTTAATTTGTGCTTCCTGGCTTTCTATGATTGACAGTTTCACAACTGCTTCTGGATCTGTTGGAGTTTATCTTGTGCTGGGAGGAAAGCAGGTGCCACAAGACAGCTGACAGCATGCTGCAACTATGGCAGGGGCAGGCAGAAGAGTGGGTGGGAGAGCCTGCTCTATAGATGGGTAGGAAGGGCATCTGCATCTGGTGGTTTCCAGCAGGAAAAGGAGAAATTCCAATCTTGGAGTCTCCCATGAATAAAAAAGATTAGCAAGTGCTTTGGAATTTACTGTCTGGACACACCGTGCTCAGAAAAATACACAAATAATTGATTTTAGGTGCCTTACCTTGCACCTTGGATGCTGTGCAGTTGAGTTATTGGCATTTCCATTTCAGATCAATATGACGCACTATATCAAACATCTCTCCTTTGGAAGGGATTATCCAGGCATTGTGAACCCCCTGGATGGGACAGACGTCACTGCACAGCAAGGTAAAAGCCAGCTGAGAGAAATCTCCTTTTAAATGGTTGTATTCATAAGGAGCAAAGTTGCCAGTCCTTAACAAGAACCTTGACAGTATTGTACAAAATGTGAACTCCACGTTGTGCTCTTTCTGCCTCCACTCATCTGAAACAAATCTGCCAATGTGTTTTGATTCTGTGAGCTTTCTGAAAGATCTCTCTTTTCAGTGTTCATGGATGCCCAACAGCAGGTACAGAACATCATTATTAGATGCCTGCATCAGTCCTGTCTAGCTGTGGACAGTAGGAGATAACCAGAAGATGCAGCATAGAGAAAAAAGGCCTATTTGGTAGCTGCTGGAGAGCTGTGGTATCTGCCCTGACCTTCATCTACCCAGCAGTAATGGCTGAACAGCAGCAGTGAGGTTGAAATATTGCTGATCTTTCTAGATGGCCCCAGTTTGCTGGCTGGAGAAGGACAGGCAGTTCTCTCCTCATGCTGCTGCAGCTCAAACTGTTACCTTCTTTTTTTCACAGAAGCCTGTTCATGTGCCTTTTCCACTTCATAAACCACTGCAGACATCAGTTATTTGTTTAGATCCACTGAAGTCTGCCAAGTCTGTGTTTGCAGTTACTTGGGGTGCTGGTATATACTCAAATTGGCGAAAGAAGTTGTTTGCTTTAAAGCAGTGGTATGATTGTTAATCCTCCCTGAATCCATTCCTTTAAGTTTTTCACCATTAATTTTAATTCTTAAATCAAAGGATAGTACTTACAATACAGAAAAATGAAAAGGTGTCATAATCCTTGATACTGTTGTGGTGCCACAGGTTTTTTGTGGAGTAACGAACTCTCTGAGAGGACCTGTAGCTGGCTGGTAGAATTCTCCCTGTAGGCTGAAGCTTTCCAGGCTGGGCCTCGGAGAACCTGTTGGCAAATCCTTGAGGAATTAGGCCTAATCAGGAATAATTCCTTGATGATGTTATGACAATAAATATAAAGATTTTTGTGTGCCAGGATAAAAATTTTCAAGAAGTTGTAGTGGTAAAACAATAGCAAGGTAACTGGTTTGTAGAAAGTTTTCCATTTAGTCAAGGTCAAAATGCTTGTAGGTTTGCTTTTGGTTGGAACACAAATGAGATTCACTTTGGCAAAAGAAAAACTCATGTCAGCGAGTAACGTTAATGTCCTTGAAAACCCCCAGGAGCTCTTGTGCAGAAGGATGTTCTGTGACAAGTTGAACAAACCCAGGTTGTGTCTACATAAGCTGTCAGTTAAGCTTTCCGGCTCTTGCATGGTTATTAACTGTGCCTCTCTGTCTTTGCTTATAGCTTCCATGATGTTTCAGTATTTTGTCAAAGTGGTTCCCACTGTGTATATGAAAGTAGATGGTGAAGTAAGTACCTTTTTCCCTATTGTTTTGGCAAGCAACACAATCTGCTTGACTTGCTTCATACCACCACCCTTGCAAGAATAACAGTGTCTGTGGTGTAATATTACCTGTAATAGCACTGATGAAGCATATTTCAGCCTTCTCAATCCCACCTAGTTCAAAATGATCATGTGTTTTCATCATATTCCATTATGAATCCCATAATGTATACTTGAGAGAAGTCAAAGCAATAAGGAAATCCTAAAAATGTTCTTTGGGGAATAACCCAAGATCAGCATATCTCCAGTTTAAAAACTCCTTTAACCTTCAAAAGAGGGTGGGTAGATTTTCCAGCCCTGCTTTCAGAATATGTCCTCCTTTTGGAACAGGTAGGATAAAATCATTACTGAGGAGATACCAGGGTGAGGTGAAGATCCCAAGAACAGAAACTGTGTCCTTCTGCAGCTCTGGCACTCTCCTGACTTTCTGTACTATTTCCTTACTCTTGAATACATAACGGCTTTCTCACCTCAGTGCAGTCTCTTGAAACATGCTTAGGTGGACTATGTCTTGGTATAGGATGATTTGCTCTTGGGTTGAGGTCAAGAGGGACAGCTTATGCCATTACCTGCCAGTCCAGTCTGGGGACAAATGTATCACTTGTCCTTTGGCTAGCTGCGACTTTTAATGACTAGCCTGTAGTAATAGACCTGATCCTGATGGTTCTGTTTAAGACCCTTTGTAACCACTTGTCAAAGCCCCACAAATGAGTGGGCAGGGCTACTTTGATATGGTTCACCTATCACATGGTTTAGTAGCCTAATAATAGCTTTTCCTGTCCCCTGTTAACTAAGCAATGTTTGCTGTGTTTGCTTCCTGCTAGGTGGTAAGGACTAACCAGTTTTCAGTTACACGGCATGAGAAAATAGCCAATGGACTGCTAGGAGACCAGGGCCTCCCTGGTGTATTTGTGCTCTATGAACTTTCACCCATGATGGTGAAGCTGACGGAAAAACACAGGTAAACATCTATTTCATTCATTCTCCATTGATTTCATCTTTTTGCATAGCTTAAAGCTCCATCCTTGCTTAGACGTGACCGTGCAAATGCCTGAAAGCCATCCGAGCCCGTTCCCAGTCAGTGGAGAGGGAGAGGCACTCTCAAATGTCCTTCTTCTCCATGTGAGCAGCTGGAAGGGGTAGGGGGTTTTCTGATAATATCTGAAGTGTTTTAATCCAGTATCTAGATGAAGAAGGAAATTGGAGCAGTGAGCAGAAGTCTGATACAGTGGTTCTTGGATCAAACTGATTTCCTCAAAGTCTTTTTTTCAGTGTGAAGACTAGATTTATATAGCATACCCATTTTACGAGCACCAACAACTCCAACCTGGTTACTTAGCATGCGTTTGCTATAGCTTTTCTACGTTTTGTAGTCAGTGTGAAACCTTTCTTTTCTTCAGGTCCTCCATTAATTGCAGGCATGTAGTTGCAGGGGAATGGAAGAATAAGAGACAGCCAATGACTGTACCTTAAAGTGTATTAAGAGATGCTTAGGGATTTAGTTTGAGTTACAGAAGTCTGCTGTGCATTCTGTCTGGATAGGAATGGATAAAAGATTCGGGATTAAAAGGTTTATAAATTCAGTACTTGCCTCCAAGTGTTACTGTTGAGTTCATTAGGGTACAGTGGTCTAATGCTGCCCAGTGCCACTCAGTAAAAGTATCGGTGATAAACTCCATTCTGTAGGCCATGGGGTTATTTGTTAAATCTGTTAATTGTTATCTAGTAATATGTATATAATGCATACTTATGTGCTATGATGAACATTATAATTATGAATTAGTTTTTATAAGCTAATTGTTACTTATTTGGCAGTGTCTGAGCTCCTGCTGGTTGTTCAAATTGTTTTCCTTATTCTAGGTCCTTTACACACTTTCTCACGGGAGTTTGTGCCATCGTTGGAGGCATATTTACAGGTAAGAGATCAGGTTCCTGTTCTGTGAAAGCCACCTCAATGGATGCAGGGTAGTCTGGAGTTTGCGGTGCAGGAGACCCATTCTGAGCTTTTCTGTGGTCCGAAATAAGCATTGAATTAATCTCCTTCAGTGCTGGAGAGATTTGGGGAAAATACTGCAGAAAGAACTAAAGGCATCAATTTATTTTGCTTTGTGTCCTTGGTGAGTAAACACTGTGGTTTCTGGTAAAGGGCATCCATCAAGGGCTGCGTCAGGTAGAGCAGCTTACTGTTCAGGTTACTGTGAAATGAGAAATGGGAACCATGCCCTTGACAAGGAGGGTCAGGGCAATGACATTGCATAAAGCACATGACTCGGCCTGTCTCATCCTTACCTCTGTGAGAGAGATCTGTTTTTGGAGAAGCATAATCACCTCTGTCCTGCCATCTGGATCTTGTCTGTCCTCATGAGATGAGCACCTTATTCTGAGCAGCAGCAGCAGTTTTCTGTCTGGAGGAGCTGGAATTCCTTTCCACTGACAGAAGGGTTTTTGTTTGATTTCTGTGGTAGTTCTCTCTTTGAGAGTTGTCTGGCTTGATCCATTTGTTTTTTCCTTTTAGTTGCAGGACTCATTGACTCCTTGATCTATCACTCAGCACGTGCCATCCAGAAGAAAATTGAACTTGGGAAGACAACCTAAATAAGCAATGACCCCACAGAAAAACCTCTAAGGAGAACTAAACAGATTTTTTGAAACACGAGTGATCTGAGTGCACAGGAGAAGAGGCTTTGAATTTCCAGGTGGCCCTGACCACACTTATGTTCCTGTCCCATCATTCTTTGGCATTAATAGGTAGACGGAACTGCTTGAACCTTGCTGCTATAAAGATTAGCCGCCTTGTCTGGCTGTGCAGACCCTACTGTAAAACCAATTTTGTGTCAGTCCATGTTCATCCAGTTCCACCCCCCTTCCTGAAAGAGATGCTGGAGATACTGCATTCTGTTTGCCTCCGGGAATAATGTACTGTATTGTCATGAGACCTGGAATGGATTCAAGTTGCCACCAAATAAGCTTTCTAGCAACACCATCTAGCTTTTAAGCTTTCTTAGAAATGTGACTTGAGTGCTGATGCTGTATGCCAGCCCTCTGTGCCAACGTGCTGTATTCTTTCTAGATGTCCTGGGGCAACATGGTGAGACATAGCACTTGGAATGTCCTTACTGTACTGTGGGGCATTGCAGTTGCTCCAGGTTGCTCTTAGGAAAGAGGCAAGTTGATGTTTCAGCAAAAAACCAGCTGGGGTTTTAATTGATTTATCTGATTTTAACTCTGATTGTGTTTTTCACTTCCCCTCTGTTCATATTTTGAAATAAAGCCCATTCTCTGTGTGTTTTGGTAAAGCATTTGGAAGAGTAATTGATTTGAACTAATGCTGGTACTATTTGAAATTCTCATTTAAAAACACGTTTGTGTTGTGGCAAAGTTGTAGCTATCATGGAGGTTGGGGTTTTTGTCTTCTTAATGACTTACACAAGTGAGTAAAGTGCTTGGTTATAGTGGGATAAATTTGAAAGTAATGTGGAGAAATGAAATATTGTGGATTCCTGCCTCACTTTGAAGCAAACCAGAATCATTGCTCTTAAATCCCAGCTTTGGTATTAACCTGATCCAAGCGGTTGGTGCCACAGTGCACACTGTGGTGGGCCCAGGATCAGATAATGCAAGGTAAAAGCTATTCTGTAATTAATTTGAAAGTAGTTTTTGTTCTACATTTGAAACAAGGATGTTTAATAAATCCATGGGGTCAGGATTATATTATTACAGTGTGAGGAAAGGCACATGAGGAACAAAAAGTGACCTGAACAGCTTCAGTCCCACAGCAGAGCACACAGCTTGGTACCTAAACCTTTTAATCAGGATGAGGAAGATGAATGGAAATAATGCAGTAAGAGTTTAACCCACAGTTAAACAGTTACCACCTATCATTTGCCTTTCATAAGAAAACTACTTGTAAAGCTCAGGAAAACACTGAGCACATAGCACAGAGCATGGCTTAGGACTGAGAGAAAACAGGGAAGGTGAGGAGTAGGTTAAGTGCAAGACTTGGACTCAGTGTGGGAAACTGGGTATGACAGAGAAGAGGAACAGAAGACACAGAAATGGAGATTAAAAAATCATTGAAGCTAATAAGTAATACAGGCTTCTGGTATTAAAGAGCTTATGAGTAGGTGAGATTCTATTAAAATGTGGTGATTTTAATAGACTGAAAGACCAAGTGACTCATAGCTGTGGAAAAGCTGTTTGAGTCAAGGATGTTCATGTTTGTGATTGAATGAAGGGAAAATACATCCTGCTAACCCTGCTCTGGAGAAGAAAACCTCCATTGGGGAGCTGTCTTCAGGGTCTGCAGTCTTGTTCTGCAGATGAAGCTGAGGCAGACTGTGCTGTTTTCCCAAAGCAGTAATAGTTCAGTAATAGAGCAAATAATAATAGATTCACCTGTGTTTTCAAAGTTTATTCAAAGATCAGTTAAACTGCACTTGATTCTGCTGTCTTCAGACAGCTTGCTTGACTTCTCTTCCTTTCTTATTCTTCGACAGAGCTTCAGAGTTTTTTCCTTAGTTATAAAAAGACTGCCTAAAGAACTACGAACGCCCGCCAGAAGCTTCATCATGCAGACAGCCACCACCACTGCTGTCACCCACTGGCTTTGTAGCCACTGCAGGGGTGTGCACAGCAGCTCATAGGCTCCACCTGCACTTCCAGCTTCATGTCTCTCCTTTTCTAACCAGAATGGGCAGAGCCGTGTCCACCACGTGTCCAGCTGTGTGCAACATCTCATGACATGGGAGCGTGGCACCCACACTGTCCAGCTGGTGGGACCAGCACAAGCAAGCTATAGAGCCGGGGGGAGCTGCCAGTTCCTGCACTAACAGCCTGGCTTCAGCCTCTTGGAAATGCATCATCTGTGGAATATAATCCTGCCTTCAGCTGCCAGTCTCTTGATAAGGCTGAATTCGATGTCAGCATCGTGGACCCTTGTCCTGCGGAAGGCTCCGGACCCGCGGTTTTTCTCCCAGTAGTGGTGCCAGTTCCCTTTGGTGTCTGCTCCGAAGCCAAACACGGAGACCTGCACATGGCAGCAAGAGCCATTGCTGCAGGGCACTGGTCTGGAGCACGCACACCCAGGCAATGGTGGCCCTGCAGCAGCACCCGGCCCCACAGGTGCACTCACTCACCTGCTGGCAGGCATGCAGCGCAAAGAGCAGGGCTGTAAAGCCGGTGGAGGGGTATCGCCCATGGTGCTGCATCCAGTTGTCATGGATGTATTTGAGGAAAGCTGGGCTCAGGATCAGCACCTGAGTGGGGAGTGGAGGAGCCATCAGGTGCTCACCATGCTGTGACAGGACAGCCAGCCCCTGCCACCAGTGCAGCTCCTGCTCACTGGCTCTGCCCACATCCAGCTGAAAACCAAGCCTGGGCTCTGCCCAGGCAGCTCTGAGTGCCCCATAGGAGCTGGAGCCCTTACCTTGTTTCTGTCCGCTTTGATGAACCGTTTCACTCTCATGTATGTGCTGCAAGAGCCAGAGGACAGCAGTGAGCAGGGGCACTCCTGCTGCTGGGGCCTGTTTTGGAGGCAGTCCTCCTGCGGGGACAGCCACCATCCCACCCATGCCCACAAACTGCAGTACAGAGGGATGCAAGGATTCTCACTCAGGGGCCTTTTGGTATCACCAGGACCATGGTGCCCCACTGAAGCACCAGGGTCTCCAGGACCACCCCACACCATCCCCAGAGGCTCCAGCACAGTACGTGCTGTCCCCCAGGGCAAACGCACTGTGTGAGCTCTCCAGTGGAGAAGGCGCTGACCACCCACTGCAGGTCCAGTGGCTTGAAGGGGACGAGGACAAGGTGGACGCCAGGCTCAAGGTCCACTGCACTCTCTGGGTACATGAAGTGATGGGTTGTTCTCAGGCCAACATCCAGCTCAAAGCCAGCAGTCTTTGCCCTGTTCATCCTGGAGGACAACAGGAAGGCACATCCTAAAGCAAAGGTGCATGCCACTGGTCCCAGGCTGCCAGTCCCACCAGGCAAGGACACCAAGTCACCCTGGCCAGCAGCAAATAGGGGATGTGGGTGATGCAGGATGGCTGGAGGCTGGGGCATGCCAGGGTCCTGGGAAGACAGGGAGAGCCCAAACCCTTCAGGTCACCCACCTCAGCACCCAGTCGTGCGCATCAATCCGCAGCCCATGGCCGGAGCCCTTCAGCCATCCAGAGTTCCCTACCACTGCACAAGTCCTGCAGTGGTTTGGGTCCCACATGCTGCCGGTTGGAGCCGGGAGCACAGTGAAGAGCTGCCAAAGTATGGCCTGGAGCTGAACACCCCTCGAGGGACCCTGCAGTGTCTATGGGGGGAAAAGGCAGAGACAAGCAGCAACACCCCTGGCCAGTGCCCTGAAAGTGGGGGGAGCCCTGCTCCTCCCAGCAGAGCCCTGGGAAAGGCACAGAAAGACCCAATG
This sequence comes from Neopsephotus bourkii, assembly GCF_033783945.1. Taxonomy (NCBI): domain Eukaryota; kingdom Metazoa; phylum Chordata; class Aves; order Psittaciformes; family Psittacidae; genus Neopsephotus; species Neopsephotus bourkii. The sequence goes on from NW_026902137.1 coordinate 1,795,727, forward strand.
GGATGTTAGGAAAAGGGTGCAGGACAGCTCTGAGATGGCATGGGGGCATAGTGAATCCTTGCACCCGCTTTGTCCCTGCCTTTAATCTTGGTCCTGCCCATCACAGGCAAACCCAGGAAGAGCCCCAATCTCCCACCTGTGCCCCTACTTACCAGCCACCACTGAAGCACGTCGGAGGAGAGCTCGTGGGCTGTGCCTGTCAGCAGAGGCTCCATGGTCATGTTGTAGCGGGCATTGAACCATGTGGAGCTGTTGGTGCTGGTGGTGCAGTAGGCAGCAGGGGCGTCAAGGTGGGAAGGAGCCTGAGGGACGGGTCTGATGCCACCCCTGGGGGCTTGGAAGCATTGCCACAGGACCAGCAGCAAGCACAGGGCCAGCACCACCTGCATGTGCCTCTGGCACAGCATCCTCACACCATCTGCAGTGAGATGTCACAGGGACCAGTGGCAGCAGCATCACTGGACCCCTTCCCACCCATCCTCCCTGCCCAGCCTCCCGGGACATCCATTGGCTGCTCACCAGTACTGCAGGAGACCTGAATTAGTCTGGTTCTCATTTCCTTTTCAAACAAACAGCTTTATTGCTGTGCTCTGCTTCTGGCACTGCCATAGTTACCTAGTTTGAGCAGGGCTGGCTGGCGGCACATGCTGTACAAGGAGCTGCTCTTCACCTGTGACACTTTTAGGGTCTGCAGATTGACCCCTGGACAAGCAGCAAAGCATCATCACCACTATGACCAGCCAAACCCCTCCAGAGCAGCAGCCCTCTGCCCATGGAGCAGCTCCTCTGCTGTAAAGCCCTGCCACCTTCTCCCATGCACACCAGCACCAGCGGGCAGCCTCTGCACACAGAAGCCTCTTGGCCTCCCCACTGTGACTGTGCTGGTGGCAAATCACCCCCTCCTCAGCCTGGGGATTTGCAGCTTCAAGGGCACTGAACCATTGCCAGGAGGCAGGAGCAGGAAGTGCCGACTGTATGCATGAACCTGTCTTAAATACTGTAATTATGGGACATTTCTGTTCTCCGTCTAAAAACACTTAAGTAAACCTAAAGTCAGACTGAAAAAGGTGTTCTTGTCCTCGGGGAGTACACAAAGTACTCAGCCTCTCAGGACCTGCCTGCTGTGGGCTAAGGAAAGCTTGAGGAGAAGGGATGTGAGAACAGCCTCCATTCTGGGGAGGGATGAAGAAGCAGGAAGGGTGTCCCCTCTCCACTGGGGAAGCTGAAGGAGAGAAACCCACTCCTGCCTTTGCCCTCTGCTCCCTCCACTCGCCTGGGTTCTGTGGGTCCTGCAGCACAGAGGTACCTGCTTGCCGTGGTGTCCAACCAACTGCACTCAAACAGGAGCCACAGGACACACACCTGACAGCAAAGCTGCTGCTCCGGGTGCTCAAGCAAGGAGCAGAAGCAGGAGATGGTGAGGAGCGGTTGGATGATCCTGGGTCACCACAGCAGGTCGTGCTGCAAGCCTGCCCTTCCAAAACACAACCGAACCACCAGCTCTTCTTGAAGAGAAGCACAGACAAGTTATCAACACTGCACCAGAAACACAGACACGGGCGCTCCCGAGCAGGAAGCAGCTATGAAATGTCATCTCCTCACCCGCATGCCTGGGGGAACCTTGAAGGCCCCCAGTGCCCTCTCTGCTGGAGGCTGCATGGCCGGTGCCAGCAGCTCCATTAAGCCCTGAGCCAGGGGACTCAGGCAGCACAGTGAATATTTCATGAAGCTCTTTGCAGTCACCATCCTTTGGGAGGGCAGAGATCTGCCAGGCAGGGCTGAGCAGCCCATGCCCCCGTCTGTGCCCGTGTGCAGCCACGGATGGGACCCACACCCCCATGACCGCTGAAACACCTCCTTCCCCCTGCCCCGCGCCCACAAATGCCCTCACCTTGGGGTCCCCCGGCCCAGTGCCATCAACCACAAGCCACTGCCGCTGCCTCTTCCCCAAAGGACATCGCCAGGAGCTCCCCAAGCCCTGCAGCCAGGAAAGAGACCCCAGCCAAGTGTCCCCAGGGCCCCTCACCTTCCTGGAGGAAGCACTGCTGAGCAGGGCCGGGTGAAGGGGATGCTCCTGAGCTCCGTGGCCTCGCCAGCGCTTGTTGCAAGCTGCAAAATTCACCACGGGAAGAGGAAGTGTTGCACCATTACGTGGCAGAAAACAGAGCTTTGGGGCGAGTGGCACAGTGAGGTGAGAGCTGCTGTCCCTCCTGCATGGTACCCGTCCCCCTGGTGCCCCAGCACACCATGGCACCTACTGGTCCTGCTGGATTTGGATGCCCTGGCCATGTTCCCAGGGCTGAATACGGAAATTCATCATTTCAGTGTTTGTCTGAGGCTAGGAGAAGCTGCATGGAGTGGAACTGCCCTCCTGGGCCTGAGGGTCATAGAATCATAGAACACTTAGGGTTGGAAAAGCCCTTAAGATCACCCAGTTCCAGCCCCCTGCCATGCAGAACAGGGACACCAGGCACTAGACCATGTCACCCAAGACTCTGTCCAGCCTGGCCTTGAACAGTGCCAGGGATGGAGCATCTCCTGCAGACACTGACACCAGCAGTATGAAGATCTCATTCAGCTGGTTTCTTTTCCTCACCTGAACGGGATTTGGGCTCAGAGAGGACAGAAAAGCTGTCAAATATGCCCCAGCAATGGAGAAAACACAGCCTGTGGAGAAAAGCCATGTGAGCTGAGTTGTGAGTAATGCTATCCAAGGGGAGGTCAGTCCGCTGTCATGCCTGAGAGGGGGTTTGGTGCCTGAGAGAGAGTGGTGAAGGGGAAGGTGTAACATCTCAAACCAGAGCAGCCCCATGAAATACACAGCACCAAAGAGACGGTGTTTAGTGGTAGCGGGCTCAAAGGGCCTGTCCGTCATTGCTGGGGGTGAACAGGCACCAGAGGAGCAATGCCCTGAGCTGCCACAAAGCACATTTTCTGGAGCACAGAAACCCGGGAGGGAGGAATTAGGGACGGCTCAGGCGCCACAGGGTGGTGCTGGCTCCACAGCACTTGCTCGCGTCTCGCTTTATTTCTGTTTCCCACCTAGCTGCTGCATTGGGAACAATAGCAGTTGGTGGTGCATGTCCAAACCCCAAATTCACTTGCAACTGCTTGAACTCATAGCCGCAGACTGGCATTAATTTATCAGACCTTACTGAGTCAGTAACGTCATGTGAAAGAAAACTGTATTTAACAACTACTTATATTGCAGTAGCATATATACACTGAGTGTGCTCAGCCCTCAGCAGAGGCCCCTTTCCCAGGGGTTTGCATGCCAGCTCCAGAGCCTCTGCCCCCAGCTCCCCATCCTGCTCTGCTTGAGATGATGCCTGAGCCAAGTTTGCCAGGTCTCTGTGGCTCCTCCCTGACACTGCATGGTGAGCAGGGTGGTTTTGAGCTCCCTGCGGGCAAAGGGGGAATGAAAGCTTGTGTGTGGCTTGAAGGATTTATCTTCCAGCCTTTCAGAATGCCTCCAAGAGGAGGCTTGTGGAGGGAGCAGGGTGGTGGGTGCTGGTGGTTTATGTCCCTCCTGGAAGTGAGGAACGGTGGGAAGCAAACAGGAACTTCTGGGGTCTCTTGATTTTTTGGCTACAGGGGAGCTGGAGTCTTCCTTGGGATTTGGAGTGGGGAGAGACAGATTCAGCCCATGTCTCCAGCACGGTGATGCGGGGCTCGATGCTCAAGACCAAAGGGCTGGTCTTAAAGTTTGGCCAACACAGGGCAATCTCTGAGGTGTGTGCAGGACAGCAGGAGCTCTGCACAGCTTCAGCTCTTCCCTTTGTGCAGGAACTACCCACAAAACAGCAGGACTCCTGGGCAGAGGGGAAAATGTGGGAAAAAGCCCCATAAGCTGAAATCCCGCAGCACATGCTCCTGGAATAAAGTTCAGTAGATGCAGGGGGGGAATTCCTACCCGTACAGCAGCCACCGGATTGATAGGAACCGCCGGTATCTTTCAAAAGGCTTTAAGTGGCTCAGTGTAATGGGACTGGTTTTATCCTTTTACTCTTTGCCTAGGGGAGGGTTGAGCTTTATCCTGCCTTGTGAGCTTGAGAAATTTATGTAGCTATCTTTGTGTTCTTCGGGCTGATTTCCTCTCCTTTGGGTGCCTTCATGGGGTGTTTTCCTTCATCTTTTCCTTCCCTGGCACCATTTCACTATGTTCTCCTGCCCTGCAGAGCTTCAGTCGCTGTTGTCACAGAGGAGAGCAATGATGAAAATTGATCTTTTCTGAGCACATACCTGTTACTAAGGCTGATGCATGGAGGATCCTTCAGCCCTACTTCTGCTTTGGTTATGTGTGGAAGGGGGATGCTATGGCAATAAGCTAAAGCCCAGTTAAAGCCCAGCATTTCACTGGTCTATAGCAGCTCTGCATTGCGGACTCTTCCACAAAGATATTATCCAGGTGCCAGGGGAGAGCAGGGAGCAACCCATGGGAGAACAGGGATCACTTCACTCACTATCTCTCAATTCTTTCATGCTGTTTGCACCAACAAGAGGCTCTGCTTAGAGGTGTTTAAGACATTGTTAATTCATCACTGGGTTTCCAAAGTCGGGGATCTGTTGCTGGGAATGCAGTTGGGCCTCCTGTCCTGGTTTCAGCTATAACAGACATTTTTCTTCCTAGTAGCTGCTGCAGTCCTGTTGTTTCAGCTTTATCTGAGAACAATACTGATTGATAACACACTGATGTTTTTAGTTGTTGCTATGTAATGCTTATTCTGATCAAGGACTTTTCAGTCTCATGCTTTGCCAGTGAGGAGGGGCACAAGAAGGCAGGAGGGAGCAGAGACAAGACCCAAACTAGCCAAAGGGGTATTCCGTACCACAGCTTGGCATGCCCAGTATAAAAACCGGGGGGAGCTGGCTGGGAGGAGCCTATTGCTGCTCAGGTTGGGCTGGGTGTCGGTTGACAGGTGGTGATCAGTTGTGTTGTGCACCAGTTGTGTTTCCTGAGCTTTCATTTCTTCTCTTGCTTCTTCCTATTGTTATTGTTAGTATTCTTTCTATTATCACTGTAGTGATAATATATCATTTTAGTTATTAACTAAAGTTAATAGTTAGCAGCTCAAGGTGAGTGAGCGGTTCTGTGGCACTGAGTTACTGGCTGGGTCTAAACCAGCTCCCCGTGTGTGCATCTTCCCTCCTCCCATCCCGCTGCACTTTCTGCAGCAAGCATCCCCTGTGCTTCAGCAGCAGGAAGCTGGCGGCACCACACCAAGGTGGGAAAACCCCATTTTTATCCAGATAAGTTTCAATGTAGAGCCTGGAGTCTCCTGGTGCCCGTGCAAAAGCTCCTCCTGGCAGTGCAGGCAGGCGCACTGTGTCATCCTGCCCACACCATCGCCCCATGCTCCAGCTCCTGACCATGAGCTGAGCCTCTGCTATACACATGAGTGTGCAAAAAACCTGTGAGCCTAACACAGCTTCCCAGAAAGTTATTCTGCAGCCTCTGCAGATGAACTCACCTTCTACTTAGCTTAAGGCCTAGGTAAGAACTAATTATTTGGACCTAAGCTTAAATCTGATTCCACAAAGATGGATTTGTGACTCTTGCCAGCTTCCCCCTAGAGTATTGCAACCTCATTTTGTTCCTCATGAACTTCTGCTGAGGTGTAAAATAACAACAATATTGAGCACTAAAATTGCTGAAGGATGGATTAAATTATAATGCAATCAGTGTGAAAGACCCTCTGTCTGCAATCAGCAGCATTCGGCTGTTCCAGGAGTGGGCAGCCTCTGCAGGATTGCCCAGCCAGGCTGGACACTTTGTCTTCATCATGAAACTGCATTTCTTGGGCAGAGAGATTACTTTATCAGCTGCCAAGTGTGTTCAACGGGTGCCTTGGCATCGCCCTGCCTCGGCCAGAACTCGCTCTAGGAAAAGCTACATAAACCCATAACAAAATAAGAGAGAGATGGCAATGCATATTTTAAGGTCTACAGCACATTTCTGGTGCGGGATTGCTTCCAACTTGCCATCTCTGTGTGGACTTTAAATCACAACTTGAGAAGCAAGCCCTGTCTGGGGGCTGTTAATGTGTGTTAGTATAGGGTTTAGCATAGCAGGGCTCCAATCCCCATTGAGACCTTCAAGAATAAGCTCCTATTAATAACTAGGACACAGCCCAAGGGATGATTTTCAGGCGTTTGAAACACCCTGGACCACAGCCTTGCAGCCCTCTCACAGCCTGGGGACAGGGCTGGGTCCTGCCCTGCTCCCTGTCCTGCTGAGCCCTTCACCCTGGGGTCCAACACTGCTCCTCCATTCACCCCATACCACCATGTCTCGTTTGCAGGGAAAACGGGTTATTTCTCCATAAGTGGCTCCAGGCTCTGGTGGGATGCTGGATGGTAACCTCATAGGAGACAGGTTGTGTCACAAGTGCCAATGCAAAGAGACATCGGGTTCCTCGTAGCTCCTTGTAGCTGACTGTAAATCCTCTTGGAGGTTCTATCCTTGCTCAGGGCCTGTTTAAGGTCTCTGCCATGGAGACACCTTTTTGCCTATATAAATTCTTGTTTATCTGCTCCTTGAATGAAGTGTCTGAGCTGACAAAGCTCTTCTTTGGTCCCTTATTTGTCACAAAAAGTACAGGGACTTAATTCTCTTTCTGTCTGTGTTTAATTTAGCTGCTCCTGATCAATGAGTTCAGGGATACGTGTGGAGCAGAAGGGAAGCAGGAAAGGGGATGCCAGCATCATAGGGGTGGTTTTTCTTAGAAACCCTGTTAAAAAACAACTCCTTTCTGGAGAAGACCCAGTGTTGCCCTCTGTTCCATGCTTAGCCCCAAAAGGAGCCTCAGCATTATTCAGCCGTGCTTATTAGGACGCTTTGAGAAAAGTGATCCTTGAGGATCCTGCCCTGATACACTCCTGCAGAAGGCAGGCTGAGCTTGGCCTTGGCCCTTTGGCTGCTCATCTGTGTTGTCCTGAGGTAATGAAATGAGAGTTTCTCTTAAAAAAAAAGCCTTCTTCTGCCTTGGCTGAAGTCTGTAGGTTTACTGCAGCCTCTCCCAAGAAGGAGGGAGCCCAGATGAAGGGGACTGAACTTTCATCTGCAGGGGGGTGACATGGCCACGGCTCCCGCAGTGACTGGACAGAACTTCCATTTATCTGTAGTCTCACTTTATTGTTTATTTGTTAAGTATGGTTGCAAAGGTTTTATTAGGGCTGTTGTGGGCTTGTATTCTAATGTATTTGTTTGTGAAAAGGTTGCTGAACTGAAAGGGTGCTTTCTTTGAAAAATAGGAAATTGAGGGGGTCCCCCCTTCTGCTGCACATGCAATTGCCTCAGTGCCACCAAGGTCCTTCTGCAAAGTGTAAGGACAAAGAGGGGTGACAAGCAGCAAGCTGAAGAAGGACAAATAGAAACCTAAGATGCTCAGTGATATATTTAGTGAACCATTTTGAGCAAGGAAAAGGTCGTTCCTTTTCTATTTATTATAAAGTTTGGAAGCGAGGCACTGCCTAATTGCAGATGGCGAAATACCTTTGGTAAAGCCATGCTTTCTATTTGTACACTTCCTTGCATTAAGACAAGGGAAGATGAGAACAATACTTCTGATCAGAGGCATTTAGGTAACAGAAGTCTCCCATACATGCATGTTTTCCTGCTCTGATGTACTTAGGAGCGTATTTCAGCTGGGGCTGGCAGCTGGGGTGATGCACAGCACATGGTCGTGGTGGCATCTCGCTTGGGCAGACCCTCCTGGGGAGCTGAGGTAATGGAGATTTCATGTCAGCCTTGCCCGGGGTCCCCCGAGCCAGCACGGCCACTGCTCTGCAGCGATGTGTGCTTGTTCTGGGATGGGTGTTTGCTGTCGGCTGCATGTCTTTTACAAGGGCACAAATGTAATGTCAAAAGAAACCACTTTGGTAATGTACTCAAAAGTTAAATATTTTATGCAGTACTGTAGTAATGTGATGTATTTCCTCCTTGACATACTTTGTTTTTTGCCGGAGGTCTGGGATTCAGGGCTGTTTGTAGAGCTGGATTCTTACATCCTCTCCTCCCCAGAGTCTTGTGTGCCTTCTTCTGAAGATGCAAAATTTCTTTCTGTCCCTACAAAGTGCTAAAAGCAGCTCAGTTCCCAGAAAAAAAGTGAATTCTGATTATACAGTGGTTATTGTTTTAAGCTCTTGGGATCAATAGTACTATATTAAAGCAACATATTTGCTCCTTCTCGAGGTGTGATGTGAAAGAAGATTCATGATGATAAATGTTTGGCAGGGACCTCAGCTGAGAAACAGCTAGACAGCACAGGCCAGTGAGTCTTCACAGAGATATATAGACATGTATGTCTGCTTTGCATTTACTGTACCCCAGCTGTAAAAACTGGGTGATGAGTGACTGCCTTAGCAACTTCAGCATAGGCATTTGCAAGACAGTGTGCACTCTGGAAAGCTCACGCTGTAAACCAAGTATATGGAAAGTATCCAACATCTGTAACTAATCAGCATAGCCTTTGCCTTTGACCAAACCTGAAGTGCTCACACAGCACCGATGTCATGGTCTCACCAGCACAAGACATCGTCAGCAGTGCCTGGCGCTGGATTTTATCCCACCCCATACATTCACCTGGGGAAAGCTGTGTGGGATATGGCCGAACACCTCATCCCCACCTTGCTTGTGCCACAGAGGCTGGTGGTGGGATGTTAAACCCCTGATGCAAAGGGCTGGGTATTGTGTGCAAAGCAACAAGTGCTCAAACTGCATTTTTGCAGAGGACTGTAAATGCTCTCGCATTACCTGGTGGTTACATTCCAATCAATATAGTTTTCACAGACCAGGATTAGTTATGTTACCTTTTGTCCTCCAAGGTAACTCAAAGTACTTCATAAAGTAATGAGTTCAGCTATAGATAGCACAGGTTAATGGCATGGCCATTATGTGCTCAGTGATAAAGCTTCCATGCAGCCTCAGATATTATAAATCTGGTTTATTAAGAATGGAAATATTGACAGAGACCCGATTCTGCCTTATTCCTTCTGCAGCCTCCCAGGGATTTTTGACAATCCACTTCTGGCAGCCTCCAGCACAGATAGAGAGACTTTAATCTCTCAGAGGAAAACTGCTATTCTGGGGCAAGCGTTAACCCATTGATTTATGTTTGCAAACATTTGCAAGTGTTTGGAGGCTAAAACAGAGCCAGGATAAGCATAAACCAGAGGGGCTGCGCTAATTCTTCAAACCAAGAGAAGTTTGAAGTGCTTTGAACTGATGGTGGCCAGCCTGGCCAGCCCAGCTCTTCATCCTTGCCCTCTAATCTCCCAGCCTGAGCATCGTGCCCTGCTGCCCAGCTCAGCTTAACAGCCACTGGGTGTTAGGTGATGATTCTTCGATATCTTTATTACCAGATTTAAAGGTAGATCCTGCTTCTCCCTCTTAGCTGGAGAGGGGCAGGTTCCTTTTGCTGCAGGTGGAAAAGACCCTTCCTAAAGCAACTGGGCCACTAATTAATGCAAACCCATGGTGTTACTTGAAGCAAAGTTTTCCCTTCTAACCCAGCCAACTGAGCACAGCTCACCAAAGTCCCCAGGCATTTCAGAAACGCTTTGGGGTCATTTGGGTTGGGCTGGATTAAAAAGGTGGATGAAAGATGTTGACCGAGGCATCCTTTTTCCCACTCCGCTTATCTCCATCAAGAGGGGGCTGAGTGGGCAACGGCAGGGAAGGCAAACCTACCAGCAAGCCATGGCCTTGCAGAAAGAACCCAGGAGTATCCAGGAGGTTGCATTGGACTTACTTTTCAGCCCTCGCTATGGCACGGGGCCCTTGTCGCTGGGTTGGAGGTGTGCTAGGTTGCAGCCCAGCCCTCGTATGCCTGCTGCAGGGACACTGCCACTCCCACAGCCACCCCCTGCTGCTGTCTTCCCACTTGCAGAAGAGCATTGCAGCAAAAAAAGAGCCTAAAAAAGAATATTCTCATTAGAGGAAGAAGGTGGGGAAGGGGGGCGGGGGGGTCAGGCGACGAGCAGGGAGATGGATTGTGCTGTGGTGCTGAGACGAGTGTGGAGAAGCTGTACCTTAATCATTGAGAGGGGAGGGGGGAAAATACCACAGCTCTCTCAGGAGAAAGCATTTGTTGGTGTGAAAGGATGCTGCAAAGGCCCTGGTGTGCCTGTGGCTCAGTCACTGTTGGGAACTGGTCTGGTCCCAGTTCTCAGGCTCCATTTTTCAGGATAGGAGCATCTGACCACCCTCCCCTTGACATGCAGTGCCCTCCCTGCTCTGCAGTGACCTGCACATCTTTAATGTCTCATTAATTCTGTCCTCTCGTGCCCAGGGTCTGCCCAGGTGGGAAAGGAGAACATCTTAAATAACACCCCAAACATCGCTGCTTTCATCTGAGCAGCGTGCAGCACCCATGTGAGTGGTGGTCCCTTTGGGGGTCTTTGGGTACCCTTGTCCTAGGTGCCTTTCCATCTACACTGGAATTATGAGGGATGCTGCTGCTCTGGATCATGAGTGTTTATGGCATGGTGCTGCTGTAGCTGGAAGGAGAAGTGCTGGGAGTATTTTCAAGGTAACTGGTCAAAGAACGCAACACGCAGTTCCCACAGTTGTCTATGTGTTCCAGTGTCCCCTGTCTGTCCCACACACATCTTGGTCCTTTGGAGCACTTTTGACCCTGCTTGGAAGAAGGAGAGTGATTGCTGCACAGTACAGCTGTCCATGAGGTCTTCTTCATGATTAATATTTTTAATATTACTAATAGTACTATTAATACTATTAATGCTATTACTATTACAACAACAACAAAAGAAGCCAAAGCTCAGTCTCAAGGCTCCTGTTAGCACCAGTACACACTAGCACTGGGCAGAAGGGAAGGTGGGCATGCTCTCAGCTGAAGCTCTCTCCTGCTCACACACAGGACTTCTGGGCATCAGTAGTTACAGCTGTGCAAATTGCTCTTTAGAGATGGAATGAAATTTGCAAATGAGACAGCTTCGTCAGTGGTTAATAAAAACCTAATGTTTCCTCTGTTTTGACAATAGTATAGTATTGCATAGAAAGTTTTGTTTGGTCTTTTTTGTGTTACCTAAAACTGCTTGATGTGCCTTTTAACTCGGGTTTTGGTTAAAAAAACCTGCTGTCTTTAAAAATATGTGTATATGTGTGGGAAATGGTGTCAGTAATGCAAAGGCTTTAGTCTGAACAACGAAGAAAAGTTCAGTTATTTAGTTAATGAAGGAAAAAAACATAATCCCCGTGTGCATTGGTTTGATCTGAGCCAAATTCTACTGCAAATTATGGCATCTGCCTTTGACTTGAGAGAAGAAAACCTAGCCAACCCAAGCGGCTATAATAATAACTGTAATAATAATTGTTATTATTTTTAATTTTGGTACAGAAGTCCATGGATTTAGGGGACGGTGGCTGTTTCCATCAGCTTAGTAAAACTGGTCACAATGGTCAAAGTTAAGCACACAGCTAAATCATATGAGGAACAAGAATTTCTGCAGGCAGGTAAGAGCCTAAGAATGTGATGATGAGGGCCCAGACTTCCACAGGTAGATAGCAGAAACTAATATTTGTGATGCAAGAGTCTTGCATTATTCAGTAGTTAAAGATGATTCTAAGAAAGAGAACAGCTGGAGAATTAGCAAAACTAGCAATAAAATATTCTTAGCTGACTCCGGGGGGAAGGAAATTGCCGTGTACAGGATTTGCATTCATCTTAATGTTTATTAAAAATGAGACAGCATTGCTTTTCCTCACGCTCAGCTGGAATAGCTCCATGCCCTGCTGGAACTGTGTGTCCTCCCTGGCCCCTGCTCAGCTCCAGGACCTGCTGAAATTTCTCACTACTCATGTGGGTTGTTGTTGGGGTGAGGGTGATAGGAACCCAACCAGCCACTCAGCCCATGCAGGACGATGTGAGTGCTGCTGCCAGTGCTAATTGCATGGCTTTGCTCCTGCATGCACAGAGAAGATGGAGAAATACAACTGGGAGCAGCCAGCTCGGGCTTCCTCCTCTGGGCATCAGCTGGCCCAGAGTGCTGGGTCATTCCCTAAACGTTTTTGAACCATTCCTGGCAGTAAAGGGGCTGGCTGCTCTTGGGGGTGCTGTAGCTCACATGCAGAGCTGCAGGGCAGTGGGCAGGGGAAGGGGCTGAATGTCCTGGTGCAGCAGCCATGAGGACTACCAATGTGCTAGTAAAGACCCTAGAATGCGCCTGAATTGCACTAACACACTAAGATCTTGTGTTGCAGGAGCAAAATCACCACCCAACTGATGCGCACCAGCAGTTCAGTGCAGCACAAACGTGTCTGCATGGGGGTGTGGGAGGAATTGCTGCTTGAAACGACAAGGGCTGGGGGTAAGACGTATTTCTTGCTGCAAGGAATTAAAGACACACACAGAAGCACCCAAGACCTCTCAAACTCCCTCTGGTGTCTGCACATGTAAGACTCACACCTGCCACCAGGCTACCATTTACTAGTCACTGTAAGGGTATGTAAGTGTGCCATCAGTGATGAATGAGCTGGGAGGGCATGTGGGGAAGGAAAAGGAAATAAGAAACATGAAAATAATAAACAAACTAAAAAAGCAAGTGAGACTATTCAAAAGGGGGACTTTATTTTTATTACACTGAAGCCAGACGTCAGTGCACCAGTTCAGCTTTGATACACAATAAATCAGCAAACCCGTCACTCAGTTTGGAAACCAAGATTGCAGTGGCACTAAAAACACACTGAAAACATTGACTTTCTTCCTTTTTTTGTTTTTTTTTCTTTTTTTCCTCTTTTGTTTTTGGTACAAAAATGGTACAAACGACAATACAAAAGATTTGTGCTGTTGACGGTTACAAAAAAAGGTTTTTGAACTGGGTTAACGGATGCAAACTGCTTTTGCGCTTCAGCGTGAATACAGCGGAACAGCAGAAGTCTTCCTTGAGAACAACCACAGTCATGCGGGCTGCTACACAGCTTCTCCATCGGAAAAGGAAACATGCAAAATCAGAATTGAAAGAAGAGAAAGTGCTCCAGTTACACATCTATATGTTCTTGTTGCTTTTTGCCTCTATTTGATTTGTAGCTTCAAGCACTAACTACATTATATACACAGGGTGTGAGCAACTGCTCACGGGGTCAGTGTGTACTGGAAAGAACTTTTATTTTCCCTGTGGAACAGAGTTAACTTTGTGTGGGAGACACCTACGTTGTCTAGCTGCTGTTTTAAACATATGCATTCCTTGTTATACCGCATTCCCCCCCTCTTCCCCCCCTCCCCCCTTTTTTTTTCCACACTTACAATGAGGAGCTCCAAGACATCACAATAAAAGTCCCATATTTTACCTCTGTTTTTTTCTGAGACTAAACGAAGTTGCAATCTTGGCATATTGTGTTGTACAGACCCTGCACTGACCAATGCTGTTCTCCAGTGCCTGACCATCTACCCTATGCGAAGCAGTTGCAGATGATACAGCCATTTCCTAGAGTCCCAATTATTCCTGGAGGCTGGATTTGGACACAACTACCCCTAAAACCAATATGAGAGAGTGGCTCAGCTGCAGGTGAGTGAACTCCCGACCAGCACCTTACATCCACCAATGGCATTGCCTGGTCCAACAAGAAAGGAAAGAAATATAAAATATGGAAAAATGCAGACCCAGAAGCCAAACTATGACTAGCATATACGACAGACTTGCCTATTCACTGTCATTAATTACCTGCTGAGTCTCCTCTTTGCCTTGCAAAGCATTTCTGTCACTGATGCTTTCCCCTGTTTACAGGCTACAGAATAAATCAGCTGCACCAAGGTGTGGGCCATGCTTTGCCAGCACTGGACCTGCGTGGTCCTTGGCTTGGTGATGTGCAGTTTTCACGCCTAGGAGGTGTCCAGTGTGCCTCAACGCCCTGGCAGTTCACTGTCCCCATCCCTTAGCATGGAGAGCTCTTGTGGTGTCCCCTGGCACTGCTATGGGCTATGGCGGTGACAGTGGCATTTTGGGAATGGTCTCCTTTCCATCTGCCTGAAATCAAGTCCTTCCCCACCACTGCATGGTGTGCAGAGTGGGGACCTGCATGTCTGGGCACAGCTTTTTTAATTAGTTTAAGTTTAATGCTTTAGTTTAGATTAGTTGGAGAGCAAGCATTCTGGTCTCAATGCATTAACCACTTCTGTGGCCTGAATTGTACCTTCAGAGTTGCCGTTTCCCCAGCCTGGCTCCTTGTAAGCCACTGTCACCTCCAGCGGTGAATGGCAGTGGTGAATGAGGATCAGAGTGGGGGGACAGAGCACTGACACAGCCACCTTTTCAATGGGGTCCCTTGGATTAATGTAAATTTTCTTAGCTGGATTATAATCTGTAAGTAGTATTAACAAGCAAAAATGTTTGCAAGCAGTGATCTATTGTCATTGCTTGATGTGCTCCTCGCTTACCTTCTGCTGTTCCCACTGTGAAGAGAGGGGTCTGATGCTGCTGTTTACTTGTGGGGTTGTAAAGCTAAGTGACGGAGGGAGGAGGAGGAGGAGAAGGAAGAGGGAGAGGAAGAGGAGGAGGAGGTCCTGCAGAGGGAGACTGAGCAGAACTGGCTCAAAAGACAATAAACTAGTTGGTTTGATTTATGGGCTTGTGGAGTTGGAATGGCTGGATTGCAAATGCTGCAGAAAAAATATCTGCTGATTAAAAAAAAAAAAAAGGAAATAGGTTGATTTATTTTTAGTCACTCAATCCATTTTGTTTGACTTAAGTTGCAGAAATGTTCTTAAAAGCCCAAAATGTTTAGACAAGCTGATGTCTGACAATGTCTCCTTCATGGCCACGTCGTTCCTGTCAGTTCATGGCATATCCCCGTGGGTGACAGTGGGGCGATGCTGACCAGCCCCTCCAGCCTCCAGCCCCACAGCAGCCATCCCATACTACTGCCATTCCTTTCCCCACCTGAAATCCATCACCTCAGCCAAAGCCTCAGCAGACAGCAGGCACCAAACGCTCTGGAGCAGGGACTTTGCTACTGCTCTTGGGTAAATGGTATCAGGTAGATAGCACAGCTTGGCTTGCAGCAGAGACCCAGCTGGCATCATGGGATCCACATGAGCATCCCAGGAGCCATGTGGAGCTGGCAGGCAGCAGCAGCAACCCAATGGATGGAGAACCATCAGCATCGCCCCAGCCCTCGGTCCGAGTCGTTCTCTTGAGTTGGAGATGAGGTTATGGTGATGGACACAAAACACTGGCGGGTAGTCATCAGCAAGAAACACTAAGTGCATTTTTATTATTCACTACTTCTGCTGTGACCGGGCAGTTTCTGTGGGGTTGCAAAGCCCAGATGGTGAAATACTGCAGCCTGTGGCTTTTCGGAAAGAAAGGGGAAGAATCAAGCCTGCCCGTAGGTAGAGAGCAGTGGCTCAAGGCAATGCAGCCCAACCGCGCCAGCAGGCTGAGGACAAGGGCTGTGACATTTGCTGAGGGTGGCCAGGAGGAGGTGGACAGAACGTGGCAGAAGCAAACTAAGACTTTCATAATGGTCACACAAGCAACTGAGTTCTCAACTATGGAACAGGAATTTGGGAAGGCATCAGGTGCCGGCAGTTTACCAGGCACTGCACTTCATCCTGGCTGAGGCATGTGCTATGTGGCACAGTGTCCTTGCCTTGCTGCTGCCATCAGTGCCGTCCCTCTCCTGAGGCCCAAGCCATCACCTCCTGCTTCCTCAAGAACTTGGGTTAGAGAGTTTTGAAAGGATAAACTGTCCCATCGACTGACTGACCAGGACAAAAAGAAGGATCGCATCCTTGGTATTTACATACCGGTAACGTTGGAGTCCCCTCGGGCAGACTTTTACCACATTCCACTTCATACAAGACACATTTCAAATGCTCATTAATTTACAGAAATTGCATTTTATAGAAAATATGATACAATGAAATATAAAATGCACCAGGAGCATTTCAAAAATCTATAGAGACGATCTTGCAGCCTAGTATACCCTCTGAAACGACGTCCACTCATCACCGCAAGCTCTCATCCTCTCATTCTCATTTCCCTCCCACCCCCCTTTAAACTCTTAGCATTCAACTTGAGAATTAATAGAGATATCAAAAAAAGCATGATTATCCCCTGGATAATCACCTTCCAATATTGTGCACATTCTTGGATTTAAATGAAAATATATCTAAGCACTTTTACAAGTTTTAGCGAACCCACTGCAAAATCGTCTGCAGAATATAAAACACAGGTAATCCAAGATTTCATAGCACATTAATTAAGTGGCTCATAATCCATTAAATGTGGTTTATATTACACATCCATGCAGTCTAAATCATTTTACAAACATTAGACATAAACCCACTAGTCCAAATCAGTAAAGGAAAAATGTAATAAAAAAGCTAATAACTATTCGTTATTGGTTAAACTGACCCTACATATAAACTAGGTAGTATGCTACCATTTATAATACTGATGTTGAATTATGCCTGGATGCTGCAAAACCTCTTGCTTACTTGGCAATGCTTGAGCATATTAACCACAAGATACTTAATAGGCCCTCGTTGCACTTCTCCTCCAAAAAAACACATTTACTACAGATAGCAGCGCCTACCCATCAAATAGAAAGGACACACATTAGCTGAGTTACACGATATTCTTGAGCTTTGGCTACTAATGCTCCAAGGCATTAACATTGTACTAGACTAACTTCATACTTACGGATGGCAAAAGTGCTGATAAACTGCTCCTGCCCTTCGCGCTGCCTCAGCCTCGAGCAGAGCCACTGCACAAACCCCTGCTTCCACCAGGAAAACAGCGTTGGCTTTCCTGCTAGCAGGAATCCCTGGGGATGCAGGACACCACCACCTAACCCAGCTGGTATTTACATCACTCCAGAGGTCATGGGAGCCAACACACACCGATAGCATAAAAACAAACAACTGGGCCTTTGGTCATGTCACGATTTACTTTGTAGGGTTTAGGCAAGGGCTGTCGGAATTTTCTGTTGCAATAACCAAAGGCTTTATCAACGCTATAGTTCTATGCAGCTACATTGAGTGTGACCAGGTGACGGCAGAGCCCCCAGTCGGTGTTTTGCATCTGGTAACACTGAATTATATACAACATGATGACTAGTTCACCACCTGCTGAGGCTTAAAGATGGCTGTTCAGATTTTGACTCAAAACATCTTCCCCCTCCCCGACCTCCCCCATCTGCTTCCACCCAGAACGAGTCACCCCCTCCAAAAAAGAGGCAAAAAAAGAAAAAAAAGAAAAAAAAAGGGAAAAAAAAAAAAAAAAAAGAACCAATCTCCAGAGTTCCTTTTTGTTAAATCCTTCCCAGCTAGAACTCGCTTAAGGTCACAGGGAGTGCTGCCCAGGATGGTTGTATGTTTGTTTTCGTCACTCCTGAGATTGAAGGGAATCTGATACATGCACCAAAAGGCACTTTCAAATATATATATATATATATATATTTTAAAAACAGTGCTTCTGTTCTAAGAAATTCAAGTTAAGACAGAGTGCCTTTCACTCTCTTTAGTCATAAAGCAGGTAAACGAGCAATATCCCAGCTGACATTAAAAAACCAAACCAAAAGAACAAAAAAAACCTGCAGCAGAGACAAGTGTTCATGCGAGACAGCTCAATATTCTAAAAAATAACATTGGAAAGGAAAAAAAAAAAGGGGAAAAAAAAAGAAACTTCCTATGTCACCACTAAAAATAACAACACAGTCAGCAGGGGATATTAATTAAAAAAGCTGCCACATCTGTACAGTTCTTGCTTCTGCATCGGCTCTTTTTGTTAATGTCGTCTGTGGGTTTGTTTTTTCTATGTTTTTTTCTTCTTTTGTTCTTAATATTCTTTTCTGTCTTCTTCTTATATTTGTTTTTAAATAACGTGAGGTCAGTTTAATCTTCCTCGCCTCCCCCGTACATGTCTGCCAGTTTCTTGAACCTGGGCCCCCAGTCGTTTAGGTAGTCGTAGTCCTGGTCCCCAGAGCTAGAGGAGTTCAGGGAGCTGACGGAGCCTGCAGTGGAGCCACTGCCCTCGTAGTCAAACACCAGCAGGGAATCATAGGGAGGGGCTGTGGGGTCATTGTCAGCCGCACGCAGGCCCTGGGGGAGCAAACACAGGCTGTCAATACCCACCATAGGTGTTAGGGTGATGGTGCTAAGAAGTGCCCAAAGAAGTGGTAAATGCTGCATCCCCAGCAGTGTCCAAGGCCAGGCTGGACAGAGCCTTGGGTGACGTGGTTTAGTGGGAGGTGTCCCTGCCCATGGCAGGGGGTTGGAACTGGATGATCTTAAGGTCCTTTCCAACCCAAATCATTCCATGATTCTAAGGAAGGGTGTTTGGGTAAGGATCTGGGCTGGTGGGATGTTTGGGATCCCTATAGCAAAGCTAAAAGATGATGGGGAAAAGACAAATGACGATGGTATGAAAAAGAGGGTTCTGCAGCTTCCCCATGTTTGGATACCCCCCCTGGTTGCCCTCCTGGATGCCCCCAGCAGAAACCCACTAACGCCCAGTACCACTGTAAAAGAGCTGGATGGAGCAGGAGGGGAGTTATTTCCAAGGATCCAAGTTTGGAACTGGAAAGCTTTCAGTCCTGGACAGCATGTAGTTTCTGGGGTTGCCTGTTAAGATTTACAGCTTGGCCAGTGAAAGAATGACCAGCACCCAACCAATAACCATTATTTTAATTTTGATGATTTGGATTCCTTTAGGAAAAAACTCCAAACATCAATCCTAGCAAAATTCTGCAATTAAGAGAGACTTGGGGTATGGAATTCTGGGCAGAGGGTTGGAAAGCATTGCTGGTCCTGTGTGTTGTGGGCAGCAGTGTAGGCAGGACATGGAAATGGCCTTGGGATATGAAGGACAAGAATTGCTTTGCTGCAGCCCAGCATCAGGAAAAGCCTGGTGGAATAGACCTGCAATAAAGCAAAACATTCTGCATTCATACCTTCCAAAACCCCAGTCTCAGCATGGGGAGATTGAGCAGGTTTTATCGCAGCAAACAGCAGCTGGAGCATGTGTAAGAGCCACTCTTTATGCACAGAGATGTATGTAAATATGTGTGTGAAGGATGGGCAGGAACAAAGGAAGAAGAAATTTTAATGATGAAAATAAAAAAAGCACAGCAGGAAGTGGATATAATAATAGAATTAAATTGCTATAACATTTGTTTTTCTAACTTAGGAAATGAATGGTGTGTTTTGTCTCAGAGGAAATAATGCATTGATTGGTTTGTAACCACTCAATCACTCAAAACTAAAAACAAGATAAGAAACACTAAATGGATACATATTTGTACAAGCAGATAAAGGAGCAGTAATTTAACATAAAATAAAGAAACCCTCTCTCATCTGGGATGAACCTCTCTGTTCTGTAAACTCTTTGAGGCTTTAGACCAAATAGAATTTACTAGGAAGGCACAGACTGGTGAAATAATTACAAGTCCAGGAGTCCCAAATGGGTCCTTTGTCTCTGGGAAACCACGCAGCTGCCTTGCCACCACCTCCCTATGATGATGACTCTCCTTTGTCCACATCCAGATAAAGCTTTTACTTCAGCAGCTGCAATACTCCCAGTAATCATAGAATCATAGAATAGTTAGGGTTGGAAAGGACCTTAAGATCATCAAGTTCCAATCCCCCTGCCACGGGCAGGGACACCTCGCTCTAAACCATATTACCCAAGGCCTCGTCCAACCTGGCCTTGAACACTTCCAGGGATGGAGCATTCACAACCTCCCTGGGCAACCCATTCCAGTGCCTCACCACCCTAACAGGAAAGAATTTCTTCCTTATATCCAATCTAAACTTCCCCTGTTTAAGTTTTAACCCATTACCCCTTGTCCTACCACTACAGTCCCTAATGAAGAGTCCATCTCCAGCATCCCTATATGCCCCCTTCAGATACTGGAAGGCTGCTATGAGGTCTCCATGCAGCCTATTCTTCTCCAGGCTGAACAGCCCCAACTTTCTCTGCCGATCTTCATATGGGAGGTGACTGCGATCAGGTTCTACTGCTTGGATGCTGAAAAGCATGGTGTTTGTGAGATCCACAGATCAGGAATCTTTCGCTTTTTCCTTGCACTTTGGCTTTTTACAGGCTCAACGCCTTTATTAGGCCAAGTCCTGTGTCCTTGCTCATACTGCTTATTCCCCTAGTTTGCATCTGACTTCTCATGTAATTGCATCACTTGGTCTATCCAGCCAGGAGAATGTTGTATAGCTGATCTTAGCCGGCTGCTCAAGCTTTTAATATGTGACACAAGACACCCTACAGAACATACCTCATTAATAAAGTCACCAATATCCCCTGGATGTGGGATTACTGGTCTTATAGGATACTGCGGTTCAGCACCAATAGGTCTTTCATCCACCCTTCTGACTCCAGGTGTCTTGTTCAGAACATGATCCATGGTCTCTGGCTGCTGGAGCTGGCTTAAATCATAATCCTGTGAAAAATGGAAAGGCACAGAGTGAAACGAAGAGCTTTTCGTTCCGATCATCTGCTCACCCAATGTACAAACAAGGTGAGAGGTCTAACCCTATTCCAGCTGAAGTTCAATGGCAAATCTGATCAATAAGTATGCAGCCCCTCTAACTATCTAAATTACAGATGAACCTGACCTCTGAGTAGCTCATAAAATTGACCTCCTAAGAGTGTATCTTAAAACATGAGTAAAATCAAATATTTAAATACTTCGTGAATATTTCACGTGTCGTCTAAATCTTCAGGATAAAAAATTGGCTTTTGTTTGCACGTGCACAGGGATGCACATAGCTTTTGATGAAATATGTAATGTAAAGACATTGCTGGTAGACATATTATTGCAATTACATTTCTACAGAAGTAAAAACATTAAAATGTACATTGCATTTATGCATGTAGGCCTTTCAAAGTAATTATGTTCTTTCTGCTCATGAAAACTCCCAACAGAATACGTTTGTACCAAGGAATGAGAACCAGGTAATATTTCATTAAAAATGTATTCATGTAGGTAATGGTGTTTTGCTGCTCTTCCTTTGCTGTTATTTTTAACGAATCCTTTCTAAAATATTTAAGCCTACAATGTAGTTGCCTGAAACCAGATACTTCAGCTGGTTTGAATGCTTATAGCAGCACTTTGTTCTACCGGTGAAACTATTCTTGTGCTCGGATGGGGATGATTGAATCTCCAGGAGCAATATTTATAAATAACTTGTCAGTGACAAGAAAAAAGAAATGCCAATTGCAAGGATTTTTCTGTGCAATTGGAACTTCTCAAGTTTTGGACAAAGTCCCTGCGTCGGCTCCCCGAGGTGGCTCTCACCAGGCTCATCTGCTTGCCTTCGGATGCCACCAGGACTACCCCCAACCATGACCTTAGGACTGAAGCAAGCAAGAATACAGCCATTATATGATGCAGAGCCACACAATTTGTGTGAACATGATATTTGAGAGTGTCACAGGCTCTTTACCTAGGTAGGAATAAAAACCCAGTGTCTTGAACATGAACAACCAAACTTTGCTATTTTAGTTGAGGAAATACATCCCTAGCAGAGGGAAATCACATCCCAGGAGTGCAGGCGAGGGAAGTTTTCATGCAACATCAGCATCGGTGTCTGTAAGAAGAAGCCACCACAAAAAAGCTGATGCATTCAGGCAGACTGTGGCTTAGGGCTCCATCACCAAGCAAAGCTTTGCCACCATACGCTTCACAGTGGAAAAGAAAATCCCCAAATGTATTCAGACACTTCTCACAAACTACATTCAGAAATTAAAAGGAATTAAAGAAGCATTAGAGACGATTAAGTAAATGCAGGGAAATCCCACAGAAGCTCTAGGTTCAAGCAAGCCAAGGCAAGTGCCTGCAGCCACGGTTCTGGGGAGAGTGGTAGCTGCTGGCTGGGTTTTATAAAATCTCTAACAGGGAATGGTAAAACACACAAATGTAATGACTGAAATAACATAGATACTGTTTGAATATGAGTGGAGTGGGTTGATTTTTTGTCCATCCCCAGGAAGTTGCCCAGGGAGTAGACAAATCCACTTGGCATCGGACTCCTGGCACAGTCCTGCTCCAATGCCAGTGTCCCAGTGACATGTGGAATCCCTTGGAACTCCACTGGCTCTCACTGACATCCATGCCACACCAGGGAAGCCAATAAAGCTGCCTGGGAATAAAGAAGGGGAACACAACCCTTTGCAAGTACTTTAGTGAAAATACTGTGGTTTCTGCCTTTCTGAGAGTACAGCTGCTCCTTGGCCACGACCCACAGGCTCTTCTCACCTGGTCTTCTTCTCCACCTCCCTCTTCATCATACTTCAGGATATTGTCCCTGACATCGTCCTCGGGGTCAATCAGGAGCTGCTTGGTGTGGCGCTCCTTCTCCCGGCGCTTCATCCACACCACGAACAGCAGAACCATGGCTGTAACAGGGAAGAAGCTGGGTGAGCTGCAACCTCACATGGCACAAGTCCAGGCCGCATGGGCCAGAGTGTGGTGGTGTGCCCCAGAGCCTCACCTACCCTCTTCCACTATGGAGAACCTCACTGGCTGCTAGTAAGAGGAATGAAATTTTGTCTTATTGCATATTCTGCTTCATAAGGGAGAGCTCGGTGAATGCTGTGAATGCTGTGACAGCCCTCGACCACAAACATTTCCTTAATGTTTTTTTCCTTTTCCAGTGCTGATGCGGCCAATTTTTATCAGATGTAAAAAACACCATCAAACTGAAAGCAAACAGCAAGTGTGAAACCTGCAGCTTTCTGAAAAGATTTGATATAAATCCTGAATTTTCAGGATTAGATTTCCACCTTTATTTCATTCAGGGGCACAAAGAAAAAAAAGGTGGGGGGAAGACAGCTGCAGAGGTGCTGAGAAGCAAAAGTGTACAGATGGCCCACATCTTGTGCACAAGCAGCTCTTCCCTCAGTGTGATACAGCAATGCCCATTCAGGTCACAAGCCCTGATCATGGGACTCATTTTATTGTTGTCTGCAGTTGCCCAAGAAAGACTGATTTGTGGAGGCTGTGTAACACTGGGTCCTGTAATTGGATTTGGACTCCTCCATACTTTTCTTTGATACATGAGAAAGGCTTTCCAGACTTCCAAGATCATATTAGCCAGGACATTAGCATACACGTTTGGCCATTGACTTGCAAAGCAACTCTAAGATCATTTGAAATCCTTTCAGAGAGCAGGGCTAGCTTTGTAGAACAAGGGAGAGCAGATCTGTTAGCACACAGCCAACCTCCTCAGGCATCAGCATTTACATGCCAGGACCTGGCAAATCTCTTTCAGCACAATAACAGTGAGAGAGTTCTTCAATCATGAGAAGTTTTTCCCAACTCAAACAACTTTACCCAAAGGGAATGCTGACTCCCTGCTCCACAACCTAATACTTCACAAGTCCACTCACATCTCAGAGGTTGTGTGCTCCTTGTGATTTACTGTGTGGAAGTTGCTCTGGGAACCTAAGTCTCCACTAACATAAGGAAACCAGACCTTGTCTTCTTCAAGAACCTGTTAATATGCCTGTTTTCGTTCTCATACTCAGTAGCTGCAAATAATGCCATCAGAATAGAAATTAAGCCTGAGCAGCTGATGCAGTCACACCTCCTAGTGTCTGCTTCCCCCTCCGTTCTCCATGCAAGTCGCACCAAGCTGTGACAGAGGCAATCGGCTGGAGAAGGGAGAGATGGATGGACAGTGGAGGTGAGAACACGTGGCCCAGGTTTGTTTCATCTAGGTCAGCTCTTGACCATGCCAAACTAACGCATCCAACACAAATGAACCCAGCCAGGACATAAGATCCCAAATGTTCTTTGTATTTTTTTAGCAGCACAAGCAACCACGTTTTCTTTCCTTTACCTGTCTGCTGAGCCCAGGTGTTGCTTCACAGAGGGCAAGGATAGAGAAGAGACCAGACCCTGGGGACATGGGCAAGCAGCTCAGCCTGAAGCCCCACTTTGTGAGGAGGTATTGAGGAGGATCTGAGTTCTTCCTCCCAGCACCAAAGTGTTCATACCCAACAGGAATTCAGTGAAGTGAGTGGAAGAGGACTGGACAGCTAATTACTGCCCTTGTGCACCAACTGGCTGCCATCCCCGCCTGCCAGCTAACAGAATTGTTTTCAGATAGTTCAGCATTTCTTTAATGCTTATCCTGGATCTATTCAAGGGAGAAAAAAGAAAAGGGAAGAAAATGTAACTCTTATCTGCAATATAAAACCTCAGCTATTTAGCAGACTATTGAAGTCCTTTTCTCCTTGATCCTTTTCAAGTCTCTCACAACAAGATACCTGCCTAGTCCACAAAGACAATATTATAATAGTTACTAGGATTTATCTCCTTCTCCCCCCCCCCTTTTTTTTTTTTAATGCTACTTTTTCATGCAGTTGTAGTTTTTTTTCTGTGCCATTAATGCCTTTACAGCTACCTTGGAAAAAAAAGGGACCTTCAAAGTGTCAATAGTGGATGTAGTGCACTCTCCTTCCTTTTATTCACTCTGCAGAATGGGAAGTGCTATTACTGCTGTTAGACCCATTTTCACTCTGCATGTAGCTTTCCTTGAAATCTATTGTCTTCACCCTTCACAATTTTTTATTGCATTGCTTTCCTAAATGTATTATTTGTGCAGCTAATACATCAGGTATTGGGAAGAAAAAAGACCTTTGAGCAAAGGTAAAGGCAGAAACTTCCCTCACCTGAGCAACCTTAGATCTGTTCTCTTGATGCTTCTTTCTTTTAAAGCCATCAAACTTTGACCTGCTGACTCAAAAAATGGACAAATAGCACAAAAAACCCTGCATCTGCCTTTTTCCAGGCTATTGTTCAGAGGTCACGATATAAAACAAATAGAAAGGAGGCAAAACATGGAAGGATGTAAATGGAAAACTGTTCATCACATATTACATTTTTCATCACTGATACAGTGCTTTTGCAGCTCTTAAAGATAAAAAGAAGTCAATTAGAATGACAATGAATGTAAAAATAAGCTTTTGTAATAAAACCCATAATTTAAAATGGGATAATGTATCTGAAAATGAAAAAAGGAATCTCTTAAATCAAATGTCCTTCAGATAAAGTTAATTTCAGTCCATGGGATTTTCAACTTTTTAAATAGTATTTTAGCAGCAGATTCATGCAAGACCAGAAAAAGGAAAGCCCTGTGTTTGAATCACCTTTGTGGCTTCCAGTACAGCACTCCTGCATATCCCAGAGTACCAAACGTGGTGGGACTGAGGAATACCACCTTTTCTTCCGGGTGTGCAACTGTGGTGTGTTTGCAACAAATACCCTTGCTGAAGGGAGCAGCCTGGAACACTTTGGCACTGGGATCCCTCACTCAGCAAAGGACAGGAATTGTGCATTGTGGCTAGGCACAGGGATGCTTCCCCTGGCTCAGATGAGCTGGAGGAGGAACGGGACTGCACGGCCACAAACACGGTTTTCTGGCTTGTTCTCCAGACCAATACAGTAAATCAATTATACAACAATCTATTCCTATCGCTGGCCCAGGAGGGTGGATGTTTGCCCAAAGATGACCCATTCTCTTAATGTACCACATCATATCCACATTAGAAGACATTTGTAGCATACGTCGCTCTGTCTGCTCTCTGTTTAAACACATTGGGGGTAAATATTAAATGTGATTTAACACCATAACTCCCATTAGCTTTAATGGGAGTCCTATGGTTTCATCTTGTGTTCCTTGATGAATATTTACCTCATTGTTCATTTCAATGCTCATTTTTATTTATTCCTACTGTGCCAACTCCTGCTTGAAGTTATAATGATATCATTTTTATTTTTAAGTGTGTGCACACATGGTTATTGGTAATGCTCATGGAAGCTCAGGACTAACAGCATTGCTGGGCTAAAGGGATGGCTTTGCCTCAAGCGAAGGGATGGCCAGCCCTTCTCCGTGATGCACTGCCAGCTCTCCAACGCTCCCAACAAACTGGGTTCCTTCCTCTTAAAGCACTCATCATCCACCATGATCTTTTGCTCTCAACAACCAAAAAACTACAGCTATGCACTGGCTTGGCTAGGGACCAACCAGACTCTCACAACCAGTGCATCAGGTACTGGAAACCAGTATATCCAAAGCCAGCCAGGAAACTGAGAGGTATGGGGCTGTCCGCCCCAGGATTTTGGACAAGTCCTTCAACCTGGTCCTGCACTCACTACCTACAAGATGTTGTCAGGTGTAATTATGTTTGTAAAGCTACTGGAAGTCCTAGAAAGAAAAGCCTGATGTATGCACAGAGTGCACTAGCTCATTCTACTGATACTGCATTGAAGGAGCTTCAAAAGCAGATGTGTGAACCAATCCCTGCAGCCCAAAGCTCACGGCACTGTCGCTTGCACGGAGCTCTCAAGGCTCTGGAAAAACACTATGTATAGAAGTGGGACAAAAGGGAATGGGATGGGAAACATCAAGTTTCCCAGCAGCGCGAGCCTTGTGATACTTACTGAGTAAAATGATGATGCAGATCAAGATGGCAATGATGGCACCTGTGCCCAGCCCTGCCGCAGCCACCGCCCCGATGGTGGTGCAGTCACCGTTCTCGTCACACGGGCACACCTTCACTTTGATGATGGATGTGTTGTACAAGGGGGGGTTTCCCGAGTCCGTCACAATGATTGGCACATCATACACACCCGCTTCCAGGTATGTGATTCGTAAACTGAGCTGGGCGTAATCGCCTGGAGAGACCAAGACAGACAGACAGACAGATGACAGACACTGGTAGAGCCTTGCAGCCGCACTTGTAGATGCAGGGCTCCTCTGCTACAGCAGTCTTCTGAGTCCTGAAGAAGAGGCTATCAACAGCACACCTGGGGAGGACAGTTTCAGACTTCTGCCCTAACAGTTGGGTCAACAATCAGCCTGTGCTTTGTAAAATACTGTGCTTGCACTGCTGCACTAACCTACCTCGATGCCATTTGCAAATCTGGTTGCAAGTGTTTAAAACAGCATGAAATGCAAATAGTAAGGCATGGATGACACTCCCTGGGTCTGGGCTGCCACTGTGGAGGGTTTCTGCTCATCCACCCTCCCTCATCAGTTTTTCTGGGAAGCCCATTGCCTGTTGATGACATGCTCAATCAAGCAATCCCTCTTGTGTTCCCTCCCATGGAACACAGCCCCGGGCTGTGAGAGAACAAGCCATTGCCCCTGGCCTGGCAGAAGGTGCAAGGTCTCAGCGAGAGGGACCAGCTTTGAAGCCAAAACCAGCCCGCGGCTCCCTGATATTTTCCATCCTTTGCTGAAACTGCCAGTAAGAGGAACAATTATGGTTACACACTGCAATATAAAAATCCTTCACATGCTGGTAATCTTCACACTTACCTGGCCCTCCTGGTTCCATGGTAAATTAAAAGGCTGCCTTTATGCAATTATGGTCAGAGAAATGAACATTGATCCTGATTGTGGCTTATGACAATTACACTGGAGGAACATAAGGAAGACTGATAATAGCTTTTTTCCCCTTGGCCATTATGGATGATTTATACTCTGTTCACTACTGATAACTGTTCATAATTATGAACTGCATTAAAAAAAAAGCCAAGTGCCAAGGCTTTTAGAGTTATGCTGCAGGTCTGATACAAATCATTTCTGATTAACTATCTTGTCTATAATGTCAGCCATAATGTGCTTTAAAAAATAAAAATCAGATAAAAAAGTAGGAAAGTTTGGAAGTTTAAAACCACATGTGGCCTCATTAGTGAATCAGAGTCCAAATGTCCTCAGGATTGCCTGCCCCATTTACCATTCAGCCGTGTTATGGTCCAGTTCTTCCTCACCGCAGATGGCACACTTGGCAGCTCGAAGACAAAGGGCCCGACGTTTGGATCGATGTCAGCATCCGCGGCTGTTATGTTGATGACATTCAGGTTTGGCTTTTCACAGATCTGTGCCTCTTTTGGCAGGAGCTCAGGAGCATTATCATTGATGTCGATAAGGTAGATCTGCAGAGTGCCAGTGCCGCTTGCGGGGGGTATACCTGAGTGCGAGAGGCAGAGCCAAGTATGGACCAATGACCATCACCTGAGAAGCAGTGGGATTGACAACAGCCCCCTCTCTGCCATCCAATTTCAATAAACCAGGATTTTCACCCTCCCTCCTTGGACCTTATTAGGGACATACTGCACTTTCATGGTCCCTTGCTTTAAGAGGTATTATTAAAAGTTCCCCAAGCCTCCTAATGGTGCTGTTTTTCACTCCTGCAGAACACTGAGGTTGAGTTCTGCAGATTTGTAGCCTACAGCAATGTCCTTAGTCAAATTCTAAAAATACAAGGAGGTGACATCAAGTTGCTAGTGCAAATTTTGGTACTGGCTGTTTTGGAGATGAATAACTGTTAGAAAGACAGCTAACAAAAGGAAGAAGGCTTGGAGGGGAAAAAAAAGTAAGTAGTGTAACTTGTTGGTCAGCATTTACTGTAGCACTTGCTAGCCAGTATTTAGATTTGCAGACTATTACACTGCTGCAAAGAAAGCCCATCGCACAGTTAGCCCTAGCATCAGTGGTGAAAGGTCCCTGCTCTAAGCTATGAGCTAACCATCATCGTTAGCTCATGGCAGCAGCAGCATGTCCCAACATACAGTTCTTCATCCTCCCTACATTTGTCACAAACAGCAGGGATGCTGCAGCACAGCAGTCTCAGTCCTCCAGTCCCTTCCTGATGGAAAGCCACATCTGTCTGACTAATGACCACTTACACAAAGTGATACCTGCCCTGGCTAGAGAGATCAGCCTTCCCCAAAATGCCAAAGTATTCTTAATTGACTTTGTATTTTCAATTTTAGCTCTTCCTCCCAGTGCTGGATATAATGCTACACAAACTACTTCCCCACTAGGCTTCCGAGTGTTACTTCTGCTGCTACAGACTTTCCCTCCTACATTCCTTTCTCATTTCTGCTCCATTTTTCAAAGGAGCCTTGAAAACTCTGAAGGAGCCCTGAAAATCCTTCTTTCATGGTTCCAACATAAGCTCTTCAATCACTGATCTCATCCTTTCATCTAGTAAGCACGGGGTAAGTCTCCCTCTAAAACAATGTCTTTGATCAGCCTTGAAAGTTTCTGGAGAGACAGACGGGATGTTGGGGCTGAATGTGAAAACTGACTTTTGGGACCAAGGAAAGTGGTTTCGCTGTTTTCACATTGACCAGAGTATCTTCTGGGATGAACGCAAGGCTCACATTCTAACCTCTGAGATAGACCGAACAGGAACTAGCAGCCCTGAGAGGCGCTAACTAGCATGTGGCTGAAATAACCTGCAATTGCTGCACATAGAAATGCAGTTTTGTAGGGTTATTCGGTATCACTGGGCTCTGGGTCCTGGTAGTTTGGTTCTTGGTGCTCCTGAGTGCAGTTCTGCAGCAGTCTTAGGATAAATTAAAAGAACTGACTCCCCTTTTCCTCCCTCCCTTTTCACTGCAGAAAAGACTTTTCTTAAAGTGATATCTCTGCACTGTAGCCCAGGGAGAGAAAGAAAGCATGTCCAAGAAGTACTTTGCTGAACTTCTTTATCATACACTGAAAACAGCAAAAAGAACTTCCAGAAAACAAGATGCTGCTGCTTCTTCAAGAAAGGAACAAAAAGCAAAGCCTTTCCTTAATGAGTACATGATGCTGGAGAGCCTGGAACTTTGGAGAAATGTGGAAAGAGTCTATTAGCCTCGATGAAACTTTAGCTGTTATCCGAAGCACTCTAGACAGAATTTTAAATAAGGTATTGCTTTATGTGCATTTTAATGGCTGCAATATATGAGTGATGGATTAATTTTTCAAAATACAGAGATTTATGTATGTCCTTACTTTCTGAGCTGCTGAATGATGGATGTGGAAGTGCTGATGCATTGCAGTGTCAGCACTGAAGCCAAGGAAAGGGGTTAACTCCTAATCACATTGTACTAAGTGCCTGGGATTTGCAAGGTCAGATGGTAAGGATTAGTTTAATGGGTTCAAGTTCTACCACTGCTTTTGTGAATAGCCTTGACCAACTTATTTGATCTGTTTTGTGGGTCTTGCAGATGAACGCTGCTGGATCCCCTTGAGACTATTTTGGATTTTGCTGCCC
This sequence comes from Neopsephotus bourkii, assembly GCF_033783945.1. Classification (NCBI taxonomy): domain Eukaryota; kingdom Metazoa; phylum Chordata; class Aves; order Psittaciformes; family Psittacidae; genus Neopsephotus; species Neopsephotus bourkii. The sequence goes on from NW_026902137.1 coordinate 1,825,766, forward strand.
TGGCTGCAAAGTGGAAACTTAGGATGGGGCTAAGTCGTACCACTGATGGAACAAAGAAGGTGCAAAACTTGCTTTTTGGTGCTGCTACTGAGCATTGAAACTCTTCCATGAGTTTGCTTTGCCCCTGTGACCCTGGATGCAACGACTGAAGTGAAGCCTGAAACCCCAGAGGGAGCAAGTTTTCATTAGCCCTGCAAGCACCACCATAACTGCTCATAATGGCACCCTTCAGCCTGAGGGATGTCAAGAGCTAACACACACTGCCCTGAAAGAACCTACAGAGTATGAGCAATATACTTAGGTGCTCACAGCCAAGCCTAGACTTAATTTTGCTGCTGAAGCATGGCCCTGGTTTTATGTGAGTGCTCAGCACCTTGCAGGGGGAAGGTGAGGGTGGCAGAAGGGGAGGAAGACCCTATTCTTGCCCAGGGAAACTACTGAGCCCTCCACAAAGCTTTTTCCAAGTGGGGGAACTGATGAACGAAATAACAGCATAGCCACATTCTGGTATCATTAGCAAAGAATCATCAACTCCTCCTAATCAGAATTAGGAAGAAAAATCCAGGGCAGCAGCAATGGACTGTGTGTCCTTAAGTGAGGCCAGTGCTGAGGTTCACAGTGCTAATTTGACCAAAAGCACTGTGTGACCTTAAATGAGCAATGAAGAGCAAACCTTAGTGGGACTTCTCCATGAGATCTGTACTGGCCTCAGTGGCTTTGGTCCACCTGCATCCAGATGCTCTGATGGGGGTGGGACATTTCAGAAATGGTGGTGGACAGAGAGAAATCGGCCTCGATGACAGATCCACAAACAGACACCTCTCATGAAAGCCACAGCAGTCCAATGGATTGTTGGCTTATTTTTAATACCCTCCTGCCATCCCCTACAATTATTATTTATTTCCTGAAGGAAGGTTTCTGGAATGCTCTGATCAGTGCCTTTGGGATGATCACCAGGACCAGTGTGTTCAGCAGCCCTTGGACAGCACATCCCTTTGACATTTTTTTAAGTTCAGGCTATACTGAACTCCCCAAATCGATTTTCCATTTGTCCTCCCCTTCCCTTAATAACACTCTCTGTATACTGTGCACATTTAATTTACTCCAGCAATTTCCCGTCCCACTTTCACATTTTTGACCATAAAAACCTGGGAAAAAGATAACTTATACTGACAACTCTGTCAGGGCATCATTTCTCTTAATGCATCACATTAGAGTCTTATTGAAGCATGAAGAATGTGAAGCCTGGGCTCACCGTTGTCAGCCGCCAAGAATGTGGCCTCGTAGACATTATTCTTAATGTAGTCTGACTCTCGATCAAGGACAGCAGCAGTAGTGATCTGACCATTTGTGGCATTAATGTTCAGCCAGTTTGCAGGATCTGACAGCTTAGAGTATCTACAGAGAAAGGAAATAAATACACGGCAGTCTTTTCACTGACATATCCTTAATATTGCTTGAAATAAGGTTTTTCTAGACCCCTGACCCATGATTCAAAGGACCTTTGATAACTGGTTTTGTTGACAAACAAAATGCTAATTGAGTATCTGAGTTTTGACCTCTACAATTACTCAATTTTTTTATTTATTCCATTTTAAAGGCCTTGCTTTTTACTAAGTGCCACTTACACGGCAGCTTCCTGCTGCTGGGAGTGGACATAGCCTGAGGTCTCTACAGCCAGGGAGAAATAGGGTCTGTGATGACCACTGCACTTGTATGCCTGAATTAGAGGATGGATTCCTGCTCTCTCGTTCTCTCAATGCTGCCTTTCCTAAAATAGCTCTTGCTCTAAAGCCTTTTGTTTTCTATTCTTGTTTTCTGCCCTTCGCGAATAAATAACAGTTTGGGAAATACCACACTGGAAAAAGGGCAGTTTCCAGGCTACTCTTTTCTATCAGAATCCTATCTTTAGCAGCATCTGCCTTGGGGTCACTATAATGGGAACTCACAGCTGTATTGAGGCATGGACCCAGGTCTGCTTTCCTGAAGCATTTTTATATGCTCCTGAAATAGCAGGTAAGGTGATCCTATGCATGTGTGAGGGTGGGAGAGAGCTGCAGCAAAGGGGTCCCCTTGGCAGTCCCCAGCATGCTCTGGGGCTGGAAGAACCCAAGGGTAGATTCATATCCCAACGACTCAGTCAACTCGTAGACCAAATCTGTTCATGTCCTGCACAGCCAGATATGAACATGGTTTGTTTTGGGCAAACTTTTTCCATATTCTGTTTACCTTTCTCACTTGCTTGTTTTCTTGGTTTTATTTTATTCCTTACTTACTAGAACAACAGCTTGAGTTGAGCTGGACCCTTATTACCTAAACTGGAAGCTAGTAAATGGCCAGATTACTGAAATAAACCAAAACTGAGCTTATTCCATGGGTAACTCAGATCTGCTGATCGTTTTCTATAAATGTTTGTAGTTGGATATGCAGGCAGGAGGGAAGGCTTCTGGTGAATACCCATTTCCAGAAATGGGCTGTTTGAAGCTGAAACTCAAAAGTGAAACTTGAGCTGCATCAATCCATGGGAGCAGGAGAGCAACATACAGCTGCACGAGCCCCTGCCAAAGGGAAGAATTACATTTCATGGAGCTAGACTCTTTGGGATGTTTTCATTTCTTTTTAATATTATTGCTGTGAGTCCCCTGCCCTTTCTCTGCTACATGACCAGGCATCCAGCCTCAAAGCTGACTTTGTTAATGTGTCTGTGGCTAATGAGGATAATTTGAGGTGTGATGTTGGTCATGACAAGCTGTTGCTTACTGGAGATGCTTCTGCTTCCTTTTCTTCTGTTTCTAAAATCTCTATTTCATCAAAGACTGTTTAGAGACTGAAAACTGTATGCAAGGCTCTAGCAGCTGGATCAGCTCTGAGAAGTGCTTATCGTGGATCTGTAGGCTTAGCTGTTTCAGTATCTTCTTCCCCTAACTCACCAATGTCAGCTGTGAAGAAAAAACAATATATCCTTTGCATAGCTCACAAAGACAGGACCCCAACAATGCCCCACTGCTTTTCCCCAAGCCTCGGCACTGGGCTGTCCCCGATGAAATGGGGGTAAGAGGGATTGTACTTGGGTTTGGAAACAAAGTGCTGGTGGATACTCAAAATGTGTGTTCTGGAAGCCTTAGGGAAAAACAACTCAAGTAATTGGCTGCTCATGTTCACAGAAAGTCTTACAGAACCCTGCACTTGCTCTGTGTGATGACAGGAACAGTTTAGCAGAGCCGGTCCTTCTCCCAGAAATGGCAGATGCTCGTTTGGATTACAGATCATCCATCTCTGGGTTAGAGGGAGTATTCAGTCAGAAATGAGCTGTCCTCTCCTCTGAAAACCAGCCTTGGTACAGACATGGGGGAAATAAAGACCCTTCAAAGGCCAATATTTCAAAAAGAATGTAAGAAGAACTGGCTTGTTAGTGAGGATGGTCTCTCTCCTCAGAAGTCACAATACCTGTCTAAAGACAACAAGAGAAGGCAGTGAGTAAACTATCATATTCTAGACCAGACAGCTCTGTGCCAGGTGAAATATTTCAAACTCTTCCTGACACGAAATGTCACAACTGATGTAAGTTTAAGTGGCCTTGGATGCGCTCATGTTGTATACTCCGGTTCTGCCAAATGTACTGCGGTCCTTACAGACAGAGTAAAAAAGAAACAAACTTCTGCGCGTGCAGAAGTAGCCAAGAGCAGGAAATGCGTTTCCCATCTGTGCAGATGGAGGCTGAAGTATCTGGAAAGGGTGCCACAAGGACTCTCATTCACACACACACTTTTACCCAATGCAGTTCCTGGTGGGAAGGTGTATGAGCTGGGGTCCTGAACAATGGATTCAGACCCCAGTTTGCCAGGAGGGACAAAAAACCCCAATGAGTGACAGCTTCCTGGTTGTGGCACAGACTAAATCCGGTCTTGAACTGCTTCGATCAAACATCTAACTTTTACAAGGCTAAAATTCCAGCTGCATCCCGTTCATAGGGAAAGCAACTGCTGAGGAGGATACATTTGGCAGCTGGTCTGAAGGGAAAGGCAAGGTGAGAACAAATCTCATTCACTACAGAGCAGGCTAGGGATGCTGGGGTGCTTTATTTGGACTGGCATTAGTCGGATAAAGACCAAGTGCCAATGGTGTGTGAATACGTGTTTGACTGCTCAGGCAATATTTAACTGTATGACATCTTAAAAGCCTGTTCAGCAGCTATTTGCAACTGAGCCAGCCTTGCTCTGAATGGGCTGACAGCTCCTCTGTACTATGCTTTTTTAGCCAGGCAGAACCTAAATTCTCCGGAAGCAACACAAGACACGACTAAAAATCCCAGTAATTCCCTCGGAAATCTAGCTCTTAGCCCCTTCTGTGCCTCAGTTTCCTCCCCCCCCCCCCAATAAAACAGAAACCAACAAAGCTGTCTTTTTCTATGCCTCTGTGTTTATAAAGTGCATAAACAACACAGGTCAAAGCATTTTCGACACGGCAGAATCAAAACATTAAGTAGAATGCAGACCTGACCTCTGTGACTCTGTAACCACACAGAGACCCTTTGCTATTGACTGCTTGCACTTGAAGCTGCCAACTGCCTCTCTGCAGGCTAGTAATGTGGGGTCCAACTATGCCTGCCCTCCTGCACCCAGCCACTCTGGCTGACCTGGAGCAGGGAGGATGGCGAGTTCCCAAGCCTGCAGGATACTCTGCAGGCATTCGACTGAGGGTGCCAATCCTTGCCAAACATTTTACTCATCTCACATCAGTTAGTTTGTGAATTAACTTTCAGCTGCTTTGCTCTCCAAAAGTCTGCAGCTGCAATCCCCCACCTGTACATGAGCTCATTGGCTGCCTGGTCTCCCACCTTACTGCCTGCTGCATGAAGCGGTCAGGATCCACTGCTGAAAACGTTGTCAGGACCGTCCCGGTAGGCACCCCCTCCTCCAGCCTGATTAGCTTGTGGTTTGTTGGGAAATACGGTGCTTCGTTGACATCTGTGACTGAAATGGTGACTCCTGCTGTCGACTGGAAGGACATCTGGATGCCACTGGCCAGGGGAGCTTGGTTTGATACCATCACTGTCAGCATGAAAGCTCTGTTCATCTCGTAATCGACTGCCTAAAACAAACAAACAAACAAGCAAGCAAGCATAGAGCCAAGCACAGAATAAATTCTACTTTCTGGCTGAAAGCTGCACGATTTAGAAGGCAGATGATATCAAAGTCACTGCCCCAACTCCTGTCCTCCTGTGAGCTCAGTTTGTTTGAAGGTGTAAATCCATACCAGCTTCAATCCAGTGGAGGATTTGGCCTTCCAGTATTTGAGTCAAAAAGTTAAAAATCCCCACAAACTAAAAGTTGCAAACAGCAGGGGGGATTTGCCCTCTGTTTAGTTCCAGTGCTAAGTGGCTTCCAAAAAAGAACTGCGTTAGCTGAGCTGTGAATGAACAAATCCACCAAGTGCTGCTCTAATTGCAACAGGCGGAGCCTGTTAAGAGGGACTGGACAGGTACTTAACAATGCTATTAGCATTTAAAGCTGCTAAGTAACTGTGACAGTCTATGAGGACTCATGAGCTTGAAGTGCTCTTCATTCTTCCTCTTAAGTGAGTTTATAAACAAAGGTGGAGCTGCAGTGAAGAAGGCCTGGTCTGGTTTAATCAGGCCATCCTTCCACTGAGACCTCTTGTCCTCTTGCAAGACACCTTGTGATCTCCTGAGGCGGCCTGCACACTCCTACAGATGTGATTTGCTGTTGGGTGGCCACAGGTCTCTTCTCAACAGAAACATAAAGATGATGTGTCTCAGGACAGAAGGAGTGCAAAGCCTTTGCTGGCACAACTGACTGAACCACAGTATAATTTCTAAACCATCCCACTAATTACTATGAGGGAAGTCACTAATCATCTGCCAGGGAGGCTTGAGTTATGCAGGATCACACCTCTGCTTGTTAAAAAATGCTTTGCAGTGATTTATAAATGTAGAAGTGTAACCATTCTCCTTATTCTTTCTCCAGTGCTGAGTCTGCAAAGTGGACTCTTCCTGGTGTAAAATACCACAGTCACATTGATTCCAGTAGAGCTGTACTGATTTACATCAGCAAGATCTGGCTTCTGTGTTCTGTTTAAACCCCAGTATTGTCAGGAGAGAAATCAAATCATAGGAGGCTACATGAGAGAAACAAATTTCAGGGGCAAAAGGTAAAACACTGGAACCTCTATATTCGATTGAAGTGCAAATGTTCCTATTGCTAAATGGTTTCCTGACAGGCAGGGCCAACTTTTAATAAATAAAAGGAAGCACAAAGATTCCCAGTACACCCACCAGCACTGACTCACAGACTTGTCCTGCATTCAAACAAGACACATGGTAAAGGATCCCATTTAAACCTTATTCAAGGCTTTGAAACCACTTGACTAATGCATTTCCTCAATTTCTTTTCACACCCTGTAATTTATATTTCTCTAGTCTTATTTATCTATTTCTTTTTGTGCTGGCCTGTTTGCTAACCTTGCTGGCACGTGGTAGCGGTGCCCACAGCACTTCAGTCTGCAAGAGAGAGACCATCTGCCTCCTCTTCCATGTCTGAGTCCCCTTTCACATACTTTGTTGTCAAAAATACAAGGTAAAATCAAGAGTTTGTGCCTTCACGGCAGTGTTTGTGCTATTGTTCCTAGTGGGACAGAAGCCCCTTGCAGCCAGACACAGTCCAGCCCTAAGCAGAACTTCTTTTGCACCATTACAAGCAATTTCTACCACAACCGTTCATACTTCTGCTCCCTAAAACTGCCTCCCTAATGGCGCACAGAGCACTCTCTGCTCTTCACACTGCACTAACCCTTCCATTTTAATGCATCTCACTGAAAATGCTACATATTCATCAGTCCATGGGTTTAGGGACATGGTTTACTGGTGGACTTGGCAGTGGGGGGTTAACAGTTAGACTTGATGATCTTCTAACCTAAACAACTCTACGATTCTATGACAGCAGGATCCTAAAAAAACCCACATAGCCTCCACATCTGGGACAAGGAGGTGATGGGCTGTTGCCTGCTTTTTAATTGTATGTTCAAGAACCACGTAACATGAAATTAAAAAGTAGCACCTTTGCAGATACCCCTTGATGGATGTTCAGCATCTGATCTGCCCCAACTGCTCTGAAACATCCCCTTGGAGATGCTGCACATCCTCCTCCTTCAATAGTGACTCTGACCTGGTTGCAGCAGAGTGAAGCCGTGTGTCCTCCTGTTTTTCAAGGTATTTTTAACTAAACTGAACAAATTTTTCTCATGTTATTGTTGAGGCAAATAATAACTGAAGCCTTGGAAGCATCTCCATGAGAAATTCAGAGCTCTGATCCATGCAGGGTTTATAATACCATTTTACTTAGCTGGCTGCCACAGGGCAGCTACTGCTGCTCTGGGAGATTGTCTTCGGACTCTGTGGTGTCTCATCTGAGTGGGAAGTTTCTCTCTCCCCTTGATCGAGGCTTTCTTTGAAGATCAGGTTCTTGCACAGTTATGAAAATGGTTTGGAAAGGCATGAACAGAAAAAGGAAATGTTACACTTTTGGTGATTGGACTGGAGCTGGGGTTTTGCCAAGGGTGGCTACAAAAATGCCCTGCCTGCCAAGGGCATCATCTGAACTCCAAGAGGCTTCTTGGTTTGGAAGCATTTTTGGCCCTCCATTTCTGACCCCCAAAATACTTGTGAAGGGGTGGGATTCTTCACAAAACAACCTTCTCTGCAGTGTTTCTGCAACTGCCGTAGCCCAGATGCAAACCCCTTTGCTTGTAGGAGTGGGGAGTTACATATGAGCAGCTTCAAAGAGCCACATGAAAATCCACCCACGTAAGGTCCGTAAATAAAAGGTTCATTACCTGACTTAATTTTTTACCTGGGTTTTCAACCTGTATCAGTGATCAAACCAGCAAGAGACTGCTCCAACACCACGAAGAACAAGCTCTGATGGGCCACCCAGTCTGATGTGCAGACATTCCCCAAATCTTGAAGCATATTCACTTATTAACAGATAACAAAATATTTCAAAGAAGGTGGAATTCTAAGAGCCTTCCCTTCTTCACCATGAAAATTTAATCACAAGCAATTTCACTCATTCACCTTGCTGAAAATACACCAAAAAGCCTCCTAGGTTGATAAGGGTAGGAAACTTGCGGTGCCCAGGAGGATCAGGTGAGGATATATAGTGAAGACATTTAATGCCATTTCAAGCTTTGAGTTCAGCTTGACAATGGTGGATTTTCCTGTGGTTCTCCACATTGTGGTCACAGCGGGTTATACAGCAGTGGAAAGGCAACACCAGCATCAGTGGTGTTCTTTTTCCCTGCAAGTTCTGAATAAGGGATGGCTCATTATGCAGAAGTCCTTGTGTAGTAGTGATGAACATGTAAATCCGCTGTTGTTCATTCTGATCTGCCTTTAAACTACAGTCCTGACACTTTACTAGATTAAGGGGCCCTCCCTTGCTCCCAGTGAAAACATTGCACTTCAATTTCAGACTGGCTGCTGATGTTTGTGGAAGTTAGATTCTTGCATTTTACTTTGTTGAATGTTTTCTGTTTAAGCAGAATATATATACATATATATATGGATATGTGTACACTTACATGCATATATGCATCCATATACATTGGTGTCCAGGACCACTGCTAAGCTTGAAGAAGTTTTGTAACCTTGCACCAGGTAAAGCTGTCAACTATCATTACAAAGCAATGAAGAGTGGCAAATAAAAGGACCCTGATGAAATACCATCTAGCAGGTAAGATGATGTCTCCCTTAAAGTTTCAGCAAAGTGGCATCTGCAGACACACACACATAGCTTGGGGGTCAGAGAAGAGGACAAGCTCACAAGCTCACACATTCCTACCAGCGTAACCACACTGGCATTTCACTGATGTCATTTTTCCTAATACCCAAGCTATGTATATTAAGAATGACTGCCAGTTATTAGCTGCAAGGGAGTGGGTCTCTTTTTTTTGCATCACAGAGCTGTTTTTAAATCACATTGCTCTTTAAATGTTAGTGTTTCATCCTATGTTGTTGATTAAAACTTTCTGTTAGAGAAGGCCAGACTTATCACAAGATGCAGGCTTTATGCACCGCAACGTGTATTATGTTTTCCAGATGCAGTGCACAGTGAGTGTCGTGCGAGCTCTTACAGACCCCAGCAGCCTATTCGTGGTACCTCTGCTTTTCTGGTAGTCAGAGGGAGCATTCACAGCTATCTTATCTGGGAAGAGATTCAGCGAACTCTGAATGGATCTGGTTATGTCCTGGGTGTGTGTAGTGACTGCAAAAACATTCACTGCCTGGGTTGCTGGCCTCAGTAACTGAAAGGGAAGAGAATGCTCAGGTAAGGATAAAGTCATGTTCCTTGGAAGCAAGTAGGGAAGCAGAATTTGATACTTGCTGCAGGTATCTTGAGGGCTCAAGCTCTCCTAATGCTGAAAGCAATAGATGGAGGAAAGACGGGATGATGGATATTTAACAGTCTTATTTCACAGTCTTTCAACAAGATCCTCTGCTGATCTAGGGAATGGATTTCACTTGTGAGGAGCTATTCCGAGCTGAGGATGTGCCCTACACTGTGTGTTTATCGCTTGATACTAGGAAGATTTCTCCAAGTTTTTTCTGCCAAGCAACTCAATTGGAGGAAAATCTCTCTTTCTGTTGCCAGGAAATGCATTCCTCCGGCAATCTCTCCTGCACTCCCTGCTTTCACAGAGGATCACTTGACTGATCCCCTGCTGTGAAACACTACCCCCTGATTCACAGCTAATGGGGAGTTTTCTGGCTCAAGAAGGAGAAGATGCAGCCTCTGCCCTAACCTCACCAGGCAGGGCAGGGCGGCACAGACCAGGAGCCATTCCCTCTTGCAGTGCTCAAAAAGCTAAGGAGGAGCAGGACACGGAGGTCGAGCTTAGAGGCTGGGAAGAGCCTTCAGCTTCATGAAATCTTAGGGTGAGAGCTGGGCTGAGTTGGGAAACCCAGAACCAGCAGCATATGCTTGAATCAAAAGTATTCAGGACTCCTGCATGGGCAGAGATGGGAAACAACAGATTTGAGTGCTTGCATTTCCAGGATAGAGAAGCCATGCAATAACTGCAGGCTTTTGGCAATTCTTGTAGCTTTAGCTAGCCTAGAGAAATCCAGACAAATCTGGATTTCCTTTGTCCCCCTTACCTTCACAACAGTTACCATGCCTTCATTGGTGACCGGGTCTGTCCGGATAGTGAAATGGCCTGAGGGGTCTCCGCTGATGATGCGGTAGATGGCATTCCAGTTGGGGGAGTGAGGCTGGTCCCGGTCCATCACTGTCAGATTTGCCACCACCACCTCCACTCTGTTCTCAGGAACTTCTCCCGAATACTGCAAACAAAAGACAGGAGCTGTTATGATGGGAGCTTTTCTCACAGCTACCTCTCCTCTCCTCTACATCAGCACACTGACTGGGAAATCAGTCTCATGAAGAGGACCAATGGGCTCCACACACCCCTTTCTCACATCAGGTTTTCCTATTTTTTCCAAACCATTCAAAGCCTAGTTTCACCTCTCCACCCCAAGGAGGAAAAACCTCTATCACCAAACCATTGCCCAAGATTGGGTAAATGCTTGAAATAAATGAACAAAAATTGCTTTTGTTGTTCAGTTCCAGCAATCAGACAGTTAATTGTCAACAGCACATAAAAATGGCAGACTAAAATGTGCATTTTGAAGGATGACTATGTCCCTTTAACCTGAGGTATTTTGCCTCACTCAGATTTCATTGATGGCATTTTATTACTTTTCAGTGATTTTAGTTAATTTTCTTTCTTTCTTGCCCTTGATTTGATTTTGTCTCATTATTTGAAGTGTTTCTTAGGATTTTGCCACAGCCTTTCCTGGTGCTTAATTCTGTCATTTAGCACTGATTTTCATGGAGCATGTCCCGCTCAGGCGTATCCTGATGCATTAGCTGCATTCTCATGCTTTCCAGCCTTTGATTTATCATACGGCTGATCAGGGGTCCTGGCCTGTGAATAATTCCAGTGTTTGGGGCTGCCAGTAAGACACATTCCCAGATTTTCAACTGTCCTCATCTCTCAGCATCGCCTATTAGCAGCACTTGTAAATGAACACTCTGATTGACATATGGCAAATTAAACACTGGGTAAATGATGGGAGCGGCTGGCTCTGAGTCTGCAGCTGAAATCCTGGCCCCAAACTGCAGGAGCAGAGCACTACTGGAAACCTGGCCTTTGGTGTGCACAAATGCCAGGTTATGTAAATGATAATAAATCATTCCTTTGTTAGCACAAGCCTCCCTTTCCACTCGTACCCCATACCCATCCACTGGAGTCTTTCAGTTATTTGTGCTTATATTTATTATATATTATTCTACCACTGACAACAAAAATATTCAATCTGCCTCATGTTAATCGAAATTTAAATTTGCCCTTTAGTGGTATCATGAGTGGCATTTTGCCCTCTCTTCTGTTATGCACCTGTCCTAAACAAGTTTTCATTAGTGAATGCAGATGGTATCTTTTTCCAGCCATGCTGAGTGGTAGGCAAGAACAGTGGGAAGCTGCAGGATAATTCTAATTCCAGTACACACTACAGCTCTTCTTTTCTCTTTATTTCCCTTGATTTCACTTGTTTTTTACCCATTTTCTTGCTCAATTTGGAATCTCTGTGGCACACAGCTAAAGCAGGGGAAATATCATATGGAAATTCATCAAAAGCCTCTTGAAAAATCCATTAGATTATGTCATATGTACACTCCTATTACCAATCTTGTCTGAAACCTGCTACAAAGAACTGAAGGAGATTAGTTAAGCAGGATTGTCTCTTACTAAATCCCCACTAGTTATTGCCATTACATTAAATTAATGTCATATGGCATGCCAGGATTGACAAGCTTATGAGCCCCTGTCTCTTTTAGGAGGTGGCTGCACTACTAACATCAAGCTATTGTACTGTAATTTCAAAGGTGTTAAGTGCTATGTGCCACCGTCTGAAATCTTTGGCCTAGGACCACACTTATTTGTCTGTTACTACTAAGCTTATGCCTTGCAGAAGCAAACAGAATTAACTCATCAAGAGAAAGCTATCAGTTGTATTTAAGACACTGAACACTACAGGCTGCTGAACACCATCAGCAGGTCATAACCCAAGACAGTTTACAAGACATTTTTAAAATATAAGGTATATAAAAAATTATAATACAGAAGCACATCTCAATATAAAACCTGGAGAAAGATCCCAACAGCATATAAAGCTTTTTTATCAGTGTGAAACCCATAGTGCTTGGCATATACTGAGCAATCCAGGACACCTATTAGGTACAGTTAGGGAATGGTCAGTCCTATGCAGCACTGAGGGTGGATATTGTCTATTAATTACACTTATATACACAAATATTTTTCTGATGAGAACAGATTACCTTCACTGGAATCAAAGGAGCTATCCAAAACTCTTTGGGTTAAAAAGATCTTGGTTGAGATACACCATGAAGAACAATTTTCATCAGCTACTGGGAATCCAGACTGGAACCTGCCTTTTCCCCCTCTGACATTCCCCCAATATCATTATTATAAGTAAATGCTGTAATGTGTGTTGTCCACAATTGTCTTTACCTTTAATAAAAATTAACTAATGACATTAAATTACATCTACTAAAGGAAGGATGGCAGCTCAAAGCTACCCACACTTCTTTAATGTCATTCCCTCCCTACCCAGGAGTAACTTAGCATAATGAACAGTGGCATCTTTCACTATGCTGCTTTCCAGCACTCCCTGTGCTGTAAGTTCTCTTTCATAGGATTACAATTGATTTTGAAATAAAGAGAAGCATACCTATCTAAACAAGGTAAAACAATGGGCAACAGAGGAGCTGCTGGAGTAAACATAAGATTGCTAAAGCAGTGCTTGGCCTACACCTGTAGCATTTACTCATATTCCCCTGTATTTCACTTAGCTTCACTTTCAGTTGTTGCATTTGAAGACTTTAATTTCCAGAGTGCCTTTTTAAAGACGATTCACAGGGATTTCTATGGCTGATCATTACACACTTCACCTCCCTTCTCAGACAAGGATTTATTCTAAACCTGGCATGTTCCTAAATCCTTAAATTCCATAGGGTCTTTTTCTTTCCCCTCTGTCATGGCTTAAACCCAGCTGGTAACTCAGAACCATGCAGCCGCTCACTCATTTCCCCTTTCTTTCCTCTGGCTCCAGCAGAGATGGGGAGGAGAATCAAAAGAATGTAAATCCCATGGGTTAAGATAGGAACAGTCCAGTAACTAAGGTATAACACAAACCACTAATGCTGAAACCAATAATAATAATGATAAGGGAAATAAGCAGAGAGAATATAAAACAAAAAGGGGAAAAGGAAAACAATAAAACCAAGTGATGCACAATAAAATTGCTCACCACCCACTGACCGATCCCCAGCCTGACCTGAGCAATGATCTGAGCCTTCTGGGTACCTCCCTCCAGTTTCTATACTGGGCACGACATGCTGCGGTATGGAATACCCCTTTGGTTAATTTGGGTCAGGTGTCCTTTCTCTGCTCCCTCCCAGCTTTTCATGCCCCTCCTCACTGGCAGAGCATGAGACTGAAAAGTCCTTGATCACAGTAAGCATTATTTAGCAACAACTAAAACCACTGGTGTGTTATCAACGTTTTCATATTAAAGTTGAAACCAGAGCACTGCACCAGCTACTAAGAAGATAAAAATGACTGCTACAGCTGAACCCAGGACACCCTCCCATAAAAGCCTGTGCTGGCATATGTCCTTCTCTCATTCCTCTGCAGCTGGCCTTTCTGAAGTCATGTCTTGCTGGAAAGGTAATAATTCATTCTGACTTTTGGGTTGAATCAGATTATACTAAAATTGGTTAAGCCCAGAGTTTTCTTTCATCTCACTTGGTACCTGACAGCATATAAACATGCAGACAAATATCACTCGGAGGAGAAAGGGATTGATGTAGGGGACAAATGATGAATTGACACAATGGCTTGACTTTGTGCAATAAATCTGAAGTCTGGGCGATGAAGCCATGCACAGCAGAGTAAAACCAATTAGCTCACTGCACCCACTCCTAGGGAGGTATGGCATGGAAATGGATGAATATAAAGTTAATTATCCAGGCTTTCTTCTAAAGGGAATTTCTTTTTTTTCCAATGTTCTTGATTTTTTCTAGCTGGTTTTGCTAAAAAGCTGTGAAAGCACAGACTTCATCACATGAACATCTGCAGGAAAGACTTTTCTGTTGTCTCCAAGATTTGCTAATGATGACCCAACATTTGTTACAGGCAGAAGTGGTTTATGAAGGCTGAATTGCCTAGAGAAATAGTGTTTTATGACCTATAGCTATGGATTAATGCAGAAGAATAAGGGCATCTCAGTCCTCTTATTAGACTCTGAGCCCTTACCCTGACAGCTATGACTGCTGCAAAGTGTTGCATCCTCTCTAGGTCCCCCAAGTTGAAAGAAACTGAAATGAGAGCACACATGAGCACGTGGCATGAGGTGTCCCATCTCCAACTACTTTCTGCAGCCAGGCCACCCTGTTAAGCAGCAAGCTCTGGATATGAGGTGAGGTGCAGCTGGGGAAACCAGCAAACAGTGGGAGCAGGCACAAGTATGCTTAAGGGCATACTCCTGCTATCTAAGTACTGGCATGTGAGCCAACTGCTTACCTTTTCTGCATGATATTTAACAAAGACACTTGAATAGCAGGGAAATTAATAAACAATTGCAGTCTGGTTGCTGCAATCTGTGTAAAATGGGGAAAAAAGTTTAAAATCTCCTAATAAATCATTAATTGTGATGGGCTTGCCCAGCCGCAGCGCAGAAACAAGCAAATGCCATCCTAATTGATTGCTTCTTATTCCATCTTTATAGGCCTGCATTTTTTATTGTGAGGGCTGAATAAGCCCAGAGGTGTAAAAAACCTCTAGATTGTACTCTGTGTATCTGCCAAGTTGATATTTAGATCAATAATCCTCCTCCCCCCAAATCCCCCCTACTCCTACTACTGATAATTTAGCTTTTCTTGCTAGCAGCCTAATTGCTGTTTTCTTAAGCCTTACTATCAATTCTCTGACCTTTAATTTCCAATATCATTTGCTGCACGGATGACTGTACTAGGATGCAAGTTATCCTACCCCTCAACACTGTATGGGTCAGACCTGGCCATCAGCTTCTGTGACAAACAGTGACGTCCAGGTTCTCTCTTCACCATTGTCATTGTGCAGTAGAGACCACAAGCTCACTTGAATCTCCCCAAGATCTGTATAAAGTCAATCTATTTTGCAAATCAGATTTGAGATGCTCACTTGTTTATCACATTTTATTAAAGAAATACTCACTCATTAAATGATCATAGAATCATAGAATGGTCTGGATGGAAGGGACCTTAAAGCTCATCTAGTCCCAACCCCTGCCATGGGCAGGGACACCTTCCACTAGAGCAGCTTGATCCAAGCCCCTGTGTCCAACCTGGCCTTGAACACTGCCAGGGATGGGGCAGCCACAGCTTCTCTGGGCACTCTGTGCCAGAGTCTCAGCACCCTCACAGTCCTTAGGTAAGATGCTTACATTTAATTTAAGACTACCATCTTTCAGATTATAGCCATTTCCCCTTGCCCCGTCCCTATGTGCCCTTGTCAAAAGCCCCTCTCCAGGTTTCTTGTCAGCCCCTTTAATCACTAGAAGCTGCTCTAAGATCTCCTCAGAGTCTTATCCTCTCCAGGCTGAACAAGCCCAGCTCTCTCAGCCTGTCTTCATAGTAGATGACCTTTACCTTCTAAGTACCACCTTCTAAGTACCAACAGGAACTAAGTACTCATTTTTTCTGAGGCAGCCTATGGCATTACACCTGCAGCAACCCCTCTGTAAACCTTTTAGCTCTCGGGGTTTTTTATCTCATGCCCACAACATGCCCTGCACTGCAGTGTCCCTGCTTCAACTTCACGTTCACTTGGATCTACTCCACAGCGCATCCGTGTATGCTTATACTTCAGACTAGTTATATCACATGTGGCAAATGCTTCCCAAAATGTTCTCTACTAAGTGGCCACTGCACTTGTGCCAGCTCACAGTTTTGCTCCACTGATAGGAGGCCCAGCTGTCATGATGCTCATTCAGAAATGAATTGCTTGGGCTGCAGGCACCAGCTCGTTGCTGACAGGCAGGAGTCAGCCTTGCCCAGCTGAGTCGAGAAAAGCACATGGCAATTAGCTCACCAACTTTTAAAGGATGCTTTGGAAGTTCTGCCTTCATCGTCAGTGGTTTGTGCCACTAAAATGCGTCACCTGCCTGCAAAGCAGTTCTCACAGCTCCATAGTGCGGTGGAGCCGGTGCACCCACTTGTTTATTGGAAGTGTCTACAGGAACTCTGGGTGATGCTCAGCATGGTCTCAGTGTGGTGATTCCACTTCTGCTGGATGAGTTTGAAAAATAACAGCAGGACCTGGAGTTTTTCACTTCTGAATCTGATCTTATGACAGGGTGTAGAAAATCTCCATCATGTTCCTGCAGCTGATCATAGCCATGGGCTTCATGCTTTGTTTTGACTTGTGTTGCTATTTCAAGACCTCAAATAATGACTAGACTTGATTAAATTACCAGATGTACTCTTTGAATACGAAGACAAAACAGGAACAGAGGACAAGAAAGCAAGACCTTTTTTTTTTTTTTTTCAGAAGCAGCAGAAGAAAACAGTCTGATTTCAAACTCCCTGGTGTGAGGAAGGAACGTGCAGGTTTTGCCTTGGCTCAAAGACGCTTCGAGTACTTGCCAGGAGTTCAGAGACAAGAGCACATAATAGTAAAAGGATATTAAAGGTAAAAAAAGAAGTTTGCATGTCTGACAATGAGCACTATTTTTTTTCCATTATCAGATGTTACATTCTTGTGACAGCATGAAAAGATGCCACAGAACTGATGACACAGGACACTATTCTGCTGCAAGATAATCATTGCCAGATAAATATACCTTATGAAATGAGGTTTGAACTTTGCATAGAATTTAGATATTTTATAAAAATGCATTACAACACAAAGGAGCTTTTTACAATGTTCATACGAAAGGTTTAAGAAGAGATTAAAATTATGCCCTTGGAAAGGCATATAGCCTTGTCAAGAAAAAAAATACTCTACATTAACCCCATGTAGGAAAGTAGTACTTTATCTTCATTTCAAAAGGCTATAAAGAACAGCTTTAATCAACCTACTTGACTTTGGGGACTTGCACGTCTCGCTGAAACTCATGAAATCTGGCATAGTGTGGTTTCCAGAACACAAAAGCCTTTAATCTGTAACCTGGCACTCTTGTACATTCAAATCCTGATACTATCTCCTTGTTAGGAACTAAAATTGTGAATTTATCCAAAATGGGATCTCATCTCGTCTAAATAATATGGCCTTTGCAACAGTGACCTTTAACAATGGTTATACTCAACAATAAAAGATTTTATGTCAGGAGCCAGTGGAAACAGTCTATGTTAAAATTCTGATCTGATAGCAAAGCCTTTTATTTTGCAGTTTTAGACAAGAATCCTTTGAACATTTCATTTGCTCTCTGGTCTAACACACCTTTGTTTCTTGCCTTCAGAATGAACAGCAGGAAAAGGTAGTTGATAACTTTCTGCAGACTACTGGATTGTCATGTGTAATTAGTAATGCTATCTTTTAAATAGAGGCATAGATTTTAAAACAGCTGGAGCTAACTAACAAAGCCTCATTCTTAATAATATACATATATTTATACAACATACCAGTTTTGCACAGATACATTATCACTTTACAGTGGCTGACAGCCCTATGCTTCCCTATGCAGAGCTAAGGGACTTGCCCATGTAGTTGTAGAACTGGGGTTGGAACCATGTCCTGCCCTTTGCTGCCTGTTTTGTGGCAGGATCCTGAAAACATCATTAATTCATGTGCTACTTGATAAATCCATTAGGTCAGCCTAGATTAGTCTACTGATCTCCCTAGTGCATTGCCATGTAGACCTATGATCCCTGATGAGCTACTGAGATGGAAAAGCTTCCAGACAGGAATCTTGGCAGAGATCCATGCACTGGAGATGATGAGCTTGATCATCAGCTCCTCCCCAAGCTCTGCACCACGTTGGCTTCAACTGGGGAATACGAACAGGTTTATACAGCTGGAGAAAAACAGGCCAAAATAACCGGTTGTGAAGCTCCCACCATCTCAAAGGCCAACTGTGGTTTAGGTATGTTGACTTTAAATTGCCAAAGCAGAGCTAGCATCTCGTGCATCACTCAGCGTGGCAGGAGGAGAGCTTTCCAACATGCAGACTGCCTTGTTCGCACTCCAAAATAACCACCTTCCTTAGAGGTGGATGAAATTTATTTGATGGCATGTCAAGCCTCACAATGCTTTCTCCATCTTCACACTACAAAGTAGCAAATAACGCCCCTGTTTTGAACAAAACTCTGAAAACAGTTTTCCTCATTTACGTGTAAACCAGACTGACAAAAACCGTTACACAGAATTCAGCTCCTAAGCGAGCAAAACACACTTCACAGCTCTGACTCTTGTATTTCTTGGTGAAATGTGCATAGAAGAGGACGTTTTAATTCAGGCACCTGTAATAACATTTCATAAAGAAGGGCCTTAAGCTGATAATTCTGGTTTAGGATTTTCTTATTAACTGCCCATTCCTCATAATGAGTTTTTAATTTAATTCCTCCCCCCCCCACCCTCCCCCCCCCCGATTTTAAGGCATAGAAAAGCTGTTCATGTGCCTTTGGGATCTGAAAACACATATTTGGGAAAGGGGGAATTTTAAGAGCACTGAAACTGATTTTTTTTTTGTATGCTATAATCCTGGTATTAAGAATTTTAACAAGCTTCCCATGAAGCACAGCTCAGCCAGTCTGCTCACTGACTCCTGCTCAAACCTCTGCCCTGCAACTGAAATCTCTGTTGTTTCCAGATTAGTCTCAGAATTAGCACACAAGGGGATTTTTTTCTTTATGACTAGATTTGAACACAATAATCAGGTGCTGAAAAACCCTCAGGGTCTGATCATAAACAGTGTTATTGTTTATATTGACTAGACAGAGCATCTTTGTAGGAGAAAGTCATGAAGCATGTTTTATTCTAAAAGTGCTGCTACCATGGTTTAAAGATGATATTTTCTGAGCTGGTGCCTTGATGGTCAATTTTCATCTCCTTACTGCAATATAAAATGTAATGGCAATGTTCATTGGTGGGGTGAGACCAAAGGAAGATCTGTGTGTTCCCACCTGCACCCCTGTGCTGTGGTTTCTATGGGAAGGGAATAAGAAGTGCGGGACATGTCTCCACATTGCAGGGATTGCTGAAAAGATAAACCCAGATGATTCAGCTGCAGCACTGCTCCAAAGTAAGCAGAGAGGAAACCTGCCCTTCCAATCCCACCTTCTGATGTACTCCCCAGAATCACAGAATTGTAGAATACTTTGGGTTGGAAGGGACCTTTAAAGGTCATCTAGTCATGAGCAGGGACATCTTCAACCAGACCAAACTCTGGTACTACAGAAAAATGCATCCCTGCCTGCAGGGCACAGAATGAAGACTAATTCATAGCACAGAATGAAGACTAAATTAAATGCTGTGCAATTCATCAGACTTGCCATGAGAAAGAGGCTTTTCGCTGAAATTCTGTTTACAGCAAGAAAGTCAAAGCGCATGTAGCAGAGAAGAGAAATGCAGTGAGAAATGGGAGAAGACCAGGTTAAAGTGAAGGAGCCCCTATATACTTGTAAGTTTAGGAAGGGAAACATTCTTATTTCTTCTCTGTTATTTTTTTGGCAATTAAAACATACTACTGCATTAAGCTGAATGGTTTGAAAAACTCTACCATACTCAAAACCCCTTTCAGAAACCTTTTAACCATTCTCTATGATTTTAGCTCTGGCTGTTTTCTGTGTTCTGACCCTTTCTTCTACAACTGGGAAGTGCTAAGACATCCTGGACAGTTTGAAATACTTGATAAGAGAAAACTCACAGCACTACCAAATCCTTTGCTAAATCTCTTCCCTCCCTCCCCCCCAGCATGTCACTGAAGATTTCATAAGTGAAATGTGCTTAATGAAATTCCAGATATATATCCTCTTAAAATGACATCCCCTGGAAGCAACTTTTAAGGCAACAGAATATTGAAGAATTAAAAACCTGCCGACCCAAGGAAGTTAGCCAACTGCAGAAGGGGATTTATTTCAGTGCCTTCCTATAGTGGAGTTACAAAATGCATTTAAATGTCTCAGCCCCACATCAGTGCCCAAGATGCTGTGTAATTTTAAGATAAAGAAATAATCCACTACAAATGTGTATTTGCCTGGCAGATGTGGAGATGTACCTGCCAGCGTTGTGTGGATGTCCTAGATGGTGCTAGATGCCCACAGTCAAGCAACGGAACAGGGCCCTCCAAGGCCAGGTCTGGCCTCAAGAGGATAATTAGGATATTTAATAGATATCCCAAAGTAGGAAGAGGCCCACAATCTATAAAAAATCATTAAAAATTGAGAGAAATGCTACAGGTGGATAAATGCTAGATAAGAAATGATGGCATGGGTAGATACATGAGATACAGGCGCTTTAGTGTCTGATTTCTCCTTGAAATTTTATCTTGACTGACACACCAGGGATTATGGGAATGGTGTCTAACCACACACATGTATCAGGTGGCAGAGACCATAGTGGTCTCCATCACAGCACATCCCAGAGTAGGAAGGATATTTCTCTGTAGATGTTTACTTCTTTTGACTACACAGATTTTATCAGCGACACCTGGCTGTGTCACACCTCATTGCACACATGTATCTCACATGCCCTGGCACCTCCCTCTCTCTAGACAATTCCGCCACAGCACTACTGAAGGCACAGTCTGATGATGTGGTCTACAGCTTCTCCCTCCAGATCTCATACATATTAAACAGGGAAGTAGAAGAAGGAGAGAAGTCCCTGCTAAATGAGACATCGCACCAGGAGATACAGCACTGCCAGATGTTGCAAATGAAACATCTGATGACTAATGGGTTATAGCAAGTGATAGCTGATAGGTGTCGTCATACCACATGGGACAGGGGTGGCCTCAGCATTGTACAGGTATCATCTGTGTTTTGGTAATACGAACCTGACTGCATAAATTAGCAAAACAGCAGGCTGGACAATCAAATGTCATAACAAATCATCACCTATCACTATGATGCTGATGATGGATAGACACATGCCTCTCAGTGCCATCAACAACAGCTACCTGAAAGCGCTGTAAAGAAAGGAAAGCATCCTGCTGTACATTATGGTGGGCTTATAATTTATAAGGTACACAGGCAGAGGTTGTGCTCTTAACTCCTGGATTTCAGCTACTTAGGTACTGAGAAGCTGGGCATCAGCAGCGGTGTGGGCTCTACCTCTTTTGTGATGCTGTAGCTCTAACAGGCCGAGATTGTGCTCTCTAGCATGGAGAGAAGAGATTATATTACTCTTGATTTTACATTGATCAGTACACGTGTCCAATCTGAGAGACACCAATAGAGTATTTTTTCCTATTCCCTTTCTTTTTTTTTTTTGTGACAGAAAACTGAAAACTGTAATGAAACTATCAGTCCCATTTTGTAAATCACCGGTCTTTGGCAATTTTAAACTCTAAAGTCTGAAAAATTCATTACTTCTAACTTCCATCAAGGGTGTTCCTGAAACCAAAATTACTTAATCAACTCAATTTAGCTTCTTGTGTAGACCTAATTCAGAAAAACTTTATCTTCTTGAATTGTTATTGCAATTAATTTCCCCCCCTTCTTTTTCTGCTGCAGACGACATTTCAGTAATTAGATATTTTATAAAAATGAGTTATTCATTCAGAGTAGCTTCACTTTTATATTTGATTAATCATCTTACCACTGAGGTCTGGGTTTTGTCTCCAAGGAAAGTTTAATGACCTCATTTTAATCCTTCTTTTAACCACCAGGCAGGTAGCAATGAAGAGAAACAAAATTATCCTTTTTTTTCCCCCCTTTTCTCTCTTTTTATTTTTATTTTTTATTTTTTCCCAATCTCAAGATTACATCTGATGTCTTTTCTGTGTGACTGACCCATTTACAAGGAAGAATCTAGCTGATTCCAATTAGGTTCAGGACAGAATCAGGCTAAGCAGAGCCTTGAACTGTGCCTTAATAACTAATGCTCAGTGTGATGGTGAGGAACCAGAACTGTTCCACCGAATGGCAGGAGGTTTAAAGCACTGTACATGATCAACTTGGCGATAATTTGAAAATGAATGCTCTGAAAGGAAATAAAGAAAACAAAAGCCACTGTAAATGTAGGTTTTGATTAATGGGGTCTATTAGTAAGAGACTTATATCAAGGAGACCACATTTTATTATATGAATGCATATATACCCACACTATGTAATGGAATAATTCATATAAGCCACAATTTATGTGGGAGTAGAGACTTGGATATTATTGATGACTGCCTGCCTTATATCAGTATCTATCTATGCTTTGAATCTAGCTATATGCTTATCTATATTTGTGTAGTTGTAGGTATACATCTTTATATCTCTCTATCCATCTTGCAGACTACACTAAGTAGTCTCAAAGGCGTTTCATCCTTTCTGTCGTGTGCTACACTGGTGTAAAGACTTAACAGAGATCACAGAAGGGGCTGATGCTCTTTTTATTAAGACATGAGGAATTTTTGTTTTCCCATAAACTGAGAAATATCTTTCATTTCAGATGAAAGAGGTGACAAAATAAAGAGCAAAAGTTGAGTATCCACAGGAGAGCATGCAGCGTGTCTTGTTTTCCATAGCACTGCATTGAAAGGGCCTCCAGGCACTTAAAGATGCTGTGCTTGGGAAGAGCCAAACTGCTCACAGAAGATCTGCTCCCCAAACTGGGATCTCACTCATTCCTTACCAGAATCAAAACTGTGTGGGCAGCACAGTTCTTAAGCTCTGCTGGGCAGGCTTTGCACTTAGGTAGAGATCCATTTCCAAAGGTCAGTTTGATTCAGAAGGTCGACAAGATGTAAGTAACCTCTATCAAGACATAAATACTTCCCTAACCATGGCTATGTCTGGGGCAGTAAAGCTCCTGGCATTTGCATGGCAAGTTCTGGGCAAAGCTGCAACAGGATGAGAAGAAAGAATAGTTTCTGCTTGTGCTCCCTCTGTTTGTTAATGCTACCTCTTGACCTAACATCCTTCGTCTAATTCATTGCTCATGACAAAGCTTTTCATCAGGAGCTGCAGTGAGAGGCAGAAAGCCCACTTCAATTTATAAACATCCAGTTCTTATTTAGAAACACTAAACTGATTTGTAGTTTTTAAGACTTCACCAACTATACATTTAATTGAAATACACACATTATAAAGTAGATGCTCATGTACCCAAATGCTACTGGGGAGATGTGATTCACTCGAATATAACAATTTATTTCAGTTACACGATGACAGCTCTGTAACAACCCAAGCTTCTCTGTGTAGTTTGCCTGAGCTTGGAAAATTGCAAGTGGACACAGTCACCTGGGATTTCCCATGAAAGCACAATTGATTTCTAACGATAAAGCCTGTCTTCAGGACTGTTCAGAGCTCCCGAGTTTGTTTGCATCTGTAGAGGAGCCCAGTCCTGTACATTTGCTCACCACAATATTAGGTCTTTCCCCTTGCCAGCTCTGACCTGCGCTGTTCAACTCGATTTCTGCCTCTTATGACAAATGCCTCTAAATTATGCAAAGGGCATAATTTTGATGATTTTATAATATCGCAGCATCCAGGCTAATCTATGTTCAAATGCCACTGTAGACTTTCTGAATGGCACAGATGTAATGATGGGGACTGTGAGATCTGAATGGGCAACTACATACAGAAATTGGGCTCAAAATTTAAGACCTTGATTTTTCCAGGTCTGGACATGTGTCCTGGTTTTGGGAGATGGTTAGCTACCCACTCCTACTGTTTTTTTCCTGGGTCAGCGTGGTAAGACCACTTTTCAGGAAGCCCTTTCTAGGCTGTGGTCCTTTTTTGCTGTCTGCAGGAAATCCCACTGAAATCCTGTTCCTGCTGGATTCTCCCTTTCACAGCGTTAAGATTAATTTGCAAAACATGAGCATGCATGTAAAAGGGATTTCTCATAATGCTCACATGTACTGAATACTTCTGGATACATCTGACTATAAATGTGCTTAGGAAACCCCAAACTGCTGGCAGGCTGACGTGGTTTCCAGTTTTGGTTTCCTACCTCCATTAAACATCCTTTCTCCAAACTAGACCTATTTACATCTTTGCATCGCACTCATTTGGAAGTCGGTATCTTGCAGCGTGAAGGAAAAGCTGAGGGTTTTCTCTGCTACTTTGCTATTTTTGAACTCTCCATTAAAACCAGAGCTCAGCAGGATTCAGCTCTGGGGCCGAAGATGAGGTGAAGCTTCAGGCCAAGCTTGCCACTTGCAAAGTCACATTCTTACAGCTCACACCAGCTATTTCTGCAGCCCTGGATAGCTTTGCTCTTGCATTAGGTAATGCACAGCTATATTTTTGTCCTCAAACAATTGACATCATAAGAAATGCACACAGAACAAGGAGTACAATTTTGATTTATGCTTGTTTGCTCTTCCAGAATCTTGGCGAATTCACAGAGCAGGAGGACTCAGCCAGCATTATGTCACAGCTGTGAAAAAGGCACATTTGATTCTAGGAAATATTAGTGTTCTTGTTCAAGACACTGAAAAAATCTCATCTGAATTACTATATACAAATTGGGTCAGAAGAAAGATATCTGAGCAGAGCCTGGAGCACAGCAGGGTCAGCAAGATGAGGAGGGGAACAGAAAGCTGTAATGTAACAAGGGGCTGGAGGAGCTTGGCTTGTTCAGCTTCACCAAACAATACACACTAGCATATCAGGCTGGAGATGGGAAAGAAACATCAAAACGAGAGAAAAAAGACCTATGGTAAGGGCCAGAGCTAGCATGGCAGTACTGCAC
This sequence comes from Neopsephotus bourkii, assembly GCF_033783945.1. Taxonomy (NCBI): domain Eukaryota; kingdom Metazoa; phylum Chordata; class Aves; order Psittaciformes; family Psittacidae; genus Neopsephotus; species Neopsephotus bourkii. The sequence goes on from NW_026902137.1 coordinate 1,850,753, forward strand.
TGAGAGCCTGCTTCACTTTCAAATTTCAAAGCATTTCTCAGCATGGGCTCACCAGCATTTTCAATAGTACTCAGTGCAGTCAGAATACCTGCCAGACAAAGGTCAGGCATTTTTGGCAGTGCAACACCAAAACCAAAAAGCCCATTTAACCTGGGTCTCCATGGCATTTTGCCCATGAAGCAACAAGCTCTTCAACTGCAGATTTTACTGCTGACTGATTCAGCCTAGTACAAGCCTGGTTATTAACTCATAGAGTTACTGTAGGAGCCAGAGACGAGTCTGATCTGACACAATTAAACAGACCAGTTAAAAAGTGGCAAGAACTGATTTTTCTAATGTACCTGCAACAAGTACTTGCTCCTCCAATGACTAGTGAAATCCACTGTAACTAGATTAACCGTACCCAGCTATACATGCTCTTCTGATAGAATATGAGCCTCTATATACACAGGGTGCTATTCTGTACCAGGTGCTCTGCTTTGAGCTCACAGCCAGCCTTTGATCAGACTGCTTTTGCCAGGCCAGCAAGAGTCAATGCTGCCTGGGCACTGTGAGCTGGGAAGCATCCAGTCCTGCCCAATAGTCCATTCCTAAACCTTTTGAGCTGTTCCTAATGTAATTCAGGGCCCAGATTAGCCCGCAAAGCAGCGTGGTGGAGAAGGGGATGCAGTCCTAGAGCTGCCTCTTTAAAACATACTCCACTGGATTCAGCCTTGGAAGAGGAGATTCTCAAAGCAGTGCCAAAGGGCAAATTTTAAAGTAGCTTTAAATAAGACCTCCTAAGGCTCAGGAGCTTAAAGAACTTCAATAGCCCAGATTCTTTTTTCCCCTTCCTTTCTTTCCTTTTCTGTTTTTTTTTAAAGGAGATGTTGATTGCCAGGCAGGTTTCCCAAGAACCCACAACCTCAACTAATCACAAGCACTTTAGCCCTGTGAAATAATATTTCCCTTACACAGGCTACTATAAAAACAAGTTCTGCACAGTAGGCAAATTTAAAATAACTTTTAATTAACATTTAAGACACAGAAGTCTGATCATGCAAATTCATCTGCGTCTCCTCTCGGCGCCTGATTGTTCCTGATTGAATACGATAAAAATAGACTTTGTATGAGTCAAGTGTAGGCATGGATTTCTTTCACTTCTCCTCCCCTCTGATTATGAATTTCCTCAGGTAAAGTGGAAACCCCTGGATGGCCATTAACAGTATCATGGGTCAGCCTGGAAAAAGCATCCTACCTGATACGAGTTCACTAGAATTAAAGGCATTCCTTCTGTGAGCAGAGGCTCCCACATTACACAAAATCTCACTCAACACTATCCAGCATTGTCTCAGCTGATTTTTAATCTCTGAAATACTAATTTCACTGCACCCCCCTGTATCTGAGATGAGCATCTGGCCAGAGGCTCAGCTACGGATCTGTATTAAACGGAGAGAATGCAACTCGCCTGCACATGAGAGATAAATACTTGAAGGGAGGCTGAGGAATTTCTACACAATTAAAACACATCAGAGGGCATGACCCTGTTACGAGGAACAAGGGCTCTGTATAAGGGAGGACACACTGATACCTGTTCCATTATCTTGTAACGGGAATGGAGCCGGTTTCCCCAGTAAAGCTTCCTACAAAGCTGTTGTAACACAGCCCTGTCAAAATGTCACTATGTTACACCAGTAAGCAACAACGTCACATGAAGAACACAACACAAAGAGCACCTTGAAATCCCTTAGGTATCCAGAACAGTGTTCCCTGGGTCATGGGCCTGCACTAAATCATTGCAATTGCCCAGAATAGCAGCCTATGATGCTAACAGTGTTTCACGGGATGCTCCACTCTCCTGGTGCAGATTTGATTGCTTCCTGATCTGGGATTGTCTTTCATGAGAGATTTCCTCACTGTTAGCTCTCTAATGCTTCTCAGCATGGCCAGAAAGCATCACAGGTAAGAAAACATTCACCATCACAATAAACAGAGCTGGAAAGGACTACAGGAGATCACCCTCACCGTGCCCCAGCACCTCACAGTTCAATGCAGGTAGTCCTGGTTGTGACTTCCTGGACTGGTCAATGCCTCTTGCTGATGAAGACTGCACTCAAGTTAACAGCTGGCTTTAGTTTAAAATTGCTTTCACTTTGAGACTGTGATTCCTCCCACCTCCCAGTATAATTTCAGTTGGGGCTGCTTCTTCCCCTGCTGTTGTGCAGGATCTTCCTCCAGCCTTTCCAGTGATGTTCTAGAGGGTGTGAAATCCACATCAATCTATTTTCACGTAAGCAAGCAATCTTTCTGGAGTTTTACTGGAGTATCTTCTATTTGTACACTTAAGGATCTTCTGTGTCACTTTATTGCTCTTTTTCCACTTGTTATCTAGCACTACACTTGATCACAGCCCATCTAGTATTTTGGATGTCCTTTAGCTAACACACCTCCACTGGTTACCCTGTGAATGTGGCATCCTGGCACTTGCATGCCTGTGTCTAAACTTTCACATGGTCTGTGCATGCAGATCTCTTCTCCCCCTGCACAGTGTGCTCAGCTGCAGACGTGACCTGACTTCCTTGACCATCCCAGTGGCTGTTTTCTTCTCTCCCATCCTGTTGTTAAATTTTATGCAACAACATTAATTCCTGCTGCTGAATACATGAGCTGTGACACCAGCATGATGCAGTGTCCGCCTGAGCTACATTCTTACCCAGAAATGATTAAGTCTAAAACCACCCTGAGTGAATGACAGGTAATTTAGGAGCTCTACAGGGTGGGCCTTTGTATGTGTCTACTATGCTGAATACAGTTCCTTGAGTTCCTTTCGTCTGGCAGCTTTCCAAGAACAAACTGCAGTTTCAGTTATTCAGCCTATTTTGTTTTTACAACACCATCTCAATACAAAAGTATTCAAAATATAAATATCCCATATCTCTCCAAACAGTCCCCAGTCTTAAAAGAGACCATGGGCTTTCTTACCCTCCGAGGAGCTGTGGATTTCCTGCAAAGAGATTTCTGCTGGTTTTTAGAGGTGTTAAAATGCAGATCAGCCTATTTGAGGACAGTGAGGAGATCCAGCTCAGGTTTATAGAGACAGCCTGATGCTGTTCTCTCTGTCAGTCAGGGGAAAACCATATTATACTTTCATACTTGTGTGAAATTCATCCTGCCTATACCCGGGAATATATCAAAGATATTTGTTTCTGCAGAATCAGAAAATATAACTGTAAAACACCACTGGTTTTCAAATCTTTATAAAGTCTCATGTTCTACTGTATAAAGCCCTTTGGTTCTCGAAAAATCCTCAGTGATTGAAATTAGATAAATAATGCTACACATCAACCCTGCTTAGAGGAAAAGTAGCATTTTCTAATCCATTTAACACAATCCTATGGGTAATTCTCTTAATATTTTTTATTCCTTCCACATGTAACACTCAGAGACATTAAATACTCGGGATTCACCTGAAAGCAAATTTCCATTATCTCACCTGCATCAGATTCAGCTTTGGAAAGTGTTTTGGAAAGGCATTATAATTCACCACATCGGAAGGGACACTGCCTACCAGAAGGTACTGATGTGCAGGTGTGACTACCCCTGACACAGCTCATCCTGCTACCCAAAGCCTCAGCTTGTGCTTGGAAAGGATCAGGCAACCTGGGTCATCTGGAACAACCTGTGCTTGAATGATACGGCCACTAGATGTCATTCCTTTTTCACTCAAATGGAAGTTAAAGTACTATTTACCTGGCAGAATAAGGTCCCCCTGCAAACACGAGGGATCTGGAGTATGCTTATTGCTGTGGTGAAGAGTCCCATGGCCTGAGAGACACAAAACTCTAACACTGGAAGCTACAAAACTTTCCAGAGAACAATCCCATGCTGGAAGGAGAAATGACCACACGCCCCAAGACTTCTATCAGATTTTTATGGCTCTTCACAACGGTATGCATCATACTTAAGAAGCTATTCAATAACTTTGCAACACAAAGCTCAGTGTGTTCACTATGACAGGTATAAAGTACATGTGCTGCTGTTCCAACTCACCCTATACACAGGCTGCAGATTGATACCTAGATCTGAAAAACAGCCGGGTCCCTGTTTTTCTCTGGTTCAGGAAGAATTTAGTGGAATCTAGTCACTTAGAAAATTCTGGCACTGCTCAGGAGCTGAGCACATCGCATCCATGAGCACAGGACCCGATAGCGATGGGAGGGAAGGACCCAGATTCCACAGCTGGCACGGAGCACACCTGAGTCCACAGTGGCATAAACTGGGCTCTGCATGACTGCCTTGAGTTCCGCTACGTATTTATACTTTGTAAGGGTATGGCTAAGGGGAGACTTCAGTACTTCGTTAATAAATATTTGCAGACCCTCTAAGGTGGAATGAAAATTCAGAATAATACAAATAATAAAAGGATTCCTCAAAGGATGCTCAGTGACTTGAGCACAACGCAGTCAGACTTTCTGTATTTTTAAAGATTTTGTATCAGTTTAAGATACATCATTTACTGCTCCTTGTAGACCCTCATATGAATATAGACAGTGGATTTCTCATTTATTAGAAACTTTAGAAACCTGAGAGCAGTAGAGGTCTACATGCTATGCACATTTCAGATGTTCTGTGTCTTATCAGAAGGCTGGAAAGAACCAGAGCCCATCATTTCAACTTCCAACTCTTCATTTTTACCTCAACCAGCTTTAAAAAGCTGTCATTTGCAATCTATTTTTTCCCCACTGTCCCCCAGTAATAGCAACTGGGAGCAGATGAGGACATAATAAGGAAATACTGTGCTAATATAAGAAAGACCTTTAACTGATTAAAACCAGATGTACTGAAGAATGCTTATGCATTTACTGCCAGCACACACAAATACATCTGTTAGAGCTGTCAATGAAGTACAGATTTTACTGGATACCTGTTACCATATAGAATATTTACTGCTTCCTTGAAATCATATTCAAGATAGTAAACCTAAAATATCTCTTACTGCTCAGGATTTCACTACAAGTAATAATAACTCTGATATGCCTATAGCCAGTTGTTGTGTAACAACTGTATCCTCTTTGGTGTATTCAGACATCCCCTGTTTACCACGTTACTTCAGCTTCTTTAGTACCTTAGCAAAACTGGTCACCAAATTGTTTTGCTAGTTCATGAATCATTCTTATCTTTTTTCTCCCCTTTTTCTGCCTGAAAGTCTTCGTTCCATGGTTATCTATCACATTCTTCCTATCTGCCAAACCAGCTAAGAGAGATGAAGGATATAAACGTCCATGAATTACAAGCATATGTGTCCATGCATCATGGTACTGATGTATCAATACTTACAGTGCTTGTAGTGAATTCGGGTGGGTTGTCATTCACATCTGTCACTGTAATGATTGCTGTTGCCGTGTTTGAGAGACCGTAGTTGAGATTTCCTTCCATATCTGTGGCTTGAACAATGACTATATACTGCTGAACTTTCTGGAAAATGAAAAGAAAAAGAGTACAAATAAAAATGCATCTTGTAAGATGCTTTGGTTTATTTTCCACATACAAGTGCAATCTTTACACACACTAAGAAGTTAATCAGATTACAAATGTTAGTAAAAAAACCCCAGATATTATTGTCTATCACATTTTTGAAGGTATTTTTACAGAGATTGGTGGATAGCACCCATTTTATGGGAAAATAATAATCTTACGGGCAAGATTCCTTGGTTAAAACAGACATTTCTGTCAGTTTTTAAGCATTTTCAGGAACATTAGCTTCTGCCTTCTGAAAACCAGTGGAAATTTTGCTAATGTGTTTTCATTGAAAACATCACTAAGAACATTATACTCCCAAAATTGACAGCAACATTACGTGGCAGCTCTCCAGCTCGTTCTGCTCACACAGTTCGATGCCCACGAAGCATTTTGATACTTAAAATACTCCCCATGTTTCAATCCTTAACACAGTCTTGGTAAATAAGGAGAATTTTAGTCCAGTATGAAAAAATTAAAATAAAATATTCAGTGCAATAAAGAGAAGTTCAGCAGAACTGATCCAAATTCCTGAGCACCCCAAGCAACCTGGCTCTTAAAGAAAAACCCTTACAGAGCCAGCCATAAAAATCACCCATTAAAGATCTTCCAAAAGACACTGTATGTCAATGTGACTGGAAAACAAACCTGAATAAAACAGAGGAGGGCATCTGAGCTTGCATGTGTGTACATCTCCCTAGGATGTCTCTTTACTTTGGAATATCTGCCCACTCCACAAAAAACCTGCTCATCTTTAAAACTGGCCTCAACGATAACCATTTTATTTGGATCAGCAGAATTTACTATTGATGCCTACTTGTGTCGTGCTCAGGGTATGCAGAGCACTTCCCAGGTGGTATGAAAGCAAAGATCCTCTCCTGAAATATGGACAGAGTGATGTGCCAAGAACCAGGGAGGGATACAACAAAATCAGTGTGACTCAGGGCAAAACTACACATTACACTCTCTTCCTTAGGGTTTAAGGTGTAATTACAGACGTGAGCTGGGGTGCAAGGAGCAAGCAGATCTGAGGGCACGTCAGAGAGCCTGAAGGGTGTGAAGAAACAAACCGAGGCACAATGTTATGCAGGAAAAGTTTTTTGCAAAGCCAAGTGGAGGGACTTTGCTGTGAGGACAGACCGACTGGACGCTGGATTGTTCCTGCTCTCAGAACACAGCTTAGGCTCTCAAGGGCTGCTCCTTTCCTGTGCTGATGTTACAAGCCTGTGTAAAATGTCAAACATCCTTTGAAATCTCCAAAAGCAAGAATCAGGTCTACTAGGTCTCTCATATAAACATTCTTGAGGTGCTGTAATTGGTTTAATACTATAATTCTTCTGAGTTGCTAGAATAACAGAGATCTGAATTTCAACTTTACCTTGATTCCAGGACTTAACTGACAGATATTAACCTGCTAAATTGACAACCCATCACATACAGGGATCCATCAGCAACTTGCAACTGGAATATATTATGGAAATGCACTTCCATTATCTCTTGCCACCTTGTATAATAGAACATGAGGGAGAAACTATTGTTAGCCTTTAGTTTTCCTCACACAAAGGGTTGCTGCTCATTACTACATTCATAAAGCACTGGGTAATTGAAAAACAGAAATGTCCTTATTAGTGAATGTAATTTCTGTTTCATATTTAGCTTTTCCTTTCGTATTTTCTCTTACAGTCAACATGGGAGGCTGACAGAAGTATTCTGTAACAGGCCAAATCCTTGTGAGCCAAATTAGGTTTAAATCCTAGAAGGGGGGGGAAATGTTAAAAAACCCCCAACAAAACCAGGAGCAATCAGATCCCACATAAATGAGAAAATCAGATCAGAGGCCCACATGAGAGATTCCATTTCAACAGTGCATTTAAATGGCAAAGCCACCTCTAACGTTGCTCACCGCAGTGAGATGGAAACACGTAATTCCCAGTGTTTCCAATGTGATGGCATAGCTGTAACACATTCGTTATTGTAAAAGCTTCAGTGCTTCAGCAGCAACTGCAGGAAAAAAATATGTTCCTTCCTTCCCATCAGCGGAGAGAGCAATAAAACAGCTTCCATTGACAGAGGTGCTTCTGTTCGGTATCACACTGCCACCAACCCGCCAAGGCAAGCGCCATGTGCTTACCATGGTGGAAGCAACCACCGGATGGCTGAAAACATATGCTGTGCCCCATGCCACTGCCCGGAACACTATCCTGGGCCCTGAGAAACAGATCTTGTGGTGACACGGCACCCCAGAGAGAACTGAGTCAGACAATGGGACTCATTTCCGGAATAACCTTATAGACCAAAGAGGATGGCATTGAGTGGGTATATCACATCCCCTACCATACACCAGCCTCTGGGAAAATCAAAAGGTACAATGGGCTGTTAAAAACGACACTGAGAGCAATGGGTGGGGGAACTTTCAAGCATTGGGATACACACTTACCAAAGGCCACCTGGTTGGTCAACACCAGAGGATCTGCCAACAGGGCTGGCCCAGCCCAATCAGAACTTCTACAAATTGTAGAGGGGGACAAAGTTCCTGTGGTACATATGAAGAAACCCACAACATAGGGTTTTTTCCCTACTTTTTGGTGGTTATCTATTTCACAGCTCACGAATGTGTCCACCGGAGTGAGCTGGGACCATCATGGCATTGCGCCTCCGGAAAGGGGATGGCAAAGGCAGCTCTGCTTCTGTGCCAGAAGTGATTCCACAGCTCATGACAGCGTTATCTGAACTCTGACAAGAAGCTGCATACTGTGGGTAAGGTCATACTCTGTCTGCACTGCACTTTTTCATACCATGACCCGGCCTCTGAACTCCCACTGCCTTCAGCTCCTTTATTCACTTCTCAACCAAAGCATCCCCTGGAAAAATGAATTCTCTCATACAAGAGGGGGTAAGGTACTAGAAAGTCTAATTTAAAAGCTTTGTTAACTCCACAATTTTACTGCTTATTAAATGATAAATACTCCGATGACACACACATCTGTGTGTGCGCATACTCACAGACACTGTCTTATTAATCTCAGGTTTACAATAAGGTTCTTTTATTTAATAAAACACCTTTCCCTAAGCATCACAGCAGTGTTAATAAAACCCCACACAAATTCAGAATGATAAATTAAAGTTAAAAGAAAGATTTTATCAATCACATAATACAATGCCAAAAAAGAAAATGTCCAGTATTTAGTGATGTACGAATATACCAGCCACAAAGAGCATAAGGATGGGATGAAAGGAAGAATGGCAAAGGAGCATTGCATGCATTCAAGCTGAAACCTAGTGTGAAAATACAAGGGATTATAGAAGATCTCAAATGGATGAAGTGATGAGGTAGGATTTTTAGGGGAATGCACACATCTCAGATGGGTGCTGTATCTCTCAGGATACTGGAGGCAGCTTCAGCAATCAGGGACATATGAGAGGTGAGCTGGTGGTGCAAACTTAAGAGACATCACCAAAGCTGCATTGATTTCCATCTGCTGAAGACATAGCTTGTGTTTAGAGCAAAAGTGTAACCTGTCATGGAGAATGGCCTTGGTTATACATAAAGTTGTACAAAACACAGACATGTAAATCATAGACATGTAAACCACAGAAACATTTAGGTTGAAAAGACTTAAGACCATCAAGTTCAACTGTAAACCTAAGACTGCCAAGTCCACCAAATAAAATAGTCCGAGATTCTTCAAACCTTTAGGCACTCAATTGGCATCCATGTCCAGTTCTGAAAGGCTCCTGTGCAGGCATGCAAGGGTGGTGCTTTTAAGTATCTAGTTTTAGTTTATAACTAATTTGATCTCCAGTGAGATTGGCCTCACCAGATAAAAACTTACTGATTTCTTTTGTTTTTTTTTTTTTTTTCCCTGTAGCTAACCTTTTTGCTCTTGTGCATTAAGCTCATTTTATTGAACTATTCAATCAATTTCAACATGTCCTTCCAATTTGTCACAACATCTCCAGGGGCATCTTAGTTTGTTGTCCTAATATTATTAGTATTGTTACAACTATTAAAAAACAAAATAGGCAGCCACATGCCCCCAAGCACAAGAGATATTTTCTTGATGGCATTTTAATCATACAGAATAATTCTAATATTCTCTTTCTTTACAAAGATGACATTTTAGATAGCACAGGGCAGAAACAACAGCACTGCAGTAACATAAAATGGTCCTTACCCAGAGAAATGAAATGGTTACTGTATGTTTGCTCTGATGGCGATGCTGTGGAACTAAAGAAATAAGCCTCTGCCCCAAGGGGTCCAAGCTAAAAACCCAGCCTCAGTGAAGTCCCTGGGAGGCCCGGTGGACAGTATTTTTAATAAATCTAACCAATTGTCACACTAGAAGAATGCAAATGCGCTGCTTAAGTAGAAGAAAAAATCCTCATCTTGACTAAGTGCAGAGCTTTTAGTCTGACCTAAAAACTAAGAAGGGCCCTTGAAGGAAAATATTAGGAAGGACAGAATAATTAAAGAAAGCGTGGCAGATCTAATCTGTCTGCTCTTCTGTCAATCATCTGATACACTGCCGCAAAGAAATACATCAGCTAAATTCCAGAAGATGGGAATGAGTTGAAGAAATTAATTAAGCTGATTAATAGGAAGTTGATCAAAGGCTTGGTTGAAAAAGATAGAAGTGCCTTGTACAGGAAGAAGTAGCAACTTGGAAGAAAAGTAACCTGACAAATAATAGAAACCAGATGTGTACAAAATACAAGAACACGCAGGAAGGGACTAGCAACAAAACTCTTCTGGAAGCTGGTTTATCAGACACAAGCAAGGAGGACTGTCATCATGTCCCACCAGCTCCCTGTTGCTGAGCAGCTCACATGTACTTCTGGTGAATCCATAGTCTGCAGTATCAGCTTTGAAGATAAGGCAATATTAATTCCCTGTGTCAAGACTGAGGCCTCATCAGGATGCTGTGCACAATCCAGGTCCCCTGTATTCGCTGCTAAGCAACCCAGATCTGACCAGATGCCGGCAGTGAAGAGCCCATCACAGAAGAGTCTGGAAGAGCTTGGCTTGTTTAGTCTAGCCAAATGAAGGCTGATAGCAGATATAATTGCTGACTATAAATACATCAGGAGGATAAACACTAGGAAGTCAAAGGAGCAATTTAAACTAAAGGACAATGTTGACACAAGAACAAATGGGTCTAAACTGGCCATGAATAAAATTAGGCTAGAAATTAGTAGGTCCTTCACCACTAAAGGAGTGAGATGCTGGAGCAATCTAATACAGGGTCTGAGGAGCAAAAAAGTTCAAAAGAATACATTAAATTAGGGATAAAATCCTTTTGGTCTTGGTAGAAATTACAACAAATTGAGCTAAATCAGAACTTGGATCTCTCAGCATTCACTGCATACAAAAAACATTTAGGAAGAAAAAAAATAAAACTGCTTTCAGTCCAAACACAACAACACGTCTGTGTGAAAATGGGTTAAGACTTAACACTGATTGATACCAGTGAACCAGCCCATTCCATCCACACAAAGGAAAAGGTGCCTCAAACAAAATTACAGTTATTGCAAGAGGCTCTTCCCATCAAGAGACAGGCTGGCACGAAGGACAAATCCCTGGCTGAGCTGAGCATGGTCTTGCCAAGAGAGGTAGTAAACAAAAGTAAATCATATCCAAAGAGAGAGTCTAAAAAGAACAAAGTATTTCAAAATGAAGTTCTAGTAATGAAGTGCTGTGATCCCAATTTTCAAATGTGCAAACACAGTGTTTTTAGGAATGTGGCTGTTCCTGGTTTACACATGCAATTATTATAAATCACACAGGAGCTGGGTAACTGTGCATACTGAAGTCCAGAAACGCAGTAATTATGTGATTAAATTAATCTGCATTACGGACAAAAGGTTTGCAAAATTAGGACCTACATTTTCAAAGCTCTGTACAAATATTGTCCAATTAATTACCACTTCCTGAAAAATGTCTGACTAGCTAATTCTAACATCGTGTCTGGTAAAGCAAATAGGATTACCAGGATTTTGCTGTAGGATGTACTGAGTAGGAATCTATTGGCGAAGGAGATAGATAGAAAATCTAAATCCTATTTCCTCCCATGGTTATCCTCCCATCTTCTTTGTATTTATGTTTCTCATCTCCCCTTACTCTTGCAATGCCAATGGGAAGAATATAGGGTGTTCTGGGTGTATTCTAAATCATTTCTTTACATGCTACTGAGGTTTTGATGCTTACTTTCTTCGGTACGAGACTGTTGACGGTGAACACAGAAGTAATAAATATTGTATTAGAGCCAGGAAAGTTGATCTGAAAGCAAACAAACTCCCCCCAAACATTCACTAGACTTTGGCAGAAATACTTTTCCCAAGAAGATCTAGCTAGCCGTCACTTAAACAAAGCTCACAAGCAGATCTTTTAAAGCATTTATGCCTTAATACTCCCTACTTAGCCACAGCTAACTACACAGATTTCCAGAGGAATGCTCAGTGGAGAAGGCAGCTTTCACAGAGCAACCAGAGCACCCGACACCTTTCCCAGCTCCCCCCGGCAGAGACAGGGGTGGTGGTGAGTGAGCTTCAGCCATGTGCCAGAGTCAAGCAGAGCCTTTGATATAACTTGACCTTTTCATTTCTTACACACAGCGCAGCATTATGTCATGTATGCAGCATCCTCGGCAGACATCAAACTCTGGGTCTGTGAATCTTAATGCACAAGCTGCTGCTGCCTGAGTTAAAAAGACACAGCTTTGCTCCATCTCAACCTCTCTATACAGGACCAGCTACTATCAGAGGCATTCGTGCTTCTGCTAGGGAAGGGTTGGAACAAGGGAGGGGACCCCAATTTTTAAACTGTGCTTAGTGCTGCACAGTCATGAACAGTGAAGCAAACAGTCAGGTTTATCTTCTCCATCTGGCTAGGGTTATATTGACTTTTCTTTCAGCATTGCGCAGTGTTTCCCATCTGTGGTGATCTGGCATATTAGATTTTATGAGGCACCTCTGATTGCATTGCTCCTGTGGCAGTGCCTTGGTCTGACTCTAGCAAAGGACAGCTCACCTCCTGCAAACAGCAGTGTGTTAGTTAAGCTGGCTTTCTTCCTTAGCAAAGGTGTCAATGTGAAACACCTCAGGCTTTGACATGTAGGTCAGACCCCCTGAATTCCTGCTACCATCTGAGCAAACCTGCCTTTCATCCAGATATTGATGAATGCCTTCAGCTCAGGAAAAGCCTCACTTCACCACCCACAGCTCCCCAAACCACACCTCAAAGCACATTCCCAGCTCTCCCATGCCATTAAAGCTAAGCCCAGCAGCTCACACCAAAGCATTTCAGCTTTGCACAGAGAGCTGGAGGCCAGGGAAGCCAGCACACACCAACCAAACACCCATGGGAGATGTTTCTCTGCTGTTCTCAAGGGCTGAAGCATGCTGAAGACCATCCCCAGCTCACACACACTCCACTCCCATGCGTGCTGTACTTAACCGGAGCCTACAGAGGAGGCAGGAGAGGATGACATCGCGTGCTAACCCTCTGCCATCATCACTGTGTGCATGAGTCAGAAAGGGGGAAAATATTTACCAAGGAGTCTGAAGAGCACTTCTAGGGCTTGCTCTGACTCACTGGGTGTCTTCACCCACAGCACCAGGCTGAAAGGGCTGCTCCACAAACCTTCAGAAACCAGCTTAACATATGCCAACTCTCTCTGAAACAAATAAAGGTTCAGTGGCCACAAGCCAACCCCAGGATTGGCATTTGGCACTGCATCTATATTGACAATCAGCCTTTAATAGCTTTTCACCTGGCAGCCTGATTAATGACCAGCAACTGAACTCTAACACTTTCCCAGAGCACCTGAGACCTGTAACCCACCTTATATATAAGTAATCTATTTCTCCTTAAAGCTACTCCACTTTCAGATAGTATTTTAATGTGTTACAATTTACACATTTTAACCCATTCAGGACCAGCAGACACATCATCAACTCTTCCAGCCTCTCCAAGGGTGGGTGTTTAATCTCCCATGTAGGTGTAAATGGGACCTGCTCCAGCTCAGCAGCTATTTTCTCTTCTCTGTAGCAGCTTCTGAAAGCAAAATAGGTTCTGGTGGTGGGTAGAACACCCAGCAATAGTGAAGTGAGCTTTTGTATGAAAGCATGAGGACATGCTCTAGAAGTTACCAGGAAGAAAGCGAATATGATCTTTTTATCACAGAGAGGTTATAACATCAAAGAATGCTGGAAAGCCTTTCAGGAGTCACTCTGTTTGGCCTTTCAGTAGTGTGAGACCAAACAGTTCAGTGGCTGTTGCCCCTGGTTGCCTTTTTTTCTGTTATTCAGACAGAGAAAGTGGTGGAAGCGGAAACCTTTCCAAAGGCCATGCTGGGTACAGAGCAGACCCTAGCAGTCACACTGAAAGCCTTCCAGCACCCTGGCTGTGTGCCCCTGGACATACAGGACAGAAAAGTGAACCAAACTCATCTCCCTAATTTCATTGTGAGAGCTGGGGGCTGTGAACAGCCAGCTCCAGGAGCTGTGTTACTGACTGAGACTCTCATCTGAGAAAGCGATCTGCTGGTTGTCAGGGATACAAAGGGAAGCTTAGAAGTAAATACTCCAAACACTAAAAAGCCCAGAAGCAAAACCAGACTCGCCCCCCCCCAGCAGAAAAAATGGTAACAACGACCAAGGATCCTGGTGGATCACTTTCATGAGTTTCTTAATGCTAGTTCTAGCAATGGTGTGAATAGAAAGGGCTGTATTCAACAAGAACAGAGACGCTTTTGAGTGTGATATGCAGCGACCACATTCATATGGCATACATATATATATAGATATCTGTATTGTATATTTTTTATAGTGAGTTTTATTCCTGAGGGATCAGACACTGAGCTACCAAGATTTTGAAGAAACACCCAAGCTGAAACCCCACTGTGGTGGAACACACAAAGAATGCCAATGCAGCCACTTCTGCCTGAGGAAAGGGACCTACTGGAAAAAACATCCACTAAAATAGTCAACTGACCCAAACGCACCATGCAGAGAGTTTACCATGCTCTGAACCCCAGCTGGCCAGCACATACAGCAGCAACATGGTTTGAAGTATGCTGTATACAAGGTTAATAGCAAAGTTGGGTCTGTTTAACCTGATACGTGTTCTAGATTTCAAGTTGCAGAGGGTGGGGATTAGAGGTCACAAAATATTTTAGCTTATGTTTGAGTACAGACACTTGTCAAAACCTGAATGTAGTTGCTTAAAGAAATGTTAAGCCCAAATAATTGTTTTCGTATCTGAAATAGTGCTTTAAAATTGTCCTCATTCCCTACAGCTCACCCAAAACATAAATAGGACCTCAATACTTCAGGCTGTCACAGTATTTTCCAGTTTCAGGAAGTTTTATAACATGAACATAACATTTGTTGGGATATTTTGGGTTGGGGTTTTTTTTTTGACAAAGAGAACACCAAGCCTGGAGCAAACAGAAAAAAAGGACTGGGCTGTCTTCAGAAGATACATATTAAAAGAAAAACACCATCAAAAAGAGGCCAATGTTTTGAAGCATTTCTTTTCTAGTCTTAAAATGTTTCATATTCTGATGCTGCCACTGAGGAACCTTATAGGCTTCCATGCCCAGCCTACTGAGGTTCTCCAGGTGCTATGGACTGACTTCAAAATTATTAACAGAATTACTATCAAAATTATTGTCGAACTCTGCTGTAACAGTGTCTCTGTCCTTGGATAGTACCAACTTTGCTGTTTAGAAAGACTGACAGTTAATAAGCCTCTCATAGGTTCTCTCATTTAATGCCAAAATTAGAACCACAAAATCATTAGAAATGGGTTACACCCCACTCTTCAGTGATACAAACTGCAGATTAGACTAAGTCCACACGGAAGCAGGAGGGAAATGAATTACATGCTTCTGATTGTCCCCACTTCTAGACATGCAAGGGGGTGGCAGTGAGCTGGTATGAGCTACAAATAAATTTCATTAAAAAAAAAGAGATATAACAAATATCTTGTACAATGTATTTTCATTCTGACTACAGCCACTGAGTGGGTGCCAAAATAGAGAAGGGTTGTGATTAAGGCTGCGGGCTGCAGTTCAGAAGACCTGGATTTCTTCTGCATTTTCCCAAACACTCCTCAAGTGACCTTTGGTAGGTCATTTAATTTTTTCCATGCCTCTAAGAAATTGAAAATAACACTTCAAGATGAAATTAAACCACTTTCTTATCTCACAGTGATATCGGGAGAATAAAAATCCATTAGCTTGCTGAAGCATTCAGCCACTCTGATGAGGAGGGCTGCAGAAGCACCCATCTCCAGCACCCTCCCCTCTGGTGGCATCCGCACTGGGTACTGGTGCAGAAGTTGTCATTCTTCGGCATCTTTGCGAAATCAAGAAGCAACTCTGACCCAGCAGATGCTGCTCTCAATTCCCATCAAGACTTTGCAGACTTTATGCCCCAAAGATGCCAGGTCATCTAGCAAAGCACTTAAAAGGGGGCCTGAGGAATAAGCCTTCTAACGTTTGGCTGAGGCAATTTTTGTAAAACCATGAAATTACATTTGCTTTCCTTGGGCAGGAAGAGATGAGCAATAGTTCAATGCCTAGGTGGTCACACAGCAGCCATTGCTGCTGAGAGGTGCCCTTTGGTAAATATGCCAGCACTAAATTGATGCTGCTTCCAGGCTGTGTCTGCCACTCTCTGACAAAAGGAATGAGTGTTGAGAGACAGAAAAAGTCCAAAAACCCCAGGCAGACCACAGAGAAGGGAAAGTAAATAGCAATCTGAGAAACAATTCTTCAAGTGAAAAAATGACCTTCTTTGGATTTGTGCAAACTAAATTCTTCCTAGAGTGTGTAACTTCTTGGTGATTACCCAAAGGCCAGGCTTTAGGAGAAAAAAAAAAAAATCCTAGTTATGTCCATTGCACTCTTATAATCCACAAAACCTCTGCTGTCAAATGCTGCCAGAGCAATTTAATAAACAGGGAGAATGCCTTAATATATTCTGAAACCTGAAAACCACCCATCATTAGCCCCACATGCTGTTTTCCTACTTTCTCTGCTTTAAGCCATTTAGCTGTTGCAGCTCTTTTTCTTGTAAGTCTGGCTTCTGTTTTCATCAGCCTGATTTGTTTTCTGGTATATCTCGCTTGATTAAAAAGGAAGAAAAACCTTTCACAGTTCAGGTAAAAGTGCCTTCTTCTTTAAGCTCTGTTGAGCTGGAAGCTTGAAAAAGATCATCAAGAAGATCAGTGTAGGTGAATAAATATTCATAATATTGCTCATTATTTATACTTGGACTCATTTTTTCAGATAAGCTTGAAATTCCACACTCACGACACCGTTGCTACAGTCAGACCTTTTTATTCTTAGGAGCATGAGGTTTTCTAAATCCTACCAATGCAGCAATTAAAAAAAATCAATCAATGTAATATATTCAACATAATATATGCAAACCATTTCTCTAATCCTATGCATATAGACATGGTGAGCACAGCACAAAGATCCTGGATTTTAAAATTAATGGCGGTCAGGAGCACAATACAAGTCCTGGGAATCTGTACTGTGTTGACTGAATGGTCTAGATGAAATAAACTAATTTGGTGTCATTTGTTATCCATTGATAGGAATTATGTTAAGAAAATAGCTTGGCAAAGTCCTTGCTACCTGCATATCATCTATGCCTTCACCATTATGAACTGAAGGAAACATCCAAACAATGAAGGAGCAGGGTATAGTCAGAAAAGACACTAATTTAGATTTAGCAGAAGGAAAGGTTAGTGGAGAACAGTCAAATAACTGAGAAGAGAGTAATGCAAGAATCTCCCTATTGTATTTCACTTAAAAGCTGTGTTACCCAGTATGGATAGGGTCATGTTGTGTCGATCTGCTGAGAGTGTGATTGACAGAGTTACTGGAAAAGAAACTCAATTTGGTTGTGAAGGTAGAAATACTAATGGGGGCTTGTGTCAAAACCAGCAAATTGCTTTGTTTCCCTGGCTATGCTCTTCCAGGTGCTGTACACAAATACTACAGACATGATACACTGGCCAGGTTAAGTCAGCGTAGACTTGGCTGGAAGACCAACCCCTCATTCAAAAGCCATCATGGGTACTATGCCTTGTATGCACCACTAATGTTTGGTCTGCGAGACCAGCATCAGGCATCAAGCAACGTGGGACATACAGCAAAAAGTTCTGCCTGCCTCCTCCATTGTCTTCCTCTCCGAACTTTGACCCTCAAACTTAGTTTTGGTGATGATGTCTGCATCTTTTGGGTTCAATTGCACTCAAAGACTCAGCTAAGAGACACTGCAGTGAGGCCTGAAACACAACTTCTGGTCACTCAGAAGCACTGCAAATGCCTTTTGAAGGATGTGATGCCAGCTTGACAGAAGCCCAGCTTCAGTGTGACTTCACCACCCTCCAGCATATGTGTCTTCTGCTTTGGAGAGTAAAGACCTGTACAACTCAATATAGTGCCTGCTCGGAAGGCTTCAGACAAGAGATAACAGTGGGGAAGTGAGGAACAGGAATGAATGACTTTATGATAAACTGAAAAACTGCTGATAAAGTAAATGACTGAGAAGCCAGCCTGGCAGAGTGCCACTGTGAGAATTCACTGTGATGAGCAGGGATGTTTTCCTTGCCATACTGGGCCTGTCAGCTTTAATCAGATCTCCGTTAGCAGAATCACTGTATGTCCAGGTGAGAATACAAAGAGAGCAATCATCATCCAGGAAACAAATTGCTCATGTCAGCAGCAGGAGGAGAAGGTCTGGTCAGAGGAGTTTTGTAGAAAGTGCTCCAGAAGAAGCATATTAATATTCAAAGTGGGAAATGTAAATGCCATGTTTATTAATTTCAAAGAGGAGGGAGTCAACCAAGAAGAATTTCTGATAATCCTAAAATTTCCCAACTGTATAGGGTGACCTTTGTCAGGGCAACTTGGGCCCTTCCTTGGGACCGTCTGTAAAATGAGGCTCGAGCAGTAGCTACGAGCCATTTCAATAATTGAAGGCAGAATTTAATTTTCTTAGATCAGAGCCTTAATCAAGCAGCATTTAATTTCTATGCTCTTTGTCATCTAAGGGATCTTTGCAAGTGTCAAAGGCCTTTAAGTGACCAGGAGCAGGTTCTACCTTATCAGGGGAAACTTTATAAAGGAGTGAGCACCACTGAAACCCCCTTGACAATCTCCCAGGTTCCTGTAACACGGAATTAACTTCAAATTGCCACAAGGCATGAAAGAAGAACTTCTCAACCACCTTTATGTGATGAAATGCAGTTCTCGTGGTTATAAAACTGGAGGAATGTAGCAGTTTCTTGGCTATTAGCTGCAAGAGGGAGTTTCAGTATTTCAGTTCTCTCCAGTTCTGGCTATTTCCTCTTAGAAAACATTTGTGTACAGAAGGACTGAATTTCACATAAGAAGGAAAATGACCCTGAATTTAGTATCCTGCATTACAAAATACTTAAAAGTAACAGACTGAAATGAAAAATCGCAAAGCATAATTCTGCCAAGATAATTAATCCTTGTTAACCCATGGCCTGATCATACATGATGCTGCTCTGATGAACTTACTGAAATGCTATAAATAATGCCAGCATATTTTATTTTCTTTGTAGGCATAAATATTGACAAATTCATATTCATTAAACTTCTGTGGGCTGGGAATTACTCCTGTTTCTCAAATGGAGAGCAGGCAGAGGAATTAAGACAAAGTTATTCAGAGACAAGCTGGGGTATGGATTTGCAGCGCCTTGAGCACCTTATTCCCTCCACAGGATCTGTTTCCGTGCTCCCCTTCACCTGCAGTAAGCCTGAGTAATCTCAGCTTCCCGTGTGACACAAGGGAAACAACCCCAAAACTGCACCAGCATTTTAGTCAGAATCCAGTTTAACATCTTACCCTTGTAGCAGATTTAGAAGAGGCTGATGTGATCATAAGCTTAATGCTCTCCTAAATGCTGGTGAGACGTGAACTTTTGGATAAGAAAGTATTTATCCTACTCCTACAGCAGTATATAATGTTAAGCTTCTGTAGACCTTATCTCAGGTTCTGGAGGTGGTGTCCAAACTTACACTGAGTAAATGTTACGTGTGTTGCTTTATTCCTCCACTTCTCAGAAAACTGTGCTGTGAAAGTAAAAGGACTAGAAGGTGATGCACTTTGCAAACAAGAAGCAAGGCTGTAAGACCAGGCTCTGTGTGGACTTCGTGTGACCATCCTCTTCAGGCAGGATGTGAAGGCATTTAGAACTCTAATCCTTGGTTTCTTCTAAGAAGCTGGAGGCTGTGATAAGTATGTATTGAGATTTTTGTGAGATGGATTAACTCCCTGTGGGGAATAAGGTGAGATCATGAAATGTACTTAATTTTATCCTAAACTGCACTCACGTTTGTGTCCCAGAGGTGAAAAGGTTTTATCTCATCCCACTAACTGCAGTGTTTACCTCACTCTTGGTTAATGGGAGCTGTATGGATGTTTTATTTCTCTATTCTCATAGCAAATATCAGAATAATCCAAGTTTAGAAATGTATTATCTGACAGCAGAAACAAAGTGTTAACTCAAACCAGCTGCAGCAGGTACTTACTTTGAGTCTTTAAGGTCTTTAACTAAACCATTAGTCCGTGGAGTCATTGAATTAGAGGACAGACCTTACTCCCCATGCATTCAGCCCTGTCACTTTGAAGGGGTAGAAATGGAAAACAGAATACGCTTCACAGAATTTCACCGCTCCACTTGAAACAGAAAAGACCACCCTGGGTGGGCACATTTCTCTGGTCTGAACACTGGAAGGTGCATATCTGTGGGAGTTATTTATTATCTAGGTATTATTGTGAGACAGCGTGAGCTTGTGCCAGGGGTCTGGCATGCTGTGAACAGGCTGAAGTGGGCACCAAGTGGGTGAGATGGATGCAGGAGCATCTCTTCAGGCAGTTTTCTGTTTGTTTTATTGTGCACATAAAATGGACACTCTTGTCCTCAGGAGCGTGGGGGCCGGGTTTAGCACAGTGGATCAACAAGGAATGTCTGTTGTAAAAGTCTTCCCTTCTCTCTTGGAATGCTGTGGTAGATAAACAGGCCACTTGCTATGCCCCAGAGGCACACAGCAGGTGAGGATTCAGGGTTTTATGCTTTTGGAGTGACAGGTGAGGTTTGGGAGGGTCTGTATATTTGCCTGATGC
Source organism: Neopsephotus bourkii (assembly GCF_033783945.1). Lineage (NCBI taxonomy): Eukaryota > Metazoa > Chordata > Aves > Psittaciformes > Psittacidae > Neopsephotus > Neopsephotus bourkii. The sequence goes on from NW_026902137.1 coordinate 1,871,423, forward strand.
TATCATTAAGGTTCTTTTGCAAGGGGAAGGGGGTGCTCAACCCCATGTGCCTGGTGCTGCTCCCTGGGTCTGTGTGTGCAGAACTGGGACTCGGTATTTTTATAAAAGCAGAGAAAGCAAACAAACCAAATCAACAGATGGAACTCCTCAGATGGAAGGGGACATAATGGTTATTTATTTAAAGAGCTGCTAAGGTCTAATGGAAATTTTCAAGAAGCATTCCATTTAGAACTAGCAGAGGTTTATTTAGCCCATATTTTCTGTTTGTTTTCAGTCATTTTTCATAGCAAAGAACATTTGCTAGCAGTGCTCATTCCTACAGCATCTTCAACTGTGTATTCCCCAGCACTGCCCTGGTTGCTACGGAGACAACAGAGATGCCACAAACAGCAGAAAGCTGTTCTGGTGTGGAAGCAGTGCACCGAGGAGAGAAACGTCCCTTGGAAACATGAGATCTTCCAGCCCTTGTACACAGGCATGGAAAATAGGTGAGATCTGCAGGACACACAACGTGCTGGACCCTGAGGCTAAACAAAATGTTTCCTCTGAGTTGCTTCCCTGTTGCCAGCTGCTTTTCAAGCTGCAGAAAAACCATGAACTGTACTGCTCTAGACTTGATGCCAAAGAACATTTTCTACCTGGATTTGAATAATGTGAATATATTAATTAAAGTTGATAATGGCTGATAATGATTTCCATCAGCAGTAGAATGTTGCTATATTTATCATTATCTATGAGATTCTCGTACCTAACTGTAATTTACACAGAGAAGGCTTGAAGCAACGTGACTTGCCATCTTAACAACTTTTCTGATAACACCTTTAAAGACACAGAACATTGTTTTTTTCAGCTGACAGGTCCATTTCTCAGTATGTGAAGGAAAGCAGAGGAAACCAAGACCCTCAGGTTTTGCTTTAAGCAGCTTACCCTTGAAAAGGGGTAAGAGACTGGATCCACACAGGCAAAAATTGGAGAATAATTTAGCATTTGTATTTATTATGGACATTGCTTTTCAGAACTTTGACATGGTTTGCTGACAGAAGTAGGGCTTCACGTAAAGGGAGATGGGGAGAGGGAGAACAGAAACTCTGTGCCTTGGTCCTCTCTAAAATCCAAGAGGAAATAGCTCTGAGGCATGGGGAACTGTACCTCAGCTTCCCTTAGGCTATGCTCAGCGGCTGTTCAAAATGGGAAATTTGGCAGCAAGAAGTAAGAAACATCTTGCAAAAGCCACAGAGGATGCAGCAGGAAGAAGGCTGGAAGATGTCTTCCATGACCCACCTCTTGGGCTGGAAGGTTGGGCAAGGACTGGACTTTCCCTCAAGGGGAAAAAGGGATGACTAGATCCTGCAAGGGAAGCACCCGAGTCCTCACACAGTGGAGGATCACAAAGGTCTATAACCCAGTGGGGTGGAATTCATGGGATTGTGCTGGTGCTACCCCAGTCTGGGTGCAGGAAGCATTTCCCCTGCTGCTGCTGTCCTGAGCTCAGCAAGCTCCTGCAGGGACAGTGCCTTCAAGAATTAAAATCAGAGCCAGACACTGGACGTCAGCCAGTCACTATGCTTTCATGGCAGTATAAACTAAAACCAGCTAAACCATACCTAACTTAAAAAATGCTTTTTTTACACCAGTCGCTGGACATAGACATGCAACTGAAAATTCTGGGGAAAAAACCCACCAAAATAAGCATTTCCTATAAAATAGGTCTTAGTGATATAAAATTTTAAAAATATGAATCCATAAAATATGCAAACCAGTCCCTTTTAGCTAGCATGCACAAACCTCAGACACGTCAGTAACTCTCACACACAGGTCAAGCCTGTTTGCAAAATAAAATAGAAATAAACCATCCAGGAAGCTCAACATCTCTCACAGCTGATGGTGTAACTGCTGCTGGTTTCAGCAGACCCCGATCAAAGCCAGAACAACAGGAACCTGCTTAAATATTTGTTGTTAAGGTAAATCTAAAATGATTGTCTAGCACAATGTTAATTACATTGTACAGCAATCAAAACAGAGACGCTGAGTCTAATGAATTCCTGCTCTCACCTTTGGAACAGAACTCGAGTGTCTTGTTCACCTCCTTATTAGCCCATAAATATTCTAATTAGGAAGCAACTCCAGATGAATAGGATTAGCAATAAGGACATTTTAGACTAGGTACACAAGAGATACTCAAAACTCTCATGTCTTATCTAAGGCTCTCCTGACATTTATAATCATGTAGAAACACTAAATTTACATAGCTCTGCCTAATTAGACATGGTTGCAATTACATTTGTGGGCTTCCTTTTTTTCCTGCCCAAGTATAACTTACACTGTCAAAACAGGAAGCAGGAACTCAATAGAAGCTCAGCAAGAAATAAAAGTATTTTCTGCTATTTATTTCTTGCTGGTTTTAATTTGAAATTCGTATTTCAAAGCAATTTTTTTTTTTTTTTAGATCCCAGGCAAGAACGGGCTGTTACGGATCCAAGTCCAGATCACTGCTGCTTTAGGATGTAAAAACATGCTTTTTATAGATCAGGAGCATCTCAAGAGCAGGCACTGAAACAGGCCAAATTGTGCAAAAGGTGACACGTGCTCTGCCTGTAGTAGGTGGGTTGCTCCTGCTCTTGATAAGAGCAGGAAACAAAGAAACTTGTTTCCTTTGAGGACTGTAAGCCCCCTAAAATTCTCATCCTGCTTAGTTTTCTGCTGAAGGCCCTGTGGGTTTTTGTTTCAGTCCCTCTTCCCAGCCTGAAAGAGCCCGAGTCTGACATTTCTGCAGTAATTCTGTGTTTGCCTTCCTTGGCCTTCGGAAAGATGGTGAGAAGCAGGTAATCTATCAAACTGTATTTTCTGTGCAGCAAATGCTGGCATTACTGGGCAGGAATTTGATAAATGATGTGTACATTATAACTGCATTTCAATATATTGTCTTTGATGTCTATAATCACAGACAGAGTTCTTTCACATTTGCTCAAACATTAATCAAAGTAAATGATATGCACTCAATTCAACATGCTTATATATTTCTGCTTCAGAACTAAATGATAATCATGACAACTCACCAGGGTCGGCAGACTTCACCTGCACAGAGCTCAGGCTGCAGTCAAGGTAGGTGGAGATGGCCAAACATTTGTATAAACCCTTGGGATTGGTGTATTGGGAAATTCCCAGAGCAAACTGCAACACATCCAATTTATTAACTGCTTATGGTCTAATTCTCTCTACTCCTAAATATTTTGTTTATTAGAAAACCAGAATCTTATCTGACTCCCATGTCACATTTCAAGCTTCAGGCGAATGGTGCCAGCAGAGTTAGAGAGTCCTTGGAAGCCAGGCTTCCTGGTGGCAAGGATCACTAGCTCTGGGCACTGTGGTACTAAAGATACCTTCTTAATAATAAGGACTTGGGAGGGATGAGAGAGCAAGCAAACAAAAAACCTCCTGTTTACAGCTCCACTGCTTGGAACGTGGGAGAGGTGGTGAAACAACAGTTCTGCTTGTACAGGTTTGTAAAAGCCAGACTCAATCAATTAAGAAACCAAGAATTCTCCTTTTAGCAAACTGAACAAAAGCAGATCATGCAGCAAATTGACTCATGTGAGCGCTCTGAGACTGTTTAATGCAGTGCCCAGAGCAGTAACATCCACCAAGTCTTCGGTCAACTCAAAGCCAGCTGAAACCCAAAGCCTCCTGAAGCCCAGCTGCAGCCTTCCGATGAATTTTACACTCAGGCTCCACTGAGTTACAAAGAGCTGGCACGTTTCTGAATATCTGCATGAAATAACCGCAACAGCCTGCTTCTAAAAAGACATAACTGGCATGTTTTCTTTGGCTAGGACATCAGCCTCATGCTTGTTTCCTTATCAAGCTTTCTGATCAGGAGTTATATCAGTCCAGGTAGTTGGATCTGAAAGCTTATGATGACAGCCCAAGGAGTTGAAACGAAATCAATAACCATACAAACACCACTCCCATCTTCTGCTTGGTTATATTTAAGATCAATCAATATGCATAAATGACTAGCGACAGGCACATCTGCACTAGTCTAGCACATAATCAACTTTGCCTTGTCTCAGCTTAATACAATTTTCCACCATATTAACAGTCTTTATGATATCCTGTCTTTTCAAATAGACATAATTCAGAATCACTACATAGTTCAATTGGATTATTTTAGTTGCACAGACCCCCACTCGTGCACATACACACACACAAAGCCACTCTTCAGCAGCAGCCTCTCTTCATTCCACTGTGGTTGGGATTAAAGCCATGTTTAAAATGCTTGCAAGGAGGTGACATTCGAGGCCATCGCCAGCTTTTACCAATACCTCTGGCAGGAAAATTTATGTGTGTGTGTATACGTATACTTAACAGACTGGGAAAAGAAATGAACCAACTTATCAAATGCCATGCTGAAGCATCCATTAAAAATTGCACACACTTTTAATGACTTGGGTGAGGGTTGCTGTTGCATAAATTTATTTAACGTTAATGTCCCCAGTTTGCTGTAAATTTCACACTGTGAAATTACCAGGGCAATTCTAATGGAGCTGAAGCCTCCAGCTGCACTCTATGATAAAGGAGGAAATAATTATGAATTCCTCTGGGAAGCCAAAGAAAGTCAAAGATCTCCTTCAAAACTGCTCCCAGATGAGCTGCTCATCAGCGAGCTCTGGGGGTGCAGAACCGCTCCCCAGCACCAGGAAAGCACAAGAGCAGGATGCTCGTGCTGACAATGACTCCGGCACCAACATTTAATTTGAAAGGTTTGAAAGCTGGTGTCTGCAACAGCTTCTGCCAAGAAATGTATGAACAGTCAAGACAGAGCACGGAAGTGGGTTTTATGTTCCAAGTCAGGAGGATGCTGTGTAATTTTACATCTAATCACCTAACACAAGACATAACCACCAAACACACAGCTCCAGGAGCCCATGCCTGAAGCTCTGACAGATGCCTGTAGCATGAGAAAATGCTGAACTATGCAGGTTGTACCATCTAGGATAGCATTTTCCTTATCCCTTTGAATTCAGAGCTTATAGCCTTTGCCAAGAAGAGTGGAAAAAGGATAAAAAATAGTAACTGCAGACAACCCTTTGTACCAATCTCCTTAATCTTTCATCCCTGCAAATGTCTCTTCCTTCCCTTTTGTTTTTATCCTCTCTTGTTCTCCCTTGTATCTCCACGTTCATGGAGAAGCGGAAGGCTTCAGGACAGATGTTTCCCCTTCTCCCTTCTTCCACATCATTACAGGCTCCCCCAGCAGCGAGAGAGCCCACCTTGGCTGTGAGCAGGTCAGGACACAGCTGGAGACCCCAGCCCCTGCCTCCACCCCACCACCACGCTCCTCACCTAGCAGTCAGCATCCTTCCTTCAGTCAGCTTTGAACTGAGACCCTGCAATGGGTGACCCTGTAGTTGGTCAGACTGCACCTCTGAAATGATAAAAGAACTCATTCCTGGTAAGGAAGGTAGAGAAATGTAAGAAACAAAATCACCTAATGGAACAGGCAGGCAGCATTTATTCAGTCTCTCCCTGTGCATCACTCGCAATAACGTGTTTCTGTGTACTTCAGGCTTGTTTCCCAAGAACAAATAAAATTCTTATTTATAATGCAACAAAGGATAAAGCAGGTTTCCTGATTCCGATAAGTGACTCTGTGATTACTTCTTCAATAAAAACCACCATGTCTTTCAGATAATTCTTTCATATTTTACTCTGGTTTGGATCAGAGAAGGCACAGATGAGCTTCTCTGCGCCTTGAGTTACTTTGCCTATTTTCTCATTTATAAAACCCAGGGACCCACTGGAGAACACTTCAATGGTACTTAAGGACTTTTGAATGCTGGATTGAACTTTGTGGTCTGGACTTGCAGCAGTGTAAAACCAATGCAGAACAATGGAGAGCCTCACTGTTTATCAGGTAATTGCATCCTGCAAAATGATAACGCGGTGATGGGGGGCTTGCAGCGTTATCACCGTGGATCATGACACAGCCCTCTCCTTGAACAGCAATCATCCCGCTTCCCAAATAAGCAGCGAACCAAGATGCTGCTGGGAACTGCGGCAGGAAAACACCAGCACAGTGCATTAGCATGCTCCAGATGTTGGCTTGGTGTACCAAAATGGGGTGAAAAATGTTAAATGAAATGCAGTTACCTGCTTGGGCTTTCTACCTGCATTCAAATCCTTCTAACAAAAAATACACCATACTATTTTCTGCATCTTCTTTTAAGGTAGCTGTCACCATATGATTTAGAAATACCAAACATAGTAAGTATGGGAACTTCAGTGTCAAAATGTCCCATCGAAATTCAGACACCTCCTTCTCACAGTCTGTGCAATACTGCAAAACCAGCAGGGCCTGGACCTCACTGGAAAAAAATCCCCAAACAAATTCTGTGTTTATGTAATGATGTATTTATTTAGGGCCACTCCAAACATATACAGCTGGTTAGACTTGAAAATAACTGCATGTGAAAACGCAAACAATAATTTATGTAACTTTAAATGAGTTTTTCCAAGATGTTTTGATGTGTTTTCCCTCAATGCTCCCCTCCACATCTGCTTATTAAGTATGTCATTTAGCTTATCTTATTTCCTATGGATGTTGTAAGAAAAGCACCATGCCTGTGCTCCTCTCTAAACCTGTTGTGATACAGCATCTGGGGTCAGCACAATAATGCAAAATCCATTTCTCAAATCTGTCAGTCAGCCTTTGAAGATGCTAATACTGCAGGCAATGGTCACTCTGAGTTACATTAATAGGCTCTTACTGCAAACAGTGGAATTAGCTTTCAGAAGAGCATCCCTAAATACCCATTTTGATATGGTAGGATGACAGTAGTGGCAGAAACCATACAGAGAGCTGAAGAGGCCTGAGGATGAAAACTGGTGGAGAATTATGACAAAGTGGTTTTTCATCAGAAGATGCCAAGAGTGAAACTGCTCCCAAGGAAGGACATTCAAAAAGTCTCCCTTGCTTGGAATTAATTTTTACATAGCAAAACAGTCCCTTTTACAACCTTTTTAATGGTTTGAAATAACTTTGAGAAAAATTGATCTTTTAAAATGTCAAACATCATTTTAGCAGACCAATATCAATGTGACATTTTTGCAGCTATTAAAATAAAAATGTTGATGCTCTCCATTTTTTTTTAATTTTCTGGTAGGTAATTACAATTTAAAAAATTCATTATTTTGTCCCAATCTGGGGATGGGAAACTTTTGTGGGGCATTTCCTGCCTAATCAGGGTCATCTACATAAGTGATTGCTGATGCTTCAATTTCTACTCCAATGCCTATAGCCAAGAGATTCTCCAGCTCCCCAGTTTGGGGGTTCACAGCAATGTTACCATGGCCAAAGGAGCTACCATCAACCCAAAGATCCATCCAGCCTCCTCCAGGTTGCCCTGGTCTTTGAGCTGTTTTCTTAACACTTAGTGAAGGTTGCTCATGGAAAATCAGTTTGTCTATATGTGAGAGTGACTGCTTTGCAAACGGGGGATCTGTTGAAGGTCACCCAGTCATTCAGTGCATCTCCAGAATAAGCCACTGGAAGCTGCCTCTCTTCCCATCTGTAGGGCAGATTTTCCAGTAGTAAGGAGTACTGGTAACCTCTCCAGATTTTCTCTTTATGCTCAAATATGCAATCATTCAAACCACATCTAGCTGCTGATTTACAAATACTGTTCATTATGTTTTCTGTCAAATATCATGTCTTCCAATACCAAACATTAAACAGGGAAAAATGCACATAATTCACAAAACTAATAACACATTTCCCATCACACTCCTCTGCATTGCCATGGCCGCAAATCAGCCAAGATGAAAGCATTTTCAGGGCTGAAGTTTAATGGCTAAAATAATTGCAGAAACATACACATCTTCAAAACAAACTACTTCCAGAATATATAATACTTGGAGTATCCTCTCATCTACTACTTCAGTTCACCTCAGTACAAGTTCCCCTCTGAGCAAAACACATACAATATATTGTATGGTATTTCAGACACTACAGATCTCTACAGCTGGACCAGCTCCACTCTGCTTCAAGCAAAGCAAAGGGATTTGCAGAGAGAAGGATGCTGCTGCCCTTATCTCTCTGAAATTCACCTTCAGAAGGTGAAACCACACTTCCGAAGTAGGCATTTTGTTTGGCATATTCTTGCTTCGGTGGTATCAGTTCCCTTTAGAAAAGCAACTATTTACCAGAAAAGCTTTACCAACTCTACAAGAGTCACTCGCTGTTAACTTACAAACCCTGCTTCCTATCCTCAGGCAACAGGAATTGCCTCCGAGCATCTGCCCAAACTTTTAAGCATTTAAACAAGATCCTTCCTCATAAACTGAGATAGATTCCATGTTGGTATGAAGCAAAACTGCAACCTGTTTTTCAGAGATCTGTAGAAATGAAGACTGGAAGGGCCAACTGATTGAATGCCTGGATAATATGAGTCACTGCATTTTTATTCAATTAGCTTCCCTTCTAAATTTTAGCCATCAGATTTGAGGTCACTCAGTATGTGACCTGTTTACTTTAACTGAAAGCTACATTTACTTTTCTGGAAAGGCATTTGGAACAGAAAGCATTGTAAGTGCAAAAAAATGAATAGCTTGAATAAAACATGATTGTTCTGACACATACTCTAGTTAATGAGGATTTCTTCCACTAAATCTCCACTTTTTTTTTTTTTTTCTTTTTTAAATGGAATAACAGAACAGCAATGAAAGGAAAATATTTAGCCTAAAAACTGGGAGAAAACCCAGTGAGGTTACCATGACAAAAGAACAAACTGCCTCACTGTTCTGCTACTACAAACTCCTAGATGCTTTAATGTGCAATGCTGGGAAAAAGAACACATAGCTCCTTCCTTCCAGCACATGACACCATGCTGGCCTTATCCAAGACACCCTCCCTCAAACTGTAGTGAATGGAGAATATCCCAGACCTCAGCACCTGATGTTGTGATTACTTACAGCCCGTCTAGTGGTGCTTGGAAGTGTCTAACAAGAAGCGCCCACCCCTTCAGAGCACCTTCTGCCATATTTTTGGATACTAATTAGTACAAAACTCAAGGAATAAGACAGCATTTGTGGCGCTGAACAGCAAACGCGCACATTTTTGTCCCTGTGCACAAATTTATGCCTTTTTGGAAGTGGTACATCCCCAGCATCTATATACTCCATGATTCTGGCACTGTTCAAGTGCTTGGATGAGATGTACATTTTAACTGTATTTTACAAAGCACGTAATAGTCACTCCGTTGTTTCTACTGATAACTTTCCATTTTAAGAATACTTTCAGAATACAAGCCTCTATACCTGGTCTCCTGACAGCTGAATTACTTCGCATTTAAGATGCCTTTTTCTTAGGCTCTGTTAAGCAAAGTCACTGCTGCAGACTGAAACATCCTGTAAACTCATTCGTGCTTTGGCAGATGCGTTGCTGGTAAGATTTTATTAAGAAATGTAGTCCAAGATGCTTATAGAAATTAGTTGTGTTATTAAAAAGATAGTAGTAGTGTAGGAAGAGGGAGTTAAGAGAGGCTCTCTATAAAACGCTAATAACAGACAATGGTCTGTGGATAAGTTAATTAGTGTAGACAGCTTCTGCTTAATTATTTCACTTGACCTGGTACAGATTTAGACAATAATCCCTTTAGAGAGGGGAAGGTGCTGTTGTAAAGTATGTGATGTACCAGAAATAAAACTTCAAATCTGCCTGAGCTGAGCAGGTAGTCTTCTATCTGAAATTGGAATGATACACTCTTCTCCACTGTAAGACAAGCTCAAATGGAAAAAGAAATGCAGGTCTCAACCAGAGAGATTATGCTAAGGACCTGGTGCGCTTTCCACTCCGATACTTAACTTTCTTTTCCTCCACCCTATTCAGCTGGGATTTTACTATTGAATAATGTATAAACCAACCTACTGTAGTCAGAGGTGGGATTTCAGGAGCAACCTGAAACAAATGCAACCAGTCTGTACCAGAACTCTCTGAACATACTAAAATGTTTGTGAAGAAAGTAAAGGGTCTATAGACTATTAGTACAGGTGGGATTTTCTTTTAGGAGAGGCTCTGAAGATTTCCAGATTTCAAAAAACAGGACTGATTAGGTTGGATATCAGTCTTATTCTCTCTCAGACTCTATAACTGGATCCAATTACACTCAAAGGTCAGTTTTATCCAGTTTGGGGTTGAGTAGGTCAACCCCAAATCATGCAGCTTTTCAACTTGGTACCATCTCTTCAATAGCGTGCCTGAATATGACTAAGAAGTTATTACAGATTAACATCTGAATCAGTTCAATCTCAAAATCAAATGGAAAAAGAATTAAAAAAAACAAATTGGGAGCTACTCTGGCAGGGCAGTAAATAGCATCATATGCACTGTCTGAACAGGAGGAAACTCTTCGTTTCAGCCAAAGGGCAGGACTCATTCTTGGTGGAATCAGCTCCATGGGAGACGTAAGCTGGCTGTAGGTTTACTTCTATGCACTGGTTCTCTCTGTTCTACGGTTACAGCACCCTTCTGTCTGAGTCTTCAGAAAGGACACACATAGGGACTCAAGCTGAAAAACTTCATAGAGCAACCAGAATGATAAAAGTAGCACTCTGGCTGATCCTTGTTATTAAAAACAATTTGATGGGGAATGGCAGAACAGGAGCAGTGCCAAGACAAATGCAAGCTGTCTGTGGCAGATCACCTTGTCAGATACCTACTGGAGGGAAGTGGTCTGGTGCTGAGGTGGGCTCCCTGTCAGCTCCTCTAACAGCTACATTTCACTGGAGCACAGGGATTATCATCCTCATCAGGAAAGATGAAGCCTCTTCAGAAACTGGTCTCCAAATGTGAAACCAACTTCTCAAGAGGATCAGCATGGCCACAAAATCACGAGTTGTTCCTCACCCTTCACAAACAACTATGGCACTCTCCTCCTTCAAAGGGCAAGAGTAGCAAAGAAGACATAACATGTCCTGGTCACAATCAAGGCACTTTGGCAATGCCAGCAACAAGGCAAAGAATTACTGAAGACAGGTCCAAAATTAGCATTAACAATATGGGTAGGACCACTTATCTTGGTGACATGTTTACCATGAATTTCTGAATCCCAAAGTTTGTGTTGCATAGATTAAAATAAATGGAAGAGCCTGATAAGGTTTCATAGAAACTATCAGACTGAGCAGCTTGCTTAACCAAACTGGGTCTGCTCTACCATGATTTTTCAGGGCATGCAAATTGTTCCTTTGCCAAAAGCAGAGGTGTCAAGGATTAAATGCCACGTATCTACTGGTCAAGGATTAACAGTATGGGCAAACATACAGTGTGCTCTGCCTGTCCAGGCGATATGATTAAGTAAGTGTTTGCTGTGCTTATGTCCTTCATTAGTGTTTATCTTTGCTTGTCAATGCTATTAACTTTCTAAACCCCACAGTGATGACAGGGACATTAGTGTCTAAGCACAGGGACAATAATGAGTGAATATGTGTGGATGAAATCTGAGACTGAGCTTACACAAACTCACATTCAAATGGTGCCAACAAATCATGGCAATTTGTATAACCAGTTGGTCTCCAGCCCATTATATTTGTGTCCTGATTATCTCGCTGGTGAATTATTTTTTGGAGGAAAAGACTATGGTTATTTTCTATCTACTCCCTGGACTTCCACACATTCCAAGCTATTTACCAGCCTCTTTTTTTTTGGAAAGGTCATTTGTTCTTTTCAAGGCCAGTTTGGATGGGGTTTTGAACAACCTGGTCTAGTGGACAGTGTCCCTGTTCGCAGGAGAGGCTTAGAACTGTATGAGCTTTATGCTCCCTCTCAATCTGAACCACTCTATGATTCTTTAGAAGTTTCTCCTATCATCTCCAAATCATCTGTTTCAGTGAAGCAGATACTAAAGCTATCCTCTTCCAAGGCCCGTGCCTCGGAGCCCTTGCTCTATCGATTTCACTGGTCTACCTAGCTAGCAGGTTTTTATCAAGGAAAAATAATGAAAAAACCAAAACCCTTTCCATACACACAGGCTCCAAAACCTGATTGGCAGCATCATATTTAGAAAGTTGCAGCAATCATGCAGAAGACTGGAAGGTACAGAGGATTCTGGAAACACCCAGCAGTAAGACACACAGCCACTGCTGTTTGAGAAACACAAATGGGAAGACATATTCTTTTCAGGTACTGTAACAAGGCTTCAGAAACACTGACGAAATTCCCCTCTTAATTAAAACAACAGCATTTCTATGGTGAGCCTTCATTCACATCTTTCTCATCCTGCAACAGGGGCTACTGAGGAATCCATTAAGCAATGCTGGACCAAGAGCACTCAGAGCAGATTCAAGCCCTTCCCATCTACGAGCTTCTGGTATCTCAAAGTACTACAAGTGGCCCTCCATTGTGTGCATGATGCATTTCCACAGGCACTAAATGAGCTTAATAAAATGAACCTTCTTCACTGATGAGTGGCAGTGCTCCTCACCATAATTTGCTAAAAAAGGTCATTTTTGCCTGTAATAAGAAAATTAAATGCATACTGGAATGATGGAGCGAGCTCAAATCAGTCCTACATACAATGTGGAAATGTAAATGAGAATCAACCATAAATCTACTGGCTAAATTCAGTTTATGGCTAATCAGCTCTTCCTTTGACAGGATATGCTGCTGTGGAAATGGGATAATTTTATAACTGAATAATTTAAGTAGTTTTATCTTTAAGTAACGATTTCAGGCATATTAATATATGAAGCTTCAGTATTTATATTTTTGTTACATGGACCTGAAGAATTATAAGGTATCAGGAATAACACAGTATTCAGTGATAAATGACATTCATAGAGTGGCTTTCATCCCCTAGAGTGACTCTGTGTTCCACAAATCTCTGGGATGGCACGTGGCAGCCAACGAAGGCAGAGCCTGCTGTGTGACAGCACAAGCTGCTTCTCAGTAGCAAAGGGAAACTGTCCAATACATTAAGCCAAAGGCTAGGAGGGACAAGTAGATCAGAGCCTGACCTGCTGTTCAGAGAATTCTATAGCATTTTACCTGCACATTCCTGTTAAGGCTCTGGTAGTTTATGTCTGGCTTGAAGACAAGCTCCACAGACTTACAACCATTATTTGAATGCTGTGAGAACTGGAAAAGCCACTTATCCTTAGAACTCTGTTACAGTCCATCATTTCAGTCACTGGAAAACACTTTGAAAGCCTGTGAGTTTGGAGGCTAAATACAGTAGCTTTGGGTCCAAATTCATAGAAATGGATGTGCCTCACTGGCAAAAAAATCACTAATTTCTCGTTCTCATTCTCCTGTGAGTTCAGCTATGGATGCATTCTTCTTCATGTTTTAATGCAGTGATGTGGGAACTTCATCTTTAAAAGCAAGATATTTGTGGCTCAGCAGAATCTAACTACCTCAGTTTAGTTCTTTTCTGGAAAAAATAATGGAGAAAACATGAAAACCAGAATTCCTCTCACTTTGAAGAACTCCTGTAACAGATACAAATAACAAACACAGTGCACACTAGATTATGCCTGTCACAAGGTGACATCCTCTTACCAATTTTTTGCATTAGTCCTCACTGCTCTTTGGAGATGGCTAATTTGAGTGAGGAAAATGGGAAACTTTTGGGATACAGTTAAGCCATTTAGATGTCACTTTCTCTCATTTTTTGTGTTTTGTCTGTACACATGCAGGACTGATAACCTGCACAGATTCACTCATCTATTACTCACATTGTGTCAAGATTCTTCAGCCTCATGCTGCAGCAGACGTTCCTCCAGCCCTGCTCAGAGGAGGTGGCACAGGTCTGCAGAACATCACACTGATATTCAGTGAAGGGAAATAATTAACATAGGCAATGATAATTTAGGACATAATACATTCTGTTATATTCCAGGGCTGGAAAAAGGATTGAAAGCTGTTGGACTGCTCTGTCAGAGGAAAGTTTCCTGGTACAGAAAGCAAATCTCAGCCTGTACTACCTGTTGGCCACACTTAGTAGAGTATGTATAGAGTACATAAGAAAGGTATAAGAAGGTATTATAAGTATATAAGCAAGTATATAAACAAGGCTCAGCCTGCATTACCTGTTGGCTACACTTCAGAGTATGTATTCTTAGAGTATCAACTGGATGGAAGAGACAAGCCCAGACTAAACCCATTGTATTTGGGTGATCTCAAGCCAGTGGACTGCTGTCTATAGAACTGTTTCACAAAGGATAAATTATAGCACTCTTAATGGCTAAACTAATTCCTATCACCAGTACAATACCTTGTTTACTCCCAGACAACATTTGAAATGAAGGAACAAGGCTTTGGAAAGCTGTTGCAATTACCTGGAGATAAAAGTACCCAAAATAGTTACTCCTGATGGTAAAACCCAATCCTTGCTCAGTTTTTGGAGGAGCAGAATACTGTTTGGTTTTGATTTTTTTTAATGTAACATTTCAAAAGTATGCTCTATGAGAAAAGTCGAGTTGCGCCAAAACCAGTGTTGGAGAAGAAATCAACTGTCTCTGCTAATAAGAAGAACTTTTCCTTTTCCCCAAAAATCCTGCCATTTCATTCATAAATAAAATAAGCCACTAACTCAGTTGTTGGCAGGCTCTCCCTTTTATCCTTCACTCACTTGAGAAAGACTAGTAACATCATGTTTTTGGAAAGCCAAGCGCAGTAATCATAGAATCGGATTTCATGTATTTTTAAAAGCATTTGCAGCAGCTGAGAGCCAATCACTTTTAAAGGAAATATAAACAGAGAAATTCGGAAGAAGCAACTCCGAGCTCCTGACTTTCTTCATTCCTTCAACAGGAGATGAATGTGCTGGGAAGGGACTCCTTTCCCAATGAGATTTCAAAAAGTTAGCAACATTACACTACAAGCACCACTTATTATTTTAAATAAGCTTGCACAACATTTGAGCCGTCTCAACATTTACTGGCCTGGCAGCAGAGTGTGGGATCAACCAGCTCCCTTTCTCTCACTGCTTTTTTCTTCCTCCTGCTTGCTCAAAGTCCGTGTTCATAAAATATTTAGGGGAAGCTCTTCAGAGGCTGATATTGTCAATACTATAGCCCCAGTGCAGGTTTACTGTACTACTGAGACAGATATTCTGCCACCAGAAAAATCAAAAGAGCTGATGGGGTTGAATTTCTGCCCCAGGACCTTACTGTCAGACTGACAGTCTGGGCTCGAACCCTGCCTGGGACTCCAGTGTAAGCAGTAGCGGACAAAATGAGCTAACACACAGAACAGATGTGGTCCCTTCTGTATGGGTGTAAGGAGAAATGTTACTTAGAGTGGATAAATAAATAATTGAATATAGAAATGAATAGAATGAAATACATAGAAATAGAATGAAATATATATAGAAATACATAGAATGAGTATAGAAACAGAAATATGAATGTTCTGCCTGCTTCCGAGCCCCAGTTGGGGACAGCTGACCCTTTGTTACCTGTTATGATCTTCTTCCCACTGGAAAAAAGCAAGCTATGACATGGAATTCAGGTGCACTGCTAAATTAAGCTATGAGTTAGGCAGCATCTCCTAGTAGTACCACCCATTTCTGCAGCAGCCTGACACAAATTCAATAAGCTAGTATGGTCCTCTCCTATCCCCTGAACTTTGTTACAACTTGTTCATCTCGTGTGTTCACAGCCTTCCCTACTAATCCACACATTCTGTGCTCTTAGCACTATTTGATCTTTCCCTCCTAGCTTCATTAAATCAGCTACAGATTTCCTACATTTCCCTGTATTAGAGCAAGTATCTGCTTTTAACATTTGCAGCTAAGCCTGGCTGTCTGAATTCACCTTTGAACCTCTGGCATACTCTAAATCCCTATCCTTTGCTCTATTAGTTCAAGGGATACATGTTCCTTTGTTCCGCCTTTGGCATTTCTCACCCTTAGGCATCCAGGAGCTTAAATTAGGCTGTTGCTAAACTGTCCTCCTTTAATAATTTTCATGAAGTGCAGTCCAATTATCTCTATCTTCCTTGGGGATCCATTCAATTAAGCAGAGTCATAATGAGTGAATAGATACCATGCATTGTAACCATATTTACATCCAGATTAATGGGAACCAGATAAGGTAACTTTAAAGCCATCACTGTTATAACACCTTGGCTTTTGATTTTGTTATTTTCAGCATCAGAGGCATTTAGAGAGACCAGCACAATTTGAGAGGCTGAGTTTTTAATTTCCTTCTTGGCTGGTGGAAATGAGGGTTTAGAAACAGCAGCAAACTACATGAATTTCTCTTAAAATATGTTCCTCGTAGGTTAACCAAAACACTGCTCATGACACAAAGTAAGCTGGAGCATATTCAGTTTCTTGGACATTTCATGAATTGAAAGTAACACAAGAAACCAGTAACAGAGCCTTGGGCAACATGGTCTAGTGTGAGGTGTCACAGCCCATGGCAGGGGGGTTGGAACTGGATGATCTTAAAATCCTTTCCAACACTAAATGTTCTGTGATTCTATAAATATTTAAGTGGAGATGCTGAGAGTATCAGGCATGCAAAAGAAAGGTTGAGCTAGAAATACCAGTTCTGAAGTGACTTTTCTCCCCTCTGAAAGACAAATGTTGGATCTGGAACACGGACCTGTCTCAGATACAGAACAGCTTTGACAGTTATTTTCATGCCTGCTTTGAGGCACCTTTGCATTGCAGGAGGCAAGGCAGAAGGGTCCAATGGAGACTGAAAACCTGGTTCTGTTTCAACACAGCTTAACATAATAGTGTCATAGGCACTGATAAATGTGTCAATAAGCATTTGGAGAAATAACTGGTATCCAGGGAATTCATCTCGGTTGTAAGCAGTTTCAGCTGAATAGGTCAGATTTGTTAACATTTTAATTTACACAAATCTGCATTCCAAGTACTGCTCTTCGGCTCCTTTTCCTAACAACAAGAAAATGTCAGCAGCAAAACCAAATTTACTCCTCTAATAGCCTTCTCCAGATTCCAGGAAAAACAAACAAAAACAAAAAGTCCCAATCTGTGCTACAGTTACGGGAGTGCTTAAACACATTTTTCAATTTAGACTTAACACAATTTTATGTTCATAAACCAGGAACTTTTGCCAATTCCAGATGTAATCCTGCAAGGCAGCACAGAGTGCTGGGAATAAGCATGTCTTGTAGCTTCAGGGCAGCTCCAGGACTGTTCCCAGAGCTGGTTCTTCTGCCTTCATCCAAGTGTCTCTTGCCCAACCTGGCACCAGCTTGGGACACTCAACGCTCTATTTCCATATACGATGTGCCAGCTTGCCTTGATTTCCCAGACCCAATGCAAGAGGGGAACTAACATGAAGCATATGGCTCCCCTGCAAGTTTTTAGAATACTTCAGATGCAGTAAGACAAAACTGGGAAAAGATGATGTTTTGCTTATCCTTTCCCCCTTAATTATCCCTTCCTCTTTTTTTTTTCAGCTGATTTACTAAGATTGAAACCTCTCTCCCACTAAGCTATCTCAATCTATGTCTCTGAAATAAATACAAACCAACAACCTTTCTCTGCCCATAAAGCCCTACCTCAAAATGCTGCCCCCCACTGATGTCAAGGGGGCAATAATACTTCTGTCATTTCCATAAAATCAGCACTTCCCTGCAGAACCCAGATCTTTCCTCTGAGTACCCTGCCACTGTCCATTCCTCTGAGGGCTACCAGCAATCTCTACAGCACTTGCTTCTCCTCTTTGACTACAAGCACGCTGCAGGCTTCAGCCCTGCCTAGGATAATCCACCTGCTTAAGATTCAGCTGACTTTCTGGTTCACTACATAAAAAGAGCAGAGAAAGGTCAAATCCGCCCCAGGTTGTGCTTGCAAAGCCTGCCACATCAGGTGGGAAGGAACAGGCGCTGGTGCTCCTCCTGCTCCTCCAGCTCTCCTTCTTGCCTTCACATCTGGAATGCTCTTCACTCACACGACCTTCTCCTTGGAAAGCTGTTTCACACAGTGTCTGCCCCTGGGTTGGCTTGCCCTGAAACTGTGCCTTGGGCAAAACCCAGATCCACATCACTCCCAACCAGCAGCCCTATCCCATGCTGGTCCCACTGGCTGCCTGGGGGCACTCTGCTTGCTGCTGAGCTGCTGCCAGAGCTTTTATCCCCTCTCAGCAGTGGCTCTGCCACAGCATTTGGGATTCATCCCAAAGCCGCTGAGTAGCTCTGAAGCCAAAGAAAGCCCCTCTGAGGTGCTGGAAGTTTCCACCCCTCTGAATTGGGCATCCCAGGCAGGAAACCCATGCACTAGCCTGCATGTTGGGCATCCTGCTTATATTGTCCCTGCCATCAGTCATGGGGGAGGAAGGGAGAGAAAGGAGAACAAACCCAGTTTCTGGTGCCTCCTCCCAGGAATGCCGCACACTGTTCTCTCTCAGAATGGATTTCACTGATTTCTTACCTCTGGGGACCACCCAAACTTAAAATATCTAAACCTATGTAAGTTGTCACTTTTGTATCTGCTGTATGGCCATACTGTCTGTGGCTGTTTGCTTAATGAACAAATGGTCATTCCCATCATTTAGTTGAACAAGATCTACTAATTGCATTGGTCAGGCAACACTCCATGAACCACACAGGCCAGTGGAGAAGAATTTCAGTTCTGGGATTCTCTCCCTTCACACCCATTGACCTCCATCCCCTTCTTCCCCAGACACTCCAACCCACCACTGATGCTACGTTGATTTTTATTTAACGTGTGAGGTATAACTGCTTTGTCCCTGAGCTATACTCACAATTAGAGAAGGCAGAGCTCTGAGAATCATCTGCTGACAGAGCATGTTTTTATCAGTAAAAATGAAATTTCTCCTGCATTTGGAAAAGCTGTACATTCAAAAACACCGGGAAGAAGAGGCATTAAAGGCAGAGCTTCATCCAAAACCAAAATCACTGGAAGACATTTTCCTAGTTTGGAAATGACACAAAGATCATGACACATGCAAAATGTGTTGAGTACAGGCTGTGTAACTCCTTCCAAGGTAACATGTAAGAACTAAGCAAGACAGGTCTAGAAAGAGCTATCGATGTCTGGCACTTTGTCTCACAATAGAAGAACAAATGCCAATTTACTCATCCCCCTGCTCCTTCTGCAATATTTTCTACATCTTTGAGTTGTACAAATTTACGCAAGAAAAATATCAGCTTCATGAGTTTGAAGATTCTCCCAGGGTTTCAGCGACTAGATACGGATTCAGACAAAAATACCACATCAAAGCCAGGATGCCCCACAGCTGCTGCAGAAGCAAAGACCGCAATCTCCATGTCACAACTCAAACTTTTAGAGGCTTAGTACTCAAAACAGGATTTGGGCTTTGCAAGTCAGTAACCCTCAACAATGGGAAATCCAGTAGGATGGCTTTTAAACTCACCTCTCTGTCAAGCCCAGCAGCCACAGTGACAATGTCTCCTGTCTCGCTGTTAATCGTAAACATATTTTGGGATGGGCTCTGTGGGGTCTGCGTCACGATGCGGTACCTCACCATCCCATTTGCTGTAGTACTGTCATCTGCATCATTTGCTGTCACCGTCATCACGTAGGTACCTTGCAACAAGAGAAGATGAAACATCAGGACTATCTCATTGTAGAGCAGATTGCGGTCCATTCACTCACGGTCATGCATTTCACTCCGAAATACTATGGAGTAGACATCCCATTTCAATGCAGCCAGCTAGGCAAGGCTAGGATTATGAAAATAGCAACACTGCTGAGACTAGATGATCTGTAAGGATACTGATTACACACAACCGGTATATAGTGAGAAGTCATATCAAGTTAAACTTCTAATTCTTTCAGTGATTGTAAGTTTTAGGGCAGCATTTTTTGTCCTGCAATTTCATAGTTTTTAACAGGAGATTTCTTTCCATCAAATCACTGCATTCACATGCATTCAGACATAGAGTTTAATACCCATCAGATTTCTTAGCAGCTTCAGAAGGACCCCATCATGCCCAGCGCAGGAAGCAACTGCCTGCTGCCTGCAGTTCTTGGAGAAACATCCACCCTTCTAGCCCTTTCTGGAGGAGGAAAAAAGTATTTCTGCAGAGCAAATGGAACAGCTGCTGCCCAGCAGGACAGAAAATCAATGGTTTGGTGTGTGTGGCCAGCGATGCATTGAATCATTGGTTTGTTTCTTGCTAATCACCAATGTCTCCATTTGCTTGCAAAAAAAAAATCCCTACTTTCTAGATACTGTTGGGAGTGCACTGATGCACTGACAGGCTCATTATTACTGGAGTTTGGCAGCAGGGTGTTGTGTTAGAGTGGGAAATTATCATTATGAGGGTAAAAATCTTACTTGATTGGATAGACTCCTGCAGCTGCCTGGTCCTGTGACCCCCCCAGAGCTCATAGGGCCCAGCTTTACGCTTGCTATACTGGTAGGAGAGAATGACTAAAAGGGCAGACACATACTGCTTACAAAAAGCAATCTGCAACAGTGGCTGAACCTAATGATATGAGACCTGAAAGGAGGAATGGGAGGCACAGAGAGACAGTGAAACCAGACACAACCTCGCTTAATAACCACCAAACCCAACAGCAGCAATGGAGAGATGGAAGGAACTGCCTGAACACTGCACATTCGGGAGCTCTGAGCAGATGAAACAACTTAGGAGCGTGCTGTGCTGGAGGGATGCAAAGTGGTCCCAACAAGAATCCGAGCAGATTCAAGGCAGAGCCACATGCTGTTCTGAAGAAAGAGCTAAGTCTGTTCTGCTTACTTGGTTAGATGTGAGCCACTGGCAAACTTGAGGACATGGCTACATCAACACTGCATCGTGTCTCATCTAATTAGCCCAGATCCCCAACTTGTCACAAAGCTCCTGAGTTTCCAGTTCAGAGAAAGCAGAGAGATGGAGACATTGCATCTGTTTGCAAAGAGCTTAAAAACATACTCTATGCTCTACACAGGCAGATCTACCAATGGCTCTGACATGCCCAAATTCTGTACCCCAGCTGAGTGTTTTTAAGCCATGTGGTATGTAGAAAATTCCCCCAGTATCTTCCCCAACTTCAGGAAAACAACATTTCTCAGTATTGGCAAGAAGTGGCCTCATACATTTGTATTTTGCACTGTGCAAAGTGCTTTGCTAATCTTCTTCCTTCTGGCTCAATCAGGCTCTTTTTGTTCTCTGTGGTGATATGTGTTCCTGTAAGTTTTCCTAGTTCAATAAGAATTATAGATTAAAAAATAAATGAATGTGTAAAGCAAATTCTAATGATGAATACATTCCTATCTTTCTGCAATAATCTGGATTCACATTTGTGAAATGAAAACAAACTATTCAACAACTTGAACATTTTTCCGATCAATAAACTTCAGGAGAGGGAAGGCACACTAACTTGAAAGAAGCCTGTAGAAGCAATGAATTTTCTCCTCTCTCTTAAAACATTCTTTTTCCGCCTTTTTTTTTTTTTTTTTGCAAAACCAGTTATCATGAGACAAGTGATACAAATAAAGAAGCCAGCCCTTAGATAACTACAGGGGAAATGTACAGGAGAAATTTAAATAGGAAATACACTGAATGAGATGTTTGATTCAGAATTTCTGTTATCATAATGCATTCTATACTGA
This sequence comes from Neopsephotus bourkii, assembly GCF_033783945.1. Classification (NCBI taxonomy): domain Eukaryota; kingdom Metazoa; phylum Chordata; class Aves; order Psittaciformes; family Psittacidae; genus Neopsephotus; species Neopsephotus bourkii. The sequence continues at coordinate 1,893,002 of NW_026902137.1, forward strand.
GAAAATATCTCTGAACAGAATGTCAAAACCTGGGGCTAATGAAAACAGAAGCGGAAGAGGAAAACAGAATCTATTTTAGGACATCTGCAGCCTTTGGACATATTCCAAGAAAGGGGTGGTATTTCATGATTCACTCCTTGTGCAAGAAACACCTCAAAAAGGAAAGTTATTTGGGCTACTAGGTTCAGACAAGGGTATCCCACAGTTATGGTTCTTCTTCATCTGGGATCTCTCAGACTGCACTGAAGCTTCCAAAATACACCAGGAAAGTGCAAGATGGTATGTTCCCAACTTAGCTGGGGAGCCCAACAGGCTGCGGCTCTGGTGGGCATAGGGTGAGCTGACAGCAGCTACCCTGTAGATGGAGTGCACACTTGGTCTCCTTCACCCTTTCCCTAACCTTTTTGCTTCTTCCCTGCAGTGTAGCATTGGACTGAGCACATCTGCTCTAGAAAAAGAGAACTATTTCAACAGCATTTGACCTACATCCCCATAAAGGGAGATGGGACTGGACAAATGTCTCTAAGGTCATGAACTAAGCACCAGGGAGCTGTACTTCAAGAAGCAATCTGCTCCCTAACTCATACCTTTAATTTTGATTATGAAACCCAACCACAGAGGAAATACAGAGGAATTTGGCATTAATTACTAACTCATAACTTAATAAAATGGCTTTTGCAAAGGATCCTGTGTGGCTGCAGCACTCTGCAGCACATGATGGAACTGCAGCAGCCTCTTCCTTCCCTGGCTCTCCCTCGGGCTGCTTGTCTTCACCACAGTCTGCTGTAAATCATCTCAAATTGTTTCTTCCTCTGTGCATTCTGAGTGGTGGCTCATATATCCCTTCCCATTCCTATGCATACACATTTCCCACCTGGTAATGCTGACCCAAGGATAAGAGCATGATGGCATCTCCTGTTACCCACGCCAAGGGTACCACTCCTCAGCTCTGCTCCGTGGTGCTGGTGCAACCTACATCACCATCTACATTCCACTCAGTTTTCTGTACCTTTAGGCTGTCTTTAAGCAACAGACAACCTCTAGGTACCTGTGTGCTGCAGCGAATGACATAAACATATATCTATGCACAAGAGTATTCAGTAGAGCAATGTGGATATATACTGCTACAGTCTCAAACATCTTCTGGGTGCTATATAAAGTCTCCCACTACACTAAGATGTTTGGTGATGATTTACCAGCTATAAAAGTAAATAACGTTATTTTTTTGTGTTCTATGCATCTTCATATACTTTATAGTATATAAGTATACTTTTTAAGTATATCTTCATATACTTTATATTAAAATAAAGGAAATACATTCCCATACCCAGCCCCTATTACTACACAAATTAGGCAAATACACAGTGGCAGACAGAACAGTTCTTACACGCTTGAGGACTGAAGATGGCATTGTTAGGGTTTCAATGAAAAAGCACAAACTGCCCAACCTGGCCCACAGAATGTGTGTATGTGTTTTGTGAAAATCAAAGTATTAACCACACCACCTTTAATTGCTATATCCTACCCAAACAGAGAACTGGACAGCCACTACAGACCAGAAACACTAGGCAAATTCCTCACATTCAAGACCCCCACACCGTACTTTGCCAAGTTGACCCTGCCCATAGCAGGGGAGTTGGAACTAGATGATTTTTAAGATCCCTCCCAACCCAAGCTGTTCTTTGATGTTACGATTTTTGGGCCAGACTTTGTCAGTGGTGATGAAGTCACAAGAGAAGTGCACAAATGGTGCAGGAGGAGCTTTATGCTTTCAGTGCCTGAGAGAAGCATTAGCTTTACTCTTCCGCTCTGAAGGGCTAACTCTCAAGCACACTGATAGCATTAAGTGAATGCACCAAGAGCCAAAACTCAGGAATATGCCCCAGTCTGTGCAGTGTATTCACATAATGAATACCCAGTCCAGACAGTGTTTGATATAACTGTATTAAACTACAACACCTGGCCTACTAAGTCAGGTAGATAACCTGTTGAAAGAAACCATTTCTCATTAAATAAGGCACACAGTCTTTTAAATAAAATACCTAACCTAGTACATCACATCAATATTAAATCAAATTTGTTGCATGTTGAACAGCTCTTCCGAGAAACAGATTGAATTATCATGCACAGCTAGTGATGACAAGATTACTGTGCATTAGCTTTCATTAACTAATGCACCAAGTTCATATATCACCTGAGTTAAAATTAATGTAAGGCATGATGAAGGAGATCTATCAATAAAAGGCAAGACCCCAAGAATTTGCAACTTCACGTGTTCCCTTTGATTTCCCAGCGACTGCCATCTCCTAGACGTTATTTTATCAAATGAGGTGTTTTTGTTTCAATCTAACAAACGACAAGACACATGAGAGAGATGCTTGAAAGCACCCCTTATGGAAAATATTCCCTTTAGATTAATTAAGCTTTCTACATGATAGGCAAAATAACTCCTTACAGAACCTGGGGGGATGGAAGCAAAGGGAGATAATTTTTACCTCTATATTCAGTTTTGTTTATCAATTTTAAAATTGATTGCATCTATTTGGAAAAAGCTGCAAGAAAGTTTTGTTAGGTTTGCTATTTCTCATGCCAACTGTACATGTTGAGTAAAAATAAGCAAAACAAGATAGTTGTCCTGTGTATGTGTAAGCAGATAAGCACACATTTGTAAACAAATGTTCCCCCCCCAGTCACTCTGGAATCGGAGAATCAGCTCTGATAGTCTCCAAGCATGCTGGGGAGTGCTAATTCACATCACGTTGCCTGCAAGCTCTGCTCTCTCATCTATGCAACTTCACTTCTCTGAAAAGACTGAGCTTTTATGGTTTTAAGGCATACAAACAGTACCTTAGTTTTGCCCCCAAAGTCCGTGTTTCAACTGCTTTATAATTACAATTTTTCTAAGCTGGTTTGATATCCATTAGTAACATTTAATGCATGCTTAAAAAAAAGAGCTAATGGGCACTTGTCAGGAGTCAAAATAACAATAAAAAAAAGAGACAAGAAAACCTTTCACTTTGCCCTTTATACCACATATCATTATAAAAATGCACAATCCTCAGTTTACTCATGTGATAGAAACAGAAAAACCTAAAACTTCATCCAGTTTTTACTGATAATACTAATTCTCTACTGAGCTTTATCATACAGTTTTTGTTTTTTAATGGCTGGTAAATGGTTGCAGAATCATTAAAGGTTGGTTAACCTTCTCAGTCTAATTTTGACCTACAAGCTACTTAATTTAATCATTTCCCCACAGAAAAGGATTGAATCATTATGTGCAGACATGTGGTGATGCCCATATTACATTAGATCTTCATTAACCCAAGTTAATAATGTCTTAGTACTAATGGAAACCTCCCCTAACTCCTAATTTTTTTTCACCCCAAATTGGAAAGCTCACTTAGTGAAGACTCTGCATCTGATGCCAGATAGAGAGAAGACGGTAACTGCTGATGGGAAGATTAAATACTGAAAAGTGGTGTAAAATTCACAACATTTCCTGAAAATATTTTTTTCCACTCAGAAGTGTCCTGATATTAGTTTTTCTCCCCACAGAGGATGGGAATCCCATGCCTCTACTCACAATAGGAACACTTCACCCTTTAAGTGATTTCATTCATTGCAGTAAGTCTCAGGGACAGAAAGGCAGAATGCTAGAAAAGCAAAGGCGTCAAAACTAAGGTGCAATGAGAAGCATGACGGAATCCTAAATGAGTCTTCAGAGTACAACTATACACATGACTACTTGTATACAGCTTCCCTATGCAAAATATGATCCTTCTTACCCATAAACATGCTGAAGTGTGCTTGTGCTACGATTTTTTTTAAATTGATCAATAAAACTAAGAAGATTCTTCCATTACAATGTGGGATTTGAGGTGAGGGACAGGAGGGGGCTGTCTTCCGGTATGCAGATTGCAATGCTGATGAGCCATCCCAAGTTGGTTTTACTTGTCCTATCTGGGGTACCAGTAGCAGTGGATGGCACAGCACAAAGCTCCTTATGGGTGAATTTATCTTGCCAGTAAGTATGATTTTGAGAACGGTGTTTGGAGAACTGCTGTAAAGACTAAAACATCTCAGCAAACTAAACTGTATCCTCAAGTTAAAAAAAAATAAAACTTAGTGGGTGATTTGAAGCACTTTCATGTACTCCTTGTTGAGGGTTTCAAATGAAAAATGGTATTAGCAGCAAAGTTGGTCAGGGTAGACTTGATGCCATCATGTAGATCACTTAAGATGATGTTGAACAGCACTGAGCTCAGTATCGATCCCTGGGGGACCCCACTCGTTTCAGGTTCCCAGCTGGAGAAAGAGCTATTCACCACCACCTGCAGCGTGTGTCCTATCAGACAGCTCCCCACCCACTGCACAGACCACTCGTCTAGACCATAACAAATCAGTTTCTCTAAGAGGAGGCTGTGGGAAACTGTATCATATACCTAAATGGCACCCCACATGCTGTAGATAGAAAACAGAAACAGCACTTTCCTTCTGAACGGTATTCCTTCAGTCCTAACAGAGATCTACTGTCATTCTCTTCCACCATTATTTTGTAATCATTGGCAAATTTTGACCTTTCAAGCAGCTAACCTAATTCATAAAGGATGCCACTTCCTAATTAGTGGAGACATCAGATTCTCAGCCTTCAACAAGGCAAGAGCCATCCTAATGAGAATAAAGACAGCAAGCAGTCTGGAGAGATGACTGAGAAAGTTGAAGAGGTTGCTGTCACCCCAAACTGAAATAATACCCTCTTATTGTTAGAAATTAAATAAATACCTCTGGAGAGGAAATGAATGGATGCACTGAATGCAGTGTGCACGCAGGCACGGCTAGATTTGGAGATAGCTCCTGTAGAGCAGTCTGCAGCCTACTGAGACCTCACATGTTGCAGAGAAATAACAGAGGTAAAACATTCAGCCTCTGAGCAAGTAGTTTTGACTGCATAAATCAATGAGCCTTAGCTCAGCTGAGCTCCTGGCAGATGAATCCTCTTGATTCCCAGAGTCGAATTCAGAATACAGGGAAAGTGTAACTCAGGATAAGATATCCAGAAAACCACCACAGAACTGTGCTTGAAAGTGTGGCTGGGTTTCATGCTTAACTGAAGGTGTATGGAACTAGTGAACTCATACAGACCCAGCTACAAAACCTTAGACTTAATGCATAGTCCACAAGGCCTGAATCTAATCCTTGTATTTTAACAATACAACGTAATATAAAAAATATATTATAATGTAATGTAAAGTAATGTAAATACTGTAATAGATATCATACTATGGCGTTTGTAACTGCTGGTTAAAAGGCGGCAGAGAGTGGACTATTGCAACTCCCTTCTAGTGTTTCCACGTTTTTTTCTTTATACCAACTTGGCCGTTTCTTCTGGAGGAAAAACCCATCAGCCTGGGGATTTGCATTTTTTCCTCACCTACAGCCCTATAATTCACTTCCTTGCTCTTGGGACCAGATGCTTCTGAAAAGAAAATTAAGAGCACAGCTTTCATAACCACTCACCTTGAAACGAAATGGAAAGCACTACCACATGTGGCTGCAGAAAAATGATTCCTTATCTTGAAATTGTTCTTGGCTGAGCAAAACAACTTAAAAAACAATACTGTGCATCTAAAGTCTGTGTGTAATACGCGAGAGAATAAATGGGTTGGACAAAGCCATTTCTAATGGTAGATAAACTACAAGGATAAGAGTAGCACCTACCCAAGCTGCAGAAGATGGCACCGCATTGGTGGGTGTATTTGGGCTTGTGATGAACCCAGAAGCAATGCACTCAACATACGAAGATGATGTGGGATGATTGGCAGAATCTGTTGAAAACTACTCTGTCTCTTGAAGATTTTACTTTACATGATCTCTCTGAAGCATAGGGCATTGGGATTATTTCTAGGTTCTAGTGCTATCAGCACCCTGGATGCCCTGTGCCAGCAGACAAGTCAGCTGAGGTCCACCAGCCTGTTCAGGTGCTCTGTTGAATTAGGTCCTCCCTAACTGATGAAATTAATTTGCCTCCAGCTGGTATAAGAATATTTAATGTTTTAATTATGAGTAGCACTATGGTGGTTTTGGAATGGTTTTTACTGGAAAAAAGGGGTTTTCACTCAGTGTCCTATTAATTTTTAAAGACAAAGCATCTTCTCTTCAGATCTCCAGCACTGCTGCTTTCATTTCCTCCCCTGCCACCCAGCAACACTCGCTCTGTTCCTTCACTGAAAGAGCAACCTGTAGGACACGAGTCATCTCTTTCTGAGTTGTACTGTCAGGTTGGAGAAGAGGAACAAGCCAGAACAGCAGAATACAAATTCTCCACATGAATATATATACGAACACAACTATATGCCTTAAAAGATTAATTTCGCAAGCCTTAAATTGCAGTTTAATTTGAAAACTAATTCAGCCTCATAATTGGCTTTCCATTCAAATCACTGAGGCTAAAGATTTAAATTCTTAATATTCAGATGACTTTCAAGTTTCTGGCCCCATCTGTGCATTAGTCCATGGTGCTAATCTCTGAGGGAATCTCTGCTGGCACAGAAATAAAATAAACAAACTGGGACACTAGTAGAATAATCGGCTTTTAAAATCCTTGGGTTTTATATAGTGCTTATTTTTATGAGATTTCTTTAACTTAATTTGCCACATATAGATTTGGCTCCCAGCTATTCCATTTTTCACATGGCATGCCATCAACAATTATTGTATCAGAGTTCCATGAAATCAGGAGGAGATTGGGAGATTTTAAATGACAACATCCCTCATGTAAGAAATACTAATATTCCTTTGTTTTGGAGGACTGTCCATACTTAGCATCATTCACACCGCTCCCAGGGAGGGTGGCAGGAGGAAACTATCCTACACAGCAACATCCAGCAGGGAAAGAAAGCTGGATGAAACTCTGCTTTAAAAGAAGCTACTTGGACTTCTGCTTTTGACTTGAAAGATGTATTCAGAAAGTTAGTGAAGTGGAAAGGATGAATGGGAATGGAAAAGGCCAGTCTGACAAGAACAAATTGTTTTGGAGAGATGTGTTAATTTCTGACAATCTTTCTGTTAAAACAAAATAGATACAACTCAGAGCAAAGCACCCGAGTCGCTGCAGTGCATTTCACATTGACCTTTTCAGAACTGAACGCTTCAGTTAAGTGAGACATCCACATTCTACCATAAGGTACATTTTGTGGTGGTTATATCAAAACTAAGCTTCTGCAGTGAACAAAACAACTTCTCTCCATCATGTTTTTGTTTTCTGATTAAATTCCCCTTTTTTCTTTTACATCTAAGCATTTTCATTCTATCTTATTGAGCAAAACCTGTAGAATTTCTTCTGAAACAGCACTCCCCACAGACACCCCTGGGATGCTGCAAGCTCAGACATACAAGTGCAGGGCTGGGCTTACAGCAGGCAGTAATTGGTGTTGTAGACCCCAAGCCCCGGCTCCTTTCTGCTGTGAGGTGGTGGAGCTTGCACATTGCAGCTCAGAGATGTGGGCTTTGAAAAGGCAGCAGAATCCTCACAGGGCAGGCAGTGCTGGGCAGCGAAGCCGTGCAACCCATCCCGCTTTATCAGTGCTTGAAAGGCAAGTTCTGCAGCTCCAGGAGAACTTTGCTGATTAAGACTGCCAGAGGGACCAGGGGGATTTCAGCTCGAGCTTGCAGCTGCATTTTTAAAACTTGGCTGTGTTCTTCATATAGAGGCAAAGTTCAAAGAGGCAGAACATTATTCAATATGAGTAAAACACAGTCTTTTAAGATACACTTTCAAACAGTGTCGTGTTAAATCAAAACAGCTTGTGGAGGGAGAGAATAAAGGAAGAAAGATGGTCTTTTGGAAAAGAAAACCCTGCATCACTATTCCTGTTCTGCATTTTTTGGAAGGGTCTGCCTTTGCACATTTAAATTGTCCAGCTGCATGACCTTAGCCTAGATAAGCTAGAAGTGCATTAAAATGTTTTCCAGAGGGCGTCAGAAAAGGAGAAAGAAACGCAATTCAGTTTAAGAGCCAGCATACATTTGAAGATGTACAGGGGCCAGGCTTTGACAGAAGTGTTTGCACTAGAGAGGACTTTACTCCACGAAGAATGAGCTTCTGATTTCAAGAACACTAGGCCATGGTGTAAGACACTATTTCGATTAAGTTATTATAATCTTAACCAGCAACAACAACCTATTTTAATTAATAATACTTGATGATTTCTTTTCTATTCCTGTCAAGGGTTGCTTCAAGGTGACTTGCACACTGCAAAGAGCACACTCTTTGGAAACCCAGGCAGCCTGAGTACTTTGCAGCCTGGGAACCCCTTCACTTAAACTCCATCAAACTGTCTCAAATGAGTCTCTTCACCTTGCTGCCAATTCTTACAGCTCTTGGACAATCCCTTTTGGAGGATATTTGTATTTTAGGCTAAAGCAAACTTGCTTCTTCTGTGGGAGGCTAAATGCCCAGCAGGATCACACTGTGCCACAAGTTGGAGTACACACCCTTCCTGCGTCCACATTTTCTTGGTTCACTCTACCTCCTTTTGGCTTATTCAGTTTCGAGTCAGTAGGTCACATTTTCCTTGGCCACCCTACATCCCCTGCCACGGCCAGGCACAATTTGCAGCTGTCCAACAAGGGTCAGAGGTGAGGCACAGTGCTGTCAGCTCACAGCATCCTGGCTGCTATGAGGGGACCACGCTGACTCTGGTGCTGCAGCATCCTCAGAGACACAGCCCTGCCTGCACTCCAGGTGCTTGGCTTTGCCCTCTACCCCGGGGTGTGCTCTGACAGCACCACTGAGCCCTTCCTGTTCACTTTGAATGGGATCTGCTCTATTGATCCTGCTAAAGCTTTACAGGGCTTTCCCTGCAGCTCAAGGTCACTGTGCCCTGCTCAGTCTGTGCTCAACAGCATATTTCTGATGGTCTTGTTCTGCAAAATTTCCATAGGTAGAGCTTCAGCTCCATATGTCCTGGTTTTCTTTTTCTTTTTTTTTGTTTTTAAATCTGGGCAAAATTCCTACAGACTTCACCCAATCACTGGCTGCTCACATTAGCTACCCTCAGAGTCAGCATTTATCTGGGATACTCTAACACGCTGCTTTTCTCATCAGAGGTGTGCGAAATTATGAAGAACCTTGCAGATACTGTGGTAATCGAGTAACACTGCATTTTTAATCACAGCCATTATAAATGGGCATATGGAAGATGTGAGAAATAACAATTGTACAGGATATCCAGGGAAGCATTTTTAGTCCTCAGGCACAGTTGAGTAGCAATGAACAGTAGAAAATGAATGCTGAACTTCTCTAACATAAATAAGATTTTTTTTTAGTTTGCTTGAAGCAAATCTGTACTTTATACATGGATATACACACATATGCATATACATATTTATAGATGCATAGACATATATAACATACTGTTGAATCAATATTGAACACATTTTGCTGTTACCTCCAGGAATATGCAATGTCTTTCATTTGTCGACCAGTGCCACAAATAATCATGAATTCTGGCTGCATATTTTTATGCTTGCAATGGCTGGTGTGGCACCTCCTTTGTTACTATAATCTTCTGAAGCATTGTGAACTATAAAAACGTTTCCAAATCTCTGCAAGATCTATGCTTAGCTAAATACATTGTCTAGACTGGTCTCTATATGGAACAGGGATACGGAACTTTGAGGCAAAGGAGGAGCACGCAGACATCCACAGAAACTCTGTGACCTCTCCATCACTTTCTCAAAGACACAGCATCAAGTTTATTGCCAAGTACATGGAATGAGGGACTCAGATACCCAAATTCCCATGAGGTTCTACAAAAGCTAAGAACAGCAATTCAATACTAATATAAACCTCTAAAAGAACAGCGATTAAGCAGGAAAGATGAAAAAAACCCCAAGACCCAACAAACACATCAAAGACAAATGTAATTGCTTTTGAATAAAACCAGATTGCTTTCTACCTGCCTGCCTTAAAGGCAGGCACTCCAGCCTGAGATACAAAACACCAAAAATCACTGATAGAAGCAAGAGGCAGAAGTATTTTGTAGGCAAAGTTATCCTATTTTGAATTAATAGCACAAAGGCTTATCTGGATTTCAGACAAGAAGAGGATGCAATTTACTGCTTCTTTCCCACAGATGAGCAGAGATAGTTAGAACATTTGGGAACACTTTGAATATTGCTCTGTCCTAGAATAAGATGTAAGAAATATGATTTGTTATGGAAATGTTGTATCGGTCTTCAAACCTTGATATGCCGCTAAGTGGCCTTCAAACAAAAGCCAAAAAATCCTCTAGGTAGATGTCAATAGAAGCATTAGCTCAGGGACTTCTCACATCCCCTCTGCTGAGCAGGACCAGGATCAGCACTTCGAAGCCAGACAGTACATCACCACCCAAAGTACATCAGGAACGGAGCTGTACCTATTATTTCCTCAAAAATAAGATCACGTTCTGTTCCCACTGCATGCCACCACAGCAGCCCATTCCTCACAGTGCTGAAAGACAATCAATCATGCCTGTGAATCACCTGATTACAACCAGTGGCCCCCAGAGACTTTCCTATGACACTTCAGGCAGGGGAGAAGCCGTGATAAATGTTTGCTGACGCCAAATAAAGTCACACGGGGTTCAACCCCCTCAGCCAACAAACAACTGAGGATAAAATCTGCCTTGGAAAAATCTGCCTCTGATTTCAGGAGGTATCCAATTGTACTGCTGACAGTTTTCACAGTATAATTTATGTTCCGAGAATGAATACGCTCAGATTAGTTATGCTCAGCAATAAGCTAAAACAACCCTGCTACCAATATTGGAAACTGCAGGGTTACACTGCACTTAAATAATAAATCAACAATATAGTTGAAAAGAAAACATGAAAGACCCTTATAACTGTATTTTTCCAAGAATATAAACACGGTCATGTAAAAATCATCACTTGTATTCTGCGTATAGCTTACTCCCTCACTAATTTTTTACCCACAAATTGTTTTCCCCCATTTCTCTCTCCATAAGAAAGTCCATGGGGTGGAGGGTGAATCAACTATTTCAGCAGGAACATTCCCACTTCAACAGGTTTGCATCTGGCCCCAGATAAGAAAGGATTATCTTCACACCTTCACAGAGACCTATTTGGATACTAAGTCTGCAAATGATGAGATTAAGTATCATAGAGGCAGATATTCAGCATTTCGGGCACAAGGTCAGGGAACGGCCACTGCCAGGTTGGCTGTCAGCACTTTCTAGTTAAACTAACAACCCTGTACACATGAGAATGGCAACACAGAGCATTACTCTACAAAACTGCTGCTTTTGCAAATTCCACATCTAGGAAGGTACCAGCAGGATCCAGGTTCACTCTAACCCCAGTCCACACTTTCTCTGCATCTAGAGAAAGATACTAGCTAGATTGTTCTCACCTCCATCAGCCTTCAACAAAGAGCTAGCAACAGCAAACCTCTCCTGCATTCCCTCTGTCACAAGAGGAGGTGAAGCCACCATACCAGATTAATGTTGGAATGCTTGTGAAACTTTTAAGACTTTTTTTCAACTGTACCTGGTTTAGAGCCTTCATCAACAGATCCATTATAGACTTGGTTTATAAACTCTGGTCTGTTGTCATTCATATCAATCACATAGATGTACAGGTCAATAGGATTCTCCACCTTGTTTCCATTCATATCCACCGCATGAGCCCGGAGCTGGGAATAAGCACAGTGAAAGCACAGTATCAGCAATCGGATTTGTTGCAGAATGAGAGACTGTGTTTTGTAAGAATTGACTTCACCTCATAAATACTTCCTCAAAATTGAACTGAGTGAGTATCTAATTCCAGCAGAAAGCAATGACATGGCTTCCATTTTTGACTCCACACACAGTTTTTCCAAGGATTAACACAATACTGAGATAGTATTTTACAATAGCAACTGTTAGTGGAAATGCTTTCAAACTGGTGCAGTGCTGTTAACCCCCCCCTCCCCCCCACTGCTAATAGACCACTACATTTTCATTTTTAAGATGTGGTGAACCTTGTCTGACAATCTGAAAAACAACTTTTGCTTAGTTCCAAACACACTGAGGAAATGAATTTGACTTGAAGAAGTTTCTTACGGGAACCTGCAGCCTTCCATAACCACAATAACAGGGATGAGTAAATGAAGAGATTTCACAGACATTAGTATTGTTGATTGCTTAATCACAGTCTCTAGGAACAGCAACAGCTATGGACCCCACTGCTCTATGCGTCAAAGAACACAGAAAAGTCCCTTTCCTTCAAATGATGTGAGCCCCTGAAATATTTTTCTCAGGCTTGACTAAAATATCCAGTGATGAAACATTAGAATAACTGGAGCCACAGTGTTAAGCCCCTCAGTTAAACTGGAGCTGCGGCTTTATCTTATTAGCAATAACCATCAGTAATGATGCTCGAAAACAAGAGCATCTGTTTTCGGAACAAAAGGGACAGATACAGCATGTCAAAATGAGTAATTAATAAAACAAAGCAATCAACAATAGTCTGGAACAATCAGTAATCAGGTGAAAAAAATTGATAGCTCTCTCATTAAAGGGAACAGATGGCGACTGTAAATGGAGTGCACTGAATGGAGCTGAGGATGTCGGCTTCAGAGAACAACTCAGACAAGCGAGGAAAGGGCTGCATGGCCTCTGGCTATGGCTGGGCAGCCGAGAGGCATCGCCCGATGTGAGCACTGCAGATTTCATTTGTCATTCCTTGTCATTTCAGCACCTGTGAGTGTTGCTGAGCCTCCGCACTGCCACCTCAATCGGGGACAGTAGGGTGACATCCTGCAAGGCTGGCGGGAGGAAAGGTGAAGACTTCAGAGGATGTTAGCTTGGTGCAAAGGCTGGCTGGATGAGCGGGGCTGAGGCACAGAGGACACACCAGCTCCAGCCTCCAGAGGGATCAAGGCCTCTGGTCCCTCCCAGCAGCAATCTGGTCCATCGGGCTGCTGCCAGGAGTCGGAGCTCCTGTGCCAAGGAGGGCTCCAGCTCCTCTGATGCATGACAAATAAATGTGCTAATTGCATTAGCACTGGTTTCCGTCTTCCGCTCTCACTGTGCCCGTGATTGATGCCACTCTCTCCTTCATCTACGGTGTTCAGAAGTCCAGAGCTTAACAAAAGAAACTGCACACTCTTAGGGTGGGCTGGATTAACATTTAATCAAGCAAAGGGAACAAACCTCTATGTTAAATGATCAGAAGAAAAACACTGCTTTTTAAAAGGAAGTTAAGCACCACTTTCTCTTTAAAGACTGAAGAAGTCTGGCTTTGTTTTCCATACTTGATGCATAATTTGTATTTCACGACCTGTAATGCTCTTAATACCTGCATTTCTTGCCTGCATACAAACTGCTTCAGCTCTCACCTGTTGAGCTACCTCTCATCACGTCAGATGGAGCAATTCAGTAACTTTACCAGTCAGAGGTCAGACTGCCTTTGGAAAAAAAAAAAAAGGAATTCGGAGCTAAAATTAAAGTTATTATCTTCAAACTGAGGCAGCACAGGGCTCTCTCTTGCTGCATTTCCAGCAGCAGGAATGGTTCTATTCAGAGATAAAGAAGAGAGCAAAGCTGGTATCTCCCCCCTCAGATCTGACTCTCCCCCTGCAAATTTTTAATTACATTTGAAAGCTTTTGTTTGAAAGCTCCAGGAGTAAGGGATTTCTCAGCAATGCAGATCTATCTGCTTGTTGCACTCACCCAAACACATGTACCCACAAACACATTGCTGCCTTCAGTCAAGGAAAAAGAAGATTCAATAAGCAAAATGAAGAATCTCATCAAACCTGCGGTGACATGCAAAAGCGTCACCTCTGCCCCCAACACAGCACGTAGGCTGAGCTCTACGGGAGGACAGTGCCTGGGCACACAGGCACTGGTGTCCTGGCTAAAGGCTTTTGGGCAGCGAGGAGGATGGTGCCCACTCCCCAGGCCCAGCCAGCAGACCCTGTGCCTTTACTTCCTGCACCGCGCTGGTAGCTGGGTGTACATAGCTGCACTTCTCTGCCCTCCAACGCAGGTGTTTTTGCCGTTCTTTCTTCACACCCCTCTTCCCTCTCCTGCTGCTCCTTTTCTGATTGGTATCAATGAACTTTTCTTCTTTTTATCTCTTGTGCTTCCTGGCATGAATTTTCTCTATTGGTATTTTAGCAACTCTCATGTGCCAATGCCTCCCTACCCTTCCACAACACGTTGCTCCTCTGTGGGCAGTGCCAACCGCACCAGAGGGAAAAGAGGCTTGAGCCAGATGGTCGAATCTCAACTCGGCTCAATGGGAGCTCTTCCTTGTTAGAGACAATTCCTCATTAGAGACCATTCCCAGCAGAGAGAGAAAGGAAGAAGGGACTCCAGCGGAGCAATCTGTCCACTAGATAACTAGTTCTATCTCCAAGGCAGATCAGATGTTACATTTGGTGTCCCTGCCCATGGCAAGGTGGTTGGAACTAGATGATTATTAAGATCCCTTCCAACCCAAGCCATTCTGTGATTCTATGATTTCCCTTCCTTAATTCACCTTCTCCCCTGTTCTCCTGCCGTATTCTTTAAATTAATGAGGCATCCTCAAACTGGACAACATACTTTGTTCTGGAGTCATTCTTCAGATGTCGAGACAGGGCTCATTTGTGCAAGGGACAGTCTGAGTTTGTGGTGCTTCATGGCCCAGGCCTGTGACCAAGAGGGTGTTTGGGTGGTAATGATGGATGGGATGAAAAGCAGATGCATATGAAGGCACAAAAAGTGATGGCTCTGCTCCGTCAGACACACGCAACATTTAGAGTTGGAAAAACCACGAGTGTAAAGGCTGGTGAGCACAAGTTGGGCCACAGGACACATGCCAGACACAGGTCATGCACAAGTATTTAAATGGAAGCTGGTGCCTAGCTGGAGACATAGTTAGGAAGCATTTATAAAGTTGGTTTGAAATATTTACATTGTCCCCAAGAGGAAAAACATGACGGGAGTAGAGAAGGAGGGAGAACATGACAGGAGTAGAGAAGGAATACACAAAATGAAATTAAATACCTTGCAGAGGATTTGGAAAAATACAAGTAGCTGGTTAATCTCTAGCTGGTGCATTGCTGAGCTTACACCAGCCAAGGAGCTGCTTGACCTGATTCAACAAATATTGCTTAAAAGTATGACAATCAATGCTATCATATTCAGCAGCAGCTACCACAGGACTCTGAGGTTTTTTTACTGAAATTTCCAGTATAAACATAGCTGTTGGCATAGAAATGATTCAGTATCATGATTATTGATTACACTGGAGGCTGGTGGTATCTGAAGGTAGTTAGTCAAAGTCAACACAGTGAATTGTGTTAAATATGAGTATTACTTCAGCACTAATACTACTAATACAAATATACACTATCAATCAGTGACAGAGCCTCTAAGCAATAAGCATACAATGTCATGCCTAATTTGTGTGCTCTTAATTGTGATTAAAAGTTCAAATTAGAGTATTGTGACACAAATGGCTGGCATTACTCACTAGAACTGAGTTCAAAATTCTGGAATTAACTCTTGTATCTCTTAATTTCTAGTAAATGTTTTTGTCTTCTTGCACTTCAAACAGCCTATTACCCTCCTTCTGCAGCCATTACTGAGATGGTATTTCATCAGTCTGATGCTGAAGGTATACACGTGTCTGGGTTAGGACTTCCTTCAAACTTGCCCCATAATGGACATTACATGAGTACCATAAGCAACAACTACTTACTTATATTGATGTCTTTTGAAAATGAAGCTTGAAGAAAGTCTTGGAAAACCTGCCAGTTTACTATGCCTTTTACTTGCCAGGACTAACTGCAGCTTAATATGAAGCTGGTGTCTAGATCAGAAAAGACATTCAGAGTCACTAATTCCGTCAGCAGCACAAACGGGATTTTGGGAACACAGCTAAGTAAGGCTAAGAGAACTCATGCATATTAAATATTACTACCTGCTGAAACTTATTTGGCATTCAAGAAACATTAAGGGCTGGCTACAATGGGAAATGCAACAACACATGCCTGCTGCACTGAGACGGTAGCAGGATGGGGGCGAGCAAGCTCATGCTTGTGCTGGAAGCATGCTCCAAGGCTGCATCCCCAGACACTAAAGATGCTGGAGCAGCTCCCACAGCATCAGTCAATGCAACACGTGCAGTTCTGCACCACAACATGGTGTTGGGTAAGTGGCTGCAAAGCCCTTCTCATTTCTCTTTGCTCGTACTTGCAGCTGACTCTGCATCTGGGATGTCTGCAAGGTCCCTGGGGAGTTTGTACTCAGTCTGTAGTGCAGCCGAGAAAACAGATGAGGCTAAAATACAGCTGAACTTGTGATTGCTCCTACTGCCAATTGTGCTGGGAGGTTAATGCAGGAATGCCAGCACACACTGCACCTGGGCAGGCACTGCAAGTCCCAGAGGCATATACATCTCTGCATATATCGTGCTTGGAATGATCCCCCCTAAAAGTTCAAGAATGATCTTGAAAACAGGGGAAGTTCTGCTACAGAACTCCTGATCCAATTAGAATAAATCTGCTTCACCTTAGGGAAAAAGGTAAATTTCATCAGACAAATGGCTTGCTAAAGGCAGGGGGAGTTAAAACACTAGCATTTTAAGAATGGTAGTCCTGAAGCAATACAGATAATTATGCATAAGAAAATATGTGTTGAAGATGTGGGAGTTAATGAAACAGAACTCTTTGTATGTAGCCTCACAAACACTTGCAAATTCTTCTTTTCTTTTTTTCCTTTTTTTATATAATTAGTTTTTAGATTACCTGGGAATGAAAACAGCAAGGACAACACAGTGACATAGATGCTGGGAAGACTTCATTCTGGTTAGGACTGCAGAAAATCTGAAGTTCAATAGACGCATCTATCTTCAGCCAAAACAGCAGGCCCATATCAGAAAAGAAGCTCATGTCTTACTGGGTAAAAGGACAGTTCCACTGACATCCTCTACCCCAGCTGAAGAGTTAGGCTACTAATCCAAGGTAAAGAAATCTCCCACAGTGGATGTCAAACCAATTTATGAATGGCCAAGCTCTACAGTTCAGATCCAAGCCTACACCTCAGTCACTTGTCTTCCATTACTCTGTATAAGTCTGGTTCCAAGTTTGTCTTTCCTTTCAGTTAGATACTCAGCTATGAAGTGGCATAATTTCCTTACCTTTCCAAAACTTGCAACAACCAACACTTTGGACACTCTTCTTTCTGGAAGCTGGCCTAATTTTTCCAATCCCTAGGATGGTTCATTGCTACTGTAAGTTTCTGCACCAGTGAGTCACTTTATTTTTGTGAATGGTATATTTATAAATGTTTTATGAAGGGTTTTCAAATAAACAGTTGCTGGTTCAATAAATCATCAGTCCATTGCTACTGAGGCTGAAGGATCTAAAGGTTGTTTTAAATGTTCCCCATCACCTTCTACTGTTCTGCTAATAAAATGCTCTATCACTCACTATAGTCCTGTCTATAAGGTCTCACAACATACTTATCAGTTACTCTATAAGCTATGTTTTCCTGTAACCTTCAGAGAGTGAGTATGCTTATTTACATATGGATGTCACTGGTTCAAGGTTTCTGTAAAGAACAGAAAAGACTGGAAGTCCTGCAGTGCATATGAGGCACACTTATCCAGCCACCCCTGCCAAGACAAGAATTAAGTTTACTGAATTCACTGTAACCACAAGGTTAAGTTTGTTATTAGGGAACACACGATTTGTTATTATGGAGGACAGTATCTTTTTCATCTTACGTTTTTGACTGAGAGTGTCTCATAGTAGAAATCACAGTGGCTCCATCAGAAGTGTTGAGTATTGTATTACTGACTACACTGTTATAATAACCTGGCACTGCTGAAATAATATCAACAGTGGTGAGATGACACGCGCTGTGTCTCAAACATTCCTTTTTCAAAACAACTTCTCTTCATATTTTCCTAGGCACAACAAGCAAAATAATTGTTCTTCCTCACAGAAGATAAAATAATTTTCCTTCAGATCTTCTTTTACCCAGGGGAAATCTCTTTTTCCACCCAACTAAAGAGGTAATCTATTTTCTTTATCCTTCCACCACAGTCCAGGAGCAGTGTCAACATGGGTAACTGGATACCTGATAAAGCTGTCAGAATGTGCATCTCTGACAGTGCAGTTAGGAACATGGTGTCACTGGAAGTGACCCGTACCTCTTCATTGACATTAGAGCATCCCTGGGAACGGTTATTACGATGTCCATAGATGTGGCTAATGCTGATACAAAGCAATTCATGAAACAACCTTTCACAACTACTCCAGGAGAGAGCTAAAGCATAGATGCAGGAAATGTTTGAGATTTTGCAGGGCTAGCATGCAAAGTACAACATATTTTTTTAGCAATCTGCAGGACTGTACCTGCTGTGCAATTAGGCTGTGCAATATAGGGGCTAGGATTTATATCAAAACATAATGGCCAATTACACTCTAAATATTCTGCAGGTAGAGCATTTTATGAACTAGCATGAGGTGCTGCTTTTGAGTGTAATTAATCTTAATTAATTTCCTCATATTTAATATTAGCCTATCTGCATACTTAAAAACCTATCTGACACACCCCCATCATACTGCCTGAACATCTCCGAGTGATTTAAAATGAAAAATGGCTATACCAATTATTGCCTGTTTAACTGCAGTAAATGATTCTTAAATCAGTATTTTCTCAAGGCATGCTAACACAGAGATTGGCTTCTCATAGTTTTGGGGGGTTTGGTCTGCACATAAACTTGCATGGATTTAAAAAGCAGTGTGAAGTTGTACCACTTTAAAGAAATGACTCCGCCTTTGTGTCTGAAAAGGACATCAGTTTAATGCCAATTTGCACTGGTTTGGCTGATTTAGCAGGTTACATTAACGGAAAGCAGAAACAAAGCCAGCATCTCCATAAACACACCCAATTGCTCCAGCAGAGTGAGACAGAGACTCGCACTGTCAGTTAAGCCCAAGCACCCCTGTGCAGTCAGCTCCTCAGGTCTGCTGACACAGGGAGCCCGTCCAAACTGCGATCTGGGCTCTGACGTTTAACAAAAACCCTAGTCTTCTCAGAGCTGCGTGTCCCTCCTTGAACCCAGCAATGCTGCCACAGTTTCGCTGTGAGCTTGTGAACCCAGTTTTATGCTTACATGGTAGGAAGCTCTTTCTTCTCTGTCCATTGGGCGAGTCACATACATCCTGCCAGACACAGGGTCAATGCTGA
Organism: Neopsephotus bourkii; assembly: GCF_033783945.1. Classification (NCBI taxonomy): domain Eukaryota; kingdom Metazoa; phylum Chordata; class Aves; order Psittaciformes; family Psittacidae; genus Neopsephotus; species Neopsephotus bourkii. The sequence goes on from NW_026902137.1 coordinate 1,912,243, forward strand.
AGACTTCCATTGGCGGCTGGTCGGCTCCCACTCCAGTGATGCTGTATCTGATATGGATCTCTTTGTCCTTATCAGAACGAATCTGGATGAAATAACAAAGACAGCAATCGATAACTTTGGGACAAAAGCCATATGGATGTTTAAACAGCTTTAAAGATCTGAGCCTGAAAGCTGCATAAATGTAATGCTGCTGTCAACTTTGACAAGTGAGCTGTATGGCAAAGAATTGGTGAAAAGCCAGGAAAAGTATATTCCACATATTTTAAACTATTTTTTCTCTTCTTTTATTCATGACAATTTTCTAGGAACCACTGAAATTCTGACTCTTTGTCTTAGGATGGGGAAGAACCTATATGCACAAAGAAATCCTGTTCAGATGTTCTTGAAACCCTAGGCTCCTTATAGTGTCCAAACTGTTCAGCCATACCCGGAGTCTCCCAGGCATTAATCACTTCTGAAAATGCTGTCTGCAAGATCCCACATCCTCTTTCTCAGTCCCTGTGACTGCACACAAATACTCCCATTAAATTTGGAGAACTGGGGCTGTTTGCTCCCTCTTTGTCCAAATCTGCTGGCTTGACAAGGCCAGGAATGTCAGGGTGGGATGGTACCACTTCCTGTGGCTATTTGTTGAGGAAAAGCGTTCTTGGCACATTGCTTTTGAAACCCCTTCCCTCCCATATTTTGAGAACACCACCACAAACGGAATACAGCACGATGAGTTACATGAACCTTGGATACAGAGTGCAGAAAATAAAACAGGGAGGTTAATACGTTGTCCTAGCAACCCTGACTATCTCTTTAAACCCAAATTTAATTTTCCGATCAAATGCTGAAAGAAGTTCTTGCAACAGCATGACTATTCCTGAAAGTGCAAGGTACAAATAAATTACCACCCCCCGCACCATCACAAACTGTCTTGGCAGTGTAAAAGCGACGTGCATAAATTTTTCCCCAATGGGTCTATGAATACAACAAAGTAGTGGGAAGATAATAGAAACCTTGCATGTTAGCATCTCTGCTACAACAGCTTGGAGGAGTCCGAGTGGCCTCAGTGGGATGCAGGAGGCTCCTGCAATCCCCAGACAGCCCCAATTTGGGGAGTGAAGGTCATTTCCCAAGAGAAGAGGAGGCTTTGCTTTGTTGGGCAAAGGAATTGGGATGGGACTGTGGGCTGCTCTCGCACTCCTCCTGTACGTGACCTACAGCTATTTCTTCCTCTCCTGACGCGGGAGGCTGACAAGATACTGAATGTGTTGGTGCAGAATAATATCAGATCCCCTGGCTTTGTGAATCTCCTTTGATGCCTTTGTCCTGATCATTACCAAGTTTGTCCACTGTGTTCTTTGTACTGCCTCCACCAAATAGTCTGTTCCTGTTAACAGCTAATAATGTCAGTTATTACTAGACACTGCCGGGATTGATTCGTGCTGCACCTACACTTCTGGAGCTGAAGGTCAGGGAATAGAGACAGTTTCATCTGTCTTTTCTCTACAGGATTCACTGCTTGTTAGGCTGTTAGTACCAAGAAAAACAGATTGGACTTACACTGGTATAATCACTTAAAAGAGGTACTGGGGACACTGTGAAAGTGCCCTCATGATGCACACAATGGTTTATACAGGTTTTTGTGGGGCCCAGGGGATATTTGTAATAGGGACCCAAGTAGACACGAATGAATCCAATTTTCATTAGCAAATCTGTGGGTGAATAACAGTATATTAAAATCAAGCTTTGCTTGTACAACTGTGCTTTAATGATGGCAACTGACTCACCAGCTCAATAACTGAAGTCCACAGTCCCCATTTCAGAAAGTCAGCTTTCACCCTGCCAGGCGGAAAGCGCTGAAAGTTGAATTCAGTGAATGTCTGTGGCAAATGCACAGATCAAGTCAGGGAGCTCAAGTTCTAACCCACCCTGAACACACTTGTAGCTAGGCCTAAGGTTAAGTGAAAATGTAGGAAGCCACTGCTGGACCTCCAGGTTTGAACCGGTCTGGGGTTCCCATCTTAGAAAGCGTAACATGGGACACACAGTTGTGGGTCTGTCTCTATCACTGTGTGTCTGCACAGCTCCAAAGGACCTATAATATGTCAGGATAAAACCAGTCCTCCATCCTTAACAAAGTTTTTCCTTAACAAAGGTGGAAGAAAAGGAGAAAGAAAGCAAACCCAAGGTCTCTGGTCACTGAAGCACAGGAGCTGGGAGGGTCTCATCAGCCCCAAGCCCCAGCCGGGCTTAACTGTGGCGGTAATGAGCACAAGCACGAAACAGCACACCCGTTTCTCTTTAAGGAACTAAAATGGAAGCAGTTTTAACCTGAATCACAGAAGGAGAGAGCCTCTTACTTCATGGACATTTTTCTGCTCTATTTCCTGTTGCATATAGTACTCAGATCCCATTGTGATAGAAGCATTAGAAATGCATAGAGAGGGACAGGAACAGGGAAAAGGAGGCTGGATTTAAATATTCAGTGCTAACGGCACTATATTTTATTTTCAGGAAATGCAAATAAACAGAAGCTCTCTAAGAAAGCTGTGTACAGTTTAATAAAGTGTATGCTACAGGATGTCCTTGCAGCACTTTTATTAGCATTAATAGGGTCTAAGCTGTCTGTATGTAAATCATTACAGATCTAGGAAATGAATTATATCATAAGACCCACACAAGTCATACTAAGAAAAATACATGAGCTAATTATACTGCATTGAGCAAAACAAAGACAGGCAGAAATACGTTGCAAATATTCAGCAATGGCTCATTATTTGTTGTTAATTGCCATCATACTACAATGGTTTGCCCCTTGCCTGTACTTAATTCTGCTTCCAGTAAGAATACAACGATGTGAAGTGTTCAGAAAAAAACATATAAGGAGTAGCACTTGTCATCGAAAGTTGCAAAGACCACTGACAATGAAGCACAGAACGTAATAGAACTTTACTACCAGTGAGATATTCATCACACAAAGGCACATGCTTTTGATATTAGAACATGCAATTTTAGCACTCTAATGAGATTTTAAAAAAAAAGGTGTTGTTTTATTTTTTTTTTTTCCCGGTAATCCTGCAACATTTTGACCAAAAATTTCATTTGCATAATTCCCAGCGTGCAATTTAGTAAATCTTGTTGAGAAGTTAAGAACATTATCTGAATACAATGTAAGGTTTACTTCTTTTGTTGAAACCATTCCTGGAGCAGTTTACCATAATAATAGTAATATTAAGAATAACCCCCTCCTCGCAATTCCCCAGGAGCTCACTAGATCAGGAGAAAAGAATTACTGGTTGGAGAATTTTCTGGTTCAGCAGAGTTGTTTTTCCTTCCTTTATGTCTGGGAAGTGAGAAGATGGTATCGTACCCATATTATACGGGCAAAATAGACATGCTTTTTAAAATTCATTTATCTTTCCTTTTAGAAAGCAGACAAGAGGTATGCAGGGTTCTGGGTTTCAGAACAGATGGCAGAAGAACAGTTTTCCTTAGCTGCATTCATACATTTTTTACTTGAAGAGCCCTTGGACCCTTGAGCCAAGCATGGTACAACACTGTGTATGGTGTGCAGGATAAATGATGATGGCTGATGACTGTTGTAAGAGGAATTTGCTCGTAGAGCAGCTTTTATTCTCTTAAAAACACCTCTGGGACAGAGCTTTGAGTGGATTTTACACTGGTGAGGGAAAGTGTCCCAGATCAAAAGACAATTTATGGTGGAAGGTGTGACCCCCTGATCCTATCTCCTGAACACAGGTGAAATTTTCCAGGCAGGAGGGATGCTAAGTATTCTCACATATGCTGACAACATGCAAATGGACCATCTGGGAACTGCAGGACTGGCCACCAAAGACACAGAGGGAACCTGCAGCAGAGCTGGGCACTGAACTTGAATTACCAGATCTCCCCTTGGCTGTGGCAAGCAGGGACACAGCAGCCTTGCAGCCCAACAGTGAAGTGGGGGGCTATAGAGAAGCCTGAGCTCAAAGCATCAATGCACCATCCACAACAGAGCACAAAGGCTGCAGTCAACATTTGAAGTTCGGAACCAGAACACCAGGAGTCTGACTCAAGCTTTCAGTTCTTTAGCGTAATCCCAGGAGCAGGAGAAATCGGTGTGATTTCACAGATGGGTATTTTCCACTGCAGATTCTGATATAATAACTAAAATGTGTGAAGATGAACACTGCAACTCTTGAAGTAATACACGGCTAAGCCCTTCAGAGCTGGCTTTCTCCTTTGTAGCAATGCCACATTTAGATGGACTTGAAAATCAGTCCGTGCTTCTGACACAGGACTGCATCCCACTTTTACAGGTAAAACCTTATGGTTCTTGTGCCTCCACAGGATTTACTGGGTAGCTAAGCTGTTTGCACAAGTTTTACTGGTAAGTAAAGTTTCAATTTATGAGTTCCTCTGAGGAACCAGATTTTATCATTCTGTTTTGCTCCTGTTGATCCATACCTTTCACGTGCTCATAGCACTTCCATTTCCCACTGCTGGGCTTTGAATTTACAAGCCCTCTTATCCTAGCAAATAAGAACCACCAAAGATCTCCAACTCTCCTGTGCCAGGAGCAGAGGCAATGCAGACTATGGAAAGCCATACAGTCAGCAGATTGGAGGCCACCAGCAAGTCCATAAATTACACAGGTAAAGTGGCCCAATGGAGATTGTTTAGATATCAGTGAAGGAAATGCCTGGAAGCCTAGGGAGACTGAGTGTGTAATAACAGGTTGAACAGACAAGGACATCTCAGCCTACAGAAGAGAAGATGGGACTGTAACAACAGTATTCCTTTACCTAACAAACTATACAGAGAGGATTTCACATGGTCTGGGTTCTGCCCATCACAGTGTGATGGTGTATGTAAGTGCCTAGGAATGTATCTAGAGCAAGCATTGCAAGACATTTACACACTGTTGCATTTCTTATCCACAGAACAAACTAGAAAATAAATTTCCTTTGAAGTTCTCCAGATTGCTGTATAACATATGGAGTTAAGAATGCCCTTCAAAGAACACTTAGTTTTCCAGATCTCCCATAAAATACTATGCAACATTTGAACTAACGTGACCTGAGGAGACTTAGACTTGATTTTTTTTTGTTTTATAAAACCCATTACAATTATTAATGAACACATAAAATAATGTAAATGATAAGCAGTAAGTAACTTTTATTATTAAGCTCTTAGCTATTTTGCCCATTAAGAAAACCAAATTAAAATAATTGAAGACTATAATCTGTCATGCATTCAAAACGCTCCATAGAAATCCAGACAGGCAAACATATTCAAAGTCTTTAAAAGAGCACACTTAAGAGTCAGTCTAAGCATTCCAGGATTGGCTCATTAATTTTAGTGGAAATACTTTAATTCAGCTTCTCTTACTGCTTATTGAAATCCTTGCTAAGGACTTCCTCATTTATTTTTAACTGATTCTGCAATATGTTTAAGACTCATTTGTATAAGAGTTCCTAACTCTTATTTCACAATTGTTTTAGAAGCCAGTAAAGAGACACATCTCTAGCCCTGTATTTCCAAACAAGTCACTGCATGCTGCTAAAAGAATCACATATGGTTTCAACAAATAAATGCAAAAGTCAAATGGACAGTGAAAAATTAAGACCCATTTGTAGACCCAACCAGGTTAGGGTGGTATTTATTAACTTCTGTCCCATTTTATCAAACTTGCCAATGATCTCAAGCTACTTCCCAGAAAGAAAAGGAAAAAGAAAACAGATGATCCTCTAAAACAAGTCAGCTGTCTTCAGAGAAAACCATCTATTCTGCACCTTGCAAATAAGATGCTTTGACTTGTCAAGGCAGCTATTATTTTGAGTATGTAGCTATTTCCACTAACTACAACACTGGTCTTAGTAGCAGCCTGCAAGTCTTTATCCTCTACTGGACAAAACGACTATCAGTTGAGCCAAATTTCCCATGGCAGTGGTATTTGCAAACAAGGTTAGGTTAGGAAAAGGTCTCTATTGGCAAAGAAAGAACAGATAGAAATGCATATTTGTAATTGTGGATTTCTTTCTTCCCTCAAAACAGACTAATTTCATCTCATACATAACTTTCTAATAACTTTGTATCTGGTCTAAGATAGCCAGATAAACAGAAGACAAGGAAGCCTTTCCAGATTAAAATCCATCCTCCTGTCTTGAATGCTTAAGCACACATTAAATTTCCTGGAACAAGTGTTTTTCTCTTTCCACATACTGTAGAGAAACAACCAAGGATTACACTTAGACTAGTGTCTAATTTTTACGTAGATGAGAGTCACTGCAATGAATGCCATTCGTCCTGCAATTACAAACAGCATTTAGCTACTATCATTACTACTATGCAAGGGCTTAAATTTCTTCCTCTTCTTTAAAATCCAAATCAAAACTGCAAAAATGTTCTCTTTGTCCCAATAGCTGGATGTCTCTCAAGTTAAATCTTCCTCTGCTCCAGCTGTAATCTGTGCAAAGTGATTTATAATGCATTTATTTTGACGATAAACTAGAGTAAATCTAGTATGTCAGAGGGATTTAAGCAGTCATTTAAGTTCTTGATGTAATTAACTGTACAGCCTGCATTAGAGAAAGAAATGAAACTGATGTCTGAACAAAAAAGAAATGAGCAAAATGTCTGAACCCCGAAGAGAAGAACCTTTCTCTCATGCTCAGCTCACATTCTGCTGCCTGCAGAGGAGAAGGTTGCCCATCCAGCTCTCCTGCTTCTTATGAGGATGAGTTTGCTTTCCCTGCACTGACCCTGTGAGAGCTTGGCTAAGGCATTTCACCAAATGTTCAGTTGCTGAAAGCTTCCAGTGTTTCACAGGTCCTTTGGCTTTCATGCATCTCCCTCTGTCCAAGGGCTGTTCTCCAATGCAGCAGCTCCCTTCAGGCCAATTACGTCCACATGGGTACATCTCTTTGGAGCTTTCCGCCTATGCCTGTCGGTAGCTTTGATAGTCCTCACTTCCTCTCTCCCTTACAGGCTTTTCCTCAATTGTCTACCAGTGTTTTTCTGCTCCACCTGGACAAAAACGTAACATCAAACAGATGGAGAACAGGAGCATGTAAATCGGGTTCAATACGGAGACCCTAATGCAGTGGGATAGAACTTCTGCCTGCGATTCTGGCCAGTAACCATGTGTGCCTCCATGCAGAAGTACAGAATGAAAATGAACTCGACAGATTCATGGTCCAATTCAAAACTACCGTTATTGTGCTTGGAATAAAAGCAAAATAACAATTGCCTAAGGGAACCATATTTCACACATGATCAGATGAAATGCTTACAAGCACAGGATACCTGGTGCTCAGCAGTGAAAGCAGGTTCGGGATCTGCTGCAGTTCAGCTTTGCTTTCCTACCTGCTGAAACAGCAAAGGATTTTTGTTGTAGCATGAGTTGTCTGGACACACCAAGACTGAGGTCTGCAGGATTCATAGGGCCAGTCTGATGGCTGTGTATTCTCCAGCCAGGCTAAAATTTCCAAGTGGTGACTTGGGACCAGCAGTTAAGACAAGAGCAGCCCTGCCAGGTCTCTGCCTTTACAGTGAAAACAAACTAAACTGCAATTTGTGGCATGCTCTTCATGTTTAAATAATTATTTTTCATTACTTACTATTATGAAGGTCAAGAAGCTAATGTGCCTGTATCAGAACCGGCCAGTGCTCATGGACCTTCCACATTTAATGGTAATTGATATGGCAGACTGATTTCTAAAGCAACATGTGCCTTTCTTTAGGCCTTTTGCAGCTGGTTCAGTTTTTAAGTACTCCACTGTGGAAATGCATCAGACTGCAGCAAGGTGAGTGAAAGGGAGAGCAGCTCTGATGGAAAGAGAAGATTATTATGGACCAACAGAATACTGCCACATGACTGCCAATGTCTTATCACTGTCAGCACACTGATAACAGAAGCAACAAAACTAATTTTTACTACTCTTCCTCTTATCTCTCTTACAAGAGAGCAGATTCTTCAGTGTAGTGACTGAAGGCATCCCAGTGGAGTTGCATGTGCTGCTATCAGGTGAATTTTGGCCCTGAAGAAGTGATACTGGTTCACCCTGTGCAAGATGCAAGGGGCTGATATTGACTAACTAGAATTTGAAGCAAATGCACGAGCCTTCCTCTATCAAGGATGTTCCATGACAAAGTCAAAGCAAATGCCTCTGAGAGTTCAAACCACACTGTTCTTATTCCTGTGTTAGAGAAGTCATGACAGGTAAGAGAAGATCATAATTTATGAAGGGCTACATGCTGTTATCCTCACATAGGGCACGATCTTGCAGCACCTTCTTAAAGCTGACCCTACTGCTGTCTGCTATAGTTATGCATAAACAAAGATGAAGTCAAGAAAAATACATCATGGTAGCAGGACTTTGTCCTCGTTTCTGTTTGAAGTGTGTCTGCCCTAAAGCCTTACACCACATCTGCCACAAAGCCAGCCTGGCAAAGAGAATCCAGCACCTTTCTGGATAAAACTGAGCAGGAAACCTGAATGCTCAGTGCAGAGGATAAACAAGGGGTAGCAAATACTGACCTACACAGGAGTAACCTGATCACTGTAACTAATGATTGAAGCGCTCAGCGGGTACAAATCAGTGTAGACTCACTGGTTTCAAGCAGAGGCACGCTGATTTATTTCAGCTGAAAACCTGGTCCATGGCATTTAAAAATTAAGCTGCACAGCAGAAGAACAAGTGAATAACAATCTTCGTACAACACCACACAGCAATTCAACACAAGCAGCGATCTTCTTGGTAGGACAGTGAGCTCAGACACAGGGAAAAAGCATTCAGTAGGGACAAACACACTTGTGTTTCCCCCAGACTTCAGGGATATAATTGGTCTTAGTATGACCTTTGCTTTGTAATGAGCTCTGGCTTTCCCAATCATGTACAGCCATGCACTGAATTCACATTTTGCAGAACACATACATTACTGGAGTGGTGGTGCTGTGGCATGATTGTGAATGCCAGTCTCAGCATAAAATTAGGCTTTTGGACCTGTTTGCAAATAGCTAACAATAGGAAAAATAATAAACCCCTCTAATGTGTATATTTGGAGAACAAAAAATGCTGAGGCTCCTGTTTGAGATGCTACTTTGGGATGCTTGCAGAGCAGGATTTAAAAGCTCTGCAGTTCTCAAAGTCTCTCTAATTTTAATTACAGGAAAAGCAAACCCATTCGTTTGTTCTGAAGGGTAGATTACATGGCAAAGAATATATAAAAGTTATTTCAATGGTCAGAAAAGGGAAACACCAAGTGTGAGGAAGCAGAAAATGAAGTTCCCCCTATGCACTTATGCTGCTAATGGGCATCAGTGTAGGTCTAGACTTGATGATCCTTATGGGTCCCTTTAAACCTAAGATATCCTATGAAGGCCAGGTTGGACAAGGCCTTGGGTGATATGGTTTAGAGCGAGGTGTCCCTGCCCATGGCAGGGGGGTTGGAACTTGATGATCTTATGGTCCTTTCCAACCCTAACTATTCTATGATTCTATGATTTATTGTCCACAGAACAATGCCAGTAAGATGACTTTGGTCCTAGGACTCATCCTCATATGTTATGCAGACAAAACACGGGATCGTCTATAGCTTTTCTGTGGTGTCCAAACTCTGTCCCACCACTTCCAAGTGCTGAGCCTCCCGCATTCCTCTCCCAGCCAGCTCCCCTCTGCCCCAGCATCCTGTCTCTTTTTCCTGCAGCTCAGTGGCTTTGCTAAGGGTCCTCCCAGCAGCTGCAGTTCCACTTTGCAGAGATATTTTTCCCTCTGGCATGAGTGTTCTCAGACTCAAACACCCAGCAATTCTGCTTTGAGCACTAGGGATGGGAGATCACCTTCTAGGAAACATCAAACCTGGCTGAATCTGCTCATTTGGAATGAATTCACAGGGCTGATTTTTTTTTGGCATGTTTTCTCTTTCATTAACTAAACTTGTATGCACGTTAGATCCAAGACCCTGCTTACTTTGACTTGAATCCACATTAAACTTACTCACATGAGTTACTGATGTGCTTCCTGTCCACATGCTTTTAACACAAGACCCAGACAGCCCTGCTTGAGCACATGGCACCATACATTAAAAAAAAGTATTTTCTGACAGTTTTTAGAGCAGTTTTACATCTCGCTTCTATTTACAGCACATTCAGTTTCTGAATTTAAACCCCCAAAGCCAGCAGCAGACCTCAAGAGTCACAAGCATGGACACAACCATGAGCCTCCAAAAGCCCCAGTAAGAATTGTGTGCATGGTGGCACTTCTGCTTTCAGAAGGAGCAAAGCACAGATGCCTGAAAAAGCAGCTGAGGAGCAAACCTGCAGCTTGGTGGACTTGGTGAACAAGGGTGGAAGAGTCCAGTCTCATCATGGATGCTAATGCTCAACTGCCTTTTTAATTGCAGATACTCTGACAGACACACTGAATTTCTTGTTTAATTCTTCTGCAGTATTATTAATTGATAATTTAATTTCTGATCTGGTGAATTACATACAATTCCTTCACCATGAGTGAAATGATAAGTTGAGAGCAGAATAGTTTAGGTAAGCAGATTGTCAGTGCTTATGGCTGTAAGACATAATTATGTACAGCCAACTGTGTAACACGCTTGAAAAAATTATAAGCCTAGGCACAGAAATTAGAATTATTTCAAGATGAAGTTGTACAAATACAGCTGCAAAAAGCTGCAGAATCCTATTCATTTATTCCAACTGTAGTGGGTAGTGCGGTGGGGTTCCGGATCCTGCCACCATGCTAAAGTTTAACTATAACACACAACATATAAAAGGCTGTTTAAATCTAAACATGGCTCCAGAAAACTATTGCAGTTATTATTTATGTACCCATAAACTTCTGGGCATCAGCTGGTAGCTTGGCGTGATGACTCCTCAATGTGTCAGGGCAAACATTAAACACTAAATTACCATATGGCAGCTTAGGGTAGTTAATAATTCCACCACATCTTGGACAACTTGAAGGCTTTTCTGAAGCTGCTGTCAAATTGAATCTTTCCTCCGATCAATAAGGCAGCACAATGAAATACACTATTTGTGGTGTCTGAAAGAATAGATTAGCGAAGCACTGTAAATGCAACTGGAGGAGACTAACTCCATTTCTTAACCAGACCTGCCCAATACCCGTATCACTGCTTTTGCAAGGTGACCCATGAGACGAAATAGCATGTGTCTGTCCATCACCTATTTCTCCATTACATGCACCTCTAGTTTGCCACCAAAGCTCCTCTGCAACCCCTGAGCTTCATGTTACCTGCAGATCTAATAAACAGCAGTTAATTATGGGAGCAATGTTTGTTTCACACCGCTGGCTCTATCAATTGCTGCTGGAGGAGTAAAATAGAGAGAGACTGCAAGCACAGAGAACCTGTCCGACCCTCTGCTTGTTTTCCACAGTGTAATAGAGATATCTCTGGCAATACTGAGAATAAGGACCAGCAGCAATCTCTGAGAACAGCCAAATAAGGTAGGAAGTACAGAAATCTGCATGCTGGGCCTTATTTAAAGGGGTATTACCAACCCCAAATCACACTTCTGCTGCCACTTTTACTCTCAGTCAAGTACAGCTACAACTAACACACGATTACAGTAAGTAAAAGAGACTAGAAGGAAATGTTATTTCCTTTGTGCATTTTACAGCATCAATAACACATTTCAAGATACTCAACACTTGCAAATTGGGGCCAGATCATCAGTGCAATTGTTTTCCTGCCAAAGCACCTGAAACCCAAGTCAAATTATTTCTAGGCTTGCTGCACATCTTACTATGAATATGCAGAAAATCTGGCCCTGGCTTCCCACAGCGCAGCCACAGGTTGTTTGTAGCCTCTCTATGAGCCTTGGACAAGATTTTTACTTAACAGAAACTGAAAGCAAAGGTGTTGCATTGCAGATAGCTTCACTGTGCAGCACCCACCCTGGCCCTCACTCCTGTGAGCAACCCCCAGGAACAAAGCTGGGAAACCCTGTCCCAGTTTGCTCTTTTGCCACACAAATCAAAACCGAGCTCTTACAACATTTCTGTGTTTTCTCATGCTCTTTATCTGTTCACTGTATCCACTGCCATATCAGATTTTATAGTTCAACTGTAAGTCAGAAATATGCCCTCCAGATCTCACAGAGCCATCCCATCCACTACCCACATCATCTTAAAGCCTTGCTGGAGACTGGTGACAGCAGGAGCAGACCTGAAATGTGGTGGTCCCCAACAACCATCAGCAGGGAGTCAATGAAAACCATTTCTTACTGAGCATTTTTTGGAGCATTTTGGTGGGTTTGGTGGTTTGTTTTTTTTTTTTGTAATTCAGGGCACTCCACACGATCCTCTGTTGCTGATGGGTTTAGTTGTAGCAGTTGTTCTCAGGCTGCAGGGCCCTGAGAAAGTGCTGTGAAAGTCACTGGTGGCAGGAAATTGGCTTCATAATACTTTCAATTTAAAAAAGTTGATAATAACGCAGGGAATAGGTCCTGTGGGAACTGGGAGGGTTGAAAATAATCCACCAGTGAAAGAATTATGAACTGCTGACTTTCAGCATTTAATTGAGATGGAATTACAGGTCATCTTCCTCTATCAATCTCACACACTCAAAAGATGATGCTAAAAAGGAACAGATTATTATTATTTCACACAGTATCCTTTCCTAATCAGAGGAAATGAAAACAGTCTGTCACATACCAAAATCATGTGATGCTTTATAAGCCATGCCTTGGTCTCCAAGCTAGCGTCAATCAGCATGGCTTCTTTAAGTTCAGTGGCTTTACACTGATTTCCACTGCCTGACAAGCTGACCCAGGATTTTTGTGGTGATTAGAGTGGGGTATGGCTTCATGTTTATTTCTAGAAAAGCTGAAAGTTGGCTCTTGTGCCTTTGAGAAGCTGGATGTATGCAGGGGAATGATGTTTCTTCAAACCCTAAATCTTCAGGGCTTTTCTTTTTTCTTCTTAATATGAAGCAGAAGGAAGATTTCCTGACCCGCTGAACTATCCCCGGGTTTGAATAAACTACATGGTATGCCTGTAAACAGAAGAGGAGAGCTCTTATGTGAAACTTCTTCAACTGCAGAGGATGACGGACATCAAATGGGATGCAAGCCAAGGAACATGACAATTAGCAGAGAGAAAGTTTCCAGGGTTTATTCCATCAGTCAGCACTTAAGAAGGCTTTGAAGGGGAAAAAGCACCCTTTTTATATTAATCCACTACTTCTGCACTTTTCCCCTATTCCATGGATTTAGTGCTTAGCTGCTAAATATCTACATGCAGAGCTTTATTAAGAGGAGTCAGTTTACTTTTTGAAAGATTCCACATCCATTAGTTTATAGAGAGAAATAAAAAAAAGCCAAATCATTTTGCCTGCTGCAATAGCCAGAGTTTAAATAACGATTTATTCTTTCTCAGCTTTTTCATACTTAAAGATAGGGATGAGAAAAGAGCTAGCATTTCTTGCAAAGTTATTTCTGGTCACCACCTTACTAAAGAGTCAGGTTGTGCTACTGATGATAAAGGAACTCAATGAAAGCAAAGGCAAAATCCCCCCTATTACACCCCCTTCCTGTTCTGTCTTGGCAGACTTCACATCTGAAGAGGCACCTTACTGTTCCAAGAGAAAATATTTTCTTTCTTCTTTAAAAAGAAAAAGTTTTCTCAAGCAAGAAGTTGGGCAACAGCAGGAGACAATATCATGCCAGTATTAATTAGCAAATTCCAAATGAATCATAGTTTGTGCTTAGTGGGGTATGCTTGAAAACCATGAGGACTTTCAAAATGCTGTGTTGAGCATAACAGTTGCAGCTCATTTTTATGTATTTTTTAATAAGACTAACAAAGAAAGAGTAGCTTTGGAAGGGCATCTTATTCATTACCTCCATGGCCCCATTCCCAGGCATTTGTGCTCTTGCCCATCTCTTTATTCCAAGGATGACTAACTGCTGTAGCTCATCCCTTTTGGTTCGAGGCCACTACTGGGGGACAGCATTTTCCCTTTAATTAGGAGGTGGCATGTGCGGTTGTCCACACTGTGCCCTCAATCACCCTAGCAGGAGGTGCGCTGTGACATGCCACACTTGTCATCTCCATGCCTTTTTGATCTCAAGTCTCCAGGACTCCAGAATTTGCCTTCCCTGCAGTGGAGCAGTGCTCCTGCTGCCCGGCTGCTTCTGTGCCAGGGCTCCCATCCCTCTGCGGGGTGGTGCTTTCATGCACCCAACTCCCTTCCTTAGCATTGGAGGCAGAGCCAGAGAGTGGCTACATATGGCAGCAACTGCAGTGATAAGCTCTGATCTTAATTTCAGGATTATTTAGGTTGTGATTGAGCTGGGGCACCTGCCTGTGCAAGGCTCATCAATTCTCTTTGATTTGGAAGACTTTGTGCATCTGTGTGAGACTGTGAACTTCAATTTCAATGCAGAGCTTCATTGCTGTTTTTTCCTCTCTTTCACTTCTATATTGAGTTTAAAAGACACAGGAGTTGAGAAAATAAACTGGTGCACTGGCATGGGGTAAGCAGTAATGGGAGGTTGTGAGCCTTAGTAAGGTAGCCCTTACTAAGAAATGCCAGCATTTCAGCTCCAAACTTCAGGGTGATGGTCAATAAACAAGAGATCAGACCAAAAGCATTTTTGACCACCTGATCCGAATTCCCTGAAAGGCTCAGAAGGTTGGTATGGAAAGGTTTCACTGGCTATACTTGAGCAGGCAGCAGAAAGACCACACAGATATCCAGGATGTGGCCAGACCAAGCTGGGAAAACAATGCTGGCAATTCAGCTTCAGAGGGGAGGATGGATGAATCATCCCAGGTGCCCTTTCTGTGCCACTGAAGATCAACACCACTTTCCAGGGAAGAAGCTCTTTCAAGGTGGATAGAGACAAGGAAAGACACACCAATTTTTAAAGGATTATGGTCTAAACACAAAGAATGCTCCAGAGCACCAAGAAAACTCATACAATGAAACATTATGATTTTTTTCCTGGCCTGTGTCTTGTAGTTGCAAGAAGCGTTACAAACCCTGTCTGCCTGCTGGCTGGGAGGAGAAAGAGAAAAGGGAAAACAAAGAAGATACCACCCCCTCCCCATTCTGCATCAGGATAACCCAGCTGCTTGCAGAAAGCAGGCTGCGGAATGATTCAGTCACCAGAATCCACATCCCACAGTGTGGGTTTAATTTATCACAAACCTGTCCGCTGTGATTTAGCAAGAACAGCTATAACTGTGAGACTCACATGTCTCCTTACACTCTCCCTTATGCTGGCAAACAGGATTGACCGCACACAGAAAAGCTGGGGGCTATTACAACCTAAGGGACAATTGCAATGTCCACTGGGATCCGGAACACTTAGAGCTATTTTAATCAAATTACTATCGATTAGGGACAAACTAGAGCCTACTGAAGTTAATGGACAGATTTCCATCGACTTCAAAGAGCTGTAGAACAGCCTGTAGCACAGAAAACAACCATCAAAATGAGAAAATGTATTTTAGTCTAACCCTAATTGCATGAGATGAAAGAACTGTTTTAGCTGAAGCTTTCTGAAACTAATCTGCCTGAGACAAACAACAAACATCTCAAATAGTCAAAATCCAGCAAAGCTACCAGCAAAACAGAGTCTGATAAGAGCAAGTGTGGCCAGCCACAGGTACCAGAGACCTACAAACAGATATATTAGCTCTACCAACAGCTATGGAAGCTATCCATTAAACCCACAAATCTTAAGACCTAAGAGGCATAAAAAGGATTTCTTCTTTTAAATTTTATAAAGGAAAAATTAGGCCTGAATACTGGGGCTCATGACTTCACTGACCTTCACAATATTAGGTTCTTCCCAGAGCTGGTGAAATTAAGTGTTGAGTCTGTGGAAGAAATTACTTTTTTTCCTATTAAAGAAGCTAAACTGAAAGAGCACTTCAAATAGCTTGTAGGAACCAGCAGCACCGTATTTTTGTCAACTCCAGCATTACACTTCCCCAGTTTTCGTGCATTCAAGAGGTTTAGCCAGCAAACAGATAAATCCCACTTGAAGTCACTTGTGCTGTGCTTGACTGGCAGTGGAGGCTGTACTGGTTTTCTTGATCACACAATAGTTGAGAAAATTTCAGGCAGTATCACAGTATCACAGTATGTTAGAGATTGGAAGGGACCTCAAAAGGTCATCTAGTCCAATCCCCCTGCCGGAGCAGGAACACCTAGATAAGGTTACACAGGAACATGTCCAGGCGGGTTTTGAATGTCTCCAAAGAAGGAGATTCCACAACCTCCCTGGGCAGCCTGTTCCAGTGTTCCGTCACCCTCACTGAGAAGAAGTTTCTTCTCAAGTTTAAGTGGAACCTCTTGTGTTCCAGTTTGCACCCATTGCCCCTTGTCCTACCATTGTTTGCCACTGAGAAGAGCCTGGCTCCATCCTCGTGACACTCCCCCTTTATATATTTATATACACTAATAAGGTCACCCCTCAATCTCCTCTTCTTCAAACTATAGAGACCCAGCTCCCTCAGTCTTTCCTCATAAGGGAGATGCTCCACTCCCTTAATCATCTTAGTTGCCCTGCGCTGGACTCTCTCCAGCAGGACCCTGTCCTTCTTAAACTGAGGGGCCCCAGTAATTATAAGAATAAAAATTCTGGATTTAAATGCTCCATCCTGTCCATTTCCTTCTTCTGTCAACATTCAATGGGACATTTTAGAAGTATATAATCATAGAATGGTTCGCGTTGGAAAGAACCTTAAGTTCATCAAGTTCTATCCCTCCTGCCATGGGCAGGGACGCCTCACACTAGACCATGTCACTCAAGGCTCTGTCCAACCTGGCCTTGAATGCCAGGGATGGAGCATTCACAATTTCCTTGGGCACCCTGTTCCAGTGCCTCACCATCCTCACAGCAAAGAACTTCTTCCTTATATCCAACTTAAACTTCCCCTGTTTAAGTTTGAACCTATTATTCCTTGTCCTACCACTACAATCCCTGAGAAGAGTCCCTCTCCAGCATCCCTGCAGATCACAAATATATCAGAATAAGTATGAGAATCTGCCTATTTAGTTTGTTTTATTTTGATGGATGGGTGAAGACCCCAACACCACCATTAGCAACAGGAGAAGAATGCAAACATCTGTCAAACATCTAGCTACCAGAGCCCTGATCACTAGGTCTTTTGGTAGAAAACGATTCAGAACACTGTCCACGAAAAGCCCAGGCTTTCTAGACAAACCCTTTATAAAAACCCTTTCAGAAGTACAAATGCAGAGCACAGCAGGAGCTCTTGGCAGCTCTTTCTGCAGCTATGCTGCCATTTTAAAGTGCAATGTTCAACCAAGGGAGATGTTGTTTATCACTTTCCTTCACACTGCTTCCATCTAAGTGTCACCTCAGCGGTCATCTCAGGGCATGCAACTGGAGCACTCGCCAAAGAGCCTTCACCTCCATGTTGCTTCAGATAACCATGACTGGGACCGAAAGATATGGTTCAAGCATCTCTTAATGTTCTATTAAGTGTGGATCACTGACAGGGTTGATTGTAACAGTTTGACATGACTCCAAAGGAGCTGTTACGGTCTATTGTATCAATAGGTGCCTAGGGAGCCTTTAATCCGCAGATGCATGTGTAATAACAGCATACTAAAACACAGTATCTTTTTTCCCCCTTAAAAGTTGCTACTTCTAAAGCAGTAAAAAAGGAGCAAAAGGAATGTTCACTGTAAAAAATAAAAGCCCTGTCTTTTTCCACATGACAAGCTCAAAAAAGTCTGAGACCCCAAATTTTTCCCCTTTCACTTGTAATACAAAAACGATCCAAAATGTTTATGCCAGGAGACAATTTGGAATGACTTGTTTTCCTGCTGAGCTATAATCTTGGTCAGCGGGAATGCTACTGATGTGACTCAAACTGTATTGCTGCTGTAGTGTGAAGGAAAGAAGGGGTGAATTGTCATAATTCTTAAATTAGCAAAAGTGTTTTTGTGTGTATGATGTGTGAAAGTACAAAAATAAGCATGGGGGAAATGGTATGTTTCCCTTGGAAACTGGTAGATTGGTTTGATTAAGAAAAGTCTACTTCCACGTTGTCTTCTCATGAGGTTCCTGGGTACTGCAGAGACAGGAGTGATGTGAAGGCACACAGACAAAGACTGTTTTAGTGACAGAACTGAAATGACACCTAGAATATACAATTATCACTTATGAAGTCATAAACTCCTTTGTCAGAGCAGATTTTTTCAAAACACCTATTTATGCAGGGAGATCTGGGTGATGCAAAATACTCACAGCACAGAGGCATTCAAATTTGTTTTTCTGGAAAATGCTATTAAATAAAAAAAAGATTAACTTAATAAAGAATTCTGTTTGTAAGAAAGGAGTTAGCAGATGCTTTGGAAGCGTTTGCTCATTCTTTAAACTGAACCTTTTTGCAAATACAGAATAGTTTTTAGAAAGGCTATAAGGTACACAAACACCCAGGATCTCTGATGCAAAGTATGCAGACTGTTCAATCCTATTCCCATTTAGTCCTGACACAGAAACACATCCATAAGAAGTTCTGTAAGAGAATAAGCATCCATTGCCCTAGCAATTAAACCCTTACTTGCACAAGGGTCTTAAGGTTTCCGCTGACAGTCATGACAGAAGAGAACCATTATCTCCTGGGAATTTTAATGAAAATTTCTTGGATGTAGAACTGCACTTCATGTGACTTGGCACATTCCAGTCCCTAGGTCTTCAGGGAAAAACAAGGCTGGGTTACAAACCCCACACAATAAACAACATTTGACAGTGTGTTTCAAAACATTATTTAAATAGAGACTTCTGTTCGAGTTATTAATGCCTTTAATATGGATTCACATCTCCTCTTTTTATTACTTTGTGTGCCTTTCTGGTTATTTAAGGCATTACGAAAAGAGCTGGTCAGCACTTCAGAGCTCCCACTGCTCATCAACAACAGATGCTGACCATAAAGTTAAAGCCAACACAAAAAAAGCCCCAACCCAGAACTATTTTTCCTTCTCTCAGCCGAGGGAAGACAAACACATCCATCCTTCTGTCCTGCTTCTCCCTGCTTCCTACTGGAGAGCAACACGGAGCCAGCACTGAGGTCTCCAGCTTGCTTTAACTAAGCACATGTGAGCTCTTCACAGCTATTAAGCACTGTCTTAGCTGGACCAAATCTGCTGCGCCATCAACTCCCAGGCCCACAAGAACATCTTGCATCCTCAGAAGAAGAATCTGTGGCTTGAACAGCATGTGCCTCCCCCTCCCTTTGCACTGCACAGTCCTTTCCTCAGGGCAACAGCTGGCTTTGACAGCCTGTGTGATGGTGTTGGGTATCACTCACATGGGAAGAGGGTCACAGTTTCCAAGTTATCTGGTGGAGTAATGGGAGGATGCAGCTCCTAGCAGCAAGAGCCAGAACATCTCTGCAACCTGACATCGTGTCAGGACACCAGGACAGTCAAAAGAAAACCAGAGATCCCCCGTGCCCTGAAACATCTGGTCATCTGCATTGGAGCAGTGGTGCTGTCAGATAATGCCAAGTGCACCTGGCTTCCTTCTTGTTTGATTCATCTTCCGCACTTTCATTCTGTAGTAATTCAAAGCTTGGATCAGATGGTGAATTTCTAGTGATCATGAAAGCTGGGACCATTAAGCCCAGGCAGAACAGGACAGGTAGGGTCCAAAGGTAAAAACAATCAGTCCTATCTCCTAATCCACCTACTGGTGTGGTCCCAGGTGCTCTCAGTGATAGTTTCTTTCCCTGACATGTCGGATGTTTATGTCACATTTTTCACGTTAACAGCACAGCAAGGAAATGAAGAGCCAGGCAGTTCATGTTCATGAGTAAACTGCATATATATATATATATACACACATATATAAATATATATACATATAAAAGAGAGCAAGAGACCTAATCCATTTGAATTCTGAAATCAGTCCAAGGATGCTTTAGATTATTGCCCTACAGGACACCTGGAGTTTTTATCTAACTTAATAGTTTTCCTAATAGCAAAATGCTCCTAATGAAAAATATGGCTGGATGAAAACACTTTCACTAAGTCACTTGCAACTGGATTAAGTGCATCAGGATGTTTTCTTTGATATTGTCTTGTCAGTTCATATCAAGTGACTCTTCTATGCTTTCATGTCAGGCAATTCCCAAGAAATTCATGGCTACAATCTAAAATAAATGTGTGACTTTCAAATCAGTGAGAGCTGAATGATAGGAATTTTAAATGGCTAGGATAAAACTGCTAGCTACTTCATAACACTCATGCTGCTTCCAGATTTAATACCTGCCTTTTCAAACACTATCAATTCACTTAATATATCAGTGGGGAATAACATTATTTTATTTTCCTTTATAAGGATCATGAACCATTTTCTCTCACAGAAATATACCAATTACCCACATGCCAATTGTTCCAGACACACTCTGATCGTCCAGCATGGACATTCAGTTCAGACACACACAAAGCTTTCGGATGCTACAAAAGAACCACTATGGGCTAAATACAGGACTGATGCCAGTAGGCAAATTTCTGCTGACATCAATGGAACTGCACTCCCCATCACAGGTTCTGAATTTTGCCCTCTGCCCCAAGAACCTGACAAATGCCAATGGAAGTCAGAAAGAAACCTTTCATGTGAAAAATACTGCATTTAGGGAATTAGCAGACAAAGCCATTAAAAAAGAGGCTATAAATAAGAGACTATATTGTTCCCTTTATGCTGGGATAGGTGTGTCTTATTCCACCAGCTGGGACACACTTGAGGATCAGGAATTACTGCTGGGCCATGGCACGTGGTGTACTGCTCCCTGCCCTTACGGGATCACTGGGCATGAGGAGTGCAATGGGAAAAAGGGAGCCAGTCTTCAGGAAAGGCCTTATTCAGGGAAACACCAAGGGGTCAGGTACCTGTGGTGGCGCAGCCTGGCCACTCAGTGTGTAACACTAGATGCCATGTCCACAGGGCACAGTGAGCTAGCGCCAGAACCAGAAGCTGTGTATCTAAGGCTGCCCTCGCTAATTGGTCCTGCTGAGATTTTGGGTCTATTAGCCAGGGCAGAGTGCCACACTAATGAAGCTGTAGTGCTTCTGGACTGGGGCTGGGAGCTCTGTAGGGCACTGCCCTGTGCTGTGCAGGCTTTCCAGGCTGCTCACAGCCACCATGGCCATCCCCGCCTGCTGCTGCCCTGTGCTCTGTTGATGCACTCCGTGACTGTGCCACCGGAACTCTGGCTCCCACAAGCACTGGTGATAGAACAAACTCTGAGCAGATAAAGGAGCTCTGTTATTCTGAAGCTCCATTCACCGACTACATCCCAGAGCTACCAGCTTGCTTGGCCTTTTGCAGTTTCCCAGTGGAGGAAACGGGGCACTGCTGTCTGATCCTGGGAGAGCTGGAAATTCTGCAGCAGGTCCCTGCCAATTGCTTTCTGGTACTGAATTGTCTATCTGCTTCAGCACTGTTTACAGTGATTTATTCAGAGTATATATGCATATACATTACATATGCAGCTCTTACCAATGCTTGGTAGACCTCATTCTGCATTGATTGGGATGTGCTGGGAGATACACCAAATGTAGTTAGAAGAGAGTATTGTGTTGCACTCTGAAGCACTTACCTTGAACTTACCAAGGCCTTTCAGCAAGAATACTAACCTGTCCTGCTCTTTTAAGAACTATTAATAAAGCCTCAGTTTGGGACTTTACGCTTATACCACTGATCCTAACATAGGTTATAGACACAAATACAATTCTCTACAGACTGGTGAGCTAACTGTGATATCCTAAACACTGGAGGATATCAGCCCGAAGACATAAATAGTGCTTTTTAGACTCTGTCCATCTAGGCAACACATTAAGAACTGCACTGTAGATGCCAGCATTTCAAAATCAAACCTGCTTTGCTCCTGGGGACTGACCATTGCATGATGTTCATCAAGGGTAAGAAATGATGTTATCCTCAGACTGAAGCCATCACAGAGCTATGGTCAGAGCTCTGAGCTCACATGGTTCTCTTTACCCCAGAGAGAGTCCTGCATCCATCAGCCCATATTTATGATATCCCCAAGAACAAATGTTACCCTTCTGCACAATTTGCTTCTATCAACTGAAAGGTTAAAAACAATTGGGTAGACTTCCTCAAGAAACAGGGCTAAACTCAAATCACACCAAAGATCATTCCTCTGATTTCCAGATGTTCACATGCCTCACAATGACCAGCCTCCCTGAGCTGACAGTGAACTTGTGAGCAACTCTCCAAAACCCCACGTTACTAACCGTGCTGTGTTGATCTGCCCCCATTTGTAAGGCTGATATAACATTAAGTTGGGTTCGTGGAGCAAAACTATAATGTCAGTCTAATACTGATCCATACTATACATTTGTCTGATACTGTGGCAGTGAAATATTAGGAAGAAGAGATGAGAAAGAGATCAGTCACAACTATATGATGAGTCAGAAAGATCTCACTGTATCTGCAGACTGTGGTGTAAAATCTCTATGTGCCAGTATAGGAAAGATTAATGAGAATCAGACAAATAGGATATATCAACAGCAGATACCAAACAGGGTGCAAATAATGAAAGAGAGAAACATGTGCAGCAAGAGAATAATGATTCTAAAAACGGTGGTTTATATCTCTTGGACCACAAGAAACAATTTAATTTGCACTGACCTTCAGGAAGCAGTCACAGATTTGATTTTAAATAAGCAGGCTGCAGTGTCAGTGCTCATTCACTGAGCAGAATCCTGCCCATCTCCTCTTAGTGGCGGTTAAGGACAAGGGTCTGAGGGGGTAGCCCCCTCTTGAATTTTACAGCCGTTCCTGGCAGAGCCAGAGATGAGTGATAAACCCCACAGCATTGCAGGAGCCAGATATGTGTTATGGCTGAGTTGTTCTCCTACAACCCAGTTGTTTCATGCCATATTCCTGTTTTAGCAGGTTGTTCTAGTATTGATTCAAATCAGTGAGAGGTGTATTGATCCCCCAAAGGGTTTGACTGTTACACAGGAAGAGCATTTCAAAGGACCTGATCCTTCCTATTTTTCACACTTATTCCCAACGATGCAATACCAGAGAGCTTGAGGCTTCCTCTGCATTCCTCCCTCTTACTGCTATACCCTAAAAACATTTCAAGAAATGATCCTCGATTGGCATAGCATACTGGGCAACAATTTCTCCATGTAAAAACAGTTTGAGACCTCTTAGCATGGCTTCCTTGGATGAGTGCCTCCCATGATGGCTGGCAGTCCTCTAGAACTTCTGCTTGGACAGGGCCCTTCTTTGTTTTATTGGTCTTCACTTCGTTTTCATTTTAATGTGACAGTAAAAATTTCATCTTATAATCTAAACAAGGTAATAATTTTTTGCTGTAAGAGGGGCTGTCTTCCGTTGTTACTGCCACCACCATCTATTGGAGAGTAATATTTGCAGTGTTACACAAAATTGTTATTCTATTAAAATGATAAAATGGCAGTGGTTTTATTACATGAGTGATTTTCCAGGCACTGAGATGCCCTTTACTGCAGACTAGAATAGTAACCACAGCATTCACCAGCACATTAGGGAACAATCCTGTGATTTTAGAAAACAGTTGTAACAAACAAGTAAATTATGACAGTGACATGCTCAGGAAACATAGCCCCAAATCTTATCTACTGTAACTGAATACTGCTAATAGCCAGGGACTCTTCTGCTTTGCACTTCAGCAGCTTGCTCCCAAGAAGCTGGCAAACCATAAGACAGACACTGAGAATTGTTCATGCACTTTTTGCAATCCCACCTGATCCAGGCTTTGGGATTTTAACCCTTTATTCCTACTGAAGTCTTAAGGATTTACCATCTGCTGCCACAGAATCTGAGAGGATGAAGAAGGGGAGAGGATTAAATTAATTAACAAATTCTAATCCTAAAACAGTGTTGGTGATGTTCGGGCTCTTTGAATTCTGATGAGGATTTAAAGTAATGCTGACTACTCCCCTATTAAAAAGGAGGAAAATAATGTTACATTATCACATCCCCAGCCACTGCCCACCTCATAAAGCACATGTAGAGCATTTTATCTAATGGGAACTATTATAAGCATCGTTTGGTTATCCAAGGCACCTCCCCGGCCACATCTGCAACCAGGAGCACAAACCCATCTGCACAGGTCAGAGCTATGTCAGGCTGCTGCTGGAAAACATTATCAAGGTTATATATATATATATATACACACACATATATATATACACACACACATATATATATATATACACACACACATCCTGTAAGTGCTTTTAAAAGGTAATCCTAAATCAGGTAATACAACCTGATATATCTGACTGGCAAACAGACCTCAGATTTTACGCGCTCAAATGGCTGACAGTCAGTGTCTGCTGGCAATGAATGGAAAGGTCAAAACAACATAAAAATGCATGTTTGAGACGTCTAAGGACACCAGTTTAACACCAGAATGCAACAAACACAACAGAGGAAGATGAAGCAAAGCAAGGAAAGCTTCAACAGGGAAAACACAGTGTTCCCTTCCTAATGTGTTCTGTTCTTGTCATAAAAAAAAATAAATCAAACATTGGATGAAAATCAGACTAAAATGATGTTTACCTGCATGCAATGCAGTGATGTACAACATGTCCTCTCTGCAGTAAGCAACATTACAACGTGGAGTAAAACAATTCACAGACCCACATGCCACAGAAAGCCACGAAAAGCCCTCAGCTTCTTGGAGAAAAAGTGTAAATTTAAGCCATGTTGGAAAAGGAATTTCACCGGGGGACCTGGGCCCTCTGCGCTGGGAAGCAACTGTAAATTTTCTGACATTGCTGTGAATTTGGAAAGGAAACATATGGAAACCAGATGACATGTTTCACAAACTGCCAAAGCAGATTTTGTGCGGCTTTAGAGAACACGTACTCCAGGGAGCGTCCGCAGCAACTTGATGGTCTTGATGACTAACATTTGTTTTTGCATCTTTATGAAAAGGAACTAAGACATGATCATTCATCTGTCTTGTGTTTCCATACAGGTGCACACTTCCCTCCCATGCTAGTAGGGCAGATGTTGCTATCAAATTCCTGTTATAGGAAGGAAAATAACAGGAGGGAGGGAGAGAGACTACTCAGAGCTTTGGGCTGCTCTTTATCCCAGAGAAACCCTATGGGCAATGCAGATACACTGGCTGCAGCAGTAGCTCCTTGGAGCACAGGGTCTTCATGGGAACTGTACACTACTTTGCAAATGAAATCAGTTTGCTTATTAGTCTCCACAGTGGCATAACAAACTTACAGAATTCATAATATCTAGAGACCAGTGGCTACATTTTGATTCTCCAGCTTTTGAAACCTCTGTGCGCAAACAACCTCTTCAAAACAAATGCAAATTTGGCAGTTTATGCAACAGGGAAAGCCACTTGGGGGGATTAAAGGCTGATGTACTATCAGCTGAGAAAATGAGTAACCCTGAAAGACAGAACTAGAGCTCCAACATTTGTATATTGATCCTCAATAAACCAGTACTGCAAGTAGATTCTGAAGGACACCAACTCCTTAGCTTTTAAGCTTTTTCTTTTTTTTTTTGGGTAGGAGGAAGCTGAAGAGATTTGACTGTTTACATGCCATGAACCCCATTTTCACAAGCAGACCCTGAGTTTTAGAAGCACAGCCTGTAGCATACAAGCTCCAGATTACATTATTAATATGTACTGATACCAAAGCTCCAAAGCCAATGGATACATTTGAGACCCTGTCAATAATCAACCCTGTTGTATTTTATTTACATTTTGATGCTTGCTTTAGAGGAATGATTCATTGCACAATGTGAGGCACTTGCAGTTATTCCTCCAATTCTGCACCCCAAAAGATGTAATGGGTGATGAAGTTGCCTGAATCCTGACCAAACAGAGTATTTGTTCTTAGGATGTCTCAGCAGCTCATCAGGATGAGAACACGTAGATGCTAGTGAGCTTAAGAATATAATTTCTAAGACACTTTTTCCTCTAACAAACCAGAGAAAAAAAACCCTTAAGCAACAGAAACCTGAATCCCATTCAGATTAGCCTGTCTCCTATGAAACATACTGCTAGCCTAGCAAGAATAGAAAACAATTTTCCCTTCCATACATTGTGCTTCAGAATACTGTTACTTTTAAGACATTTTGTTCACTCCTTCAGAAGGCCTTATCAATGATGCACAATATGTTATAAAGACTGAGCAACCATGCACCCAAAATGTGTGTGTAAGTGTGTAGGTGCATATCCACTGGCAAAACTAAAATACATTTAAAACCACTTCCACATAGCCAAACAAAGCTGGAAGATGGGCTGGTAATTATATGTGCATTCCAAGTAGACTACACACAGTTGGGGTTTTAAAGCGTCCATATAAATTATACCAATCAGCATAGGAAGGAGGAAAAGAAACACTGAGGACATCAAATATGACACTTCACTATATCTTATGCACGTAAGTACTAAATCATGGCAAAACACTGCCTTAGAAAACAGGGACTAAAATGTCATCCTAAAATGAGTTCCATCTACAACTTTGCTGCCTCTGTAAATGCATATGATGATCTCAGTGATGGATTTGGAGGAGACATGATAAATCACGGAGTTAAAAGACCTCACATGGAATGTGAATACATGTGGAAATTCTCTTCTGGATGAAAAAAAAGAAGTATTGCAAATGAACTGGAGTACCGCTTACTGCACAGATTTCTTTAATTGGGTGCTTAAACATGGTGGTTCAACAGCTCCTGGGGTGGGGTAAGAAAATGGTTTGTTGAAACCTATGCAAAGAGCACATGGGACGTGGTGGTTCTAGAGTGCATGACCTACAAGCCAGGGCAGCCAGCAAGGCAATGTTTTGTTAGAAAATCTCCAGTCATGGTGCCTTGGGAAAAGGGAATTAGAAAAAGAATTAGGATAATCTTTCCAGGAAGAAGATTTAAAGTCTGCTACAGTTATTCTCAATCGATCCCCAAAAGATTGCCAAGAAGTGTGTATCTTAAAACTGCTGCTAATTAGAAGGTTTTAAGACACTGTTATAAAACACCTTCTGCTTGGCTTGTAAGGGAAACCATTTAGACTGGTAGTACAGAGAACAAAACACTCATAAAATGTTATTTGTAGCTTCTATTATATTACCATTACACTATATTATCACCAGCATAGTTACATACCTAACATAAAACCATTTAATGAAATGTTTGAACTTTCAGGAGACCTACTGGTAACCTTCTTATTTTTAGCAATCGGGATGACATTTGTTGTTAGCTATAATACAAACAATAATAATTACACATCTAGATGCTAATGGGGATGAAAACTTGTATTTACTGCTGCTGCCTGTTCATGACCACGCACACACATATAGAGAATCCAGGATTAGTGATTTAAGAGTTTGTTTGGTTTGGGGATGTTTATTTTGCCTGTATGGGATGCTTTTAAAGTTTACATGAGAAGCAGTGACAGACAATGAAGCAGGCTTCTTGAATGAATGCACATGAGCAGACTCAATTCTGCGAACTGGGGGACTCAATGTTCTTTTCATTCCTGTAAGAACGGAACAAACTTTAACAAGTTTTCATTATCAATTTGCACTCTATGCGTTATCACTCTTTTAAAACATGTAATTGGAATAAGTTGTGTCTAAATGCAAGCCATGATGTTGTCTGAAAATTGATTTATTTTTTTTTTTTAGCCTGTAAAGATGGCTAATCTTGCCTGGCCAAATTGCATGACCTTTAAGTGCTCCTTAAATAGGAGCCAGCAAAAGTCCATCCCAGACAATTACTTGAGATGTCAATGTGAAAGGTGAAAAAGAATATAAAAATGTTGCCCATTTTTTTCCACTCTTTTGCTCCCCCTCTTTATGTTATTTGCACCTTCCCCCTTGCTGCTTGCTTGTCTGGATTTCATTGGTGAGCCACACGTTTCTGCTTTTCAACTTTGGTATCAGAACTTGTGGGATCATTATAGACTTTGGTATTCATGCTATGCAGACCACTTGCAACAACCAGATGTGAGAAAACATTGAGAAACGATACTGGTTGTCCCAAGAACTGATTTTTGTGTGGGGTTTGTAGATGATTTATACTATTTTCTGTTTGTTTTCTTGCAATGGCTCACAGAAATAGCTTTCTTAAGACTTCGATAAATGAAAAAATTAATGGCAGGTTTAGGTAAACAGAATTACGCCTGATCTCAATGCAATTATAAGGTCCCATTTCTAGCAAGCAAAGACGGTGCAGACTGCAGGTCTGACGACTTTCCATTTGAAAGCTCAGCTACTCTGATGTCTTTATATCTCTTTTTTACATATTTTCTCATGATAATTTAGGATTAGCAGCTTTGAGAATCAAAACTGAGAACAAAGTTTCTTGAGCTTAAATTTCTTCTGGCTTGATGCTGATCCAATGCCTTTGTACACCAACTGTGCCATAAAACATCACTGAGTGGAGGATAGCCAAGTGATCTTTAAGGTCCTGTAGGGTTTTTCATGTTGAAAAATAAAAAAAGATTAGGAATTATGTGGCCTCAGTTCATTTTAGAATATTTGAGTAGAGTTTAATATTACAGGATTTATCCCTTCTTGGCTCCACTAAAGTGATTGTGGTTTAATACTGAATCATTGAAATCACCTGGTTTATGAGAGGGACCAGGTCAACTCCTGGTCATGACAAAGCAGTAAGATTGACAATCATTATTATAGCATGCCAGAGACTTATAGGTGGGCTGGCTTTGCTCTAGAGACCACTAGAGTATAAAAAGAAAAGAAAAAGCCCATCAACTGCTAAAAATACTTAGCACACAGACATACGAGATTAGTCAACTCAAACTGATCACCTTGACCACAACCATAAATTCTGGGGCAAGCCTTTCCTCCAGCTTCATCCAGAACACCACCATGTCCCAATTCCCTCCTACTCTCCCTTCCGCTTTGTGGCTATTTCCCCCTATCTCTCCCAAGGGTGGTATTAGCATTGGAAATGTCACAGTGGGCAACATCTTATTCCACTTTCACAGTGAAATACTCCCTGTAGAGTGTGTGTGCAAATGATAAGGGTGCAGTAAATTCCCACTCTATCTTACCACACAATCCCATTTGATCTTTATTAAGCTTTTAGCCACAATATAGGAAATAAATACTCAGAATAGCCATTCCCTCCCCTTTGAGAAATGGCCAACCAGACATGGACAAAGCTGCTTCGTCTGCAACCTTTCTAAATGTTTAGCCTCTGTACACCCCTTAAAAGCACCATCCTCCGCCTCCAAGGATGCTGGAACCCTGCAGTGCCAAGCATGAACTGGGAATGGAAAATGTAAGACAAGTTTATCTTGGGGCAGCTGGAGATAGGAGAGAGATTCATGTAGAATCTGAGAGTCTATCTGGAGGAACTTATTTCAAGTTGGATCAAGGCTAACCCCATTCCCAATGCTCATGCACTCTAACTCATGCCATAGTACAAAAGAAAGGAAAAAAGCAGAGCCTGCAGGATTTGCTAGCACATTGCTGTGTATTAGGGGAAGGCCATAGGAGAGAAACGGTGAAATTCAGAGGGAACACTGGCTTTTTATGAAAAGGATTAATGCAAGCAAGCCTTGGGTTTAAAATAGCCTAATTGACCCAAGCATAATGTAGTTCACAGTCACATGGTGAAAGTCAGGCAGTATTTGAATGCCTCCTCATCATTTAATGTAACATTTCTGGTAATAGAATATTTAAATCCTATTTTATCAAAATCTCATCACTCAAGTGTAGGAGCCTTTTGCATTGCTGGAGCATACAGTGTTATAAATTCATGAAGGTCTTAATTATGAGCAGCTTCAACAGTGCAAATGTGTTTGGCAAAGATATTATGCCCTTTCTAAACAAGATTTGAGTGACTACGGCACACAGAGTTAGTTTTCTTTTCATGTGCCTTGCAGGCAGCAGACCATTCCCTTCTCCCCAAGTTTTCCGCTTGGAGAGAAATGTTCTGTAGACAAGAGGTCACCCCAAAACTACCACTGCCTCTTACCCCAGTGAGCAGACACGGAGGAACACTCCTCCTTTCTCATGAAATCAGAAGGGTAGAATGTTCAAATCCTTATTTGATTCAGGCATTTCACCTTTGAATAATCAGTCAGGCAAGAGATCACTTGCCAGGATGCAAGGACTGATTATCCGTAAGCGCGACCTGAGCTTCTACAGACCAGTACTGCAGGGGACGTGGTAGACACAGCATAACCCCAGCAAGCTTTCCTCTCTCTCAGGAGAGAACACTTTTTTTCCCCTCACTTTTCTTTTTTTGATAAGGAAACTACTTCTCTGCCCAGATCTAAACCAAGAACATCCCCTCAGAGCACCACTGAGCTCTCGGTGTTCTCAGGCAGTGCTCAGATCTGTGCTGACCTTGGGGCTCTTGGGTCCCTTCCCGACAGCAACTATTTAGCTCAATCCTTCTTCGTGGCACTGGGATTGTGCAATACTCTGCTCAAAGCTGGACATCTGAGCACAACCTGAAATATTGCAAAACACAAAGCTTGTTACAGATCCCACAGCAACCATGTTTGCTTGCATGCTGGAAACAATGGAAATATCAAGTGCATGTTATGGGCCACGGTTTCCTCTCCGTAACCTCTGGGCCATCTAAAAAAGATTCAGTTTGGGCAGTTGAACTGCTCTGCATTTACATTATACGAAAGGAGATGAAATTCCTGTGACAGTTTTATACAGGGCTGGCTCTGAGCAGAAGGCTGCTGTGTGGGGAAGCCAGTTTGTGAAGCTGTGACAAAATCAACTCTGCTCCCTTTAGCCTCATTTAGCTATTTCTATGGAAAATCAGTCTGGCTGCTGCCACTGTTATCACAAAATAAAAAAACAAACTTCATAACATTGGAAAATGGCAGTGCCAAAGCCAAGGGCAACCCATTCCATCCGCATCCATCTTTCCCTGCAGGAACACAACTCAGCACCTCCTGGGCTCTCCACCGTCATCCCAGCTCCGTTCCCTCCTTCCCACAATGTTGGGAAGCTTTGAGCTGGCTCTGACTTGGTATCCATACAGCAGTAAGGATACAGCAGGTAGCTGCTGTCTCCTTACAGCAGGTAGCAGATACTTGTAGACACCCCCAAAACCCTTAAGAGATTTATTCTTTAACCAAACCTCAAATTCTTTTCAAAAGAGGATGAATTGCCCTTCTATAGGCAAAACTGACCAAGAGGTTGAAGTCATCTTCCTAAAATTTAAAGGCAAATCAGTGTCAGAGTCAAGACTAAAAAGATTTGAGACAAAGATTAAACATCTTTTATAGGCTTGTGCTTTGTCCACTTGAACCTATGCATGAATAAAAAGTGGCCATGTTGTTTTCCATGCTCCCCAGTTCCCTAAGATCCAGGCCAGGTGAGCTGGCTAGTGGCTCTTTCATGAAGAGCTCCTTTGGGGAACATCACCTGGGAGCCTCCCCGGTGTAAACAAATCCTTCCACGTTACTCTCTGCATGTTGTTTTCTGCTGTGCACTTTGCATGCTGTAGCATATCTCGGTACTCAGCTCTCATCAAATCAACATCTACCATCAGCTGCCCAGTACGTATCACAAACAACAATACTTAATTTCATGCTCTAGCAACCAAGCTCATCTGCCAGTCACATACTTAAAACAGCCCCTGCATCTGGGGACATACAAGAACAAAAAGTACAAGTCTGCACGTTAGCTGAGAAGTTAATGTCTTCTATTCAGCATTGCACAGCACAGTAACACATCTTAATAATTTATTTATTTTACCAAATGTTCCCTTATGTTCAATAAGAACATAGTTTTTACATGGCAAATTCCAACATTTTCCAGTTCTACAACTGCTCTAAGGCCAGGGAAATCAGTGGCATTTCTCAAATGGACCAGAGTCATAGTAGATCCTAACTGGGTACTAATTTAATATGAATTGTCTCATGGTTACCAGAAAGGCCTATTTTTATTTGAAAAGGCTCATTACTAAAGAAACCAGCTAGAATAGGATTTGACTGATTTTCCTAACATATCTAGTAAGCTCGATATAGCACAGTGTGAGAGGTGACCACTCTTCCTATTCAGATATTAACTTCTGCACACAAGTGTCAGGTGTGTAAGTTTTCTATTTCTACCATCAGTAGTGAAATCTGTTGTGAAACACAGTAACACATCGTATTTAAGATAAGAAGATCTGCAGAAGTAAAAAGTGCCATACATAAATGCTCCTGTACTAGTTTCTTCCTTCATGGCCATGACTTCTAGGTTGCTTTCCAGCAGGATATATCCTTAAAAGCCTTTTGTTCACATTCTTTATTCTCTTCTTACTTGCAAACACTTGACAAGAATCAAAGCCAACCAGCCACACAAAAACCACAGCCAAATTGCTCAGATGAAAATAAAGAGTTGAGATATGTATTTTTTAGTAATCAGGTCTGAAGTACAGAATTCTAGAAAAAACCTAAACCTTTAGTATCCAGCTATAAACACTGGCCAAGGGAACACAGGCTGACAAGTAAATATTGAATTATACAGAGCCCTTGGTTAATATTTATGTTCATGCTCTAGATAGTCTAATATAATTGATCAGATCTGCACTTTAACACAAAATTATGTACATGCTTTTCACGATTGGTATCTCTGCTGAAAGGTGAGCTTTTGTGAAATGAAAATATGCCACAGTTACAGCATTTTCCTAACAGGAAAGTGTCCACAGTAGTAACAGTAATGTTTATTCTAAGAACTTTCTGAGTCTCGTGCTCTGCCAGGGAAGAGAAAAAGTCAGGAGGAAGCAGAGACAGGACACCTGACCCAAACTAGCCAAAGAGGTATTCCATACCACAGCACGTCATGCTCAGTATATAAACTGGGGCAGTTACCTGGAAGGACTAAATGGCTGCTTGGGTCGGGCTGGGTATCGTTCAGCGGATGGTGAGGTGGTGTATTCTTTTCCCTTGTTATTTCCCTTATCATTATTATTGGTAGCAGCAGTGATTTGTGTTATACCTTAGTTACTGGGCTGTTCTTATCTCAACCCGTGGGAGTTACATTCTTTCGATTCTCCTCCCAATCGCTCTGGAAGCAGGAGGGGGAAGAAAGGATTGAGGAGTGAGCAAGCAGCTGTGTGGTTCTGAGTTACTGGCTGGGCTTAAACCATGACAGCTCATTGGTCACTTCTCACCAGAGAGAGAAGGAAATTCAAACTAAAAAAAGAAAAATCCCCCAACAGCATGTCCTTTTCAAGTACAAAAAAATGATGCTTTCATCCAACTGGGCTTCCCCAAAGTAAAGATGGTGAAGCTGTTTTATTTTCTTCCTGTTATGAAGCAAATTCAGAAGCTTGGGAAAATCTTGCTGTGGTGGAACCAAGGACATAGAGATGCAGGGACATTCTCATAAGAATACCTGTTCCATGTGCAGAACATGGGGAGCTGGTACAGCACTCCGAGGGGCTGGGCACACAGAGCATAGCATGTCTGAACCATTTGTGCTGGGATCAGGTGTGCACTTTGGACAGGCAAGTACTGCCAGAGGTGAACAGAAAATGGTGTAGTGGGATGAAATGATTCAGGAGGGACTAGGAAAGGCAGAGTAGGTCTCCATTTAACCCTTTCTTTGTAAACTGCTACCTCCAGCTAGCACTAAGCACAACTACTGCATTTTTACCACATTATTAAAGTGGCTTTTGGAAGGCTTTTATATTTATAAACTTACTGAGAGAAAATTCCAAAGAAGGCAGTGCAAGCTGTTATACTAACAAGACAAAAACCAACATAACCCACTGAGCTTTAGAAGCTGAAATCAATCAAAGACTTTCCGCTGACTTCAGTGAGAGTTGGATCAGGATTTAAAGAGATTACAATTCTGAAGTTCATCTCTTGCATTTCAGAATTTTTCTTTTGTTTTACATCACATTAAAGATTCAGCATCTCTTTTCCTAATGCTCTGAAATACAGTATGATCTATGAGAGAACAGAAAACAGAACTAAAGGAGAAAAAGCCCTCCTACACCTCATTAAGATCTAAAGTTTGTCCTTAATGTGCGTATGAACTCAAAATGAGTGTCTAAATAGAGACATTTTTTTCTGCTACAGGGTAAAGTGATTATAAATGTCTCTTTGTGCAAAAGCTTAGTGGTATTTTATGCAGCTGGCAATGCAGAGTTTGAAACAAATCCAAGAAAACAGATTGTATCTTTAAGGTTAGAAATCAAACTTTCCATTGCTGGAGTGCACACTTCCTGGTAACGGGCTAAGCTCTGACACCAGAAGCTATGCAAATGGGATCTCCGCTGCTACGTTAAGTGAAGTGTATTGCTGTCTTCATTTCCTATGGCCTTTTTAGCTATTAAACTGTCATTAAATGGACATTATAAAGTAATTTTATGTAGTTTTCTGTTTTGTGTATTTCTCACAAATTTTTTCTAATACCCATTCAGCAGTCTGCTGGACATCTTTCCCTTAAGCTTTTTAGCCTGCATTTCCTACAAACCTGCAAACACCACAGGCGCCTTTGTCAACGAGCAAAAGCAGTATCTTCCATTTACAGGTAGCAATATCCCATGCTGCTAAATCTTGGCTACAATAAACTCCATACAAGAATAGAGAAAGCTCACATCCACACACTGCGATTCTTCCCAGGCTTTAGAGGCATTTCAACATCAAGCACATATTTTTGCATACATTCTATCTAGCTGATTGAATTGCCTCTCAAAAGCTTAAGAAACCCTATATAACTGGATAACATAATCCCACCTTGCCTTCCCTTCCAAATCCTGCTCCCGCTCAGGGCTGGTGAGAAGGCATGGTCTGCAAGATCCCCGGAGGTTAGTTCTGCCAGGTATGGTGGGAGCAGGCAGAAGGACTCCCTAGAGCAAGGAGCTCACACTCCTCCACTCAAGCCATTTGGGGATGCGTAGGCTAAAAATAGCCTCTTGAGGTTCATTTGAATCCCACACAGTCACGGTAGCCATGAAATGGTCTGCTTTCTGCATGATGGACTACCCAACGACTGGCAGCTGTGTTCTAATTTGAGCTCCCAACCAATTCTAATGAATAACCTCATGTACAGCATGGGCCACAGAGAAAGGATTTGTCTCCTATTCCTAGCTAGAGGCAGATGAGGAAAAAACCTATTTTTAGCTAGAATTGCCATTTGATCTTCCACAAGCAACCCTACTTCTAATAGAACTACGCACTCAACTGTGCTCAGTGGGGACACCACAGTGAAGAGTGGAGGGCATGGAAGACACAGGCTTGGAGAATGGCAAATGAGTCTGTGAACCAGCTGGATTTATGATGCATAGTTTGATCCAGTGTGGTCTGTGGCCAGTATTTCCTGCCAGTTCTGTACAGTACTGGCTTTTAGGTTGCTCTGTGCTACTTCAGCAGATGAGAGGAATCTATTATTTCCCAGATCTATGACTGCTGCCGAGAAACTTTGTGCTTTCATCTCACCTCTAGAACTTGATCAGGTGTATCCAGCATGGGTACAAAGCATATCGTCTTCTTAAGCACATAGAGCATTGCAGCACACTGCTGTTAGTATTCCCTACATATTTGTAAATGTCCTGAGTTTAGCAGTAGCAGTCAATTTTTCTCTTTCTTGGTAGCTGGTGCAGCATTGTGTTTTGACTTTCAGCCTGGAAACAGTGCTAATAACACCGATGTTTTCAGTTGTTGCTAAGTAATATTTACCTTGACCAAGGTCTTTGTGATGCTCATGCTCTGCCAGGGAGGAGGGGAAGCCAGGAGGAAGCAGAGACAGGACACCTGACCCAAACTAGCCAAAGAGGTATTCCATACTACAGCATGTCAGGCTCGGGGGGGGGGGGGGGGGGGGGGGTAACTGGGAGTTACCTGGGAGGACCCAGGGTCTTCTAGGTCGGACTCGTTTTTCGGCGGGTGGTATCATATTCCCTTCCCTTGTTATTTTCTCTTATCACTGTTCTCGTTGGTGGTAGCAGTGATGATTTGTGTTGTACATTGTTTGTTGGACTGCTCTTGTCTCAACCGGTGGGAGTTGCATTCTTTCGATTCTCCTCCCCATCCCTTCGGGAGCGGCGATGGGGAGAGCCCCCGGGGAGGGGGGTTGCGAGCCTCGACTGCTTCCAGCCCGGCACCACTCACTGGGAGTGAGTGAATAAGCTGTCTGGCTGGGTTTAAACCACGACACATCTGTGTTCAGAGAGTGTGTTCGGTTAAAACACAGCTCTGTGACTGATATCACTGGAGTCAAGAGGAGCAGCTCCATGATTACAGTCTTACTCAGTGCAGGTATGTGCAGCCCCAGCCTGAACCTGTGAGATGCCCTTGCAGGAGCATCCATGCACAGAACTAATCTCAGCACATCACATCCCCTAGCTCAAAACCAGGTCCATAAATTCAGGTTTCCCTGGAAAGCACGGAGGGGAAAAGCAAGCAGATTACACTGAAAGTTTACCCACTTGGCCTACGACACGGGCAAGGCAAGTGCAAATATACTGTATCTCCCTGTTGGCATAATTCAGAACTCCATCTCTTGTCACAGATACCTCCTCAAACACGACCTTGACTCAGTCCCTGGCAGCTGTGTACCACTAATAACTGATAGACAAACAGGCATATTTACTTTATGTTTACTTTTCCCTTTCCCTTCGTCGCACAGGATAATGCTGCAGAACCAGGCCCCGTGATTAGTTCTGCTGGCTGCAGTAACCCTGTGGCCCTCACTAAGGAAAAGCTTTCAAAAAAACTGTATCCATTCCATTTTTTATCATCAGTCCTTTGTGAAAGTTGGATTGAAAGCACCTTGGTGATAAATCTACTTCTCCCAGAGGTAAAATGCAAAGAACAGAGAATGATGCTCACCAGCGGAGAGAGGACGTGATTAAAAGAAAGAGAGGGAACAGAGGATGAAATGTTGCCTTGAAGAAGAGATGCTGGGGATAAATACTGAAATTCATTTTCAAAGAGGTGTTTTTGTTTTGCTTTCTGCTTCAAGAAAATCAACACTGCAAGTCCCAAAAGCCACAGCATGAATTAGCCTGTTAGCATTCAGCAATCAGAGACAGCACCCTGCTCACTGGTAGTGGGAACTTCACTGATCATACTAATACATTTCAAATATCTGGATCTTTCCGTCATATTTACTATTTGCATAAACTGATATTCTCCTTTAAAAAAAAGGGGAGAGAGAATTCTGGGGGGTAGCAAAGATGAAAGGCAGGCTGACAGTCTGACTCTGCCTGGTTTGTATTTTCACTCAGTGAGTGGAGTGTGTATAAATAATGCCTTTGATTGCTTCCAAGATGGGGCTGGTGTCACCGCCGTGTTTGAATCACAGCAGTTTCTCTTTGTATCACTTCTGTCAGTCAGGAACAATATAGAACTTTTTTGTTAAAGAAGCTTTTAATTTCACATAGTAATTACCTATTTGATCAGACAAAAGGTGCTGTGAATGAAAGTAATTTACTTGTTTGATGTGACTGAGACTGAGCGTCACTACAGCTGTGAGACTGTCGGAGAAAACACTAGTGGCTGATTAGATAAGCGCTCCTGCTTGCAAAAAGGGTGAAAATGGAATGGGGGGAAGAAAGTAAAGTTCTACCTGATTTAAATACAAAGAAAAAAAGAAATCCTTCAGAATATATTTAATGCAATTATCAGAAGATGCAACTCCTACACAGCTTCACTGAGATCAGCTTTCCAGCCACCAGGTTAAACGCCCTCCTCCATCCCTTCACTTCATCAGATGAGGCCGATTTACAAAGCAACTAATGATCTGCTTAAAACTTGCTGAACACCTGCTGCTGTGTCACACGCTCATTCACACGGCAACAGAAATCACACTGCACGGACATGAAATATCATCTGCTTAAGGCAATCTACTACTATTCAGATAACAGTTTTGTGTTTGAAATCAGAGATGCTGTCTCTTTGCCAAGAGGAGCCTTTTGGCACCTCCTGGGTCCCAGCGGTAATTTCAGGACACAGTGGGGATGACTTCAGCTTGTGGAGTCCTGCTGGCCTCTCCCACTGAATTATATAAAAATTGTGAAGATCTGTGAGGCTTATCTGGACTTTACACTCACCTAGATCGAAGCCCTGAGAGCTTCCACCCACCTTCGGTTTTGGCTCTTGCACAGACCCAGCCATGGATGTGAATGGAACTCAGATCTTGCCTTCAGATCTGCTGCCCTACCCCAAACACAGTCTTTTGTCTCCCAGTATGCCAATTGGGCCCATTTCTACTCCGTCTGAACAATGATCAGGATTCTAAGGAGGGAAGGACCATGTTCTGGACAGGAAACTGATGAACTAGAACCTACAGGATGAGTTCACTCTTCTGATCATCTTGACTTCAGGCCAGTAAAACCTTTACTCCACAGCAGCAAAATCCTCTCTTCCTTTTGTACAGGGGCAAGTGGGAAGCACAGGTTGGTGGCTTCAGCTCCCCAAAAGCCTTCCCTTCCCTCTGCTTTCCTTCCCCATCCCACATGAAAGCAGTGAGCAACGGGACTGCAGATTCCAGTGGTTCATGACTGGTTGACGAGAATCGGGAGCAGGTTGGGATGCTGGCTGCCTCACCCGTGCTACTTGCTGCCCCCTGTGCGCTAGCTAGTTAGTGTTGCACATGTTTAAAACATTAACCGGAAATATTTTATTCTGTTGGATAACATATCAAACAACACAGCAATGAAACTTTCAAGGGCTTAGAAACTGTGCCTGGAGCTACTTGAGAGGTCTTGTGGACTCCTTCAGCAGCACACTGCCGGAGTGCTGCAGCACAGCCAAAGGAAGCCCAGAAAGGGCTTTTCCCCCCTTTCTATGTCTTCAAAGCGACTCAACATGACTGACTCACAAAGCACACAGGCTGAATGCCTTGATTTCTCTTTCTACACAATCTCAAACAAGGCAGAAGATAGAAGACAAAAGGAAAGCCCTCAGCTAGCTGACAATACTACTTAGTGCATCCCAGATACGTAAGGCTACTGGTGTGATGTATGCATTACTGTGGGAAGGCTGGAGCCCCTATACAAGAGTCCTCATAGCCTCAGCCAGCAGGAGGATGTCCTCAGCTCCATTCATGTGAAGAGGAAATCTGTGCCTGCTCCTGTCGTGCCTCCATCCAGCACTGCTCAAAGCACTCATCTGTCTTACCTGACCCAAGATCTCCCCAATGCCTTGTCCCCCTACCTGGCTCTTCCAAGTGGTGGCTCTGCTGAACAAAGGGGCCCTTGCACATTAGAGACACTCATTAGAGTGCCTCCTCAGATCACATGTTCCCACCCTTGACTGGGTATTGCCTTTGAGGAGCTGCTGCCGCACCATCTCCCAGGGAACCACACCGGAGCTACAGACACTCTCACAAAGGCTAAGCAGACTATTTCCCTTTAAAGCCTGCTCTCAAAATCTAATTTCACAGCATGATCAGTTACTATGTTGGAATCACTTGCTTTCTTATTTGAATAGCATAAAAATGAACATATTAACAAATAATACTCATAAAATTCACTGGACAACACAATGGAAAAAATTACACTGCATGAAGAACTAGGTTACAGAAGTTACATCACCATTTGAATCAGATGTAATATGCATCAACCTGGAGAGCCTGTATATGGAATTAAAAAAATAATTTCATTTTAAAGTAATATTTTATTCAATGCATCCCTCAGTGCATGTAACTGCTAAATGAAACGCACTGCATGCTCTACAAAACACATCATCACCTTGTAAATGAAATACCCATGATATTAAAACTGATATAACATTTATTAAAACCGTTATGCAAAGAACAGGTTAGGTACTTGAGCTGCTGAAAGCAAGCGCTAGTTCTGGCCTCTCAGACATGCACTCACCAAGCAGCTTGTGGCTCTGAAACAATAAATGGAGGCTTTTTTTCTACAGGTGAGAGTTCATCCAGATGGAAAGAAATCCACCTCTCCTTCCCTGAGTAGGGAAAAGTGCTGGACTACCAGGCAGAGCTATGCCTGAGGAGAGGTATTGATGAGAAGCCTTCCCTCCTGCAGTAGGGCACCAAGGTGTCTGTTTTGTTCCACATGAGGTCACTGTAAGAGCACGTTAAATCCTCCACAAAGCTGAGCTATCTGGTTTGACAATGTTCCTTCCCTCTAGAGTAACAGAAAAGTTTAATAGTAATGTGTTCCAGGATCAAACGTGACCTGTTTTCTCAGGATGGCAGAGGGTGGAGTACAGGCTGGGTTTTGATCTCTCGCCCATACAGATCTGCTGTGATGGCCAAGGGATATTACAATCCCCTGACCCAACGTAAGGAATCATTCATTTATTTAGAGTCCTGAGTGGATAAGGAGGAGCTGAGCAGTGGCTGCATGCTAGAGGGAACAATGTGCTGAACCCAAAAGAGTTGATGCCACCTTTTCCAGAGCAGGTAAGCAGCAGAAGGATGGTCCAGAGCTGCACAAATCTTCCACTTCAGAAGGATTTGTGCAGCTCTGGACCACCCTTCTGCCTCCTTGCAGAGTGCTCTTGCTGGTTCATCTCTCTGTGTATTTTCAAGACATCTGGCAAGTTTTTCAATACAGCCACCTTTACCATCTTCTCCTTTTCAAAATCAAGCATTGTACTGCTAATTAATCTGTAGGGGATAGGTCTGACTGCTTTAAAAGCACAGCTCTATTGTGAATGCTTGAAGCATATTTTTAAAGGGAAATCTCAGAATTTTACTTTTTACCATTGCTTCATTCTAGCCTATGACATTTTTAGCTTTGCACAAAAGATGTCTCTCTGCCGAATGCTAGCAGTTCAACCAAGTTACACATTATAAAACCCTTCTATTTGTCACTGCCTTCAAGACTCTTCAAAACGAATTCTGGTTAAGGCATGTGAATGTAAAATGCTCATTTCTAATGAATTGCTTTGAAATGCTCTGGAGGAGAAGCTTGATTTTACCCTTCTACAGACACAAAAAGGAGTTTTTGCCTTTAAATGTTCTATGCTGAAAGACAAATTTACACAAACCACATATAGCTCAGGCTGCCAGAAAGGGAAATACAAACCTTCTTCCCCATCCTTTTCAACAAACCTCAGTCTAGAACAGAACCAACTGAAGCATACATTCAGCAAAAAAGGATTAAAGGAAAGATGAGGGAAAATCCTTTTAAATACTAGTATCCACAGAAATTAATGGCCAATCACATTGCAATAGAGACAGGTCCCTGATAAAAAGAAAGAAAAAGACACACCTAAATATATTTCCTGCTGGCATCCCTATATCTTTCTCCAACCAATGTTACAGAAATCTACATGTACCTATACGAACTTGTTACTAGAACCCTAGTGAAAGCTGTGATTTCACTTCGTACGTACCATCAGATGTGCTTACTTCTGTGGATGTCAATACTCAGCTGTCAGAAAAAGCCAAGCAGATACAAACCCCATCATGGCCACTCTTAAAATGAAGGTAAACCTGGCATCTCCACATTTATTGTAAACTGCTTAGAGACCTAATGAGGCTAAACAGTTTGGAGAGACTTCACACTGGGATTTGCACTAGTTTATATACACAGCTGGCAGTGGCTTAAGTAGAAAGGTGTGTATCCTGCAATGAAGCTTGCTTGTTGTGCAGCTCCTGCCTGAAAAACACCTATGCTCGTGCTTGAGTTGCCTGTCTGGCATGCTGTCATACACCAGATCACCTGCACTATTCTGGCAGGGAGCTGCCAAAATGTTACATACGTTGATGCCAACTTCATACCAACTTTGTATAATCCTGCACAGGACCAGTCCCTGTCATCAGATAGGCTAATACCAGTATTGCTTATTCTCAGCTACCCTGACTTGTAATCAAATTACAGTTATCTATTTCTAAGCAAAACTGAATTAAAACATCTCATTTGAGAACACAAGTTTACATTTAATCACTGCATGCATAAAAGCATTAAATCTTTTGACTTTCAAATAGTTGAGCTTTGACAAATTATACCACAGAGAATACACCTGGACTGACTTTTCAATAGCACCACCACCAACTACCCACTTCCATGGGTCACACGCAGTGTCCTGAAATGCTGGAGACTTTCTGGTCAGACATTTCTAATGTGATCAAGAGAACATCGTGACATTTAATATGGCAACACATTGAAAAAGGCTCTCCCAGCACATCATTATGTAAACAGGTAGAGCTGCTAATTAATGAACTGGAGAAAGAAACTACTGGCAGGACTGGAAACTTGGCCCAAAATCTCCCCTGAGTAATGTCTAATCAAGTGAACTAAGCCCTGCTAGTGCTTGCTGGCAGGTGCAGCATCAGCACACACCGAAGTAAGCAGATTGTTTTTGCAATATTCTTTTTTTTTCTTCCTTTTTTTCCCAATTACTAAGAATTTTGAACATAATTTTTCTTTCCTACCACACAGCCAATATAATTGTGTATGTACAACAGCACTCCTCATCAGGCATGAAAACAAGGAGTCAAGGGTCAACCAGCACCTCTGGGAAGAGGGCACGTATTCGAGCGGTGCCATCTTCTCCTAACCTCCTGCCATCCAAACAAGGCAACATGTTCAAAACATAGTGAAGCCGTGAACGCAGCAAGCTGTTCAAATACGGCTTGGCTGCAGATAGATCTTAGCTTAGGGAAATTAAAGACTGTTTGGATTCAAATACAGTTTTCACTGTTTCCATGCAGGAGGGAGTGGGACAACGTGATGAGATTGGATGAAAATCTTTGGACGGTGGTAGGGAATACATGCTTCTGTGCAACTGGTAAAGCATTAAAAAGCAAAGTATGAAAACTGAAACTATGCTGGTTGGAAGGGGGGAAAAAAAAATCACTGTCTCTAAGGCATACTCCAGTTTGCCCAGTTTTTATGCAATGATGTTCCTGGTTAGCTTTGCAGTACTATTTTAGACGTGATGCAGATTGAAGAAATGAAAATGAAGCTTTACCATTAACATCAAAACCAGCACAGTTTGCCCAGTAGTAGATTTGAAAAAATAGTAATATTCTACTCTCACCAATACTTTTTCAGTACAAACAGTTTAGAAACCTAGCGCTGAAT
Organism: Neopsephotus bourkii; assembly: GCF_033783945.1. Taxonomy (NCBI): domain Eukaryota; kingdom Metazoa; phylum Chordata; class Aves; order Psittaciformes; family Psittacidae; genus Neopsephotus; species Neopsephotus bourkii. The sequence continues at coordinate 1,955,249 of NW_026902137.1, forward strand.
AATTGTGAGAACTACAATTCAGGAACACAACCCAGGTGTATTCTAAATAAAAGCTATTCAGAAAGTGGGCTTTTTCTTTATCTGCAGAAAATTAATAAAGAACTAAACCTACATAAAAATTGGAACCTTAATTTCAGTTCATATACAGTCATATTTTGAGAACCAGTGCCTTTGTTCATTACTAAACGCATAATACTGCTGATGATAATATAGAATGTGAATAATCAAAATAAATCTCAGTTTGGCTGAATTTTACTTTTAAAACTCAGCTTTGTAGAAACATCTATTGGCTCTGATTTCCAGTTACCACCAGCAGTATCTTAACAACTCCAGAGCAAATGCAAAAAAAAGGGACATGGGAATTACACTGAGGCATTTGAGAGACTCTGTTCAGTTCTCAAATATACTCTTTCTGATTTTTGCCAAGTCATTTAGTCTCTCTCAGCATCAACATTTCTGCTCGCAATTCAATTGTGAATAGAAGTCTGAGAGCATGTACTACTAAATATCTGAGAACAAAACCCAAGGAGCTAAAGCTACAGACTCAGTCACATTCAATTTACAGGTTAGAACTGGAGCCACAGGAAGGCGGGCTGGACCACAACCTTGCTGGAGAATTTACTGCTTAATTTCTATCAGTTTGCTGTTTTACATTCTACCACGTGTCAGCCATAATTCAGCTGCAATTGGTTTTTGTGTATTTGTATTACAAATATGCTATGCATTGTTTACTACTGAAAAGCGGTAACAGCAACTTGGATTTTACACTTTAGCCTATCTAGCACTTCAAATAGCTTAACAAAAGGAAATAACTCACCAGGACAAGCGGCCACCCTACCCATTCTGAAATAAATCAGTTTTAAGTTCAGACTTCAAAAGGGAAGTGGTAGCTGCCCCATGGGTTTCCACAGAGCAAGAGCTGAGTGGCTGCTGCAGCAGCATCCTTGGGTGACACATCATGGCCTGTGCCCAGTGTAGATTAATGAACAGCAGGAATGGAAATGCTAATAATTAAGAAAAGGTTAAAATGTTCACACTGTGGCAGAATGGTGCATAAAAGGGTGCAACTGCTAAAAATCACTGCAGGAACACAGAATATTTTTTTTCAGAAACTAAACTCCAACTGGGAATATATTAAGAACAAGAAAAAAATAAATCCTCAAGAGCAGAAAACCAAGATGTTATCAACTAAAGCTCTATTTTGAACCAAATGTCGTTTGAAAAAAGAAATTCAGGAAAACATCCAGACATGACAAATCCCAAAATTACTATCTCAAAATTATTAAAAGTGAAAAAACCCAGACATTTTTCCCTATTAACAGGTTGTGTTCAAAGCAGCATTTGTCCCTTAAAACTCTCCTAATAGAGCTCTAATTCAGACTAAGAAATGGGGTCAAATTTTCAAGGCATGCATTCAGTATAACCTGTTATTCCAGCATCACACTCAGGTGATCAGCTCTGCATCAATCTAACCCATCATCTTCATGTTCCCTGGCCACGTTTCCCTCCTCCTCATGCAGCCTTTGTGCAAAGTTCACACCCAAGTGAGTTTCATAGGCAAAAATTGGAAACTTTGGTCTCAGCTATCTTTATTCCTTTTAAACCCCTTCCCCACCTCTCCCCCCATCCCCCCAAAAGGACATTTATTATTTATTAACTGCATATTGAGGAAACTAAAACACACTACAAAGAATGGCACCTACATTAAGGGCAGGCTCCATGAAGCTACAGCTACAGAGATCCATAGGTTTGGGCCCCAGCAGCCACCTTCTGCTGCAGGTAAAGTTGGTTCTAGCTGCCAACCTCCACCTTGGAGGAGTACCAGTCCTGCTGTCCACAGGCCTGACCTTCCTTCCCTTGGAGCTGGCACAGAGACCACAATGTTGGTGTATGTGTAAAAAGTCCTCTTTTACACCCCAATGGTCAGGAGACTTTTCTCTTGCTTTGGAGCAAGTACTTCAAGAGCAACAGCAACAGCCCTGGGCTCATCTGTCTTTAGCCAGTGCCTGATACATCTCTAGGGTCTCTGCTCTGGGCAGGCTGGGAAATGATCTTTTTTGTCCATTTTACAGTACATTTAACAGAGAAGTGATAAAATTACCCAATACTGATATCCTCTAAGCTGCTGGGTCAAAGCCTCAGTCTCTCACAGCAGCTCAAGGCTTTCAGCTATAGGAAAGAGAATAAAACTATGTATCCTCAGACAGCCTGGGCACCACCTCTTCTCACAGCAATTCTGGACTGGTGGACAAGTCATGTCCCCTCTTGGCACACCAGCACTGACAGTTACAGCTCACAAGGACCTTGCACAGCTATGTGCCAACATTTCTTCTCCATTCACCATGGCTATCTCCAGATATATGATTTACACAAGGGATTATTTTAAATCCATTCTTGTTTAATGCATGTATTTAGAAGAGCACTTTGCAGCATCTACAGAATTTAACACACTAACAGAGATCATTACCTGTGAATTGTACCAGACTTCATATTATTTCATCCTCCAAATTTCAGCAATCGCATTCTGCTATCCATGAACTGCTTTTAGCAACACAATGCAAGGAAGGAACTTCCTATAACTAGCAGAAAAGTAACATAAGGAATGGTGATGGCCCTTCTACAGAAGTAGATTGAGGTATTATTATTATCTTTTGCTATTACTTTAATATACTTGCCTGAGATTACATATTTACCCTAAAATTCTATTTTTGCACACACAAGTTAATTTCCACTTGCATAACAATTATTATTTGCAAGCCACTAGTCCTGAACATAGAAACTAACATACAAAGATATTTTTCCTCAAAGGCAGTATTATGTCGTACAAGGGAAAACTTAAAAGGAGAGCAGGGCCTGTAGAACACGGGTTGTGCCCACGTGTCCAAGGTATTCTGTCAGCAACTAATCTCTTAATCACCACAAATTCATTTCCATTTGGTTGCTGTCATTATGCTACTGAAACCCACAGGTCTGGTTTCTTTCCCCCCTTTCCTTACTCTAAACAGAATTCATTTTAACATCTACTGTAGAAGGCCAATATGATACAAAAAACCCCAAACATTTCACTACTCAGGCACTCTTATTCATAATATCACATCAAATTGCTGAAGTAGTACCATATGGAGCTTGAGCATCAAGCCAGAACAAGTTGTTCAGCTTGTCATAATCTCAAAAGCTGCATAAAACTTCAATAATATCTCTATGAAGTGGAAGATCTTTGGGTTTAATATAACTCATCAGAAATGGAGTCTGCATTTTCCTCCTATTATTTCCCATGTTTTCTCTGATTCACATTCCATCTTCCAGTGTGAGCTATCAGCATAAGTGGCTAAAACTACAGGGCTGAAAGCCTCTAAAAGCATCCTGTCCATACTTTCTTCTTGATCATTCATCATCAAATTGAATGGATAAACATCTTTCTCAATCATACAGATCTATAATTATAAATAAAAAAAGCCCAGCCACAGAGACTGAATGAAAAAGATTCATTAAATCTCCCACACTTTAATTCAACCCTTAAAGCAATATCGTCAGTTGTAAGATATCCACACTTGCATCCACACTGTGCTGTAAGAAAACACAGCAGCCTTTCGAGACAGCTGGAGTGGTGACATTTAACTGGTAGCTAAGTCCAAGGAGAGACAAGAGTGGAGTGCTCTGGGTTTCATCACCAATTGCTTTGTATGTACATTCTTAATTCCTGGAGTCACTGCAAATCTACCTTTTCTTTAATTAATTTTTTAGTTGTGTTTTTAAATATTCCTTATTCTTTTTCCTGAGGAGAAAGGTTGGGAATGATGTAGGATTGGAGACTGAAGGTGCAAGAACTGGAGCTGGCCTCACAATTTCTAGGGTTTATGACCAGCAGAGCAGCAGTGTGGGTACCATCCGAGATGGGAAAACACATTGGGAAATCTTCCCAGGAACACACAACAGCAAAATTAAAATGTGAAGGCACAAGTAGATAAGACCCAAAATGGAGGGAGAGGAGACAAGTCTAAAGGGAGCACTGGGAACATCAAGACACACAGAAAGGAGGTTCTGGAGGCGCGAGAAGGGCATTATGGAACTCAAAGGGAAGGCTTATTTTAGCAGCTGATTCATCAAGCAACGAATAAAAAGGACAGCACCAAATCAAGCAGAATTTCCTAGTTCTTTGTAGCATACATGTTCACACATATGGGATTAGGATAGGCAAGAATTGGTGCTGAGAACTGCAGGCTGGCACAAGCACTACAGAGACAACTACTATGCAGCCTTTTGTTTAAGAGCAAGACAGAACTGGGACATCTTCTGGAGTTAACATGTATTGGGAGTTTCCAGAAAAATATTTCTATAATTGCTACATATGTGACTGTTCTTTTTTAATTTGCTATGTGGAGAAAAAGTGACTTAGCACCAGCCCAAAGGGAAAAGCACTTGGCTGCGTGGAGGAACACAGAACTTGGTACATCTGTGGCTTCACAGAAGGAAAGGAAAAAGCAAGAAGTGCAGGGAATATCTAGGATAAATAAATGAAAGGAACCAGTCCTTTCCTGATGAAAGCCAGCAATGTCTGCTAGAGTCAGACCAGTGAGAAGGTGGGACCCATGTTACGGGGACAGGCAGAACTAACAGCTCTCGCCCTCTTTCATGGGGTAGTTTGGCCATTTCCACCAGCTTTGAATGAGGTGTTGTTCTCTCCCTCAGGCCCAAGCAGGTTTGAGGACCAGCAGTGGATTATCCCTGTCCACATGTATTGTTACAACTCAGAGGTCGGTATCTGAGCCCATAGTCTTATTCTGCATTATGGGTAGGAACTGGGAGGGCATTAGGATAGCTCCACAGCATCAGGCTGAGGTTCACACCTGCCCTGTGGATGCTCCCACACTGCTATGCTCTTTCCTTCATTTACTTCATGTGTTTTTACCTTTAAAGATCTGAAACAGGATAAAAAGTCAAGGAGGGCCACGCACATTTTCTGTCTTTCTTTTTTATAAGGGCCTATCTCCTGACAGAGCAGAGAAGAAACGGAAAATGGTCCTAAGCTATGAAGATCCGCACTTTAAAGGCGTCTGGGTATGAGGCAGGATTTGCTAAGGCACCCAGGTATCTAACTCCCATTGGGCCATATGGGAATCTAAATCAACAGGGTTTAATCCTTTGCTATGCCTGATCCTTCCCTGCACACTGCCTGAGGTAGAGATGTAGCTTCTATCACTGCACTGCTCCTGACACAAAGAACTACAGAAACGTGTTTGTCTTCACAAATCCCCTGCAAGGCACAGCAGGGCTCTTATCTTTGAGACAGGAAATCTGGGCAACACAGGTAAGTGTTGAGGATTGGAGTCAGGCAGGCTGAGCCTACACAGTGTCTGCAGGCAGAGTCCAGCTCTGCCTCTGGTCGGGTCACTGGCATGTTGAATGGGTCAGGGCTGTAAAGAGGAGATGGAAAGGAAACAAAGGCAGAAGGGGTCTGGAGAGCAGGGCCAGGCACAGCCCTGCTGTGAGCAGCCTCCTCTACCCCTGGCCTCAACAACTCCCGTTTGTGGCTCTTAATAAACACAACACCTCCAAGAATTAAGATTTCTTTAAAATCTGGATAGGGCAAAAAGAAAACATTATAAAATATTTAATATGGGCTGCTTTGACATGCCTTGGGGTAGGTCTTCTGTCAGCACAGCCTCAAGGGAATCTTCTAAGTAGTTCACCTAAACACAAGCCAGCCTCAATGGCTTGCTTACGGCAGATTTACTGGCATCAAGAGCTCAGAGTAGGCATTTTAGGTTCCTCTAAATGATGTGTTGAAAGCACACTATCTCAGACAAGAAAAAAGGAAATAAAGAAGCTGTTGTGTGTAATTAGCAGCTCCCTTTGATGAATCCTTTCCAATGCTACCACCTTTTTGCAAATAATTTGTTTCTTGAAGAACAATTTTGATGGAGCCGAAGTAGGCAGAACTTCAGAAAAGTATTAGAAGAGGGAGTATGAATTGTGACCAACAGCAGCCATTGACCTGGGCCACAAAACTCACCCCGGTCTGCATTAACTCCTCAAATGTCTGATGCATTGTGTAGCATCAGTATAACACATAGTAAAGACTGATGCAAAAGGAAACTCAAGTTTTCCTTCCTTTAAGATCATGCCATCCAGTGTTTATTCTCTTCTTCCAACAATATACACACTCAGTGCTCAGTACTTATGAATACCTCTATCCAATTAATACCCCATTAAGCAGCACGCCCGCAGAGACTTTATCCTCAGACCACTGTATGGGAGCTTTTAACTCCATAATATCCTGGCATTATTACCATATTAGACTACAAGGGATTGATCCAAAGCTCACAGAGGTTAATGAGGGCTCATTAAACTTTGAATTAGGCCCTAACTGCTCAGCAAACATGAAGTGAAACAGTATGAGTCAGATAAGATGACAGAAGGCATAGTAAAGTTTAAGGTGAAATATTGAATGCTGATCATGAAAAAGGCAGGCAATAATGGGGAATGTGTGTGGAAAGCAGCTGTGGGAATGAATTATGATTATATTACACTCAATATCAAGCAGGACAGATTTGTGTCTGCATAAACAGGTATTGCCTGGTCTGCCTCTGATGTGATTTTGTCATATGGTTAGACATAGCATAATGTTGACATTATGAGTTTCCTTTAGATTTTAGTTCTGAATTCCAGCTGAAGAGTATGATACTAGAGACTTGAAATCAGTACAACTCCTTCCCTAATTACTGATTAATCAAGAGCCAAGGTTGCTTACATAAAGAGTCATAGAGAGAAGGAGGAAGTCTCATTAAGAACAAGAGGTTAAAAAAAAAAGTAAGGGAGGGGGACATTTAACAACTGGATAGATACAGAAAGAGAAGGAAAAGAGCCAATTTCCTAATGCCATGTTGTATTCAACCAAATGTTGAATTTTGTATTCATGTCTAATTAAAAAATGATAAGAAAATGTTTTAATATTTGCGGAAATCATGCGTTACGGTTCAAAAGGAATAACAGAGAGTTATTTTTCTTTTAATGACTTCAGAAATCCATATACATTGTGTCATTCTCTCCCTTAGGTGCTCAAAAGGCAGCAGGTGTTTCATACATTTTGAATTGCCTTTTCCTTTAGCATACAAAAATCTGTGCCATAAACATAACACTGTCTGAAAAATATTTGGTAAACCCAGACAGTTGTTAGAAATGCTTCCACCAATACTTTAATTCCTCTCTTAACAGGAGTTTCCCTGCAAAAACAGATGCTAACAAACAGTGCTTCTGCCATCAAGCTGAATGGGAATGCTTTGGTGCAGCTTTTTCTTTTTTTCCATGGAGACATTAGAGGGTACATTCCCCATCACTGAAAGAAAACTGCCACCTTGCTTCTCAATTCTTTGCTTTCAAATAATAACTGCTATAATCTTCCATAAAAGATTTACACTCTGATGATGTCTGATTCTTCAACTCTAATTTCTTTTCATTAGATGCAGTTGAATGCCACTTACTGGTAAGTAAATTGTATCATCACTTCACTGCAAGCCACACCACTGAAAATGTAAGATGGCCAAACATTCAGTTTTGTTTTTCCAACTCACAGAAATCCCTTCAGAGAGCTGTAGATTAACTAGTAACACTTTGTAGAGCAGACTCTTAATCTTAACTTCTTTCCCTCTCTCTACTATCACGCTTCCAGTGATACTACTTCAGAAATAACTCCGAGCAGCTTAATGTGGTCAGGAGCAGTGCCTTTTAGCTGCCACACTTTTCACAGTGACTTGGAAATACAGCAAATTGGCCATTTCCACTGAATTCTTCTAAGTCCCATAGTAACAGGAGCACTGCAGCTCTGGATCTTTCTCCAGAGCAGTTTCATTAGCCAAGAGGGGGCTGCTGAAGGACCACAGGTTGCCAGCTCTCTAAGAGGGCAAACCACAGACCTTATGTTCAATCTTTTCACAACACAGTGTGTGCCTTTCATTTTCTGGACATTTTGGACAGAAACAACAAGCCCACATGGCCTTTCTCCTTCCTTAAACTGCCCCACTTTTTACAACAGTAAAATTAGTTTATTTGCTTAAACAAATGTTATAGCTCACAAAGCCTCGAAGCACAAAGGAAGAAGACATCAACGACAAAACAGCCTGAAAGGTCTATAAAACCAAGCACAGATGCAAAAACCTCATCGAGTTCATGTAATGTTTTGTTTAAAATGAGTGGATATCACGAGTGAAAGAAGGAGTCAGGAAGATAAACTGTCCCAGCACTACGGCATTTAAGGGTCTAATATTTCCACTAGAAACTTTTAGTTTAGGGGCTGTATCTTGAGTCAGAGACTGAGGCTTAGCCTCCAAAACCCAGTCTTCAAAGTGGAATTAATCAGGTCAAGCTTTGCAAGGGAGGTTACACCCAGATGGTTGATTATGACAAGGCTGAATACTCTGCATGACTTCTTTTCAGCTGTACCCCATACATATGCATATGCATGCGTACATATACACACACACACATATATATAACCCAGAAACCATGCACAGACCTGAGACAGGGAAGAAACCCCTTACATGTATGATATAAAAGTTTTCTAAGCCATCACCTTACTGGCACAACAGCCTTTGCTGAGTCCTCACCCTCAGCTGCTCTCTTCTCACTTGCCCGTCAGCATCCAGGAATGAACTAGTGATGAAGCCCAGCCACACACACTGCACAGACTCACCAGGGCTGTGTGAGGCTGGGTGCATGCCCAGCAGCCCTCCACTGATATGAAATGACACCACAATCCACACCAAATCCTCATTTTCAAGCTTTTGATAGCTTGTTCTCTTCTACACAGGACACTTGAGTAAGAGCAGTTTCCTTTGCTTTCCTTTCCAGCTGCTTCTAGCTGAGCCCTCAACCATGCTCCAAAAAGTCACTCACCTTGAAGTCCTTTGCCAGCATGTCTCTCTCATCCTTCATGAAGCATGAACAACCCCTACTCCTAGGGGCTTTTTCCACAGAATACCTACACCCAGGGTCTCCTGCAGTCAAACACATCTCACTTTCCTATGGAGAAGATGTTAAAGCCACCTGCACCTGCAGTCAAATACCTCTCCCTCTTAAAGGGTGAGCTCACCCTGCCCAGCTGCTGCAGGGGCTTTTAGGGGATGCCTGAGTTTCTGTTAGTTTGTGAAGGGAAAAGATATTCATAGAATCCTACACTGGTTTGTGTTGAAGGGATCTTCAAACTCATCCAGTTCCAACACCCTGCCAGGGACAAGGGCACCTTCAACTAGAGCAGGTTGACTCCAAGTCCTGTCCAGCCTGGTCCTGAAACCAAGCTCTGTTTGGCTGGCTTGGTTAGGAAAAAAAGGAATATACTTGTATGCAAAAGCTTGGATGTGTATGCACATCTGGAAGTGTGGTCTCTGTCTGCTTCCAGAACATGGAAAGAAATGTAAGTAAAATAGAGAATCTAAGAAGAAAAACTGTAAGCATGGCCAAAGATTTTGGTACTGCACAATGCTGAATGCTCGGTCTATATTCAGCATGGCACTATTTGTGTCCTTAGTTTCCAGGCACTAAACAGACTCAGAAGTGCCACTGGAGCTACTTAAAGGCTGAAATTTAGGCACGTATTTAAATCTCTGTTTGGCTGAACAAGGGCCAAAATGTTCAGTACCATCTGCAGATACCCAAACTGCCTTGGGCAAAATGTTTTCCTTAATAGAATCCAAGGTTTTGTTTGTTTGTTTTTAAGTTGTCTTACTGTTCAAATAGGAGGAAAATTATGGAAATTAACAAATATGAATGTTATTAAAAATAGGGTAAGAGCTATGGAAAAGAAGAAATTGCAAAGAAATGGGCCCTTTACAAAGCTGTGGTGAACTACTGCACTTCCTTTCTTTGCTGCCCCATCATCTAAGGCTTACCACTCTCATCAGTCTGAGTTAGAGACAGCTGAGACAGGATTTAGATGGTGACACCTTTATCAGTGAAAATCTCAGCAGCTATAAATAAAACAATTAACTGCAGCAGTGAAAGCTTAAAATTATCCCAAGAGTAAATTGTCTAAAATTTTAAAAGGTGACATCTGAAATTCCAAGGTGCTGAATTTGATTCTTCAGTGGTGCAGACTAGCAAGAACATACGCGATAGTAAGGAATTAAAAAGCGTGGATGGATTTTTTGCTTCCTATCTCACTCCAACCTGAGACAGTGAATTTCAGCAGCAGCCTAGCTGTCAAGGTTATATCTGCACCATCATTCTGCAAATCCAAACTCACACCCACACAGTGCCACTATGTCTTCGGGACTCCATTTCAACTCATCATGAAGGCAAGTCCCACAGTAACCTATTACTAATGTGGGTGATGAATGTTAAATAATGAGCTACTGCAGCAAAGACGCAGGTTGCAAGTTCTTTGCTCCTGTTTCAGCTTTTTTTCATTATTACTGTTTTTCTTTGGAAAAGGCATGAGCAAAACCAAAGTGTTTTTTTCCTAGCAAATTAACCTACTGTTTTCATGTACACTCTTGTCTTTACAGATTTTCAATAGCTTTCATGAGCTGTGTACATTAGCTCTGACTATGCCTTCCTGTCTTTGCCTCTATACATAATGACAGCCATACTGAACGGCTATTACAGTTATCTCACTTTCTGGAGAGGATGGGGATGTAATGATATGTTGCAATATGTGCAATGGGGTATTACAGCTAAATACTCTCTGGAGTGATTGATGAACTATTTTGCAGTATGCTTGGTACGACAGTTCAAGGCGGGGGGTACTCATCCTTCTGTGCTTCCCACATTTCCTGCTCCAGAGGTGAACTTGGAGCAGGAGCTAAAACGTAAGGGCTGGATGGGGGTGATGGTGGAGGAACAGACTGAGACCCAGCAGAGAAAAGGAGCTGTTGCTTAGTCCCTGGGTCACGGCAGACAAGCACCTTTGCATCATTGTGAAAACAAGCCTGTACATTACCAGACTCAATGTACAGATGTAGCAGCTGAACCCAGACAGGAAATGAAGTGACTGAATACAGCCATCAACAAAAGATTTGTGAATACTCCATAAAACTCAAGTCCATTATGAGATTCTTCAAATAAGCCAAAGACAGGCCTAGATGCTGATACTGGAGAGTGCTGTTCATGGCCATGGCAACAGCTCTGTGGTCTTGAACAAAGCCACTCATCTTTCCTGCCTCGGTTTCTTATTTGTGAACAAAAGACAATCTCCAGCTAGGGAAACAGGCTGAAAAGATCAGATCCTGTATGACAAAATACCTAAGCAAAGACGTATGTACCGATCATGTTTGGACTCGATGACCTTAAAGGTTTTTTCCAACCTAAACAATTCTATGATTCTAACTTCCAATATGTACCTAACAAGTAGCAGTTGGTGGCAGGGTCACAAATACCTGCTAGTATATCCTACCCCACAGCCTTGCAGGGATGCTGAATGACTGAAAAACAGTTTAAAACATCTGACATAAGGTCAGACCAAAGGTCTGTTATCCCTGTACCCTCTTGGCTTGACTCACTGCACCCCAGATTTTTGCTGTCCTTCATTCTTGAAAACTTCTCCATTTTTCATGCTTGCAAAATTGGTAGCTATATGTTAGCTTTCCTTTTCAGGAATCTATTAGCACAAATCTGACCAGGATTTGTACCAACAATAACTAATCATCCACGTACATGGGTGTAAGTTTTAAGACACCAAGTGTCAAGCACAAGCACTGATCCTGTAATGATGCACCTGGACCCCAACCCAACTTTAACCCATACTATAATCTACTAAAAAAGCAACATCATGAGATTCTGCTTAACCATGGAGAAAATCAGAAATACTACCAATGAATTTTGAGGCTTCTGAAATATCATGTGGATACTTCTCCATCAGAGTGGAAGCATTCTCATTGCTGCCAATGGCTTCTGAGAATCTCAGGTTTTATGTTGAGTGGAAAATTAAAAATTGGTTCTATTTCTTTCATGCAGCTGGGACATGGTGTTTGATGGAAATGTATCACTTCCAAATCAAATGGCATTTTATGATTTAGTGTTTCTTTATTATTTAGCGGGGCTTTTTTCCATTCATGTTACTATTCCCAAAGCATCCTGGAAAATGGCAGAATCTCAAGGGCAGTATTTTTAGCTGATCTGTGCAATGGGAGTCCTTGATATTTGTCTGCAAAGTGTCAATCACCTTAAAATCCCAACTTCACTTACGGTGGTTCTCCTTGAGCAAGTAACAAGGCTTGGCTGGCAAAATGAAATTCTTCAGTAACACACTGACAAACTCAGACCCACAAAGCACCAAATTCCCCTTCAGTCTGGATTTGAATGCATAAGTAAATAAGGCTCTTGCGTTTATTTCTGTTGGAAGACTGTATTATTCCATTCTGCAATTATGGAAAAATGCAGAGCACAGGCAAGATTTAGTGTCTGAGTTTTTTGCTGCAAGACTTATGTCAGTAGAAAGGCATTTGTGCTCTTGGGAATCAAAGTGAGATTCACCCATTTGTGGCAGGTGTTTTAAGCACTCAGCCTAACAACCTACCCACGCATGGCACTACAGCAATTCAACGACTAAATTAAATCTCTGAATATTAAATTAATGATGGAAATCTAAAATATTAATATATTCTAATTGAATATTCTCCGATAAATTATCTAGGCATTCTCAGCAATTTGATTTTACTTTCATTTCTTAAGGAACTTTCAGCTGCATAAATACAGCTATTAAAGCAATTCAAAAAGGGAACATTTTCTGCTCAGACAAGAGAACTCTAAACACAAAGAATCTAAAAATTTCTTTCATATGATTGATTAAATCATAGAGCCCAAGACAGCTGAATCATTAAATGACTGCTTTCCTTCAGTCCCTCTGGCTTTAGCAAGGACAATATAAATTCCCCATGGATCTGAATACAAGGAAATACAATATGTATAATTACAGTATAGGCTCAAATGCTGTTGTAAGAGAATTTTAAATGGAGCATTTATGCTGTAGCTGCACTTTTCAATCCATAATGCTGGATGTGTGCATGCCTGTAAAGCCCATAAAGCACTGGGCATCTGCTTTCTTTGACCTAGATTTCCAAATGGTATTCACTGGTGTAGCCCCACCAACTTTGGCAGAGACGAGACTTTACTTCAGGATCTAGACTTCTATTTCTGTGAAATGCTGGAGATAAAGAATGACATCTTCACACACCAGGGGGAATGAATGTTGTTCGAGGAATATATATAGTGTGGTATATGTTTAGGAACCTGCTTTAAACTATGCGTTTATAAGAAATTTCAATGGATGTGTCAAGAAAGTAGCCATGTGTTGTATTTCCTTTTCTTCATTCATTCCAAATGTGCCAAGCCCTTGTTTGGTAACACACACACAGAGGACAGATATACCAGAATACCAGAGCCAAGACCATGGCAACACAAATGCTTAATGAATCATTTTCCTGCTAATCTTTCTTTGGTGTCAGGTTGGTTTGTGGCGTGAAAACACAATCAAGAGCCAAGAGCTGCTATAATTTACACCCTTTACCCAGCTTTCAAAGAAAGGCTGTGTCTCTACAGAGCAACACAACTTGCATGCTGTCCTGTTTCCTCTCCAATCTCTTGGCTTGCTCTTTCCTGTCCCTGTCTGTCACAATAATGACCAAATCACCTAATTTCTCAATTTCAGCTTGTGATGCTCACAGGGGTACCAAAGACAAGACCTACTGAGAGCCAGAACTAGCAAGATCTAGGAAGAACAAGGAAGATCTATGCCTATTTGTAATCAAGCCTGTCCATGTCTCTCAGGAAAAGTAAGGTTTGATGTCCTCTGGGAAGCATTTACAAGGCCTTTTCTCAAGCTTCTCTCACCACAGACAGATGCCATCTGTCTTGCAGCTGGGAGTGAAAGGATTCTGAACTGCCAATTTCACAGCAGTAAGCAATGTGGTTGATCAAGGAGGCATGAGGGATTTCCTACAAGAAAACTATGTAAAACAGTGCAAAGGCACATGCTGAAATAGCCCTGATGAGCTGAGATAGCAATATTGAGGGCTGATGGTCCAAGTCAGTGGGGATTTCACAGCTCAGTGTAACTCTGGGATTTTAGTCTTTTGGAGAACTGTTTCACTACTTTTACTTCCTGTGCCAGGAAGGAAGGATCTGGGTCCTACAGCACACAAATAGGCTGTGGAGGTTTAGAGTGCCTTATCAACCTTTTCCATATTAAGTACCCAATTTCACTATAGAGCTTTACATGTGCTAAACTCACCCAGGAGTACATCGTAGGGCTTTCTAGTGCACTAAGATCTGGCTGCTCCATCAACATGCATCGTGCAGTATGAAACCCAACGAATCAACACCTCTGCTAAGAAGAAATGCAAGAGTCTTCAGGTATATTATATTCTACCAACTTTCCAAACCACTTCAGGTCTTTCTGATTAAATTTACATAAAATGCATCCTTTCTTCTTATTCCCTGTTATACACATTAGATAACTTCTAGCATTCTTGTGCCTGAGATTACCAGTGCTTGGATATGAGAGAGCATGCTGTGCCTGTAGCATGCAATCAAGGCCGTTTGTAAGAGCACTGAGATCCTGTCTTGGTCACCCTCAGTGGATTTTCACTGCTGGTGTAATGATAATGAACAAGCTGTTTATCATAAGAGGTCTAATGAGCAAATATCACATTTTTCAGTTTAAAGTTTAATAAAAGCAAGATAGAAAAATTAGGGTCTATGCGGATCGAGTCAGATACATGCAATTCGTAAGAGCTGTGGAAAAGTCCTGGAGATAAAGTTGGAAGTTTGGAGCATTCGTAAAGGTGAATACAGTTGCAGTGGTTCATATACAGTTATCCAACCATAGATGGGTCCTGCACAAGACCGGTGGTCTTTTAAACTAATGCTTTTCATGCAGATACTTTCTGACGTGCAAAAGAAGATTAAATACAAGATTATCTAACAGATAATTAGAAGATAGATAATTAAGAATTAGCTACACGTGTAGCTAAAATGGATGAGTCAGAAAATAGAAGGTACTCAGCAAGGGCACAACTATTTAATATATTATCTTAGTTGATAAGTGTGCCTGCGTGAGTCATTTGCTTGGAGGAGGAGGGGGATTTCATATTGGTTTTGTATTTTTAATGGGAATTTTTATGGACCTCATAGTTGTAATAATGAGACTAGCTGACAATTAGTAATGAAATTATCCTCACTACAGTAAAATATTTCACAGCATGTAAAATATTATTCCTAATACAAAGGTAGAAGTGAAGCACAATGAAATTAAACCCGAGATTTTCATAAATGTTTACAAAATAAGTAAGCATATATCAATAAAATTTGATAACTGTTTTCTCAGCTCAAAGACAAAAGAATATTTGCAAAACATTTTCATACCAATAAAAATTATTTTTAGCTTATACACGTCAGATGTTTATTTAAACTCTTTGACGAATAAAAAAAATTTCAACAGCCAAAACTAATCAGAAATTCCTATTATCATTTTTTACATATTATCTTACCAAAATACATTTCCTAGTTAGTGAGGGTTGATGCATATGAACAGACATGGATGTTCCTTTGAAAGAAAAAAACCTGTAATTAACAGAGGATTTTTTTTTTTGGCAGGGATAATGTTTTGACATCTTCCTTTTTTCTTTTTCTTTCTAAACACTTTTTCATTTAATGTACTTTATCAGAATGAAATGGTTTAATCAGCAGAGAATTACAGTTGATCCTAGCTGAACCAGACAGGTTCAGCTTTTGAGGTATGCAGCTGCCATCAAGCTGCATTCACCTTTGCTGTGATTTAAACTTCACTCAGGTACAGCTTTGCTAAAAATACTGACAAGTAACTAATCAAATTCCATAAAATGGAATTTTTACCTTCACAATAGGAAGCAGGAGTAGGAGGGAAAGTGAAAGATTTGCCTATGCATTTCAAAGTAGTCTAACCTATAAAAAAGCAAACAGCAAGTGGTACTAAGAAAATGTACTTCTGGTAGGGCTCTGGGGTTTTCAGCATTCAGATTTTTCATGCCATCCCTCCCTGCCCTTGGGGTTAACCAGAACCAAAGATAACATAATGGAGGGACTGGTTTCCATTAGCTACACCTATAAAATGTAAGCTAAAGCATGGCTCGCTGGACAAAGAAAAGCTCTGTGTCCAGGAACTAGCACTGGGTTTGAATGCTTTATATAAAGTAGCAGAGGAAACTGACAGACTTCATTCTGTACAAATGGATCTGAACTGTAACTTCACTTGTGCACTTCTAGCTCCAGTTTGTGAGCAGATGGACGCAAAAATACTCAGCACCCAGTGAGCAAAAGCATGGGAAATCAGATCAAAACTGTTACCTAGACCTAGGAGACAGCAGAATGCTGCAGGGCAATCTGAAGATTATGTGGATGGAAATAGTCAGACAGTGCTCGTCTTTGAAGACGTTGATTTATCCTATTCTGGATAATTAAAGAGAAAAGTCTAACAGGGGAAGCTGTAACTCCTGCTAGGATCAAGCTTCACATTCAGGGGCCAGCACATGGACCAGATGCTGCAGATGAGCAGAAACTCAAGCCAAGCCTGAAACATCAGGGGTCTCACGCTTAATGAAGTTGCCCTCTTTGTAGGATCTTCCCTGCTGTATGTCAGGTGAAGAGGAAAGCAGCCCTTTGTAAGTAATTTCTTTCTTTAGCACCCCATATTTTACTTAATTTTTAGTGTTTCCTTTAGCATCTGTATTTAAAAACTGCAATGGAATCAATCACTGAAAGTGTGGGAGCTCTGTGCTTCTGTCAGCTAGGTTATCTTTCCAAGGTTACTTGTAGTTTAAGTGATGAATATAAATTCTTCTGTACCTATATAAAATTTATTATTTGTCACCTTCATTAATACTGGATTTTTGTATTCTTGAGTCCTTCTGTTTCATCTCCAGGCTGCAGGGGAAAAAAGTGTCACAGAGATTTCAGTCCTTATAAATCAACAAATCGGTCATGGTAAGCTTCTGCCAAGTTGTCCTCTCACTGCATAGTCAAAGCTCAAAAGAAATCAGCAGAGAGTGGGAGAGGGCATGGGTTCATTTACAAGTGCTCTGCTTATTTTTCACAGGAATTCAGGAATTAATCTAAATTATTAATCTGATTTAGTAAGATATTTTTGACACATAGGGTTAGTCTTTTCTTCAGATATTTCTTCAACTTCACAGGACAACACACTAATGGGTCACTCCATAGCCAGCTCTGCTGACCACACAAAGACTCCTTGGCTTCCCTCCCTGGTTTTTCAGGACAGGCATAAAAACATTTACTACCTGCTACCTTTTTATTCCTCGTCCTAATTCCCTAATTGCACAAAGAAATGATGCCAACAACTGGTTTGCCCAGAACCTGGTGAATTGGGAACAGCCAATTTCAGTCATTGCATGAGTAACTGCAAGCTTCACCTGAACTTCCAAAGGACTCAGAAAGCTCCTTTCTTCCTCCCACACATAGGTTGTGCAGAAGAGTATCAGATAATCAGTGTGAAGCAGGTAATGAGGACAACTCATCTGAATCCAGGCACTGTTTCAAGATGACTAGGTGAACTCCTGAGAAGGGATGCCAATGGCACACTACTGTTGCTCAAAATAAGTTCTGCAATTTTATAACTTGCCATTTTCTTCCAAGGGAAGCTGAAAAAGTCTGCCAGGGATAACTAATCTTTCTACTGCTCCAAAACCTGAAACCAGCACTCACAAGAGGAATAGCAGCGTGTATTTGTATTTTGCTAACACTTTTCAACAGCAATAATGTATCAACCAAAAGTGTCTGTCAGCGGCCCCTTTTCCCTTCTTCTTTTCCTGTCATCCAATAATCATTACAGAAAACCACATGGGTAAACTTGATCTTGGAGATCATGCTTTTAAAGAAAGAAACTAGTAACATACAGAGAATGAGGGATCCATCTGCAGCAGCGGCAGGCAGCCAACCTCCTCCAGCCCCGCCACATATCTGTACCCCGGCTCTGAGATGGAAGGGATGGAATACAGCACCCCCTCCTCGCTGGGTGCCACCAAACCCAGCTTTCCACCTGCAGCCGTTTTTTGGATGAGAGCGTGGGCAAAGTGCCATCTTGGCAGCAATGCCAGCGTCTCTTGAGGGACTGGCTGGAAGGAGGCGATTAGGCTGCTGTTCAGCTGCGGGAGGGAAAACTGGGACACACTGCTTTGGAAAAGAAGCGTTTCAGCAGTCTGCAAAAGCCAACTTTTCCTGCACGAGGGATGAACAGCAGAGAGACTGCGCTTCGAGCCAGACCTCCCATGGCATGGACTTGGAGCTTGCACTGCACCTACTACATCACTAGACCCACTGCAAGATTACCACTACCATTATGTCTGTTTCTGCTTTCAGCTTACCCGAACCAGCTGCTGCGGGAAGGGTCCCCTGGAGTTCTCCGGCACATTGATGGGTGGGATGACCCAGTCTCGCTTCTGCCGCCGCAGGCCATTTGAGCTCTGATGCTGGCGCCAGGGGAGCAGAGTGTCGCTTTGCTGCTGCGCTGGTTCTCCAGGCATGGTCTTCCTTCCTTTTGGCTGTTTGGAAACAAGACAGCAAGGCCAGTTAGTGTCTTTCTCGCTCCTTAAGACCCCGTTCCCAACAGTGGCGCTTTCCTGCTTACAAATGGTCACATGTAACTGTGAAAGTTATTGTTATAAACATGATGTATTTCTGCATCACAAAGACAAAACATGCTCTACCGGCAACTCTGCTGCCACTTCATTTTCACAAATATATGGAGCTGTCACCCTCAAATCAAGATGCCTCCCAGAATATATTGTCTTCATTACACGAGCCTCAGGGAGATTCAGCAACACACTGGACTAAAGAGGTTTCCAAATTTCTAATAAATGAAGCCTACCAGAATGCAAAGAAAGAGAATTCCTTTACAGCCTATGTCATGGGTCCAGTTTCATAGTACAGAGCTACTCAGCAACTTGGCATTAGGAGGGACATAGTAACCCTGTTTGTGGTTCTGCAGATATATCCTGCCGAACCACAACCAGAAAGTCAGCTCTATGGCTGCAAAGGTGAATCAATGTAACTTAGTGCTTCATGACAAATCATCTTGTAAAAGCTGGGTTTTGAACGCAAATCCCAATTACACATCTTCCCACACAAGCTGGAAAGTAACATGTCTCATTCAGTAACAACTTACATTAGTTGGGGCACCTTTGAGTCCCTCTGCGCTAAGTTTTTTTTAAACTACAGATTCTGCCCATGGAATATTCCATTGTTGCACATTAAAACGTTTGTTGTGGGGCCAGGGTTTGGATTGAAGGAGTCTGCTTCCTTATTAGAAGACTTCAGCCTTACAAAATGATGAATCAATGAACTGTGGATTTGCAGAGGCTCTTCAGAGGTTAACCAGTCTTAAAACTTAAATATTCTGTGGCTTCTAGGATTCCAGGCATTACTTCTGTTAAGTCTGCAGAAAAGATAACTAACAAAGACAAGCTTTATTTTTGCCATATGGTGACCTGCACTCCCACCAGAAAATGTTTAAACTTTCATAAATCAGAAAGAGTGCAAGTCACATTCTCTTAATTTGAGGCAAGATCCAGTGGGAATAACTATTCTCTGAAATTTACAACTTTCAGCTTTTTTCTTGCCCCCCCCAACAACCCAAAAGCCAATGTCCCCAGAAAACCAGAACACCGTAGGAAAAAACATCAAAGTATTTTCTGAGGCTCCTGTAATTTTAAACAACAATCAATTTTTCTCTTACTTCAAATGTAGAAACTCAAACACCCTACACACACTTGCAAGCAGTTATCTGTGCACACTGATTTCAGTGGGAATCACTGCTGTTTATGGTTTGATGCAAATCCATCCATTAGTGCATTTCAGTTCTTGAACTGGAAGTGCAATGATGTAGGCAGTTACCTCAAAACTATACAGTATATGAAAATTAAACACTATATGAAACTGAGTGAGGGCCTCAAAGCTGCATGGACCTTCTGGATGCTGAGAGATAGGCATCACAGTCAGGAGGCCATTCTCACAGCTTGATCATGACTCCGATCCTTGTTAGCTGTGGAGGGCAGACATCCACTGGCTGCAATTGCTGGAAGCATTTGTGCAAAAATGCAGCTATTTTTTTTTCCTGCAGACCTTAAAGGCGAGCCAGGTCCAGTACTGAATTTACACAGAACACACAACAACGGTCTTTTTCAGTCACACACAGAAGCATGTTTTTCAAACCCTCTCGCACTCTCACCAGCAAGTTGATTTCTGTTTTGTGATTTGCCGTATAAACACCTTCAACAGCCATTGTCACTAAGCCCCTGCAGGATCAGTACACCAGTATTCAATATTTAGATGTTTTTCCTAAAACATGCTAACTTAAATGTATAATGAACAAGGAAACAGCATCATGATGCTGGTAGGCACTGTTGACTTCAGCCTTCCTACGGGATGCAATATGCTATATCCGATACAGTTTTCATCTAAAAAGGGTTCTATCACCAGAAAGATATCTTTTCTGAACACTGATGAAAACAATGTTATCTAAAGAAGAGACCCAGAAATGAACGTCAACATGGAATAGGAATACCAGACATGAGCGACACAAAAAAGTGGCTCTCTCCCCCCCACCCCCCTTTTTTTTTTTTTTAATTGGCTTGTGATTCCCAAATGGGGATCCTTTGGGAGCAGGTATTTGGATCAGTTTGTATAATTGGGAAGTGAGCGTGGGGACAGATTATGAAAGGATGGTCAAATAATTTGTGCTCTGCTGAGTTTACACAGTGGAATGAGTCTGAACTAAAGACAGACTTGAGAATTAACACAAATCCCAAAGCTCCATGTATACTGAAATAATTAGTGTCAGCTCAGCAAGGCAGTACCAGCCTTTTTAGTCTTTCTGAAATACTTGCTGGCAGGTGACTAGACAGTGACTAGCTTGCTTGTCACTCTTGATGATGTTTTCCTACATTAGAATAAATCATCAACATGACTCTGAATTTGGTATGTAGAATTTCAAAAGCGTCTTGCAACAACAATTTTTTCTTTGAAACAACAGCTCTTTTTTATCTTCATTTGTTGACAATGCATTCTCATGACCTTAATTTCTCTGCTGTTGTTTAAATACGCTGTACATGTTTTCTGCTGTTTAAAAGCTGTGAGACAAATGCAGTAACAAAGTCTGGTGAGTATAAATGCCAGCACGATTCAGATCTCTGACTGAAACATCCAAGAACATCTCTGGAATAACAGCAATGACTGACCGTGAGCCCGAGAAAACACTCCTGTACTTCTGACTTTGCAAGGATCTCAAGTTCAACTCAAAAGCAGAATGCGACACCAAATTAAATTAATTACAAAATACAACTTCCAGTTCTGTTTTTGCTGAATAACAGTTTTCACTGAGAGAACAACTGCTCCTTCTTTCATGGCCTTACTGGCCATATGCTTTCCAGAATCAAAGAGACATTTTCAAAAGATTAAATATTCCTCTACCTTTTGTAGTGTCATCGGAACACAATCTGTCCAAAGTTCTTCTCACAATCAAATCAAGCACCTCTAGTGCTACTGCTTTAGGGCGGTTTCTATCCAATTGCTCTTCTGAGGTGCCATCACCTCTTACATATGGTCAAAGGATGATGGACATTTGCAGCAAAAGAGAACCTAGTCTATGAATCACATGCCCAGTGTGTTAAATTACACTTCATTATTAATAATGGAGATAATAAATACATTAAACCCACTCTCCATTCTGAAAATTACAGTGACATTTGTAATTCACTGCAAAAGGACCAAACACCAAACATGGAACATGTGAGTATGGTGTTTGGCAATTCACAGACAATTAAATGGGGATATGAAATATCAGGTAATTCAGTAATTATGCCTGTCTATTAGTTTAGGACGTTGATAAGCCAGAAAAGAAAACAGGAACAGATAAAAACCTTCAAGTTCAAGGAGAAAAAGTGATTACAAAGCATGTGATGAATTGAAACAACAGGAGAAAACACCATGCTGGGATGTAAATTTGTTATGAAAATTTGGATTCAGTATAATCTGATACCTTAGTATTCATATTAGGGCAGAATTTTTTTATGGCTTAACATGCTAGCTGTATTATTTAAAGCCTTCATTCTGGAAACTTGCCTTGTCCAGTGTCCCCTCCAATGGGCTTGTAATCCCGTAACTGCAATTTATGTCTGCACGATGCCAATATGGGCAAATTATAATGTGGTCATTGGATCTTCTACTAACAAAATGCTCCTTTCTCTGAAAAGTGAAACTACAATATCTGTGCAATATCAGGCAGCTGTAGGACAAGGAAAGCCTCTCAGAAACCATCCTCCTCAAGTTTGATGAAGACTGATGAGCTGAGGATTAACAGCAGTACAGTGGGGTAGAATCTACCCTACAATTGCCCTGCCATTCTTTTAGGGTTTCTGGGAATATCAGTTAGAGTCAATTAAAAACCATACTAAAGTCAACCAGAAACCTTTCACTGAGATGACAGGTCAAGCTTTCAGATAGCAATGCGAGGTTGAAGGAGGCATAGTCTCATCTGTAAGGATTATGCAAAGATTCTACTTTTAAAGGTTGCTCCATAGAAGATGTAGGGCTTTCCCAAAGTCCATATCAGTAACTTCAATAGCATCTTACAGGAGTAATTTCCAGTTCCTTTTCAGTCCAGCATTGCATTTAATGACAGTGAATGCAACCTGCTGCATTTGGAAGGGGGTACGTAGCTAAACCCTTAGGGACTGTCAAACAGATTGAGGGTTCTTACTCCAAACTGGTGAGGTTGTATGGTTCTCCAACTAACTGTATTTATGCCATGGCACTGAGACCTCAGGAAGATTCCTTGTCTGCATTTAGCACTTGCGATAAAAGGTAAGTCAGAGTAACTATCCAGCTAGCCAGTGTTAGTCCATGGCTTGCCAGCCTTTCATTTGTTGGGAGACTTGGACCAAACTCAATCCTTACTCACAGAAGAGGTCAAAAAATAATTCACTGAAAGAACAGGACACCCGGGACCTCTATAGCCCCTCAAGCCCTATCCTGCTCATGCAAGTCACTGAATTTTCACTAGTCCACAAATAAAACCAGTGAGTGTGGAGAAATACCAGCTTTCACCTTCCGCTACACTTAGCAGTAGCCAGTCTCGCCAGCTGGCATGTCTCCCTTCCCAGCCAACCTGCCTTTGATATCCGTCAGCCTCTGGCTACAGAGACATCTGGAAGTTATTATCCAGCAGAGCGTATCACAAACCCATTTACATAATATAATATCATACTTTGTGTTCCTGCTTAGCTGAACATTTTGGATCACTCTAATGTTTGGGTAAATAAACCACCATTCTCTGCATATAAATAACAGTGCATCTTAGGGTACGTTTGTTAGAGATTATTAATTTTATAGGGCTCAACCTGCAAAACAAAATGGTCTAGATTTAGCACTAAAATATATTATACTTGCACTTGGGGTAAAAAGCACTTGCAACCAGAGGAGAGGTAATAAGGCTTTTATTTCCAAAGTATCAAAATTATTTACAATTTAACAAGTGTCTTATTTATAAGCCCATCTTATTATTTTCATAGTCTCTTTAACACCTCCCACTAGACATTTTTCAGAAAAGAAATAATACTTGGCTTGCTTTGTTTCTAGTGTCACACCTAAGGTTTAACTGAGAAAACTTGTTTTTAATCTATTTTCATTGATACAAGGGGATACAAAGCCACCTTTATCCCGTTGCTCAAACAATCTTCCCTTCATCACCTATATCAATACCCATTTTGAAAACCGGTACCATTTTCTACAAAGGAAAAAAAATCTATTTAAAAATATTTAATCTGAAACATTTTTGCTTGTTTCCATGGTAGCTGTGGAAAAGACAGGAGAAAATGGTATTTACCAAACAGAAAATAAGACAATGAAAATATAGCTTAGTTCTTTAACAAAAGGAACATAACGCTGCAAAATAAACATTTGCATGAATTCTGTTCTAAGGGGACAACATTTTGCTGATATCAGGGATGGCAGTGGAGGACGAATGAACCCTTTTTTTCCCAAAATGCACTATTTTCCCTGTTTTTGATCTTTTAGCAGAGAGAGATATTTCATTTTGTGTTCTTGAACAGTAGAATAAAAGGGTTGGAGAACAAACAGCAAATGTATTTACGTTAGGGTAATTGATTCTTTTTTATTTAGGTCATTGCTGAGTTTGACAAAGTTGTAGACAGGAAGCAAGTAGTTTTAAGATCAGACTTTTTGTTTTAGACTTTCATTTATTACAGCCGTTCTATGTGAAGGTATTCTTTAGGAACTGCACAGGTAAGGAATCCATAATCTGTTTTTCTCCTTATCCACCTTCTAGAAATCTGTTATGACTAGCTGTATTAGCTCTATTTACTAATAGTTGTAAGCTGTGGTAAATTTAATCAAAGATAGCTTCATGTCATGTCCCATTACCATCATGGCACAAATTGCTGTTCATGAGTGATTTGTGTCAAAGTGCTCTGAAAACTAGTGTTTTAGCAGCAAGATGTTCCAATGTGCACTGATCTTCAGCAGGGGCATTAAATTAATGTGTTTGCAGAGAAGCCGCTAATCGACAATGAGACGTGTTTCTGGCAGTAGATTTCCACTTTAAAGATAATGAACAGTGTTCAGATACAAAGAAGAGACCCCACTGCTTCTAAAACTATACTAATAATTTCTCGTATAAACAGAAGAGAGGGAACCAATCCTGACAGAATATTTCAGGTGCCAAAACAAGCTGTTTGATCATCACGACTTACAAAAGCAAACAGTGGAATCTCATTGTTTGTGACCTTTATCAAATCTAGCTGTGTACAGCCAGGAATGGTATGTTTGGTTAAGAACTCATTAAACAAAATTACCTCTCCATTTATAGAAACCATACAAGTACAGTATAAAACATTTTAATTAAATCAGCTAGTTAAGCAAAAATTCATTACTTTTTTTTTATCAGCTAGCAGTGGGGCTGCATAGAGCAGTTCACATTAGAGTCAATTAGTAAGAAAAATTGTCAGATTTGGCAAGTGCATGAGCTTCCAGAACACATTAGCTGACAGGGAAGAAAAAGTTTGCCTAAAATCTCACAGAGTTACTGCCCCCAGAGGAGGAGAATAAGCCACGTAAAATGCACACACATGCATCAGCCATGCCAAGGGCCTGTTGCTCCCAAGGAGTCTGTGTCAAAGCCGAGCAACTGCCTTTATGTGCTCTCTTCCTCGAGAGCTGAAAAATGAGGCAGGCATGCAAATCTGAGGTTGTTGGGTACCTGGCTGGCTTTGCAGGCTTTGGACAATTCTATCTGATACAACTAATACAATGTGATCAGTGTGACTGAGGAATAAAAATGTTCCTTCGTGATATAAGGATGCAAAGCAAGGAAAAAGCTGAAGAAGAATAACGAGTAAAACCAGGCGATTTTTAAATAGGGAGAACACAACACTCTGGCTTGTAGCTCAGGCAGAAGAACATCCTTTCTTTGCAAAAGATGCAGCAAGACCCTTAGTGGGCAACTGTAACTAAAGACTGGACTACAGATTAAAGAGATGTCTGCTAAAGTTGCCATAGAAAACTATTATTAAAAAAACCCCAAATATAATTTATTCACTTAGATCAGAAAAACTAACAAGGTTCATGGCCCAAATAAGCCATGACTGCAACTTGCCCCTTGAGCTAGAACATGGCTTTTCAGGTGGCTGCTGACCATGAGACCCACTGGGACAGAAGAAACTGATTTCCCAGTACAATTTAACTGAAATTCAGAAATCACCTGAACTCACCCACACCTTCTTTTTGCTTAAACGTTTGGTGAATTATCACTGTTTTAAGTTGAAATCTGCTAAGGCACAAGCACACCTCAATACGCTTTGCTTTATTACTAGCAGACCAGCACGCTCACATTCATTACTGAGCAGACATTAAATGTGAAAGACGCCTCTAAGGCAAGGGAAGTTTCGGCTGGGATGGAGAGGCAGAGCTGTGTTGAAACTCATTCTGTGGTATGCATGCTGCAGTAATGATCAGAGGTCTCTGCTGGACCACACAGCGCTTTCAAGATTTCAAATGATGCTCTCCCTCTTCCATTCTGTAGAAGAATCACATACCAAAGCAGGTACATAAGAAATCCATTGGCCTTTGGTGGAATCTTTCATGGTTCCCACAGGTTTCAAGCACCTGTTATACCTTTCTTGTCATTGTCAGGCTCTAATTATCACAAGAGCCTTCAATGAACAGGAGAAGATGACACCATCCGCAAAGCACAGCTCTCGATGCACTTTCTCATTTTAAGGCTTGAACATTTTATCCCAACACGAAAAGTTCTGATGAATCTGTTTGCTTGTATAGCTCCGAACATCAACTTGACCTTTTCACATTCCCTTTGTAAGATCTAATCTCACAGTGCTTCTTAGGTAGGATTGTTTAAGAAACATCTAAATTACTGTTGTACTCTACCTTCTAGTGTTTACAAGAAGACACTTCTATCATCAAGTTAATGTCATTCTCATAATTGGAAGAAGAAACACAATGGCTTCAGAACTACAAGTACTTCTCAAGAGCATGGCTATTAAATTACAGAATACTACATAGTTATTACCTTTTCCAATATCTATAGGACAGCAATAAAGGTAATAGATCTTGTCATATACTGTACAGTACTGTACACTACCACAGCTTGATATTACTTCTCTCATACTTCATGTATCTTTTTGAGAGAAATGTGTGCAGTATCTGGGCTAGCCAGCTGAGTTCTTCCTCCTAGATAAAACTTCTTAGAAGTGATGCAAAAAATTGTTCCAAAACACATTTCTTTTGCTTCTAGAACTCTGCTACTACAACTGTTCTTCATCACGGAAAGGAGTGGGAGCAAATCCACCCGTTAACAAGCCTGTGAAAAATTCTAATCTCATTTTATTTTTCTAAAGCCATGAGGTTCAGAAGATAGATGAATTAAAATAATCATAATGAATCAAATGTAAAAATATTCCCTCTCTTCATAATGTTTGCAAGGAAAAAGATCATAAGAGATTTAAGAGATCACAAGCACCATTGCTACTTTAGCACAAAGCAAAGTAATTCATTCTAGTACTTCTCTCCCCAGTGCTTGTGTGCGAGTTTGCCCTTTCAAGTTATCCTTTGGTTATTTCAAGAGGCTCTTGAGAAAAGGCTGTTCTTCTTTTAATTCCCCAATTCCAGAGTGCACCTAAGCAAATGCTTAAACTTGAACATGTGAACACATTCAATTTATCTCCATTTGCATGATGACATTTAAGCGTGTGTTTAAATGTGTCACTGGATGGAGACAGTGTTTGAAATACCTGCTCTTCACTGGTGGCAATGACAGACAGCTGAGGCCATCCACCTCTGCCTGGCCCTCTTCATTCAAACCACGCCCAGCAAGCAAGGACATGGCCTTCAGAAGCTGAGAGGAACCAAAGCCCTTCTTCACCCCGGGCTTCTAACTACGAAGCTGTATCAGCTTGCTGGGCTACAGAAAAAGATAGGTGGACACTCACAGCCCCTAATAAAAAGGTTTATTTTAATGGATGTGCCTGCATGAAGCAATTTTTGTCTTCACTCAAACTCATGTTTAGACACAACTGTCAGTGGATAACCACAGTAAGTGAGGTTTCTCTAGGAAATTCAGTCCAAAATATTTTTTGGAAGTGGCAGTCAGACTTCAGGAGTTAACAACAAAGAACGTGAAACCAGAGGTCAAAGGCTTTGATCTCACAAGGGCAAGGCACACATCACAGGCAGGCAGTACGCAGCAGTCCAACGGTTTTGTTTTATCAGAAAAAAAGCATATTTCCACATTGGCAGTTCAATCCTCAGGACTTCCTTTTGTGTGAAGGAAGACAGATCCGGAGTGAATTTCACTTACAGATGATCTTTCTAGTACAGCTTTGAGCCTGACCCTTGGTAAGATGCTGACTATTAAAGAACTAAATGCAGCAAGTGCAGTGCTTGGAAACTTCCTATAGTGGGCTGATTTTCCAAGGCAGTGAGCACCTGTATGTCAGATCTTATCTTGGCTTCATTGCAAGGCAATGTGAATCAACACACCTGAAAATCAGGCCAAGTATTTCATGTGTTTTCACAAACATCACTTTCATCTCATGTGATGATTAAATGCTAGATGCTCAAATTCACTTAAGCATGAGGTCAGACAAGTTCACCTGAAACATCTTCATTAGACTCCCACAATTAACATCAGCAGTCTCACTGGTAATTATATGATATTAATTTATTAGTCATCAGCTTTCTGATCTTTTCCACTGATCTGATTTGTTAAACCCCAAAACAATGTCTCACAAGCTACCTAAAGGAAACAGAAAGCTCTGTATCTACTCTCACTAACTGTGATCAGTTCAGGCCTTGTTTCACAGATGAGGACACAGAAATAAAACTGATGCCAGCTCCTGTTTTACTGGGCTTAGCTACTGCCTTGGATCCCCCGCAGAGGTAGTCAAACAGGCCAGCCCCAGAATAATGACCCAGTACTCATGTGTATAAATATGGGCAAAAAAAGTCAGGATGACAAATACAGTCTCAATTCTTCAGCTCCTCTCCAGGGATAACAAAGGTTGATGGGGTGAACTCCATCCCCCTGATAACATACGTAATATCTCATCCCAATGCAGGGGAATGAAGGAAAGGGAACAAACACAGTGGCTCTTTTTCGTATTTCTTCTAGGTGCACCCACCTGAGAGCATCAGGAGGACCAAGAGCCCTGGAAGCACAGCTCTCACTTCAGCTGTCATTTTCTTCCATCAATGGAAGGCTACATCTTCATTGCTCCCAGGCCTTGTGTGGAGAGAGCATCCTAGCCAGCACAATAACTGAGGTCATAAACAAGATCAGTGCTGAATAAGCCTTTCCTTGCCCAGAGACCTTTGTATTTGTGATCAGCAATAAAAGGCTGTACTGGAATTTAAAATCTCAGCCAGGTAAAATGTCAGAGATGATTATTTAAAGGCTTTAAATTTAAAAAAAAACCAACTCTGGCTGTAAGAATCAGCTTTTTCACATTCATATTGTATGGCTGTGGACTCATACCTGGGTTATGAAAGAAGCCCAAAATAAAATGAGATGTAATAAAATACAAGCTGAGCTTAAGCAAGGATTGATTTCTGACAGTAGCTGTGAGTGTTTTAAACAGTAACTGCATACCCACATATTTGCAAGATGTTAATTGCACAATTCCCAGTGATTTAACATTGCAAGAATTTACATACTTCAATGCTCAGGATTTCAGAAACTAAGACAATGAGAAACTTCAGTTGACATAAACACGATTCAAAGAAAAGAATGTGTTTTTTTTTCTAAAATAAGTCACTGGAAGCAGATGAGTTACATCCTACATGTGCTGAATATACCCTGCATCTCCAAGCTCTTCTGCCGTGAATTCCTTTCTATGCTGTATTGCTATGATCCTGGTTTTAACTCACAAGACGGGAACTACAGAAAATAGATAAATAAATAAGAAAATTTGTCAGATATGCCTTAACCCACTTAGACACATACAAGCACTGAAGAATAAAGAAACGATTGATACGAAAGAGTGGGCCAGATGGGAAGAGTCAACCCAGGGAGTGGAGGACATTTGTTAGTGAGGAGTGATGTGGAGGAGCTCAGACTGTAGCACAAATGGGTATATATACCTATCCAAGTACTTAGGAAGACTTGAGTTTCTCCAACTAAGAGGCAGAGGACATTCTGAAGACCAAAACCTTCCTCAATGTCACTGTTCACAAACATAATCTTCATTTTTAGACTTTTGGTTGAATCAGTATCCAGTTGTTCAAAATAACAGCAAGCACTCTTTGAAAAGAAGACATTGCACTGCTAATTCCAGATAAGTAAAGCATGGCTTTACTTTATTTTTGTCTGGAACATTATCCCACTCAAGATTATCTTTCATAAATGCTGACACAAGCTACAGGGGCTTTATGTTATTTCATAAAAAAAAAACTTTTTTCTTTTCTTTCTCATCTTCTTTCCAAATTATACCCACAGGTCCAACTGATACTTTCAATAGCAACAACAGGCAGCCAGAGAAGAACAGTACAAGAAACTTTATCTTAAGTATTTATTGTTATGCCAGAATATCACTCAGTTTCCTCTGGGGTAATTCAGCACTCCTGTGGGAAATATGTGACCTCATTTGCATTTTCTAATTGAATTGCTATCAGGTTTCCTGCAAGACTGAACAAAAAAAGTTCCCAGAGTTACTAACATCACTTGTATTAACCAGAAAAAAAAGTTTATGTTCAAGTGCTTGCTGGGGAGGAGGGAAAACTGTATGCTTCATGTATCATAAAATACATTCAAAGAATATTTACTTACTTTGCTATCATTTCCTCCTACTAGCATGAAACTTTAACATAGTAGTTAGACTTCTTTCATTACAGAGTTTACCACTGAAAATGTGCAGGTCTGCCCAGGTTATGCGGTCACCTTTAGCAGTTAGCACATTTATAAGGCCAACACTATGAAGGACAGGAAGCTGTTGTCCTACTGGGTCACTCACCATTAAAATGTCAGCTTGCATGGGAGTAACAGCACAGTTGTGGGAGCTCATGTGCAGGTATTGACACCAAACCCTCTGATTTTGCAATGACAGCAATGATGATTATCCCCACAGGAACCACCCTGAACTCATCTGCCACCCTGAAAGCATGCTGGCCACCACCAAAACTCTCCCAGCCAATTATGGACATTTCCAGTCTTACACAATGCGGTGATAAAGGACCACAAATCCAGAGGCTCGTGTATTGAGGGATTTGTCCTCTGTGCCCTCCTGGGAAATAGACTACTGACTCCACTTTGCAGGCAGGCTACAGGAAACTGGGTTTGATCCCCCCAGAATGCACCAGGAATTTGCAGCAGAGCAGGGACCTCACCTCTGGTCCCCCAGGACCTCAGCCAGTATCCCAACAATGTTGACTTCTATAACATTTATTCTGTATTAACCTTCATAATAAACAAATGTCTAATAATTGCTATTCCAGGAGAGCTAATAATTTTCTCATGAAGCTTTAATCCATGGATAATAATGAACTAGATTCCGATTTATCCTTTTAGAGGGGATTTAGAGGGGTAGCACACAGTGGTGATGCTCTACCTGAGGGCCATCAGTCATGGAGAAGCCTACAGGAACAGAGGATGGTGAGCAAGGCAAAGGACTTGCTTGTGCTGACAGGGATCAGCAGGTGCACTAAGGCAAATTTCATGCCAATTATTTTTAACGGCTGGGAACTGTTGGGCATTTTCACAAAATCAGTCACAAATTTACAAAGTGAAATGGAAATGGAGATATGTGCCAAAACAGAGAGATGGTCTCTCTCCCTCTCCCACATTACCTCCTCCCTTCTCTCCTGTATTCGTTGTCTACACATCCTGAATATAACACAACACTCTAAAATGTCTTTTAAAAAACTATGTATTGAATCATATTACATTATACAAAACTAAATGTGAAATCCATTTCTAGTAAAAGCCATGACTATATAAGGGTCATGGTCTGAAACATTCTGAACTGGATACTGTTAGGTTTTGATGCTTTGTTTTTAGCATAAACACTATAATTTTTTAAAGTCATCTCATAACCATATTTATTTCTTTAGTAAACAAAGGATTATTTTGCCTATGGAAAGCAGAAGCATTTAAATAAAATACAAGCCACATGCCTGCCATAGGGACCCAAAACTATGACTGCTTATGACCTTGTCATTAGTCTTGTTTTCCATATTTTTCCAGCCTGAAACTATACACTAATAAGGCTTTTAGAAAGGAAGGATATGTATTTTAAAATCTTAGTTCTTCCTATTTTCAACAGAAGAAGAGTTCAGCTTACGTTAACATTAGATCAATTTCCAACCAAATATTTTACTGAAACAGAACTGTGTGATTATTCAGTTTTCTTTTTCCTACGCTGAGGAGGAATTTAAAGGGGCAGATAAGAGATCTTACTTTGTTCCTGCAATATTTAATTACTTTTAGAAGAAAGCAGTATTTCTTTGGTTAGCAAATGATAAATTCAGTTAACATACAGGGCTTAATTATATCTTGCAAAAGCCAGAGCCTTACTGAAGAGCAGCAGAAGTGTGTTTATATGACTCTAAGCTATTCAAAACCTCAGAGGTCAGCCCACTGAGCTACTGGTACATTTAAGTTTCTCTAAGTCTTTTCCTTCTTTTCTCACACGTGGCAAAAGTCCTTCAAATGGCACAGACACACATGGCCGCATTCTGATAATACAGCACAGAAAGTCTCTCCCTCTTTCCCCATCCTTTCTTGCCCTGCCCTCTCTGCCCAAGCACTGCAGAAAAGCAGAAAGGAGAATCGAGTCTTGCTGTTTTGACACTCACTGTGGCTTATTAATCCCAACTACAGTCATGGCCAAGTGACCTTGCCTGTCCCTGAACTAGCCATGGCTGTTAGCCAGGACACACACCTTCATTGTTGCTTTCAAGGTCTTCAAGATCCAGCAATAAATCAGGCTCTTCCAAATCAATTTCCTGCCAAATCCTGCTTAAATGTAACTGCCCAACCATCACAGAAAGGGTCTTTTTTTCTGAGTAAGCACCAGACAATATAACTGCATTTACTCAGTGTAGTACAGAATCTTCAGCCCAGACTAACACTGAAAAGGAAGGAGGAGAAAATGAAAAGGTGAACTGCTGCTGCCTAAGATGATATGGAAGAGGTGGGACAGAGATAGCTACTCAAGGAGCAAACCAGAAGAAATGTGTCTTCCTGGAGCACTTCCCATTTACAATGGCACATGCAGCCCACCACTGTGCTTAACTGAAGCAATACTGCTCTCAGATTGCCAGGCAGGGGCAGATCTTTCCTGCTCTTCAGCTACATATATGAAACTAAGAACAAAAGAGAGCACCTGTAGCCCTGTGTCTGAAATACTGAAGGGTCCTGGCTTTTCACTCATCAGCTGTGGGAAAGGGAAGATGCTGGCACTGAATGGAGGGAATGTTTGGCACTGCGGTGCCATGTTCTGCTTCACTGCCCGGCTGGCCCGTGCTCCACGTTGAGCATATGTCCCTTATCAGGCAGCAGCAATGCTTCCTGTCCTTGCTACACTGGAACAGAACAACCCCAAACCTCCCCTCTGGAAGCCCCCCCCGGAGCTGCAGGGCCATGCAGATGGCTCGCAGAGAGAAAGCAACGATGGCAAAAACCAGGGAGATGCTCAGCACAGCAGCAGGAGCCTCTGTGTGACTCCAGGAATGAGCTGTCACAAAAGAAATCTTAACCATCAAGAAGATGGCTGACTTTGACACCGGAGAGAGGCAGGTGCCCTTCTTTTGCAGGTTTTATTTCAAGCCAAAAGAATGAGATGCAAACACAAGGTATACAACCTGTAGTACATAAGAGAGCCAAGCAGTCACTTAAAAATACTAAAGTATGAACTTAAAAACCACTTTTCTCACTGGTGACTTTAAATAATATCTGTCAGAGAGATTCAAGGGTCATTTGGAAGAAATTTTATGCTCATGGTATCTTTGACCTGGATACTTCTTTGGCAAGCACAGGCCAGGGAGCACAATCCAACGCCTCATATAACTTCTAAAGGTTTGAGGAACACAGGCAAAGGAAAAGTGAAAGAAAGCTTTGAAAGCTTCTTACCTTGTGTCCATTGTGCTGCGACTTCTCTGCCACCAGAAGCCTGACAATCGCATCCCATCTGCCCAGGGTCTGTGGATCCCATGCGGTCACCATCAGGATCCGCTGCTTCAAGGGCATTTGCACCTGGTGGGCAGCATACACGGTCCCATCTGCCCTCACCTTGAAGTCCAGGCTGTTGGTTTCATACCGAACTCCCTTGTTACCGGCACAGTTATTAAATTTTACTAGAACAGAGAGTAAGAGATGGAAGAAACGTGTGAGATTGGCGTGATAAGGAAAGCAATCAAATACAAGTTTCAGACATTTAATTTTCACTGATGTCTTCTATATCTCTAATAACCATCAAGGAAATGATTTAACTGTTTCTTCGACCTTTCAGAAGCGCTCTTGTGCTTTATCTCCGTTCCCCAGGGAAGAAGTTGTAAGCCATTTTTAAAGTATTTGATACAGTTTCATTAGGTCTCAAACACAGCTGTTCCCCATTTCTACAAGTGGATTTCTCCCTTGCTGCCATTATCTTTTAAATTCGACTGAAGTCTATTACCCACACTGTGGGTATTTTTTTGCACGGAATGTTCTCCATTTCCCTAACCCTTCAATAACCTACTTACCAGATAGCCTATTTGCACATTCTTAACTGAAATTCAAAAGCCCATAACAATTCCATTATCAGAAATATAAAACCAAAAGGAAAATTAAATAAAGAAAAAAATTAAATTGTTTTGCAGAATACACCTGCTGCTGGAACCAGTGTGTCCCGTCCCCCCCACCCCGGCCACAGATACAATCCCATCTTAGGCAACCCCTCCCCATGTTACAGCTACGGCAAAGAGGAACCATAAACTTTGCTTCACAAACCACAACGTGTCATTTAAAAGCCTTCAGTTCTCAGATCAAAGCTCCCCAGTTGATGGTATTTTTGGTGATTTTTTGGTCAAATTCTTTCACAGCCTGGTTTGAAAACTGTTTTTATTGGCATTATGAAACATGTCACATACATTAGGCTGAAAAACGCTATTATATGACAGAATTGACAAATCTGATGGAAATGGAACCTGCAGCTAATCACACAGGAAACAAAACACTTTCTGCCATTGGACTAATCCACGGGGTGGAACACACATGTGGTGAAGGAAAACATATTGTACCCGTAAAAACATCTCAAGTGAGTGAGAATGGATATATAGCTTTCCAGCTTGGATTGCTACTGGGGCTCTCTCATGCTGTGGCTTCTGAGTGCTCAGCAGTGATGCCTCAGAGCCTGCTCCAAGACAAGGAAAACCTGCTGGCCCAGGGCTGATGCTTAATTTTTGCACAAGACAAACTAAGTCAGATGAATCCTACCTACACTGGCTGTGGTGGGAGGAGAAGGGATGCAGTGGCAATCCAGGAGAGTGTCGCTCCTGAGGCAGCTTAACCCCAACCGTCCCCCTTTCCCATACCACAGCTGACTGCTTCTGCAGCGCTGCTTTGAGCCCAATCAGGGAATAATCTGGATTTGAGTAAAAATACCGAAGGGATGGCACAGGCAAAAGGAAAAAGCAGCCAGAAAACTGCTCCACCAGTCCTCCTGCTATATCTTCCAGTGCCATCACAATATGGAGAAATGAGGTGCATGCTGCAGTGGAGGAAGGGAAAATCCATTCCCTTCACTAAACTGCACCTCTCAATAACTATGATCATATCATAAGCATACATCTTAATAAGGCTTTCTATGCTACATATTTATTTAGGGCTCAGGCCATTCTCAAGGTGCCAGGTGCTATGCTGCATGTGAGCCATCCCACCCAAATCCAGCTGGTGCTGAGGACTACCAGCCAAGGCTCTGGCCTTGAGGTCAACCAGCACAAGCTCATCACCTGACAGCCAAAATTTCTTATTTCCCCAAATGAGCTTTCACTTGCCAGTGGGTTGCTGAGGACAATGCATGGTCAATGCTAACTCCGAAACTCTGTGGTGCCACCATCAATCCAACCACGTGGGCAATCCCAAGCCAGTTCTCAGACCCAAGCCAGGCCCTGCTTGCTTTAACATTGAGGACACAGTTTTTAGGCTAGCCCAAAAAATAAAGATTCATGAAAGCACTGAATGAGGTTAAACACACACATGGTTTGGTGGCACCTACAAGAACCAATGCTGCACACCCAGAGAAACCAGGATTGTCTCAGAAACCCACGGGGCAGCTGGTGCTCCTAACGGAGAAACCCCATGCCCCCAGACACCACCTACTGCGAGATCTTCATCTCTCAGGAACTTCTGCGAGTCTCCCCTGCATTCACAGCTACAATAAATGTTTGTGAGCACATCAAGTGCTTTGCTGCTAATACATTATTTATTTTCAGCTCCACACCATAGAATCACAGAAAGGTTTGGGGTGGAAGGGATCTTAAGATCATCCAGTTCCACCTCCCTGCCATGGGCAGGGATGCCTCACTCTAGACCATGTTGTCCAAGTCCCCATCCAACCCAGCCTTGAACACTGCCAGAGATGTCAGAAAGAACATTGTATGGTGTGTTATTGCACTCCTCTGCTGTGTAATGGCAATGTAAAAAGCAAGTTCCATTTATATCTCCAGAAGTATCCAAAGATCATATACAAAGAGATATCTGGAGAGAAAGGCGTGATAATGATTGCACATTAAAAACAATTCAGAGCTTACTTTGATTTTACCGAGATTAAAAGAAAGCCCTACAGTGTACTAGTAGTCTGAGAGGGAAAAAAAAAAAAAGAATAAATCCCTTCCTATACGTGTATGTAGCGATTCCAGTATTCAAAGTACTTAAACATCTGCTTAAGACACAGCACGTGGCTCCAATATGCTGCTATGGTGTCATATGTCACTGTGTCGACTTTTATGCTCCATTATCTAAAAATGGCTACCTCTCAGACAAAGTCCCTCTGTGACTCGCTAATTACTTCCATTAGTTTAAAACAAACTTGACTGGAGACAGAGAAAATCCTGAGAGGAATTGTCTGAGTTTTTAAACAAGCACCGTCTCTGCTGCACACTGCTCTGCGCAGGTAGCACAGGTGGAAGGATGCTCAGCAATGAATTAACACAGCCAGCTCCTCTTTGAAGAGTCCTTAGGAGCTGCAGGCACAAAAAAGCTTCAAGGACACAGGGAGTCCATAGCATTTCCTTCCTGAACAGCAGCAACAGGGCATGGGTCACCAGAGTGGCTTTGCAAAAGATGTCAACCACACAGGGGAAATGATCCAGAAACTCATCAGGGCTGAAGTTTAAGGATCACCATGCTCACGGCTGTCAGGTGGAGCTGGTGCGGTAGGCACTGTTTATACACAGCATAGAAAACACAATCTGCAACACAGTATAGGTGAACTGTTCACACTCATCACATGCCTGCAAGGACTCTCATTAGGAAACCAGTCGCTGATCATCCTCCTTGCTGCACTCTGAAAATGAGTCCTTGGGATGTTGTGTAACTACTGAGATGCACTGCTGTATATATATGTCTATATGTACACACACACATCACATATATGTACATAATAAATATATATACGTGATATTTTTCCAAAGATATGAGTACAGGTTTGGGGAAAAAAAAAAGATCAAGCTATTGTTCTATAATAAATAACATAGCTCAAGGAAAAGAGATCTCTGTACTTTCAAATTCCACCTCTTACCTCTACTCTTTGCTCTCATGGAAACAGAAATTAAAATTTCATTGAGTGGCAGAAAACTTTCCCTTTTCCTTTTTCTCCTTTGGAAAGCTCCAAGTCTGCGTAATTTGCAGCTGATACAACTCCTGACTTTAAAATAATTTAATAAATAAGCAAACAAATATTGGCTCTGTTTACTAGACTTAGAACTCTCTGTGGACACAAATCCATCTTTGACCAGCCTGAAGTCTAAAGAACACTGCATGAATTTAACATTCAAAAGCTGCAGCATCAGTAATTAGGGTTTCAGATAAACAGTGGAGCCACACATCTATCATTTCTGCAGGATGGTAAAAACCCCACTTTTTTTTTAATATGTGCTGGAAAAATGTTCAGTGATGCTTATCGAAAGCTTATGCTGGAAACAGCATCAAATGCCTGATGAAAAGAAAACCAAGAAGGCACCCTCATTAGCAGGCTTATAGGTTTAACCCTTTACCCTCATCATTTTTAATTGCTTCGCTATGAAAGCAGGAAGTAAGACAAAATGATATGTTGAAACAGGTATTGAGTGATGGGCGGAAAAGCTGCAGGAGTCTGCAGCAAACTGCTGGGCATCTGAGGGGAAAAAATGGTATTTTTCTTCATTCTTCAAAAAAGACACAGGGTGGAAAAAAATCCAACAAGTTTTGCATTGTTCCCTTTTATTATTTAGCTTGTTAAGCCAGCTGGACAGAGTCAAATGATCAAGCAAGGATCTTGAAAGACGTGTGAATACACTGAACTTCCTTGCCCCCCAAATGTCTGAGAAAT
This sequence comes from Neopsephotus bourkii, assembly GCF_033783945.1. Lineage (NCBI taxonomy): Eukaryota > Metazoa > Chordata > Aves > Psittaciformes > Psittacidae > Neopsephotus > Neopsephotus bourkii. The sequence continues at coordinate 1,993,321 of NW_026902137.1, forward strand.
ATATTGAATTTAATAGGACTATAAATGGTATAAACCACAGAATTCGCTTTAAGCTTTACCCTTCTGGATTCTTCTTTAACTTCTCCTAGTCCATTAAAAAGTGCTCCCTCTGGCAAGCTGCACAGGGCCAGAAAAGCAGGAGGGATAATACTTATTTATTAGGATATACCTCCTGGCGGGACATCATCCCTCGGTTCAGGATACGGGTCCCTTCAGGACTCAGTTTTTCACTGTGGTTTTGGGGATTAAAGCTGCAAAGATGTTTCTTTCCCAATGAACTTCAAAGCAGCAAACATTCACCACTATTTACAGCGGGATCCTATCTGCTTTTCAAGTTGTGTCTCTTGAACAGCTCCCTTCACTCTGGCGCGGCTGTGATAAACCTAAGCTGCCAAATCCACCCCTTGCACCACTTCTGCGAACGCTGTCAGGATGAGGACAGCTTAACTGCAAGCTCTGGAAATTTCAGATGTTTGGGTAACCTGCAGAGTCCTGAGCATGTATGGAAATATCCCTTTTGTGTGACCTTTAGCAAATCACTTGTATTCCTGCCCTGGCACTTCTGCCCCGACGCTCCTTATGCCTGCACTCATCCATCTTCACTGGCTTCTGCAGGGGGGTGGCAGTCCTGGCCAGCATTCTCCTGCATGCACCACATCAGAAATAAAAAACCCCAGCTCCTTAGTGGATAAGAACCTGTTGCCTAAGCAGAGGCATGAAACCACTCAGATAGCCAAGGGAAGGTATGTGTACCCGGGCACCCTGCGACTGCATTGGATTGTCTCAAACCAATTCCTCCATTAAGTGATAATGTGAACCAGGAAGAGCTTGCCTCATTGGGAAGCTTCATTAAGTAAGTATGCAGTACAAAATTATACATAGACACATTATCAAGCATCTTTCTTTATGTTCATGAAATTCCTCTGCGATTCCATGAGAAAACTGTTTCACACTAGTGGGAATGACCTGCAGTGAGTGAATTCCCCATGGCCACACTGGAAATCCCCAGCAAATCTGGGATCTGAATCCTGAAATTCAGCCTCCCTGTTTCTTATTTAAACTGCCAGGTGATGCTGTCTCCACCACCCACACGCAAGTTAACAAGAAAAAAAATATTAAATGGGGAAAATAGACTGTTACAGGCACTTCAAAAAGCAAATAGAGGCAGATTCTTATCCCTACAAACTGCTGGTGCATTTCCAAATTAGCACTGGGTTAAAAGATTAACACAACTTATTATTGCAATCATTCTGTAAAATGGGAGTCCTACGAGCAAATGTTAACACATGGTGGAGTTCTGTGACTAAAATATCTTGTCTACAAAAGGCCAATGCTGAAAGATTTTCACTTGTGCTAAAAGGATGAATGTATCCAGCTACTACAGGCTACTGACCACTCTGAAAGAGTCCAGAAATGTTGCTCTGCCAGTGTTTAGTGGAAACAAAAACTGACTTGAGCCATACACACTATGCTACATATAAGTCCAAAATCCCATTTCTGTCCCATCCCTCCTTACAGTAAATCCCACAATGTGGTACAATACACAACCAGATTTGTTTCTTGCAGGTAATAAAACACTCAGAGCCCTTCTCTTGCTGTGCAACAAAAAAAAACCCACCAAACCCCACATGAATAGGTAAAGATGATGCCTGTAAAACCTGGTAGAAACAACGCACAATTTTCATCCTCCTGTTACTAATTTTACAGTTTACATTTTCAAGCATGTCCCCATAAAAAAAATATTACACTAATAAACTCCCGGTGTCTTTATTTATTATTTATAACACCAAGGGAGAACCAAACTCTACTGCTAAAAGGCAAAAAATAGCAATTCAAGCGGCTCCTTCAGGGTCTAATAAACACATCCCTAGTGATCAAGTTTAAGAGTATACAGTTTAAGAAAATGCTTTGATACAAAAAAGTGTTGGACATGAATGGATGTACTTGGGTTGGTATATGGATGCGCATGAAAGCAGGCATGCCTACACCCTCAGCTTCACAAAGCATTGATTATCCGTTAAGTGTTCTCGGAGTAAAACCCCAAAAGAATGAATGAATTAGGAGAATTAATGAACTGCACCCCAGTCTGTCATCTGCTGAAAATAGTTAGCATGGTTCAGCATGTTCTTAATGTTATTTTCTTGCAATCAATGGTACAGAAATCTGCTGCAATTTTCCCAATTTTCCATATCCCAGGTCAATGTGAAAAATTACATCAAATTTCCCAGTGCGTTATTTATGATCTCTGAGCTATGACTGCTAATATTTGTCTTACTGGAATAATAATAAATTACCATGACAAGTTACCATACGTAACCATGTTAAACAAAATCTTTCTTTATCTTCTTGTAATCTGGAGTTACAGTGAATCCTCCTATATAGAATATGCAATAACACAACATTCAAGGCATTCGTAACCTAATATATGCTTGTTAAGAAGGACTCCATGTGCTAGTCAACTGGAGATTGCTCTGAATCAGCAAAACGAGCAGCAATCCATCTCCAGTGGGAATTAAAGTAGACGTCAAAGGGCATATAAAAGTATTTTACATTTAAAAATACATTTTGGATTTCCCCACTTTAAATTCTAAGGCTCATCCCCCTCCATGATCAGATTACCCATGTAGGGTTTGAGCACACACTACTGAACTCCTAACTGCCTCATGTTCATTCATCGGCTCTTTTGCTTTCACAAAGCCAGGACTGCTTCCAATAGGTTTCATGGGGAAAATGGCAAGCCTTGTCATGCACAAGGCACTTATTCAAAATAAATAAAATATTTTGTGGACTTGATAAAGCTACGTGGAAAATTCATCTTTTCATTTCCAGAGTCACCTAAATGCTTTCAACATCTTCTCCAGCTTTATATTCACTTGTAACAGCTCTTGCTTACACAGGGTTTCTGTTTCTGTGGCCAGATGAAAAGAAAAGGAACAATACAGTTCAACACAGTGAAATCAGGATCCTTTAGAAAGTCATTCTGTCATCTGTACAGTCAGCCAGTAACAATGAGGAGTTAAGAGTACATTAAAAAAAGATCAAAATCCCATTCAAACGAAACAAAACCCAGCCCTACAGTAAACAAAACCCAATTCTCAGACACTGCCTTGCCTCCTTCATATTCCCACCAGTGCTATTTTTCATTTACTGGAAGGCAATCCAACTAAAATACATGTTTTTAAGTAAGTAAAAATAAGGAAGTGTATTTCACTTTTGGTATTGGAATTGGAGGGGAGTACAGACCCCTGGAGAGAAGGACTGTAGAACATGATAGAAAAGATGAATCACTCTGGCAACAGCCAGCCAGCCATTAATTTTCAGCAAGCCAGGAGTTGGTCCAATTAAACCAGGCTCCTTTCTCCACATTAACATGCTTTGCTTGTTTTTTTTCCAAAGCTAAAACATCAGCTTGAGACCCCAAAGGCTTTTCTATTTAGGATCAATCAATCTACCTTGCTGCACCGTAAAACATACACTGTCAGCTCTGAGGCTAGCTCAAAAAAGAGCAACAGTGGAAAAATTTGATAAATCGACATGTTCTGGCAGTTATAAGAGGGCTTCTTCCTACACTGTCACTTATTTTTATCTGATTAGAAACAAGTATTAGTAAAGGGAATATTCTCCTCTGTTCTCTTCCTGGTATTTAGCACTGGGATAAGAGTAGTCCTTTCATTCCCAATTTTCTAAATCCCAAGCCAGAAGCTTCCTATGACAAAGATACGACCCAGATTTGAAAGGGCAGTGAGTCTGAATTGGATTTGCATGATGTGGAACTCACATTCAAGCATTTTCTTCAGCACAGGAGCATGAACTTGCATCTATTAGCACCCCATGTTTGAGGTCTTTTTCACTGTTTTCCACATTTTTATCCTAAGGGCTTTTCCATGGGTCTGCAACCTCACCTCTGGGTTTCCAGCATCTTCATTGGTAACAAGTGCTTTAATCGTGGTTTCGTTGCCCATTTGGGATCCCTCTACCCTACTGAGACATTTAAGAAATTAACTACAATGAGCCAGGGACTGATGCCAGAGGCCAGTAAGAAGGACAAGAATACGATCTGAAGTCCCCTGCAATGAAGCACTCTGAGCTGGGATAACCCAGAGGACTACCCTCTTCTTCAGTGAATGGCACGGTAATTATGCTGTTGGCTTCCATTCTTGTTTTCAATAGACATCTTTATCCTTGGATAAAAATCCTTTCACAATAGTTTCACTATGACAGTCCTTCTCTGTTCTTAACAGTAAGGTTAACCAAAAGCTACTGGGATGTGGACCTCATGTTTTAACTTAGCTTTTGATTAAAAGGCTAATAAAGAGAAGCTTGGTTTGGGCAATCTTTCAGATACCAATTGCACCACACTTTCTGGCCAATGCTCAGATTTCACAGGCAACCATTTTTGTCCTTTGTTCTTTAAATTCCATGCATCTGTAGGACAGTACTGACATTCACCATGGCACTAATGAGATCATTTTGCAATTAAAGGGTAAGTAGCAACAAACCTCTCACCACTCTACAGGAGAGTTTGGGTTCTCTGATTAAGCAGCAGTAAATAAACCTGTTTCGCTCTTGGTCTGATGCACAGGCTTTCTATGATTAACTCTCTAAACAAGATGGACTGATTGACCCCATAGATTAATCAATGAGTTTCTCAGCTTCAGAGGAAAGTGCAAGCTGTGGCAGTTACCTGCAGTAGGATGTGTATTAATTATTATTGCTACAGCACATATTAAATAAATCCCAGGGCACTTCTTTTGGAAGTTTTAGCCTTAGCACTAATGATTTCCACAACACTCTCATGTTTGCCAACCTACCCACACTGGAGAAGATTTTAAACACTGCTATGTATTTCTTGAGGAGAAACTGAAGATTGTAGGGTAGCTTAATGGGATAAAGGGAGGAGTTTATGTAATTGCAGGGCAATCTCTAGATTACAACAGCTGCTCCCATCTTATCTGTTGGCTGGAGCATCCCTGGGAGAAGCTATCGGGAGGCTGGGGCTGTATTTGAGGGAAACCCTGGGTGTGCTGTATCAAGCACCTTCTCCCCAGCACTCCTGGGCAGAGCAGAGAGCCTGGCCCTGTAGGTACTGGGAACATCCAGAGCAGAGGTGGGAAGCGGGCAAGCACACACAGCTCCTGCACAACCATAGCCACTCTGCTAGCTCCACTGCCCCACCAGTGGTGACCTGCCAGCCCTGGGGCTTCTTCCTCTCTGTGACAGATCTCTTTTCAACTTGCCAGAACTGCATTTGAAAGACACGGGGAGCTGCAGGAAAATTGTAGGGGGGGGGAAGTGAGCACAGGCCATTTTCAGCCTAGGAAAAGAAGTTGAAAGAGATGCTCCAACCGCAGCAGTGTCAGATAGCCTCAGGCTCCTCTCTCCTCACACTCTTCAAAACAAACAAACTCTCAACACCTTGAAACAGAGACTGCACATGTCATGGGGAAAAAAAATCAAGACACACCAGTAAAGGCACGGAACTCTTCATGGACTTGACTTGCGTGTAAACACTGACAACTTTGGGCTTGACTGTTCTCGTCCTCCTTAGCCTGGCTCAGGAGCTAACGTGCATTGGTCCAGAAAGTGAAATCACAGTGCAGTAAATAGAAAGGTGTTTCAAGCAAGAACATTAGAAATGGAAAATTCTGTTACCTATAGGAATCAAGGCAGCGTAGCTATATTTAACTTGAAGCTTCTGTGCACCTCTGCTCATCTGCCTGCACAAAAAGCAGCTGCAGCCCTTACCTTCAGCTAGAACCTCACAAGTCTTGAAGCTTCGAGAGAAATTAAAATCAGGTAGAATAAACCAGCTTGGTACCTGGTGGCCACAATTGCTCTGATATTTAGACAAATCCAGAGAATTTTATTTCCAGATGAAGGCTCTGGGTTCTGTTTCTGGCACTTGGTCAGAGGGAGCAGAAGAAAAAGTGGCCTCAATGCCCAAGCTGTACTTGAGTGGGTAACAAATACTAGGCAAGTTGAGAGATGGCAGAGCTGCATTGTTGTAGAGTCATAGCATCCTGCCCCAGGGCTGGGCCCCAGTGTCCACTGAACTCACATGAAATTCAGCCACAGAGCAGGAAATTAACTGGAAAAGCAAACCCACAATAAAACCCATCTCCTTGCTCTCTGATGTTGGTCATCACTGAATAAAAATGAAGCTACTTGCCCCTGCAGCCATTCTTGAATGGGCCATGTCCTGACAACTGCATCCCTGCAGCCATGGCACAGCTGCTGATGCTTCCAACACACACAGGAATGAAGCTTACTGTAATATTCCCTGTCCTCTTTCATGCTCATCCCCCTCTGCCCCTTACTACAGTGGTCTCCAACAGAAAGGCAGCACTCTCCTTGCCTGAAGAATTAACTCAGGATTCAACTAGCAACCTTAAATTTAACATAGTGCTTTTGGCAGGGCTCAGCACCGTCAATTAAAACAGGGAGAGAGACTAAAGCTAGTAAATTAGAGAACGTGACAAATGCAGCACAAAGCACCGACGATCCCAGAAGGTATCAAATTTAGTGTTAAAGCAAAGAAACAATAGGGAAGTCCAAGACATTTCAGAGTGTAGTGAATCAAATTAAATTGCCTGAAATTCCACATGGAATACATTTGACAAATTTCTTTCCCCCTCTTCAGCTTTCTGTTTGAGATGAACTGTCGTCTGGCAGCTTCAAACGTCTGGCACAGCTTCAGCTTCAGTTTGCTGGGGCTGAATCCAAACACGAACCTGAACTTTACCAGTTCTGCTCTTTTTGTAAACATACTTGCTGTGGCTGCCAAATGCTTTCCAAAAGCACACAAAACCCAGAATCCAAAAGGAAAACACTGACTTGCTGCAGTATAATTTACAATTTACCACCTATCGATAGCATCCTGTGTGCAGAGCTGTTGGTCACTCAGAGCCCACCTTGGCCTCTGTTTCCCCACACATATTGAGAGGGGACTGGGAAGCAGAAGCTCCCACGGGAGGGATACGTCTCCCACGCTCACTGTATGAGCCCCGGATCCACATCTTCCCCCAGGGCTGCGTGGGCAGCTGATAAGACAACAATTAGCAGTAGGATTCCTCAGACATGCTGGATAAGACAAGCAGTAAAATGTCATTATACACGTGTCGCTGATAGCGAAGACCAGTTTAGATTACCCCAGTGAGTAGTCTCAGGAACAAATTCATTTTAAGGCAAGGAACTTCAGGCAGAGGAAGAGACAGATACAAAGAGGGTTATGATCAAATTGCTCCTGAGCGCAGATAGCATCAGCCTTGATATACCACGTGTTCTTTTTTTACTTTGCTTTTAAAACAGAACTGTTTTTAAGAAACGCTTGCAACAATGGCACATCCCTTTGAAGCAGGATGTGATACTTCTCAGCAGCATCCCACTACCTCTGCAGTCACTCACAGAAAACAAATCCTTTCTTCCTCCATTTTAAAGCTTTTTGAAACTCCCAAGCTGCATAAACTACCCAACTGCAGAAGGCTAAAAGGAAGCCACCTTTAAGCTGAGCAGCGGCAAATGACAGAGGTGTGTGAGCTCTGGCACAAGACATGCAGGCAAGCAGATGCTGTTAGAAAAGTGTATTTTATTGTCCACAAAGCATCAGCCTGATCAAGAGCCACATGGAGTTCTACCACTGGCCAAAATATACAATATCTGGTTCATACCAGCTCTGATTTATTGCATGTCTTCTTTCCCCTTCGATTTTAATTATGAATAGATCTTGTAACCATTACATTTGTATTTGTTTTACCCATGTAGATGTTTTTCTATGCTACTAACTGCAGACCAAAAGCCCTCTCTAAAAATAGTACAAAAATATACTTAAAAATACGCATATGGCCTTTATTAAGGAAATCTGTCTGCTGAATTTTTAGGAAGAAAAAGCAGTACTGAAACCACTGATTAGCAAGCAAGCCTCATGTTAACCAGTCTGGTTACAAATAAAACTCAATCATTACTGTACCGTTCTGCCTGTCTCTGGGGGCTGTCTGGGGCATGCTGAGCCAGTTTCAATGGTCAGGTGTTGATATCCTAAAGAACCTCTCTGAGGTGGCATGTCCTCAGCAGACTTAACGGATCTAGGCTGTGGCTGAAGAATGAAACACTCTTTGTCCCCTGGGTAAGACAAACACAATCAGGAATGCAATAGTTGGAATCTTTCATACTGAGATGTTTCTTGCCTACATTTTTTTCTGATGAAGCTCTTGATCTTTAAAAGTTGACTTAGAAGTGACTTTAATCTGTATGGTTGAACAGTTACCACCATAAAATAACATACAATGCAATAAACAAATACCACTTGCAAACCTCAAAACTCTCTGCCACCACTTCATCCATCGAAGCTAATTCTGTAAAAAACAAGGACGTGGCAAACCCAACCAACCTTTTTCCCATCTTACAAAAAGACTAAACTCCATTCTGGAAATGTCATAATGTTTCTATAAATGATTGAGTCTTCTGAAAATGTTTAGTGGTCCCACACAAACACCCTCCACAAGGAGCAGCAGCTCTCTCCCTAAGCCCAGTGCACTGACTGGGCAGCTTAGATCCAAGCACTTATGTAGAAATCCTGTCCTACTCACGACACAGAATTTCTGGGAGTATGATGGAAAACAGAAGTTGCTACAGATGTCTGAATTGCTGAAATTGGAAAGCAGAACAAGCTGATAGCTGATATTCCCTCACCCCAATGTCAGCACACAGCAAGACTTGTGTGCTGAACCCTCCTCTGCTTACCAATAAACCCTCTGGCTGGAGTAATATGAATGTAAGATATTCCTTGTCTCTATAACTATTTTGTAATTAAAAAGTTTTGCATGTAAACAAATACCTTCTCTTCTTCCAAATCCACACTGACATTCACTACTTGTCATTCTGAAGTGATTCCTAGAGGAAACATGATTAAAATATAACATATCCCAGGTTTTCTCAGTACTGCCCATCATCATGCTGTCTGCTCTCCTTTCACATCAGCTCAATTGTGAGAGTTTCAAGCTGACATCAGAAAGTCAGGCCATTTGAAGACATAAAAGTCAGCTATGAGGTTGTCATTTAATTATTTGTTTATTTATATATTGATCGGTTGAAAAAGAAACATCGACTGGCTCATGTATTTTAAAGGTTAAATGAGCGTGATGAATGGCAGCAAAGAAAGCCCTACCAAACCTTGATTTCCATTTCTTTTACAAACTACACACTGTGTAAAACAGCCTCCAGATATATCAATCCCAACTTACGAATAGGTACCACAGAGTGATGAAGACACCTTGGCTGGAGACTCATCCTCTCCTTACAGATATGAGGGGAGCAGTTGGCACTGACCATAGGAGGATGCCGAGTTGGCTCAGTGTTACTAACAGGGGTAGCACCATCTCAAAACTTTTAAACACACATTTGCAGTTTCTTCCAAGACCAGGACTCAGTAAGGACTGTCAGCTACTGCTGTCAGTAATGTCTAGCTCAGTGTAAACACTTCCTTAGTAACATGATGAAATTCCACCTTCAGGTTTATTCCAACTCCTAAAATAAATCTTTTCACAGAACTTGTACGCATTGATTTATACTGCAGTGCTATGATCACAAGTTTTAATTCTTACCATTTAATTATTCATCAAGTCTCAATTTAAGCTAATATGCAAAGAGAGGAAGAATGGGCACTTGTTTATCTCAGTTTTTACCAAATAATTCAAGTTGTTCATTAATCACATTACTTTTCCACTATCTGATAAGACAAAAAAAAGCCCCAGCAACCATCCAATAACAAAACAACAAAAAAATCAGACTCCCTTTATAGGAAAAGCAGGATATTCTATAAAATCTGCTTGCATGAACAGACTTCATTAAACCAATAAAATATTTATGCATAGGGATGGCTCATACTATTGGCTTAGCCTACAAGGGAAATTTTGCTTCTTTTTTGCCCTTAGTGTCTACAATATCTGGAGTGAATTGACCCAGCAACAGATTATATGTTGGATTTTGGCACAGGATATATGAAGAATTTTGCCCGTCCTAAATTTCCCTCCTGTTCTATGCCTGCAGTGACAATATGAAGTACAACAACCAGGAATTTCATATCTATTACCAGGGACTACACCTGAATCAATCAACCAAAACATTCCCCCAAATGTCTACTAAAATTAACCATCTTCTACTTTTTTCTTTTTTTTTTTTTTTTTAATAAAAAACTTGGAAAAAGTTGAAATAAGAAACAAGAAAACTATCATTCAGTCCATAACTGATACAGTTTTAATGGCATTCTGGCCTTTACAAGAAATATGAACAACTCAGTCCACTGGGCAAACAGAAGAAGCAACAAGAAAAACCAGGAAAGAAAAGCGGAACTAACCATGAGGAATCCTTTACAGCTTCAATATGAAACCATTTCTGCTCTGTAAAAATAAAATGCCTTTTAAATTTCACCAGTCACTCCCCTCAATTTGTCTGAAGAGAGGTCTTACTGCTTACCCAGTTGTTCCTTTGATTACTCTAATCCCCAAAAGTTTCTGATAAGTAGTCTGGTGCTAAGGACATATCACTGTTTGGAATGTGGCTGCCAAAATAACCAACCAAGTATTTTCTTTTTCTTGCATGTAAATACTAGCAAAAGTCCACACTCTGTCATCTGAATTTATTACTGAAAATTGTTCAAAAGTGGATATAAACTTCAATGAGCCCTTCAGTGAGGATTCATGCTCCATGATATATGGACAACTTTATCTTGTCTGTATGAAATATCAGGGTCCTGGGATTTTAAAAATATCCTGTATTTCACTACTGGAATATGTGGCCTTGATTATTTTTGTGTTCAAGGCTAGGCACGTGAAGGCAGCCAGGATACCTTCGTGACACCTATCTGCAGCATGCTTGGCCTGACAGCTGCTTATTTCCTTCAGCACCAAAGGGTTTGACGCTATAAAATGAGAAGGTAGCAGAAAACAATGCCACCATCTGAAGAAGATCCCCCAACCAGTAGTTTCTTAAAGAAAAATACAGACTATCTTGCTTAAAACCACTGTCATATGTTTCCACAGCCCTTCTCCTTGGGTATTTGTGCTACAGAACGCCCCTGTGGAGCACTGATATTATATGTTAGTTCCCTACCCTGTTATTTCTGGCTGCTTAAGCAGCAAAGGACCAATATCCCGTTCAGCTATGCTCTGTTGGTGCTAGGGAAATCAGTGAGATGCTGCTCTGCAGCTCACTTCACACAGCTCTTGTCCTTGTGTGGCACTGCTTGTTTTTGACAATGATTGACGACTCACACCAAGCCTCTGCATTCCCTATTACTAGGAACCAAATAGATATTTCTTCATGAGCTAACCCTTATCTTGCAAACTCTATGAGCTTTAAGGGTAGAAAGCTTATCCTCTGAAACAGCCTTTCACTCCTAAAACACCTCCTCCTTTCTCCTGTGATTTACTGCTCATTTTTCTTTAGTGCAAAGCTGGTATTTCTGAGTTAGAAACTACACCTCAGCCTCTAGTTTATGGAAAAGCTAGCCATGGAACCTGAGAAATGAAAAGCCAACACTCTTATCAGCATATTAGCTGGCTTTATACCATAGTTAATGAATTGTCAATCACACATAATTTTACATTAAACTTCATTTACATTTAAGTCACAGTGGACTGAGCAGTGGTGTACATATCCATCAATCAGTTTCCAGTCACCATCCATACTTAGTAACCTCTGTTCACCCTATAATCTTGTTTCCCAAATCCAAATTGAAATCTACCAGGCAGATTGGCTTTCAAGAGAGTATTTCCCCAAAAATTATTCATACCTGAAACACAGAGCAGACACATGGCCATTCTTTCAGTGACTGTTTCCTTTCCATAGTCACCTTTCTGTTTCTGGGTACAGGAAAAGCACTTGGGGCATTTTGATTTAAAAGGGAGCTTAAAATAAAGCAGTGCCAAATATTTCAAAGAAAGCAGGAAAACAACTAAGGGATTAATGAACTTTATTCACCTATTACTCAACATCCCACCGAAGAGCCACAGAAAGTGCTTGTGCCCTCTGTAACCTCTTGCCCCAAAGCTTGGTTGTGCCAGTCTTGAAAATCTTGGTTCCATTTAGCATTATGTGCCATTGTATGGTTTTCACTTTTATATCTAAAGGGAAGACTGAAGGATAAAGGTCCTCAGCTGCACTCAATGATACTGAGGAAGTCAGCTTGGCAAACAAACACCATCACTTTATCTTTTGAAACTCTACCTAGTCTACAAGGGAACAGAGAAAACCAAACCAACACATAGCAGGCTAAGGCTGCTCTAAATAACCAGCATCCAAAGGGCTGGTAGGCAGCTACACTGCAGCCTCCTGAGCAGGGTTTATCTCCATTAGTTGTGAATTTAGGCAGTTTTCTGACACTTTTTGAATGGCGAATGATGACCAAAAGTTGATCAAGTCTGCAAAGAGTATGCTAGGGATAAATGAAAGAGAAAGCAGAAACTGTTATTCTATTGCTACATCCTGGAAGCTCTGAGCCTTCAAACTTAAGCTAAACATTATTTAGTGATTTATTCTACTTAGCTCTAGATGGATAGAATACTGACTTATTCTCTTCCATTTTAGCAGCAAGGCAGGGTGTGGGGACATGAGGTGAATTCATGTCTGTTTACGCCACCTTTTAATTTAGCTGATTTGAGCTGAAAGGATTGCATTAGAGATGAATTGCTCCTTAAGATGTTTCTTTAAAGCAAGGAATAAAAAAAAAATTCTATAAAGCTTAGAGCCTCCTAATACACGTGACTCTTGCAGTGTTTCAGCCCTGGAAAAAAAAAAATCATTATTGAAGAAACAAAACTGTTTCTTCTAGTAATGAACAGTAAAAGCTTGTCTGGGGGAAAAAAATAGTGATTAGATTGTGACTGTGCTTTACTTCCAAATGTAAAGCCATTTTGCCTGAGACAACATTAAGATGCTAGGATGCAAGGTTTGATCATTAATTTTGCCTAACACTACACATCAGTGTTGCTGCAGTCCTGGATTTTTTCTTCTCCCCTGATTCTAGACAGCCTTAATCATGCTTACAGCCGATTCTAATTGCTGAATCGTATCACTCTCCACCTTCTCTAATATGCCTGGGGCAAAAGAAATAGTGAAGATTAATGACAGACGCGTAATTAGAAGAAAATGTAAAGATCTTGTGTTAATCATTCAGAAATAATTTGAAAAATATGAAATTCTGAAGAGCTCTCAGAGTAAAAGATGACAAAATAAGCACTACAGCACAAAGCTAAGCAGATTTATATGTATCACAGTGCTTGTAACCAGAAGAGAAGAGCTCACGCGAGCACATACAAGTGTGTGGGTATGCAAGGGAGGGTTTATTAACATAATGGAATGCAGCATGGAAGACCATCTGTTTTAATTGAGCAAGCTTATTGGTACAATGCTTTGCTCCACTCATCTTGTTTAGATTAATGTTAATATTCTATTAAAAGGTAGTTTATCATCCCACAGTACTGAGTTAAAGTGAGCACACCCATAGCAATATTCTCACCTCCTATGGTGAAGAGAGTTCGCTCATTACCAGGCTATTGATCATCTTATAGCATAACTATTAAGGCTGGGAACCTTGGTTAAAAGTAACCAGAGGTCTTTCTTTTAGTGAGGGTAAAGGCATGAATAAATACCTTCTATTTGATTAATTTTAAATACAAAAGAACACAGTCTGCAAAATTATTCTCAATTATACCTTTGGATAACTACAGGAATGATGCTTTAGTTAATAACACCTTTCAGGTTGTAACAGAAAGAGTAAGTATCAAACCAGGATAGGTTTTCTCTGGATTTCTTTCCTACCTGTGACACATCTTCTCACCATAACATTTGATCTGTCTTTAGCCCTTGCTTTTAATGAGAAAGCAGGAAGCTGGGTACTAGTTGGAAGCATGCCTATCATTAAAACCACATACACAGAGGGTAAGTAACAAAAGCATGCAGCAAAGAACATTTTGTATATGGATGTGAAATCCCTGAATCGTAGGAGAAATTATTATACCCTGAAGGTTTAACTTTTTTTTTGCAAATATGGCAGAATCTGAAAATGAACTCCATGGCTGGAGAATATTTTACCTAACTGTTCTAGTTATTATTTTTAGAAGGTTATCTTCTTATAACAAAACTATCTGCCAGCCAAGAAATGAATCATTCCACCATTGGGGTGTGGGTTGGGTGTTGGATTAGCAAAATGGATTACAACCAGCTATATTTACAACAAAAATAGGACTGTAATAATAAAAATACATTCATTAACACTGCTTGTAGAGCTTCACCCCCCGCTTCCCTTGCCCCTCTCATTTTCATAAATGCAATCTCAATCTGTTCAAGCCCAGCTCCAAGCCCCCAGTAAGGATCACATCTCCTGGCTGTCCCTTCCACCATGCTGCTTCGTTTCGTTGCCCATCCCCGGGTCCCCTTTCTCCATCACACAAAGTAGCAGGTCAGTGTCTGACCCCTCAAATGCTTCTCCCCTCTCCTATGCCACCGCAGCCTTGGCATTTGCTCCTCTTTTTCTCAACCAAGTAGCTTTTTCATTTCTCCCTTGATGCTCTATCATTTTGGAAGAGCTCCTGGTGAGCCAGCAGCAATGGTACCTTCACATTTTCCTCCTTCAAACATCCTCCTTTGTCAGAGCAGATAAAAGAAGTCCTGATAGTGGCTAGGCAGCTGGCGTGCTGGATGGCTGCCTCTTGTGCAGAAACTGCGGTCTCTGTTTCTGAGGACTCACCCCATCTGTCCGTCCTAATTCATCAAACGTGTCCCATCTTACACTGGAATGGCAAACCCACAAGGGCAAGGATCAAGTTTTTTTGTATGTATTTTGTACAGCTCTTACTACAATGGTGTTGACAACTGCAGCTGCCAAATACCATTACGGTACAAATAAAGTAACAAAAGAAGTGACAAAAGGAGCCCCCTCTTCTCCAAATTTTAAGCAAGGCTTAAAAGAGTCTGCTTACAATTTTTATTCTCTAAGGGAACATTTTATAATTACATTGGGACATAGGAACAAGGAAGATGAAGGACACCAAGAGAAGATGAAATATATGTGAAGAAATTCTTCACACGCCATTCTAAACCAAATAATCTCACAAAACAATAATTCAAGTAAGACTTCATCCCTGGATATCAAAACATGCCAGTCATTAAATAAAATCCAAAAAAGCTTCTTTGTGGTACAAAACCATCACCATTCACCCTCTTCAAAACCAGGGACCTCAGAAGGAGAAAAGTTACATGGTTCATCCAAGAAAACCCAGCTGACAGTTGCCAAACCATGAAACACTCCAAGCAGCATTGGACCCTTGTTTTCCCACTGGCTACTGGGATGTTGGAAACTACCCATTTTAGAGTGGGGTAAGTTTTAAGTTTCTCAATAAAACTAAACCTGAGAGCAGCCCAAGCACTGAGCTATTGACAACCCCACCTGAGCTGACTCCAAAGTATACTAATTATGCAGGACAGAAAGGTATCTTCGCATTAAAGAGCCACACTCTGAAATGAAATCTTCTCTCAAACTGGTGTGTTCTAGTGAAAACAAGACTGGCTGAGGATGCATGCGTATAAGCCACAATTTTTCATGGGAATGCTGGGAGAGACTTAAATGAACTCCTTAATTTGCAACGTGGAATTATTAATGCTTCCCTTGGAAAGACAAGATACATTTCTACCTCTAACAAGCCATACACATCTATAGCTAACAAGCCATACAGCCTCTGAGCAACTGCTGACAACTTCACAAGGGAGACGCACAAGCCAGAGATTACACTGGAAAAGTTGGTATGATCAGGGTTACAAATCACTGATTTCCTAAGTATTTGTCAAGCACCCATCCAACACTCCAGGCTGTGCCCAACACACTGAAATTACAAGTGATGAAATACAATTAAAATACATAGACATCTCTGCCTCCGTCTGTTTTCCCTGTTTATTGTCTATTCCAAACAACTTCCCATGCTGAGCACTATCTACCCAGCTGGCTGTCCACACTATGACCCATCCCTTTTGCAGAATAACTCTGGACTGGGGATGCAAGGGGCTTGCCTCACTGGCTGCTTGCTTTGTGGGGCATTTGCCACACTTTGGGGACAGTTATAGTGGCACAGAATGGATCTGTACTGCACAAGGGACTGCATGAAGCAGTTATAAGGTTGCCTGCCGCCAAGCACTTTGCTTCTTTGTGCTGAACCCAAGCAAAGGGAAGTGGGAGAGGCAGCTGGTGAGTGTGAAAATGCTGGGGCAGTGTGAAACTGCATAGGAAGTGTGAAAGGACAGGGACAACACTCTTGAAGAATCACAGTGAGCAGACAATTAACTCCCATACACTTTGATTCCATCATCAGCTGTATTCAACATTACCATGTCCCAGTCAGATTTTGCTTTAGGTTGAAGTTACACTGTGCAGCATTTTTTCAGCAAGGTTTACCTGGAGCTGCCTGTCCTTCTGCTGGGTTCAATGCAGGAGAGGAGAAATCACATAAGCTATGATGTAAAACTAGCTTTGCAGATTCCCTTTGTAGCTTCCTGGCTACCTCCTACATCTCCACAGACAGAGGGAGAGAAAGCTGCTTCTCTGAAGCCAAGCATCCTTTAGGGTCATTCCTCTCCCCTGACAATACTGAATGAGGTACCTGCAGGTGGTCCAGGTGAACACATGTACCTACATAAAAGGCACAAACCTAAACACCTTGCTCGGTCAATAATCCAATGCAGAATGTGATCGGCATTTTTTCCTTGCAAGACATAAGAAATGCATTCAGGGACTTGTGACTAAGCTGCATGGGCTGTTAGCCAACGCACTGTATCTACACATGACAAATTATGAATTCATCCATTGTTTGAAAGTTTTGAATTCACTGTTGGTGGTAAACTTTTTACTAGAACACACAGATGGTCCTGCCTGATCTTGTTAATGAAAAACTCTCACACAGCTACAAAAACAGACGTGATCATCTGTTTTTCAACATTCTGAAAAAAAACCTACAGAGGTGTAAGGTGCTATACAAATGAGAATAATTAGCTTGTGCCATCTGTGGACATTAAAAAAACCAGAGTATCTGTATTCCCATGCTTTATAATGATAAGCATTATGTCTCCAGCAAACTACACACTTAATAACTTTGCAATTTATTGTGACCTTCTGCTCCAATTGACTTAGGGAACTATAATACTAGAGGTGCCTCACACGTTTCTACCTTATAATTAGTAAGTAATAAAAAATGCTATTAAAAAAATAGCAAGTCTGAAGCTCTCTGACAATTCACTGATTAATTCTGAAGATTTTAAAGCACATAGGAACATACCAGGCTGAAACATCAATTTTATCCAGTTCTCATTTCCACTAACAAGCGTTGGTGCATGATCAAGTCTCACAGCTCATCTACACATAACGGCAGTAGGAACTGCACCCTGAAATGTTACATGGTTTGATGACAGGATAAGACTTTCCAGATCTTTTCAATCCAAGTTTAGTGGTTAGCTGTATTCTGTTCTTGCACATGCAGTGCTGCATGCCTGGGGTCTTCTGGCAGGAAGGGAAGGGACGCCCTTAGCATCTGATGAGGAACAGCTAGTATCTAAGTGCCTTAGAGGGAAAACAGTAAGAACGATCATCATCCAGGACAGGATTTCTGTATAACATCCCCTGAAGACATTCAAACACACTGAAAGTGCAGAACTCATATTCCTCAGCCTCCAAAAAAAATGGGGAGTGAACACAAAGACCCCAGGTGTACAGTGCAAGATCCTGACCACAACTGTCATGTCCCAAGCAGCCTGCTACCTGGAGAAGATTAAAATTGGTAACATATCCTGTAATCACCTTGCAATCCTAGCACGAACTCCCGTAGCTGCAAATATAAAGATACACAGTCCTTACTCACTTGTCTGTTACATGTTTTAATACCAGCAAAGGCTTATCTCTATTCACATTTGACTTGAAACCAGGAAAACTGAACAAGGGAACAGGCAGCAGACACTGAAAGCATTTTTTAATTGAGTAGTCCCCACTCCCGACACAATTTAGTGGTTGCACTGATTTAAAATCCATCCTGCACTTCTGGTCATTTTCATTTGTAGTTTCTGATTTGAGCTACTCTTATACTGGCTCACCTACTGTCTTTAGAAAACATTCAGTGATTTATCTATTACAGATGGTTAAGATTACAAGTGTGAACAGGGGAGGCCCAGCTTACAACAACAACTCTTCCTCATCCATTTCCTAACTTTCTTAGGGACACAGGTGAGGTTAGTCAGTCTTTCCTGTCAGTCTAATGACTTGCTATCATTTCTTCTATAAACCTTGTTTCTTTCAACGGACTCATTTTCATTTCTATTCCTGAAATACTTTCTATATTCCTTCCTCTGATTGCATTTGCATGGTGCAAATGTACAGCCCACTGTGTTAAATGTTTGAGAGTACCCACCTTTATTATTACTGCTGTGCTCATTTAAGCTGCAGCATCTCCTAATTATTTTATTTTAAAATGTTTTATTCCAGACTTTCACTGGATAGGAAGTAGCCTAACTTCACTCTGAGATGACTTGGAAAAGCCTGCATGCACTGCTATTTCCTAAGTGCACTTTGAAGTCAAATCTGTTCACAATGTCATGTTCATAAAATGGTAAATGATAAGAAAAGAATGAGTTCTGTTATACAAATTACCAGCAATTCAGTGTAGTGCTTTAATGTCTCTCCTGTTCTTTAAGGATGTCACTGAATGCACCCAGCAAGTAAAATGGCCATATGAAATTAAGACACTAAGAGTAAATGTTTGCTCCTATACTGTAAAGAACCTCATAAATGTCAGAGGTTTTTATTTCACATACACCACAGCTTGTAGAGACACCAGGAAGCATTTGGTTCTAATGGGAAACTGATGTTCATTTCAGCACTGTGCTGCCCATCAGAACCCATCTGAGCGATGCTCTCCTGCAAGTCTGAGCAGGCAGTCACTGCAGCTGGCCACGAGAGCACAGAAACATGATTTAGTTTCTACATTGTTTTAAGTGCCAAAGAGATGAGCAATTCACATACTACCCTCCCCCCAAAAATGTTTAAAGTTTTGTTTCCCTTCACATGGGCAAACTTAAGAAATTCTCCTTTTAATTCAATGGTACCTCAAATGTTTCTGCACCGTACTCCCTTTTCTACCCTTCTGTGTGACAGCTCACCTCTGCTTGTGCAGATTAAAGGTGACAAGTTTATTTGGGATGAGCAGAGGCACGGAAGGTTTAAGGAAACATGCTCTGGGTGTTCCCGCGCTTTCCTTTTTCTGTGATCTCTTTTCTGCCCTCACTGCTGAACACAAGAGCAGCTGATGTTGCCACTCCACCAGTAGTCAAGCAAAACCCTACTCACTGTATTACCACATACAGCTCAAAGTCCCCCATCTTCTTTCCCTCACTTCCACGCACTTCATTCCCATTTACTCAACAAAAGTGTGATTTGGAGGGCATGGACAGGAGGCAAGAGAGCTGAGGAAACATGCAATTGGGTGACTGGCACACAGAAGAGAAAAAAGTGCTGAGCCTGGTGATTCAGCATATCACTCCTTTGCTGCTCCTCTCTTTCCTAATGTTTTGGAATATATTATTATTTTGGGGTGTACCAACTGCATGAAGATGAGCTTGGCTGAATACTATTATCCTGCATTATGGTTTAAGCTGGATATTGCTATCATAACGAGGGATCTATATTTGCATCACTTCTTTCAGTATCTTCTGGTACCAAGCAATACTGTAAAAGCCCAGTGCAAACACACGAGGCCAGACTGCCAAGAGAGACCAGCATCTCAGCAGTTTCTGCTGAAACACAGGTAAAAAATAACTAAGGGCATCATATCAGAGATGCTCCATTCCCATTACAACACATGCAGACTGATGGCCAGCCCCCAGTGACTCAAACCTTGCAGTAAACCTGGTAACTTCATTAGATGATTCAAAGAAGGCTCCATCCTTAAAAATAAGGTTTCAGCTATGAGAAGGGGACATCTGAGCCTCTGACCCCAGCCTTCTTCGGAAACAGGCTGAGCCCTTCTCACAATCCGGGTATTAACCTGGGGAGGAAAGGAAGGAGAAAACATCCAGGCAGGAGTTCCACCTGCTCAAAGGCAGAATCCCCTTTCAAAGAGGAAAATATAGACTCAAGTGGCATGTTTTTCAGTTCTGGAAATGCTATTAAGAATTTTCTGTTTGATTTTTGGCTTTAAATGAGTCAAATCAAACTTAAGGGATTTCCATGTGTGATACTGAACACCACACACACACTTTTTCATAAGGGATTTGTGTTTTGTAAATTACACCCTTTAGCCATATCACTAGTCATTAACCTAATTTAAATCTCAGTAAGGAGATTCTCTGTTTTTATCTTCAAAATTAACTAGCTCCTCACTTCGAAGATACAATCAGAAGGGTGAGGTGAAAGGATCTCACCAAGTAAGTCTGATTAAATCCACTTTTTATTCAGCAGCTCCTTGTACTCCCCTGCAGTGATACAAAAGCAACTCCCAAGCGACTTCCCCTCACTGACTGATAACGTGTCAAAGTATCCCTTTTGCAGTGTCTCAAAGGCCACTAGCTGCTTGCTGTTTCTGCTAACTGCTGTCTGTCATGTACTGCTAAGATTCATAAAGACACTGCTGGGATCACCTTGCGAGTGCCTTTCTACAATGTGTTCAAATGCAGAAGGTCACTCCAGGAATTACCTGTGCAAGAAGCAAAGGTAATCCTCAGGAACAAATCTGGTTCACCCGCTGTGCCAGTCTGTCGGGCAGCTGTGGTGGTGATGTGATCATCAGAAGTTTGCTATCAGAGCATGCCATGACCCCCTTGACTGTTCCCTGCTCCCCTGGGCACTGGGGGACGCAGCTGAAGTCAGGCAAAGGAGAAGGGAAAAAAGCTTTATCTGCCAGGAGCCAACAGGGCAAGGCTTTTGTGAACAATTCAGTAAAGAGATGGTGACAGGACCAGGAACAAACTGGAACAAGAAAATCATATGTGTGGGAAGGCAGAGTCTGGAAGAAGAGCTGCCCCTGGGGCTCAGTGGTACCCGACTCAAGCAAAGAGCCCTCCAGCTCTGAGCAGCAGCATGGGCCCGTGGGATGTGCTGCAATTTAGGAAGAAATGAGCAGACTGGCACTGCCAGGGTGCTAAGCAGCAACTGTGCTCTTCTGGTTGCAAGCAGGAATATCAGGCAATGAAATCCCAGCCGTGCTGTTTAACAGGGTTTCAAGTATTCATGTGGGAGAATGCTGCAAGTCCTGATGTGAAATGAGCAGGTAAAGTACAAGCATCCAGATTTAATAAGGTTCTTAAAAAACAAGTTGCTGGAGAACTTTTTTTTGGCCAAACTGTACCAAAAAAAGAGATGCCATATGTTTAAGAAATCCAGACAGAGAGAAGTCCAGCTCCTCTATTGACTTGCGTTCTGGATCTCCAGACCAGCAGAGGAGAAGCCACAAGACTTCGAGGGCTCAGGCACCAAAGTGCCTCAGATTTTCTGGATGCTGCTGCTGAAGTAGGAAATTAACTGGATTGTGTATTTCACAGGAAAAAGGTAAGAAAGGATGTTGAAAAGAAATGTTATTTTAATTGGATTTCTTTGTTCTCGTGTTATCTTCAGCACCTCAACAATGCCTGCAGTACTCAAAACCTTCTAGGACTTAAGAAAGCTCCATTTCTTTGATTCCATTCTCATTTGAAACTTATACGTGAAATATTATTGGTACGTAAGAAAAACCGTATGTATGCAAAGGCCACACAGTAGTAACTGCTGTAGGCTAAACCTGCTCCACACAACAACTGACAGATGCAACCCAAGAATTCTAAATTTCAATCAAATGAATCTGAAGATTAATTGCAAAATCCATCAAAGTACTTTGAGGAAAAATGGTAAAACTGTACGTAAACATTCAGGGACTTTTGCAATCTCCTGCAGCCTGTAATTAGATTTACTGAATGCTATCAAATCCGAGGCTCCAGTGCAAACATAGACAGTTTTTGTTGTTTCAAGATGCATACACAGATACATGAAATATGTCTAATTACCAACAGTTGTTTTGTTTCCCTGTTTAATTTCAACAGCAAAAATCCACTCAGTGCAAGAGTTTCATGTACACTGGAATAATTAACTGCAAAATCTGAATGCTTACCAAGTTAAAAGTAAAATTCAAAACCAGAAAACAGTCATAAGCACTTGATAAAGCTGTTTTGCCAGCAAACTCAGGGATTGTGATGTCCACACCTCTCATGCAATTTATATCCAGCTTCATTAAATTCTCATCTTTACTTCTCTCATTACAGAGAAATACAAACAAAAACTCTTCATCCTGCAACTTCACCTGGGTGAAGAGAACAGTTTGCATGAAGCCCTTCTGGATTTAGCTAGACTGTCCCTGCAAAGGCTCCCTGATATCTGCAGAACCAAAACAGGTCATCTGCAGTCACAGGATCTTTGGAAATTGTCATCAATTTTCCCCAGATCCCCAATCCCCTATTTGGAGGAGGAGTTTTAAAGAAGATTTTGGAAAGCAAATTCAGTTTCCCATATGCATCACATACACAAATTCAGTTTCTCATATTACCACACACAAGTTGCCTAAATGACAAGGAGACCACAGGAATATTGCAGTGCGGATCATACCCAGTGCTCCACTGCGTTTGTGCTTTCCTACCAGAAAGGAATTCAAGTTGTCAGCATTTTTCCCTTAGAAACACATGATGATTCTATATTCAGAGCTAAAACGATGCAAGACTAACTCTCATATGCAATCCATGTCTGTATCAGTATGTTGGAATAAAAACATTAGCACTCTTAGCACATGCACAATTACATACCATTTTGAGACTAAAATCACAGGATATTTAAATACAGGCACACCCCCAACTTTAGGAACAAAATTACAGATGACATTCTTCAGCCTTAACTGTTCTATGGCAAACATTTCCCAAACTTGAACAAAGAATACACTAATCTGTTTGCCAGCACAAGTAATTTTAGAGTTACCCAGATCACTTTTTATTATTATTGGTACTTCCATGTTTAATTTTAGAAGTGTAAATCATATAATTAAAGCTCTGACATAAGAGTGATTACATTCGAATGCGGCTCTCCATGCTATGAGAAAATATGGAGGGTTTCATATTTCTGTGGTTACAAGAAAAAAAAAAGGACATATTTTAGAAACACTTAAGAATACTGTATTAAACATCCTTTTTCTCCAAGTGCACTGGACTAAACCAATGGGCATCATCTTCGTATGATGGGGTTAAGTACTTTGGCTTTCAGTAAGGCTTTCATCAGATTAACAAACTAAACACCTTAGCTAAGCTCTTTGGTGACTGACACACACATGAAACGCAGATACACTCCCTAAAGCCTGTGGGTTCTGGAGCACATCAGCACATGCAGCAGCAGACCTCCATGCGGGCAATGCTCAGGGCACATGAGAGCTGCAGCACATGGGCAGATCACCCAATACTAGATCCAACACAGCCACCTTGGACATGCTGCCTGGCTGTCCCTCACAATGTGTGTGACATGGGTCAAGAACCATGGTCTCAGCTCGTCCAAATTGCTCTGCTTATGCCATGAGGTAAGGAGATAGAAATAAACAGTGATCAAAGATCAGCTGACACCTAACAACATGTTACTCCATTATGCCATGCATCTTGTTTCTGAGACTCCAAAACTCCAGAGAAGTGCCTTAAATTTTACAATCCACTTGGTGCTTGCTGGCATTGGGATTCAAAAGACCACAACTGTATGGTGTCAAGGACAAGATCTTTGCCCCCACTCCATGACAGAACAACAAAGAGGTCCCAGAGCCATGTAAAGCAGGTTGAGAGGTTCTCCAGATCTCAGAGCAACCCAAGACTATGAAAAACTACAAATTACTTTTAGCCATTAAGGCCATAATAAACTACATTCATATGATCACTTCCAAAGGACTATGACTAAACGTCCTCTCTATTGCCAAACAGATTTAACTGCCAGACCCTTTCTACTACTTTCCTTTGCTTGTCTTTTCCCCTTATTGAAAAGAATCAGCATTGCCAAGTTGAAGTAAACTGATAGCTACACAAGATGACTTTTTATAAAACACTTATAATTTCATATTGCATTAATAGGCTTAATACAATCTCTTGGACTTTGTTGGAAATTAGACCCTAAGGGAATTAGAAGCCTAACTTACCTTGACTTTCTATTGTATTTTGAGTCTAATTGGCTTAGCATCTTTTGAAAATTTTAGCTTTAATTATTTGTTACACTAGTTCTTAAAGTTACAGCTAAGTGAGAAAAGTGAATAAAAAGCTGCTTTTCCTGCTTTCTAGGCAGGGTTACAACCTTGCAAGCACATCAGCTGAATCTCTTTTAGAGAAGCATTTTGGTCTCTCCAGTTTTCAGGAAGCCAAATTGCTTGGAGCATCTTGAAACCTAGCAAACTGAAGAACAGAAGCAGTAATGTTAACCTATACCCCATGAGCTCAGCTTGAGTAACTGGCAAATTGGGGCATCTACTAAATTCTGTAACATGGAGATATTTTGTAAGCAACCTGCTTAATAGGCAAAACTAATTCTGTAGTTAGACTGCAGTAATACTTCCCTGCATTACTTGTTTAGAGGTGTAATATTAGTCCCAACCTATTGAGAGGCATGACAAAGGATGCTTGAATACTTGGTAAAGTAACTTAATCCTGTGGTCCATATATTATTCCATTTTCTGAGACTCTGGGTGTCCTTCTAAGAAATCTTCATGTTCTAATGATGCTTTGCATGGAACTGGAACTATAGATGGCAGAACTGGTATCCAAATCACAGTATCTGTGCATGCAGATAGACCGTGACCCAGTCCCTCAAAAGGAAAACAAGAAGTACAAGGCAATCATGTAATTAATGCCTAGAGTACTATGAAGACTATGGCCAGCAGTAGTCACTTCCTGGGCTTTTCTCAGAACTGCTCACCAACCTCCTTCATGGTCTTTTTGTTGTTTCTGTAGTTCCTTTAACACTGAAAAGATTAATTATTATTTTTTTTTAAGAATAAAAGCAGTATGTGCCACTAACTTCTCACTGCTGCACACTGGCAAATGCACAAACTGCAAAACTCAGTGAACTGCACCATACTGTACTTATGGTGCTTTTACATCTTCCTTGGTTTCCATCAGGGCTCCGCATCCATCCTCCCTAAAGCTCTTAATATTAAGATACTTGGAGGAACAGAGAAGTAAATACTTCCCTGTGAGGGTGCTGAGGCACTGGCACAGGGTGCCCAGAGAAGCTGTGGCTGCCCCTTCCCTGGCAGTGTTCAAGGCCAGGTTGGTCACAGAGGCTTGGAGCAACCTGGTCTAGTGGAAGGTGTCCCTGCCCATAGCAGGGGCTGGAACTGGGTGAGCTTTAAGGTCCCTTCTAACCCAAACCATGCTATGATTCTATGAAAGGGCAGTTTGTCATTGTGGCATGTCTCTCGGAGAGCTCCAGTCCCCTCCAGTGCCAGTAAGGATGGAAAAGAAAGCTTTACAGTCAGGTCTCTCTTCCACTGTCACTAAAGTACTTTCATTGAATCTACACCGGATTGATACTTGCCTCTTCCTCTGCATCCCTGAATTGTTAAACTAAACATTAGCATAAGGATCAGTTTGCAAAAAAATGATACTGGGATAGAATATTTTCCTACTTGATTTACTCAGTGAGAAAGCCAGCCAGGATCAGCAGGGACTGAAAGCTGGTGCTGGGTTAGCCCCCTGTGGTGGTGGCTGCCAATGTGGAATTACAGCTGGCTCTGGCACGCTGGCTTCCAAGCTCGGCTGGAGCTAACTGGCAACTTTGCAGGCAGTTTCATTTGCTCATAAAGTGCTAAGTAGAGAAATAATATGAATCACCTATACATAAATTAGGTGGTTTGTAACCAAAAAAGGAGAAACAAAAAGAATACACTCAAAGGTGTCTGCTCCTTGGGGTTATTAAAGCTAATAGGGTACATACCTATAAATGCATTTGAACCTAATTTCAGTCTTATCTTAAATAGTAGCACATTCGTGGATTTCACTGGCATTATTCCCAATTTACATTGCAGTAAATTGCACCACCTCCATTCCCTGCCTCTCTCCGGGAGTAGAGTTCCCACAGGGCCAGGGCTCCAGAAATCCCTACAGAAGCTGCATTTCTTGGTCAATCCTCTCTCTACTGGGAAAATGGATGCTTGCCTAAAGCACAGTCTATGATCTGTATATATCCTGGCCCCCGGGAAGAGCTACTTTTGCAGAGGGGAGGAGAGAAAAAAACACATATTTGTCCCTAAAGCTGGCAATTTAAAGCAGCGTCTCTATTGATAGATGGTCTATCTTCTTGTACAAGCAGTGCTACAAGACCAAGGTGAAACACATTTATGGAATGCTGTAGAATTGCCTGTGTTAGAAAGCAGCTCTTTATATAAATTATTGCTATTATTATTAGCCTCTAAAGTAGGTTTCATCCTGCAGAGATGCCACCTTAATAAATCTGAAGATGGTTTTAAAATGCAAACAGTTTGTTGGAATATTCAGCATTCAAACTTCTTCCATTGCTGGAAAGGTAGGAGTCCAGGAGAAAAGCCAAATAAATCTCAGAGCTGTAATGAAAGCAAGTTAACTTTATGCCTGTTCCCATTCTTATTGCTATCCATGGCACAACTATATAACTTGGGGGCCTAGATCTGTTTGCACTGCAATATGTATTACTGCATGAAGATGTAAGACTTCAGGTATTCTACACATTTTCTGAAGCATGGCAATAGGATGCCCTGCGCTGAGCTTATCAGTATTCTCTTGTTTGCCTGGGCCATGTGCATCTGTTTGCAGCCTGAATAACCTTTGTGGAAGTGTGGAATGGGCAGGCAGTTAACATAAAATACGGAGAAGGTCAACGTGTGCCCTAGATGCCCACATTTCACATTAAAATTCAAATACATCACTGTTATCTTGTATTGTAATAAGAATATGCAACAGCACAGAACAGTGTTTTTGTGGCAAAGGTATAAATATAATCACTTTCCAATATTCTGTGAAATCTTCTAGCCATGCTTTCAGAATATGACATTTTAAATAGCAGTCCTACTTCCAAGACGCATCTGATTTCCACACTCACCAAAATGAGACCTCTTATATTTGCATGTTTCATTGGGAATATTCCCACTGGGTGCTTCTGTTACCAACTTGCAGGTGAAAAGGAAATGTTACATATTGAACTTGTTCTGGGTAACATTTGAGGCAATTTAAATAAATACTTGAAAATGTGTGTCAGAGAATTTTTACTAAAATTGCATACCAGAAACAAGCAAAATCTTTCGTACCATTATCACATCCCATACCACAGGGCAAGGGAACTGTTATCTGGGGGACAGTGCAAAGGCAGAACTAAGAGTCAGTCCTGTCCTACTGAATACAAAATTATGAGAACAGACTGCAGATGGGCAGGGAGAGATGGATAAGGCTGGAGGCTTGAAAAAGGGGACATATTTGATGAGTACGTTTTCTTTTTTTTCTTAATTCTTATAGAAGGACAATATAAAAGTGCTTTTTTTTTTTCATTCCCGAATTCCACATTTTCATGTTCTCTATGTTATCACATACTGTACTGGTTTCCTTGTCTGCCTGGTTACTTTGCCTGTAAACACATGATAGCTCAGATCTCCTGAGAGAATAAATTTCACTGATTCTAATATATACAGTTATGAATATCGTTTTTAGCAATATTGGCATCAGAGAACATCTGTTTACTTTGCGTTAATCAAGCTTGATATTTTATCTTCTGTCTGGCTAAAACACCCACCTATGTGAAGCATTTGGCTTCAGCTGCAAAGATGAAATCTTTTAAGCAACATACTACTAAGCACATATCAAAGTTTTGACAGGGTTCTATCAGGGTAATAAATGATTAAAAGTGACTGTTTTGCTTCATAGTCTGTCCCATCCTGAAATAATTGAGGAGTATATGCTATACATACACATAGCCATATAGTGTTATGCTTACACAGAGAGACCAGCATGGCATCATGGACACCTCCTGCTTATGTAAAGAGAAGATGAGTCATATTTGGAGCTCTCCAACTCTATTTTAGCAACAACTATACCACAAGGCAACTGAGGGCAGACAGGGAACTCTGGTGGCCCCACTGACCCATTTCCTCTCAAGCATCATTGCTAGACTTATGGAGAATTCTATTAATTCCTCCAAGCAGGTATCCATCATTAACACGGGCAATCTGGATGTTCAAGTTTCAAAGCCTTAAATTCCTTCTCTCGGAAAACACGTCTGTTTTGATCTTTTTTATGCAGCCAACCAGTAAAAATGTTGCACATATTTTCTGCACCTATCCAAAGAAATTTTTCTTTCACACCCTACTTCATGCCATATGCTGGAAGCTGAAAGAATGAAGGATTTAGCTGTCAGTCTCTGAAGGCAGTACAGGCCCTCTTCCAACTGCACACAGCGTCAGATCTGAAAGTATGACATTTCACTTTAGCTTCTGTCAGCACTATCTGCAGTGTATCACTGGTGCACTGTTGAAAATATTCTTGATAGGCAGCTCATATGCGCTGGATAAAGTGCTCATTAATCTTGCCTTTAAAGTACTGAGAAGTTGGGTGGTAAAATACTTTAGTGAATGCGCTCAGCTCCAGCATGGAATGGATGTTCCCACTGTATTTCCCAGCCAACAAAAGAAGTCTTCAAAAAGCTGTCTGTGAAGTTAGTTCAGCTCTGTTTGTTTGCTTTAGGTATGCTGGTTTTCCTTACAGAAAATCTCCTTCCTCACCAGCTGGCACAGCCACCGTGGTGGCATGAGTGATGCTGCAAGGCAAAAGCCCCAGTTGCCTCAAGAAACAAACTCAGTGGGTGATTTTTACAACTGCTCTTCTCCTCATGCTCAAATACTTTGGTATTTAGCAGGAATAGCTCAGTCTGCAAGAACCTGGGTCTCTGACAAGTATTTTAATAATGTTTCTACAAAAGAAGGACACTTCATGAAACACTTAATGAAAATATGGATTTTTGCTTGCTTTTAATCCCTTCCCTATTAATAAAAGATTGGGTTTTTTTCTTAAGATTCACTATTTATTTTTCTCCCTCTGCAACCTAATACAGCAGAAACAGACAGCAGGTTAGGCATTTGCCAACAGCAACAAGAAAATAATAAAATGAAACAGAATAATATTTTTTACCCCTCACAAACACCTAAAACTCCCTGGCAGAAAGTGCATGACATGAAATTCATTTTGACAAGGGACGATCAATCACTTCTAGTAATGATCCTCCAATCTGTTATTACTGTAAAACTATTGTATGCTTCTATCGGCATTCATATAAGAAAACTTTGCTTCATAGCAGAACATACTAAATACTCCACTAATAGCTGAAATACCACATTTCATAATAAAGTCAAACCCATGCTCTGGATGGGGTCTTCTGGTGTAATTCTATGAGGAATAAAAAGCCAAAGAAGAAAAAATCTTGAAGAGCCCAACCACCCTCTTTCAAGATGTATACTGTAAGCGGTACCCATAATAAAATACTTGAATGCCATTTTAGCTTTATTGATCTTTGCAGTCTGCAAATATTCCTGCACTATGTAGATATGCTGGTTAAATCCTGACCACTTACCAAGCACCGCACTAGATGGTGACAAGAGCCTGCAATGATCTGCTACAATAATAGAGCCTGCTGAAGCCTCAAACCCTCCTAATTTCAAATCAAGCTGGTAGGAAAGTGGATGCACCAACTCTATGTCTACCTGAGGTCATGCAGGAGAGATGTAGAAAGATGTTCTTTGATTCATTAACATGCAAGCATGAATGAATCAAACTTACCCAAAAATGTTCCTCAGACTCCATTCCTGCTTGTGAAACAGAAGCACAGGCTCAGCATCCCACTCTCACTAATGTCCATGCCTTTCTTTCCCATGGTAAAACAATCTGACTGTCCACATTTATTAACATGTAAAAATATCTGCACCATGATTTCATATGCATGTAAAATCCTAAACCACATACACTTTACTAGGGGACCTCTCTCAGTAATAACATTCAGCCACAAATTCTAACAGCTTAGTGTTAACTACCCACTGCCAATATCTTAACATATACACTCTTCACAACCCATCTGCTTTGGAAAAATCTGGCAGAGGAGAAGTTCTGGCAGTGTCTATGAGCTGTGCCCTACAGCACGTGGAAGATACAGGGAATAAACCATGGACAGCAGGTTCTCCAACAAATATGTCCTGTCCCACTGTGCAAGCTGACTGACAGCTCAAGCTTTGTAGCTGTGCTGTGGCTGTACCAGGAGAAAAATGATCTCCAAGTCTTTGCTGAAAACCACCCTGTCTTCATTCCTATCTTCCCTTCACAATTTTCAGGTCCCAGGACAAGAATAATCAGTGGGCTAACAGTGTCAAATGTGCATTAGTCAAAGGGGAGGCATGCATGCCAGAAACAAGCCTCCCCTGGGAATTCTACTGCCAGGAATCTGGAAATGAGCCATAGGGACCCTGAGTCTATTGCTCACCACTAGCTTGAAAAAGAAGGCACATAAGTCTGAATACAACCACCTGCTCAGCGAAGCTCTTCAGGATAGAGCTTTGCCATACTTACAGCTGGCTGGGATCACGAGGAAAGAAGAACGGCATTGCAGGGATACCAACCAGACAAGACCACACCAGTTAGAAAGAACACTTTAAGTGATTGAAAGCACTTGATAAGTCAATGTCTAATTATCACCTAAATGACAATACTTACATTTTCTGCCATGCCCAGGATACAAGAGGCTCAGACCAACCCATGTATGGTACATGGGAAGCGAAGAATGAGACCTCTCTATACACATCCCTCTGACTTATTAAGTCCATAGATGTCTGGAATTGGAGTTTTGAACAAATAAGGCTTGACTTAGTCCTAGAGAAGGTAGAAAGAACAGTGTACAAAATGTCTTGCAAGTAAAACCTCTGTAAGCTTTAGAGCTCCATATTAAGTGTTCAAATACTCCACCTTATAAAGATCAAGCATCCAAACAAGAATTTGACTGATGTACAAACACAATGGCAGATGCTCGCATACACTCAGTGTGTGCGTGCCAGAACAACTGTTCTGTGCATCTAACTGCCATTCGCACAAAGAGCCGCCCTAAATGAGCACAGCCTATGGATGCACAGCTGTGCAGGGATTTCTACCTCCACATTTGCACACATACCTTATCACAAAGCAGAGCTTAAATGAATGTGCTCAGCAGATAATGCTCATGCCCATGGTGATCCTGCCCTTCTATTCTGCTCTCGAGACCCCACTTGGAGTACTGTGTGCAGACATCGTGTGGGGTGTCCTCAACATAAGGACATGGAGCAAGTCCAGAAGAGTACCATGAGGATGATCAGGGGCTGGAGCACATCCCTTATGAAGACAAGCTGAGAAAGTTGGGGCTGTTCAGCCTGAAGAAGAGAAGCTGTGTAGAGATCTCATAGCAGCTTCCAGCATCTGAAGGGGGCCTACAAAGATGCTGGAGAAGGACTCTTCACCAGGGACTGTACTGACAGGACGAGGGGTAATGTGTTCAAACTAAAACAGGGAAAGTTCAGGTCAGATATGAGGAAAAATATTATATTCACCACCCTCTTTACTGTGAGGGTGGTGAGGCCCTGGAACAGGTTGTCCAAACAAGTGGTAAATGCTCCACCCCTGGCAGTGCTAAAGGCCAAGTTGGACGGAGCCTTTGAGTGATATGGTCTAATGTGAGGTGTCCCTGACCATGGCAGGGGGTTGGAACTGGATGATCTTAATGTCCTTTCCAACCCAAGCCATGCTGTGATTCTATGATTCTATGAGTCTAGCTCTTGTTCCACCCAAACAGTAGGGTAAATAGGGAGGGGGGGCAACAAAAGCAGATCTTACCCTTAGAGGACAAAACAGGAGATCATTGAGGAGTACTATTAGAAAGGAACCTATATGGTACATGTGTACCTTGTGAGTCTTGCCTGAGACCATTCAATTGTAACACACAAACTAAACAGCTCTCTCTGGCATGTCAAAGCGTGTAGCTTCATGTATCAGCACCTAAGCCATTTTCGGTGAAGCAGAACTGAAGTGTTTATGTGAAAGCTGCTTATGTGGCCAGCCACTTGAGAGCTCTCACTTTAAAGTACCATGAAATAGGCACACTATTATGGGAATTAGGGACATTTCTCAACAGAGGGCCAGCTGGCAATCACAGGGAGACCTGGCTTCATCTCGAATGTGATTTTGCACATCTTGCCCTGACCCGCTACCCATCCGGATAAACACAGCATATCAAAGGTTTACTTCTAGAGGTAAACTCTTCTCTGTAAAGACCACAGGAGACTCCTGGCAGTGCCTTCGAAATGGAGAGCCCCACAGGCAAGGATGTCAGACAGACCTCGGGATGCTGGGGAATGTTTCACAAAGCTGTACTTGATACTGTGTTATGTTTTTGATTCACTGCTCTTTTGCTTAGTGGACATGCTTAGAAGCGCTAGAGTTTCCTCTGCAAAATTTAACTCTCAGAGAAGGCTCTCTTCTGACACATTACAAATTTCAATCAAAAAGTTATAACTTGCTGGAAGTGCTGGAACTGCTGTGCAGTTTCCTATTAACCTTCCAGTGGCTACCATCACAGTATGTTACATAGGAGATTCAGTTCCATTATTTCCCTGAAGAAGTACTCACACTACCACAGTAGGTAAAGCCGGCTTGAAAAATTCAGAAAAGACCCTGAAGTATAAATGCCCTGTGATAAAGTTGCCATGGATTCATTGAAACAAAATCTTGCCAGAGCCATATTGAAATATTTCCAGTTGTAATTTTTCTAAGCACAAAGTCACATGAGAAATTTTCATTCCTTTTTTGAGGGTGAAATCTCAAAATTTCTTCCAGAACAGATATTTCCATTCTTACTGTGCTCCTGCCTGAGGCTCAGTCTGCCCTCAATTCAGTGAGAATACTGAAAGGCAGTATATCCACATTAATAAATCTGTATATATATTAGAAAATGTGTATGGCAATTTCCAGCTCGGTACACACCTACTGACAAAGGACAGTTTCCATAAGGAAAAATCAGTATCTTGGAGGAGACAAAAAAACCTCTCCTGAAGTTAATCATTATTTGCAGCCTCCCCATGCCAAAGTCAGTCAGCACACACAAAGGCAGCTGGACCTGACACACTTGACACTGAGCAAGGACCACCTTTTCCAGCTCTGCCACTGATTTGATCCATGGCACCAGGTGAATGACTTCTCTCAGCCTCCCACCCTAAGGATATTGATGCTCTCCTTAGCAAATGTTAGGAGATCTGGGGTTGAGGGGTGATCCCATCTACAATCCATGTATTCCTGTGGTTGTGAGACAGAGAAATCTTGAAAACGTCTCCACTCCAGCTCTAGTCTGGACACCAGAGGCAGTGTGGATATTCAGCACAGAGGCTTGGGTATTTATCCCTCTCTAAACTCTGCCACACCACAGCTAGACCAGCTACTGTCTTGTCTTTTGATATGACTAACCACAAAGCTCGCAGGGAACATAGTACAGACCCACTATTTAGAATGCTTGCCATTATGAATTCAGTTCTCTTTCATATTAACTTCTTTACAGATTGTGGTGGATATATTAATGGTGGGGAAAGCTGCTGGTTTAACAGCAATAGAGTGTCCCAATGATGCTTTGCTTCCAAGTATTTTTATCTCAAGACTACAATTTAAGGCAATTAAGCATTTCACCATCCCTGGGAAACAAATAATTATTGTCACTTCCATCTGACAGGCTGAGGATCTGGCAAACACCAGTTGCTGACTAAAACAAACTGGAAATAGGATGTTAGAGGAGTCACTGCACAGGATCAAACCTGAAAGCCATCTCTCCCAGCATGCTGCACCCTACCTGGTCAGAGGAAAACCAGGGGGTGGGAAAATTGAGCAATTTATCCTGACCCCAGGATCAGCTCAGGTCCAAGCATTGTCTCTTATTTATCAAGTATGATGCTTTGAAACTGTGAAAGCTTCTCAGCCATTTAAACGCCATATTTCCTGTTGAAGATCCTCACTAAACTCTTAGTGTCAGTGACATCTTGTGGCAATGAACTCTTTGCTACAGCATATGGCAAAGGTCAGCATGACAGGACAGACAGATAGCTCAGGGACAGGCTGAATTTATAAGCCTTTTCAGGCTACCACCCAAACACAAAGCAATATCAAAGTAAAAATCTATAGGCTTATACCAAACCTAGAAATTATGTGTGATTTTTTCATACTTCTTGTCCTTTGTACCACTCGAATGCTTGGGCTTCTGAAGTCCGTATGAAACATCCAAACAGCTTCCCAGCTCAGTATGCAGATTCGGCATAAAATACATTTAAACAAATTGTTTGAATTCATAAGAACTCCAATAATTGTGTTTCCTTTTTGTAGAATAAAAAGGGATTAGTGCATGTCCAGCTATCTAAACTGAGCTCTTTTAGGAAAAAACGTTGACAAAGAAGAATGTATATTTTTATAGCTCCGAAATCCATGCAGAAAATAAGTACTTCTAAGATAAATACCGCAACTTCATAACTTCAAAAAGTATTTGATGAAACAAAATCAATTTTCTTTAGCGGCATTTCATTTCCCTCTGCTCTAATACTTTCTTTTTTAGACTTTCTTCAGTCACTTTGTGTTGTTGGTCTAGTGAGTATATAAAAAAGCACCAAGAAGTCTATGCCTTGATACACAACCTGCTTAAGCAAGTGGAAATTGTCTTTACTCCCAGCAAACCTGAAGTCGAGCCCTTTGATAGCCTTAAAAAGAAGGGTATTTTTGCATTATGGTTGTTTCTCAAACACAACATTCAGCTTATTTACACATGTTTGTACATATCAGCACTTGCTTTCAGTGGGGATTCTCTATCTCAATAATGTTATTAAGCTAACTTCCATACAGGTTACTTGCATGGGATTCTAAAAGTTGAGGGAAAGAGGGCCCTGGAAGAAGAGAAGCAAGGCAAACATGGCAAACTAGAACTAGGTAATTAGGTGCATTCAGACTGCTAAAGGTCACAATAGATGACATGTATCTGAAATATGTAGGCGTTTTTGTCTTACTGAATGCAGAGTCTCGTATTGTGAAGTACAAAAGAGAGACAACATCCAACCTTTTACAGCCTGAGGAGAAAATGTGTACCAAGGCAGAGATCTCAACAGGCAAACGGCACAGCATTAGGTAATTTCAAGTGCCTCTCACTATCTTTCATTTGGAAAATTGTCTGAATCATCTGCTCAGTGCCTAACACAGATTCCAGGCACTGAAAATCCCTCCTATATGCTACAGCAAGACGTTTAAAGATCTTCATTTCTCACTGCAGTTGTCTCTCAAAGCAGACTGAATGTTCTGGAAAAAATACTGGACAAAACCAAAATTGTTTGTCAGTTGCTATTTAAACATTTGTTCAGGCTCCTGCATACACTCCCATAATCGTTTCCCATTTAGACAAGTAATTAAAAAGCAATTGTGCTATTTCACACGTTACCATCAATTTACTTTTCCACTACATATCTGAAAAAAATGCAAAATGAAAGCACTTGAGCCTGGATTTAGACAGTCTAAATTCCACTTGAGTTCTTGCACCTCATGTTTCCAATTAGCGAGGTGTCTCTGCAGACCCAGCAACCAGGAATCAGGAGCTGAAAAGCCTGAAGCCATTTGAATCTGTGCCCCCATGCAAGCACCTTGTTGCAAAAAACACAACCTTACAGAATTACAGACTGGTTTCGGTTGAAAGGGACCTTAAGATCACCCGGTTCCAACCCCCTGCCATAGGCAGGAACACCTTCCACTAGACCAGGTTGCTCAAGGCCCTGTCAGCAGAATGGTTTCTGACCTGGGGCTTTGCTTCCATACATGGTTTTAGCCAAGATTAGTCTATGGACTTGATTTAAAGACACATGACACATGATTTATGTCATAAACAGGGATAGCATCTTTTTAAAAACACACACACGCACATATACATATATATATGGCCATAACCTGATCCAGAACTTCCCTGCAGCATTTGTGTAACACTCAGCCCTTCAAATGACTCAAAGAAGGCTACAACATGCAGTTGTAAAACGTGGCTTTAGTAAGGACTCTTGTTGAAGAAAACCTTAAGAATGGAACTTTTCCTATGAGGAACCAGATAAAGAAGGGTTTCCAAGTACTGAGGGAAGTGTCTGATCTGTACTTACCAGCAAATATGAAGGAATGTCCTTTGTCCCCTGAAGGGTTCCTAGTTCATGATAGGCTGAAGATTAAATACTCGTAAAAGAAATCTACAAGTCTCAAGCCTTCAAAAAGCCAAAAGTCTGTAGATATCTGTCACTAAGAACTGAGTTCATCTCCATGACAGATTATGTCTGGTTTGCATGTATTCATTCTTAAATAATACAGCACTAAATGTAAAAGCCATATACCTCCACAGCTGAGTGACATCCCACTGTATTTGTAGAAGCCAGCATCACTGAAACAAGATTGGCTATTGGTATCTGTCACCAATGGAAACACATTTTGTAACATCAGTATGCACAGAACATAAGAAAGAAGCTAGGTTGTCTGCAAACAGCATGAACTGGAGCAACTCCACAAATGTGCTAGAGCAAGGAACCTGTTCTCCTGCTGGGAGAACACTAGAAATGCATTAACTCTTCCTTTCGTACTCGTTTTGATCAAGAGGGACACAGCAAGGATGGCATTTCATTTGCTCAAAGAAAATAGTCAAGATTTGACCAGTACATCAACATCAAATACAAACATGAAGCACACCTCTAATGCAGAGAAAAGCAGTGCCATCTCCTGAAGACTGCTGAATCCCCTAAAGTCACCTGCAAAGCCTTCCAGGAACAGCTCAACACTCCACAGTCAATGAGTGTCTTACATTGGCTCAGTCATCTTCAAGAAGGCAAATCACTGTAATTTCAAGGCAATACAATTTCAACCTCACTTTCAGAAATTTAGGCACCCCAGCACAAGTGGCCTTATTTCCAACAGCAGCAACCATTGAGGTTCTCAAAAAGATGAATGGAAGCTGTGATTGCTCACCACTGCTGACAATCAGGTGGCTTGTATTGTCTACATCTGCAAAAGAAAAAAGCTGTCACAAAGGCTTCATTTTACTGCAAGTGCAAGCTGGGGTATTTGAGTGCAGACAACAGCCTGAATGCCTTCCCTGCAAAGTCTTGCAACCTCCAACAAAAACTACTAAAAGCATTGCATGGGTAATGCTCCTATTCACAATCTGAACTTGTACCTTCCTAAATATTTTAAAGGCTTGACATCAGCTGTAGGCATAGGTACCCAAGAAATGTGTGCCTTCTGCATCGTAGGTTCCCATGGGATCCCAGCAGCAGGCAGCTCTGTACTTACACTGAAGGGAATACTGCTGACTGAGGGCATTTTGCTGTGAAGGATGGAAAAGCAACTAAAAATGTCTTTAAATAAATTAAGTTGGATCCATTAGGCTGGAGCTCCCTTAGGTTGTATATTCTCCCTGTATTTGGGGTGGGGCTGTGACTGGTTAGATGCTTAATAAACCTTTCCCCCATTTAGTCCATCTATTTTAAAAATCATCTGCTCAGTAAAACACAAAGAAGGACCACTCCTCAGCAGGAAAAGAGAATCAGCATTCCTTACTCTGAGATCCTGTCCTTCATGCCCAGGAAAGGATGCCCATAAATCTAGAATTGTGGATCTGAAAAGCTGAAATAGGTTTTATTTGGATGCGTTCCACATGCTGCAGGTACATTTCATAACCACTTACAATGCTCACTAAATTTTGACATGGCTGTTCTTGAAAACACACGCTTTTCATGTGGGGGGTAATTAACTGTACACCTTCTACCCACTCAAGAAGTATTAGACTGACTACATTATGAGCAAGATCTGAAATCTGTTGCGACTGCACCGTAAGTCTTCTTGAAAAGTTGTTTAAAGTTCTAAGCACGATGACAATTCTGAACTATTTAAAAGCACAACCTAGGCCCCTTCTTTGCATTCTCAACAGGACCTCAGCTACCACGTTATCTCCATGTTCACTGTCAAATTTTCTGCTTCTAAGCAATTAAAATGAAGAAGCATTATTCTGTGAACAAGGAATGTCCTGACATCTAAATCACGTTAAAGAAGAAGGAAACAATTTTTTTCTGTTAAAAATCATTGTGGTTTTTTTGTTTGGTTGGTTGGTTTTCTTGGGGGGGGTCAGAGGAAAAGAAAATAATTTCACTGCCTACAGCACAGAATACTGGTTTCAAAGCCTGACCTCAAGAAAAGTAAGAAAGAATAAAGTGAATATTGAGTTAGAAGTGTGTCAGCTGCTACACCCAGGAGAGGAAGAATTAAATTGAGGAAGAGAAATTAAGGCTGAATATTAAGACAGAGGAGAAATTCTTCATAGAGAGACTGCTTTCTCTTAATGCAGGCCAACACTCCAATGCCTGATTTTTGCTTTATGGAAAGATTTACAACCTCCAAATGTGTGTACTCGGTGCTTGACTTCCTATGGCTTTGAAAATAATTAGATGCCCTCACTGTCCTCTACGCCTTTGGAATTTTTCTCCTCAGACCCTAACTAATCCTTATTCACTTCACTTGGTCCATTTCCAGGCTGAAAATTAAGCACTCAAGTACTTTGCATAAGATTATGGGATGATGTTGCAGAAGCAAGGCTGCAGTCCCACCATGTGGAACATTTCAAAGGACCAGCATCCTGATAAATGCATAAGAGTGGCCAACCAATCTTGTTCTGCAGGGTACGCTGAAAGAGCAATTCAACACCTCTTCTCCATTTCTGTTTCTTCTAAACAGAAATCCAGTTATGCAATGACAAAGCCATAGTTTCAAAGCAGAGTTGCAGCTTCTGTACAAACTGAAGCTCTTCCTAAAGGAAGTCTTTTTATGCTCGAAGTACAATAGGTACTCATGTAACTATGAACCACCATTTTCATTTTCCTTTTTGCTTCGTCAAGTACTTACTGAGCAGAAGGTACTACCTGTGATAAATGCTACCTGTCAAGACTTTACTTTGATCATCCTTCAAGAAGGAAGGATTTCCAAATCATTTGCTTGGAAATTTTTAATTCTTAAGTAGGTTGTTTGTTTGCCTCAAAGGAAGCACTAACCTATTTTGCATTGTCAAAAATCTATTTTTAAACAAAGTTTTTCTTTGTACTTTAAACATTCCCTAAAAATACTTCTTAGGCTCAATTAAAATGAAGTAGATGTTTAAACTACCATCTGATTCAGCAGCTCTGTCACTGTGCTTACCCATTGCCTATGGAAGGATCAAATCTGGCCAATGGCTCTGTTCACCTGAATTAGGGTGTTGAGTTAATACTGTCATTTGTCATGGCACCAAAGTCCCTCTAACTGTGTCAAACCACAAACAGGAGAGATGCCTAGTTTTGCTTAAAATTCTTGTAAAAGCCACAAGCAGAGCACAAGTATTACAGCCCTCTTGCTAGCCCTTCCTATGGTTTATATTTAGTGTCAAAAATAAAAGTAGGAGGCTTGGTGTGGGAGGTGGTTTAAAAGGTCACCTCTATAGCTTATAGAAAGGATTTGCCTTGCTTCACTAAGCCCCAGACACTGTACTTCAATTTTACCAGTTAAATTTGACTTTGCAAGACTGGGCAGGAGGGGTGCGATTTATACAGTGTGGTCAGCAGAATCCACAGTGCAATGCATCACAGCCCAGCAACTGCAGGAGCAGCCCTGGGCTTGGCTCTGTGCAAGATAACTTCGCAGAGAATCAAAGCAGCCTGTTTTTCTTGTAAAATGAAAGATTTGGAAATACATTGATATTCTGAGCTTTCCTGCTCTACGTGACTGGTAGCCTTTTTATGGAAGATGACAAAAACCTGCCAGAATACTACTATAATCGAGATATCCCCTGTTAACAGAAGGATCCTAGCACTGATATTACCTATTTCAATCAACAGTAAAAGCAGTAGCAGGAGAATGATATTCCTGGTAATGAAGACTTTGCTTTCAGCATTTGGAAGATGCTCTATTCCACTCCTTCACTTCATGTCTGAGGGAATTAATCACAGGAAACACAGGAGCTATAGCTCTTTGTTTTGCACTTGCTGTTCTTAAGACTCAAGAATTTCATTAAAATCCTTTCACGTTAAAAAAAAAAAAAAAAAAGGAAAATCTTGGAGGAAGGGAAAAATAAAGCTTTTCCCCCATTTTATTTGCAGACACTGCTAAGCCTCCTTAAGCTACTTTTGACTCTCTGTCTCATACCCCGACAAAGCAGATGTGAAGAATGCAGATATGTAACAGTACAGCACACACAGCAGGGCTGCCAACTGTCAATAAATTTATGAACAGTTTGTAGGTCTACAGGAGTTTTGTGAAAATTCTTATTCCTTCAGTAAAAACTGGAACAGCTCTTCTGCATCTTGGCAAAAAAAAAAAAAAAAAAAATTATAAATGACAATTTGAGAACATAATGGTCTTATTTCCACCTGGGAGCAATCCTCCTCCCCTCCCCCCCCCAACCATAACACTGATGTTGCTGGATCAGATTGTTTCTGCATGGAGCCCTCTTTCAAATTCCTCTGATGTTGGAATGGCTTACGGAATTGCTGATGTTTAAAAGTAGTTGGCAAATGAATTCTGCAGGATACTGAATATTGTTCAACAGAACATAAGTGCAGTTTAGTTACCCACTAAAATAGAAATACTTTGTTTCAAAAATAACTTACTGACACTGGGGTTTTAAAAATAGCCACCCAGAATTACTTTTGTGACTAACCATATGGGATATTTCCCTTTCTGCCCCCCAAACTGGGTAGGTTGATATTCAAATGCTAATCTGCACAAACAGCTATGAGCTTTATTTTCACCGAGTGACTCGAATTTGCAAAATCTGTGCTTCCAAATGTAAAGGCTGTACTGAAACTGCTTTGCATAACTGGCTTAATGTGCATGAAATTATAGGGGCATCCTACAAATTAATCATTGCATGTTTTGTACTTGCACCTGCTTCAGTATCTGTAACTGCTATTTGCCTGTATGGGTCCAGCAGGCAAAACCACACCTGGATACCCAAAATATATACACCAGAGTGGACAACCTGGTGCAGGCGCAATTACAGAGGTCAGATTGCTACCCAAAGCCGTTTAAAACATCAGCCACAAGCTCCCTTGTTCTACAGCTAACTCCTAAATTCAGTTTTTGCCTCTCTCCAATTTTATGGATCACCAAGGTTTGATTTAGAGAAGTGGGGCAAGAAAACTATTGGAGAGAAGCTGTGCCTACATATTTTTATGGTAACAGGGTTGAATTTATTCCAGCTGGCTTTCTGCAAATGCAGATAGGACAGCCGAAGATTTTACATTCAAGAATAAGCAGAATTTTAAAGGCATTATCATGTCTGCCTGCAATGGCATCTCATGAGGTTCCACATCTCTTAGTGGGGTTGAAAAAATTATGAAGCTACAATGTCCATTCTTTTCAGTAGCTTTCCAGGTCCTATAGCTAGAAGGAAAAGATTTTTAGGGCTCATCCTAACTGGCAGGCTTCACAATCATTTTGAGCTCCTACTTCAACCACTAAGCATGTATTATCCATGCTATGCTTCTATCAGCTACTTTTATCAGCAATTTGTGTTCAAGGCTAGGTTAGACAGGGCTTGGAGCAATCTGGTCTAGTAGAAGGTGTCCCTGCCCATGGCAGGGGCTTGGAACTAGAGGAGCTTTAGAAGTCTGTTCTAACTCAAATCATTCTATGATTCTATCAGGGACTTAATAAAATAAAATTAAGGAGATGAGACTGTCTTCATCCTCTTTCTTTTTTTTTTTGTCGTTTGGGGAATGATAAATACAAGCTCTTTATAACAGTCTATTTGTATTATTTTTGAAAGCTATTTTAAATTTGTAGCTTTGAATAGTGCAAATGAAATCAATGGTAATGTTTCTTAGGATCCCAAATGTCAGAAGTGATGTGTGTGCACACACAAACACCCCACCCAAGCAGGGGAGGGAAGCAGAGAGAGCAAGAGCACACGTACAGACCCAGACAATCACCCTGGTGGGAAGAAAAAAAAATTGCCTCGTATCAAACTGAGATTAAGTGAATTTCTGCCACTGCTGAATGACTTGGGAACTCTATTCACTTTAATGTACTCTGAGCTGTCATTCCCGTCTTTGTATAAAGACACTGGGTTTCTCAAGAGCAGCCTGAAAAAGTATTCAGCATTTTCTGTGCTTTCTGTATGTATTTTTTTCCATTAAAATGATACTGCTGCATGTTAGCAGGCATAACACAGACCTCTTGTCTCCCCCAGTTTTCTGTTTGTATATATTATTTATGGGGAAAGCTGGCTCCAACCACTGCATTTATGCTACCTAACACTTGCTAATATAAAATATGATTGTGACCTTTTTTGAGTTCTTAACACTGTCATTGTTTTCAGCTAGCCTTGGAAATTCAGAAAAAGCCCTAAAGGCTTTTCCATGGTCCATGAAATTCATTTCAGATTTGACAGGTAATGATTCGAAAATCTCCATTTTGTTCTCTCCCCCCTCAGCAACTTTTTGGTAGTCTCCAGATAGCAAACATCTGGATGCATGGAAGTGCTGACCCAAGGCAGCAGCACTAAATGCAGGGGCAGCAGCAGATTTAACTCACCTGCAAGAGCTGAGTTTTGAACTGCACTCTTGCCCTAGCCAGGGCCATGGCTTGTGAACCCATGTTCTGCGACACTGATTTTAGCCTATCCAAAAGGGTTTCTTCAACATGCCCACTGGTCACACAGTGCCTGGTCTTCAGAATCAACCCTTCAAACTCTTGACTTTCCAGTGCCATGTCTGTGCATTATGTATGACTTCACATAACACACATAACAGAGATCCCAGGGGACCAGCATTAACCTCTTGCCCATTTGTGCAGCAGAAAAAGCATGAACAGCAATTTAGCTGTGTCCTTGAATAGTTTGGGCTGGAAAGGATCTTAAAGCTCACCTAGTTCCAAGCCCCTGCTATGCGCAGGGACACCTTCCACTAGACCAGGTTGCTCCAACCCCTTTCTTGTGCTCACAAGTCCCAAAACCATGTTCTACTACCAGGACAGCAGACACAGCTCTTGCTTTCAACTCTATCCAAGATCAAGTCAAGATCAAGCTGCAGCTACAAGCACATCAGCCACTTACAGGAGGCAGCCTGGGGGGGAAGCAGGAGCACTGAAAGCCATTTCGCAGCCGGTGTGTACCTATGACAAGAACACTTTCAGCTCCAGTAATTCCTTTATACCGCAGTAGGGACAGGATGACAAATCTGATTATATTAAAGTCCATTCTTTCACCGGCTTTCCAAAATTTACAAGTTCACTGCATGCTTTAATGGAAGAATAACCTGCCTCTTTTTAGGTAACTATTGTTTCAGTTTTAACAGCTTTAAATCCTTTCATGCATGCATTGTCATGTATACTGAGAATTCAGCTGCTGTATATTCATGGGCAAACAATCCTTTTGCCAAGGCCTTGCACATTATGCCTGGCATAAGACAAACAGCAACTCAGTAATGTTGCAGATGGGTCTTCTCCATTTAAGGGCACTTGTACCAAAATTTTAAGTGATACTCAGGTGTCAATTTATTGATTATGTTCAATTAACATCAGAAGCATATGCATATATATATATAAATGTGCAGGGAGGGAGGAAGATAGAGAAATTGTCTAATATATTTCGCCACCTCACAATTTACCTGTATTCTACTGCATCGGATTTAATACCTTATTCTGAAATTTCAGAGAAGACCCATTGTTCAGTTTGTCAATGAGAGGAAACTCATACTAGGTACTGCAAAGAGCTACTTGCTGGCACTGTATACAATTTGTAGGTAATTCACATTAAATTATATCCCCCCCTTCCAGTGTGTATTACAGAACAAAAGATATGCCTGCAAGAATGACAATGTAACACCTGCACAGAGAATCTGTGATTATTATACAGGAAGGCACATTCTTCCCACATACAACTAGTGGAAATGCGGATGACCTAAATCAAGGGCCACAGTTTGATACCACTTATGTCAATGGGACATTGCCGTGAAATAGGACAAAAGATAAACTCATCTCCCAATTGCACAGAATATAAAACCACAGAATATACTGGAACGACAAAGTTTACTCCGAAGAAGGGATGGATTCCTACTTTTCAGCATCAGCATGCACATACCCTCACCCATGTTTGCACACGCAGGGATCCCAAAATAGGCATAAACAGCAGCAGAAAGTACGTGTCATACGAACCCAGGAGAGAATTCTGGGGCATGTAGGTGTGAGGTTATTTAAAGGACTTCAGAATGTGAGCAGATTTCTTGGGTTTTTTTTTCTTGCACCTACAAAGTGAGGGTTTGCAAATAATCTGTTTTCAGAACAGGTGGAGGCAGGGTCGAGGCACAGGTAAACATTTTGAGCCTAGATCAACACTGACTTTCTGTTTCCGTCCTTATATAAAGAAGGAAAAAGCAGAATGGCAGCCTAATCAGAAGGATGTTATCAAAACTCAAAGCATGGAAGACAGAAGTAAAAATGCAGAACAGTCTCTTGCATTCAGTGGAAAAGCCCTTCCTAGTGTTGACAGCAAAACCCTAAGTCATTTCAGCAAATTTTCTCCCAGGAATAGTCCGTCTACAAAAGCAAATGGGAGACATTCTATCCCCTGGTGGGTGGCACCCGCCCCATCAG
The DNA here is from genome assembly GCF_033783945.1 of Neopsephotus bourkii. Lineage (NCBI taxonomy): Eukaryota > Metazoa > Chordata > Aves > Psittaciformes > Psittacidae > Neopsephotus > Neopsephotus bourkii. Next base: position 2,038,072 of record NW_026902137.1, read on the forward strand.
ATATATGCTAGGGGTTCTGCTGCAAAGGAATAACTGGTTCTTCCTTTCTCCCTGGTGAGAAAGAGGAAGAAACAAGAGCCCCACTGGGAACTGAGGAGAATATTGTTGCCAGCCCCATCGCACACACTTGCAGAAGTAGCTCGGCATGCCTGCAAGATCTCACCAAGGGCCACTGCTGCCTCAGCTCTAACAGGAGGTTCGGAAAATCCCTGTGAGCACTATCAGAGGAGCAATCACAGCAGAACTGGAATATTTTTTGAGATGACTCTTTTCCTCATACTACTTTCATCAAATACATAAAAGATCAAATAAACCCCCTAATTACAGAATATGTATACATGGTAGCATACACATAACTAATCCCTATACTAATGAGTGCAGTATTTTAACATTTGAATTCTAAGGAACGAAGTCTTTGGAGAGCTTTTTAAAAACACCAGCAGTTGGGGTGCCTGATGTTCTTTCTCCAGAGATTCCATCATTTAGAAGATATATCTAAAAACACTGCTTTCCAAAGTGAGGCCCCAAATGCAATTTTTGCCCCGAAAGCCATGCTTCATAATTTGCATGTAGTTAAACACTATTCATTTGCTGTCAATTTTAACATTATTTACAGTACAATGATGCCTAGTTTTAACTGAATATTTAAATACATGCTTTCTAATACATGAATGCTTAGTGTTTGCAATAGGAAGAGGCAACCTTGCTCTAGATAATTATTTCTGACTTTGGTTTGGAGTTTTTTTAATCACAAAATAAATGAAAGGAATGGGAACACAATTTCAGCTAGAACTGTATGTTTACTCATATATAATTAATAAGGTCCATATCTAACTTGCATTCCAAACTCCTCAAATGCATCTGTTTAGGCAGGAAATAACGTATCTAATATGTCTAAATGGACAAGTTGCCTCCTGTCAAAAAAACCTTCCCTTTGTCAAATGAAGCCTCTGTATCCTACTGTACTGCAGGTGTAACTTCTGCCAGGACATGTGGGAAGGGGGCTTTCAGATGGGAGAAGAAGGTCAGTTCCTATAAAGCAAACAACTAAGAGGAATAAATTCCCTTATGCTTGAATATTAATCACATATATGTGAATAATAAACATGTCCCATGAGTCTAAATGATCTACTTATGTTTGTAAATGAGCTATCCATAGAGATTATTCCCACATAATCTTCTGAAGACCCAATCTTGCTGCTGTTGAAGTCAACAGTAACATCTTTATAAACCTCATTACACTTCCAATTTGTCAGACCTGTAATAAAATATTACAGTCTTACCATTACAGGATAGCATTTCTCAAACGTCAAGCTCACTGTCAGTTTCTCTACGCTACGGAAACCTACATCCACCCTTCCAGAAACAACAATTCCACAAATTCCTTTCGAAATACACACACATGCACACATACACATTAAAAGCAACAGATGTATATTATTAAAAACAACTGATTTTGGGAGCTGCTTCCTCCAATCAATAACTCACTGCTTATCACACTAATCCAGATGGATACCTTTTCAAAACAGCTACCTACATATGGGAGAATTTCCAAATTAACTACACATAGTAAGATTGACAAAGGTGCCCTCTCTCACTTAAAACACTGTTGCTGCCACATGCGTAACACTTAAACCTTAAACAGTGCCATATATTACCCGCTTCATCACTGCTCTGCTTGCTGGAGTGGTGCAAATAATTAAAACCCACTCTAAGTTATACAAGAAGATTATTCTTTGAGGGAACATTGCTTTTCAGGCTTCCGTTTGCTTCCACAGCACTTAGCTACTTGTTTTCTTAGAACCGTTTTATTTTAATGAGTGCAGTTTTATATGGGTTCCACTGCCTTAATGTAAAACACATGAATATGAATCTGCAGTATTTACAGGAGATTTCCCTCCCTGCATTCTGCTCTATTTTGTCATATTGTCTGTAACAGATATGTGATTTTTATTTTCCCTTTAGCTGTGAGGTAATTTGCCCATGTTATTTGCTCTGTGGGCATCCTCATAACACATTCTGAATTTATTTCATGATGTCTCTTGAAAGCACTGTGAATCCAAGACATGTCGAATCAAACTAATGAAGTAACCCCTGCACTAACAAACCCTCCCTGTCTCAACTCTGTTAGAAGCAGAAAGGACATAAGACTGATAGACAAATATTAAAGATATAATTCTTTTGGACTTGGTCCACATGTTCACGAGATAATGAGACCTTAACAAAGACATAGAGATTTATATGAAATATTAGATCTGACATTTCATTTGAGGTGAAAATTGCAAGGATATCTTTTCTTACCTGGTACAAGAGAAAAAAAGGACTGAATTGTAAAAGCTCGCTTTTTTCACAGCACTGATTTTGATCTTACCATGCCCGTTCTCATTGAAGAATTCTAAAATGAATACAATGAAAAGCTGGCAAGGAAGAAGAAAAAAAAAAAAAAAAAAAGCAAGCTCCTGGTGCCTCACCAAGAGTTCTTCTAATTTTAAGAGATCAACACCATGAAACAACCTTGCTGATACCACCATTATTCCCTAATTTGTGGCTGGCTCAGGCCCCTAAGATTTAAAATGCTCTACAGGAAGCAGGGAGGCTGAATGTAAAACCAAAAAATTGGCTTTCTTCAAGTTAATGCTATTTATCTTGAAATACTGAGGGGGATAAAACCAGTTTACATCAACTGAGACATTTTCATTCCTCAGGTTGCATATCCAGCCGGGTTTGTGACCTTATAATGCAATGTGTCAAAAACCAAAAGAGGCATCTGAATCTTTTATTCCAGCTGTAGTATTGCATCCTGCATACATTTATGCATTTTGTTTATGCTCCGATGTCACATCCCATTCCACATTGGTCACTCAAACACAGCTGCCAAAAGTTATTTTCATTAAAGTCTTTCAGTGTGTTGGTAGGGGAAGGGGATCAGGGCTGAGAAGCCTTCGTCATTTGCTTGCCTATTGCTGGAGGTTTTTTGAAGAAAAGAGAAAATATCAAGCATACAGAAGAAAGGGAAAGCTTCCCAGGCAATACTGCAGAACACATAAATGCCATGGCAGACATTCACCGCAGGAAGATAGAGACACACTCTTTTATCTTCCTCTGGTGAAGTTCCATTTCACACATTTAATCATTAAGAGATGTAAAGTGGTAATTGTAACTTCACTAACTTTGGGGCCTTATCCCAGCAAAACCAAGGGCACCCTACTGTAAACATGGTAGAGAAACATGGTGAGATAGCCTCACAACTGGATCTTTTCCTAATCTTTAACCAGACAGCAACAATTAGCCCTTAGGGTCTCCACAGAGCTCCAGTATCATTCTTGAAGTTTGAACTGCAAAGCACAGTGCCAATGGCCCAATCCAGATGCGATATTAACAATGTGCTTAATTTTAGTAATCTAGTTAATGTAACCGCAATTATTGGCCATATTCTTTCTTTCTTCTCCTCCTCCTCATCCTTTCAGGGAAACTGTGAAACATGGGCAGGCTCATCCCTATAGAAGACATCTGTGCCAGCCCTTAAGTCCAGAACCAAGCTGGCAACAGGACTTGATCATATCATAAAGGTCTGACCAAGCTTTTCTGAATGTAACCCCCAGTGTCAAAAGTTACCCTGGGCATCCTGCAGATCCCTGCATTTTCCAAAGCCATGTCACTGAGCAAAAAGAGAATTTATAGCAGCCTTACAGTGCCTAAAGGAGCCAACAAGAAAGACGGAAACAGACTTTTTACAAGGACATGCTGGGATAGGACAAGGGGGAATGGCTTTAACCTGACAGAGGGGAGATCGAGATTTTAGGTAGAAGCTCTTCCCTGTGAGGGTGGTGAGGCACTGGCACAGGTTGCCTAAAGAAGCTGGGCATGGGGGTTATGGCAGGGGGTTGGAGCTGGATGAATTTCAGTATCCTTTCCAACCCAAATCTTTCCGTGATTCTGTGATTGCTTAGCACAATCGTTCTTTATCAAGTTGCCCTGCTGTTGATATTAGCTTTTGCATACTAAAATAAAGCTCATTGTAAACTTGTATAATCTTGGAAGATTCAGAGGGAATTAAAAATAAAAAGGAAAAAAACACAAGTCAAGGGGAAAAAGGGAAAATGACACATGCCAGCAGACTGTGCCAGTTAACAATATAATGTTTGCTCATAGTAGCAGCACGGCCTTGACATCATGCACTCAAAGGTCTCAGACATGTTTGATGTTAAATGACCCCAGTGAATTATAAACCAACCTTGCTCTTCTTGGCTACACATGCTTCATGAAAGATGAATAAACATAAGCTGGTATGCTATTGTGTACGTGTACTCAGAGTAATCTTGAGGTATTACTGTGAATCCTTCCAGACTGTCTAAGCCCCTACGAAGGGCATGTTATAAAAGGCATTCATCATCTGCTAAGAAGCTACATCTGGGACATTCCCGCTCCTAGGTAGTCACTAAAACCATTTAACAGGAAGAAATGGCAATCAGCAGGATAATCAACTTGTACCACCCAAGAGAGAAATCACCCAATCTCTCTCTTAAAATTCATGTCTTCTTAAGGAGATTAATATCTGGACTTGATTTTAAAGTAAAGCTACAGACAAAAGAGAGATAAAAATATTTTTTTAAATTCTTCCATAATATTAAAACACAATCTGGAGTGATCAGTATCAATAAAAAGCCAAAGCAGTTTTATTGGTTATTAAAACTGGGCTATTAAATGCTAAACTGGGGAGGCTAGAAAAACCCAAATTAATGCTTATTTATAGCACCATTCCCTTGATAGCTCTAAATAGCATCATTTCATGGTTATAAAAAACACTGGCACGTGCTCCAATTCATTCAGCACAGGTTGCTAGTTAGAGCCAGGACAGCAGATAAGCAAGTGCTTAAAATAAAAGTTGTATCTAAGTCCCCAAAACTGTCCTCTACAAACAGTAACACTGCTAATACACCTTAGTATTTGAATAGTATCCTCTACTTGGCAGTTTCTTCTGCCCAAATATAACTATAAATATACCGTTCTCGACAACTGCTGGTGATTCTTCATTATTTTTGTTGCCGTTAACATGCTGGACATAACCCACTGAACTTCACAGCCTATGATGGAAGAACTGTTTCTCCTAAATTACAGATTTTTGTTGTGAATAGAAATATTGATCTACCAGCAAATTGCAATTTTATTTACTCAATACCCATAAGAACAGGCTTACAGAAGTAATTTTAATTATTAAGCCTATGTTCAGCAATTATATGTTATGTACAAATTTTATTTCTTTTCTTAATTTTAATAAAAAGTCCATTCTGTGCCTGCTGTGCTCCTCTTCCACAAAGGCATTTAAAAGATTAGTCTTAATTATGGGATTCAATATACAATGTGAGAAGAAAAGAACCCAACAAAACCCCCAACAATGATGGATGGACTGCATGGCTTTCTGCTAATTTCTTAGCTGGCACAAGCCCTGTGGCATTAAAAATACACAAGGAAAATGACTTCTAAAGTTACTAAGGGGAAAAATACCACAAAGCAAACTTGTGCAATATGTGCATCATGCAGTGCACATAGAAACACTGACTCATAGAATGGTTTAGGTTGGAAGGGACCTTCAAAGGTCATCAAAGTCCAACCCCCTGCAATGAGCAGCAACATCTTGAACTAGATCAGGCTGCCCAGAACCATAACCAGCCTGGCCTTGAATGTCTCTAGGGCTAAATCTTAGCCATTTCCTATGTGCAATTAAGTCATATTTTAGATTATTTTGGGGGGTCAGATTTTCAAAGGGCATTTTGCTGCCCCAAAGACTCAGCTCAGTGCCTTATAATGAGTGAATTATGTACTCAATCAAACTCACTTCACCAGGTTTAGGGAGCCACCTGGTTTTGGCATTTTGCAAATCCCACCAGGCACCTGCTGGTGTCCTTGGGGAACTGAATCCCTTTAGACAGCTGGATGAGTGCTAAACGTGTCCACACGTCTGCCTAACGACAGACAGGGAGGAACATACACGCACACATACTGCCTGCATCAAACACAGCACCTTACTGGGTCTTACACATTTCAGCACATCAGCAATCAACACCAAAGGATCTTTTCACTGATCTGCATTCCTACAACACCTTTTGATGCACTCTGAGGGAGGAGCAGTTAGAAACAAACATTAACGTAAGAGATATGATGATGATGGAGCTAAGTGAACATTATCTGGTTTGGAAGCTTTTGCTGCTGCTGCTATGTCCTTATCACAGATGAGCACCTGGAAGCTGATGAAGGTGCGAATGTGCCAGCATCCTGGTGACAGCTCAGGAAAGCAGCTCTTAGCTCTCCCCTTCCGCTACTCCCCTTCCCCCAGCCCAGCTCATTTATGGGGCTCAGATGGACTTTGCTCACAGAGATGTTGAGCTATTCACTCCTCATGCCGAGTCCCTCCGAGCCCAGCAGCCATGCTGCTTGCTCAAATTGGATGATTCATCAGCCCCTCTCTTATTTATCCAGAATCAAAATGTGATCGTTCTTTTTTTCCCTCTTCTCTGCCCTTTTTCTCCAGTTCAGTTCAGCCTGAATTTCATTACAACCTTTCTTCCTGGTGTCTAAGTACATCCACATTCATCCACATTAGCTCTGAATGGCAAAGTCTCACTATCTGCTGGGAATGCTGACAACAGATTGTTTCATAATTAATTGAAAGGCAAAAACTGGACATTCTCAATCAATGCTGATGGGAATTACTTTGTCCAGGTTCAGTAAATCAGCAGTGCATGGCACAGGGAAACCAACACTCAAGTTAAAGACTAGTTATTTCACTGTGAGCTAAACATGCAATTTAAAATTTGTGCTTACTTTAAGAAGCCTTTTAAAGGCACTGCTTCAGTGGTGAGTAGGGCAGACATCTAGGGGTAGATTATATCTGGCTAAATTAACTAATATTTGCCTTCAAGACAAGATTACATAATGTTATAGCTTCCACTTTCAAAGTCAATGTGGATATGCAACAGAGATCAGACATCCATGCTATACAACTATCCTAACTGAAACATGGAAAAAGGGCTCTGCGTTTTACAGCAACCATAAAAGAATAAAGATCAATTCAGTGCACATTTAATCACTTCAGTGCCCAATGGCTGTAACATATCTGCAACACAAAGGTTATGGTGTACAGTATTTCACACATGCACTCCTGTTCCACCAAGTATGGACTAGATTCTGGTTTTGATAAAGCTGAAAGAACTCTGTATGAAGTTGTTCCGTAGTAATGTTAATGCAGTTTATATCTGAGTGCCTCATGTGAGCTGTAAGATAGAAAATGCCATTTGAGATGAGCCCAATGGTCTAGAACCTCCTCCCCAGTTGCAGAGCCCATCTAACAACCTCCCAGCAGTGAGCTACAGAAGATATTATCAGCACAAAGATGTTGTTCATTACTTCCTTAATTAGAGCTTGCTCCAAAAGAATGAAGGTTTATACTCTTTACTAATCCAGCTCTGGCCATCTTTCTCACCTAAGTAATCAGGGCTCTCACAAAGCCTATCAAGCTTTATGTCCCGTAAGATTTAATACGCTGGATCAGATCGAAGGTCCTGCTGTGAATTGCATCTTATGCTTGCCAACGGCCAGTGCTAGATACATTAGACATATAATACAAAGGTACATCAACAAACATCTACATCGAGGTAGATTTATACATTCATACATGTGTGCCAATGCATGCAACTAGAATGCATATAACACACATATATAAACTTTCTAATCATGAACAATTTTAAATCCTTCAGTAATCCAACGTGCACAACAGCAGCAACCACACACATATGCAGGTGGAAACAAGGGAAAGCCAAAGTTGAGCAAACTTTTTTCTTTTAAAGGAGGAAACTGGGAAGAAGGGATATGTTACATCAAGAACCGCAGCACATTTTTATTATTCCGAGAAGCTGACAGAGGAGCTACATCTTCAAAAGGAATCAACTTTTGTAAGGAACAGAGCAGTGAAATATTTAACCATTTGAAAAGCCAAACTTCCCTATATCAGAGCTTGTTACCTGAGTGAACCATGGAAAGTTCTTCCTTCAGCCCCTGTTTCCATCAGTGCTGTTGTTTATTCACATAACACCTCTTTTAACATTGGGTCAAACCAAATTAACAGAGATTTCAACTAATACATTTTAAATGCTCCCTTTATTCTGTTCAAGATGCTTTATTAACATCCAAGTTAATCTCATACTGTATATTATTGTACCTAGTGACAGTATAGTAAAGGATCTGCTAGGCTTTTCATTATAAAACCCTATTTTAAACCACACACACACACACACACAAAATCCCTCTGGGCTGAACGCTAGCATACAGGAAACTTGAAAGGAATCCATTTTGTGGTTTTTGAATTCTAAGAGTGCAAAGAAAATTGATTTAAAATGTTTAAGAGACTGTGTCATGCTTATATAACTCAAGAAACAAAATTCATGTTTCTAAACAAACTCTTGTTCATTTATTAGTCTTTACCAGAAGCTTTACAAAGAAATGCACCCCCCATCAAAATTAAAGATCTTCCACACTTCCCAAATGTATTTTCTATGTATGAGAACCTCTAAAAATGCTGCATAATGTCCTGCCAAACTGAGATGGGTGTCTTCCAGCAAATATCCTGGGTACATCAAGAATGTGCTCAAATGGGTAGGTATAAGTGATTTTAAAAAGGTATGAAAGAAAATAATAGAAAAGTAAGAATAATAATGACAGCAACTCTGGAAGCCATATGAAAACAGTCTGATTTCTGCCATTGAATGAAGGAGAGATAGTTACAGCATGAGTGACTGCTTCCTTGCTGCTCCTCTGGTTTGGAGGAAGTTGCCTGGGAGTTTTGAAGGGTCTATATTGTGCTATACAGAGATATGGAGAGCGATGCATTGCTGGGGAAAGTGACACCTTTGAAGCAGGAGAGCCACAAATGCCCCACAGATAGTATGTAACCCACCGCAGGGACCCCACTCAGACAGATAACCTCCAATAATACAGAAAAAAACCCCACTGAGCTCCTGAATCCCTTCAAGGTTGCAATCCTTAGCTTGGGCTATAGAGAAATTAAACGTTCTCAGACCACTGGTCTCCAAACGTGGATCCATTTTTGCAGCTGATGATGCAAATCAGTGTGGTGAACACCCCTCGCCATGGCAAGGCACTCAACTCACCTTCCTGTTACCTTCTGGTCATCATCAACACAGATAAAACCACGCCGGGATTTAATCTAAGCACACACCTCTAACTACAGCAACTACTTTGCCACTCTCCTCTGCTGATACACATGGGTTGATCCAAGGCCATACAATACCCTTTCTCCTCCAGGGACCAAATGCCCTCCCCATCCCTTCTTCTGCTTTGACTCCTTTTAACTTTCCGTGGCCTGGAGCCAGAACAACCCCTGCCCTATCACAGTATCACAGTATGCTAGAGATTGGAAGGGACCTCAGAAGATCACCTAGTCCAATCCCCCTGCCAGAGCAGGAACACCTAGATAAGGTTACACAGGAACGTGTCCAGGCGGGTTTTGAATGTCTCCAGAGAAGGAGACTCCACAACCTCCCTGGGCAGGCTGTTCCAGTGTTCTGTCACCCTCACTGAGAAGAAGTTTCTTCTCAAGTTTAAGTGGAACCTCTTGTGTTCCAGTTTGTACCCATTGCCCCTTGTCCTATCATTGTTTGCCACTGAGAAGAGTCTGGCTCCATCCTCGTGACACTCCCCCTTTATATATTTATATACACTAATAAAGTCACCCCTCAATCTCCTCTTCTCCAAACTATAGAGACCCAGCTCCCTCAGTCTTTCCTCATAAGGGAGATGCTCCACTCCCTTAATCATCTTAGTTGCCCTGCGCTGGACTCTCTCCAGCAGGTCCCTGTCCTTCTTGAACTGAGGGGCCCAGAACTGGACATGATTGAACTCGTCACAGAAACAGTGGTTGTTTCTTCCCTGAAGTTTTGAAATCCTCACTCAATGGGCAGATTAAAAGAAGCAGACATCGACTCTTGGCACTGGACCGGGAACTGGATCCTGACTCAGCCCTTGCACTGACATGCTCCTGCTGAACTCAGTGGGAGGTAATCTGTAAAATGATGGGCGAGAAATTGACTCGAGGTGTCAAAAGTCAGTTCTTTATCTTCACAATCCAAAATCTTTATTAAGTTCTCACTCAACCAAAACTTGGCAAAATCAATGGGGCAAATCTCAAAGTGCTTACTCAGTTTTTATAGTGTTAGGACTAAAGCAAATTTCTATTGACTCGAGTAGAAGCTTATTTGAGACAGGACTCAGAAAACAAAGTGAAAACCTTGCAAGATGTTTAGAAGTAGTTTGAGGGCTTAGCCCCAGGACCTTTTCCTCTCTGGGATGAGGAAAATGGGATATGCTAACCACAGGAAATTTTCAGAGCTGCATTCTTGCCAAAAAGCTTTTGCAAAAGCCTTAGCTCTTCCTTCAGCACCCTGTTTCCACCAGTGCTGTTGTTTACCCATATAACACCTTCTTTTCACCCCTTCCTACAGCACGAAGAAATATTCTTCACATTTCATAACAGATTTGGGGGTTGAAGAAATTCCTTGTAAGGTACTTTTATAGCTGCCACTGGTGCTCTTGTTTCTTATTTCCATGGCAGATTATCATGATACCTTGAGGTTTTTGTTCAGTTTCCTTCCCTCCTCCCTTGTCTTTTCCTTCCCCTCTGCTGTCAGGTTAGTTTTTCTGTCTGCTGGTGACTCAGATTTTGGACTTTTTAACTTTCTCTTTTTCCAGCTTATTAGTAAAAAGCACTAACATCACCGAACCAAATCCACCAATGCCAAAACTGCCTCAAACTGCACTGCAAGGCCATGATGGAGTAGGGGCACAAATGCACCTCTAGATCCTGCAAAGCCATGTTTTGGCTTCCATGTTTTTAGGTACAGAGTCTAAGTCCTCTAGCACAGCCTCTATGTCCTCTAGCACAGCATTTCTGCCTCACGATATGTGAGAAGGCATATAACTGACTATATAAAATTATGTACCTTTAATACTGCATTGGCAAAGGTCCTGGTAAAAGTTCAATTACAGATTTCTTTCTTGTTCAGCATGTTCAGTCAAAGCACAGCAATGCCTCTCTTGATCATACAGCTTTATTTTGCTGCTCTGAACAAGGTTGCAAGGTTTGGAGCTGCTGAAGTGGAATCCATCCTAAATAATCACAAAACACACCCTTTGTGATTTATTAATCTTATACAATAGGAGTATATGTGTACACCCACTGAAGTAAAATGGGAGCACAATCATCCTCTGTTATCATTACAGGGCTGATGGAAGTCATTCTTGAATTTAAAGGATATTTTATGCAGAAAACTCTACTAAGTACATAAGGAATTTAGGCACTCAATATCAACACTTCTCTGAGGCGAGGGTTCATTCTGGAATGAAGCAGCTCATTTATCTCTCTCAGTAGTGCTCTTTGCACTATCCACTTTAATTTTCCAGCAGAAAGGTGAATAATACAATTATTCAGATAATCCTCCCCAATCCCTCCCCCAGTCCCAAAATCAATACAAACTTTGATTTTCCTCCCTACTGTACAATTAACACAGAATTCAAATACTCACAGGTATGCACGTTTCATACAATATGAAGCATTAGTGCCTCACACTGCCTTTGATTTGGCATTCTCTGGCTAACATAGGAGCTGCCTGGGTGCTCCTTCCAACAGAGGTGGGACGACAGGAGCTCTTACACTACTAGCCTTCATTTACGAGCTGATGTTAAGAAGCACTGAAAAGACAATCATTATGCTTTGCCTGGTTTCTAATTTATTCTTTGGCTGACAGACTCATTCCAGCACAAAATTCTCCATCCCGTACGAATGCAAAGAACCACTTACAGGTTAAGCAAGAAGGAAATGTTTTAATCTACAGATTGCTTAGCATTTATATATTTGTGTGCTGACAGATAATTACCTTCTTTGATTAAAAAAAACCCAGCAAAGGAGAAAATGAGCTGCACTGTGCACTATTTGGTTTATTATTTATTAAAAAACAGGACTAGGCGAGGCAGTAAATTTCTCCGTGTCCCAAGTTCCAGGATCTTGTATCATGATGCAGAGCTATTCTCCTGGCTCACACTGTCAGCAAGACCAGATGGGTCTGATTAGTTCCAACCCAGAAATACAAATGGTTGACAGTCTGTACGAACCAACAGGGAACAGAGAATTCAGTGAAGTGAAATGCTAGAAACCTCCAACTGCACACAGATATTCACTGCTCCTCAGGCTACAATAAAGGAAACGCCAGGAAACGAGTAAGTTTGGCCCTTATTCAACAAGCATGCTGAGCTAAAAGTAGAATGGCAATCCAGTTACTGCATGATTTCCTTTGTCTAATATATCAGTTACTTATAGTTTTAAATGCTAAATCCCAATGTTACATGGACTGCAGCAATGGGAGAGGTCCCCTGATCAAGGATATGAACATAATTACATTCTCTGCTGTAGATGGAGCTGAAAGACCTTGCACCGTAAGACAATTCTTTTTTGCATTTACTTATCCTAGTGATGAACAAAATCTGTAGAAAGGCGCACTTCACGTTTACAGCATCAGATAAGTATTAGAGAAGCAAAAGATTAAGTCTGCTAAAACTGATAATATGAGCGTGGCATCATTCGAATCGCCGCAATTTTGCATAGCTGCTGAAATCCTTCTCTGTGATGAGTGGAATTACAAAAAGCAAACGATAAACTCTTAATAATTGTGGAATATTGGTTTTGTTTCATAAGCTTAAATTACTTTTAGAGTGTTGCACAGGAGGGAAGGCCCATCTGCCTCTGAATAAAGCCACATGAATGTTACAAGACAGTAATAACTGCAGTAGGATGGATCCTTGCTTAGATATTTCAGGATATCAGAGTAGGTCTCAATTCCCCACTCCTCCAATCAGTCATTTCCTCCCTGTGCCATCTATATTCCAGGAGATGTAGTGAAGATCAGTACTCAGTATTGGAGATCACGTAAATACTTTCGAGACAGAAATATAATCATCTATTTTAAAAAGGAAGAAAAAAGCTGCAAGGACAGCCAGGGTGAGCTCTGTCTACTTGATTTAGAAAACACTTCAAGACTCTGTTAAGCTCATTAGTACCAATAACTAGATATATGCATTCAAATCCCTATAAATACAGGAGGGTAACATCATGGATAAATATCTTTCTTTTTAATAAAGGGTCCCTACGGGCCATGGATTACAGGATGTCTTGCTTCCTTCTGTGGTCACTCCCTGACAACAGTGCACAAATGGATCGACTGTTACTTCATTTATTCTTTCCTTGTAGAAATGGAAATCCAGTTAGATGAATGCAAGGGTAGCACTGTCAAATTCCTCAACTTTTGCTAGGAAACTCAGTGTAATTTCCTACGATGAGGTTATCCTTCCTTCAGTAAAAATGAGGAAACCTGGCACAGAGCAGCTCAGGCTGACAAGCAGTTGCAGAGAGCTCAAGAGCCACCTCTCCAGCCACCAGATGCCCTTTCATAGGGCACATCATACTGTGTATTGCACATCTGTAAGGTTAATTCCCACTCAATCAGCACATTAATTCTAACACTATTTGTCCTCTCCGCCTGAATAGAAGTTTACAGCAACAGGTTTGTCAGCAACAGAAACATAATGGACCACTGGAGGTATGGCTGCAGCCTCCTCACTCACTGCTCCCAAACACCTAGTTACACACAGGTAATTGCCTGGGGCCAGCCAAAGTCCCACAAATACCACTGAGTCAGGCAGAATGATACCACTTGTTCTTCTCATTTTGTCCAGGAATTGTAATCTCCACACATAGTTTAAATGGAATTCTTTTATCCATCTACGGCAAACCATGAAACCTGGTATTTTTATCATGACAAGCCCCTGAAATTTTGTCAACTCTACCCAGGAGTTATACAAATCCTACTGAATTCAATGACAATATCTGTATCAACTTCAGTGGCACAAGATATAGTCTCTGCCTGGAAGTCTTGTGAAATATTGCTGGCTTTATGAGGGGCTCCAGCCTCAGGAAACATGTGACATCATTTCATGGCTCATTAAAAGCAAAGGGGTTTTCAGCAGTCCTCACTGTCAAGAAAACTTAAAAAAGTAATTTCTGAAAGCTCTAAAACTAAGATACAAATAACATTGAATGTGTCAAGTCCCTTCACATCACTCCCGGTTTTGGAGGTCTAATGCTTGTTTTGCATTGGCAATGCTGCAATATGTTATCTCCCACGCAAAACTGCATTAAAGTAATAAGTACAATATTTACCTACTTCACCAGGGTGTTGTGAGAACGACTGCAAATGTTTCCACAGTGTTTTGGATATGTAAAGTACTATATGTTTTAAATATTATTTTTATTTGCATATGACAATGCAAACAAGCTGCATCCTGGATCTGAATCAAAGAAAAAAAGGCAAATAAAAACCCAAATCTAACTGCCATGACTGTAAATGAAGGAAGCCCCACTGGCAACAGTAATGCTAATCTAACAGTGCTGCACCACGCTTCAAATGGTCAATGTCTTAAAGAAGAATAGATAGGACTACCTGCATATTCTGCATAATTATTTAAATGAAGAGTTACGTGTTTTCTGGGAGTGCAGGGAATCCATCATCACTCCAGCAATGCCAAGCACCACACAGGAATACTTGTGCTTACACTCAAACATAGCAGAACTTTGCCATTTATCACTGAAAAGACAACAATGATTTGAAGATCAAGGGCTTGCATCCAGCACATCATTCACAGGAAAATATCATAACATATCTTTTGAAATGCAGAAATGGTTCTTCTGGGTGACATTCTTCCTTCTTTAAATCATTAGGAATGATTTAAAGTGGGCTGCACTTTATTGGCTGGCAGTATTGTTATATCCCATCATGTGGTATCAGAAGCTGTTTAACCCTGCCACCCTGGAGGGAGACGATTTAAGTTCTGTTCTCAGAACAAATGAAAGGCAATCATACATCAGAGGTTAGACAGCACTCAGAAACAAAAGGCCCTACTCCTGTTTTGGATGTGTGCTTCCCGAGAAACCACCTGAAGGTACCTAAAGCCAAAAGGTTTTCCACATCCTTGTATGTGAATACTTGTGGAATCCAGAGGAAGGATTCTTGAGAGTTGTTTTGTGTTTAAATCCAAATGTTTGGGGGTTTTATTTTTATCAGATATGTAGATAAAGGCCAGAGATGAACTAGAACCATGGCTGCAAACTTGTACACCTCGGTTGCCCTACATTTATGGGTGGCTATTATCCACAGCCCTGGTTTGGGTCCTGTCTTGAATTATTCAAGACAGAGGCACTGTATAAATCTGAGTCTAATAAAGCCAGGGGGAATCTCTCTCCCAGAGCATCTTTCCCAAGAGCGCAAGAGATGGGGGTTTTGACTGGAATACAAAGATGCAGAAATGCCTGGAAGAAAACAATAATTATTACCAAAGGTCCTAAAATCATCTGCAAAAGTGCTTGTGGCAAACAACTGTAGCTGCACAAAATGAAATGCAGTGCCACAACCTGCAGACCCTCTGACTGCAGGAACACTGTGACTTAGATGGAGCTGGACAAAGGCAGGAGGATAGTGCAGATGTGAGGGGATCAGCACAGGGACTGCTTGTGTTTTATTACTCTTCCTTCCCAAAGTGAGGGAGAGACATCACAGACCCATGTCCTCACTCCTGCTGGCCTCTGATAATGGGAAGACAATGCAGGAAAATAAAAGCACCCACATTTTACCCTGGAGTTGCAAGATCCTCCAGGCTACCCGAGAGAACCATTTTGGCACTTGCCTTTGCCATGGTCCCATAAGGCCTACACTCATTCATCAAACATCCTGCTGGGATTTCCTGAAACATGCTCAGCCCATGTTTCTGCCCCAGGCACATCTCCAAGTACCCTTCCCCTCAGCTGATACAGTGTAGGCTGTGGACGCTACCTCTAGGCTGCACATGGATTTCTGCACACGAGACCCAAAGGCATATTTTTCCTTGCCGAGCAAAAGAAAAACAGAAGGAAGAAAGGAAACACTTGTTCCAAGAAGCTACTCATAAAATAAACATGGAAGTGTGAGATGGAGAGGAAAACCTGCCACCTCCATCTACCTCCTGAGGCTTTATCCTGCAGGAGGACTGGAAGAGAAAAGAGCCACAAATAGAGGGTTCAGGAATAAGCATCCTGGTAAGCAGCAAAACTGCAGGGCACTTGTGTTACCAGTTGGGCTCTCTCACCCTTTGGGGAGCAGTGAATGTGAATGTCTCTATCTGGATCAATCCAAATATTGCGTCCACACATGCAGAAATACACCACGTATAGGGGAGGTTTATCTTTAACCCTGGCACTAACCATGAGCTACTTTTGGTTCTGTTACAAATTCAAATCCACACCTTCTGGTAAAAGCAGGAAAGACAGATTTTGTGGTTGACCTCAGCACAGTCACCCACAATATAATACTTGTACTATGCAAACCCAGCAGCACTTAAATTGCAAAACAGGAAGATGGAATAACTAAATTTAATTCAGGAATCCAGAAAGAACAGAGGGATAAATCTTAATAGGAACATGGGATTAATATCTTCGCATAAATAATAGTCTCAGGCATCACATTTTGATGATTCAACAGTTCTGCTATAAATAATTCACATCAATAAAAGAGAGATAACATCAAATCCATTTGGAACAGTGGTTAATCTGAGCATAAAGTGAAGGACTTCACTCAAACTAAAGGACAGCTGTAAGTAACTGCTCTACTGTATGGGAATTAGCACTATTTTCTGCACATTCCCATGCATTGCAACTTGCTTTCCAAGGTTGCAAGGGACCAGGTAAGGGGTGAAGAAGGATAAAAAAGCTGGTGGTGGACAGAGCTTAAATGCCTACATTCTGGAACAGAAAATCAACACAGAACAAACTACTCTGCTGGGTGATCCTTTGTGCAACAGTAAGAACTTTTTCTAAATTAGAAACTATGCAGTATATCTAACTTCATTTGTAAAGGGTAGTGACAAAAAGGGGTAGTGTAAACTGGAATCCACGTATCAGGACTTTGTGGTTGCTCCTTCCAGCCTTTCTTCATGGTTTCCACCTCAACAGCAGAAATAGAAAATCTACCACCCCCACTCACAAAAAGCCCTTGTTCTGAAAAGCCTGAAAATACATACTGAATAAGCCACAGAGCAAAGAAGTCCAAAGAGCACAAAGGGATACCCAATCCCATAGAGGAGGTTTGGACAGAGCTTGGTCTCACCCCCAACTTTACTGAGTCCCAGGGTGTGACACAGACTGTAAGACTAACCTCCCTGTCCCTTGGTTTGAACACGGCCAATGAGATCAATATTAATAATGTATTTGTAAGGCTTATTATTTTTCAGCAGTGCTCTTCACCCCAGGGAGGTTTCCAAAGCACTTTAACAATTATTTATATATGAAAGTCACTTTTTTTCCCAAAGAAATGCAGCCATCCTTGTGATGCAATGTGGCAGCTGTACTGCAGTGCAAAGCAATAGTAAAACTAGTTGAGGCTAGAAACTAAGGAAAGAGACTGCACTGGGTAGAAACTGTGGGAAGTATTTAGGTAACAGACTGCAAGATTTAATTACACAAATTGGAATCCAGCCAGCAGTCATGAACAAATGTTTTCAGTGTGTTGTGTTTAAATATCTTAATTTACTTTTTTTATAAATGCTATTGCAAAAATAATGGAAAATGGAAAAGGATACTTGTTAGACAGTGCTTTCCCAGAAAGTGAAAAAAGTTTGTATTTTAATTCCCCAAAATGCTGTAAATTCATAGAATCATAGAACAGTCAGGGTTGGAAAGGACCTTAAGGTCATCTAGTTCCAATCCTCCTGCCATGGGCAGGGACACCTCACACTAAACTATCTCACCCAAGGCTCTCTCCAACCTGGCCTTGAACACTGCCAGGGATGGAGCATTCACAGCTTCCCTGGGCAACCCATTTCAGTGCCTCACCACCCTTACAGTAAAGAACTTCTTCCTTATATACAATCTAAAGTACGTAAGTTCTGCTACTACTGAGATTTCCTTGAACAAAAGTGATAGGTGCTTTACTGTGAAACACAACATCATCAGAAAAACAGGCACCTCTACCACTGTCTGCAGTGATTAACGACTGAATTTTTCTTTCTTTAAGCATAATTAAAATGTCCAGATATTCTTGACTTCAGTAGATCATGGCTTAGACCCCCTATCCTTAGTTCATTCAGTACCACAACTTACAAATCCTTTTTTTAAATCCCCCAAGTTCTTCCAATGCCATTTTGTTTTAATGAACTGATATTTAGTATGTCAGAGTACAACCTGTCTATCCTGACCCCACACAACACATACAAGCAGACTGAAGGTCACTAAGACACGTCTGAGATCCTAATTAGCACTGCAGAGCCCTGCAAGCTAACCAGCCAATGTTCCACTATTCATCACATCCCCGGAATTACCCATCAGGTTTATGAAGATCTGAAAGACTGAATATAGGAAGCTACATGACAGGCCATGCATCAAAGGCACTGTACCACGCAAACCAACAAAACATCATAGTGCATTTATTACCTTGGAAATCCCTTCTCAAATCTAGATATTTCCTTTTTGATCGAAAGCTGTCGTTCCCTGAGAGTGCTGGAATAGGATTATCTTGGAGAGAGAAGTTCAGCTTTCTGTGGTTTGGTATTAGGGCAATTAGAGATTATAATGGAGATACTAGTAAGTTATAACTACATGGACAGCGGAAACTTGTTACATTTAATATATTATGTCTTAATGACAGATGAGGCTGGGATCAAATGACATGATAAACATGTGCAGAACCTTTATTACTGAATATTGGGTGAAAGCCATGCAGTTATGCACAAATAACGTATGCCACAGATGATTGATAACACTCCAACACATCTATAAAAGACAGGATTCTACGTGGTTGGGAAAAATCACATCCCATACATGATTTAAATAATTTCTTTGCTATCAATTTTTCATCTCACACTTAGCAAATCATCTTGACATCTGTCCGTCACTTCAATTTTAAAGACCTTCCTTAGGAAAAGCCTTTTTGTGGTGACCTTCATCAAACATCAATGGAATTGTATGTTTACTGGTTTGAGCATCTTGAAATGGGCTTGCATCTAATATTTCTACTCATCTAACATTTCTACTCTCTCCCACTAGATGCATGTCAAAGAATTCTATGCCAGGGGCATGCCCAGACACTTCGATCACCCGGTTTCATGCTTGCCTTTTCAACTAAGCTTTAGGTCAGAAGGACAAGCCCAGATTCAGGTGGTGTCAGCAGCATACAGAAAGAAGGTTCAGTCAACAAAGACCTGCTAGGTGTACCACCCCTACCCACATTTGAGAAAAAACATGGAAATGAAATGTAAAGGATGGAAGAGGATCAGAGGACTGCAAAGGAGTAAGACCAGAGGAGACACTCACCAGCTGGTGACAGAGACATATTAGTGTTCATCTCCCCTCCTGAGCGCTTCTTGTTTCTGCTGCCAATCCTACCTTCATCTATCTCAATTCTGCCCCAACAAACCTAAGAGAGGATGCTAGGCCAAAGATGTAACGTATCCAACTCCTGCTCAGGTCAAAGGTGTTATTCCCTGAATACCCAGCTTTTCTTAGTGCCAGCAGGAAATCCCTGCCTATTGAGCTGAGGAAAGCCGTACTGCAACACTTTGTCCATCTCTAAGTCAGGATGGGAATCACAGCCAGGGTATTGTACCACAGGGCAGTCAGGCTCCATCCCCATTTAAGCTCTTATTTGTACACAGCCCTGTTGCAAAGACATTGCTGGGACCACCTCACATCTCCCTTAAAGGGGTTGTTTATTTCTGCTAATTCAGACCTGAACTATGAAATATTTTAGACGACATTAGTTAAAATACAGAAAAGTCTCTGAAAATAGACCAGTCCTGTAGCCACAGCTTTCACTGTTCTTCACACATTAATCAATAGTTCATATTTAATTAATCAGCACCAAGTTCACTTGGTGATGAAAGTAAAATTTCCATGAATAGGAAAAGAAATTAATGTGAAAATCCAGCTACCAAGCTGTTCTAAAGACTCTCTCCCACGTGATAATGGATGTCCCATCTTTATATGATTAGGCGCTTTTTTATTTTATATTTTGGGCAAGAAATATCTTAAACTTTTATTGCAGAAAAGCCACCTACCTGTAACGGCAACATCACAGGTTGATATAGTTAGACAGTATCAGCAATCACCAAGCTACATACCAGCACTGCCTTAAGAGCACGTTGAGCACATATGCATTCTAACTTCTCAAGATAGCACTTGAGTCTAAAAGTACAGAACATTTACCAATTAGAAAGCCAACCCAAAGCATTTATTTACAACCAGAAATTCAATAAAGTGCTGGTATACTGTAGAGTAAACACCTCTACTGCTGCTGAGCAAAGTATGTTTAATATTCAGGATCAATCTGCAATGTTATCATGTCCTCTTCATTAGAGCCTCAGTTTTGTTAATTAGCATTTACTCATGTAAGTAGTCCCCTTGACTTTAATTGATCCATTTTCATGAACATAATTTTATAGTTAAAGAATTCCTGGTGAATGCAACCAGCCACCGCTCTCAAAGTTTAATCCTTGGCATAATAAGGAAATAAAAACGAATACAACACTTTTCATCAGATAGAAGAGTGTCGTGGTTTAAGCCCAGCCAGTAACTCAGAACAATGTGGCCACTTGCTCACTCTCCCTCCTTCTTCCCAGCCTCTCCCAGAGGGATGGGGAGGAGACTAGAAAGAATGTAAATCCCAGCAGTTTAGATAAGAACAGTCCAGTAACTAAGGTATAACACAAACCACTGCTGCTGCCACCGCTAATATCAATGATACGGGAAATAACAAGGGGAAAGAACATAAAACTAAAAGGGGAAAAGAAAAAGAATACAATAAACACAAGTGATGCACAATACAATTGCTCACCACCTGCTAACCGATACTCAGTCTGACCCAAGCAGCAGTCTGAGCCTTCCAGGTAACTCCCCCCAGTTTCTATACTGGGCATGATGTGCTGTGGTATGGAATACCCCTTTTGGTTAGTTTGGGTCAGGTGTCCTGCCTCTGCTTCCTCCCAGCTGTCTGTGCCCCTCCTCATTGGCAGAGCATGAGACTGAAAAGTCCTTGATCAGAGTAAGCATTACTTAGCAATAACTAAAAACATCGGTGTTATCAGCATTGTTCTCAGGCTAAAGTCAAAAACACAGCACTGCACCTGCTACTAAGAGGATAAAAATGACTGTTACAGCTGAACCCAGGACAAAAAGAAACATATGTAAGACAATAACTGGAATGAGTCCAAGACAAGATTCCTGGCTACCAAATCCATTTTGTTATCTGTTACCACAGACACAAATCACTTAGCTTGTGATAAGGTAGTACCTGTTCTAATGGCAAGTCCTTCACCAGCTGTGATTGTGCTTTCTGAAGGGCCAAGAACTATTTGCCCTTCAGATTTTTGGGAATTATCAGACCAAAAGATGATTTGCTGAGAGCTGAGGTTTTAGAAGAAAGAGAAACAGTTCAAACTCTATCTGCCTTCCAAAACTCTATTCAGTTCAAAACAGTTCAAACTCTATCTCCCTCTGTTTTCAAACTCTCCCTTCTCGTATTTGCTGTGTCTGTACCCAAACCTCCATGTTTATATATTTATCCTTCAAACTAAAGGCTTCAAGATGGATTATGGAATTGCTTGTAATGATCCTTAACAATCATGATAGTTCAATAGAAGACTATGATAGCTGAAATTCCTTAAGTATAATAACTAAAAATGGCAGCTAGTGGGTTTGTTGTTTTTTTTTTTTTTTTCAAAACTCCTGGACCATATTTCAAGAATATCAGATTATGGATTTAAATAGAGATATGAGTATGGGTCACTGTAAACTCCACCAGGCTGACATAGTGGGTGAGGGCACTAGATTATCTCCATTTCTAAAAGCTGTACAGAGCCGTATCTGGCAGTTGTTCACATGTCATCACGGGTTTCATGGCTTTAAATCTGCCCTTCATTCAGAGTCTGAGGACACAGAGTGTAAGATCACCAAAAATCTTTATCTTTATAAACTAAAAAGAAGTCACTTTAAATAATTAAGAAAGAATTAATATGTTTCAGGAAGCAAGCCAATTTACTAAGCTAATTGCTGTGTGTATTTTCTTTTTTGAGCCTATCTTTGAAAAGGTGGCTTTAATCACCAGGTGCCTTTAGAGTTTTCTCATGTGTCTGATTAGAGTCAGACATCTAATGGGCTGCAAAAGCATGAATCAGAAATGCTGGTCTTTCAGATGCACTGCTCCCTCTGATTATTTTGTGACCTTGCCATTTCCTAATTTTCATATATAAGGTAATATTCTTTTAGCAATGTTCAGCAAATGTCTAAAGGGACAAGACTGAGTTCATGTGAAACAGAGGCCTCTTCATCCAGCACCTCCCCTTAATGTGGTCAACCTGATAACATACCATCATTTTTTCCAGAAAGCCACTTGCTTCCAAAGGGATTGACATTAGCTTTGGTAAAACAACTGACCTAACAGCTGTCAACAGAGTAAAGATTATGGTCAGCTTATGAAACCTTCTCCAAATACAACAGGTTTCTGATGCTTTAAAACTATTCCAAATCCTTATGAGGAGAAGAAAATAAGGAGAAACAATCTAACATCTCTTTGAAGATGCACTAGTTATTTCCTTTAGTTTGGTAAAGAGGCAAATAGCAAGCTAAACCAGGAAAACAGTTCTTTTCATGTGACACAGATGGATGACCTAGCAATTCTGTTTCAGACCACATTATGCTTTGATATATTAACTGTAGCATAATATTTATCAGCTAGTGCTACAAATTTCTTTGAAGATGAAAAACCACACAAAGCAGGTTTGTGTGGTTTTGAACACAATTAGAAAGATGCATTCTGAAAACATCATTTTCTCAAATGAAATCTACATAAAAAGCCTGGCGAGGAGGAGCTTTGGGGGTGGAGGTGTAGCTGATGAAGGGAATGAGGTAGAGTTAGCAAACAACAATTGGCAAGAACTGCTCCTTACCCATGGCAGGTTGGCAACAATCTGCAAACAAGTTCACAGCAATTAGCAGATACAGCCTGGTGCACATGCTCCACCATCTCTTTAGCTGGCAAAGTCCCACTAACCACCTCATAGAGAAAAATGCTATAGATGGGCACTTCTCCATTGCATGGGAGGCACAGCACCCCTTTGACATGCAGATATTTTGCAGTTCTCAATCTGCAGCATCGCTAAGGTGGAAGCCAGAGTACTTGCGTTTGCTCTGATCTCAACGGCTACTTCATGCGTGAGACACAATTAGGATTATTATTTATAAATTCATCATGATATGTTATAAAATAATATCCCATTCCTTGCCCTCCAGGACCTGAACACTTCAATAAACTTTTTTTTTTTTTTTTTTAATTATAGCACACTGGAAAGGCATGAAGTATTCACTAACAGAGAGAGAGAAAAAATAATGAAACACCACAAATTATACAAACAGCCAATAAAGGAAATCAATTAATTCAATGAGACATAAGATGTTAAATTACCAGTGGGTATTATCAACAGCCTGTTGAGTAATTGCCTTTGCTACTGCTAGAGTAGGATGCCACAGAACACATAATTTAGAGACTCTACAGAGTCTGGGTCATAAATGTATTGATTATGTTAGCTAGGGGTCAGGTAGGCAGATAATAAATCATTATTGTTCTAGCATATTTAGTTCATTGCTTTTGATGAACCCCACAAACAGTGTCCAAATCTCACAGACTCCAATATTTTTACTTGGGTGCGTGCTGTATGTACATATATATATATGTTTTTTGTTGGTTGTTTTTTGTTTTTTTTGACAGCAATATCCATTCTTGCTGGTTTCTCCTTTTTTTTTTTTTTTCTTCACTATCAGCGGAGCCAGACTTGATGGTGTCATCGATGGGGAGAGGGGGAAAGAGGGGAGTGCAGATGTTGCACTGATGATGATTTCCTTATCATAAAGTCTGACAAACTGCTTTGGTAGGTAGTAAAGTGGATGACCAAAGACAGCATGAAATTTGGATTACAACTGAATATACAAAAGGAAGGGGAAGCTGCAGTAGCATTTCAGTTAGCTGGACAATGTGAGAGGGAAAAGTTGAGCTTGCAAAAGTGGTTCTCCTACTGGGATACTGAAGATGTATCTAGTGCAATGTAAAGATCCTTCTGGAATATTCAACCCTTACAGAGCTAAGCTTTGGGTTGCTGCTTTCTTCCCAGTCTCAGGAAGCAATGTATTGTTTCAGCAAAAGGAAGAAGACATGTTCACTGTCTGCGATGCTCAAGCACGCAGGTCATTCAGGAAAAGCCACCAGTGATCGCAGAGGTACCTAGGGAGCCAGGGTACTGAAAAATCAGTATCATTACTGAGCATCCAAAGCTCATCTGCAGCCCCTCAGTGCTCACTGTGCCCTCAATCCGTACTGTTCTCCAGATTCTCTGACACCTGACCCCCTCCTAGAGCAACAACAGCTTCTCCTCAGCTATTATTCTTTTCTGTTGTGATGGGTATGTTGAGCTGAGGCTTCTAAGGACTGGTGAAGCAGACAACTAACCACCAAAGTCATGCCTTTTGACATTCCTGCTATGAAATACACACATGTAGCACACATTCCTGCTATGAAATGCACACTGTCCTCATAGCAGAAATCTCAAACCACTGTTTCTTTTAACCACCAACCAGGAGTAAGAGCCTGGTCAGAGCTGTCATGAGCTTATTGTTAGGATGGGTTCTCCCATGTGTTCAAACGTAGTTTCTGTATGTCCACTATTTTAAGAAATAGTCAATAAGCCCATGTCTTTTTTTTTTTCCTGAACAAAATCAGAAGAAGATATTCTTTAGATTTTCCTCTTCTCTAGTGGAAGATTTCACTTTGATGGAGACAGAAAGAAATAAGAAAGGGAAGAAAAGTAAGGAAAAGGAGCAAAAAGTAGTCTACTAATATATTTCCAGACCATTTCTGGGGAAAGAAGTTCTATTGCCTATGTCGCATTGTCTCAGCATGATTATTTAGTATATTTCACCCCCATTTGGTCCACTGTAAATGCCATTTTTTCTAGCCAAGCAGACACGGTTTTTTCCCCTACAGCCCCAATAGTATGCCTGGCCCTTCCTTTTCTTGAGTTTTACAAATGATGGTATGACTCGAGAAGGAAGTTATTTTCTGTTTTCAATTCCACTCACATTCTACTTTAGTTTCTCCTAGAACCATTTTATTATTTGGAGAACTCATCGTTTGAAATAAGAGGATAATCACTTTAAAAGGAAGGGATGCAGGTAGAGACCAAACTATGCGTGGAAAATTTGAAATGTATATTAGACCAGGTAACTAAAAAATGAAGTACTGAAACATCCTATTTATACTGGAGTCAAGCTAGGTTAGGAATGGGGAAAAAAGTCAGTCTAGTGGCAATTAATTCAATTCCAGCTGTATTAGAGACTAATGTTAATCAGTAACAAGGAGAACAATGGGTGTTTAAACACCCACTGCTACCTTACAGAATGGTAGTTAATAAAGGAAATATGTAGCAGGGTGATTTGTTTCTGCTTTTCTCCTTCACCACTTTCCACCATTTCCTCTTCCATTATAAGAAACATTTGTATGGAAGACATCTGTTTTTTGCCTCAAGGTAAGGTAGCTGTAGCAGAATTTTATGACACAATTCTAAGAAGAGCTGGCAATTGATATTAATTAAATAGTATATTTTTTGCCACCCCCCCCCCCCAGTGGGCAGAATACATTACTGAATAAAACCAGCTGATTGGACATTTAATAATTTGGCAAGCTGTATCACAGGTAACAGAAAGGTATCATAAAAAACCCTTCACTGATTCCAGGAAGGCATAAAAGCCCAACCAAAAAGCTGCTCATGGTCACGCAACATGCCCCAGCGATGTTGCAAGGAGCTATAATACCATCAATGGGGATGCCAGAGGAAAGTCCTAGAGAGGGGCTGATCACAGGTGGGGAGGAAAATGCAGCTGCAATAGGTGAACAGGTAAAAAATGACCACTTAAAACACAGATGTCCTGGGTTCAGCAGTAGCAGTCATTTTTCTCCTTCTTAGCAGCTGGTGCAGTGCTGTGTTTTTGACTTTCAGCCTGGGAACAGCGCTGATAACACCGATGGTTTTAGTTGTTGCTCAGTAATGTTTAGTCTCACCAAGGACTTTCTGAGTCTCATGCTCTTCAAGGGAGGAGGGGAAGCTGTGAGGAAGCAGAGACAGGACACCTGACCCAAACTGACCAAAGAGGTATTCCATACCACAGCATGTCATGCCCACTATATAAACTGAGGGCAGTTACCCAGAAGGGCTAGATCACTATTTGGGTTGGGCTGGGTATCGGTCGGCGGGTGGTGAGCGGTTGTATTCTCTTCGCTTGTTATTTCCCTTATCATTGTTATTGGTGGTAGCAGCAGTGGTTTGTTATACCTTAGTTACTGGGCTGTTCTTATCTCATCCTGTGGCAGTTACATTCTTTCAGTTCTCCTCCCAATCCCTCCAGGAGCCAGGGGAGGAAGGGTGGGAAGTGAGCGAGCTGCTGCGTGGTTTCTAAGTGGGCTTAAACCACAACAACAGAGAAATTAAAGATGACGTTAACTTAGTTATGCTTATGCATGTCCACATGAGCAAGCAGAAGTAAATACAGAAGGAAGTATATGTGGTGGTGTGAAATCCATTATTATACCTATATCAGTAACTGCTACAGGAAGTTCAGAAGGTTGTGGATACACTGTAATGTCCTATTCTGAATTAAATAGGTTAGCCACTGCTCTGAGAACAGGCATCAAAACCGAACACCCCCCCCCCCTTCAGATTCATATCCTGACAAAAATAATACATTTATTAGCTACAGCATCAATATATTTCCCTCCAATTCCTGCACTAGAATTCCTTTGCTCATGCAGGGATTTTTCATTTTCTCTCCTTCACCTTTTCCTCATTTCTTTGAATGTTTTCCTTAATCACTGCTGAAGAAAAGCAAAACAGTGAAATAGAAATGAAAAGGAATGCATGTGAGAGACAGCACGGAAGAGAAGAATTGTCACTGGACTCTCTTGCTTTGATTTTGCTGCCATTCACGGAAGATAAAAACACTTCTTAAAAGAATCTCTCTCACAATTACAAGGAGTGAACAGTTAAAAGAGCTCAAAGGGTGCAGGGCTGGGCTGTATCCACAGTTCTACCAGTGGGTTACTGAATGACCTTTCTGCCTCAGTTTCTCTGAGCATAAAATAACTGCAATGATATTGACTTCCTGAAATGCCTCATTGCCTCACATCTACTCATGAAAAATACTATTACAAGAGCTGAGCACAGTTAGTATCATTTTCTGAGCCAACTGCTGTAAGTTGGTGAGGTGAATTAGCTGGCTGTAATGAAAACTCAGTTTTTTTTCCTCAAGGTATTACATGAAATTGTTATCTGAAAGACTTAGGACTTGACCTTCAAAAGAATTCAGCTCCCTGGAGTTCTAATTCCTGTCACTGTTTTTAACACTCAGGAATAACTGCACTTCCAAGAGAGCTTCTCCCACAACAGATCCCACCATTTGTAAAAGGGCTCTTCTAAAATCCCCCAACTCCCGCTCAGAACTGGAACTTGGCTTCCCCTAAGGATCCCTCCATCCTTTTTTATTACCACTGGGCACGTTTCAGGTTCTGAACCCATGTATTTTCACACGGTGAAAAGACAGCACGGTGCTGAGAGCTTTCTTGCTCTAGAAAAAAGCCTGACCATGTGACAGAGCAAGGAGATTTCCTCTGTCCTCCTCGTGTATCTGCTTTAATCCCACAGGCAGCTCTGAACAGGGAAAGCAGCAATGACAAAAATCCATTCTCACAAAAGAACACAATGAAAACCTTAGGGCAAAATAGATTTTTTTACCCACAGTGTCTGCAGGGTCTTATTTCAGTAAGAAAGTGTTTTTATCCTGGAAGGGAAATGTAGTCTGAAGAAGGAAGCCAGCTTTCAGCCACTGCCT
The DNA here is from genome assembly GCF_033783945.1 of Neopsephotus bourkii. Taxonomy (NCBI): domain Eukaryota; kingdom Metazoa; phylum Chordata; class Aves; order Psittaciformes; family Psittacidae; genus Neopsephotus; species Neopsephotus bourkii. The sequence continues at coordinate 2,066,141 of NW_026902137.1, forward strand.
CAGTGTACAGGATACGTGCGTGCCCATGTGTGGAAAACTGATGCTCTCAGCAAAACTTGCTGTCTTCTGACAGACACCCTGCGCAGCCTTCAAAACTCCTACAGTTAATCCCCTCACCTGTCAGCCTGAAAAATAACCTGGACTGGTCTTCCCTTCTTCCTTTTTCTCCATGAAAGTAATAGAGGAGGTATGGTGCTGTCATTTGGAAATATGAAGATTCTGGGATTCTCCAGCACAGTCTCTCTCGGAGGGCTTATTTTAAACATTTTTATCTTCCAGCTCACTTAAAACTGTAACAAATAAAACTAAATGATGGTGTTAATTTTGTCTGCTGCTCCATGTATTGCTGCAGTCTTCAGTCTTCTGCTGCGGTCCACCCTCCAGCAGCACACACAGCGGGGCTGGAGCAATAGGGCCTTTGCTGACTTTACACGATGCCTCAGCTAATAACAATCTGTCAATTTATCTTCCTCCACTGTTCTCTGCTGCTTTCCACAGGGGCTAGCAAAAAAAGTTCCCAAAGCTTTTGTATTTTTTTCCCTTTTCCAGCATACGTATGTCTATATAATTATCAAAGCATCACTTAACGTTCACTAAGACAGATCACATCGGTGAGCAATTCATTTTCTAACACTGCAGCCTAGTATGACTGGGCCTTTTGGCAGTAATTGAATCCAGTCTACTGCTGTCAAAACAGAGAATTTATGAATAATAAATTGATTGTAGCCAGCAAAGCTAAGTCTGACAGATAGCGGGTTACGTCAAGGAATACGAAGAAATTTAAAAACACAATAAAGATTAATTTAGAATCAAATCTTCAATGCTTCCACAGTGGACAATGAAAGCCAATAAAGCTGTCGTTCTTATATGACATAATCTATAATGCCACAAAGTACATGAGCTCACAGGCAGAAATAAGTGAAGCCAAACTATACGCATACCCAGAACAGTGAAGGTGTAAGACACAACATAAGAACTCTACATGGTAGTGTGTTCTCACAGCCCTAATGGTTTTTAGGTTAGGTTGTCATGAATTATAGGAAGAGGTAATGTGTTTCATTAGACCAACTGACATGCAGAATAAAAGCAGGCAAGCTTTCTGATATGTATTTGTGAGATCTTTGGGCTTGGAACAAAAACACTTCAAGGTTTCTGTACAACCAAAAGGCAAAAATACAGAGGAACTCCACCCACCAATGAAATAGCAAGAATTAATGGCCACAGAGTAAAGGCAGAAAATAAGCTGTAGGGTTCAACTTTCTTTACAGCAAAGGCACTTACGAGATGGAACAAAGGGTCAAAAGGAGGGGCATGCTCCACATCTCACTGCTTTCAAATCATGACTAGCTGCCTGTCTGGAAGGAGCATTTTAACTGCATAGACATTACGGGAGCAGGAGAGTCACTGGGTAAAACCCTACAGCTTCTGATCTGTTGAAAGTCACTCAGTGCCCTACCAGTCCCTTGGGGCCTCAGGCTGTGTTAACCTCTGCATGTCCTGTGAGGCACCAAGGGCTCTGCACATCCAGACTATGCTGCAGTTCATCTGCTAAAAGGAGATAATTAAGACAGCATGGCTGGTTCAGTGAGGATACTGCAGCAACTTCTAATAAATCTCCTGTTATTCCTGTTGTCTGGGAAATTGCATTCTTCAGCATTCTTTAGCTGCTGGTGCTGATCATAGACTTAACAATCCCACTAAGCCTCCATAAATGGCTGTTTCTGGATTCCTGCAAATTCAGAACTGGTCTGACTTGATGATCTTTAGTGTTGCTTCAGCAGTTGTGGCTGAGAGTTTACTAGGGCAAACAGCACAAGCCCACGCCTGCCCAAACCCCCTGCACATAACCCACAGGTCAAACCACAGGACTAGCAAGCATGGACTAATAGCAGCAGATGGTCCTCCAGCTTAATGGTTCCCAGGGAGCTGATGGGCTCAATAAAGTAATCATTAGCAACACATTATGTTGGTTTCATGACAAATTGTCCTCCAGGAATGTAAAGTTAACACAGGATCAAGCCTTCCTTTCAAAAGTTGGCCATTAACAGCTGGTCAGTTATTCTATTTTTAAATAAGTAATCATGACTGGACTCAACTTATGCAAGTTACACAGAAGTTCATCCTTCATCTAAACCAGCAACTTCCAATGAGCTAAGCAAGAAAAAAAAAAAGGTACAATCTGAAGCCACCCTTTTTCACACAGTACACTGAAAGTAACCACTTCCAACTCTGGATTTATGAAGATGGGTGATACAGTGAGCAGAAAACACTGCTGGGATGAATTCTCTGGCTACAAATTTACTTCAGCATTGCTTACTTTTTAGCTGGGGCACGTCCTGATACCTAGCATCCAGATTTCTAGCCAGGCACTAGAGTGACCTCTGCAAAGCTTTGCAGAAACCCACTGCACCTACAAAGCTCTACTCTGAAGCTGTAAATTTGAAGAAATAAAAATAACAACAAAATCCCCCAAGCACAACACTACCACCAACACCCCAAACCCAACCAATCTGCCAGATAATGAAGCCGCGGTTTTATTGGCAAGATTTTCAATAAGGACATGGTTCTCAGAACAAGATTGATTCCAATGACAAGATACACTAATTGGGGCAAATGAGGGCAAACTTTCAGAACTATACACATTGACTACCTGCCTGAAAACATCTGTGGATTCACAGATACTCAGATCAATTCCAAGGGCAAAAGTCACAGTTTCAGGTCAATGAAAATAGGAGAGGCTTCCTGCACAACCTCTTTTGACTTTGCTAAGGACACAAACTCTGAAGAAGAAAAAAAGGAGAGAGATAAACCTATCTCTACATTTGCATGGGTGTCTGTATTCAGAAAAAAATTCTCTGTGCCCTGACCCCTTATCAGAGCTGATCTTATTATATTCTTTTTGGATGGTATCGAGTGGTTCTATCATTATTAATAAGACATATTGATATGACATTAATAAGACAAGGCAAGGTCTCTGCCACAGCCTGACAGAATACAGAGCAGCTGATAGGCTTTGGATGTTCATCCAAAATTGATGGACTTTACTTACTGCTCAAATCTCCCCTTGCCAAGTGCTGCCTCTCCTCACCTAAAAGGCCTAGAGAGAAACAGAACAGTGTGGATGGGGGGAATGCAATCAAATGTTCCACTAATTTATCTTCACCCACCTTGTCCTCTCTTTGCTTCCACCCACTGCCAAACATCAGGATGAGGCAATGACAAGGGACTCTGTATCCCATGGAAGAGCTTTGTAACACTCTCCCCTTCAGCAGACTCTCTCTCTAACACACATATGTTTGACTTCACTGAGGAAGTTGCCAGGGAACCCAGCCATGATTGAGAAGTAAATGTATTCAGGAGGAGGAATTATGCTTTTTCAAGGAAGGACCAAAATAGTATTAATGCTGGGTACACTTCCACCATCTTTTAGAAGAGGATGTTAAAAGTGCTTTGCAAATAAACATTCTGCAACATCTTAGTTGGATAAGTATTGTTAATTTGCAGTGTCAAGCCCTGCACTGTGTCACAGAGATTAAAACCCACAAATGCTCAGGAAACTCTCCACGCAGAGAATTGTGATTTTTTTTCTTTCTGCCTTGGGGTGAGCCTCAAACATTTCACATACTTGCATTAAAAAAACACATCGTGCTTTCAACAGTCTAATAGTCCATGCTTAGGTGTGAGGGATAGGACATACAGACTCACGGCCCTTCCCTGCTACTCTCTCACATGCCTGGTGAATACCCAGCACAGGTAGCTGGTGCTTTTCAACAACAGAAACCCCCCCACATTTGAGACTTTTACTTATAAAAGTGTCCTCAAAAGTTACATAAATCCTGTGGAAAGCTTCGGTATCCATTATCTGGTACTGTGTGACAACCCTTCTCTGTCAAATAGCGCTCTCCAACCTGCACGCCAGCTGGCTGTCATCCTATCGTGCTGCTAAAATAGACAGACATGGGATAGGGAGCTTGGCTGTGCAGCTGCAGAAGGGAGCTGCTGCCTCAGTATGGCGGGGAGGAGCAGGAGAGCAATTGCAAATAGTAACTTTTATTTTCAGAGAGAAAAAAGAAAAACCCAACCCAGAAAAGAAATCAGCCTTCCCTCCTCTACAAACGCTGTCTTGCCTCTAATCGCACACTCCACATATTTACCATTGCAGTAATTTGGCCTTAATGTGCTGGCACTGTACCGCCCTGCAACAAAGACCTCATAGTCTCCTGTATCCTTCCAAAGTGGTTCTATGATATAAAAATCTATTTAGATATTGGGTGAAAGATTGGTCCTATTTAAGTGAAATTTCTTCTGCCTTAAATGAAGGCAACTGATTCCTACTTTGTTTACCTGTACCCGAAAGGCATGTACGCTTTTAAGACACATTATAAATTTTATTAGATCTACCATTTTTCATCTGCAGAGAATATTCCATGTGCTTACTAAAAATGGACAAGTACCTACAAAGACCTAACTCCACTTAAAAACTCTTACTGCACAGACGACAGTGGCGTGCTGCACATAAAGTCAAATCATCAGTACTGAATTTAGAAATTTTATCACTTCAGTCATAATTCAGTTCTCCAAGATCCTAAATTTTGTGACAGAATGCAGGTGTGCCCATAAACAAGCACTCACGCACCAAAGTACCTTCATCAGTCACACAGTTCGCACACATATTTATAGTCATCGACAATAAAAGAGGCATCTGCAAAGAAACCTTTCAAGGAACCTCTGTTCTCTCAGAACTAGTGAAAAGGTACAGACAAAAACTTATTTTTGGATACTGTGACTCTAATCTCATTTCTTTTATGCTCTGCACCTCTGGATGTCACTGGTCAGATTTTACCTTTCTTCACACTTAAGCAAATCTGGGCTAAATCCACTGATCTGACTGGAATTACTTGAGTTTTGAGCTCGTCTCCTAGAGCATGAAAAATGACATTTGTAGGAAAGCGAGTTACTGTATTTTTCTCTCCATTAACATCGATGTGTTCCATGTATTTAACAGTGGACGTAGTCACTGTTATGCACTACCAATAATGAGAGAAATGCAGTAGAAGATTGGAACATAATTGTTAAATGATCTTTCTGACTGTCAGAAAATTAAAGGCACACTGTGGGCCATGTAGTGCATGCCTTGGAAATCTCAATGCAAGTTCCTAACTCATTTCAATAATTTCAGTTTATACATCTAATTTGCTTTTAACACAGACATTTAATTTGGTTTTGTTTTGTTTTTTAAAGAAAAGCACCATGTACTGGGAATCTTTATGCACGCCCATGTACATAACAATCTCCAAGAAAGTGCTATTTTCAAGCAAATTATATGAAATGCAAAATTAACAAAATGCAAATAATATAAACAATCCAAATTAAATATTAAAACAATGCTATATCTGAATGACTGGATTTTATTTTCATAAGAAGCTGAGCTATAAACCATTCTTACCAATGCAACACCCAGCTGTTTGGTGTTTAGCATCGGAATAACATTATTCTAGTGCAGCTGCTGTTATTGTTTGCTGTATTTCTGCCAACTCATGGAAGCCAGAGATGTTCGTCTAGCAAAGAGGGACAGCTCGGATGAAAGCTCCAGTTTGACAGATGCTCCCATCAACAACTTTGTTACTCTGATTGACTACATAGTATTTTAGGCAAATTAACCTGTCCAAAAAAAAATTCTTTATTGCTATGCATGAGGCACAGATGGAAATATGAACTTGACAATTCTGGGTACTAGCTTAGCAATTAACTGAGATGTTTCAATAGACTAATGAACTTTCATTCAAAGCATGCTCTCTGTCAGGAGAAGAGACAGTCTGTTGTTTGAGAAAGTGTTACAGAATGTCAAATAGATCTCGACAGCGATGTTACTACGAAATCTGAAATATTAGAAAGGCACAGAAAGAAAGTCATTTAACACCTTTATAATCTCGGAGATCTGAGATGAATCCTTATTATCAAAGCTTGAAATTCTACTGTGTTTTACAGTCCTTTTGCTGTAATTCACACTCTGTGTAATAACAGTTGTGCAGTTGCTAAGGCAGTTCAGTTTTGAATGGTCACCTTTTATTAGAAAGGGGAAAAAATATTAAGCCATCATTCTTCTATTTCATGAAGATATTAAAATCCAGCTAAAAATTCATCTAAGAAACAATTAAAGAGAAACCAAATCATAAGAAACACTAAGGTTAAAAAAAGAACTATGCGTAATTAGTATATATAGGTAAATATTGAAAGGATTAATTTGTTTGGGGAGGAATGAATATAAGGCTCTGGGATAGCCTGAAGAAAACATACAGAAATTACTTAAAACCATGTGTATGATAAACTGAATTGACATTTCTGGGATCCAGCTTGAAGAGTGCATCTAGCACCCTTAAAGCAATTAATACTGGACAAATCACAACCTTATTGGCATGTTTCAATGACTGTGAATAAGCATACTCTATGGTCAAGTTGCATTTGCTCTGCACAAAACAGCCATGACAGCCAAATCACCTGCTGCAAGGATTTACCACCCATCAAAGAGCTTCTCCCTGGTGCATGAGTTCAGCCTTCACCCCACTCCAGGTTTACACGTTAGCAGGACTAGGAACAAGCAGGGCAGGCCAGAAAGTGGCATTTTGCTGGATCAGAACCAAAAATCAGCTTGTTATCCTGGGAACAGTCTTCAATCCAATTTATTCAACACTGGCAATAAATTCTTTCATTTTTGACAGCCACATTATATTTTTTCTGGTGGGGAGGAGCTAAACCTGCCCTGTTATAGTCCTGTGCCTAACCCTGAGTGAAAACCTGCACTGTGACAAAATGTAATCCACTTTTCCTACATACCTTCTAAACAGCTTGACTCTCATCATAAAATATTAAAGCCTAATATTGTAGTTGGTTCCTTCTCAGTATCAAGACTTGGAGTAGCCCCAAGCACGTCAAAAATGAATTGGAAATGCTACATTTTTAAAGCAAGGGAACTTGTTAACTCACATACTGCAATATTTAGTCTAAAAACCTCTAAACAGTTTTTAAAAGTCTTTAAACCATTAACTACTTGATGACCTAATAGCTCTAAAATGACCATTAAAATTCAAAGTGGGCTTTTTAAGAAGTTGTCAATAAATAAAATAACATGAAAACACTGCACTGCTTCTATATTTAATCCAACAACAAGAAAATTGCTTCTCCTACTTAAACTAACTGCAATATTCCCACTGGTTTCAATTTCTACACATTAGCTTGTACCTTTGACAGCTGCCATCTCATGGTGGTTCTTTGAGCTGGCAAATTAATAAGCCAGGTAAGATGGGCAAACAGCCCTGACCTGTGTCTCCACTTCACTTTCCAGGTACATCAAGGGCAAGTTGCCACGCACTCATGCTCAAGCTTTGCGATGGCAGAGCAAAGCCCAACCCTTTGTCAATATGAAGCACTGGATAAAACACTTGATTCCTATCTCAAAAACTGCTATATGGGGCCTACCTCTATTCCTCTTGAAATTATGCTCAGAGCCGTAAGTAGCAAAATTAATTATGCAAACTATTACTGCGCAGGACATGCCTATTCCTTATATTTAACCACCACATCAAGCTGTACAGCAAGGACAAATGAGAATACATGTTTCCAGTGTTCTTGTTATGGACAGAATCACAGAAAACAGGCTATTTTTGTTGAGCACGGAATGTTTTCTACCCACCATCTCACAGCAGCTTCCTCTCAACATTCCCTGTTTCACAAAATTTCCCAATATCAACTTAGGAGCATTTCATAACCTCTTGAGATATCATAAAAAACCTGAGGCAGCCAGAAGGCAAACATCTATTTAAGCATCTTTAGGCAGTTATACACGGTATTCACCAACACATTCCTCACCTAAAACACTTGCCCTGATGCTGCTGGATCAAATCATAGAATCACAGAACAGTTAGGGTTGGAAAGGACCTTAAGATCATCAAGTTCCAGCCCCCCCCGCCATGGGCAGGGACACCTCGCTCTAAACCATATTACCCAAGGCCTCGTCCAACCTGGCCTTGAACACCATCAGAGATGGAGCATTCACAACCTCCCTGGGGAACCCATTCCAGTGCCTCACCACCCTAACAGGAAACAATTTCCTCCTTATATCCAATCTAAACTTCCCCTGAGCTACGGGGGACAATTCAAAGCAAACAGGGTTTGGGAAAGAGACTGAAGAATTATTCCAGCCAGAACAGTCAAGGTAGGCTGAGCCCCTTGAGAGAAACAGCAGCCTTGTTAGCGGCAAGTTGGAGGTCAGCCGAGCCTTGTGAGGAGGCAAAAAATAATGGGGAATCTCTTTGCTTAAAGGTGGTATTAGAGCAAAAAGCTCTGAAGAGCACTGAAACGGGATCTCTGTCACACTGACACATCACGCTGAGACCAGTACAGTACTTCTGTCTCAACTATGTTTTATATTCTCTATCACACAGGCCTGAGAGCATGATGTTATGCTGAAGCTCACCAGAGCCACTTTGTCTGTGACGGTTTCGTTGTCCAACAGGGAGAAATAGGCAGACGACCTATTGACTACAGACATCAATTCCTTTTGTTATCCTGGCCCATGAAACTCTGCCAAATTTTAGCACCAGTAAAACCATCTGAAATTCCCTTTTAACTTGAGAATGAGGTTTCCAGCTCTTTAAAACGATCTGTTCTGATAGTAGGCAACGGAAAGACACTGCTGAAACAAACGCTGTAGTGAAAGGCCAAGAAAAGTCCTGTTTGCAGGAAAGTGGAGTTAAAAGGCTTGCCTTGGTAACTGTAATCAAACAGCCAGATTAAAGGCAGTGCTGGATTTCCCGAAGCCCACAGAAATCCTCAGGAAGGCCCCACTCACACCCTCAAAAGACAATAAGTCAGTGGCTGCTTTTTCTGTTTGAAAAGCTTTCCTATTTCTCCCTCCATTTTATTCGTATCACACTGAAGATAAAAGACCTGGCGACTGTCACATGACTGGTATTTCCTGCAGCATGGGGTGCATCAGAGTGCAGAGAAAATGAGCTCCATCACATAGGAGGCAAATAAAGCTGGAAGGACTGGTGAGGTACTGCCAACATAAAAGAGCAATGGTGGAGAATCACAGCCCCATCTCAAGTAAGTAATGGGACTAACCTTGAATGAGGACAAGTTTTGGATGTATTTTATGATGTTTTGAAGTGATGAAAAGAGGAGGAGAAGGCGGCATTATTTGAAAAAGGAAGCTATCTACAGATATATATATATACACAAACATATACACACCAGAATATTTGCAGCTGTAAGCCTTCACAAATCACTGTACTGCCTTGAGTCTGCAAGATGTTTCTGGTGATTTCAACTACTAATTAACTGGCATTTCCCCCTCATTCTCCTGGTTCTTTGTTCACTACAAAAATGACAGTTGTAACTCCTATAAAATGTTGATTCGATTCAGAATACTTCATATATTTACCCCCAACACTTCCAAAGCAAGGAACACCCTGCCAACCTGTTCTTGGTTTATAAATAAATGGCACTTCCTGAAGCAGGAATTAAACGTGGTGTTTGGGTGAGGGAATTAAACGTGGTGTTTGGGTGAGATGGCAAACTGCAGGCAGGCTTACGTTTTCTGCAAATCTGTGACAAACAGGTTAATAAGCATTCTTAATCTTTCTTGTGTTTTTAAAGATACCTCACAAATTTCACCTTTAATTTGCTATTTCACTACAATCACTAAGTTCCATTTTTCTGTATGAACAATAAATAGTGTAGAAGCATACTGTGAGCCTTCCTTTGCAGATAAATCTGACATACACACCCTTCTTTTACTGACTGATCAAAAAAAGAAATCAGCTTAAAAATGAACTCTAATCAACCTTTCTTTTTCATTTTTCACAGCAAAGTTTTTACCTCCCTGAGACATCAAACTAACACCTAATGTCCCATTTTCAGTTGAAATGGCATTGTTTCAGTGCTCACTGCTGTCCACACATCCTTATAATGGGTGTAAACTTTTGCTCTGGTTTCAGAATCGAGAGTTGGAGGCTGAATCCTGCCCATCATATGTAATCATCACCATAAGGTCACCTACTCCTCCTGTCTGTTACACAACGATGGATCATACCTCATACTATGGCTACAAATTTTTCATGTAGGCACCATTTTCTTATTATGGTTTGCATTTTGCTTAGCATCGTAGGACTCTATCCCTTTGTGGTTGCATAAAACAACAAGCATAAAATATAAGTAGTAATTATCAGCAGAAAACAATTAGATGAACAAAGCTGTGACCTCCCAGTGACAAATCACGATAGAACACCACTGGATTAAACATTAAGGATTCTTAAAAGCATCAGCACCAGCAGAAGCCGTGCTGGATAAGAGACAAGAAAAGAAGACACTGTAATGCACCCCAGGAGTGACTCCATCCACTGCAGACATCTGGCTGTGCTCCTCTATAAAGGAAAAAGACAGGCTCACCTGAAAGTTGGTGAGTCATCCACAGAAGCAGCATCTTTGTCTGCACCAACTACACAGGATGCCTGGAGAGAACAGGCTTCTGACTTTGTCACCTCATTTGGAGGCTGATACTAAGGAATTTAAGCACTCCCCTGTGATAAATGGGGCATGGACTGCATAACACAAGTTTCATGTAGAAAGGGGTGCTTTAGGACACTAAACCTGTAATGTTTTGCTCTGAACTTACTTCTGTTATGATGAGATAACTCGGCATTATTAGAGCGGTTTCTTAGTGACTCAAAAGATGACACATCAGGAAGTGGTGTGCACCTTGCAGAGCATTTAATACTACAAATCAGAGACATTCAGAAATAGAAGCTTTCCAGAGTTGATGATAAGCCACAGCAGCCACCCAGAGTCCTGCCCAGATTCTCTGGTGATGTCAATCAACACAGCTCCACTGATTACAATCACAGCTAAATACCAGACTTGAGCTGAGAATCCATCTCATGGTTTCTTTTGTTCAGGGGCCTCTATATACTTATTTCTCATTTTTCAGCCAAGCAACATAAAAACACTAATAGAAAAGAAGCATCCCCACGAAGGCGATAATGAGATGGTAAATCTAGCGATTCTCCTGGTGTTCCTGTAAGCAACAAAAAAAGGAGCTGTTTGAAGTAGAGGTTTCCATCGGAAACACAGAGGGTAATCTTTTAAATACTGCATTTATTCAATAAAAATATTTTAGTGAAGTTGAATAGGCTACATTCTTGCACGGGATCCTCTCAAATCCTTTTGGTAATGAATCCACAGTCACAGTTACAGCCAGGATCTCTAGGAGCATGCTACATCTGATCCTCGGACAGAAGGTGCAGGAGGTTTGACTCCAGCAGGTCACATCTCTGGGGCAGGGGGCATATGTGGCTGTGCCATGGCAAAATAGCTACCTCCATCTCCACTGTCCTGGCTATATATTTAGTGCTTTCTCTTTTTCCTGTAATACCTAGAAATGACTTATTTATTCAATGTGCAGCTCAAAGCTGCAATAACTTTCTCTTTGCCATTACTGATGGAATATGCATCCTCACTAATGCTTGGAATGGGGAATTATCAAAAATACCATTAAAAACATTAAGGATTCTGTCACTAAATGGAACGTTTTTAATGGCACCTACTGTATTAAACCAAGTATGCTGTGAGTAAAATGGATATTTATTGAAAAGAATGTTTAATTAGTAAAGCTTGGGTGTTGTCCAGCATGACTGGCTGTACGCATTAAGCAAATTCCTGCCCATAGATTACAACACACTTTCCCCTCATTAGTGAAAAGTAAGTGACATTTTGAACTTGTGTGTGCAGACATATTTCAAGAAATAAGAGAAGCTGGTGTCTGGAAGCCAACTTGCTAGGTTGTTACTGCAGCAGAGCTGTGCAATGACTCAATAGCACCTATGAAAACTGACCTACGAGAGGACCCCGGGAATAGTTCCTTCCCACCACTTACACCACAAACTGAAAAATGCACCAGGTAACTTGCTATACAGAAAACGTAACCTGATACGCTCCCTTTATAGCATGCTTTTCTATCACATTGAAAACAGAGAAGGCAGTAATGAACCTCTCTCCAGAGATAGAAAAAATATACGTCTTTACAACTCGCCTCCTGTTGGTGAGCTGGAGATGGATATGTACTAGCCTGAGACCACCTCTGTATGCTCTGCTTTTGGTAGCAGCATCTGGCTCACTGGTTCCAGTACCTCGGAGGCATTATTCCCTTCATCAGCTGGAAGGGTGAAAAAGCTTTCTCTCCTTACTCCCCTCTTTGAAAACTCATATACACAGTAATATGTGGGAAGGATTGCTAGTATTCCACTGCTTCCCCAGAGCCTCTGAGCTGCTATAACTCAGCTGAGCACCATCTACCGAAACAATCGTTTGTTTATATTAAATCTTACTTCAAACATGATAATGGTATCACTTTATATTTCTACAGTGCTATTCATCCCAGAGGATCCCAAAATGTTTCAGCTACTTATGGGCAGCAGCTGTTTAATAGCAGACAGTACGACTGTACAGCAGTGCAGGGCAGAAGCAGAGAAGAGCTCTGCATCCAACATAAACTACAGGGGGAATTTAGGCAGGTGAAACAATTACCCAAATTGCAATTTAGACAAGACGCCTGGGGCTAACATCTCTCTGCTCACAAAATGTTGCCCTTAACAATTCAGAGGGCATTCATCTGTTGACAAATGGAGAGAAATGTCTTTGGATATTCATGCAGCTTGCTCAACTCAAAAGCAAATTGAAAATTATAATAAAACCTGTTCCACATCCTTTATTCATTAAAACTGTGTTTCTGCCACGTTATTTCTAGGCATATTACCATCTGCTGGGAAGAGCTCATTAAATGACCATTAGGCTGGTCTCCTTTCCTTCCAAGGCAGTGCAGAAGCTGAAAGTCTGTCTTTCCTTCATGGCATTAAACATGTAAATGCAACAAGACAGAACTTCATTTTGGCAAGAAAGATGACAGAGAAAGTTTTTAGTTAGAAGCAAAAAAAGTGCAGGAAAAAAAAGGTTGCTGAATAGCAAGCTTAGGAAGCAGTGGCACACAATCATTGAGGAATGACTGCTGTCACCCAGAATGAAAACAAACAGGGCAACCTTAGCCACTGATCTGTAGAGACTATTCCCACATTCATAGAGATCTGGTCCATCAGCAAGTCAAAAGATAACCTAGTGTTGAAATGGCCCTTAGAGCAAAGGTGCTAGAAGAAGAATTGTGCAGTCGCAGAGCTTTCCCAGATGCTTGTGTAACCAGAACTACATCTGCAGCAAACTGGAAGTGGCTGTGGAACTGATGGGCAAAGCTTGCACTCTACTACAGGAGGAGAAAAAGTTGTTGAAACAATTAAGTTGAGGAGAGAATGAGCAAGAATCAGATTTGACATGGGAAGCACCAAAACGCAAGGCAATTCTCAAGTTCTCATGGCTTCCACACTACAGATCAGCTCTGAGACAACCTAGAGATGACACATTTACATTGCTTTTCTTTTCAAAACAAATTACTTCTCACTCCTACCGGCAGATCACAAAGCATGAGAGCTGGAGTTAACAGTCATGAAAGTAATATTGCAACAGGAGAACTGTAAAGATGGGAAGAGCCTTGCACTCCAAAAAATAAAACAAGTTGAGGACTAAAATTGTATTTGGGGATTTCTGTTTTATGAAAGGCTTTTCGGGTGGAAAGAGTGCATCAGGGCACTGTTATTATGGCTTGTGTAAACATCATTGCTTCATGGGTTCTCCCTCTATTTCTCTTACCCTTTTCAATTTTTTATTTACCAGGAATATTATTAATAGGCAATAGAAACTGTCATACAGGATCACGGCACTACAGTAATATCTCTTGTTATCATGTCTGTGGCATTCTTTCAAAACATCTAATTCAGATCTAGGTTCAAACTAGTCAGTGGTTGGCAGTCATAGAGTAATCCAGCAACTGTCTGCTGACCACCAAGTACAATTCACAGATTTACCAGAGCAGGAAATCATGTCTTTCCCTCGAGCTATGACTATTTGGTGCTGTAGCCTCATCTCTCTAGGAAACACTATTTAAGAATCTCTATGTCAGTGTACCACCCTTGCTCACTCCCCTTCAAGTAACTTCAGACACTTTTATCCCATTTCAGCTCAATTTACCAGAAAGACAGGGATCTGTAGAACTTCATTTTCCAGAAGTTTCAGAAAAGGAAAATAACAGGCAGCTGGGGAGAAACTGCATTAGTAACTCCACTGGGGAAAGCCGCAATGTGAGTTCAGCTCCTACCATATTCCCAGCAATCCCCCAGGACAGGGTCCTCAGGAAGACTCAGCCACATCCAGAGCTGCTCTCGCAGTATGGGCTCTGGAGCAGGCAGCTCCAAGAGATGACCCAGCAGAAAACCAGGCTTCAACAATTCACCTGCTTAGAACTCTTTGCTAATCTTCCCTGTTGCCACTGCCCCAGCCAAATAGGTTTTGGAAACTTCCCAATGATACTTTGTGTCAGTGAGCTCCGCAGACTAATTAGACACTGCAGAAAAGCTTTTCCTTCGGGGTGCCTTCAGTTTCACTATTTCCCCTTTCCTTGCAACCCAGAAGGAATTATATAGTCTCCATCCCAGACAGTAATTACCATCACCTCCTCTTAATTGATCTGGAGCCAGTGAGCAATAAGAAATTAAAATAATTAGCAGATATAGCCAGGGTTCATAAAGTCCCACCTAGTCTTTGTAGTCTATTTACTCTAGGATCAGCTGTGTCCATCACTTTGCTGGTAATGCTGCACCGTTCTGGCTCACCACATCATCTGACTGGCCAAGTCTGCAGAAGTTTCCCAACTAATACGCAAAGCTCAGCTGTAACTGTTGCATGCGGCAAACACTCCATCACCAGCAGTGGAGCTCTTGTGAAAAAACTCTTTCTGAAGCTCATTTGAAAAGAAACTGAGGCTCACTGCTTTCCTGTCCCCTGAGAGACAGAGGATTATGAGGAGGTCTTCATGCTGCCAACATTTATACATTTGCTCCACTTTTATCAGACAGAGAAACACATAAATGCAAGTTGGGAAGAGAGACTTGGAATAAAAATAGCATATTTAAGGGATTAATTTCAGTTTTGTTCCTAGTGATTTAGGCATTGCATTAATTAATGTTCCATCTTGACTGCTGAGCATGGACAGATTTATTTTTTTTCTAATAGGAAGAGCAAGCTTTGAGCACCATGTGGTTTTTCCCAAGCACTTGCTCCTCCAGTAGCTAAATGTGGCAGTAGCAAAACTGTGCCCTCTCTGCCCTTAGCAAATAGGCAGTGGTTTTTAATTTATTTATTTTTTTAGTTTTTCCTTCTATGCACAAATAAGCTGCATCTATTGCCCTCCTTTCAGGAAACAGAGGAAATCCAGACCCCAAAGCAAAGTTCAGTCTTTCCCCCCTGCACTCTGTAAATTTAGTCAACAGTATTAATCCACATCGAACAATTCTGCAGAGTACAACAACAAGCTGGTTACACAGACAGGGATGCATTTGGAATTTAAATGAGTTCCTGTTATTCTCGTTCTCTTGAAGCCTGCACAGTGCTGAAGAAGCCTATCTAATGTCTCCTAAACAGTGAAAAAAATCAATTTAAAATATTTTTAACTATTCTGCTAGTACTACTGCCCGTTCTCCTGAAGGAGAGGGTGTTCTTGATTTCTCCCCCCGACTCCACAATTAAAAGCAGTCATCAGAGATGATACACATTACCCTGGTTGTCTTGACAATGCTTTATGATAAAAGACTCAAATACCTTCAGCTTATTGTGCATTTAAAAATATAATGAAAACAAAGAATAAATCAGCATTCTGCAAGTTTGTTGTTTCTTCATTGCTTCTACTTTAAAACTCTTTGATTAGCATGACTTATTATTTCTATCGCAACACCACTAATGAGGCCAACTCATATCCCCACTGTGAAAGGAGCTGTACAAACAACAAAAAATAATGATAGCGCATCATACTTATTTAACTGCATTCATACATATATTCTCCCACCCTCAACTCAAAATATTGCTTAATGGTTGTACTAATGCTTAATGAGGGCAGTGGTGGATATTTCTGCATATTTCTTTAAGGAGAATCAGATCACAGCCTGCTCTTCCTGTGCAACATTCACTGAATTAAAACAAATTACTCGCTTGTTTCCTTTCCTCCAACACACCAAGGGATTATTCAAAAACAGAAAAGAAAATCTTGGCTACCTTTCAAAGTAGGTCCATTTGTGTTCTCTTGAACAGTACAGGTTGCATAAGTTGATGTGGACTGTACTATTCTACTTCTGGCTTCAAAGCATCCCTTCCACAAAAGTGCTCATTAGGGAGCTCTCCAATCCATCACCAATAATCTCTATTCCTTGCCCTCTTCTATCGTGGAATAGAACCTAAAGTTCCAGCCTGCTGTCTTTAACATTCAGGAGAGCCTTTCTATTGATCTGGATACATGAACAAGTATGTCACTGGACAAGCAAAAGTGCTCAGTGCCTGCAGATACCCTTTCCCTGGGTCAATAACAGAAATGAAGGCTAAGATTGAAATAAATGTTGGAATACTGACTATATGAAACAACCATCTCTCAGGCTGAAGATAAATTCCAGCACGGCAGTCCCTTGCCTTAGACAAAACTACAGTTAAACTGTGGCCTTATGACACTGTACCCCTAACCAAAAACCCTAACGTAACTTAGAGTGGACATTTTCACAGCAAAAGCTGAGTATTATTTGTATGCTGAATTGACCATGACAAAGGAATGCATTTGCTTTTCAAGGCTTAAATATTAAATACCATTTTCTCTGAAAGCTTTGCTTAGGAAAAAAATTCCCTGCTCTCATTTGAGCTAAAAAATTTCTAGTTGTTGTTTTGTGTTTTGTTTTTCTTTTTATCCTAGGCTCTTAGAGCTCCTTTACGCATTTTATTGTAAAGAAAGAAGGAAGAATTATGGTAATTTAATGTTTATTCTTCTTTGTGAACCACTCTCAGTTCTTCTGTATAAATAACTAAATGCACTTATTAGTCCTAACATACTGAGAAATACATTCTGTTCGAGACTGTCTCAGCGTGAAATCTATGGAAAATCAACTTCTGCCTCTTGCCCTTATTTTTCCAACATGAGTTTAATATTTGCCTCTAGTTTTTTCTTACCTGCTGTTCCAACAGCAGCACCCCTCCAGACAGCAAGAATGGGGAAGGACCATGCTCTTACTGGGACAGCAATTTTCTGTTTTATGATCAGACTATCTAGGCTTTGTATTTATTTCAACAGCGTGCGTCTATCAGCACAGACAACCAGTCCTGCAGGCTCCACTGGCCTGGGGCAGACACCAGCAGAACAACCAGCAGTGCCAGGAGCATTGATGCCACTATTCCCATAGACTACAGATGCTCCCAGGACAAACCATCATGAATTGCAAAGACCTTGCCACAGCCCCAGGATGCTCACATACCTGTGGCCAGTAGGGTAGCCAGGATGACGAGTATTACACTAACACTGCACGTTCCTCTCATTTTACTTTAAATGAAAGGCTCAGGAAAGGTTGTAATTTCTGAAGAAAACTTCATATCTCCAAAGTACCTGTGATAATGAGTCAAACTGAAGTTTTTCTCCCCCCATGTCTAAAATTTCCATGCACTTCAGGCCAAACCCCTTTTAAAAGAGCAGAAGGACACACAGGTTGCTTGTGAAGTCAAGGAAGAGAAAAATGGCAGTTCAGATTTCGAACAAATTGCACTGCCCAGTGGAAATATCTCTCACTTCTCACTAACAAGGTAGAAAGATGAGAAGCAACTGCGCTCCTCACTCAAGTGAAAGAGAACATGAAAATTAAGTACAGCATCTGCTCCGGCACTGGCTCTAGAGAGCTCAGCAAAGAAGAGCAGAGATCAAGCCAACCTGAATTTCAGCATCGGCTCTGAATGTGCCTTTTTGCCTTGGGAAAACTAAAGCTCCTCTGGTGCCATTTTTTTTGCCATCTGCAATACGATGATGATAATATTAATTACCTACCTGAGACAGTTACGCTGAGATTTAGATTTTATCCCCACAGTATGGCATATTTCTGTAGAACTACCAAAGCAGCTATGTTTGAGCTTTTATAATCTTCTCTGCACTACAGCTGTATCTGTAAGCACCCAGAGCTCAAATTGGCAAGTATTTGTTCTTTATTCTCACATTGATTTCAGTAGGACTTCTGAGCACAGAGTGCTTTCAGGAACAGTTCACATGCATAAGTCTCAGAGTACCGCATCATCAGTGAATAGAAATAAATACACCATAAAAAATAACAGCTGCAAAACACAGGGGGATATTCTACGTCAGAAACAAAAGTATGCAGCCTCAAAAGAAGAAACAGATCAGAGAAACTTGTTTTTTTTCTATGAAGTCTGGAGATCAACAAACATTAATCACAAATACATAATATTATACATGTATCTCCTTAAACACATACTTTTCTGTTCTTCTAAAACCTTTCAAAATGGTAAGGAAGTCTGCACAAATGACTTGTTGATTGCACTGTGAATCTAAGAATTCTCTAATTATTGCTGCTATCCACTCAATTTCAGAAGCCAAGTTGTTTTAAAAGATTAAGTCAAATCCTGAGACTAATAATTGGATCTTTCAAGTTATTTTATCCCTCTCAGTAAAGTAACTGCTTGTGTGTGTTAATATTCCTTTCCTACTTGTTTTTTTTATAGCTTTAAAACAAATGCAAATACTAACGGTGCAAACTCTAAGAACAGAAATCATTTTCCAGCAAAGGACATAAACATCTGGAAAGGAAGACAGAAATGCTGGGCTCAGACAGCATATGCTGAGACCATTTTAAGAAACTTCCCATGTATTTGTGGTGGTGGGGTTGTGCAAAGACGCTCCCACTGACGCTTGAGGCCAGCCAAGCACCATGCTGCTGCACGTCTGTGTCTAATCCTAGGCCAGTTGAATATGGGAGCTGCTTAGCTCTAAGCTTTCTTGCCAGCACACCTATTCATGAGAAATCCCTCCCGGCTCAATGGTCTGGGCCAACAGAGCATGTAACACTGACTGTGGTCCATAGTTCTTTCAATGCCAACAGGCAGCATGGAGAAATCTTCCTCGTATGGGCTTTATCCCCTTTGGCTTTGGATTATACAGACATTTTTGGAGGTCAAGGCACTATTCAGCATTAGTGTGAATGCAGGAATAATGATGAAAACTCACTGTTTGTTAGGCAAAGAGTTATTTAATACAGAATTATTTAATCAGAATATAGCAGTAAGGGATACAGACTTCCCTTCCTCAGTCAACGGAAGACATTCATTCTCTTCCTTGCAAATCAGTTCTCAACGGGAAACTTGCACAAGGAGAGGTGGCAGCATTTTTCCCTCCCATTTTAAGGAGAAATAAGCTCCAAATTCTCCTTTTGCGTGGTATGTTCCTTCAGAGACACGTGACTGTTATACAGTTTCCTAATGGGACATTATTTGGCTTAGTACAGAGAGGTGAATTCGTACTGATGGCTACAAGAAGGTGCTACAGAAAAACTCCTACAGCTGGGAACTGCCCAACAAAGTTAAATGCTCAATTTGCTTAGAGAAGGCAGTTCCTCAAGAATGTCACTGAGGCTGGATCCTAGAGTGGGTGACCTCCATGAGCTGCCTGTCATCATGTTGATCAAAACACAACTTGGGCAGAAGGGGCTGGATGAACCTCAGCTGCACAGCTGCTTGTTTTGCAGTTTTATTTCTTACATTCTGAAAGTTTTTGTGATCTAATTAGCCATTTTATTTCACAAAAAAATACACGTTGGCATTGTTGGACTTGGGATGACTAAAATGCAAGGGGTGTGCCTATGAGGGAAGCAGACGAGTGCACGGAAAATAAGCATTATGCTTCCATTTCAGAGACACTGTGATGGGAAGCACAGCTAAGCTATACTTGCATGGAGATTACTTTAGTGATCTGAAGCTTTTATGTACTGTACTTTCACTTAAACTTAGCTAAGAAAAAATAGTGACAATGCCTAGCAGAAGCACTTAAGTATTATTCAATCTTAATAAAAAGGCTAAGAAAACAAGAGGCACAAAAAGCACCATGTGTTCATGCATATACCCTGGGTTATCTGCCCTGCTGACACCACATCCCCACTGCGACCCAGCAGCAGGATAGGTGACAACAGGGACTTTATCACAGAGCCTCCTTGCTTCCAATAGCCTTCTACTTCCTCATCACACACTGCTTGCCATTTCCTGTAGTAGTTCCTCTGTCTCTCATTTGATCTGGTTACCTGAGAACCTACAAGCACCAGCACTGTTAAATAGGTTATCCAAGGTGTGGGTTATGCCAGAGAAAATACAGCAATTAGGTTCTTGTATCTGTAGTTATTCAGCAGCACAGACACCACAGGGGAGCCACCCTGGCCATTAAAATATCCAGGACATCTGGATAAATAAGAACGTATCTCCAGAGCCAAATGTCAACCAGCCACTTTTTAAAAGCATTGAGATAAAATATCTACCTGTGCTTACAGAGCTGACACAGCCCTACGCACTACTTGACCCAAAACAGCACTTAAGCAGGACCTAAGATGAATGCTGCTCCCACATCAACACTCTTCCAAGAAAAACATTTTTCCCAGGCAGTGAACAAAAATCTGCCCTTCCTCCTCTGCCTTACATTTGTATCACAAAGGAAACCCACCCAAATTAAAATGCCTGACTTGATATCACCAGATCTGGGAAACACGACAAAGTCTCTTGTTAACATCTTATTCACTGTTTTCACATGACCATTTGTGATAAGAGCTAAGTATTAAAGCATAAATTAGTTCCAGAACAGCTGCATACTTAAAACATCCTCTCTACTTGAATTTAACTCCCAGGGTTCTTCCATATGATCTGAAGCTCTAGATTCATCATGATGGGATAAAAGGTAATAGGGAAGGGGTGAACCTTCACAGTTCATTCAAAACCAAATACCCTGGCAACAAACACGTCAGGTATCCTGTGGAACCCCACCAGGGACACAGAATAACTAGCACTTACTGCTATCACTTTGTTGCATTGAAACTGTAATTGGAGTAACCTAAGGCAAATCATTACACTACAGAACATCTTGAAAACACCGGAGCAAGAAGCACCTTGTTTAAAGGATTTGTGAATGCAAACATGTCTAACCTATACACTCTGGAAGAAAACCTCAACCCCTTTCTGCTAGTCCTTGCTTTAATCCAACCTACAGGAAATGTCACCTACCTCCAACTGACAGTGACTGACAGTAAGGATAAAATACCTTTTTACTTCAAATACCCACCTATCACTGTTTGGAATATAAATGTCCCTTGATGATGCAAGAAGGTGCATTTACTTCTCTTAAAATGTTGATTTCTTTTCATTAAAAGGATAAATCTTACTGTGTATCTTATTGTTTGCAGCAAAATGATTGTATTCCAGCTTGGATCAGGCCCACTGTGTTTGACAGTGTACATGTATTTGATGAAAGACAGTCCTAACAAAACACTTGGCTGATCATGGGGAAATAGCACCATTTTATGGTAAAAAAAAAAAAAAAATATGACATAGATAATAAATGATGGAGCTGTCAGAACAAATAAAAGCCTATGCACTTGAACAGGCAGATGAGGAAAGGGATCAGATCTTTTCCTATAATTTGAGCAGCTGTTACAAGACTCTTGCCCAAAGTCACATCATTGTGCTGGCCCCCAAGTCTCAGCTTCCCTAGAAAACACAAATGCACATTCATTAAGCACCTTCTCTGACCAAACATTAAATACACCTCTCATCACTTAGATATTAACCATTTATGCAGCAGTAACTCAAAAATACATAACAGCATGTGAATGCTGATATATTGGAGCGCACATGCCATGCACCTAGTTTCTCTGCACGTATTACAAAATGCATGGATGTGCTAAAATGGTTTTCACTCCATTATTTACTCTGCCCTAAAAGTTCTCTAGACCAAGGAGGCTTTGATTTTCCTATGCCATTAAATCCCACAGATTTCTCATGCTTTACAAGGGTAACCATCAATCCATACTTCCTTTGCTCCCTTTCTAGCTGATTTTCTTCTTGACAAAACTTTCAGACAGACAATGCAAACAAGCATTTTTGAAGAGATCAAGAATACCTAAAGTACTGAATAAACAAAAACATTTTGAGTGAAGATCAGAAGGGTTATATGGCCAGTGAAACTTTTACTGAAATCATTATGGTCTTCAGATAGGCACTCTAAGTGGTGGCGAGTTACCTCATATACTTGGCATGACTGACTGCCGCAGAATACCTGCAGAACAGGGCCAGCTTCCCAGCAGAGACAGGACATTAAGCATGCAATGAATGGCATGGGATAACGTGCCAGAAGTTCAACAGTCAGTTCTGGCCGATACCAATCCCAGCAATTAGTTGGACTCGTGCCCCATATTTGTTAAGGACAATTTTCAGCAGTGAGCCCCAGACATATTCCTTATGCACCAGTACGTAATTAAATTGAAGGACACAACAGTGCATACTCAATCCTAAAAACACATTACCAGTGACACCACATGAAGATCTGTTCTGTTATAATTTAGGATAGATGCTTAATCAATTGCCTTGATTTACTAAGCTTTATTGCTTTCTAAATGAATTGCAATACGTAACATGATTTTCAGCCCAGCTTCAGAAACCTTGATTATTTACCCCATTAAAACAGGAGAAACACAGGCTGCTAGTAGGAACATGTTCTCTTTCTTATGTGCAATTCTGTGACAGCAAAACACACCGTAAAAATGCATTTGCTGTTTCAGCTGACATATAACACAATATTCCAAAAGAAAATATTAGCCTTGCCACTGCTACAGCTAGTGATATGTCCCCTCGAATTTAGTACATGCAATAGGCTAGAGGATAAAAACATCCCAAAGATACCAGAAGAATTTATAAGTCAATGATCTGCTTATGAGGAATGGAGACTGCTGATGCAAGCTGCAGTCTTACTGATAAAAAAATGGATTTCCCATAGCATTGCCGATAGCCCTGGGAACTAATTGGCCTGAATTTACTCCTGCTGACTGTCCTGTGTTTATTTCAGCTTGCTCTGGAGGACCCAATCAATCAATACCCCCAGCTGCAGCTGACCCGTAGGCAGCCACAATTAAAACTCAGTTTCTACTTACTTAAAGGTAGAAAGTGAATTTAACATGATCTAAGTAAGAGAGAGAGGGCTTGGAACCACTTGCAGTCCCTAAGACATTCTATCACTTTAGACAACCCTTTTACTTTTAAGTGATGCTTTTTATTGGCTACAACCTTTACGAAAGCTCAGACACCATTTTTTCAGGCGGTTCCTCTCCCAGATGCAGGGTAGCTACGACAGGATGCTACAGCAGCTCTGGATTCTGAGGATTAGGCCCATGGTTCCTAAGGAACTCACTGACTTGCTTTAATGAGTGCTCTTAAACTAATTATGTGACTGCATGCACAGCACTTCTCTGGGCATTTGACAATTTATTTGCCTATGTGTTACAGAAAAGCAATCCACAAGAAAAAAAAACCTCTTGGAATAAGCCACGGGTTGCAACACATTTAGAAGTAGGCCATGCACATCCTTGGAAACCTAGGCACAAGCACACTTCCTGGTCTTGCATCTCATTCTCTTCTTGGCATTTGTTTGTCTCACTAAGACACATTCTAAACCTCACTCAGCTCATATGGGGCAATTTCACTTTTAGGAATTTACAGTAGGGTTAAATTTTGCTCAGTGTTTCTAAATGTACAGCACATACCTGAGAAAGAACCTGACCTGCTTCTAGGCAAGAGCTGTACCTACAAGAGCAGGTCATGGGGAAGTCAAAAGCAGTTACACAGAAAAGAATACCACCAGAAAAACAAAAATCTCGGGCTAGCTCGTAGTTACTAATTCTGTATCTTCAGAAGCCTAATTTAAAAAAAAAATACTGATTTTCAGTGGATGCTGAATTTCAAAACTTTGTCCTCCATATATTCAGTCAGGTAACCCCAAAATATCATATCCTCTGATTAATTTTTCAAACTGCAGTTTTATCATTCAGAGAATAGTGCTTTTCCCCCCAAGAAATCAGCTAAGGGACAAGCAAGTCATATTTCAAGCTCGTCACATTTTTGGCCAGCTTCAAATCTCTTTGTGTCTTCTTGTTGGAAACCTTTTCTTCACATACAGCAAGAAGCACATGCCTGGTCAGGCTAAAGAAAACAACTAACCAGTCAAGAATAAATGGGAAAGTTCTTCTCTGAAACAGCAGGAATTAGCTTTAGATGACTATGCTTAACACATTTCTTTGACTTAAAAAGCTGATCATGAAAAACACTCAAAACAATTTAGGAGAACAGCAATTGGTATTTCATGGGCAAAGTAAGAGATGCCAAACCAGTGGATAAACTGGCCTCTTCTCTAGCTAATAACATGGACTTTCTCAGCACCGAAGCCCATTCTCCTTTGTAACTGTTTAGGGAAAGATTGCTTCTTGTAAACTGTAACAGGTTTTTTTCAGTATCGTGTGCATGCCCATTTCATAGATCTGTTTTAGAAACATATAGCGTTTCCTACTCACAAAGTTACTTGAAGAAAGTAATTACCATTTAGATAAAACAAGACAGGATGACAACAATTCAATTGTTGTCTGAATTGTAAGTTTTTCAATTCAATCAAGCATTTATTCCCTGGTTTTGGTGACAGCTACTGCTGGGAGAGAGCTCTGCTCCCTCTGCAGAGTGAAGATGTGCAGTGCAAATCCTAGAAAAATGAAACCCACCAAATGCCGAAAACCAAATCATTTCAATTTCTCAATGCTGTATTTCACTTATGATCTGGAATGCAGGAAGTAATCATTTAGACTCCAAGCAAATACCTGAAAGGTCAGACTGACAGGTCTGCAGTTTCCTCAATCATCCTTCTGGCCCGTCTTGTAGATGGGCACCACATTTGCTAACCTCCAGTTAACTGGGACCTCCCCCGTTAGCCAGGACCACTGATAAAGGATGGAAAGTGGCTTAGTGAGCACTTCCACCAGCTCCCTAGTTACCCCTGGGTGGATCCCATCCAGCCCCTCAGGCTTGTGTCTCAGTGGTGTAGCAGGCCAGTGAACATTTCCCCTTGGATTATTGGGGGGGGGGTGTCCTTATTCTGCTTCCCATCCATGTCTTCCAGCTCAGGGGGCTGGGTAGTCTGAGAACAACTGGTCTTACTATGAAAGAATGAAGCAAAGAAGGCATTAAGTACTTCAGGCTTTTTCTCATCCTTTCTCACAATGTTTCCCCTGCATCCAGTGAAGAATGGAGGTTCTCCTTGGCCCTACTTCTGTTACAACTGTGTTTATATAGAAACATTCCGTGTTGTCTTTTACAGCAGTAGGGATTAAGCTCTCGTTGGGCTTTGGCTCTTCTGACTTTCTCCCCGCATTACCTTGCGGCACCCTCGCAGTCCTCCTGAGTTGCCTGTCCCTTCCTTCACAGGTCATAAACTCTTCTTCCCCTGAGTTCCAGCCAAAGCTCTCTGTTCAGCCAGGCCTGTCATCTTTGGGCACATGGGTATGGTCTGCTTCTGTGACATGAAGATTTCCTTCTTGCAGAGTGTCCAGTCTTCCTGGATTCCTCTGCCATTCAGGACTGTCTCTCAAGGAACTCATTAACGAGGCTACTAAACAGGCCAAAGTCTGCCCTCCAGAAGACCAAGGCAGTGGTTCTGTTGATTTCTCTGAGAATCAGAAATTCTATTATTTTGTGATAGCTTTGCACAAGACAACCTCCAACCGTCACATCACCCACCAGTCCTTCTCTGTTAACAAACAGCGGGTCCAGGGAGTGCCATCTCTAGCTGGGTCACTCCCCAGATGCATCAGAAAGTTCTCTTCCACACGCTCCTAGACTGTTTCCTCTTCCCTGATATTCTTTCCAGTGGATATCTGGTAAGTTGAAGTCCCTCAGTGAGAACAAAGCTAGCAATTGTTACACTTCTCCCAGCTGCTTATATAGCATTTCATCTGCTTCTTCATCCTGGTTGAGTGGTCTGTAACAGGCTCTGCCTTCTTGGCCTGCCCCTGAATCTGTCCCGTAAATACTTAACCTTATTGTCAGTATCAAGGTCTGTTCAGCAGCTTATTCACCAATGGTATTTAAAAGTAAGAAAATTCAGACAAAACACGTGAAAAGATCATCACTAGAACCTGCCTTTTATGAAATTCATGCACTGCAACAAAGCAAAGATAAGAGATTAATTTCTAAGTATATGCCTCCTGTCTCTGGACCAGGACCTGGCACTGCAGTAGCATACAATGCCAGCGTATTTGCTATTACACCGTGATGCCTGATAGCATGTGTCTTGTTCTGTTTCTTGCTGTTTCTCCCTGCTTGGTGCAGATAGGCCTGGTTTTTTAATTGCCAGGCCCTTCAGGTTGCAGTCACCAGCCTGCCATCAGGAGATGCGTGAAAGACTAGGGCAAACATAACAACGCTCTGTTTTGCCAACCCTGCTGCCCTTTCCATTAATAGGATTCTGTTTTATTCTACTGTTCTTTGTGCTTAAATCCCTTGGGCTCCTCAGGCGGTGACTGCTAAATTTTAAGATGATTTTGAGGGGTTTGGTTAGATGTACCATCTTGCTACCTAGTATCTTTTTATAGGGATCATATGGGAAATGCCAGCCCCTGCAGGTGCCACTCTCCCAGTCCCTAACCTTGGCTTTTAGACCACAGGATTTCAAGCAGTATTTTCCCCCAAAAATGGTTTTTTCTTTTTCTTAAGTTTACTAACACTGTCACATCAGATCTCAATGCAAAGTGATGCAAAATGTCTTACACTAAAAATAATGTGTTGGACACGGGTTAGTACTGTAATATTTGCACTGTCTACGAACCAGTTTATAATTTCCTCCATTTTCAAGCTCTTTTAACCCAATTCTCATGTATACCAACACATCAGGGAGTTACATTCCGAGGGAATACAGACAGAACTGAGTATTTAGATCCCTGTTAGTGAAGTTATTTTGAGGGAATTTCATAATTTTTGTGTAAAACAATTAAAATATGTGCTTTTGAATTCACCCCTCCAGCATTATGGTTTCATACAAGCTGCTAAGTTGCCCACTAGGTACCCATATTGGGAGGCAGGAAGAGCACAAGCAAAGACCACTATTGAATAATTTAGGTTGGAAGGGACTTTGGCACATGATCTGGCACGACCCTCCACCTAAACCGGGGATAAAGGGTGAAGAGAAAAGGAGAATGATAGCTTGTATGTTTTAAAAAGCTCAGAAGACACATACAGAAAGGGAGATGGCAAAGATGGCTTGAGAGACAGAGAGGAGAACTGTTTCAAAGCTTTGCCAGGTAAGTAATGAGCTAACAGACAGGATGCAAAGACAAAGAGGGATGTCATTCTCACTACCTTTACATGGAGAATTGACATATACAACAAGCCAGCTGGGGAACAGAGTATCAAACAAGCAGATAAACTGTGGGTAGTTTACCTGTTTAACATGGCCGTGTACTTCCCCTAAGATGCAGTAATGGGAAAGTACCTCTGCTAAGAGACATGTTCAGTTTACTGGAATAAACACAATCACAGTGTCCAAGTAGCTGTCATCTTCTCAGTAAATAATTAACATGAAGACAAAGTATTACTCTGGGAAGTAGCTGGCTTGGGTTGTGCTGGGTATTGAACAATGACACTCTCAGTCCTTCACAGCAAGGACAAATGCCTATTCCAAATCATTTACTCCTTTGCACCACACATACACATCCTTCGAGGAATGGCTCCAATCCACCTGGCACCCAGAGACATAGGAAACAGTGTCATAACATTTTAGAGTTTAAAGTGCAGGCACAATGTGCCAAATTGAGGTAACAGATGGGAATCCAAACATTGCTAAGTGCTACCTAGGAAGGCAATATATGCAGTGCCCGGAAATTGTGACATCATCTAACAGATGAAAAAGTCCTGCACCAATATCCAAACCACATACTTAATCAAGACAAAAACTGGAGACCAGCAAGGAACACTGGTACCAAAGGTATGAAAAATAACAGTGCCAGGAAGAGAAAATATAGTCACTCTGGTATATCTGAGTGACAGAAGTGTGGATTCTTTGCAGTCTTCATCTTTTCCCCTTTCTGCTTCAACAGTTTTTGGCAGGCAGATAGAGACAACCTGTGAGATAGTTTTGTGTTGAGAGTTCTGGAAAGGTAGGCTTATATCCAAGAATCTAAGATAAAAAGCTAAGTGGACTTGCAGAATAAATCTATCTTCTGGAAGCTAAATATGTACTGTATAATCTGCGTGTCATCAGTTGGACTTTTAATTGTTAAGCATGTATCAATTTTATGCAGTCTTTCATTTATATTATTTGGGGAGACTATGATGAACTGAAAAACTGGTCCAGAATGCTGAACACCCAGCTTGAAAATTCTGGCCTTCAGTAAGATGATGAAAACACTTTTTACTGATTCAACTTTCATTCTAAATTCATGTAATTTAATCAGATATGTTCACAGCTAGAACTGCTGCATGCTGGAAATCCTTCCTGGCAATATAGAAGGCACCACTTTACCACCCCACAGATAATTTTCTCATTACATTATATAGTACAGTTAGAAAAACCTTAGTTATATTTACAAGCGTACAGTACAACCAATGATTGTAAAAATATGCATAATGCACAGCTAGCTTGCCCAAGTAATTAATGTCATTATGCATGCAAAGCAGGTAAGTGCAGTAACTGGGTTGCTGTGCAAGCTGTGGAAGCGCATGCACAATTGTGCACACCTAATGTTTTGGGAAGTTTGCCCACTCAGGGAGATTCTGAAGCTCTGTTTTGCAATCGCAGCTTAGAAAATAAAAATAAGACCATTTCCTGTGCCATAAACTGACCTAAGCACCAATGATATTTTCCCAATATAATTAAATCTTAAAAGCCTTTAATTAAAGAATATAAATCAGAGTGAATAATTTCAGACCAAAGCAGGCTTACAATACCAGATGCATTTGTTTCTTAAATTCTGCATGAGAATGGAGCTATAAAAATGCTATTCACACCTTTAATTGGTGCATTTGAGTATTCCTTTTATTGCTCTGCCAAACCAGCAATGGTACCACTTTCCTTCTCGAAACACTTTCAGACCCTCTAAACTTCAGTCCAAGTGTTGACAAGGACAAATGATGGCCACTGCTTCCCTAAGTCCCACCCAGAACAAAGCAATTCTTTGTTCTAAAATGCCTGAAGCATACTGGAGGCTTGAATTTAATTCTCTTCAATATTCTATTTCCTTCCATCTCAAGCTTTTAGACAGGGATTTTTATTTGTTTATGTATTTATTTTTAAGATAGAAAATATGATTGGTCCCCTTGTCATGGCTGTGTTATTACACACTGAGATTATACAGCAAAGGAACTTCCATAGATTGAAAGCAGGAAACGGACCTGCACTTCCACCTCCTGAAGGGTGGAATTCTCCCCATCTCTCACCTTCTCCTTCCCCCTCTGTGCTCTGAACTGTTGTCGTGCTCCCCATCAACCAAGTGATGGGTATCCACATATTGCTGGCACAAAAATATATTTGTGGATTGCTATCACAAGAAACAACAGCAGGGTAAATCCAATCAGATTTACAGATAAACTCAAGGCCTCTGTAAATCTGGACTTCAGTAGAATTAGAGATGGAGGGGAAATAGGTTTCTTGGATTTGAAAGCCAAGATTCAGGTTCAGCTCAACGATATTTACAAAGCTTTTATCACTTCCTGGAAACACTCAATCATTCCAGTTTTGTAACTAACATTGAGGAATAAGACAGCAACAGATTTTGAGCTTGTAAATAATTTCCAACTGTGTATTCAATTCTAAGTTTCAGTTTATACTGTGCTGGCTAATCGTGTAACAGTCAAGCACAGAAAAGGAAACCAAAGCACAGGATAATACAGAAATCCAACAGCACAAGATTTGGTGATAATTACAGTCCTAGAAGAAAGCAAAACCCCACAATGATGCATGAAAGACTTCTACAAAGAATTTCAGATATAGAATGAACTCTAAGGATTTTGTGATCTAAGTCTTTATTAAAGAATTTCTCAAAGGAAAATATTTGAATTATTTACTTAGCCCTGATCAAGTGAATACAGAATGAAGTAGATGAAAATAATCAGAAATAATTATTTTAAAGTTGTGTTCTAATAGTAGAATACTGCTAAATAATAGTAATTAATATCCCCATAGCTGTTAAGTATTCATAAACAAGCATGCCAGTTTTCCCTCCGTTGCTGAAAGCACAATATGGGTTTGCATCTGGTCTCAAGAAGCAATGGGCAGATCTCGAACAGTTTGGCTGTTCAGTTCAGATAAGCGCCAGAAGCATGGGTTCTCATCCAAAGCTTACTCAACCTACCTGGACCTTTCGGGCCAGCAAAACAAAGCTGGCAGCCTAGTCACAACAGGCATTTGCCTTAACACTTCTGGCACTGACTGCTTCCAGTTGGGGTAGAGACACTGCAGGAATAATCTTTCTCTTTTGACATTTCATATTGCCATAGTGGCAGGAAGCTGGAAGTGTGGAGATGCGCAACATGCAGCATGAAAGAGAAAAAATATTTAAACAATCCAACACAGAGTTTCCAGTGAAAGCCTGGAGCCAGGAGCTGTGTTCTGCTCTCTGTCATCCACCCATGGCATTACAATCACACAGCCAATTTTATTATCCTTTTTTTTTTAGCCCTTAGGAGATTATCACATGAACAAGCAGCTTCCCAATGTGAAATCTGAGGGACAAATGGTGCCTCTCGCATGCCAGTGTTTGAGGGGTGCACCTCAACATCCTCAAACTGCACTGCCCCAGGCATCCGATACAAGTGTGGGGCAGACCCTAATCTAGCTGAGTTACAGAATTTCACTAGCTGAGACCTTGCAGAAAACACGGGCGGAGTGGCACTGTAGAAGCTGCACACCGCAGATGGCACAGGTTCCCTTGGCATCCTCATCAACTGTGTAGTGAGACAGGGTGTGGAGCTGGCTGGGGGAACCACCAGTGTGTCCACGCAAAGCAGAAGATACTACACTCTGGGGTCTTGTGCTGTAGAGAGATGTGGTATGATGAGGTTGGGGAAAGCATTAGGAAGCTGATGGAGCCTCCTCTGGAATGGCAAAGGAAGAACATCTCTGGAGTGAGTCAGGAATTTAACTGGTGAAAAACGCGACTGCCTGTAACAGGAAGAGGTGACCTTTTCAGCACAAAGTATCTTTGAAAAATAGCAGCTTCTTGTATAAGACCAATATTTGTGTCAGTATCTCCTATGATGATACTGATGCACCACGCACCATTTGCAAAGCACCTGTTTACTGAGCTTATATATATATATATATCTTATACAAGCATAAAGTACTTAAAAAGAGCTGCTCTTCTGCTGGCCTGTGATTTCACATTAAGGGCATGATGCAGAGCAGGCTTTCGAACACTGTGTGAACAATGACAGATATTCCACACCCACTGACTCTTCAGGTAATGCATAGATTATAAAGTATGATCAGCTAGGTGACCCTGGGAGGATCAGGGGAATCATCTGAGGGGCTGATGTAACACTTAAAAGAAAATCAATAAATGAAAAAGAAGCCAAAAGCAACCAAACCTTCAATGATTTGATTGTGCTGAGAGGATGACAGACTTTCCCCTGGAGATGGGAGACAAGATTTTCTGGCTGGGAGAGCTCTGATGCAAGCAGCATGCATGACCAGAGCGAGCTGCTGGGCAGCATGGTCCAGCAAACCGCGGGAGCCACTGCGAGCCAAGAACTCACAGGCTCCAATCCTGGATCTGTCACTACTCACTGCACAGCCTTGGGCAAGTTACTTAACCTCCTTGTGTCTCAGTTTCATCATCTGTAGGACTGGGCTAACAGTAGCTTGGCTAGCGGATAGGGCTATTCAGAGGCTTAATCAAGGATAGCTGGAGTGATTAAGTTCCAGCTGCTCAGTTTGTGGCTGCAGAGACTCACTGCTCAGTGTCAAGTCCAAGCACTATGGAACTCAAGCCAGGCACAGTGACCTCAGAGCAGGGCAGGGAGGAAGGCACTGCTGCAACACAATATGCGGGTCAGCATCTTCCAATCCCAGCAGTAAGGGTGCTGACTTGGCATCACCCTCTGCCAAGTCCTTGGCTGATGCGCACCAGAGAAAGCCAGACAGAGCTGGGAGCAGAGCCAGGTCGTGTCTCCAGGCAAAGCCCCAACGAGATATGAGTGGACTGCCCCTCTGCACGTGGGAAACTGGAGCCAGGTACACCATGCTCTGACTGTGTGCTACAAGCGGCAATGGAAACACAAAGGCATGAGACTTGTGCTCCATCTGCCCTTCTGAAGCACTGCCGACTGACATCCAAACACCCCTGGCCACAAGCCCAGGCAGGATCTGAGCACAGCCTCAGCTCAGGTTACCTGAGGCTTGCTAAGGGAGCTGGCTCAGTCAGTCCCACTCAGGAGCTGAATCATGGAGTGGGGCCACCAGACAGCACCAGAATGGAGAAACTGAGCGGTCCTGCATGAAAACGCCTGCCAGGTCCAATTCAGTTGTTGCTAATCCCACCACATATTCCCTTTAGAACTGAGCTCAGTGCCTGACCTCCCTCACAAAAGTCTCCCTGCTTCTGCTCACTGCATCTGTCCTCTTCATTTTGATTCTGTCTAATGCACCTTCTCACACATTCACTCGCTTGCCAAGCAGTTTACAGTAAATTTTTAGTCATCACCAAATATCCAGAAAAAACACAGGCCATCCTTCAGCCTTACTTCTGACACACTCCATTTGAACAAGGTGTTCATGCCCTTTTCAGTATTAATAGGACTAGTCAGACTAAAGAGGACCCACATGTATGCACAAAAATAGGCATTAAGTGCATCTTGGAATAAATGTCAAGGTACGAGTGATTGCTCAAGTTGCAAGGAGACTCTTTAGTAGGAAAGAGAAACTATTCCCCATGTGATCAGTAATCAGTGCATCAATACAAGAAAATAAGATGACACAGTAAAATGATATGGTTATAAGTAAATCTCTATAAACCCATAAGCCAACTTCATGTCAAAGATCCATGCCTAAAATAAGGCACCAGAAAAGAAATTCCGTTATATCTATAAACTTTATTTTTAAACCTTCTTTCCAGCATGTCAATTCCCTCCTGTGACCTTTTTAGCATGACGAATCCATCTGAATTTTCCAAAAACTGAACATGGACAGAAATGCACTCCTACGCAAGACTCATCTGTAAGAAACAGAGTGCTTTGATTCAAGATAGGCTACAGAGCTCTTGATCACTACTTGCCAACACATTCAGCCTAGGAATACACTTCGGTATCTTTCACATCACCAATATTAAAGTCTACTCCTGCACAGCCTTCGCTCACTGGGAGGAAAATTCCCAGACATGGCACTCCGAGCAAAAGAAGCTCCTGCATGCAAATCTGTCATATTGCTTTTATTTTTAAGCCTTTTAATATCTTATTAAGCCTGTCACATATGCTACCTGACTTCTGCAGACAGTGCAGAGCACTGGCAGAACAACCCAAACAGGCCATCAGAAAGAGGGACAGGAAGACCTATCTCTACCTATAGGTACAGAAAACCATGATGTGTTGGTTCTTGTTCTGGCTGGCATCACCATGATACTGCATTATGGGTGTCAAGAGATTATCACCAACCCTTCCCACATGAGGCCAACCACTTTGTTGCTGACTTCATATGCAGCAGGAGCCACCCAGTTTTCCCAGAGCAAACACCAAGAGAGGACTGCAGTATTTGGCTCTGAGTTTTCACAAACAACTTTATTTCTCTATGTGTCCTGTGACCTAGCTAATGAAACAACATTTAAGGCTCAATTAGGGCATCTAAAATACAGGTCTTTCTTTTGAGATGCAGGCATTAGTAGTACTTCAGATTTAATATGGTAATGACTGAACAGATGTTGAGGAACTTTTGTAGACTAGCTGATGCTGACTGACAAAAGATTCCTATCATAGGTGTTTGACTTCTACAGGTTTAAGCATGCCACAACCAAAAAGTGTGTTTCCTGCCTGAAGATGAGTAACTCTGTGCTTTGCTTCCATGGCAAACTGAAGAGTTTGACAAGTCAAACCAAATCTCTCCATATAGATTTCCAATGACCCAACTTCTTTGCATGTTTGTACCACAGTGAAAATACCACAATACCTTTCACTCTGAAGAATGACTCCAGACTTGCATAAAAACACAGATCAGAGCCTAGTCCAAGTAATGAAAACACACAAACTGCTTGTAAAACATCACATCCTTTAACTTCACTTTCTGATAGAGTGATGCATTCCACTGGATTACATGAGACTATTCCTATTAGGAAGCACAATTCAATACAATAAAAGGTGGCAAAATTGAGCCCAGATTGATCAAGAAGATTTAACTTCAAATTGACAATATTGCTGGGCAGTGAGGCAGGGAGTGCAGGCATAATTTGGTTTCCTGCAGCACCACACTAAATGATTGCTATCAGTATTCCAATCAGTGGCTTATAGTTTTATTTCCCCCATGAGTTTCTCCAGGTCATCCCTGACAGTTAGAAAAGTGCTTAGGCGTTTGGGTTGCATTGAGCAGATGGTTACTGATCAGAGATGAGTACTGGAGCCTGAGGTCAGCAGGCTGCCAAACAAACTCATCCAAAGGCTGCCTTACAGTCACTCCTGGGACAGCAGTTTGCTGACCACTGTAGACGGGTGACTCGCATAGAAGGTTACCGTGCACGGTACCTCTCTATAGTGTAGCCAGAGCTTGCCTGATGCAAAATTTATGTCCCTGAGAATTCACTGACTGGTGCTACAATATCACTTTTGGCTTTGGGTCACTCAGTATAGACTCGTGAAGAAAATGGAGGGCACACAGAGGTGGTGGAAGAGAATTACTAAAACCGAGACCATCCCAGCTCTGCAAGAATGGAGTCCCCACAACTGCATTTAAGCCAACTCACATTTTTCAAACCTCAGAGCAGCACAACAACAGCCATCACTTTCCATAGGTTTATTGCTGTTTCAACAACAACTACAAAAAAGAAACAAAGAAAAGAGAATGGCAAGATTAAACTGTCAAAAAGCTGGTGGGCTTGTAGAAACACAGGCATTTCAGAAGCAGGGTATTGGGGCTACTGCTGTGCATGGCACTGTCTTTTTTTCTTTCTCCTGATGTGGTTTGAAGGTGAGTTTTTGCACTGACCCAACTATCACGGATTTTACACGCACACAAACAAGACATGATCCCTGTATCATCACAGGTCTGAACTCTCTGAATAGTACATATTTTTACTAAAACATGAGGACCAAGTCTTTCTAAGCAACATGTCTGTATTGCTTTTGACCTGAGGTTTTCCCAATTTCAGTAGGGTTTTGCTGCCATAGAAGGAAACACTTCTATCCTAAGCCAAACCCACTTTTTGCTGCTAAATGCGATGAAGGAACAAAGATAAGATTTATTCTAGTACAACAGTAATTTCAAACACTATTTTTTATACTAGTACAATACAGCAAGAAGTACTCTAAGGACTAGAGCCATGCATACAGCACATACCAAATAAACAAACCATTGGAAGCCATGCCTTCCAACCCTGGGTCTGTACAGCAGAGGAAAAGAAGAATTAAAAAGTAGATGGAAGTAATTAGCTGAAGGTAATGTGGAAAGTCTCAGAATGAGAACTATGGTCTCAACTCCTGACTTAATGTCTTCAAAACCACCTACGCCATAATAACAAGGAACTGTTTGCAGTCACCTTGTTTCAGGGAGTTGAAAAAGAAAGGATAATGTATCAAGCTATTTCAGACTTTCAAATAAAACAATCTTATTCCCTCTGATTACAATATCCTATAAAGAATGGGTACATGTTGCTTAGATACAGTATTACATATACAAAAATAGGTTCCTAACAGTTTTCAGTAAAGCATTATACAATAGCATTAGTTTGGGAACACTTTTAAGTCTTGTTTACTCAATTCCATTTTAGTCTACTTTCTCATATGTGTTTTAATTTCTATATGCATTTAATTATGCACTTGTGTGACCATATTAAGTCAGATCTCAACCCTGCAAACACTTACATGCACGTAAGTGTTAATGTACATACTGCCTCACTGTGAATTTACAGATGTAGAATTGGAATGATCAAGGTTTCACTGCTTCCCGTTTATAGTAACGTTAGCCTTATTCCTATTATTCTTCAATATTATTTCATTGATTATTTTGACACTCATGCATTTATTTCCAAGCCAATACACTGAATTTAAAAGACAAAACTCTTCAGGAATTTAACACAATGAAAAATGAAAGCTTGAGAATTCTAAAAAAGGAAAATCAGGAATGTATCCTCACGTGACAGAAGCACATTTGAAAAAAACCAATAAAAACCATCTAACCTGTCTTGAGAACTATTTTGTGGTTGCATCTTGAAATCTGTTTGGAATTACCATGATGGCAAAATTGCTCCTCTGATTACAGCATTGTTTCTGTGTGGCTAATAGATCTCTGAGGCTCAGATTCTAAACCTAGCCCACTTAGTCACTTCAGCATGGATACCCTTCATCATCTCCACTAAGGAAAAAAATTCAGGAATGTTCAGAAAACTAGAAAAAAAAATTATACATCATAGACAAACTATATTTTAATATTATACCCTACGATATCACCAGAATATATTGACCATGATAAAACTCACTGCTTTGAGTCCTAAACTAGGAAAACAGAGCATTCGTTGACAAACAGCTTCTTAACTACACTTAGGACTCAATGTGTCTTTAAGTATTTGGTACTGTAGCTTCAAGTAATTGTTACAGTACAATTACAACAACTGGTCAGCAGGATTTCTTTGGAAAACTATTAATGGGATTTAATAGACAACATGTTGCAATAGCAGGAGAAGCACACACATGGTTTGAAGCCTTGAGAAAAGCACAACTCCTGAGCACATTCTCAATTTAGGCTTTCTAACAAATTTCTTCTTCCTTGCAATCTTGGAGATACTGGAAACCTTCCATATTTACTTTGGGCTTTGACTTCTTTTTGCGTCAGTTATTAAATAACCCTCATCCTCCTCAACACATGGGCAATGCCTCCTGCACACCAAGTCTGTTTCCACCCACTGTTTGTATAGGTGTCCCAAAGCAGCTGTCACACTCCATGGCAATAGCTAATGTCATGTTTTATCCAATAATTACCCAGAAACTTGCACTACCACAGCAACAACAACAAACCACCAAAAATCCAGCTCCAGCCAGAGGATTGCTGTGGAGTAAAGCTGCCACATTTCTGTGTAGGTTTCCCCACAGATAAATATGTACACAAGCTCTGCACAAGAAGCAACCCTACTACACACATTCAAACGAACTGTTTAACACATGAGCCCCTAATGATGACTTTTCCTATAATTAATGGATCAAGCATGGGAGATGGCTAGATGGATTTATGACTTTAGGTCTACTCACACCTATTGGACAGGAACTCCTACCAAGTTCCAGATGTACGGAAAATTGGGAAGTGATTGAAAAAAACTCCAAAAGATAAATCAAAATCCTTTATGGACAAATACATTGAGGTAGTAAAAGAAGGTATGTGCACCAAAATGGAGATGAAAGCCCTATATGGTGTGCTAATTGGAGTAGTGCTGTGCTTCTTTCTTGAAGTTTGCAGAACATTAAAGGAATCATTTTTCTTTGTTTCTTCTAACAGACAGCCGTAAGCAGGGACTTTTCTTTGCAGGAGAAGCCTCAAACAGTGCTTGCCTACACATCCAGAAAACTTCCTGAAACAACCATCAACACTTACTTCAACCAGAGTGGACAACAGCTACTCTTACCAGACTCTGCAGCTTTCCAGAATGTTACTGTGCTGCATTTTCTTGCTGTTTTACACAGCACTGGCACGGCAAGAAGCACCGATGATGGCTCAGTTCCACTGTCAGGCTGCTGAAGAAGAACCCATGAAACAGCAAGATACAGAGTACGCCTCTCCCAGAACTGTTACCTCTAGTTTGCTGCAGAAATGAAAACAGCTGTTACGTTTCTCTTTCATATTCTGAAGGTAAGTTTTCAAGCAAAATCACAGCATTATTTGTGTGTTGGGGGCAGGTTTTTTAGTGCAGTAAACAACAGCGGAAATTATAAAGCACAAGCTACAGCATATAAAGTAGATATGTCCACGCACTACCAAATACCAGCCAAAGCTGCCAATATATGCTACTTGCCAGAATTACTACTTAGAGTATATACCATTTACACCTTGAACTATGTATTGGTAACCTTTTGAAGTAGGATTTGCTTTTGTTCCCTAATCTCTGAAAGAGATTTCAAAGCAATCAAATTCTACTGATGCAACCGCTTGAGCATACAGTGTATTTTGCTTGAGTGTTTACAAATGTTTCTGTTATTCATGAGCCACCTTGTAAGCAGGAACCTGTTTGAACAAGTATTCCTGGAAAATAAGTTACAAATATGATTGTTCATTAATCCCTTTTCATATGCAATATTCAAAGGAGTCCTTCTTTCAAAGGTGTTTTGAAAATGAATTCATTCAGTTGTATAGTGCTGCAATTGTATAAACTGCTATCTAAGTGTTAGGTATTATTACACTACCAGAGTCTGAACATGCTTGTGGCCCCTCTTGGAAACATTCATTCTTGCACATCAAGAGGAGAAAGCAAAAACAGCTAGAGAAGAGATAGCTGAAAACCTGTGTGATGTATTTTTTTACACTCAAATATTGCTTTTAATGTATAATCAATCTTTATAGTCTGTTGCTGCAGGGAAGGTGTAATAGAATCAAGTTTGCATACAATTGCAGGTTGTATGAATCTTTCAAAAACAAGATTATAGCATTCTTCATTCCAAATCAATATTGATTATTCCTTAAGTTACATATAAATTGCTTTTAGCCTCAGACATTTCATGTCATATGAATATACTTAATAATGGGAAATATCCCTTTTACCACACTAACAATGCCACCCTACTTGCTGGGAACATTTAATGAGAAAGATTATTTCCTTCCTTGTCTCATACACTATTTTAAATATATTTTAGCCAACCTGCAGATCCCATTTTACTCTTGTCACACTTGATCTGTGCAGAACTTTCCCAGAATAAAGTATTTTGTGACACATAACTTACTGGACCCCCTCTAAAAGCAATTTCTCTTAATACTGGTATTTCCCCACTTAAAGATTGAGTCCATTCTGAAGACACAACCTCTCTCAGAAAGAAGGAGAATTCAAATTATTTATACCAAGGAAAGAGGCATGAATCATGCAGGAAACAAGTCAGAGGAGGCTGCCTAACACTGTAAGTGCTGTATGGGCGTTTGGCCAGCTGATTTCTACTAGTGGCTCTAGAAATTCATACATGGGTTGCAAACATGAAGGTAAGTGAAATCTCTGTTTGTTTTTTTTTCTTTCTACTTTCAAATTAAGCTGACATAAATAAATAAAAGAAACCCCAAAACATAACAGTGAAATTTGTGTTCTCAATAGATTGGAGATAAGACATAGGACAAAGAGCACAAAAAGTAGCAAGTCACTTGGATGAGAATTAGGAATTCAGCAGTTTCCTCCTAGGTTGGCTACTCAGACAGAATCGTGCAGTTCACTGCATCTAAGCCTATATTCTGCCACTTTATACGTGGCCAACACAAGAGCGTGATCATCAATTATTACAGCACATTTCTCCAAAAGGTAATACAAAGTTCCCGTTGCAATAAAATGTTTTGTATTATCTTTTGTGGTTTTAAACCACAAAATACTCCTTACATTTTATCGTAGCAGTTAATGCTTTTTAAGTTTACATTTGAATTGTGATGATTAACTTTAAGAAGCAAAGTAAACTGCTTGTTTTTTTAGCCCCTAAGGACAGTTATTGCTTAGAATATAACTGCAAAGATACTTTTACATTGTAGGAAACTGAGTATAATGTATATTACAGCTCGTTTTCCAACACTGGATTGCATCATAAATATACTTTAAGCTGCCAGTGTTAAAATTATAGTGGAAAATTAAAACAAGCATAACCCACATTATTTAAGATGAATTTTATAGCCAAGTGAGAACCACAGCGAAATAAAAACACAGTATTTGCATCCAAGAAAACTTGGTAGAAATAATATAAAAAAACCTGTTACAGATAAAACCTACTTAACAAAAAAAGGAGATGAAAACATTTGCCATCTGTTGAGAACATGGAACTGGTTTCCCTATTACAAGCAGTAATCTTAAAGCCATGGATTAATAGCTATAGCAGTGTCACCTCTTGGAAGCCCAAGCTGAAAGGTTCAGAGTTCAGTGGTTCCACAGCATTCCTCTGTCTCCCATGCACATTGGCTTTGCCTCAGAACAAGCCTTTCTCCAGGAATTTGGCCTCACCACAGACATCTCTTCCTGCTCGCAAGATGGGCTGGAGAGCAAAGCCTGCTAATCAGAAGGTGGAGATTCAAATGTCAACAAGTCTCTGTAGCTCACCTGAGATTGGGAAAAGACAGAAATTGGCTGGAAAAGGCTGTGTTTGGGAGCTTGGTCTGGATTGCTTGCTTGGTTTTGCCCTTAAAATATGTGAACATGAATTCACCTCAAGCCCAAACTAGTTGTTGTGGCTGAAATTCTGTCAATGTGGTAAACTATGAAGGCTGAGGTATATTTCTTTTGAAACATCCATGTATTCTGGATCAACATTATATTCCTAATTTCTCATACATACAGATATGCTTAAAAGATTTATAAAAATCCTCATACTAATTCCTGCCTATAATTTGAGATCCTGCTCAGGTTTAACAGTTCATGGGCGTGTCACACAACATAGCACTGCTTCATGTCATGTCAGACCACAGGAGAGGTGAGAACATTGCCATGCTGAAGCATACATAATTAAAATATACTGGGTTTGCCTCATATGCTGATGCTGCTACCAAAGGTCAGAAAGGTATGAGAACTTTGAGTCTCTAGACCCCGAGTTGAAGAACAATGGGGACTAACTCTGTGCAGGAGTTGCACCTGATTCTGTATCAATAAATTGGGTTGGTGCAGCAGCAGCAAAATACAAAAGCTATTACTAGTTTGAGAATTCTGGCACAAAGATGGATTTCTATCTTGATATCAAAATAGATTTTTGATTACTTAACAACAGGGTATTTTCTGCCTTTTTTTTAGTAATGTGTCCTTAATAGTCCAATACATATTTTTACCTATTTATATCCAATTTATATTTTATCTATTTATACTTTTATCCATTTACTACCTTCAAAATATCTTTGAAAAGCTACCAGAATTAGCAGTTACAAATGAACTCAGATACTGGGATTTTACAGTGGTTTATTACAAAGGATCATCATCAATACAAAGTATTTGAAGAAAGCGCACATGGTCTTCTATTGATCACAGAAAGCATTTATCAGGAAGAACCAACTTCTAGTGCTCCCTAAGCATGTGCTAGAGACCACTGCCTTTATTCATTATGCTTAACAATGATTAACATCATAAGTTTATAGCGTGTATGTCATAAAATCAATGGCTAATTTATGAAATGATCCTACCTGTTGTTTCATAAGGCATGTATTTTCTTTCCTTATTCAAATGCTATGTTGTTCTAACAGTTAGAATCAAAGCCATATCACACATAATTAAACTTCTCACATTTAAAGTTAGCTTATCGGAGCTCAGCCTGATTTAGTATTCCTCAAGACTCACTTGGACATAACATTCTTGAATAAACCTTGTACCTTCCTTGCTATTAAACTGATACAATATGACCTCCTCTTCCTTCAAAAAGCCAGCTCCATTTGTAAGTTATACACAAATCTTAACCACTCTACCACCTCAACTTCGTATTTGTATTTATTCATTATTACAAGTATCAGCTTGCTTGGTGAACATGATCCCCCCAGTATTTTTATTTATATGGTACCAAGCCTTATGGTCTTTAAAATATTTCCTAAGTTGTTATATACTTGAGTGAATACTCTGTATATTTTCCACTTTAAAGGCTCCCACAATCCAGGTCACTTTGAAGGAAG
Source organism: Neopsephotus bourkii (assembly GCF_033783945.1). Lineage (NCBI taxonomy): Eukaryota > Metazoa > Chordata > Aves > Psittaciformes > Psittacidae > Neopsephotus > Neopsephotus bourkii. The sequence continues at coordinate 2,108,178 of NW_026902137.1, forward strand.
CCACTGCATTTGTTAAGCTTTCTCTCACTTCTTGTATTTAACCAGAACACCATGCGCAGAAAATACATAAGAAAAAAGGGGAGTGAAAAACAACTTTATGTTATAATAAGGAATACTTTGTTAGTATTTCACTTGTTAGGGTAAATAAGGTGGAGAGGAAGAGGAACCCAATTTGAATGAAGAAAACATTTCAAGAAGGAAAGACGGGTAAAGCAACCCTCATATCAACTACCTGATATACAGAAAATATGCACGTGTCCTGTTAAACCACAAAAACTGTGAGTATTTCTTTTGGATGATAATAATTTCTTGCCTCCATCTTTATCCACTGCCTACAAGAGACTGGGTATGATCTTCAGCTGCTGTAAATCAGGGTGGATTATCAAAGCCACTACTCACCTACTTCTAGCTTTCTTTGTGTTTTCTAGCTATTTTGTTCTCCTCCCCTTACTATTCATTGCAAAAACAAGTAAACCTGTTTTATGAACAGTTCAATAAGGGCACTGTACACTGCACACAGTCAAAAGGGGTCACCACCCTTCCGCATCACACCCAACAGCTCACACAAACCCCAGGTCAGCGGTGAACCGGGGAAGCACACAGTATTCTGGCGGTCTCACTGTGTTTAGGAGAGTCCTTCACCACAAGTAGGCATCCACTGGCATGCTCAACAGGGTATAAAGGGCCATGGGCTGTGGAAAACCTGTTCTTCCATAAAGGACAATGTCGGATTCTATTTAAACAAATCCTCAGCTAACAGTTGTGATCACAGCAAAAGTAAATGCACAATGGCATGGGCTGTAACATCAGTTTCCTGCCAGAGATGCAAATGACCCAAGCAGAGGCATTAAAATAAGCAGCAAGACATTAATAATTAATTCAGAATTCACCGTAACAATACTGATTACGGTGTGTCATGTGGTATTACTGAGAACATAATATGTGCTTCTACAGGAAATTAATTGTAATTCACCAATTAATGTGATGTAGTGAAATGTATTTTTACCACTACCACTAGAATTTAAAAGCCTGATTTAAATCTTCACCTTGGTGACATGTTTTCTGAAAGCAGAAGGAGTGCAGACAGATGATGGTAATTTTATCCACACAAGATATAGGGCTGAGGAGCCTACAGGGAGGGTTGTTGGGTATTTCAGAAACCATATGCAATTCTGTAAGGCTTATCTCTCATCTCCTCCCTAGACTGAGGGATCTAAGAAATCTCTCTCATTCAAATCAAATATCAAGCCAACTCCTATTGTTCCTTCCCTTATCAGAGATGCAATCCTCTTGATAAAGAAGGATGCACAGTGCTTCTTTAAGCACCTATCAATACTACACCCACAGCAAACAGCATTCTTGTTCAAGGCTATCCATCTCTGAGCAGCACAGACTGACAGGGGCTAGAAATCCTATATTTATTAAAAATAAAACAGTACTGCAAGGCCATGGGTGGCTTTTAGCTACAAGTTCAGTCCAGAGAGTCAAACTCAGAGGCTTATCGGAGCAGGGAGTCTCATATACCTGCCACAGAGATCCATAACAGCAGCGAATACCCTAAAGCAGGGCAGGAGATTTGATCAAGTTGCAGGTGAGGAAGAAAACCTCTCAGGAAACATGAGCAAAACATTTTCACACTCATTTACAACCCTCAATAACATTGCTGTTTACCAGGGTGTTTTGAGACCCTGACTCTCTGATGTCCCTTCTGGGCAGCATCTTCAGGATACCACAGGTCTGAGTGGTCCCCGACAATCCCATGGGGGTGAGGCAGAAGTCCCGTTTTCCAGACAGCTGCACAGGAATGATATCGCCTTAAAAGGTGCAGACTCACAACTTCATTATTCAGTCGTTCAGGGGAACATTAATATAAAATCACTTATGCCTGGAGGCCTGTGGAGATAACAGGTCAAAGAAAAAAAACTCTGAGAAGGGGAGCAGTGATTTCCCTTGCGGTGTCTTCTGCCTCTCACCTCAGAAGAGGCAAAGAATTCCAGGGCACAAATGAATTGCCCAGTGCACAAGAAGAGGCTCACCTGTGTCATCATGAAGCAGAAGCACCCTAACTCACACCTGCCATCCTTTAAAAAATTGCTTGGATACCTTAATAAATTTGTAGCTTTATTAAGCTCATGTCTTCTTTTAAAATCCCATCCCTAATTGTCTTTTTAAGTGCTCATGTGTCTGCATCAAAGAAAAGTTGGATTTAGTGTATTTTTAAAAATGCTGAGCTCTAAAGCTGCTCCTAAAAAATATTACTAATTGTGTTTAGCTAAAAACCTGAATCACACTTTTATTTAGGTGGGAAAACAACTCTTCCTGCCCCTAGAAACAGCAGGGATGAGGAAATATTTCCCTCTTCAAACTTCAACCAGAGCAAAGCCTACACAGCAAACAGAGGCTGTTATGGTTAATTTCTTCTCCATGTCCACTGGCAGGTTTGTCAAAACAAAATCCCAGTGTTCTAGCTCAGATGGCAGGCCTGGCTCCCACTCTTCAGCAGGCATTTGGGAAGGGGCACAGCTGACCCTCTGCCTCCTGCCAGAACACCCCTGCATGCCTCCACTGATATATCTGCCTCTATTTCAAGCCAAAGGACCCCTTTCCCATTCTTGCCTCACAGCAATAACAGAGCCGCCTGCCAAAGCAGGAACCTTGAGGTCAGTGCTGACAGCGGATACTGCCACCTCAGGAGGCACCTTGAGGAGAGGTGCAACTGAGGAGAACTTCCATAAAGGACGTGAGTGCAGGGAAGCTTTTACAATGGAACCAACACAGGATTTTTTTCTCCCCCAGAAGCTGACGAACTGAGCCATAGAAGATGTACTAAACTGGCCTTGTGGTCCAAGAACTGTGACAGTGGAGCCATATTCCCTGTAAAGGTAGTGAGGCACTGGCACAGGGTGTCCAGAGAAGCTGTGGCTGCCCCATCCCTGGCAGTGTTCAAGGCCAGGCTGGACACAGGGGCTTGGAGCAAACTGCTCTAGTGGAAGGGGTCCCTGCCCATGGCAGGGGTTGGAACTGGATGAGCTTTAAGGTCCCTTCCAACACAAACCAGTCTGTGATATTTCAGGTTTTTCATGCTGATCCCTTAACAGGCCCATTACGGTTTAACCTGGCAGGCAGTGAACACCACCCAGCCATTTGCTCATTCCCCCTCAGTGGGATAGGGAAGAGAATCAGTTGACAGAAGACAGTTTAATAAAATGGAAAAGGAATGGAAAGTAATAGTAATAATAATAGAAGAATATACAAAGCAAGTGATGCACAATGCAATTGCTCACCATGCACTGATTGTCTCCAAGCACTGGGTCACCCCTTGGCCAATCCTCCCCATGCTTTTTGTTCAGCATGCCACCATATGGGCTGGAATATCCCTTGGGTCAGCTGGGGTTTGCTGTTCCAGCTGTGTCCCCTCTCAGCTCCTTGTGCACCCCCAGCTGCCTTGCTGGTGAGTGGTGTGAGGAGTAGAAGAGTCTTTGACTCTGTGTAAGCATTGCTCAGCAACAACTAAAACATCTCTGCATCATCAACATTATTCTCATCCTAAATCCAAAACACAGTACTGTACCAGCTACTAAAAAGACAATTAAATCTATCCCAGCTGAAACCACAACAAGGCCACAGTTTCCTTCCTGTCAAATGAGTTTAAAAGCTCTTTCTCATTGCACAGAGCTACAACATGGATAAAGGCAGTCCCTGCTCTGAGGCAGAGAGGACACTCAGACCTGTGTAGTACCAAGAGGTGCCAGGTCTCAGCAGCCAGGGCAGCTCCAACCGCTCCATCTTCACCTCGGGGAAAATGATATGGAGATGACAAAGCTGCTTGCTAAAACAGCCTGTAGCTACAATATACTGCCCTCGAGCCACCAAACTCAACATTCATTTTTATTACCAGGTCTTCTCAACACCCTCTGCTAAAAGAAAAGTTGCCTCACCACCTTTTTTTTTTGGAGAATTTTCCTTTTTAGCTCCATCTTTCAGACAAGCACACTTATCATATTCATGGCTAGCCCTGCAAGCAGGATGTAAATCACTACCAGCTCAGCTGCCACGTATTTAATAACTTATTCATAGTTGCAGGAGGAAAAAAAAGGTTAGATTATATGAGGGGGAAACAAAGAGGGAATATAATTTCCAAGAGTTATACAGGACTTTCCATAAATACTTTGATTAATTATCATGGTGGAGGGAACCCCCTTGTCATGGTTTAAGCTGAATCTGGGACACCCCTTCATCACACTGCAAGGGCTAAAGCTGGAGCCTGAGTAAAAATGAATGTTGGTGGTTGATGCTCCTTGTGCACGGGAGAGAATAACTGCTTGTAAGCAAGAGCAAGAGAAGGGGAAGTCAGTTTGCTAGGGAAAAGAAAAAAAAAGAAAAAAAAGGTTTTGTTTGTCCGACAGAGCTGTGCAATTGTCTGCAAATGTCAAGGAGGGCGAAACTCTCTGAAGACATGTCAAGCCCCTGATCCAGCTGTCAATTGTTCTCGTAGGCAGAAAATGAAGGATGACATGTGAAATAAATTCATACCATGCTTGCGCAGTGGAAGCTGCTCTCATCCTCCCCAGCCAGGCGTGCTGCAGCCACGGGCCAGGAGAAGGGAAGTGCTATGCAGATCCTGCTATTAACATGATTGACCTAATATTGGATGACTCTGTACCCAAGTGCTTATGCTAAATAATAAGCCTGGCTACCGAGCAATTATTAAATACAAGGAATTGTTAAATCCTTGCATTGTACGTATTCTAAAGGAAATTAATCATTTTGAACTCTGGAGAATACAGTTTTATAAGAAGGGAAGAAATAGCAAATACACAATAGGGTATTTAAATGCTAATACAGCCAAACAATTTAAAGCATAGCATACATTTTAATATTGGTTTACTTAATACTAATTATGCTCTACTAAGTAGCAATAAGTAGCATTTATTATGATTTCTTTAAAGTATTGATCCAAATGGTGACAAGTACAATTTCCTTTTCTGCATATATCCTTAAAAATACATATTATCAGATTACCCATTCTTCTTAAAATATTTTCCTTTGAATATTCTGTTGCAACTATCATTGGCAGCTTGGCATGTTTTAGCCCAGTATTATTTCACCTCAATGGCACGAGACAAAGAGAGATTGTTATCTATAATCTAAAATTTATTCTCCTTTACTACTCAATGCTGACAACACTGCACGTGTTTTGCATCTGGTCACACACTAGACTATGGGATGGAGAAGAGTATCAAATAGCCATTCCCTGTGCTTCATTGGCAGAACTAACACTGTAAAAACAAATAAATCATCCCACATATGGAAGTATTTGAAGGGGTGAGTTCCACCATGGGCTGATTGCACTGCTCAGTGATTTGCAGCCCTGAAGATTCCCACATGTGGGTCAGGCAGACAGGCAGGTATTCAGCCTAATACCCAACCAGCTCAGTGCACCTAAATTCCCCATATAGAATCACAGAATAGTTAGGGTTGGAAAGGACCTTAAGATCATCAAGTTCCAGCCCCCCTGCCATTGGCAGGGACACCTCACTCTAAACCATATCACCCAAGGCCTCGTCCAACCTGGCCTTGAACACTGCCAGGAATGGAGCATTCTCAACCTCCCTGGGCAACCCATTCCAGTGCCTCACCACCCTAACAGGAAAGAATTTCCTCCTTATATCCAATCTAAACTTCCCCTGTTTAAGTTTGAACCCATTACCCCTTGCTCTATCACTACAGTCCCTAATGAAGAGTCCCTCCCCAGCATCCCTATAGGCCTCCTTCAGATACTGGAAGGCTGCTATGAGGTCTCCACGCAGCCTTCTCTTCTCCAGGCTGAACAGCCCCAACTTTCTCAGCCTGTCTTCATATGGGAGGTGCTCCAGTCCCCTGATCATCCTCGTGGCCCTCCTCTGGACTTGTTCCAACATTTCCATGTCCTTTCTATGTTGAGGACACCAGAACTGCACACAATACTCCAAGTGAGGTCTCACAAGAGCAGAGTAAAGGGGCATGACTATAGAGAAAGAAGCACTTTCATTGCCTAGACAAACTGCTCACGCCCATGCCCGTTTTGAGAAGTATCAGCCTGTAAGCAACCCACCCATGTCATTTAATAGAAACTGTGAAACAATGTCAACCAAAGCAAAATTCAACCATGCTGCTACTAAGTCAAACAAAGCTGGCTGGGGGAGAAACTAGCACAGAATTTGTCCCCTGCTTGTACTATATGGCACTTCTAAATACATCTAGCAACAACTGTCGCAAAGAGAATTCATCCTTAACAAATATTTTTAATAGTAATCTTCAATTTGATTAACATACAGTATCTGCTGCATTAAATGCAAATTAAATATTCACTTAGGAAATTCAATTTAAAGCTTTTCTGTTTTATCTGTTACATCAAAGATATCAAAAAAGTGGCTTCCTTTTTTTTTATATGCTTCAGAAATACAACACGGCTAGAACTGACTCAACAGGAACATGAATGCAAAAGTAGATTCAACTCTATTAACTTTTACGATTTTGCTACAGAAATTGTTTCTCTTGATATTTTAATTTCAACTTTGCTGATTGCAAAAAGAAGCAAGGTCAAAACCTCTGCTGGTGTTCCTCAGACTGCACGGGATCGCTTAGCATAATTCAAGCAGTTGTAAAAAATTAGCACTGCATGCTACGACAAATGAGTTTATGTTTGTGCCTCTAATGTAACAGGATTAGGGTAAAAGAAAGTACCATTTCTGTAGTTCAGCTGAAATAAACATTACAAAAGGCCAATTTACACTTCCAAGATTACTTGTAATGACAGAGTGTTTTAGAATTATTTCAGCCTAGCATTATTCTACCATATAGCTGTAAGTAGGCCATTCACTGAAATATCTGAGCTATTTTTCTTACCAACAACAAATCAAACGTTTTACAATTTATTTTTATCACTAAAATTAAAGAGAATAGTGCTGTGTTTCCACTGTCATAAGGGTAATGTATCACGGCTGTGAAAGTAACGGAAGAACCTGACACTGATGAAATTAGCATCATCTTTGCCTGTTAAAACTTGCTGTGAGAAACTTTACAATCAGAAATACCCATTTTTATATCAGTCAACTTGATACTAAATAAAACCCCAAGCAGATTATAAATAGTTCTCTAATAATTTGCAGACTCTGATGAGCAGGTAAAAATTCGCAAGCCGGTTTTTTTATCTCCCTTGACGGCTTTCAGTCTGAAACTACTTTTTAAACTATAAAGGTATTTGGGTATATACAATTAAGAAGATATTTGATGCAAATAAAATGGTCAAATCCCCCTTTGTACACTGCACTTATACTTTCTTTTTGAAAGAGAAGTTACTCATGGCAGGTGATGCACAGTGACAAAATGGCTTTCACGAGATGAGCAAAAAGCTTTAAAGTGAATATCCTGTTTGTCTGACTACAGCTACATGCAACTGGAAGTCAGTTTGATAACACTGATGCCATTCAATTCCAGTGTTACTGGAATACTGCCAAAGCAATTAAGGTTGCTGACTTGGCCGTGAAATGGAGAATATATAAAATTATTTTACACCCATCATACTGTGGCAATCGGTACTTGCACCCATAGATGAGGGAGAATCAACTGTACAGCTCAGATTATATCAACTTGTAGAATATTTACCAAGAGCAAACACCTTCCAAACGAGAAGTAAAGCCCCTGCCACCAGTCCACCCCCAAAACTGGGAAGGAGTTTGGGTCCTGTCGGACGATTCACTAATGGCATCTCATGGAGAAGAGACTCCTTCCATGGACTCCAGCACTGGGCAGGTTCTTGCCTGAACTTCCTCCCCCTGAGCACAGAGGCAGGACCCCAAGAATGGGACCAACCTCAGTTTATGAATAGGAGATGTGACGGAGAGCCCTGGCTGCAGAACACTGCACATCACTTGCACTGTAAAATCTAGGGTATGGCCCTACTTGAAAAAAACTCCAAATAGACAGACCAATGTAAATGATCATCAAATGTAAATGTATCACGTAAATGATACACTGAAAAGATGTCAGCTCTATGACATGCAGCCTCCTAGAAGTTGCAGTCAAAGACACGCTCTTCTCTTATAGACCTACACTTCTACTTACAGTCCAGCATTCATAAGCAGTACTGAGACATGCTGCTGAACAAATGCAACATCCTTAAGTCAGAAGGCTTACTTTCTGGACCAGAGCAGGAGCAGAGGATTTTGGCTGGTTTGCCTGTTTTCTTTAATGTATTCAAATGGGAAGTCCCTAGAGGGAGCAGGTACTAAGCTACAATGCTGAGGCATAGCCTTAACAAATCTCGTGATGTAGAAATGTACGCTCAGCTTACAAATTTTCCAGCTGAGCTCCACCTTTCTTAGACTCCTATTAGAACCTCAGATTCTCCTCCCAGAATCAATTCCCAGCAGGGCTGTGCAAGATCCACCAGCCCCACAGACAGTGATCAGCTAGCAGGGGTATAGAAGGTCCACCTCCAACAGCAACGCTCTTAGTCTTGGACCAAGCACACAAAAGAAACAAGCATGTGCTGTGGCTGCCTCTGGGAAGCGCTACATAAATACAATCACATACACAGGATCACTGTACAGTTCAGTAGTGCTTTGGACTACAGGACCAGGCAGTTCATAGTGATGAGAGGACAGCACACAAACACAGGAAGTGTTTTCAGAATGAAGGGTATAGAGTTTACTGCAGCTCCAGGACAGCAGCAGAGCCCTGCACCAGCTAGCAGCCTTTACATGCTGCTTAATATAATTATCAATGGGGGGGGGGGGGAGAGAAGGGAAAAAAGCAAGTAAATGAGGAGTTGCCATAGCAACTGCTACCTCCTAGGAATACAAAAGACATGGGACCACCCTTGCCAAGAGAACGTTTTATTTATTGTTTCATATTTTGAATGATCAGCGAAGTTATGCTGCTGGACACTGCTGTGTGTGCTGGTGACCTTCACTTCGTAGCACTTGCATTTTGTTGGCTAGTGCTGCCTCGAAAGGGGACCCTAATTTCCAGTGCTAAGAAGCCAGACTAAAAGGCAAACTCTCCTATCAGCACGGTAACATCTGCTCATAATCCAAGTGCCTGCTGATGGTCAGCACTTCCCCTGCTGAATTACAACATGCTCCCAATTTATAAAGCATCTAAGATGCCAATTAAAAGTAGAAAGACAAATGAATTAATTTCAATCTTTGCAATGATAAGTATATAAGGACCCATGGGGTTTCCTACTTGTTTGTGCCCTCTTTGCCTTAAAGGCACTGCTTTTGCCTTAAATCACTATTTCATTGATAGCTGAACTTCCAGGCATTAGAAGTATTTTGAGGCATATGCCTAAACCTCATCAGTATTAATGGAACAAAAGCACATGTCAAAATGCTTAGCTGTATAGAAGTGGGGCCAAGTACATGATTAAAGTTAAGTATAAGCTTAAGCTTTGAGGAATTGTAGCCTTACACTGTCAAATTTAGGCACATGAGCATGTAACATCATTACTGCTGCAGAGAGCTGAAGAATTCAGATTTGAAGCAAGCGAAACAATATTACTATTTCAAGATCCTGATCAGTTTCCAGGACACAGGAAGGTGTGCCAGAAAGAAATAAATACACAGTTCACATACGAGCTTCATTAATATAATAAAATACTGGAGGTCATCTTCAGAGAACACGGCATTTTATAGATACTCTTTCCTCATGAACAAGCACATGGGAAAGGGAGTGAATTTGAGAGTAAAATGCAAGATTTAATAGTAGTACAAGTAGTAGAAGTAGTAATACTAAAAAAAAAGCTAATCTCAATCCGACGTAGTTGCCTCTACAGACCTAGATTATGTTCACAAAGCCATAAACTCATTTCTCACCTTCGCTGAGGCTGTTTTGTCACTGACATCAGCAGCCTAATCCCTTTTCCATTTTTTACTGTATTTTGTCTCCTATTCAGCTTATACTTTTATCTTTATTCTTGCTGTAGTTTTCTTTGGGGATGCGCTGCTCATTCAGCCATAAGAGATGACAGGATGCTCATTCCCACTACCTACCATTTCCTTGAATAACAATCTAAATAATGTTTCTAATCCACAGAGAGACATTACATTAGCACAGTGCAAATACACTTGCATGTAATATGAAATATAAACTTTTCCTAACAAAAAAATTAAATCAGCATTACCAGCTGGAAGTAGAAACAGGATGATAATGCTGAAACACAAAATAAAACAATAATTAAAACCACCACAAACAAACAGAAAACCAACAACCTCCACTCCTTTGTGTATTTTTTATCTGAAACACACTGGATTTAAATCAAGCTAAGTCTATGCTGAGGTTTTGAAAACCTTGCTCTGTCTTTTCGAAGCACAGAAAGAGAATTCAAAACATCCTTCTAAAAAATTCTCCTTTTAAAAGTGTCATGTATGGAGCAGAGCTATCTGAACAGCTGACAGTGGCAGTGTAATATTCACTTGTTGGGTTATGCCATATGAAAGAAAGAAATTCGCCCTTATTTTTCTACCTTGAAAAATGGAGATTTCTTTCCTACCCTGCAAGATGCCTACTCAAAAATGGAATAGAATGAAGCAGAAATTACCCGTGTGTGGAAGGGCACTAACAACACAGGCAAGACAGAAATGGTTTTGCCACCAACTATGTTGTTCTTAAGGAAAGAGGGAGAGACAAGAAGCAGAAGTGTGAGGTAAGTGGGTGGGAGTGAGAAAGAGGTTTTCCGCAAGGAGGATGCATTACAGGACAGTCATACAACACACTCTTCCCCTAGGAGAAAGACGGGCAGTGAGTAGCAATAACAGCTTTTACTGCGACAGCAGATGTAGCAGTAAGAGCTACAGCCTTAGACCACACTCCCATTTTCCCTTTTCCTAGGATTTCCTTTCCTAACTTTCCAGCTTGCTTTGCTGCCAAGGCTAAAATAGCATCACTCTGCACATCACATCATTTTACAGAGAACTGTTAACTCCTGCACTCTCCCACCAGACAGGGGATATGAGCCCGAATATGTCACTGGTACAAGTGAAAACATTTGAGCAAATGGGAACTCTGCCCCTTAAACATAGCTGAATTCACATCTCAGTATTCAGGGTAGAGTGGAACAGGTCCAGGAAGAGGCTCAACCCATCAAAATGTGTGCCCAAATGAAACACACCCAGCAGCTGGCACACCCAGGCACCAGAGCCTCTCCAGCGAGTATGTGATTATTTGATCTAAGCAGAACAGTGGCAGCAGGAGGAGCTGCGAGCACCACCTCCTCCTAACAAATCCTCAGTGATGTGGAAATCAGGATGATCTTCAAGGACATGAGAGAGTTGAGCTCATGTCTTACAGGAAGAAGGTGAGGTGGCAGCTTGCATATCTTGAATTCGACTCGCAGGTGAGAATAAAGAGATCATTTTAGCACAACATGCTTCCATAGCTCTGCCTCTTGAGTTCAATGTTTCACGGCTTCTCCCATAACTGCCTGAAATGCACTATCCTGTACAAGAGCAGATGGAAGCTTTGTCTGAGGAAGCTTCATTTTTGTCCCTCTCCCCTTTTGTTGTAAGGGTGGTGCCAAGGGTTGGAACTGGATGGTCTCTTCCAATCCAAACCATTCTAAGATTCCATGGTTTCAAATGAAGAGAAAGAGAGATGGAGTGGTAGAAAAATAATCTTTCAAAGCATATCAATCCAAACAGATACATATTTCTGCTTTTGGTTTTACTTGGAAAATGGATTATTCATGCAGCCAAATTTGTAGGCAGAAAGGGATCACCAGCTGAATTTGCTAGGCGCACAACACAAATGCAGCACTGGCCCATAAACCCAATAGCAAAGACTGCTGCACCATTTACTGGACCCCATTCTAAGTTCCATCACAGGTGACTTATAGCCACGTCCAAGACTAACACCTCTACAGATGGGCACTAGAAACTGCCTGATGGACTCACACCTCTGAAGTGCTGCCACATGATACAAGCAACCATGAAATCACTCAGGAGGGAAACAAGGGCCCATCCACTTCATCCCAACCTTTATTTCAGTGTGGGGCAAAGCTCCAAGCAACTGTAAGGCAAAACAGCAGCAGCAGCAAGACTTTTCAGTGCAGGTCTTTTTGATGTCAAGTACACACAGTGACAGATGATGGCAAAAGAGGGTGTGGGAAGAAGACACTTCAAGGGAGATGAAAATGTTCAAATTATAAAAAAGCCTATTTCTATCATGCACTTTGAAATAGCAATAATCCATTTCATGCTGAGAGAAAAGAGAGAAGAGAGAAGAGAGAAGAGAGAAGAGAGAAGAGAGAAGAGAGAAGAGAGAAGAGAGAAGAGAGAAGAGAGAAGAGAGAAGAGAGAAGAGAGAAGAGAGAAGAGAGAAGAGAGAAGAGAGAAGAGAAGAGAAGAGAAGAGAAGAGAAGAGAAGAGAAGAGAAGAGAAGAGAAAGAGGAGAAAGAAGAGTAGAAAGAAAAGAAAAGAAAAGAAAAGAAAAGAAAAGAAAAGAAAAGAAAAGAAAAGAAAAGAAAAGAAAAGAAAAGAAAAGAAAAGAAAAGAAAAAGAAAAAAGGAAAAAGAAAAGAGAATCAAAGAAAGATGCTGTGGCTTACAATTTTACACTTTTCTTTACAAACTCTGTCGCCCTTTTTCTTCCTGGTCTATCATGAATCTTCCAGAGCTGTAAAAGCCCTCAAGCTACAGACAGGTTTCAGTCCAGTAAGACTGTCTGTGGCTTTTTACAGCTGAAGATCCATGATGAAGGACTGAAACATCCTCGAGTTTGCACACTTGAATAACACTAGAGATAAGAACAAACTTTAAAATCCTGGATAATCCTCACTTTACTAATAAGCAATTTTATCTAAATCCTCCTTTAAAAAAAAAGTGCTTCCCTGAGTGATGCTAGGGGAAGTAAGTTACCACGTCCAATTTCCAGCTCTATTCAGCAAGTATTAACCTCAGCCCCTGCCAAGTCATGGGGACTCTCTGGTCCTCCTCATCTCATTTGGCAGGAGTTTCACCTTCATCCTTTCTCCCAGCAGTTTGTGGTTTAGCTCTCTACAGGCTCCGTCCTCCATGGTGCCAGGTATCCCACTCCCACTGGTCACCCTAATGTTCACTCCTCACAGTACTGCTCTGCAGCATTGAGAAACATTCCCTCAACACCCTTGGGAGGTAAAGAAGTGCAATTATGCTTTCATGGCTCTGAAGCTGCAACAAAGAAAGGTGAAGGGATGAATTTACAAAGGCACTTATATTTTGGGGCCCTCAGCACTGACTGAACAACTTCCACCTTTGGGTACAAAAAGCAGAACCTGCAATATTCAGTGATCCCAGTCTCTCTTTTCATTGAAAGAGAAAAGCTTCCTTCTCACACAGTGTCCGGGGCAAACACACTTGCTCCAGGTAAGAATGATGAGAATTCTTGAATGAAGCAAAGCTTCATCCAAAATAGGACAATTAATTAATCACCATGTTCCAAACCTTTTCTTGAATGCCAAACACTTCCCAAACAACCCTCCAGCAAGTATTGCACCAAAACAAGGACGTGGAAACACAGAAGAAAAGGTCTTTTTTTTTTCCCCTTATCTACACGCCTTCCAAGAGGCTTGCGCCATGACAAGATCTCAAGGAAACGACGTGTGACTTGAACATACTCACACCAAACCTGTATCACTCCATAATTAAACCCTGAGTCAAAGTGATGCATTCCTTCTAACAGGAGGAGCTAGGGTTGGTCTTGAAGATGGAGCCTGTAGACCTTCAGTAGCCTTCACTGTGTAGCTGCAGTTATAATGCAGTGCTTCAAATGTGAGTTGTACAATCACAGCTTGGAAACATTTCAGTGTGGAAACTCTGCCTGGCTTCATTTTTAATTTTGTGCCCTGTTTATAAGATTAACCGTGAACCACAGTACTGTATTCCAGCTGGCTCTGCTCTGAAGAAGCCCATCCAACAGCAACATAGGACTTCTGCTCAAACCAGGATCTCCTTGTGGCATGCTGTACTTCCCCATAGCTCACAGAGCCCTGTCCCTAATTAGTGCAACCTCATCAAAGGAGGTGCACATGCAGGTCAAGCCACCGTGCGCACAAACATGGCTGGCACATATAGTATGAAGAGAACAGCACTGCAACAAGGGTTACACCTGCAAACCTTTGCCTAGCTATTTTTGCTACCAGGTTTGGGTTACTCCAAAGCAGTAAGCTGTAACTGTCATACACAGGATGAAAGACAGTAATTTGTACTCTGAATAAATTGAGTGCAGTTAAACAATCTCCTTGCTGCAATCTTAAATTAAAAAAAAAGAAAGGAAATGAGTGAATAATTCCTTTCCTCCCTCAGGAATAAGAGAAACCAGATCTTCAGAAACAGGAAGTATAAACATTAAGGCAAGATCTATTCCCAAACAAATTCATCTACAGAGCAAATACATTAAAAGTTTTTTTTCCATTAAAACATATTTGTTTCTCAGCTTATGAACCAAACAGAGCAAACTGCACACACATTTGAAATTCTGCATTAAAAATGTGTACAAACATTTACAATAATCAAGATGACTGCAAAATGCTTGCGCCAAGTATTTCAATAGATCTCCTTCATTTGAAGATGGTTCATATCCATCACATGATATTGGTTCCGGGCCAGCATTTCAGCCTGAAGTAGTCAAACATCATGAGTCAGCTCCACTCAAAACCATTTCAGTGAATTCAAGTGAAACACAACACACCCAACTCCTGGGTTCTTTGTAAACTGCCTATTATCTTATACATTTCTATATCACTCTTTTCAGGCTCCCTTTTTCTAACACTAAGTTAAGACATTTACTACAGAATTTAATACCTTAAATGAGATAAAGGCCATTTTCTTACAGTCATGTTGTTCCAAGAACTGCAAGGTTAAAACACCATTTATCACAAGAGAATCCTGAAGGTCAACTTGCTGCTCCATGACTGTGAAAGTGAGCTGAAATCTTCCTGAATCCCTTAAGTACACTCAAGTTACTTGATTGCAGGGGGTGAACCACAGCAGCCATCAGCATCACCCCAGGATGACACTGGCTGTGGCACTGCACGGACACTCTTCACCTTAAGTTATCAAACTGTCAAATAAATAATGCCCCTGGCAGAGGAAATGGATCCCTGGCATGTGGCACATCAGGGTGTAAATGTACCTGGGAAAGATCCTGTTTCTGCTTAATCTGGGTTATACCTTTGCAGTGATTTCTCTGTTTAGGATTCTAACTTGTTACTTTTGTTTATGGCTTTTTCTTAGCAGCCACCAGCCCCAAAACACACCACTTAAAAAAAACCAACAAAATAACACACACACACATAACCCCCCCCCAAAAAAAAACAAACAAAAGCCAACCCGCACCAAAAACCCCACTAACCCTCCAAATAAAATTAAAGTGCCAAGAGCTCATCATGCACACCTGCAGGGATTTTATTTGTAAAGTCAATGCTCCTTCTCTCCTATACGGACAGAAGCTGTGCCTCATATCCTTCCAAATACCAGCACAAACAACACGAAAAGCTACCCAGAGCTTTTTCTTAATCTGAGCCTTAGGACAGCCTCATGTCAGTTTGGTTAGTTTAAAGCCAGAGAAGCTCAGGATCAAAATATTCCAGCAAAGTAACCCTTCTGCAGCCTGTTGGACAGCAATGTAAAAAAAAAAAAGAAAGAAAGGAAGGAAGGAGAAAATTCCCCCTTTATACTCTCCAGTGTTCATAAAGGAGCACTGCATAGAACTGTCACAATAGGTTAATATGACAGTATAAAAGCCAATACTCGCCCTGGGATTATACAATAAATAGACTCCATTAAACTACTCTGTAAACTCTCGTGTGAGATATTTCTCTTTGATCCAGAGCTTAATAGGAATTATTTAATCATAATGAGATGGTAATAAAACAGCATCACCTGAATAAGCTATTTTATTACCTGCTTTATAATTAGCTCTTCTTCATTATAATTCTTTCAGATATTTCAAGCTCATAATGTAAAGGGCACATACAGAAGAATCTGGAGCAGATATGTATTTGTGCTAAGGAATCCTCTGCAGAGTATCCACTATGTTTTGATATTTATAGAGTTTATGGCTGCCCTCAAGGGGGAGCTCCCTAGAGCTATCTCATCACACAGATGATGGAGAAAGGATGGTGTCCTCTCGATGCAGCCCATGCAGCAGAGGGCAGGAGGGGTGAGCTATCCTTTTTATCTAAATTTTGGCTTTTACCGGAAGGGCAGGCTCTGTCTCCTCTCTCTTGCTCCTGTAGTCCCTCATTCCTTCCCTTCCCATCAGTGAGGTCTAAGGACTCAGTTCAAAACTAACATGGTCTGGGTTTGGGGGTTTTTGCTGGGTTATTTTTCAATACCACAGCTACACATGCACTTGTGTCGACACCAAAGAAATAACAGCAAAATCCAAGAAAAGCAAGACCTCTGCCATCTGGTGTTTATAAGTAAATCCATGGTTTAACCCAGCTCTACTGATCATGTTCATGCAAATCTTTTTTCAAAGACCAAGAAAATCTGGTTACAACTTCTGTAAGAAATAAACCACCCTTTGCAGCCTCCAAGCTTGTGCCAAATGTCAAGTTCCCACACCAGAGTTATGTTAGACCTTAAAAACTGCCCATACATCACACAAGATTGGAAAATCAGGATGGCTTTGCACCAAAGCTTGCTGTTGACATGTCTAGACCACCATGACTGAAGCTTTCCAAAACTACCTGGGACACACAGGCACACACCATGCAAAATACGTGAATCATTTCTTTTCACTTGTCAAAGCTACAGGCAACTGAAAAAGTCTTACAGTGGAAGACATCAAGAATCCTTAACTGAAAATAAGGGCATAGCATGTGCATACACTGAGCTGCTTAAAAAGTAATGTGACATAATTAGATTTTACATTTCTGGAAAGGGTTTTTGATCACACAGATGTATAACCAGAAGCCCTTACAGAGCATCCTACAATTTTTAATGTTCATACACCCTGTACAGCTGCACATCTCTTAAACAAGGCTGTAAAACACAGTGCTTCACTCTTACATTCCTCTATTATAAAACTTTATTTAAACCTACTAAATCTTGCCACTACTATGAATTTTCTCTCTCGAGCCACACATCCCTTCCAAGTATTTTCACACAGATATCACAGGAGTTGTATTACAATAATTTTGTAATACGTTGGTACTGCTATTTCCTTTACTGTACATATTAAGTCAATCACACCGTGTTTTTAGTTGGGGTTGTCTTTGAGACCTCAAAAAAGCATTAACACATAACTTGACAAGCCTTTAAATGCTGTTGAGCTTCTAACATAAAATTCGTGCCAGAAACCAATAGCCCTGGCTGAATGCATGTGAAATGTTAGGCAAGTTTCACTCTAGTAAGAATGTAATTGGATTAAGACACATCATTTGATAATTTTGCAGTTAGTCACCAACATAAGCATGTAAGTGATTTCAATTTTGCAGAAAACGAGTCATCCAGGTGGATGATTTGGTAGAAACTTATTTTTAGGAAATTTGGAAAGGCTACACTATTTAAAACCATGTCAAAGGTGTAACTGAAAAATGTTGCACAAAATTCTGTCAATATCTCAATTAGTGAATCACCCAGCTCTTGATATTCAACTACTAGAGTGACTATGGGCTAGGGCCAAGCAGGAGCATGTGTGATAAATCTCTCTCTTTTATGCCTACATAAAATACTCTTAAAACATCAATAATAATAATAAATAGGTAAACAGTCTGTGATGACAAATTAGCATTTAAAATTTCTAGGCTATCAAACCTCCTCTTCACGTACTCGGAGCAAACACTAATAAAGTGTTCAGCACTACAATGTAGCTGTTTTGGTAGCTAAATAGTAACAGAGCAGATGCTTAATATCAGCTTTTAAGCCTCAAAATGTACAAATACAATTAATTGCCAGCCCAGTTTTGGAGGCTGGGTTGTTGGAAAAGGAAGTGTCTTTGAAATTCTGACTGGAAACAGAAGTTTGCTGGTGAAAGGCAGAGGGGAAGGGAAAGAGTGCTGTGTTATTTTAAACAGAATTAAAAGCTTTTTAGTGCAAGCATCATCTTCACTGGTGTTCCTTCCACCCCCATCCATAGGTATTGACTTCTACTTATTTATATTCTTGTTGTTACATGGAGAAAGTAAAAGTCTGAGCAACCCCTGATAGTAGTCTTTAAATGGACAATTGCACTGTTCAGCTCTTAAGAATGCAAGAAATTTGAGGTTATCAGTCTGGTTTTGCATGTGTTTTCTCTGTACTCAGCACAATAAAACCCTGATCTTAATTACTGGCTATCACCATAGAAATAACACTATTACCACTAAGAGCACTGAGTCAGAAGCATTGTTTTACACCTGATTTCTAGAAGGTGAACCTTCCCCAGATCAAGCTGAGTGAAGTAATACTGAAAATAAAATAGTCTTTTAAAATAAAATCAGTTTTCATAGTCTGAAGTGCTGCTGGAAATAGGACAATAGCAGCTATTCATTCCCCACACTGTTTCTGCGAGTACAATCTGTGGTTTATAATTAACAGATATAGAAGACTTTTCCCCTGCTACTCCTTTTTTAAGCTCTCCTACATTTATGACTGTGCTAATCCCCAGTGGAAGCGCCTACACTGCAATGCTGCTGAAACTCCCCTCGTAGCAGAGTCCTGCTAATACAAGGCATTGATCCAGCAGCAATTACTAGCAGGGTAGTAGTAAAGTTACACTAATTCCTTCTCTTTATTTTTTTCCCTGTGCTGCAGGGTGTCTGTTCCTCAGCCTGCCATATATGTGCAGCACCCCCTGCTAACACTGAAGCGCTCCCAAAAACCAATGTGAAACCTCACTGCCTGGGCAGGGGAACACTGCGGCGAGCAGGAGGATCCAGGCTCTGCTCCCGGTTCTGCCCAATATTATCTGTGACCCTGGCTTAGGGAAAAGGCCATATCTACATGTAATCCAAGGCAGAAGGGCATTTTGGTCAGGTCAGTGGCCCTTAAAGCCCACTGAAGAGGTGATGCTGCCCAAGTGAAGGAGGATTACCACAACCACGTCCCTTTAGGGGTCCATACATTAGAGAAACATTATCAACATGATGCTGCAGAAGAGGACTCTCCCCTGACACAGCACTTGGCATTTGTTAAACATCATAGAGTCAGAATCCTAGAATGGTTTGGGGTTGGAAGGGACCTTAAAGCTCATCCAGTTCCACCCCTGTGGCATGGGCAGGGACACCTTCCACTAGCGCAGGTTGCTCCAAGCCCCGTCCAATATGGCCTTGAACACTGACAGGGATGGGGCAGGCACAGCTTCTCTGTGCCAGGGCCTTATTATTCTTACAATACTCTTAATAGCTAATCTAAATCTCCCCTCTGTCAGTTTAAAGCCATCCCCTCTCGTGCTGTCACTATATGCAGTTGTAAAATGTGCCTCTCCAGATTTCTTGTTGGTCCCCTTTAGGTATTGAGAATCAACAGATTTTAGGGAGATTTATTACATATCACTGCCCAGTCACACCTATCAAGAGGAGAAGAAAAGAAAATAAAAAACCCCATGAAGGGTTGAATTACACTGTCTCATACATCACTCTGAACTCTATCAATTGCTTCTATTTCTTCTGTAAAATGAAAAGTACACACTTTAATTTTGCTAACACTACCCCTGATCAGTAAATAAGCATTCTGTATCAATATTTACTTCCCTCTACAGAAGGCAATAAACCATTGCTAGAATTCAAATCTTCTTCACTCCCTCTCAGAAGTGTTGGCTACCCTGAAAATTCCATCAGCGGTAGCAGTCACTCCTGAATGGTTTATAATAGCTTAGTGCAGGCAATGGGCAAACTTGAAGATTATCATCCCAAAGCTAGTTCCTTATGAATATAGCTGGTACTACAAATTCTTCTAAAGTTTATCAGCAGCAATTTTGAACAGGCATCAGTTCCTGTTCAGTGTATTTAGCGAGGCTCAGGGATATATCCAGACATAACACACTCAGAGGCACCTGAGTACAACCCACGAGAGCTCGTGTGGCCACAATCCATGAGGAATGGCCAGAACATCCTTCCAGATGGTGGCTCTTCAAGAGTCACTCAATACTCAAAGCAATGTTCATATTCTGGAGACTAAACACACAGGAGGTTAGGGGTTACCTGTTTTTTTTACTGGAGAGAAAGGGAGTGCTGAAGCAGATTACAGAGGCAGCAGTCTCCCAGAGTCAATTAAAGCAGCTACTAAGGACAGCAGCAAGGAAAACAGTGGAAAGACACAGAAAGCTCTCAGCTTTCAGGCATACCAGTGTTTTCTGAGTTTTGTTTGCTTATTTTCTGCCCTCCAAGACAAATTCCAAGGGAAGCTTTACCCCTGACAGAGGGAGGAGGGAGAGCAATTCAATTAATAAAAACAGATTACCTTTTACCCAATTAAATAAAAGCTAATAAAAAAGAAATACCAATGCACATGGCAGATTTATGCTAACCATTTCATTGCAAGATAGACACACCTGGGTATGATATTAAAAAAAGGAAATTAAAATTCAGTGATTGCAGCAGCAAGTGACAGAGCAGCGCTTTCCCTTACACCTTTCAAATATGAAGCATATTACTTTCTTTCTGCATGAATCAACTTTTCAACCAGCCCTTCTTGGGAAAACTAAATACTCTTTCCTGCTCTTCTCCATGACCGGAATCCAGAGCTACAGTTTCTAAATAATGGAAAGATTTTGTTTTGGCAAAGTCCCATGTTGCCACAGCAGAAGTTGCACTGCAATAACATGTATATAATGAAAACACAAAGCCATGTAAGAAGCCTTTTGTTTAGACTCTATGAACAGTTTGACATCTTTCATCATAGCCAGCACAATAGCAGAATTCTTTTATTAGAAAAAGTCATAAAGATGTAGAAAACAGTAAGATCACATATTATGTCAATGCTAACTGGGGACAAACAGCTTAATGTCTAAACAGCAGGCACTGCAAATTTAGCTGCTTGCATGAAAGGGTGTTTTTCTTATCATTCTACAAAGTTATTATTATTTCAATCTTATTTACACACACACACAATACACACAGCTGAATGCATCATATTCTTGTTAGCACTGTGCAGGAAACACTTTTCTCCCACTCCCTGGAAGAGATGTTTTCCACTCTGTGCCACAGCACAAGCATAGTCTTCAAGGATAAGACAGGGACAACCACTCAAAAGCTGCAGACCTGGGACTCTGAAAAACCTATGGAGTGCAGACAACCAACTCCCGAATGTAGAAGCTTCCGAACTTTTAGCATCTCCTACTCTTAAGAGTCACCATCAGTTGTACCTTAATACCAGCTCCTATAGCAAGTGCCTACACAGGCACCCACTGACTTCCCCCAGTGTTTACTACAGGGGCAGTGCCTGAGCATCAATGCCCCCTGCTTCCTGTCCCCACCTCCATTCTGTAAAATGCCTAAAATTCAATTAGTTATGCTTTCTCTCTTCTTCTACAGCCTCTGCAGCTGATTTCATACTGTGACAAATGCAGCTTGGTTTTGAATTTTAGCAGTAAAAGCTGACTGCCCAAATGCATGCAGAAAGCAAAGAGCAAAGTGATACAATCATGGCCAAGGTGAATTCATCTAAATTTTAAATGAATACTTGTAAAGCTGTTTCTTAACACTATTCACTTTAGCTTTCCTCCCACCAGAAAGCAGCACCATTTTAAATAATCAGGAAATCCACTATTTCATGCTTCTAGTTATGTGTACAACATACTCTATTTTATATCATCAAATCATGGAGAATTATGGAGATTATCTATTTATCCTTAATCACAGTAGTAGGACTGTTTAATTTTCCAAGGAAAGATGTTCAAGATAACAAGCTGAGGACAAACAGTCCTTTGGCACATCAGATACTTTAACATACAAATGTTCAAATGACTTCATGAACAGTATATGGAAAATTGTCAGCATTGCTACATTTAACCGTGGAATTACATCACTTTTTTCTTTTGTAACAAGAAAACTATATATATAAAACAGACAATAAACAAGGACAAAACAAGGTCTGTATGCAAATGTCATGCAAAATAACAGCAACAATGCTGTTGCCCATACAAGTTCACATCATGCTCCAAACCCCATCTTCTCTGGACTACAGAATTTTTTCCACCTGTTGTTCTTACATGATCTTCAGAACCCCATAACCCGCTGCCATGTTGGATGGTGAGCTTCCATTGCAGCACACTTCACATCTCCTAAGTGAAGCACAATCTGCAAACTTGCAAATAGCATATATCCATTCCTAACTGCTTAGTAGGAAAAAAGAAAGAGAAAAGGCCCCCTGCTTGCTTTCCTTTCAAGAGGGGAGGGGTGTGGGAAGGTTAAATGCAATTATAGTCCATTTATTTGTAATTGTGAATGATGGTGGAGTTTTCATTTTTTTTTACTGGTAGCAGCAATATGAAAATCAGTGATGTGTAGCAGCCAGGCAGTCTTACTTGGCTCTGAAGCAGCTGAATCACTGCAGATGTGTCCATGAAATTTCAGTGCTCGTGACATCTCTACCTGAAGCACGCAGCTCAATTATACCTGCATGACAAATATCTAAAGCTCAAGAAAATGCAACCAACAATTGGCACTGGTAGACAAATGGACTAGGAAGGCAGAAATAACAGCAATCCCTATGCATTGGTACGTGGTACATTTGTTTAAGTTTGGGGGATTCTGGCTGACACAAAAATTGCAATGTGAGTGAACTGATCAGGACTTCAATTTCAAAAAAACACCTTGAAGCTGAGAAAGAACTAGAATATACAGGTATTATTGCACATCGAGATAATGATGTTCTATTGTTATGAATCATCATGTTTCCAATGCTTTGCTTTGTTACTGCAATATAGAGTCTGATGGCAAGACTTTGCCTGAAGATTTACCTGCAAAACCACACTGACTTCAATGGAAGTCTTTTTATTCATGAGAATTTTTTTGTGAAATGATGTGTGTGGGTAGAGTGGAAGCAGTAAGAGAGGAGCAAACAGAGGGAAAGGCTGGCAGCATAAAGAAGAAATCATTGCCATCTCCCTGCACTGTTCTACACTATCACTGCATGTCAAACCTCACTGTGTAGCATTTGTGTGTGACCACTGCTGCATCCCCTGAAGTGAAACAGAGGCCGAAATTTTGCTTCTGACTGTACAGAATCATTAACTTTATGTAAGCAAAGGGACTTATAAAGTAAGGGGTGAAATATATTTATGCCACCTCTTTACTTAGTGACATAATAAATGGTTTAACATAGTAAGAAACAATGTGAGACAGCACAATCCCATCACAAGAGCATGGAGAACAGGGTCTGTATTACAGATGTGCTTTTTGACGTGGCCCACGGAGAGAGGGTGATGCTCTTCGGGGTTTTGCTTGAAGAATTTGCCACCTGCTGCTTTAAAAACCTCTGCCAGCGTTTTCATGCAGGCCAAACCATTCATTACTTCAAGGTGAGAATATCCTGCACAAAAATGCTCTCAGGGCCATGCGCCGGTAGGTTAGTGAATGCTCGCTGCTCTCCTGACATGCTCACACAGGGGAGAAGCACACAAAGCAATACAAGGATGGTAATGCATATGGTGCAATTTTGAGAATAGCCACCAAACAGATTTTTGTCCTGTAGTATTCTCCCCTTTCATGATAAATTTGTACTTGTAATCAACACAGCACTGTCAGGACAAAGCCTGTCAAGCCCAGGTTGGATGGGGCTTGAAGCAAGCTGGTTTAGTGGAAAGTGTCCCTGCCTTTGGCAGGTGGTTGGAACTGGATGAGCTTTAAGGTCTCTTCCAACCCAATAGCTCTATGATTCTATCATTTTAAGATTCTGTAACATCAACCAACCGAGCTTCAGAGCAGCTGCAAGGGTAAGCATTTTTCCTGCCCACCTGGGTTAAGCAGGGCACAGAGAAGTAATGTAGTTTGGGGCCAAACAGTGAGCAAAGCCAAGAACACAGGTCCCAGAACTGCCCTGACCTTTTGCTGTTGTTCTGCTGCTCATACAAGCAACTACTAACAAGCAATTTTAGGCTGCACTTACAAGCTTCATAATATATTCCTCCATTTACCCTTTTATCTGAAAATTAGTATTAAAGGGCTCTTTTGAAAATTACTTTTGTCTATTTAATTAATTTTCTCCTCATATAAAAATCTTAAAATGATTATGAACACATTCAATTTTACTTCCATTGATTTATCTCCATCTGATGGCCTATTTTATCTTTCATAAGGCTCACAATAGCAGAACTGGGTCATAATGTAAGTAATACAGTAGTAATGTACATTTTAGTGAACCCTGTTATGAAACCTCTCATTCCTCTCTGCTCTGTTCAGAATGAAGCCTATTACAGCAATTGGACTTGTATAGCTTGGATAAAGCTCGATCAATTGAACTGACTCACCCTAATTTTTACAGTCTTAATTCTGACATTCAGTGAACCAAAACCAATCCCACCAAGGGATTCCTCATGCAGTGCCTCTGCACGAAGGCAAACACTACCACGGCAACCACAGTAGGGTGGTAGGAGATTCTGGAAGACACATGGAGAAAATGAGAGGACAAAATGTCACCTGCAGTCACACTGGGGAATGGTCAGAATTCACTCTCTGAAATACTTTCTGAGCAGAAACCACACTGATGCAGGAGCACTAAAGTCAGACTTTAATTTTATCTGGAAGTCCAAGGAACTGATTCAACTACTGTTGAACAGTTCAACAGAGCCAAGCACCCTTGCAAACCTCTGAGTCATGAAAACAGCTTGCGATCATCCAGCTCTGGACTGCCGATGAACCCCAGAAAAGTCAGTGCCTGTGAAGGGCATTATTTGGTTTGCTGCTAAGCTTCTGAGCCCCAGAAGTCAACTGCTGCAGTCTGAAATCAAGATGAAACGAGCTGTATCTACTTTGCTGCAGGCTGCATATCAGCAGCGTGGAGACATCCCAGACTCATTATATACAATATACATGAGAGATGTGGAAATAGTTCTTTCCAATTTATTGTAGTATCAATGTCCTTAAGGTGATAGATTTTGTCTCTGTGAACACTATTAAGAACATCGGCACATGGTTCCTCTGAAGACCTTTTTTACCAGGTGAGATCCACCTCAATTAACCCAGTGAGTACAGAGGAGATGAAGTATATGAGCTGCTATTCAGAAGTTGCTTGAATTTCATTTCAAGTGGAAATTCATCACCATGGGTGAATTCACCCACTTCATAGGGCTAATAAGAAAGCATTCACAGGACTTTGGCATACTTGCACAATAAGACCTTTAAGTAAAGTTTAAGTTTTGAATCCAACTTGATGCTTCACTAGGAGACCACCATTCTCCAGCATCTTCCCATGTGTGTTTCTTGTGCTTTTAAAATATTTATAAATCCATTCATCCCTTAATAAGAATTTAAAGGGCAATATTTGAAAGTTAATGTAAGAATTAATATACTTTCCCAGTTTACATGAATTAAATGTTCAGTTGCTGCTGCTGTACCAGTGCATTTGGCATTTAACTTTATGCAGTGATCATAATGGAAAATCATGGAATTGAAAATAAGATTCCTTTCTTCTTCAGACCTTACAGCTCACTTTGAGAGAGAAATACAGAACTTTTACAGTAACCACTACTCTGTCTCCTCTTGCTCTACAGACCAGAAACCCAAGGAAGTCTTGTTAAACATACATACTGAGAAATAGTTTTCTCAGCACCTGACTACCAGAGGCTCCAGCACTGCCCTGGATGGACAAGATGGGGTTTGTATTTATGAGATTCCCCACCTCTCCTCCTCCTCTCCTAGAAACACCACCAGAAGCGATTTTAATGCACCCCTTTCCATCCCCACAATCTCTGCTCAGTACACTAAGGCTGCAGTGCAACACCCACCCACCCCACCCCACCGCCCCCACAACAGCCTGTAGGGACCTGCACAGCCTCTTCCCTGAATTCAAGAACAATGTCTTTCTGACACTGCTTCTCAGCTCTATCGCATCCCAAGCAGAAAGGGAAAAGTACTTATCCCTGCTTGATTAAAATTAATGTTAGCTCCGAACACCACACAGAGGTATTATTACTTAACCCAGTCTTCAAGGAAAGAGAAAATCCCATCAGCTTTATTTTGTCAATCTTTGCAAAAGTGTGTAATTCTTTCTAATACCTTCTCTGCCCATGGTACTTCTGGAAACCGTTAAAACTGGAACAGGTCCCCAAGTAGCATGGAATAGCTACAGTCACAGAAGATATTCTGAGAACATGGAAATACTGCACGTCCTCATTTTATCTCTAATTTATGAAACCGCTTCACAAGCCCCTGCCTAGAACCCAGTTGAAGTGAACAGGGAAAAAAATGAAGTGAATGGAAAAAGATTTTCCATTCACTACAGCGATGTATCTCAAGACTTAAAACCCCAGAGAGACTCAGTGAGAGGGTCTTTTGTTCTTTTATTTTTATATCTATACACTATACATACATGTGCATATTAGTTTATTTTTATATATATACAGTAGGTAGGCAAAAAGAATTCCAGTCCAGAACTTTATCACTCTGCTTCACTTGTATCAACCCATTTACAGAATAAAAATGTACAGTTTTTCTGTGGCAAAACAAAGATAACCATTCCCACTGCAGCAATCGCCAATTAACAAAACTACCTTTTATAATGGCTTCCCACCTCGCTTACCTTTCACATTCTTAGTGGTGTTGAATTGCCAATCATAGAAGAATAACGAATGCTACAGGTGTTCCTGAAAAACTAGGAACAATGCATCACACAATGCAGAACATGACAAAATAATGATGCCACAAGGGCTAACAGTGGTGTATGAACCACATATGATCAATTCTAATCTATTAAGATGTGACTGTCTCATTTGTTGAATAAAAGCAAGATAGGATCGAGAAAGCAAGTATGTTTTCCATTAGGATGGGAAATAGAAACTGGCATTTTATGCTGGGCTGTGTTTTGAGTTAGACACAACACTCCATCAGGTGAAACTCTCACGAAACCCAATCAGTATTGTCATTCTGACAGCAAACATCATAGCCCTTATCACACATAAGAAAGAAAAGACAATGATTATATTCAATTTTCGTCTCAACTACTGTGTACTGAGTATCTGCTGTCATCATTATCTCACATTAGGTTATCAGAGTGGGGGTTTTGTGCAATATAAATCATTAAAAAAAACGCTCCTATGATCCAAAGCTTTACTTCATGTCTCATGCATGTGGTATCTTTCAGATGCATTTCAACTTGACTACTACTAAGTCTTTCTTTTGTAAAATCCTATTTCGCAACTGTTTTTAACCAAAGTATTAGCTGGCTCACCAGGATATTCTTTCCAACTGCCTGTCCCAGGTTGAAAGCTCCAACTGAAACAGGTCATCTGGTTTCGAGATCAATAAACATGGATAAAATGTCTGTATGCACTAAAACAGTCTGGCGATCTTTATTTAAAAGATGTAGTATCGGCATAGTTTTGAGTAATGACTCGGGGTTTAACACAGTGGGCTTTGAACATGAGATAGAACCTTTTTCTAGTACTGTGAAAACTGGAATCTCAGTTCCCACACAATCAGCAAAAAGCTTCTCTGTATATAGCTGTTCGGTATTACATAGATAGCAGGTCAGGTCTCCAGGGGAAAACAAGAATGGCTGACATGAAAGATAGAATGGGTCAAGGCAAGGCAAGAAATCAGGCAAAGAAAGACTAAAGAGGTGTCAGATGTGGGGAGGACAAGATTGTGACAGAGCAGAGGCTAGAGAAGGGAAAGGATGTTCACAGGTACATGGGGGAGAGGTGGAGAGGATGAAATGGGGAGGGAGCTGGTGGCTAAAGACTGCAGAGTCCAATCAAGTGGTCTCCAGGAAATGCCTAACTAAGAAGCCCCTGCCAGTGGAGTCCTTCCTCACCTTCATCAGTGTTTGCTTGTATGAAGGAACACAATCTTTCCACTGCTGTCTATGATTTCATTATCTTAAGTGCAGGAACTAAATATTCACAGCTGCAAATGGACTCAGTGGGAGCTGCAATTTAGTTGTGTAAAGCACTGTACATTGCTAAGTATGCTGAAAAAAACAGGTCCAAGTCATCTTAGATTGGACACCTGAAATTAACGGGTAGGTTTGACCTTAATCTTGTTGGCCAATTCAGTCCTACAATGTGAGGCATAACTTGAACTCCCTTACCTCACAAGGAGTTTTAATTCAAGAAAAGAAACTCCCAAGTGCTTAAGAATCAGTCAAACACTAAAAGGATGAGCACTACAGAGGAGCTCAAAAGGAAATTAATAATTCTCTCTTCAGAACATAGTTTGAATTATGATCAGAAATAAGGCATAGGCATAAAAAAAATAAAGCATAAGGCATTCATTGATTAATGAAAGCAAAATATTGAATAGCCACTCATTTACAAAGCATCCTACTTTCTGCAGACTGAATGAGGCTAGGATGCTGTGCAAAAATAGCATTAGACCATATAAAGGCCTTATTGTAACACAGATGACCACAAGATGCAAATAAAGGTTGCACAAACAATCTTAATTTGAGGATTTCTTAAGGTCTGTGCACTCTTAACAGCCTTCCTAGCATCCTTTAACGCAGGTATTCCTGTGTGTAATTCACTGAGGAAAAGTATTTTGTGAATGCTGAAAGGGCTGAATATTTCCACCAAATTAATCAATTGCCCAACATCACACATACTGGTGTGACTGAAAAATGTATTTGACACATGATTTATACAGATGCTTTAAACATCCAGGTACACTCCTAGTGCTTTCTGATCAGCTAATTCAAATAACTACCTCTATGAAAGCTCCTTTGAACTGACACATGCATAAGGGTAGTATTTTTACACAATATGGAAAACAACAGCTTCTATTCAATTAGGGAGAGATGCATGTTTAAAGCACATTTTGCACTGTGACAGCATAGTGTTATATGTGCCATTAGAGATATTTAGCATCTGTGACTTTTAAACTTCAAAATTTTCCTTTTAGTATGGTCATATTATTATACTTTTAAAATGGAAATGCATTTCAAAGAAAGAGCCCAGAGATTATGGAATATATCACTGCACTAATCACACTAATATCATAAGCAATATTAAACCCCCAGTGATAATTGCCCCAGGTATTTAAAGCAACAGCAGTATTTTCTATAATGCAATCAAAGCAAGACAAGCCAGTGTTACACCTGAAACAGAAAGGAGACTGTGCATTTCCCCCTGATTTAAGGCCTTTATACTGAAATATGCCTATCTCTCTTCAGCTAACGTGGTATAATGGACAAGGCGTAATGGGTTAAAACTTAAACAGGGGAAGTTTAGATTGGATATAAGGAAGAAGTTCTTTACTGTAAGGGTGGTGAGGCACTGGAATGGGTTGCCCAGGGAAGCTGTGTATGCTCCATCCCTGGTGGTGTTCAAGGCCAGGTTGGACAGTGCCTTGGGTGATCTGGTTTAGTGTGAGGTGTCCCTGTCCATGGCAGGGGGGTTGGAACTGGATGATCGTAAGGTCCTTTCCAACCCTAACTATTCTATGATTCTATAATAACCAAGCAAAACCAGGAGAACAGGTATCAGACAGGGTAAAGACTAAAGCAAGATGGTGCCTGCAAGGTCTTTGAGGACGAAAGTGCTGTGTTTACTCATGTAACAGCAGTTTGTCTACCTCAAGCCCTACACCCCAAACCAACACACATCAACACGCAGTGGGCCCACCTACACAGATTTTTTTCATCCTACCACATGAATCTTACTACACTTGTCTCTTTAGCCTGGACTGAGCAGTGTTGTGCTGTGGCCGACTTATGCTACATTTAAACCAGAAATGTAGTTACAAGACCTTCTGTATCACTCCAGCCTGCCCTCATGGTGCACATGCAACACTTGAATGGAGCATCTCCGGAACTACAAAAATGGGCCACTTGAGCATGATCTGAAGAGACACAGGTCTGTTTCTAGGGGCCATAACGTGCTGTACGTGGACCAGTGAGAAACATGCAGTGTTCACACAATGCAGGGTGGGGGAGGTTACAGAATCTACGCAGTCAAACCACATCGAGCCAAGCCCTGGTAATGCCTGAAATCATAAGCACCATTACCAGCAGGAGCATCTGAAACAAAAGCAAGCAGAGTCAAGGAACACAAATGTGTAACATTCCCAAATGTCCAAGCAATCACTGCTTTGAACAGTTCTGCCAGTACACTCAAAACTGCAGAAATGCCAAAGCGCTCCTCAGCCAGTTACAAAATCACAGGAATAGTGAGTATCACTGGACGTGTGTCCCAAGTAAACAGCCATGAAACATTTCAGAGTGTATTTGTGCCTGGAGAGCACACAGTGCTCCTCTGGACTAATACACAGGAGGACAAATGCTAGTAAACATCTCAGCTCACTGCACCCAGCCTGCTAAAACCAGAGATGTCCATCTTTCCAGATGTCTTCCCTGGCTCCCTTTTCCCTGACACAGGATCAAGACATCTGCCTCACAACTACCTAACACTCTAAAAGCAGCAGCTGAAACAAAGAAAGACTGGGAAGAATTCCTTTGTTATGGTCAGAAGTTTAAGCCACTTTTGCTTGGCTTCTGCTAGGAATCAAAACCATAGCAAAGCTACTTATAAAACAACTGTAAAGTGCTAATGTAATGCTGTATTATCTGAAAGACAGTTATTGCAATCAAGACAGGTCTGGCTTACTCTGCAATCTTCTAACGAGAGACGCTGGCAAATGATATTCCAGATTTTTTTTGGAAAACACTTTCATTATTTTTTGCTTCTTTACGCATAAACCAGATTACACAAAAACACCAGCTTCATCGGCTGTGCCTCTTAAAGGTCACATGGGCAACTCCTGCACAGAGGAGATGTTAAAAGGATTTTAATATTATGTTATTACTGGCATTTTTCTTGTGAGATTGAAAACCGCCTTGACGAGTGCTTCAAGAGCCATACACAAAGCTGTTCTGTGTTTAAGCAGTCAGAAGCATTTGTCTCCTTAAACAAGACATTATGATCGTTCCTTTTGTAGCTTACTAAAATAAGATTCCAAAAAAACGCCTCTCTAAGTAAGGGTAAACAACATGGTGACTTGATCACAGCATACTGCCAGAACAATCACACTTATAATCTTAGCACTGACAGGGTATTTAGCAATCTCAGTTACAATTACTTTGGTCTCATTTCACAATATCCTCAGGATGATGAGTCTGAGGATGTGAGAGAGAAATTGGGAACCATTTCCAGAGATACAACCGCAGCTCGGCAGCGCAGACTAAGGAATAAGAGAAGACAAAGAAAGTAAATTTAAAGGAGTGTTATTTTTGAACAAACCTACACATTTTTAAACGCTTATTTGTGAGCATTTTTTCTCAGTATCTACCTGGAAGAACATCAGGCAGCACTTGGAGGTGCTTCTGCAGAATTTGTGAAATGAAGCCACGAGACTACATTACACACAGTAATACCAACCAATTTTCCTAATGTTTAGTTCTTATTTTTATGACATATATATTTGCCACTAGTAAAAACTGCAGCATCTGAGGTTCCCGTGTCTAATTTCTGCCCATTCAAATAAAAGCTCTTTCCAGTCCGGTAACCTGATGGGAAGTTTGGATCATGATTTGTTAAATCAGATCAGCGCAGTAGCACTTACTTCAGTAATACTCATTTCTGAGATCAGTGAAAGCAGATACATGCTTCAAAATAATTTAAAAAGTAGCCTGGCTTCATATTTTTCTTAAGCAAAATGTTAAAACATAAGCAATGAAATCTGAGGAATGTAATCAAAAAGAAACACCTTCTTTTGCATTAGAAACGCTCTGAACTGCTGTCTGTGTTGTTTCATCATTTTTTCCATTAAATCAGACACTTCTTCTAAATCAAGCCCTTGGGGAGTAAGAGACAAAAGTGATGAGAATGCAGTGTATGAATATAAAAGTGGAGCATGTGTTTTGTAACTAGCTCTATTCAAAGATCAAGGGAAATGTCACTGTTTATAGCCATCAGTAAAGAATCAATGTAATTATATTTGTAGTATCAATTCAGGTCATTAGTCTAATACATACATCGTAAAGCCACAATTACAATTTACATCTGCACTGAACAGTGCATTTACCTCTTAACCTTACATGAAAAAACAAAACAAAACCCTTTTACCCCCACCCCGTTATTTCAATGTTGAAGCAAGATGCAGTTCATCCACTCAAGTCAGAAACTAACAAAGTGCAACCAGATTTGCTCTGAAACATCAGATACTTGGGTTCAGAAGTGAAACCAGAGCACCAGGACTTTAAGCTTTTGAGACCTGGATGCAAGTAGAAACCTTCATCTCAGGAGAAAGAGAAGAATTCCCAGATCTGGAGCAATTCCCACTTAAAAAAAATAAATAAATAAGTCAAAGAACACTACACCTGGATACCTTTCCCCTGCCCTTGCTAAACCACCAACTGCCAGCTTTTTGGAAAGGTTGAATTTTACAGGATACAAGATGTGCTCCTCTAGTGCACTGTTCAAACACTGATCTCTGCTGCTACCAACACCTAAATACAGTGCTTTGCAAACCAACTGTGTAAAAGAGAAATAGCACAACAGCCCTGAAGCCTCCCCCCATGGCTCAAAACACTGTGAAGGTTAAAATTATAGGTATTAACCCAGTAATACTTTTGTGGCATCATCAAGGATCCAATGAGATGAACAAGCACCGGATTGTTTCAGCCTGCCCGCACACTCACACACAATTTAACAATTACTGTGACTTGAAGTCAACACCACCATCGCAACAGGTAAAACCCCACACGGTTCAGCACTGGACTTCCTGCTGGAGTTGATTCTTGGTTTTACTCCATAAAGCCTTCACCTATAGTCAGCTTCAAACCTCAATATAAATTAAAATCCTATTTTGCACATGAGTTTACTTCCTCCTTCTGGAGCCCACCGACACCCATTGATGACACACAAAATTACATGGAGATAAAAACGTTCTTATAAACTTAGAAAGCACTGAAGATCTTTTTTGACAGATTTTACCAAAAATTAAGGACACAGGAGCTGCACTTGTTCACCAGGCATCCAACTTCCCAGCATTCACAGAACTTTCCTGCAGTTTCAGAATGAAGACACTTACCTAGAGAAAAACAAGAAAAAGAAAAAAGTACAATACAGGACACATGAGGCAGAGCTAAAACTTCTGGGAAAGTTTTGCTTTTCAAATTATGAGATCGTGGCAGACAGAATTTCATTATAGATTAAAATTACATATCATAAATACTTCATTGCAGGAAGGTTTCATTGATAAACAGATAGCAAGCATTAATACACCATTAAAGCACATTTTTCAGAATGACTAAGTAAGTTTAAAAAGTTCAACAAAACTGGAAATTGCTGATGCTTATCACAACTTTCAGCAGGGATTTGTTAATACTCCCAATTTAGGTTTAATCAACTTCTTGTACACCAGCTGGTAAGGCAAGCTCCAAGTCCAGACTTTTACAAATGCATACAACACTAGGCAAGCTGATATCAAAGTAAAACCTAAGTATTAAGGCTCAAATTCAGGGTGTAACCCAACTCAGTCATTGTAAAACACCAGCTCCCCCTCCCAGAGCAAAGGCTGAGCGTAATGAGGTAAAGCAGAAAACATGACATCCACTGGTATGAAGAATAGGGAAGAATCTCATAGGCAGAAAATAAATAAAACAGTTTTAATTTACTGCTGAATTTGTTTCAAATGCCTGCAGTATTTTGTAATCAGAGCTGGTAGAAATCTGGGAGAGCAGCTCAGCATTTGTGGCTTGCATTCATTAATCCTCCTATTCCAGACAGAATTTTAGCACAGATTTAAGTCCCAGTGACAAAACTGGACTTAAGCAGACACGAAAGTTGAACATCAGCTTACAGGCTACCTGGAAGGGAATTCAAATGGCTTACATCACTCCCATGCATTTTCTCTTCCAAACAGGCTAATATTTCTAAGTTAAAGGAAAAAGAAAGGAAAAAGAGAAAGTCTGCAATACTATTTTTATCCTTCTAAGCCTTTGGGACAAATGCTTTACAGACCTTCCAGTCTCACAGAGTGCAATTTATAAAGATTAAAGATTAACATTTATAGAAAAATGCCTTTTCCCAATACTGTAGAGATGCCATAAAAAGTAATACTTTTCATTATAATACCACTTTATGGTACATGAGAGCTTTAGTACCCCACAGGTCTTTTCCTTCTCAGTATCTTGAGGGGAAAGAACAGAGATTGCAAAAAAGTAGATTCTTCTTTCTTTTTCCAGCTCAGCAAATATATATCATTACTTCAGTCCCTTCAAGGTGAGCTTTGTTGTGAAGAGAGATAAGGCCCAAAGCACAGGCAAGGCTTGAACAAAATTAGTCATTGCATATGCATTTTTATCCATTTTGACAATACAGAATTTTAATGAAGGAATGCTACAAGGATTCTGCTCTGAAACAAGCACTTTAATTCTCTTTGTAATTCAGAAAGCAAGTTTAAGTAATGAGTTTATAATTTTTAATTATCATGGAAGAATCCTTACATTCTCTTTCCTTTTATTACCCCAGTACATCCTATCAGAAATTTAATTTTCAACCTAGGCAATAATATTTCTCATTATTTGGCAAATAAAAACATTACAAAGAACAAATCAGAGAGGGACACTTGCGTGAAACGGCATCACCTAGAGAAGCTTTGCTTCAGTTTTGCATCCAAGCAATGTTTAAAATTTTGCAGAGGTTGTTACAAGTGTATTTCAGCCTTTATTCTTTTAACGTGATGGTTCTCTATTTAGCGCCAGGGACCACAGCCTGTACAGCTGCATCTAGACCCAGCTACGCATTTACTGGTTTTCATGCCACACTACAAATGATTCAGGATCCACAACCACTGTATCCTTCAGTGAAAACAAAAGAAAAAAAACCAGAAAAAACACCAAAAAAAGGACTGCAGAGCACACTGGGGATGACTGACTGGGCTTAGGAAGAGGTTGAAGTGACAGGTTGGGTTTACAGCCGGATCAGTGAAATAAATACTTGCAAAACCTGCTCTCATGCTGGCTACAACCGTTCTTGGACACCCAATACAATCCACCTTGATGCTGAAGGCAGTTGGGAAGATTTGCTTTCAGCAATGGGCTCTGATTTTGTGTGCTCTATATCCACCCTCATTGTAAATCCTGTGAACTTTGACATGTAGTTTGTCATCTGGGTGAAACTCCAGTAGACAACAACACAGCAAACATCTCTTCATCTCTCCCCACAAAGAAGTTAAGAGCTTAATACAATAAAAAAAAACAAACAAAAAAATCCCAATTAAAAAAAGAGTCTCAGAACTAATTGTCTGCAATATGTATATTTATTTTTACATCATTTTGGCACTTACCATCAAAACGCCACACTCATAAAAAATACATTTACCTTCTATACAGATGATCTATTGCCACCACAGCTCATGCTATTTCCTCAGAAGAAAATTAAAAGCTCCATTTGAAACTCACTTAGCAGCTGGTTATTCTGCATTTCATACAGAAAACAACACCCGTAAAGGTGGAAACGAAAAACGATACATTTGTGAAGAAGTCACAAGAATTCAAATGCAAGACTTATGCAGAGCTTCGATAATCCATACTCCAGTCCTCTTGGAGTTTATAAAATAATGCTCTGTGCACGGTGAAAAAGAAAATACATTCCACCCACTGTACAAAGCCAAAGGAAATTCACCTTATAAAAGAAAATCAAATTAAACAAATCAGGAGATCTAGCAGGCCCGTAACTCATTAGGAGCAGCCCGCAGGTCCCTCAAGAGCAACCTAGAACTCTGTAGAGCTACGAAATGTGTAGTTAGAGAAAACAGAGACTGGAATCAGCTAAAAAATTGTAAATCCAAAGACCAGTTCCATTGTTTAATTCATTTTCACATTTCAGTTGACTTTTGTAGTTGTCTCCTCCCTTGTACTTCGCTCAGAAATTGGCCCTAGGCTTATCTCCTCAACAGTCCAGCCCTTCTTGCTCCATGCTTGTTTTATCCCCAGCCCACCTTCACTTCTTCCACACCAGCCACAACCTCCTTTGCCCAGCCCTTTGGTTCCCTCTGGATCACCAGGTCAATTTTTTCTGGACCCCTCTCCTGGCATTGCTGTTGTGCTCCAACATCTGTGCCTCCCTAACGCATAAAGCCAAACCACACAACACTCTCTTACAATGAAAGTGCAGACTCGGTCTTTTCTCTGAATGGCTTCAACCCATCCACCAAATGATGGCCAATATGGTCATCAGACTTAACTTTCTGCAAACGTCACTAAGGCTGTTAGAAGTGAGACAAGACACCAAAGTAATGGTCAAAACGTAGCAGTGTCAAAAGCAAGTGCAAGCAGGTGTGTTTTGTAGAGAAAAAAACCTGTTCTTGATATTTTGCCTGATCTTCCCAGTTTTATAAAGAGGACTCAGCTCTTTCTTCTCCAACAGAGCTTGACCACAGACTCATAAGCAAAAAAAGCAAACACATCCTTGTCCAGCAGAGAAGCTGCTACGCATGAAGTTAGATTGAGACAAGCCCCAGCAGGAAAATAAGTTGTGTGGAACAGAGTGGACTTGGTCTGAAAACTCCAGCGATAAACATCTGAGCAGAATTTACAGTCCAACAGCAATACAAATGGTGCTGAACACCTCTTTGAAACTCAAGCTTGTCAGACTGAAAACTTGCATAAGGATTTGTGTGCAAGATTACCCATGGGACGACAGGAGCAGGCAGTTTGGGGTTGATTACTAAAGCAGCAGAGTGAAGTTTAACAGGCAGGGATAGGAAAGCGTTTGGACTCCGGGCACACACAGCACATCAGCTGTGTAGGATAAAAACAATCCCCCAGCAAAGGCTTAGGTTACTCCTTGATGTATGTACAATATGAAATATGCTAGTTGCATTTTCAATTTTTTATGCATCCCATATTCACAGAATTTCTTATTTTTGCTAAAAGGGAGCTTCTAGGCAACACTGCTGCCTGTACACCTTGAGACACACAATCTCTTTTTTAACAACTGCAATGACTTGGATGATGCATGTTAAGAAAGTTTGACTGCTTCCAGCTGCTGGGATAAAATAGGGCAGGAGAGAAGAATATAAGAAGAGCAACTCCCACCAGTTGGAATAACATCTAAAACCAGCGTTTGTACCCCACATTTTTCAAGCTGTCCTTCCATTAAAGGGCCCAGCTCAGATGAGAAGTACAGAACAGTATG
Organism: Neopsephotus bourkii; assembly: GCF_033783945.1. NCBI lineage: Eukaryota > Metazoa > Chordata > Aves > Psittaciformes > Psittacidae > Neopsephotus > Neopsephotus bourkii. Next base: position 2,145,422 of record NW_026902137.1, read on the forward strand.
TGATGCAACTATAAAGATGTTCTGGCATCTGAAATAGGTGATAGAAGCACCAGGGGAAAGCAAAACTTTCAGGCACCTCATTCTAGGACAACAGGGAATCATTCTCTGAAATGAAATGAATTGATGGCGACAAATGCGGTCAGGGTCACAGGGAATGATCGACTTCTTACAAAGGTGTGTAGTGATACGACAAGGGGGAATGGCTTTAAATTGACAGAGGGGAGATTTAGGTTATCTATTAAAAGGAAATTCTTTACTATAAAGGTGGTGAGGCACTAGCACTTGGTGCCCAGAGAAGCTGTGGCTGCCCCATCCCTGACAGTGCTCAAGGCCAGGCTGGACACAGGGGCTTGGAGCAACCTGCTCTACTAGAAGGTGTCCCTGCCCGTGGTAGAGGTTGGAACTGGATGAGCTTTAAGGGCCCTTCCAACCCAAACCAGTCTGTGATTCTGCTCCCATGTCTCAAGGGTTGTGGAGCACAACTGAAATGATGACATACAGAGATGTGTGGATTGTATTGAAAATATGCTCCTGGCAGGGAACAAAGCATAAGCTAACCCATTCTCCACACCTGCAGTGACTTAAGGGAAAACAAATATATCTTAAACCAATTCCAACTCCTTAAATTCCCATTCTGTAATGGTAAAGGCTTAGCAAGCATTAAGAAACAAAGTACTTGGGATTTGTGCCTGTCATGAAAGATCTGCAGTCCCCAAAGGAAAACCTATACACCAAGACAGGGTAAAGTCTAAAAAAAGGGCCCCATTTGAGCCATGATGCACTTTCATCTTCTGAGGAACATAACAAATGAGCTCAGGATCATTTCACTACATTGTAAGAACTGACATTTTACACATAAAGCCTGACTAACTTGTCCCTGAATCGGATAAAGACTTCTGGTCAGAAATAGGTCAGGTGGACCAGAATTAGCAGGTACAAAGAAAAATAGGGATAAGAGCAATGAGGAAAGAGGTGCAGCATCATTTGGTATCAGTGCCGTGCACTGTGTGCTCCTCCAGAAAATAATATGCGACAGTTAAAAGACCACAATTTTCTACCTAACCTAAAAAAAAAAAAAAAACAAAAAACCTTTTTGCCTAAAGAATTATTAATTTTTCAATGTCTATTAAAAATGGGAGCAAAAAGTGAAAAAAACCTCTGCCTGTCAGTCAAAAAACCCACAGCAATCTTTACCACTACACCTTGAAGACATCCTCCCAACAAATGTGCACACATAGCAGATCCCTTTGTAATCCCACGCTGACATTTTGCAATAGCTACTCCAACTGATCCTCCTGAGATAAATGCTACAAAACCGAGCCAAATTATAATGGGACTTTGTATAGCAGGGCAACATAACATACAATTACTGTAACCTTGCCCTCAGGCATTTCTCAGAGAGATGAAAAAAAATATAGCCTGCATTTAAGTATTTAACAGGGTTTTTTTTTTAAGAGGAGAAAAAGACAAGGCTCGCTTTTTTTCCCCTTCCAACCCCAGCAGCGTTGGGCTGTTTTAATCAGACAGAGGGAAACTGAATGATGGATCCCCTTCATGAAGGACAGGCTTGTAGGGCAGACACTGGATGCATGCACTAGTTTCCTTCTCTTATGAGTGTAAAGCAGTAAAGTGCAGTATTGCAGCAGCTTGTTAGTAAATGAAAGAGGCAGATAAATAGTGGAAAGGAGTTGCTCCCTTAGGCCACCAAACAACCATTCTCTGTTTTGGAGTAACTGCATGGTCTGCAGAATTCAGCTCCCTAAGGACCACAGCGAGGATCTCAAGCTATCCCTGACACCATCCCCATGGTGTCTCCTTGTTAATCACATCCATGCTTTGCAGCACACCCAGAAACACCCTGTGCCTGAGGCATGACAAAATGGATGGCATTCGGCTCTTCCTATCTCTGGCAGAGAGAAAGAGCATTTCCTAACATTAAGGGAAACCACAGCCACCCAGATGGCTGAATGACCAGGCACAGCTCCCAGAACCAGGTCTGCTAAGAACTGGTCTCTGTGATGACAGGAAATCTTGCAGGATATAAGCACTGACACAGATTAATCTCTCAATAAAATCTAAATCTAAAGAGCTGTGAATTCCCATTCCCACCCAAATATGAAATGCTCAGTTATTAAGCTCACCTGGCTAACCCTCTGTTAGCACTTCCTTCAGTCTTGTTCAATATCCCCAGTATCACTTTAACAGTTGAGCAACCAACCAAAAGAATGACATTACTCTTAGGAATTGTTAAAGCAAAACACAGTGTTTATCTCTTTTCTTTATAATTGGTAAAAAGGAATTTATCCCTATGGATAAAGATCATCCTGCCTAGACAGCCATCATAGAGTCTCTGCTGTATACCACGTAGCTTCATTACATGCATAGATATATAGAAGCCTGGTTTTGACAATACTATAGACAATACTACACACTTTGTTCACATCTATCAGATATTAATGCCAAGTTAAGCTCTGCAGCATATACCCAAGCCACACACCTTTGTGTTTAAAGTGGTAAGAGCCTGGGTTGATTGGGATTGCAACATCTAGGTTTACTAGTGCCTCACTGGGACTTTCTGAACCTTGGTTCCTGGAGCATATGTGCTTTTATTATGAGGCATATACATAGGAATGCATTCAGGGTTCTTCCTAGTCCAACCAGTATCAGATAGAAACATGGCATCAAGAAGATCAAGGTAAGCAACTCAATGTTCGCACTGATGACCAAGCCACAGGGCACAAAACAGGGCTGGAGCAGGAAGGAAGGCAGCGTGTGTCTCATTTGCTAAACCGAAAAAAAATGCAATTAGGTTTTGCATCTGAAACTTCAAGTCGTCATCAGCTGTGAAGTAAAACCACTTGGGAAGGATACGCCAATTCATTTGGAAACCACACCACTATTCAGAGAAGTCAGAATTATGTTTGGTGACCACACCACATAAACTCACCTGCAAGCATCTGGGATTGCTATCAATGCTCTAATTCAGTAGACCCAAGAAGCACACTTGTGCATGTGAGCCAAACCAAACAGCATGAGAGGGGAAAAAAAGAACATGCCTCAAAATCATTAAACACAAAATCCCCCCAAACCTCTGATTCTTAGAATTAAACTCATTCCCCTTGTTTTTCAGGGAGGAGGGGAAGAACCGCATTTTAAAACTGTGTTGCTGTGACATCCCCTGAGTCCACAGGTGCTCACTTCACTGCTAAAGAGTAAAACCCTTGCCAGAGTTATCACATTAAAAATTAATCTTGCCAGTTTATACTCTATAATTGAGCTGCTCTTTGGGAGACAGTTATAACTGCAAAGAACCAGCCTGTGAAAAAAACATTTACAAACACGGTAGTATTACTGTAAGTATCTACTATTATTTCTTAAAAACAGGACTTTCTACTGCAGAGATTGCCCCCACAGAGAAGCTCAAAAAGAAAATTTAAAGAAAGAATCCTTCCTCCTTAAAGATCTGAGTATGAAGCATCCAAAGCTGTGACACCTTGTATTGCAGCACCATCCTCCTCAAGAGTTATTTTATGTAGGAACAGGCTTGGATACAAGAGGAATTAAAAGGGCAATATTAATCAGAAAAATTAGATACTATTCCATCTCATTGTCTCAAATGGTGCCATTAGCAACACTTAAAATAATAGTAATTCAAGATTATTTTAATTATGTTTCACGCTATTTCAGGGTACCCTGATGGAGGCCAGGGATAAAGCTAAAGTTCGTTGCAGTGGGTGCTGTCAGTGCTGCCCAGCACCCCACACTGGCCATGCAGACTTGAACTTCCCACGCTCTGCTATTAATTCCCTGTGGATACCTTTAACTCAAGGGCTCTCAACACCTAGCATCCTGGAGAAATTCCAACCGGATAATTAGATTGTGTCTAAAGTGTTTGTTTATTTCTGTAGTTTTAACTGTATAAATATATACACTTTCTTTTCTGGATAGTCAGAAATGTTGCTGAGCACTTTCTAGTACCTTCTGACAGTTCACTCTGCAGTTGACTCCTGCTGCTCCAGGTCAAACCAATTCTATCCTGTTCTAGCTCTATGCTGGCTGATAATCATCCACAGATTCCTATCAACAGAAACAGTACAACTAAAAAGAGTAAAGGATTTCACCCTCCTTCAAAATTAGATCATAAAGCACTTACTAATCAATTTTTTCCCCTTAATGTTTATTAATAATTATGAAATTGCTCTGTCCCCAAACCTAGCAGCAAATTAATTCTTAGTGTACCACTTGCAAATTTCCTGCAAAATCCCATTATAATGTAGTCCTCAGTTTAATAAAACAGACTGTCACATATGAAATACGGTTTTCAGATTTCGCTATCGTGCTCTAGAACAACATTTATTTTATCTGCAACTGGGTTTGGCAACAGCAACCATCAGCTAAAATGCTAACATTAATTTATGTTTCCACGTGGATACAAAGCTTGAAAAGGTAGCTTTAATCACACATAGGACTATTCACACCTTCCTACAGGATGTGAGTTTAGAGGTGGAGACCAAGCTCACACTTAACTATTGCAGCCCCTGAATGACAAGTAGGAGTCCTCTGGAAACTTAATAGACTATCTAAAGAACTTGGGTTTCCAATAGACACCTGAATTAGATGCTTGTTTTGAGATGGTGTTAATGTCTCATGCTTTCTATTGGGTTAATTGAAAAATGTGTCTAAAGCTGGTAGATCTCCTGGGGCACAGGGGGGAAACCTTCATTCTCTACCATTAAAGTCCACAGGTTCGGCAATTTTCTATATACTCACACAACTGAAGCACCAGTTCCTGCATAAATATTTTCATAACTTTGACAACTACTTTAAAATAGGAAATAAAATTCTTGACTGCAGGCTTATTTTCCTATTTGTAACACATTAAATACCTTAGGAAATCAAAAATTGATCCTTTGTGCAGTCACAATTTCATACTCGCAATTAAGAGCAGATTTTGATGTACAGTAAGCACATCAGACAGGCAATCAAATGCCTTTATAGCACAGAATATTCTGCTATAAATGCCTGTACCAAGAAAACTAAAGATACTGTTTCTACCAAGCATTACTAAATCCACTGAAAATAAAGCAGAACATTTTCACTGTCCCTCTCAAACCCCAGATATCCTGCAGAGAATGTATTTAGCCCACAGTGGATAAAATCCATAAACACTGAATCGTCATCACCACATTCTGGATGATCTTCTTCTAACCTAATCAGCCTAAACTAGGAACAGTGCTGCTGAAAAGTGTGTGTTAATGTAGTAAAGGCATCACCATGTGCATCATGTCCAGCACATAAAAGGGCTCTGAGGCACATCATGCTACAGGAAAAGAAGTGTCAGTGATGAACATCATTTTCTCATTTTAAAAATTAAAACAGGCCACAGGACTTTGCCCTTTCTAACTGGGGCTGAAGAGACGATTTGAAAGGTTGATTAAATGACTGACATGTAAGGGGGACATGGTGCATTGCCTGTAGAGTAAGGTCCGTCCATGAATAGACATGGCTGTACGTCTGCAGGCAGCAACAAGAGCAGGACTAAAGACACATCAACTTAAGGACATTCATGAAAGTTGAAGGAAATCACCTAATGGTGTGCAGTCAATGTGCAGGAGTCGCAGTACATTAAACCCCAGTACGAATGCTCCCATGAGAGCAGAGTCATCCTCCTCCTGGATTTTAACTTTTAAGCTGTTTCTCTCCTGTCAACATCCACACACCATTTATTGTGCTTTAACTTGTGCTTCACACTCATTACAGAAAAGCTTTCTGGAACTTCTTAAAGCAAACAAGGCTGGTGGTTTTATAGCGCACATCTCACAACTGTTGTTTTTCAGTTTCTTCTCATGGAAGATTATTTAATTTTAAGGGCATTGCTGGTCATACAGCAGATGTGATGGAAAGCAGTCGACCCCACCAATTCTAGCTAGAGAGCTCTCTGCTGCTCAGCCTTCACGAGCATCAGTTTAAGAAATTTAATAAAATACAGCAGGACTTTAGTGGTTTACCTGACTTGGATACAAGAGTGGTGGACAGCAGCACACCTGGAGTCACAAACTGACCAGGCTTCTTCATATCTGCGCTTTTGTCCCCATGAGATTCAAAAAGAATCTTACCACTGACTTCAAAGGTACCAGCATGTCACCAGTGCAGCTCTTGACTCTGAACATTCTTCAGGCCACCCATTTCCATTACAACTTGTAGAAGTGTAGGTGAATTTAAAAATGAAACTCTTTTAATATTGACAACTTAGATTTTACACAGAATTTATGTGCACGCACAGATAAAACTCTTCCCTTATTGTATCTCCAAATATATTATTGACTGATGTATAAACACCCACATGACTTTTGTTAGATTTCTGCCTCACATGCTTTTTTATCACTTATTAAAACAACAATTGTGTAAGATTCAACCTAGCACTTAAAACAAGCTGGTGAAGAAACTGAAATCCATATGGACAAGACTGAGATTTTTTTCTCATACTAGTCAATCAGGAGGGAAAAAGAAATCCATACATTTACTGCAAGGTTGGATACCTACTACAACGTCTTGAAGTGCTCAATAATTCCATGAAAGCTCTGCAGGTGAGAAACGCATTCTGCTGTGCAGCTACTAAGACTTTCCTCTATTGTAAAGGCTACAGGAGCAGTTCTTTGAAACAGAAAACAGAAAGTGCTCAGGGCATTAAAAAATAATATTTGAAAAATAAAAAAGGCGGCATTAGATGTTGCAAACAATCATAATTATGCTTTAAAGAGAGGTTTTGATTGCTTAACCTAAGTTACCTAGGGCATGATGATTACCAAATTCATAACTCTTCCCCACCAGAGAGTAAATTGAAAAGTCTTAATAATCTAAAGAATATTGCAGTATCTTTTTCTGTTTGGAGTGAATCAATGATATTTATAGCCCTGAAGGTATCGAATTTCTTTTGTATCTAAGAGCACCAATAATAATGTACAATTCCATTATGGAAGTGCATCTCAAGAAAGTGAGCACTGCAAAAGATTACAAAAAAGGAGAAAGTCAAAACTCAGTACTTGCGATTCCAAGAAAACCTGCCAATCTTCCCCCCACCAAATAGAATGATCAAATAATCTCAGGTGTTTGAAGTTCACCACATAAATATGGGATGAAAAATTAAAACTAGTAACTACACAGATGTTTCATATAGTTAGACAGGCAAATTTACAGCCTAACTCCACCAAAAAAAATACTCTGAGAAATTAAAATATATATTTATATATATATATACACATAAAAAATGAACAGAAAACAGCAGAGATTCTGAGATCCAAAGTAATTTGGAGATAGAAGCATTCCCTAGAATCATAGAATGGTTTGGGTTGGAAAGGACCTTAAGATCATCTAGTTCCAACCCCCCTGCAATGGGCAGAGACACCTCACACTAGACCATGCCACCCAAGCCTCTGTCCAGCCTGGCCTTGAACACTGCCAGGGATGGGGCATTTATCACTTCTCTTGGCAACCTGTTCCAGTGCCTCACCACCCTTAAAGTGAAGAACTTCTGCCTTATATCCAACCTGAACTTCCCCTGTTTAAATTTAAACCTATTACCCCTTGTCCTATGATTACAGTCCCCAGTGAAGAGTCCCCCTCTGGCATCCTTGTAAGCTCCCTTTAAATATTGGAAAGCTACTGTGAGGTCTCCATGCAGAAAGTGTCTGTCCTAATAACTCCACAGACCTTCAGTAAAACATTTTTTTGCCTGCAAAAAGAGCAGTTCATTCTCTGGTTGCTCCCCGGCTTTATTCTCCCACCTATGAAGACTGTCCTCAGGCATCATCCAGCAGTTACAGAGGGAACCTATGGGAGTCATTAAAGTAATTAGAACTGCTTGACTGTCAGCAGCAGATGATGCCATGGAGGACAACACATCCCTACCCTACTGTTAATATGAGATGTTAATTTTGTGAAATCTTTTCTTTTGTGTTCTTTCTGCATTAACTATATAAAGCAGAGCCCAAGAGAAAAGACCTACAAAGATCTCAGCAAGCAGAATATCAAAACAGGCAGGGAGTTGGAACTAGATGATCTTTAGGGTCCCTTCCAATCCAAACTATTCTATGAATTTACGATTCTAAAATATCAGCATGCAAGTGTTTGTAACTTTAAACTACCTAACACCTTTTTTTGCAGGACTTTTAAATACCAAGTAAGGCAGTCAACTCACTCCGATAATGGCCATTTAAACATGGGACAAGTAAGTTTTTCAAGTCCTTTTGAAAAATCAGCAGCTAGCTTGATTCTTGGTTTCAAGGATGAAAATACTGCCTTAGCTGAAGGCTATCACAAGCCCAATGCAAATTCCATATGGTGCCAAAATCAAGCTCAGCACTTGACCCTAATACCAGGTTTGAGCTCTCCTGTGTTCTGGGCCAACACATGCCATGCAGTCCACCATGCTTGTTAGTGAGCTTGGACACAACCAAGACAAGAGCTATCAAGAGCTTTAATAAAGAAGAAATTTCATATTCAGATGAATAACAAACATTAGGGCATAGCTAAGCAGAAGGTGCTGCTTACATTAACAATAACAACTAAAAAATGTGCCAGTGCATTCAAGATACCAAAGGGGACAGTGCTCTTGCCCCACATTTTCTGGGTCAAAGTGTAAAGCAAGCATATGAAAGGAAAAACGAACATAACAAATCAGTACTTCATGAGCTATGAGAAATATTACTGGCCTTGTGGAATAATAAATCATTATTGTTAAATTGTGAGAAGTCATTACACTGTAAAGGAAAAAAGATCCTGGATATCAGAAAGGGCTACCACTTAAATATATATGCAGTATGAATTAATTTTCTTTCTCTTTATACTTCGCTATTCTTAGACAGATAACAGCTTCATAAGACCAGATTTATTGTCTGTATGTATCAAAATAGGAATGTGCTCTTACGTTTCAAAGCATTAAATGAGATTTACTCCACAGTAACTTCATTCTGACTTACCAAAGCAGGATTTTCCATGCCCGGCACTTCTGCCACAATAGAAAATCTTCTCCAAGAAATGCAGAGCTTAGTGAAAAAGTTACTAGTGTTTGGATACTCAATATTGACAGCCCAGGCCATTAAATGTAACTAGTCTATGACTAGAACTGTGTGGAGGAAATAATGGATTAAGGAAGTGGAACCAGCAAAGTACAGCTAAAAGATGCCAGTGCTGTTCTCAGAATTCCCGTGGATTCTCAGCATTGCAAGCTGCATCAAGACTGTCCGCCAGCCGAGGCTGCCCAGTGACAGGGGGTGATGGGCACTGTGCTGGTTTTGGCTGAGATAGAGTTCATTTTTCTTCACAGTAGATAGTATTGAGCTCCAGTCAGGATTTGTGCTGAAAACAGTGCTGATAACACAGGGGTGTTTTAGGTGACTTCCAGCCTCAACTACTCCACAGTTCTGTGAACTCCAACACATCTGCTGTTCATGTATATGAGTATTACTTGCACAACACTTAGTAACCATATCCTTAGCCATGTATAGATTTTGAATCCAATTTAGGAGAATGATAAAACATCGTAGATTTTAATAGGTCATCACAGTGACAGTCTGGTCAATACAATCCCTGATTCATTACTCATATTGCATTTTCTGTTCTCACAAAATAAATCACGCCAAAGTAACACAGAAGTGTTTTATACATTTTTAACTGTTGTATTAAAAAAATAAAATTAAAAGTTGTTTCATAACATTTCTCTGAAAGACAGACTGTATTTCTCATATTACAAAACCCAGGAGAAACTCAGGGACAGCTTATAAAGTGATTTCTAAAGGCTATATATAGCTAGGATTAATTGACATCACATTGGTGAAAAATACTAAAAGAGCGACAATAGGAAATCTTCTACACAGCACACAAAGCAGCTTGGCCACACTTCCATCAATTTACTCACAGCTGATGGGAAAATTCAGATTCTTATTTTTGAATGTCTGTACAGCCTGGACCCCTTATCTGCATATCCCATCAGGTGCTGCTCAGTACCTACTTGCTACTTGTTTCACTGCTCCATAAAGTTCCGCAATATTAAAGTATATGCAAACAGCTACAAAATCATGCAGTTGGAAGTAGAAACAAGCTGTGTAAATCACTTTAAATACGTGCAGTTATGAAGAGATGTTGCTCCATGCAAACAGCATTTCTGTTCTGATTTCCTTCTTTAGCGTACTTGGGGATGGACCAGTACCTACACCGCAAGATACTCAGGACATTTGAACATCTCGATCCTTTACCTCTTACAATCAAAGCTTCCTTTTTCCCAGACACCAGCATGTTTTGCCTATTACAACAGGGCCCAGCAGTGTTTGACTTCATCCAACTATTTTCTTATTAATATTATCTTAAAGAATTTATATAATAACAAAAAGACTGTTCAATATATGCTCCATAATGGCTCATGCAGCCTGCCTTTGACAGTGGGGTTATCACATCCATTTGGTAAGTTTCATGGGAACCTATAACATTCCCCTGAATGACCATTCAAAGAACAGGCTGCAAGGGAATGTGGTCTTCCTGAGAAGCGTATTATAGAGGCAGCTTTTATGATACACATTAATGGAGGTCAGAGGCAAGGCTACTGTTCTCATCTGTGAAGGGAAAACACTAGATCATAATGATGGCATGAGAATGGTGGAAATAATAAAGTCATTCCCCTGGTTCAGGCAAGATTAGCACATTTTGCCCAGTTAAGTCCTTTTCACTATAAAAAGTGCTGCCTAAAGGTACCTTTAAGTATAGATTTGCAGAGAGTGTAGAACTAGGCATGTGTATTGCATCAACTGCAGCAGGTGACTTTCTGCCTAGAAGATACTAGGAATAGATGCCCCATTCAGAGCAGAATATCAGTTCAGTGCTCATGGCCCTTCTTGATTCTTTAGAGCAAGCAAACAAACAAACAAACAACTCCAAAATAGACCAAGGCCTAAAAAACAGCAATTTTTAATTCTTGGGTTATATTAGGAATTTTTATATGTTACTCACATGCACAGTGTCAGTTCAAGTTTCTTTTGAGCTTGTAGATAGAAGCACCGACCCATGTCTTTGAGGTCGTGTTAACCCCTGTTAAGTGCATACTTGTTACTCACATAATTCTTTTCTAAATTACTTTAAGAAAAAAAATAGCTATGCAGAATCAAACAAGACTGCTTCCTATTAAATGGCTGTCAGTTCCACCAGATCTGCACCAGTGTTAGCTCAAAGGCAGTCATACCTGGACACTTTGATAGCAGCATTCATGCCTGGCCAGCGCTGGAAACCTTTAGCTTTGTTCTCATCCTGTCTCATACCTGAATGAGTATTGCATGCTGTACTTACTGTCTTTGGCTTCATACCTTCATTCATCTTTGAATAATGCTTCTGTTGGTAGAGAAGTACACGTAACTCAGTGAAAATCACCTATTCCTTTATAATACATGGGCAAACCCAAGACTTCTTGCAATTTACATTTGGGAAAAAAGAATCCAGACATATACACTATTTACAAAGCCTTTTGTAAAAATTCACCTACCACTGAACTGCCCACAGGCCTATTCCCAATGTTGTCCTAGCTCAGAAATCCCACTGGAATTGGCCAAGAAGAGTCAGGTTTTAAACTGGGAGCAAGTCAACCAGCTATTGCTGCATCATAAAGTTGTGTTGTAGTGTGAGCTTTAAGCATTATGGTGAAAGGAAGCAGGTCAAAAGCACTGCCCTAACCTAAAGTAGCGCAATGAGTAATGAGAAGCTGAGAATGCCTTTTGAAGAAAAAGGAGACCTTTTGCCCCAATTTAGGAAGATCCTCAATCCAGCAGAGGTTCCTGCCAGCACTCTGTTCTCGGCTGTATTAGTAAGTGGATAGGAGAGCACCCCAGTGTATTCCATACATATACATTAACTTTTAACTTCAGGTATTAAGTGGAGGCTAGTATGCTGGATTTTCCCATTTAAGTAAGATTGAAAAAAGCCTGTCCCCTGAATATTCTTCTTGGGCATTCATTTCCATGCTCAGCAAGAGAACGCCCACAGCAAATACCCCTGCCAACATTCAGTACCTATGATCAAAGTTTCTCTTGGCTTTCAGTGGGGATTTGCATTCCAGCCTTTAGATGTAAAGGAGTGTTAAAGAAGAAAAACCTAACACTGAAACCAAACCCCTTGTGTTTTGAAGACCTACAATAACTCCAAAGACTTGCCCGATACATGCATCAAATTCTACATCTCCAGGCTTCAGCACATTAAATAGAGAAAAAAATGTAAAAATGCATGACCTGGATGAAAGTATCATTCTTCTCTGCTGCGTTCCCAAGTTTCTGAAGTTGAGGACTTTGTTTTTTAATAAAACTTGTTTGGTAAGAACTCTGTTGGATGAAAATTTTCATTGTTAAACTACTCAGCCTAGTTTAGTTTCACTATACAGTTCCGCTATAGAGAGATTCCTGATTCAACCCAGTTATTCTGTACTACTTTTGATGGTTGAGGCATTCAAATTAGCCATCAGGTTGTTCACAAGGTTGCTATGAACGTCTTGCAGCTCTTGTGCTAACTTAGAGTAGTAGATAAATCAAACACTACAGCTTCTAGTATTACACAAACCAATTAACCTTTGGAAGCATTATGCACTACAGAACTAAATATAATAAGACATTTTTAAAGTATTGTTAAACTCATATAAATGTGGTTTCTCAGAGGTATTTACAAACTGGCATGCACTGAATCACAGCCTGTGACTATATTGTTCTGCTTTGCTCTATAAGGCTCAAATTTGACTCCCTATACCCAAACCCTGGCACTTGTTTTTCCTAGGTCAGCTAATTCTTCTACAGATGAAGTTGGTAAAGCAGTACTCAGGACTCACAGAGCTTCGAAACAAAATATCTATGTCTTATAAAACAGTTCACTTCTATGCTGAGGATATGAATATCCTGATATATTTTCATATATATATATATCGACACACATATTCAAAATGTTATGCATTTTTGAGTTAACAAAGAATGTGTATCTTTAGCGTTTCAGAAACTGGAAAGAAGGGTGGGTAGATCGACAGATAAGACGCATGTTTAACATATACTATTGCCAATCTCCGAGTTTGCATGCAAAGGAAAAGATGCCCCAGGCAAGACAGCATTCAGGGGGTTCTATACATAAGAAAGATGTACCTAGCAATACCAGATAAAATGTCTTATTAGTACTGGTACGAGAACACTGTAGGAACAGAAAAAGGTTCAACCTACTTAACAGCCAAAAGACAAAAACTATCAACCTTTAGGATTTTCTCTTTCTGAAAATCTGAAAACATCCTTTTAGAAAATACTGACATATATTAAGGCTGCTCACACATCTTCAAACACAGGCTAACAACTCCTGACAATCAGAAGGTGTGTATCTGGTGTAACTGATGTCATCCCTCCTACAGAAGCTACGTGCATGCATGCAGAATGCAGACTGGAGCCTGATGAACCAAGTAGGAATTTGAGCCAAGAGTTCATTAAAACAATCTAAAGTGTACCCTCACAAATTTCACCAGTGATGTCAGCACACAACCTAGAACAGATCTGCCAAACCTGATTTCCTCCTTTTAACCAGCAAATTGGCTAAATCACAGCGATATCTGAGTGTCTTTCTAAAGGTCTATTAACCACTTCACTGTTCTATAAGAAAAGGTTTTCATCATGCTGCATCTCTGAGCTCACAATCAGAAGCACTGTATGTATGAATTCAATGCTGAATTGCAGAAAGCTGATTTGAATTTTAAAATTTGATCCAAACTCTCTCCTGCATGCACAGAGCTAGACAGAACATAAACTATCAGTCATACGGACACAGAATATCCAGTGGAGACTACCCGGTGCATAAGCAGCAGTTTTAGGTTTGTACGTTTTGTTCAAATCAGCCTTTTTATTTTGTCAAATGGGTCATCTTGTTGTAACAGTCTGTTCTACTTCTTTCCTTGGTGCTTACCAGCTATGAAGTCAAATTCCAAGCATCAAGTCTATTCAGCCTCTGGCCCCTCCTTCCCACCTGCCCCACAACCCCCCAAAAAAGGAGGGGGGAAAAAAAGCTTCCAGCTGACCACCCAGGAGTATCTAATCTAACAGGAAAAGGTGAACTCAGTCTGACATGCATTTTTTTGGTCAGGTGAATGGGAAGCCTGAGGGTTCCAGAAAGGCAGATCAAAACCCTTAACAAATCCATAAAGTGAAAAAAGCAGCATCTGCCTATGGAAAGATAGGAAGAGCAGGGTCTGATACAGACTGACACATCATAACCAGTGTTTATGTTTACTGCCAAAACCATTGCCCTCTGAAATTTCTAAGTAAATTTCACATTTCACCTCTTGATCACTTCAGCATTTTTCTCCTGTCCAAATGTCTCATCAAAAGGCATTACCATGACTTAAAAACTTCAGAGGAACGCTAGAGAAACAAACAGGTATACGAAACACAGCACTTATGTTAATTTTGAAATAGATTCTACTTTCATGATATAAGGTACTGTGTTCTGTGCCCTCAAAACTTACATCACCTCCCTGGGCCAGAATAAGAAAGCATGTTGAATAATTCCTCTCTTATCGCTTACTATTGAAGTGGAAAGTAAATCTGCTGCTGTTCAATAAAATTCCTCCTTGAAATCACAGGTCTCTCAGTTACTCTTCCTGTCTCGGTGGCATTGAGTATTCCAGGTCACCGCACAGGTTAAGTGAACAACCTCACAAATGCAGAAATAACACAAACTGAGATTGTTCCAATTTCCCCACAGTAGCACTTTAAAAAAAAAAAAAGAAAATAATCAGGTCGACCATCTCCTTCCCAATCCACACCCCTTGCCTTTTATTTATTTAAGATTTTGGCATTTATGTCCTCCTTAATATGACTGGCTCCCCTTCAGTGTGCATTTCGCAGTCAACTATTCTCATCTGCAGCATCCCCCCTCTTTCCAAGCATTCCTGTTGGGAAGTGCCTGCTCTCACAACCAGTCTGATCTCATCAGTTTTTGGTTAAAGCTCTTTTCAATAATGGATTTGCTGAGTTCTGGCACTCAGTATAGGTTTGGGGTTTCTTGTATACACACACACATACACACACTACTTTTCCTTCTCTACTGCAAGTAGTTTATTAACCCCACATAACTGCCAATTAAGAGATTTTCTTCTTGAGAAGGAACATTCTCTCTATGAAACCCATTTAATTACAGAAAAATGCATAGTTAAATATAACAACCTCCTTTCCAGTTAATTCAGCTGTGGTGAATTTCGCATGCTCTATTTTATCCCCTGGTTATGGCATAAAGGAATGCTGGAAAATACTCTATTTAAAAGTTCCTGCAAGTTGGGTAAACCCTGATGGTTTCACTTCTCTGGGGATTATTCCCATAGAGATCAGAAAGCACAACTTTGGGAAGCACCACAGGTGTTTATTCTAAGAGCATCCACAGGTCCCATGACTAATAGCTGAATGCTTACAAATACTTCTCATTTTATTGCTAGGTACCCTCTTGTAAAAACAAAAGTTACCTTCCATTTACTGGATGATCATGAGACCAAGCTATTTGTCCAGGCTGGCACAGGACATGTGAATAAGTACAGGACCTAAACTCACCTCATCCCCTTGCAGGAAGCAAGCACTTTGGTATCCTGTTCCCAAACTCCCAAAGAGACATAGTCCCATAGTGCCCAAGAGACTTTTCCTCTTTCAAGATTTTCAAGACATCAAAGAAGGAAAGAAGAAGAAAAAGATTCACTTATCAAAAAGAGTGCAAAAATATTCTTACTATGTTTACACAACTTTGCATATTTAGCATAATTTGACCAGGTGTACTAGCAGAAAGGTGTGGGGTTTTAACAAAGCAAAGCTAGTTTGGTCCTAAGAGCATGTTCACAATACTAAAAAGCCACTCTCCTCTCAGGTTTGCTTTTCAAGTCTGATTCTAGCTGGTATAAATTGGTAAAGTTGCTCTTGTTCTTTTTATGTCCACTGTGCTCTCTGCAGAATGTTCTCAGCATAAGGCATAGTGATTGTGATGCCTTCTACATGAAGAGTGAGCATCTGACTGATGACATAAGATAAGCAGAATAATTAAGTCTCATATTTAGAGATATGAACTCTGGAAAGAAATGCACGCAGATCAGCAAGTACCAAAATCCAGCCTCTAATGAGAACCAGATAATACAATTTGAATGCATTTATTCATAGGCAGCTGTGTTCATTACTGTACCCTTTCACTGTATGAAGAAATACAACAGATAGACAACAGAACCCATACAGCAGTTTAATAAACAGTATTAGATGTAATAACCTTCCTGCCAGGCAATACATGGAAAATACACATCCTGCTATTGCTCTGGCTGTTCATTTCCATAATTTGCCAGCTTTCAGTATGCACCTACTGCAAACAGTTTCTTGGGGAATGCTTCTTCCTTGCTGCTGCTTACATCTGCCAGCAGGTGAGAAAAAATCAAAGAGCTGCTTGGTCAGCATGACCTCACTCAGAGACAAAGCAAATGAGCCGAACATACCTGCCCAGTGTGGTCCCTGTCAGACGGAGCCCTAAAGTAGCTTCTGAGCTCAAGTTTCCTACCGAGTAATGCAACACACAAATCACCAGGTGGCTCTATTATGTAGCAGTCATTACCAAAGAAATCCCAGCCTTGCATAAGCCTTTGCTTTCATGTAGAGTAAGGCTGCATGATTATTTGAATAAAAATGCCCTGTTTCCCATGAAGACAGCTCCCGTGGCTCACACCTTGTTGGGGACAAAAGAAATTATCTGAGATGTTGTTAACCTCTGGAAAGATATAAGAGAGTCTTGGATGAAGACAGAACAGTGAATGGTGGCACTGACTAATTGTTTAGTGCAGAATTCATCACGGTTACCAACCTATAAACTCTGCCTTCAGTAAACTCATTTAAGGCGTTTTCAGAGTCTCCAGTGGGATAACAGAGAACTGACCCTCTACACAATTTGAAGGAAGGCGTTCTGCATTAAAACACAATGATCAGTCATACAATGTCTTCCCAGCCATTTTATTGGCAACTGAAAGCAATTAGTCTCATATTTTGGTGATCAGATTTTAGCTCAATACATGCACATAAAAGCAACAACTCACTGTGTATTACAAGTTTAACTACCCTAAGCTTGGAGGCTCTGCAAAATTATAGATGCACATAAAAAGTTCCTATTATTCCATCCCAATTGAAAAGGAACATATTCTCCAAGCACATAATCTCTCTCCTGTGGACCCACTCACTAAAATTTGCTGCAAAAACAATTGGATCTGCATCCCCAGGCTACATTGCAATAAGGAAGTTCAAATGCAAGCATCAAATGACTTCAAAACTGGTACCAGTACTAACTTTCTATACCGCTATTTTACCTATTCAAGTTAACATGATCACTGTCAGTGCAAAAAGCTGAACCCTTAGTCAGTCAGGACTTCATCAACAGTTGCAAAAGCAGCTACCATAATTAATGTCAAGAAATTTTGAAAAGACAGGAATAGGTGAAGCAAAGTACTTTTTTTTCCCTTTTCTTTTCCAGGCTGTGAAAGACCCGCTTTATACATCAGAGAAAACCACCCCTGGGTATTTGCAGACATACTACATCCAAGTCACTTGGCACACATTAATAAGGTAAGCCAATTTTCCAACAATCATTAAGCACAGTGACTGGGAACACAGAAGCCACTCAAACTATAAAGGAGATCTCCAAGGACCAGAGATTAAATTCTATTTGCCTTAGGTCAAAAGATCTACCTCAGTCCCTCACAACCACTCGTGTACATCACAAAGCCATTGCACGACTCAGCAAAACTAGCAGCCAGAGCAGAAGTCTTCAATTCTGGAATGCCAGAGGGATCATAATTCAGAAGTGAGATGCTTCAACTCAGCTACATTAAGGAAGATTCTTCCTCATCTGCATCTGCGTGTAGTCAGATTGTAACAACCTGATGCATTACATGGGCATCCAGGAATTGCACCAATACATAACATGAAAACACCAGAACACGAATCTATCATTCCACCCTCTTTTACATCAAAGTATCCCTATCAGATCAAAACATGAGAACTATTTCAGTGGAAGGTTAGGTATCTGAGTGAGCTTCCTGGATTACTACCCAAGTCAGAATCTTGCCCTAGATGTATAAGATATAAATCACTATTGTTCTCTCATGTTAAAGTGGTATTTTAATTGCACTGCATATTTTAATACACTCAATATAGGTTTTTGCTAAATAGACTGTACTTGATTTCTTTGTGGCATTTAGTCATTTATTATAAATTGACATGGTTAATTCTCAAAGTTTCATTTACATTATCTTAATTTCCTTGCTTAATACAGACTCAGAATTTGATGGACATTTGCACATATATGGACATTTATGTAATACAGAAGACAGAACCTGAACATCCAAGACAGATTTCAGTGTACTAACACAAGAACTAGCATCACAGCAGGAAAACAAAACCAAAACAAAAGTCAGATGAAAATCACCATATTAAAATTTGCACCAGCACTGCCCGGACAAGGTCCAGTGCTTGCAGGTTTATGGCTATTAGACAATTCAGAGTATGCACCTTGACAGAAGTCTTCATTTTTGTATGCAAGTGTTTCCACCAGAAAAACGCATCTGTATGCAAGAAGCGGATGTCAATTTTGATACACGTGCTTTGTAAGAACATAAAATGAAAATGCACTGTACTTGCTCTGCCCTGTAACACCTGCTAATGCCCCCATCTCAGCAGTTACGAAAATTAAGCGCAGAGAAATAACCACTGATTTCCATACCTTCACTTGAATAGAAAATTCCTTAATTTTACAATGTAGGTGTTTGGTTTGTTTGTTTTTTTTAATTGAAGACCATGAAAAGAATAATGATTCTACCAATGAAGAGCCCTTATAAACGACTCCTACAGTTCAGAATGCTCCTCAAGTTCACGCTAGCATTTAAACATCATCAGAAGCTGCTCACAGCCACATATGCTATCCCTCCAAGAGCACCATTCTTTAAACATTTTTATTTGTATACAAAGATCTGAAAAGAGATCAGAATCTACTTGAACTGAGAATAAGGATCCGCAGAAACACTTACAGTGTATGAATCTACAGTATCCACTCTATTTATTAACTGCTACTCCATCATTTCATGCTCAAATCACCCCCTTGATTGTCTATGCTGAATAAAGGCTAGTCTCCAGCAGGGATTAGACCATGGGTTTCTGTTAGCCACCTGTGCTGCACCTTCACTTCAGGCAGTTGGCTAAAAATGTTTAAACACTGGCTATCCTCCAAACGTCTTTCCTGACTCACTTTGACTTTGTGCCCACAAACCACCCAGTGTTAACTTTTAAGAAAAGGATCCCTCAAATTTGTGTATACATTCTTCTTCCTGTGGCATCCCAGAAAAACCACCTCAGCCCACGCTATCTTGTCTTTTCACATTGTTGCCTTAATGAAGCTAAATTGGAAACTTGTACAATAGAATATTAAAAGATTTAATTATTTCCTTTTCTTCCAGTGTGATAGCATTTACCTGTTGTCATCAAACACAACCTCTGCTAAATCCACTCTTTCTCCTTCTTGGCACAAGTCTGCTTTTGTGTGGAAACTCCCTGAAGAGCACTGCCAACATTAACACCTTTTACTCACACAGGATTGTAAGCCATAAACACAGCACTGTCATAAAGTAATCCATCACCACCCACAACTCCCAGCCCCAACTTTTCCAGTCTTAATAAGCTATTAGTGACAGTGACTCCATGTATCACGTTCACAGCAAAATATCAGGTACCTGGACATTTCTAGTTGAACTTACTGGCTTTTAGGAAAAGTCATTCTCTTCTCTCTCCACTGCACTTAAAGTAAACTACTAGGACTCTGAAAGTTTGTTTCCTAATAAACTTGTCAGACAGGGGCAGGAAAACCGTTTCAGATGCTCCAGTGGTCTTACACAAACTATTTTCATACAGAAAAGCTTTTCCTCCTATGACTTGTTTGTTGTTGGGTTTATTATGTTTTATTCTGCAGTACATTTTCAGGACGTGCATATTCTCTTTGAATAACAACTTCAACAAAAATCTGCTGTTAGTAGCAGCAATCACAGCACATTCCATTAAAAAAGAGCCTTTAACAATATCTGTGATTAAATCAATTTACTTTGCCCTTTTTGAAATACTTCTGGAGCTCTCAGAAAACACACTGCATGCATTTATTTCCAAGCCAATGTAGCAAATAAAAATGAAAAATAAAATTACATTATATATTTTAGGTGATGAGACATGAAAGAGGCACACATAAGGAACTGTACCTAGCTGGACAGTAAATGGCAAATAACTCCATCTTGCCTTTGTGTGTAAGACTCTTGATTTTCTATTTGGTGTTATCTCTCATAAGAAATAAGAGAATATCTTTGAAAAACAAATAACACCACTGCTACGCCAGAACACAGCACTGCCTCCTGCAGTCTCTCCCAGGGAAAAAATTCAAAAAGCATCCAAAGTAGTCGATATAACTGGAATCACAGTTACCTGTAACAACAAGTAGGTGTTTCAGTCTTAAAAGTCAACTCTGTTGCTGCAGCTTAGAAGCCAGTGAACAAGTTAGACACTAAACCAAAACCATCCTACCAGGAATTCTCCCAAAGGAATCCATTTTCAGAACCACTATTTTAACCCACAACACAAAGCACACTCATCTACCCATGGGACTCAGCTGCACTGGCATAGACAGAGGATTTCAGAGCCGCCTCAACACCTGTGACAACAAAAGCAGGGTGCAGGTCTGCATGCTCAAGACCAGGCAGGGAAGGACAGCACAGACACCCCTATGGTGAGAGTCACTGCACTGCAGAGGAATAGGGAAGGCAGAAAGGGAGGGGAAAAGTAAAGCTAGGAAGATCTGGACTTGCCCTTCAGCTTTTTGATGCATACCAGTGACCTAAAAGGGGGAGTAAAGCATCATGAGTTTTCTATGATGTAACTCATTATTTTCCTACCATTATTGATAATTATTCCTCAGCTAGGAGCCCAATGCTGGAAACACAGTCCTTCCATACATTTTAACCAATCCAGTTAATGTTTTTGAGGATTTCTTCAGTATTTCATATTTAACCTTGAGTTTGGTAACTAATGGCAGAGAATCAAGTAAAGATAGCTGAGATATTTGAGATTTCACAACTGGTACTACAGGTAATAGAGCAGTAATATTATTTATCTTGCTGACAAATATGATTTGCAAAGGAGGAATAACACATCAACAACTACTTCATGTATTGTTTTTCAGCCTGATGGAGACGGATCAGACAGACAGGACTGCAGGCACTTCCCTAAGACAATCAAAAAAAGCCAGTCACCTCAACTACCAGGAGACGTTAGAGCAGATTTTTCCTATGAATCAAATGAACTTGAGTCTTCAGATATTTTTATTTTAATAACTTTGCCAGCAGTGTCATCTTTTGAAATTAATGTCTGCTCTAGTAGTGTTCAGTTTTCCTTGTAAAACAATGACAGCTAATAGGAAAGCACTGTCATGTATTCTGACTAAAGGTAATGTATATGTGACAGCTGTGTGATCATCAGCAGGAAAGTATTTCCAAAAGACTAAAGGTATAATTAAAGTGAGCCTGCAGTCCTAGCTTTAGGATTTAAATGTTTAAATGTTTTAACTTGAAAGAACAATGGCTCCTTGAAGCTTCTTCGCAACCAGTACTTCTGAAGCCTGTCACTTCTGAACCAGTGTTCAGTAACAGTTGTGCAGGTCCAAGCACCAAGCAGCACATTACACCTGATGATCATAGAATCATAGAATAGTTAGGGTTGGAAAGGACCTTAACATCATTCAGTTCCTACACCCTTGCCATGGGCAGGGACACCTCACACTAAACCATCTCACCCAAGTCTCTATCCAACCTGGCCTTGAGCACCACCAGGGATGGAGCATTCACACTTCCCTGGACAACCCATTCCAGTGCCTCACCACCCCTACAGGAAAGAACTTCCTCCTTATATCCAATCTAAGCTTCCTGTGTTTAAGTTTTAATCCATTATCCCTTGTCCTACCCTTAAAACTGCACCAATGCTTCCAAGAGATCATCAGAGACAGAGCTTGGCTATCATCTGAAGATTATTCCAATTAACGAAGCATCTTTGGAAATAAAGCTAATGAGAGACATGCAGTGTCTTTAACTTGCTTTCCATATGCAGTTACTTTGTGTTGCTACACAGCAAAACTCTAAGTATGCTGTGTCCTGCCACCGACACAGCATCTGTGCACGTATGTACAAACACCCAGCTTCTTCCACTGATGCTGATCTCTTGTTTTCCATTGTAAAGGTAATCTCAGGACACATACAGCCTTCTGAGGCAACAGGGAAGGCACAGGAACGCGTCTGTATTCACCATGAAGTCAGGTGCGCATAAGAAAATAATATTCAACTACAGCTAGACAAGTGGGTTTTATTGAAATACAAGGCTTCACTCAAGAATCATTAAAAGCTTCTCAAAGTTTAGGGTTTTTCCACAGAAAGTAACTTCTCTCTTCCCCTAGAAGATGATGCCTGAAAACTTTATGAAAAGAACTTTCTTTTTCACCAAACAGCTCCAGGAAAAGGGGTTCCCTTTCCAGTGAAGTACTTCACGCACAATGCAGCATTCCTCCATGGTCTCCCCACTCTGGAGGTAAGATCATCCTCCCACTGAAGCTAGTGGCTTCAGAACCACACCAGTAGGAATGTGCTTCAGATTAAGGGATTCTGCACTTTCTCTCTTTCTCTTTTGAGAAAGATATAATGAAGCTGTAGTAAAATAGCAATTATTTGCATTAAAACAGAAACTCCAAGTCCCCATCACAAAATAAAAGCATGTGGATGTCCAGAGTGTCCTCCACCTAACTACCAGACAGAAGTCAACATGCACAGGATAGGCACCCACCTGGAGGCATATCCTCATAGACCACACTGCCCCATAAGAAAGACTGAAAAAGTAACATGGGAGATAGTTTAATTGCTTCCCAATGTCATTAATGTCACTGGAAGAGTTGTGGCTCCAAATGCTTCCAGGTCCTGCTTCCTCATCTCCTCCACTTGCATCCTTTTATGATAATGCAAAAGAAAACAGAACAACACAGGCTTTTTATAGAGCAGATGTTTATTAGAAAAAGGTCAAGCATTCAGAGAAAGATTGAGCCTCCAGACAGCAAGGCAATGCATCACCTGGCTGAAACTAAATATAACATTCTAATGTTGCTAAACTGCCTCTAACCACACAGCTAAAAGAGATTTTTCTTTTCATTTTGGATTATATGATTCCTAAAAGAAAACACTGCTGTAAATATTTCCTTTAAATAAACACTTTTTGATGTGACAGATTTATTGATAATTAAAATAAATCCATTACAGCAAAGTAAGAAATACCAAAGTATTTTCCTGTGATTTGGGATTTTGACTTCATTTAGCTGTTTTAATCTTTCTAGTGCCTGATTTTATTTCTTCTCCTATTGAGGGCATGCACATCATATTTCAAATACAGTAAGAACAGGAAAATCTATTTTATTTCTTATTCAGCTAAATAAGAACCAGAGTCAGACCTTGTATAGCCTTGGAGATTGTAATCAAGTATGAGGGACAGAGCTGTTAACCACATGGAAGAGGAGGTACATATATGAGCAAGAAACATCTGCATGAGACTCATTAATCAGTGCATGTCTTCAAAGCAGAGAGCTCACCACCAGGTACCAAACACTGCAGTCTGAGTGAATGCCGCTAAGGTCAGCAGCTCTGCCTGAGAAGGATTCCTTCCTGGTGGGGTAACCACAAACCTTGGATAAGATCCTTAAAACCAGTACCAAGGTCAAACATGCTGATCACCCATAATGCCAAAAGGGATCCCTGAGGAGCCCCAAGCTCCTTCAAAGCCTGCTAACAATTTTTCTCGTCTTTTCTGTGTAGAAGAAGGTAATTACAAAAGCAGAAACATCCCTCCCTTACAGTCCGCTACATGATCAAGGCTTCTTTCTAAAGATGGAGTCTGCAGTGTTGCATGATCTTGGAAGAGCCCTTTGGCCAATATACTTCCATTGTATGAGCATCTGAGGATTCTACTATGCTCATGAACAATAAAAGCATCACCAGTTCATTTGAGCTCAACAGCAAAATTCCCACTCACTCCAATGAGTTATGATTTCACCCAGAATATTTTTGCAGCAACTGATTTTATATCTGGTTTTCTACATATATCAATCAATCCTCAGGCAAGTATGGCCTTTGCTTACTGCTCACTCTTACAAACATTCTCAGGATGCTACTGAAATAAAGATACCCAGATCTGCAATAAATTTTGCATAGGAGATGATATGCAGTAATCAGAAGACAGCATCACTGGAAAGCCAAGTGACTCTTACTCCAAGCATGCCATTTTGGAAGACTTCTATATTTTATTAAACACTTGAAATGTTGCAAAGAGTACTTTACACGTTTTCCTTTTACTGTAAAATGTATCTTATTGATTTAGAATGTACTTTCAAGGAGAACAAAACCTAGTCTATAAAACTAAAATTTAGGAGAAAGCATGACTCTCTGTTGTAAAGGAAACTCCATACCATCAGCACAGGGGACATATATTCTCATCGCTTCTGATGGACTGATTGTGGTTTACTATTGTTTACTTCACATATATAGCAAAGAGATGACAAAAAATGCAACTATAAATGTAAAAAAAATCAGTATTTCTAATTAAACGCATAATTTAAAGTGTGTTATTTAAGAAATTGAGAGCTGCTAAAGTGCATTTATTAAAAGTGCTAGATCTGAGCCTTAAATAGGCATGAGGAAAGCTGCTTGCTCTTCAGTGAAGACTGAAATTCATTAATAATTTACCAACTTTTCACAGCACTGTAATCAAGATTTGAGCATGTTCAGGAGGGTGTTGCTGCTGTTTTTCCTCTCTTAACATTAACTTCTATTTCAATATTTTTTGTTCACAAACTGTTTTATCAAGATAAAGTGCAAGGAGTCACTCACAGCTGGAAATGGGAAAAAACTCTGAGTCTTGTTATCCCACCAAAGCAAAGGTTATGTTTCCACAAAGCCACAAAAATCAACTCTACCCTGCGAAGATGAGATCTCTGTTGATGCCATTCAAGCCTACCTAGTAACTGCATTTGTTCTCATGATAAGATAAAAAAATCCACCACCATATTTATCAAATCAATTCACCAGAAAAGGGTTTTGTAGTAAAACATCCCAGAGTAATGAGAAAGAAAGTCTACACCTAAAGAGCTCTGTTATTCATTTGCTAAGAAAAGCTCACTTAAGGTTACAACTATGGTGTAAAGACCTAAAAAATAATTACAAGGGAAAGACAGTCACACATTATGGCTCAAAGACATTAAAAACACATCACCTGTAGTGTCTCGCTCTGTTATTGCTGTATATATAAGTCTTACATTGAAGACTTTTTGCAAGAAGTTTTTTAGCTGGTATTGTTTGAGAGGTGAAAGGTCTAACTCCTGCATTTGCAGATATCTTGGTACGTACAGACCTGATTGAGAGTGCTATTAAAACATGATATTAATATATGCTATATTATCAGTTCTTTTATTTTTGATTTATGATGGTATATATCCCAGAAGAGAATTCTGGAACAGCTGTTGTTCAGGTTACCCTGCTTTCCTTCACAAAGCATACAGCCTTTGCTATGCACAGCAATACATGCTTATAGAGGACTTTTTTAAAGAGTTACAAGTCAAAAAACACATCAATCCAGCAAACTGCTCAATAGCTCAGATTAAGAATGCAAAGAACATTATCTGGTACTGCTGGAGCAGTAGTTTTGCTAAATAAGTATCAGTAGAAAGTGTTGCCAAAAATTAGAAGCCTTTGAGTCTATCAGATGAAAGGAAAGCTGCTTCATCTGCATCCTTTAAGAGGAAAGAAAAAATAATTGAATGCCTCACTGGAAGCAGGATTCCTCTCCTACGATTCACAATCTTTAAGAGGTCTGGCAATTCCTCACCCTTCAAGCCCTCAGCTAAGATTCTCAGCTTACACTGGCAAGATTGCTCTCTACTGAAAGTTGCGTTTTTCTGAAGGAGGACAGCCCTAGTAGGGACCAGAAAGATACAGAAAACAAGTGAAGGAAAATTCAAAATCCAGGGTGAGCCCAGAACATGCTACATTTAACTATTTCTTTCCGTACTACAAGATAAATGTTTAGAAGTAGATAAGGCCAATCTATAAGTAGGTATGGCCAGTAGAAATCATCTCCAAGATACACCTTTGCAACTGACCCTTGCAATAAAATAAAATCACAGAAGTGGGAATGAATTCCACTCCATGCTTTTCAATATTGTTTTGCTGGGTTTGGGGGTTTGCTTCAGTTTAAAACATACATTTGTATATTTAAATCCCCCACAAGCAACATGAACTTCACAGCTGATAATAACATCTGCAATCAGATTTGGAAATTCACACTGGTGTTAGTAGTTGTCCTACACAGCACAAGTTTTGCCAGAAAACAGCATTTAAGCAGTTTCCTTTTTCTCAAACTATCAAATTTGAAAGCTTATTAGATAAGATGAACTTTTCTTGAAAAATAAAACTAAATTGAGTTTATTTGAAAGATCAGACTGTAAGGACAAGACTGAAATAAATGGTTGGTTGCAGCAAATGACCTGCTACATAAATCATGCTCAGAACACATAAAAACAACATGCACAAAACCAAACAACAGTTCTGTAGATTCAACTTACAAAAACGAGAACTGTAAGAAGAAACCCACATGATTAAAAGAAAAATAGCTGCAAGAGAACTGAGAAAGCATCAGATAAAACACAGGTTCCCTTAGTCAAAATTTGGACGAGACAGCGCTGCAAACGAGGGATATCTCTGCTGTGACCATTGGTTGCAAAACACAGTAACATCAATATTGCTATATTTGTCATGAAGCAATTTAAATTGGACCTAAAGACATGAGAAAATATTTGATGCATCTTTGTCTTCGATGTTCTCTGAGGGCTGCATAAATCAACATGAGCTGTGTCACCCATCACCATGAACTGGAAACCTGTACCTCCATACAAAAGATGTTACAATGGTGGTGCACAGAGATGGTTGGTGCAGAAGAGATGCAGGGCTATTTATTTTTTTCATCCATGATTTGCCTTTGTGCCAGTCACAAATTTTGCTACTTCTCTAGCACAGTTTGCTATCCACCTTTGTTTCCAACAACTTCTTTTGCCTTTTGGCCAGCTTTTCCATGGATCCCGATACTCAGTTAAGATTCTGCTCCCTGATTAAACTTCCCAGGATCTTTTGCAGCCCATTGCATTGTGCTTTAAAGTGGAAGAGCAATAAATGTAAAACCTAACTCTTAGTTATAAATATTTATTTTATATTCCAAAAGAATTTTCACTGCCATTTCTTCCATACTTAAGTAGCTTGTTGATGCAGGGATATTGCGTTATAAGCATTACATGTTTTAGGGTGTACAGATGGGCGTGTGTTGGTCCGAGTGTAGATTCCAACAGCAGATACTACACAGAAAAAAATACAAGCAGAAAATTATTTTACAGCACATTCTTCCCCACCGTGGAATGCTCAGTGGGAGGAGTACTCTATTTGAATAATTAAAAAAAAAAAAACAAAAACAAAACTTTCTCCTCCCTGCCCTGCAAGGCTGGATCCCAGGTTCCTGGACCCCTATTTTTCCTCACACGGTACGTTCAATTTCCATTTACATTTTGAGTGCTAATATTGGCCTATGACTTCAAGTACTGCTATTCAGAGTCAGTGCATTTTCCCTGATTAATTACTATGGAGAGATACCACCTCTGGGAATCAAATACATCGTGTGCTTAACTCCAGAATAGACAGTTCTTGTCAATAACGTACCCAAGCAGCTTTAAACTTCAATAGCCTGGATTCTTATATACTGTAAGTGGTGCTGAATATTCAGTTTTATTTCTCTGTTTCCCTGCCAGTAGGAAATAAAGAACACACTTTTACTAAATGAGAACTGAAGTGCATTCGAAGAGTGCTATAAATTATATGCAAGCCACCAAATAAAATTCAATTTTCAGGTAATGTGAAGGTGTAATGCGTCTGGAGAAGCTGTTTTGCATATCACACAAGACAGCAGGCAATAAGGAGTACCGAATGACTAAAACCTGATCTGTCACATGCAACTCTTTGATTGTTCCCCCTACTTTACCTACTCTAATCGCACTGTTGCAGTGTTGATTCAGAACACGGCGGCCCATGAAAAATGTCACCGTTCTGTCGATGTTGCGGATCCGCTGGCAATTTCAGCAAGCACTGGATGCACATAAAGGGTGATAAGGCACTATATCCTGCCATGCTCAGCAGGTTTTCCATTTCCTCCTGCAATTACACATCAAACTGTTTTAGCTTCACAAGCTTCGGCACTATAAATGGCCTGGAGGCAGAAGTCTGCTTTGCACACTGATGAGTCTATCTTCAAAGCAGAGTGCAAACTCAGGTTTTGGGGAGAGATTTTTTTTTTTTTAAATACCCTTTTTCCAGAGCTTTTAAGAGTTTACTTAGAGATTATTCCTACCATTATCTCCATGCACTCCAATTAACAGGCAGTTTTATATCAACATTAACTGGAGATGCCTCTAAGAGGAGATGAAAGCCATGCATACACTAAGAGCAAGCCACCATCTGTGTAAGAAGCCTGTTTATAACATTACATCTTTACATACTGGGCTTTTATTTTTGCTTCCTCCCCCCCTTTTTTCCCCTACAAGGCTACCTGGAACTCTAGACTGACAATAGGCAGAAGAGTCTGGTTTTCAGATGCTCAAAACCTTGCCTCATACTACAGCAATGCTGTCAAAACTCTTATCTTTCTCCTGTTACTCCATTTAAACCAATTCATGCATTACATTATAGATACTTGGAACAGTTTAATTTCACAGATGTAACACCCTTTCCCCACTTTCTGCATGCCTGTGCTTCGTTCGCAAAGGAGGGAAGGCAGCTCCTCACCTACCCTGAACTAAGCCAGAGCATCCTTACAGACAGGATGCTGCATACCTGGTCACAGCTGCAAGTAACTGCTTTTTTTTTCCTCTTCTCACCAGTTGCATCTCTTCAGCATACTGACCCGAGAAGATGAGTAGCAGTACCAACCAGATTACCCTGACAGTGCCAGAAAGCTATCCTCTGATTTCATACTTACTCCCAAAGTGTGCTAACACTTTGAGACTATAAATGAAGCTCTTGCCTTCCTGATCAGCTGAGATCTTTATAACTGGCAAAATTATGTAGCATCTGAATTTCCAACATGCAACTGAAGGCTGGAACTGATGCTAAGATGGAAACAAAGCAAAGTTAAAGTAATTTCTCTCAAGCATACAAGCAACATGGTCTGCTCAAATGCAGGTATAAAACTTCACATAAAAATAATGAATCCCAGGGTGAGCCAAACACAACTGCAGTGTCATCTGTGTACCCAAGCAGAGAACAAATCTCACCCAGCAATTACAGCTTTCACTTAGTGATGAGATATGACAAAAGCCATAATCCCCACCAACTCATGATTGGCCATGACCAAAACCTCCACCCATGTCTGACCTTCAGAGCCCTCACGAGGACTCTGTCAAGCTTATCACCACAAGAGCTGTTACAGCATCTGCAGCTCCCGTGATGCATTTGGTCACTTGCACAGATTATCTAGAGCAACAAAAATGCATAAATCTCCTGTAGATCCATTCAGAAGATGTTGGGACTAAGAGAAGACACCACCATTGCCACAGCACAGATGGTTCTCCTCAACCCATCCCCTCTCACAGTCACACAGCAGGGATCCAAGATGCCTGAAGTATAACCTTTGCGAAATGATGGCAACAGCAATGAGACAGGAGTCTTTGAATGGGTCTGAAGTACTAAGATGGTTTGTGTGCCCTCCACCTCTGAGAGGCAGCATGACAAAGGCACTGTCAGAGAAAACATGAAGCAGCAGCATTCAGCCACTGAAAATGAACAGGAGCAAACAGCACCTTGTATGCCGTAACTGACAGCTTGTTCCCATGCTTCTCCAATGACCCCATCCATGAAGAACATGGACCTTTTTTAATATGCCTCAGGGTGTGTTAGAATTCATTCTCAAACTTCGGAAGGCACAGCTGTTATTGCTGCTTAAAATAGGCTTTGTGTTCTTCTTTTTCTTTAAAAAATAAAATAAAATATAAATATCCTGAACTAATTATGCTTAACACACACCTAATTTTCTGATTAAATCAATTATCAAAGCATATGCATGTATGCCAGCCCTCCCACCCAGGACTGCACTGTGTCCATTTTAAACCATGTTTTAACTTCCTGAGCAGCCAGAACCTTTCAGGAGGGTGTCAGCAGCTCCAGGCAGCACATTCAAAGGAACAGAATGATTACTGAGATGATCTGACACAGGACTCCGAGTTGTCCACATTTATGCACAGAGAGCATAACACACAGGGCTGCAAAGCTATCAGCATTGTGAATCCAACTGACCCCACCACCAGGAAGCAGAGAGGTGCCAGCAAGGAAACTAGAAGAGGGTATCTGATACCTTAATAAAGCTTTGAACATTAGTCTGTTAGTGAGAAATAAGAAAAAAACAGGACCATGAAACATGTCACTAGCACTCCTGAATGGGAGAGAAACTGCTGGCCTAGCAGGGAATTTAAGTAAACAGAAAAGATTTATATCTACCTCTTTGATTGTGATCTATGTCTCAGCAAGAGCTGCATCTGCCCTGAATATTTATCATCGTTGTTACCTGCATCTTTGATTCTACCTCTGCTACCCCATGATAAGATGTTTTCCAACCCTTGTACTTACTGCAAACTCAGACATTTGGCATTGCTTGCTACTCTAAGTTAACCACCTGCCGTTTGTAATAAAATGACTGTTTCCTTCTTTTATGATATCTTCTCTCTGGTGGGATTGTTACAACCCTTGTTGTAATTCTCAAGTGCTGCTCCAGATTCATCAGGAATAGGATAGGAAACCTCTTCCAAATTTCAAAAATAAGCAACTACTAATGTATGTCTGGGTGGGATTTTTTTTTTTGTTTAATTTTGTTTTGTTTTAAAATCTGGAGATGTTTGCTAGCTTCCATTCAGAGCTACAAAGAAGAGAATGAGAAATGATGTGAGAAGGCAGGTGCAGACAGAGGACACCAATCCAAAATAAAGACCATGATGCTACCAAGAAAAGGAGAAAGTCCAACAAATTTCATATATAATAGAAGCCATTAATGCATAAAATCCATTTGAAATGAAGGCAATCAGGACTTACTGCATTAAATTACTTGTTTAAAAAACTCTCATAAAACAGTACTCCTCTAACCAGCATCAAAACCAAACCAGACCCAGTCAGAACCACATCACCTTGAATTTCTCCAAGGTCCAACCTTGCAATGAAGATGTCAATGGCTGCTTCCATGTCCTCACACAGGTAAGCTTTGGTGATTACGGAAACAAGCCCTTAAAGTCTCCTTATGAAGAGAAGTGTAAACAAGCCCTGGTCAGAATTTAAGTGGCCTCTAGTAAATTTAGATCATCTGTGAATAACCCCTGTCCCACCATAGTTAAAAATGTGGTTGGCAGAAACACATCTCCCAATTGCTGCTGTAACTTTTTTCAGCTGTGGACGCTGGTCAAGTTGGCATCAATCAGCACAAAGAGCAAGAGCATATTTCCATCTACAGTTTCTCAGAAAAGCCATATTTCAAAGTCTTTAATGGACTATTAAATATTGCTGAGGAAAACTTCACCACGATCACTTAACCAAGAAACGATGAGCATTTTCAAGTGAATCACCACATCCGCATCAGTAAGTGATTTTAATGAGTATCTTTGTTCACTTTATTCTAATGTGAGCTTTCTACAACCCATCTGCAGTATATCTTGCCTGAACAATTATGTCAAACATACAGAAACAAAGCTGGCAGGAGAGAGGAAGGAGGAAGGAGACTGCATGCTACCGACCAAACGGGACAGAGTAATGGAAACGGTACCTATATTAAACCACAGAAACTAACTACTAAAGGTTTTGCAAAAGAAAATTATGTTTCTCAGATACAATAATTTGAAATTCAAGCATGTTTATGGAATAGTTCAGCTCCTTCAAAGCATAAACTGCAAGAGATGATGCTCGAGTCATTTCTATTACTTTGACACAGTTGACAAACACATCACTGAACGATTTTATCATTACACCAACTCATCACAACCATCATCATACCACTACTAGCAACATAAAGCACTTTGTAAAATGCCCTGTGTGAAATTGGAAATTTGATATGCCTTCTACCTGACAGCTGTCAGGTATTAAACTCACCTTTTAACTATGGTTAAAGCCATGTGAGTACTCAAGTAGCCTTAGATACCTTCACTGAGAATAGCTGAGCAGATGGAGTTCAGAGAAGCTAAATAACACTATTTACAGCATCAAGTTCATACAGTATATTTCCTCCCAGTACAATGTGTTATCTTCAGATGCAAGATCAGCCATTTATATGAACCCTGACAGGCAGTGAAGATACATTGCAGTGACAGCTGAAAATGAAATTAATGCAGGTGGTTTTCCTGTCAGAACGTATGTTTTGCAGGGAAGATACACAGCTCTTAATCCTGTGCAAGTGTGGTGCACAGCAACACTAAGAAATTATGAGTACACAGACATCTTTATGTTTTGCCTACTTGGCAATCTATATTTTCTATATACAGATCTATTTTAAGTGATCCATATGCATACCATTCCCAGAGTCTGTATAAAGGCATAATTCAGTAACAAACAAAATCAAATCAAATCACTCAGGGTGTGGCAACAGGCAAAAATGGCAAGGTTGGCACAAGTTATAATTCATACAAAGAGCTCAAACTGAATCTAAACTGCAAGAAATAATGGAACTGGCTTCAAAACCAAGCAGACCACTGATACTCAAAATGTGATGAGCTTCTTATTTAGGATTATTTTTTAATTGTTGTTACTTGCAAAAAGCTTTGGGTGCTTTGTGATGCTTAGCAGAAACCACACAGTGAACCAGGCAAAGTTCAGAAGTCTGCAGACCTGGCAATGTTAGATTGATTCAGCTGCTTGGTTCATGCTTCTCCCCTTCAGGATTCAATCAACTGCATGTGAAACAACTTTTTCATATATAAAAATATCTAATCCACCTAAAGGCTATAAATGATGAAACAAGGAATCAAAATTCAGGTATCGCTGGATGAGCCAGGCAGCAGATCCAATTTGTATCACGCCAAGCAAACAAAACTTCTGCAAACTGAAGCCTGGAGAAATGGCAATACCTTCAATGCACACATTTCTTGCCGTTTAATCAAAATTGTTTTCTTTTATATTTTTGTGTATGTTTGATGCTATTACTGGAAAAGTTTTTAGCTTGTTATGCAGGCTGTCAGAATTGATGATCTAACGGTGCCTTCTGGCCTTAAAATCTATGTATCTTTGATATATGTCTCAGGAGCTGGTGGAACATTACCATTACTTTTAAAATGCCTAGGTATACACTTCTCTGGCAATCTACAAGTTATTACCCACATCTCATTTACCTAGTGCTTCACTTTCCCAACAATATGAATTAAACTTTCTATACAGGAGGCATGCCAAGGTACGCTCTCTAGTATGTCTTTGAAATTAAATTCTAATCACAGTGTATTATCTGCACTGAAAATTTAAACTGGAATATTTAAGCAACTAAACAGTCTTGTGGAAATGAATCCACCTGAAGTATGACTGGACCCTGCTTTCATTCATCTCAGCCTCGCTAGGCCAAGGGAACTTGCTGTGACTGACTGGGTACACCCACGAGTCAATCAACCCTCTGACCTCATTCTCACAAGCAGGGCTAACACAAAAGGCTACAGCACAGTTTCACACAAATGAGCTTTCCTTCCACTCAGATACAGCACAGATGCAAACACAGGCTGGGGTTGGCAGTGAAGTGAAAAGTGAGTTACAGGGGAAAGGAAGAAAGCAAAAAAGCTCAAAACATGTTTTGAAGACGGTCTGAAGCATGCAACTGTTGAAGAAAAAGCTGATTTATAATGCAGGGTCCAGTCTCCTTCTCAGTGAGTAACACCACTCGCTTGGAAATTTGCAAGTTAAAATAAATTCCTAGTGAACTGAAAACATATGCAAAGTCACACTCACAAACCATTTCTTCCCCTATTTCCTCTGTGTCAGCTTACTGCTGTACTTACAGTCATGGGCTTATTAATATTGTAGCTACACAACAAGAATTACTATAACCAGTGCCTAAACTGAAGCTAGAAATAAGAGGCTCAGTCTGTCAAAATACCAATGAACAACATCTATAACAGCTGAATTAGAGATGTCCTGAATGCTTTTCTGCCACAACAAGTCTCTGCATTATTAACTATTGACTTTGTTCCAGAGCTGTCCAGTAAAACTGCATGTTCACCCTAATCTGCATCAACTGGAACTATCCACAAGCAGGAGAATTTTCTGAATACAGCAGTAGAAGTAACAGAAATATTTCCTCCATAATTAGAATTATACTTTTCTCTTGAAACTTCTTTTCCTGTGATCAGCAGCTGCTTTGTACTAATAACCTTGATTTCTTTTTATACTATACAAACCCAAAATATGCTGTTTCTACACACCTTGTTTTAACAGCAATATGCTGTAAAGACCAATCACTGAAAACATTAAACTTGTGAGACATTTCCAGCTTACCCTTAGGAATTATGTTTGTAAACCAACTGTTATCATCCTTCCCATATTTCTCCAGTATTCATATCCCATAAAAAGCAGCATTCAATAGCAGAAACAGGATGACAGCACTGCAAAATACCTCTTAAAAGCCCTACTCTGTCCCCATCAGAGTGAACCAGACTGCAGCATTTTCCTCCTAACTTGGAAGGCCATAACTTAGTAAAGAGGAAATTTCTCACATGTTTTAACCAGTCCTTCTTGCATTTGCAGTTTACCAGTTGGGTAAACTGTTTAATTTTAACATCTTTCATTATGGCTATACTTTGGAATAATTCCTCAACAGATTCTTCCCCTTCTATATTTTCAGTCTGGAGACATAATTCCAAGTTGAATGACTGTGGTCAGAAGACATCACAGAGTAGCTGGGAAAAATCTGCCTTGGAAGAAAATGAGAAAGAAAATAAGAAGGGAGATAAGAGAAAAATGGAAAGAAAACTGCTTTAAAATGGCATGGGAAAAAATGATCTGCCATAGTTGTGGGCCCAAAAGAGGAGATTCTCCCTTACCAGTATGAGCATTCACACAAAAGTACTCGTTTTAATGCAGAGGCCCAGGCAAACCATTGGAAATCTAACACTCTCCATAAAAGAATATCCTTCCTAAAAAAGATGATCCAGATTGTGAGAAATGGTACACATAATGTTCGATAGCTCTTTCTCTTTTCATCATAAAAACGAGCCCAAGCAGCCCTCCCATGGAATTCACTGCAAAAGAAAATCTGCAACCTGGCAGCAGAGTCTGATGAGCAATATACAATCCTTCCTGAAAGGCCCAGGAGGATTCTATTGTTTTGAGGCTTAATTTTCAATTTGCATCTTTAAAAAGGTATGATTTCATCCAAATTCATGGTCTGCTCATTTATATTTATCTGTAAGAGACCACATTTTAGTTCCTTTGAAAAGAACCACAGTAAAAAAATTTATGTTCAAAATTATTCTAAAAGCACTGCTCCTATTTCTTGTTTTATTGCAATTTGCTTGGACAGAGATGTGACTAATTTGTTTTGAAGGGCCTGATTCTGCAGGCACTCAATAGTCAGTAATCCCTTTGTGTTCTGTGTGTAAGGCAGCAAAAAGAGGAGGTCAAGTGGCATAAATCGCCACAGTTCCACTGCAGTCAGTGGCTTCAGGCTAATTTACACCAACAGAGGATAAAAATCCTGTATGTCAGGATAAAAATTACAGAGATATTTTGCCCCATGCTAAACAAGCTTCACCTCAACACTGGCAAGCTGAAAACTAACTGCAACTGGAATCAATTAAAATTCTTTGCAAACCACTTAGTGCCTTGCTTCAAACCAACCAAAAAGTTGTGCCTCGCAGCTTACAGTATCTTGGGAATGCTCAAGCCAGTTCCCTTCAGAAAAGGCTCTTGAATGTGTTTCTGTAATGAACAACTTAAGAACTGTAAATGCAACATTAACTAGTGGTAAAACCTTCAGGATACATGATGATTTTGAAAGAGAGCAATTAAATGGCTAGTTATTTTGAACCCATGTCCCCATTTAAACTATTTTCCTTGTAGTCCATCTGCCAGAGAGCCTTTAAGGCAGACAAGAAGATGCAATACACATCACAGAAAGCTTCTATTACACTAACATTTCCAAAAGACCAGCAACGCTGACTATCATGAGTCTCATTAAGAAAATGCAAGTTGCTCCACTATTCTTAAATATATTAGTTCCATGGGCATTGTGTACAGAAATGAGATGGAGCTCTTACAACAAACACGACCAAGAACAGCATCACGCCCTCCACTCCTGCTGCTCTCCTGCATCTGGAGATAAAGTCATGTCCTGCTAATGGAAGCCAGGTCCCATCTTGACCATTTGCTATTTTATTTTCATGGAAAATACTGGATTTAATCAAAATGTGGAAAGGAGGATGGGGGGAGCCTTCACAGTTCTCTCAGCAGGAATGAAAAGTTTCTCTCTCATTCACGACTACCAGATGGCAAAACAAATTCCATGAGGAAGACAAATTTTAGGGTTGATATTTTTACTACTCATGTTCAATGTTGTTAATAATGTGAAGAAATTTATGTAACTCAAAGGAGATTTTCTCAGCACACAAATTCAGGATTAATTTCATTTCTGTACCTGAAAAGAAGACATACTAAAGAAAATTCTTTACCCTACACGTTAATTTCATTCACCATATCATGAATATTAGGCAGTACTTGCTATTTCTATCAAAGCTCAAAATACTCTAGCAGCACCCCAGAATAAAATCCTTACCTACTGGAAGCAATGGGAATGCATAGCCAGGATTACAGCAAATGGATTTGATATGCTTACAAAGATTGATGAACACGAGTTCCAGACTGAATTCTATTTGGAAACCTTCCCTTCTTACCTATTTCCTCTACAACACTCTTTTCAACACTTTTATTGGCAATCCCTCTCTGAAGGCAAAGAAAATCCAAAGGTCAAAACCTTAATTTGTACAAATCATAATGTGCATGACTAGAAATGTACTGCTTAACCTTGACATGCCAATAAATGATTACCCAACCTCACTTTGAAAGCTGTCAAAACCAAAATCACACAGAATTCACTTCATGGTTACGAGAATCGCTTACCAGTGACATCACAAGCCCTGCAACATTTATTTTTACTTCTAGGTCCTGAAAATGAGGTTACTGACAAAGTCTTCCTTTAGACCTTTAGACCTTTGTGATGTGCACTACAAAAGCTTTAAAACATTAAATTACTGTATATCTGAAGTTCTCGAAACCAAGGAACAAATAAAGAACTTGAAAACAGAACTCCCTCCCAGCCAATCTCACAAACATCTGGAGACTGACTCATGAGTTTTAGTTTGTTTGTTTGTTTTTTATTTTGAGGTTGGCACAACTCTGATGTAGTATGTTATGATTTGGACAAATTAATCCTTTGGCGTAAAAGATACTGAAGAGAATAAACCAGATTAGATAAATGCTATTTTTATGTATTTCACTGACTTTTCCAGTCAATGTTATATTTGTGAAACATTCCACACTGCGACCTTCAAGTAGATCTCAATGTAATAGCATTAAGTAAGTGAGAATTGAACTAACAGAGCTGAAGTGTTCAGCAAAACCTATCACCGAGGCTGCTCCATCTGCTTTTACTTATTTAGGAAACAGCAGGTTTCACATATTTGAGATGAAACGAATGAGAAAACATTACAGCAACATAACTTCCTTCAACTGAAAATATCCACTTAACAGATTTTAAAACAGATTTCTAATACATGTAGGAAGGGTTCCCTGATTTTTTTTTTTAATTGGCTCAGTAAAGTACAAAGATGTTCCATTTCTCACAGGTTTACTTCTGTAACACTTATTTGTTTAACAGCTTTGCAGTGGAAACGGTGCTGCCAGCTCATGCTGCTTCTTCCTACATAATGTTGCTAGAACACATCCTTTAAAAGAAAAAATAAATAAAGTGTGGGCCTGGATGGTGTAAAGTGTTTATACAGGTGGTTCATCTTACCCACAGGCAATGCCAAGGAGCAATTCCTCAAGCCCACATCCCTCCCTGCCTTCAGCAACCCTCTTGCACCTCTTATCTCTTTGTGCATCCATCCACCTGCTGCTTCCCACATCGGCTACACGTGAGCTTCACCCATAGCAAGTTTTGGATTCTCCAATCTGGCCCATCCTTCCCACAGCATGCTCTTTACCTCCCTCCCCTCTCCCACACGCTGTGTGTTCAGGGTATGTTGCTCCCCCAGAGCTTGCTGTATGTCTTCATTTGATGCCTGCTTCAGAGCAGGCAGCATTTCAGGGAAAGCCATCCCTGATGCTTGGTGCTTTTTACCCTCCAAATGCCTCACAAAACTCCCTTCTTTCAACCAGTTTTCCAAACACAACTGCTTCTACTCTGGTCCATTGAGTTTACACCAGGGTTGCTTCATCAGCCTAACTGCTCAGTCAACGTACTTGGGCTTCGAAGACTTCTCTCCAGTAAAATGATTTTATAATAAAATTCAAGATACCATGTCCTTCCCTAAGGTAACCATTCCCTTAATACCATATATATACACACCTAGAGGCCAGGTCAAATGGAGCTTTGAGCAACCTGGTCTCCTGGAAGGTGTGCCTGCCGTCGGCAGGGGGTTGGAACTATACGATCCTTAAGATCCCTTCCAACTCCAACCAGTCTGGGATTCTATGATAAATATGTATATATCAATGCAGAGAGCTATGCACACACTTGAGCTGAACTGGGTCTATTGACTTCAACTCATAAGCCCAATACACAAGTTCCCTACTCAAAAAAAAAAACTCATGCATCCACAATACATTACACACTATGTTCTGAAACATTTCAGTCTGACTACATGTGTAGCTCTCTCAAATGTACTATATACACATGAGGCACTAGAGATATTATACGTTAACAGTGAAACTACAAATCTGGAGGAAAAACATAAACCAGCAAATCCTTCAAGTCATCCCACACCTGACAGCATTACCATTTCCCTGTGCAATCATCATCAAGAATCATCATGTAGCTTTTTCACAACTATCATAATTACAATTAAGTTTCAAAGAATTACCTCCATGCCAGGTGCTATACAGAGTTTTAATGTCACTGGTCATTTCTGAAATGCTAAGCAGCATTTTTCTGATGTTGAAATGTGACAGCAACCCACCATTGTGACAGAGCGTGCTGACTGTGAAAATTAAGTGAATTACCTTCATCTTCAAAGATGGCATTGTTAAGGATGCTCAGCAACTGCAATGTTATTGTTGGGGGGGAGGAAGGGAAGGAAAACAAAACTCACTTTTCAAAGTAAAATGGAATTTTCTTACTTCTACACAGTAAATTGAGTCAAATGAATGGTAACAGGAAAAAGGGAAACCAGCAAGTATTTTTGCATTTTCAGGCTGACAATTTTAAACAGCTTGGTATTTGTCACAACTCCATAAGCTTTATGGTCAATAGTAAGTGATACTAGTATATATACTTATCATTTTAATCTACCACAGTTGTCATTTACATATTTCAAGAAATTATTGAAACAATGCATGAAGATCTTCATATTTTTGAAAGGTTACCTACTGTAGTTTTCAGATTTTACTTAAAAAGCAAAACCAATAGCCAAGGTCATGTAAGCATGACTTAAGAGAAGTGCTGTACAATGGGGGGAAATAATCTGAAAACTTTATGAAAAGTCACTTCCTGGTAACGGGACTTATTTATTACATTAATATGAGAGCTGATTAAATCACATTTGTCCATGTTAACATATTTGAGGCAAAAAAAAAACATTAGAGGAAAACAAATCAGAGCCTGAAAAAACTAATATTATAGATGTGTGAACCTATAGTCTTGTATCCAATTTTAAACCAGTCTTTCAGCTTCAAATACTGGAGCTCTGTCTATCTGAACTTAAAACTGCCAGTACTGTGTCCTGGGTTCAGCAGCAGCAATCATTTTTCTCCTTCTTAGTAGCTGGTGCAATGCTGTGTTTTTGACTCTCAGTCTGATAACACCAATGGTTTTAGTTCTTGCTCAGTAATGTTTACTCTGACCAAGGACTTTCTGAGTCTCATGATCTGTCAGGGAGGAAGGGAAGCCGGGAGGAAGCAGAGACAGGATACCTGACCCAAACTAGCCAAAGGGGTATTCCATACATCACATGTCCAGTATAGAAACTGGGGGCAGCTACCCGGAAGGACTAGATCATTGCTTGTGTCGGGCTGGGTATCGATCAGCTGTTGTTGAGCGGTTGTATTCTCTTCCCTTGTTATTTCCCTTATCATTATTATTATTGGTGGTAGCAGTAGTGATCTGTGTTATACCTTAGTTACTGGGCTGTTCTTATCTCAACCCCTGGGAGTTACATTCTTTCGATTCTCCTCCCCAACCCTCCAGGAGCAGGGGGAGAAAGGGGGTGGAGTAAGCGAGAGGCTGCGTGATTCTTGTTGCCGGCTGGGCTTAAACCATGACATGGTGCAACCACAGCTCCTTAATGCTTGAATTGACATGAACTTGATTAATTAAAAATGCTAGCAAAAATAATTTGCTTAACGCATCAAAACCAGATGAGAAGTTGAAGATTTAAACCCGTACAGAGATTGGTGTTTCAGAACTCACCACACCTTATGAGGAGTTACTTGTGAAAATAAATTATCACCTGAAAAGTCATGTAAATCACAGAACAACAGCGTAAACTAGTTGTTTCAATAGGGTTCCAATCTTATACCTTGTCAGGTTGAAACACACACCTCAGTATTTTGCAATGAGCACACCATCAAATCGTAACTACCATTCCAAACTTGCATTTCACCACAACAAAATTTATCACTGAATATAACTGATTTTTGACCATTTCTATAAAGCCACCTGGCTGTAGTATAAGCTAATAAAAGCCAGCAGCGAAACACAAACAACTCTTCTACCTTGATAAAAGCCTCAGTTCCCCTGTGCTTCAAAGTTTAAATTCTCTCTTAACCATTTCCAAGGACAAACGCTGCTACAACATAAAACTGCACTGCACACTGAAAGTGATTGTCAGATATGACTGACCTTGATTCTGGCACAGCATACTCAAATGCTGACCAACACATAGTCAAAATCTAAAAAAGCAGCAATTTGTTATCCAGAGTTGTACAAAATACAGTGTTAACGACTGGCAGCACACCCATGGGATACAAGACAGTCATGATCAACAGCTAACACTCCCTGTTGATATCGATAAGCACTCTTGTAGCACCAACAGTCCCATTGCCTTACAGATGCGAGCATAAGAGAGAACATCCTGGATACTCTGCTGGGAAGCTGGATAAGCCTCTAAATATGCTTTCACTAAGGTTAAAGCTTCAGCAACAGCAGCAAGCATCTGCGAAATGCTTCACTTTCAACAAGTTGCATACTTCTTGCACATCTCCCAGATTCTCTGAGAGCCATTTAAGGCCTGTGAGCTGCACAGAAAGTCAAAACTCAAATGGTCAAGCATCATCTTTTATTAGCTGGCCATGGAAGAGCTACATCTCTCACATACACACTCCTTGCATATTAATGGCGATGCAACATCATCCAATTTTGTTTTGTCATTTTTCTGCAAAACTCAGTAAGTTTAACATGTATATATCTCCCTTTTGAAATAGCTTGCTAAAGGCTAAAGCTCATGTTTATTTGTACATACAGGAGATACATCTCCCCACAACTGAAAAACATGTTTATGGTTCAAACAAATGCATTAGTAACAAGAAAAAAGCAATTGGCTGATAAATGGAATATTCCACATAACTCCTTTAATTACTAAATATGTTTTGATCAGAGAAGGAGGCATTAAATGGCTATAATGGCAAAAGATGAACTGTATGTTATTTTTTCTGTCCTGCACAGTGGCAAAGCTCATGATTCTAAAGAAAATTTCAATCACTGTTTTGGCAAACAGAAAGGGCTGTAAATCTAATTCCGTGTGGCTTCTGCGATGCTACGGAGCATTACACTGAGTGCACAGATCAAGTTCCTTCAGCATCCTAATTACATGATAAACTAGATTCTGGTCAAATTTCCTTTAAAATCATCAGGTCTAAACCAGCACATGGGTGAAGGTCAGTGTTTAGGCCTAACGACTTAAATTTGGTGTTTGGGTTTGTTTATTTATTTGTGTTTCTTTATTTGTTTTGTTTTGGGGATCTTGTGATTTGTTGTTTCGGGATTTTTTTAATGCGTTTGTGTTTTGAGGGGGTTGGTTTGTTTTTAAGATGACCCCAAGAAGACAGACACTCTAGCTATAGCAATGCAATGCCCCTCTCCAAACCCCACATCCTCTTCTCCTGTCCATTCCGTCCCATCCATCACAGCCATCCGTGACCAAGACCAATAAAAAGGATGTGAGAAGCAGCTTTACTGCCCTACAAACAAAACTAAGAAACAACAAAAGCAGTAACAAGAAATGGCCTTTCTACCTCAGAAACATTCCTCAAAAACAGAAAAAGATTTCAGGGCACTCTCACAGGAGCTGTGTAAGGGAGCAAGACAAAGAAATCCATCTGAACCACGAGAAAACAGCCACACAGGCTTGACCAGTGTCTGCTAAGAAGGGCATATAGACTTAAATGCAAATGCCAACAGAGGCCCATGGTCACCACATCACTGACTTGATTCTACCCTCACTGAAGTCAGGTGTGCAGCTTTCCCCTGTAAACACCCCTAAGAAGTTCAGTATCCAGCTTTACCTGCACCACTACAAACGCAACACAAGGAACACACCTTCCAAAATCACACCAGCATTTCCAGAAGTCCTGGTCTCTCTCCCATCAGCCTTGGGTATACATAAACGATACTGTGTGGCTGTTTACATATCAACAATACTAAACTCAAATTTAACATGCCTCTTAGGTGTGAGATTTGCACTCAAATGTATAACAAAAGTTTACTTCCATCAAGGATCTTCAGTTCAACAAAATCAAACTTAGGCCCATAGGAAGCGTTACTGTACAGCAAACATACAGAAGAAAATCTTTAGTGGAAACACATCACTGTACTTCCAATGTATTTTCAGTTTTTACAGGACTTCATAGCTCTTACTTTACTGCTGAAACATGGTCACAGAAGTTTACCACAGCCTAAGAGAATAGCTCATTAGGATAAGGAATCCTTTTAGATTGAAGCAATAATAGTGAAGAGATGTGCAGTGTCTGACCAAAAGTCTCAGTTATACAACTCCAGTATACTTTGTAACTCCTGCATAAGGAAACTCACTCAGGACTTGCTCTGATGCAGTCAGGTTGTCCCAAGATACATACCATTATTAGACAGATCAGTAATAGGTTAAATGTCATAATTAAGCCCAGCAGTAAATTAAGTTAACAAATCTGAGACTACAAATTTAACAGCAGCAGCTGCTACTGATGCTAAAGCAAAACTTTGATTTGGTAACAAAAGGGAAAATGTGGGCAAAGAACGGCCACTTTAAAACAGTCCAAAGGCAACTATTTTTGCAAGACAAGTGATCGTTTAATTCACTGGTCTAGTGAGTTTTGTGATGAAACAAACTGCAATCTAATTCTTCGCTGCAAAACAAGAGCTTGATTTGATTTTAGGAGAGGTTCTCTCTAATTCCCTGTTACAATTTTGTCACTGTAAACTTAGATTTTGCTACAGGGCCAGCGAGTTTCATTTTCAAATCAATCCTTGATTTACACACACTCCCTGACTGACGTGTGTGTAATGTGTAAACGGTAGGTCCCCAGGCATGCCTGTTATACAAACATACATAATTGGAAAAACATCTACCTAGCTCACTTCTACACACACAGATCTTGAGGTTTAAAAATAATAATTACAGAAAGCCCTCAGCCACCTGCATAAGGAGAAAGCAGTGCTGAAAATTCAAGAGCACAGAAAACACGAAGCACCTGCCACAGCAAACACACACCAGTAAATAAGCAAATCTCAGTTGTAAGGCTGATTTCTAGACTACCCATAAAGCCACCTAGGTATCCAATGGTATATGTTAAAAAATGAGTCACTTCACATAAGTTACAGGAAGTATAACAAAATTTCTGCTAAGAGTTCTCTCTTGCAAGAGATGTTAAATTGTTTAAAAATTATTCAGTTTATGACTCCACTGAAATCTATTTGAAAGCCATCATAGGAGGCACATCGATTTTGCCACAAGATGCTCTTACTAGATTGCC
Source organism: Neopsephotus bourkii (assembly GCF_033783945.1). Classification (NCBI taxonomy): domain Eukaryota; kingdom Metazoa; phylum Chordata; class Aves; order Psittaciformes; family Psittacidae; genus Neopsephotus; species Neopsephotus bourkii. The sequence continues at coordinate 2,189,823 of NW_026902137.1, forward strand.
CTGTGACCACATGCAACACTACCTACGTTATTTAAAACCACATTACACAGGTGCCCCACACATCTTCAGTTTGAGAATCTGAAATACAATGCTGTCTGAAGGTCTCAAAGGTGTATTCTTGGATAAAGGACTAAAGGTAGCAGCAATCCTTTGGTGGCTGACACTGCCAATGGTACCTCACGGTGAGCTCTACCAAGAGGTGCTGCAGCAGAGAACTCCACTCATGGCTCTTTTACTCAGGCAGAACAGCAGCATAGGACAACCACATCCAAGATCCTTTGAAAATGTCAAATTCAACAGCATGAGGAAATGTCTTTTTGAATCAGAAGATGAGAACTCAGGAGACTTAAATTAACAACATAGCACAACATTTTACCAAGTAATAGCACTATATTTTTTCTTTTATGGAGCACTGCTCAGGGCAATATTTAATCTCTTGAGTTTAATGAACTTTTAAAACTACTCAATAAATACTCAAGGCCATGACAAGTACAATCATAAGATAAATTTAGCCCTACTCCAGCAGACTATATCACTTTTTGTTATTTAAAAATGTTAATTTTAATATACTAGGGGACTTCATTTCTATAAAATAAGGTGTCAGGGTTTCTAAATTCATACCACAATGGTTAGCTTTCATTAAAGATGTTAACTACATTGTCATTTTTAATAAAAATACATGGTAAGCCCTTCTTTCTAGGCTAATAATAGAACTTTGGATAAATAGCGCTATCTATAAAACATTCCAGCTCTCAGCAAGGTTTCTTTTAGTCACTATGGAGGTTAAGATTTCAGGAAATTACTTAATGAATTGAATTTTCACATCACTAAAGAATTTGTGACGGACCTCAAAGTGAAGACCTATCTAATTACTGTGTATTAATGCATTATGCATATAAAATAACATAGCTAGAATAAACAAATAGGTGCAGCATCTACAGGAACACTAAAGTTACATTCAAAAATACATAGCATTCATATTTTGAATGCACTAAAAAAATAATCAAGCAGCTGAACTGGTTCCACATTTCTGCAAGATCCTGGCACATGTACACTGAATACACTCAATTATTTCATGGCTTTGGATGGACTGAAGCCTCCAGCAGCTGGGCAAAATCACTGTTACAGTGCAATCAACAGGAATTTGTCACTGTCTTCAGTGGGCCCACATCCCTTTCTGACACCATTTATACAGGCAGAGCCACTCTCACAGTACTATCACTCACAAATAAGACCTATAAGTCTAATTATTTCTGTTAGCATTCATCCAGAACAAATGCATCAAGAGAATGCAAAAATTGCAAAGTCAAGTAGTCAAAAGGTAGGAGGCAATAAACCGTATTACGAAATTGGGCTGTCAATTACCTCTACTTTAACAGCATTTTTAGTTAGCACTATAAAGAGTATCCACCTGCAGTTGTTTACGAACAGCACCCACCTCTGTCTACACCATCTCCTGGGATCAAGATGGCATATCAGAGAGAACAGCCTCAAAGCATGAGGGGGTTTTGGTGAGTGGCATGAGAATATCATAGAAACAGAACTCTATATATACAGGTTACCACGCTGTCACACACACACCCTGTTTTAGGCAGCACATCCAAGGACACCATCCACGTTGCCTTCATAAATACACAGTTCCTTAAATGCTATCAGAATTGACTACATTTTTGTATATATGCTCCCCGAGTTATCAGACATGAAGTACTAAGTAGTCTTCCCATTTATTTTTCATTACCTCCCTGAAAAATGGAGAAAATCAACTGCTGCAATTCTCTTTGAAATACATTTCTGAAAATCTGTATATTGATTTAACCTCTTTCATGCCACATTTCTTTCCATTCCCAGAAGCATGCCTTAGTAAAACATCCCTAATAGCTTCAAACAGCAGCACAGATGTACTATGAGAGTTATGCGAGGATCCTTCTCATGAGGAGTATCTAACTCGATGGGTACCAAATAACATTCTGCTTGCTTTAGCTCTGTGTCTGTAAGAAACATCATATTTCACCTTCCACTATAGTCCAACTTACTAGGCTCACCCCCCAAAAAAATGAAGGGAAAAAAGTTTAAAGCCAACATGAATTTTTCTCATACAGAATATCTGAATGAGACTTAACTACATAAATACACTGCCCTGCACTGGAAAGGCGATGCATGGCATCTCTCAAGCCATCCGCAACATCGGTACTGAAAGCATTTATGAAAAGCACTCAGGGTTACAGAGAACTCATTTCACTGCTTCCTAAATTTCTCCTTAGTCTATGGGATACAGGAGGTTGTCATTCTGGCCCACTACAGGGAGTGACAGAAGTGCTGTGCCTCATCAGTCACCACCAAAAAACTGTTGTTATTTCCAGCAGTGCTCTGTCAACAAGCCTGAGGGGCCACGCACCCACACCTTCATCAGCTGCTCTTGTCAGATTTAGTATGTTCTGCAGGTACCAAAGCAAAGCACTTAAGACTTTCAATTTTCCCTTCAATAAACCTTCTCTGCACCTTCTCCCTCTTTAAATGACGGTGGTTCTTGTCTGTTTGCATGGGCTGCTCCATCAGAAACACTTCGCTTGCAAACTGCCAAGACTGGCCAAGGTACAGCTAACATCACTACAGCTCTTTTGGGATGTTTACTGTTCTATGAGGTAACACAACTGCAATTAGCTTTTTAGATATAAAACCAGATAAATGTAAAATGTTCACCAACATGAACCTAGCTCAATACTCAACCAGTCTCCTGGACGATCTCTTAGATCAGGAGAGCCCATTCATTTGGCAATCCCCTGATCCATACCTGCTTTGGCAAGAGGAGGTAGAACTCCTCACCACCAGGGAAAGCTTCAGCAGGAGTCATTCTGAAGGGCTTTAAAACAGGTTTTGCCAACAGCTTTTTAAATGATGCTGATCAAAGCTGCATGTGAGGGTGTCAAAATGTGAGGTGTCTTCACCTCCTAGTCTTTCCAGTCTGCACTATGCGTGTCCCAACAACAGCTCTTTCAGAAACCCAGCTGCATGTGAGCTTCCCAACTTTTACCCACTTCAGGACCTACTACAGAGGTCCTCACAGCCATCAGCTCTCTCTCCTTCACCACTTCATTTTTAGGGGTAGATGTATGAGGAAACAATTTGGAGCCATCAAAGCTGTACAGGCTGGGCTTGTCCTGCTCAGGGAAAGAAAGGTACAGATGAGATCATTTAATTACTTAAGCACAGCAATGGATTAGTCTTGTCCTTCTTCTGCACTCGTGTTTCAATTAGATCACTGGTGTCAAGGAAATGGGGATCAGTGCTTGGGGTGTAATAGCTAGATAAAATCAATTAAAATTGCACAAAAATACTTGGGGTTTCCTCCAGATAAAGAGAGTACAGAGTTCTCAAAGGCTGGGATCTCATATATGTACACAGTTAGCAAAAAGTTCTTAGGGAAGGAAGAAGTACAAAAAGTCAAGAGTTTTTCACGTATCCATAGTTCCTTGGTCTCAGAATTTATTACAAGATCCATTCTTCTAATTAACATTTCTCTGTTATTTCCACTAGATCAACAATTCCAATGTCTATATAGGGTCTTTCAAGAACAGCGACGCACCGTATTTAATAGCATTTTTAATCAATTATTCTCTTACAAGCATTCTCTATAGCATGAGTTTGTCTTCAGCTCAGCTGCTCCAGTCACCAGATGAATTATCGCCACCAGACATAACCCATAAGCCTCATTCATGTTCAGTATTAGTCAGGTTCTGCAGCCCTTGCTGCTCAGAGCACTAGGAAATAGGGACAAATGAAGTTTAAAATAAATAAATATGGGTCTTACATATACCTAATTCATATGTTATCTTCTGATGTGTCGAATTGCTTTCCAGGTTTTATGAAGTGATCTCAGGACTGGAAAAGAGAAACTGGGAGGTTTCCCCTAAGCCATAGGGCCAACAGTCTCTGACCCAGCCTATTCCCTCTTTCCTGATGCCATTACTCAGCAGACAGAGCTGTTGATATGAAAGCTTTAATACTTAATGTATTTGCTGTAATAGCCATACTGTACTAGACATTTCACATATAGCTGAAAAAAATGCTATTTCCAACTTGCCAATTATCGTCACTGAGCATAACACTACTGAAATAATTGCGCACATTCAGTGCAGTTTTCCTAAGGATTTTCTTCTCTTTAATTACATTAGAAAGCTGCTGATTGTAGCTGGTGATATAGCTTTGTCAAAATGGAGTCAGTGCCACCAAAAGTAGAGCACAATAGGCAAGATGACCTTTCTGCTGTGTATGTAGCAACAGACCAAAGTGAAACGAGTTAGATAGAAAACGACATTAAAAAAAAGGAACCCACTGTTATTACAACCATGCAACTAGGGAGAAAATTTACACAGGAAAACTGTACTTGTGATTTCCCTTCAAACACAGAGTGAATCAAACAGATAACACCTGTAGCACTTTGCATCTCCTGAGTTGAGCTAAACAAACCCCTTTGTTTGTGGACTGTGAGGTTGGCAACCCAGCAGATTCATCACTGGAGAAAACAATTAAGTTCAGTGCTTCCATTCACATTGCTTCCATGCCATATCCTGAGCTAATTTAGATTTCATTACTCAGGCCAAACCCCCATGCTGGCTTGCACTTGAGCTACCTTAAAGAGCAGTTGTGAATAACAACAAAACAATTAAAAAAAAAAAAATCTATGTCTTTACCAAGTAAATTCCATTTCTTCCAATTTCAGATGGAAGTTTCCAGTCTCGTAGGAGTAATGGGACACAACCACTGACATTATTATTCAGTAAAGGGAAAAGAAATCATATCTGTCAGTCCATCTTTGGATCACAGGGCCTCTTTCTTGTTCCTCCTAGCTGACCTTTGCAACAAAGCTGTCAGCTGGGAAGAGCTTAATATCTTGAGAAGATAACCCCTTTAAATTTCTTCCCTGGCTCACTGACATTCTGTCAACTAGGAGAAAACCTTGGGATCACTAGGAATTCTTTCAGCTTGCTCAGCAGCATGCCACTGCTGTGCACAGGGTAAACTCCCACAGAGCCCAATCCTGTAACCTGTCAGGAGTCTGAGAACTTCAGTAATGCCTTTAAGCAGCACAGTGCTCACAAGCCAGTAGAAATCTGGGGGCAGAAAGTGTTTAATTGTATTTTATCTTTTAGACACATAGGTACCACCATATTAGAAAACACTGACCTCAGCCCATCTACATCTCTGGCCCCAACTTTTGACATACTTTTAGGGACAGAAATTCCACCATCCTTTCCTAGTTGGAGGGACTTGCAAGGGCCTCCTTGACCAGAACAGGAGGTTCCACCCACAGAGATGGAAGATGGACCTGATTTCAAGCCAACAGTGTTAAGCACCACCTACACTCTCATATACTCTTAAGAATTTAAACTTAAGCTAAGGAGCCTGTGAACTTTTAAGGTTTTCCTTGTACTCTTCAGGAATGCTTTCTGGTAATTTATAGCAGTTGTAATTCTAAACAAATTATATCTCTCTTTTTACTCTGTCCTGTAACTCCCTCCAGTTACTTTATACGAAAGCAAAGTACCTATATCTGAATGTCAGATTACGACCTTGGAAATAGGTGCTGAAGACGAGCCATTGACAGAGTCTGCCTGCTCAAACACTAACTGCATCAATGACTGAGCATAGGCACAGGAAGACATTTGGTCAGTTTGAGATCCTCCATCGTGGCCCTCAGAAATATTGCATTTGACAGTGTTGGTGCCTTGAAGGCCCCTATGCTCAAGCTTAGCAACATCCAGGAGCCTCAAGTCCCACTTCTCATAGATCTGTCCCTACTTGAAACCCTCTCAACTCCCCCTTACAAAGCACAACGAGTGTTGTAGCATTTCTCAGCATTGACAGCTAAAAATAAAATTAAATATAAAGCACTTAAATAAGGGTGCTGGAAACCACTGGAGATTTTGGCCTTCAAACAAAAGAAATGTTTACTTCTTGTACAGCTATTGAATAACACATCACACCTTCTCCGCTCACACTGAAAGGCTGTTCTGCTTTCCAGTAATGGGAAATAAAACTTCTGAAGAAAAACCTTCATTAATCTTATATTGTTATAATACACAGGTATTATATGAAGCATTCATTTAAGGCTAAAAGCTACCACTACTAATTGTAAATACCATGAGAGAAACCAGGATTTTGGGTAATGAGCATTTTGGGCAGTCAAATTAGCTACCATCCAAGCTGCTGCTTTGGTTTTTGTTTCCTGATTTTGCTGGACTTCTTAAGAAGTCTTTGCCATCAAAATCATTCAGTGTCTTAGGACCAGAATCAGTCTTTCATTATCTGAAGTTAAATACTAAACTTTCCACAATCATTTTTCAGTAAAATGCAGCTTTTAAATTTCTTCCCCCCTTTCTATCCACAAGCACTGAGTGGATAATAAAGAACCAGGAATCAAAAAACTCCAGGGAAAAGAAAATAATTTCAAAAGACACTATTTATTAAACCATATTAAGTGAACATATATAATTTGCAAGTACAATTGTAACAGCTGACATCTGCCCTTTGCTATGTTAACAGTAAGGTCTGAAACCCACATCAGTCACCTATAATATCGGCACTTGGCAATTAGTATGTTTTAAAAATTCAATTAATAGGCAAATCCAATCAGATTTATTATAGAGGAACTTAAAGTTGCTTGTTGTTGGTGCAATGGAGTATTACTGCCTGTCTTTGCCGGGCACAGAAAAAAAGTACAAAGGATTTTGGAAGGGAAGTTGGCAGGGGCTGCAGGGTATATACCTATTACCTTAAAATCTGATGTATCTCTGACAGCATGCAGGGAAATACCACACATTTTGTGGATCTAAGGACAACCAAGTAACACGATTACCAGCCTCTAACGTTAGGCTTTGCATGCAAAAATGGAGATGGCAAGATTATTACATCTCTATCAGGGAATATGGCACTATAAACTTAAGCAAAGGAGTCGGATAAAGCAAAGACAACAATAATTAATGTATGAATAGTGTCCACTCAACCATTGAGGCAATAATGAAGGTATTAATTTGGCTGCAAACATTAAAATAAGTACAGTAAGACAGATTTTTGAACAGTGCAGTGTGGCATAACCTTAATACAGTACATTAAAATCATTCATTACAATGAATAAATAGCTTAATGAGATTTGAAACATCTAGCACTCTGTGCAAGTGAGTGATGAAGTGAAGCCTGGTATCAGCACTACTGAACATAAATTATGCAAAAGTAATACTTTCAGTGTCATCTATTCACTTGCGTTGTTGCTTTTGTTAAATATTCAAGTGTACATCTTTCTAGGACAACATCGAATTAGTCTGTATGAGTTCACAACAAATTCACCTACCATGGCCTGTGAGGAAGAGACATACATCTTACCGGGGGTTTAATGTTTCTTCTTGGGTTTTTGTTGGTGGCACATTACTCCCCAAAATTCCACTGCCACATGAAACACTGTACTCTTTGTTAAACAGCAGGAATGTGTAATATACCATGCTCAACTGCAGGGGTGTAAGATGAACTGCTGGAGTACCTTTGTCCCCCCCCTATTAATTTAAATAGCTTATTAACAAATCAAGCCATTTCATTTAAATTACGCGCCTAACCATGTAATTACTTAAGTAAAGTCACTTATAGCACATTTTTCTTTCCATTTGAAACTGCGATGTTGGAGCCATTATATGCTAAAGCAGAAAGAAAAGCAATTACTCTAACAATGATTTTTTTTTTTTAAAGGCTGGTACACAAGTTCTGTGCAGCATAGACAAGGCTGTGGATTTTGTTTAATGATCACTCACTTCTTTGCTGTGTACAGATACAGCTCTGAATTTTGGATTAATTTCAATAAATATAAAAATCTTTATTCTAACAGTTCCAACGCACTTGTTATTTACATTTGGAAGTGCAGGATTACTCATGCATGGCTGCCTGTCAATTAATCCAATATCACCCTGTGGATTTTCCCATTTGTAATTGGAAAATAGAGCTTTTCTGATTCTCTGCAGAAACAGCAGCCATTTAACTACAGGTGGTACTTGCAGTGGCAATGCACACATTTATGCAATGTTTATATATAAAATAAAGCCCCCATTTCCTCCAGAGATAGTAAAAGCATTTTTTGGAGGTTATTTTCCTGCATCTAGTATTAAACTGAACTTTTACAACTGGTAGAGGTTGGAAAAGCATCAACGAAGGAAATAAATTAACAATCTTAACAGCACCTTGTGCTTTAACCCTGGCCAGCAGCTGAACCCCACACAGCCACAGTCTTGGTGCCCTACAGTGGGATGGGACAGCAAATGGGAGGAAAAATGAGAAAAATCATGGGTGAAGGAAAAGGCAGTTTAATAGGTGAAGCAAAAGCCAAACATGCAAGCAAAGCAAAACAAGGAATTCATTCACCACTTCCCATGGGAAGAAGGCAGGTGTTCAGCCAACTCCAGGAAAGCTGGGCTCCATCACACCTAATGGTGAGTTGGGAAGATAGATACCATCACCCCAAATGTCCTTTCCTCCTTCTTCCCCTAGCTTTATGTGCTGAGCATGATGTCATATGGCTTGGAATATCCCCTTGGTCAGCTGGGGTGAGCAAGTGATAGCAGATTTTTCTTGCTCTTCCCAAAGGCCCAAATCCTGATGCGATGACTGAGAAAACAGACTGGACTTCTGGTTGAAAGCAAGAGAAAGGCACATTTTTCCTTCCCAGCCCCAATAAGTATACTACAGTGGGATTTCCTGCTAAGCTGTTCTCAATAGTGCACGTGAATTGCTAATCTCTTCTGCTTGCTCCCCACAAGCACCAGAATCAGAGGGAAGTGACCCAGGAAAGTGCTCAGCCAGGACACCATGTGGGAAATGGTGACAGTGGCATCAGCCAACATCCACAGTCAGCCTGCATGAAATCCATGAGGAAAAACTGATTCTTTGAACACCAACTCCCAGAACTCCTGCATATTCAATGCCAAAGAGAAAAAAAAAGGAACTAAATAAAGATTAACTGAGTGTATATTCCCTACAGTGTCCCAGAAAACTTGGTATTTTATCAAGTTCAAAATCCAGCAAGTTTTATCATATGGCACCTATTCAAAGTGGCCTGAAAAAAAGTTATCAGTGTGCATTTCCAGTTACCATTGCTTATTCTCCTGATTCTCTCAGATTCATAAGGTATTTCTGGACAATTATTTACATCCCTTTGTAAGCTATTTCCTATAAAGGATTAACACAATTATTTTTATCATGGGCTATTTCTGCAGGAACTTTCAGTTTTATTGGATGTCATTATGCTGCACAGTGACGGTGCTGTAACAGCCTTGCTACCAGCCATCAACCAAATTCAAGAGGTTTGTAGCCCAGAGGATTCTGCAAGGGCAGAGCTTGAACTCTCAGGATGCCAAAACATCCAGAAAGGAGCCAACACTTCTGTTACCGTGCAAGGAGACTGAACCAAAGTACCCCAGCATCCTACATTCCTTATGAGAGGGCAGAAACCCAAGTAAATCCAGACTTGAGTACTATCAGGAACCCTGGCAAAGTCCAGTTTCCAGGCTTAACAGAAAACAACAGCTGACAGTCCGATTCAACTGGAAAGCACTTGCTGACCAACAGCAGGTGGGGAGGGAGGATTTACTTTTAAAGTCTACACAGCATGCTCCAATAAGCCAAATACAATTTAATGTCCAAATTCGTATATGAAAAAAAACCTCAGGGAGTATGACTCAGCACTAGAAATTTCATTCCAAGAAGTAATTTTGGGGGAGATAAAAACAGAGTTCAATGCTGCTGCAGGATAAATAGGTGTTTACCTTCATTCAAAGGCAGAACTCACAGCAGAAGAGTCATCTCAGCTATTACAATAGCATTAACGTCACCTAATTATTCATCAAATGCAGAAGCAAAGCTTGCTGACCCAGTCAAACATCATATTCTCTCCTCACTACTCCCTCTGTCTCTATCTCTACAACACATGGCAAAACACAAAGGTGGTACAGCAGCTGCCACAACAGGGGCCTTGGACTCATGTTTGCAGAACACATCCCAATCCGATTATACGCTTCAGCAGCTATCACTTCCCAAAATTCAATAGAAAGTAATTTTCAGCAATGAGGCAATTAAAAGGTCTGCATACTATGAAGTAAGAATACCTGCTCAAACAGCAATGTGGTTTATTCCAGCAATGCCAATACAGCTGTAAACAAAGCTGAAACCCAATGATATTAAGACAGGCATCAAACTTCCATGCCCTGATTATGGGACTGTTAATACGGTTAATGAAACAGTTACAAGTTTAATACAGTACTAACTCCAGCACAGCCTGTTGTGCAGTAAGTTACATGTAAATAAATTTTGTCCTCTAATTAAAGGACTTAATGTTAAGTAAAAAGGAAAACTTTCATTGTATTTGTGGTAAACCAGTATTAAAAGGTTCAAAATCAATGCAATCAACAGTTCTGGAGCTTATCTGTAGCCTTGCTTTCACCATTCAATAGAAGTTGCTTCAACCTCCAACCACACTTGAAATGTGAGGAAAAAAAATAATGGTCATCAAAAAACAATGTTGATTAGTCAGGGGCCCAACTGCACTATCTGTGAAGCAGCAATCTGCTGATAGCAAAGTCAGGTCAATAAGGAATGCCATGATAATCCACACCGTCTTCCTACTCTTCATACAAAGTAGCCCGAAGAGCCACACTTGGTTGTGCTCACCAGACTCAAAATGGCAACACACATCAGCAATCCCACTACCAACAAGAGATGGAAGGATTTATTGCCCTGCTGTGCCAGAGCCAGACAAAGCTGAAAGGAGAGGTAGGGGAAAAAAGAAAATGGGAGGGGAAAAAAACCAAACAAAACCCACCACACAAAAAAAAAAAAAAAAACCAAACCACCAAAATCATGGACATGGCCTGTGCAAATCCAGGAAGGAATTTGGAAATCCCTGAAGAAAGCCCATGGAAATCCTTTTTTACCCCTAGAAACACAGTGAGGAGGAAAGCACTGTGCTTCCCAGGGAAAAGGGGTTCCCAATCCCTCTACACTCAAATGCAACTGCAACCCTCTAAACACACATCTGCAGATCCCCCTCCTAACAGAAACCACATGAAGATCCTTCCCTTTAGCTCACTTTGATCCAAATGAAACACTTCTCTTCTTAGACCTAAGCAGCCAAATTCCCATAGGGAGCAAAAGAAAACAAAGAGCAGTTGTGTTGGAAGTGGGCTGGCTTACCCAGGTCACCTGCACAGCTCCCGGGTCACGGATACCTGGTAGAACACTTTGGCCACTTTCTCGGGTAACAGAAATCCCTTGTGCCCTCATCAAATATAAATGGAAATCTTACTTCAAATCAGCAGTACCTGTGCCATTGTAACTCCCACGGCTAAGCACAGGTAATCAAGATACCTGTATTTAAATACAGAGCACAGAACTCCACAAAGGCAGCATATTTTCCCTTCCTTGAAAACCACCCCCATCTCCTAAGCATTCACGCTGAACATCTTTTGGGTTTGACGTATCTTCCCAGCAGCTGCCTCAGACCCCTGAAGAAAGCTCCCACCATAACACAACAAAAATAACAGAAGCCTGACGAAGTGCCTTTCCTCACCCCAACAGCTGGCTTTAACTAATTTTCAGTTACTGAACAAGCTTGTGCAGGTGTGGAACGTTTGTGGCATGCAGATAAATGAAAATACCAGCTTCCTGCCGCTAACAATCACGCGGAACAGCGTCTGCGTCGGCTGCCACCACTGCCGTCACAACAGAAACTGCAGGGTGTCATCAGAATTCAGGTGGAGTACACAAAGTGCCTTTCCTTTCCATAATCATTTTATTAAGCAGTTTTCAAGACAAGAAAGCTGTTGCTTTAATGGCTCGCAGACTGTATTGTCTTTGGCCACACATTTTACAGTCAAATCAGAAGAAGCTGTTATGTCAGATGCAAGTTATCATTTGGTGAAAAAATAATCATATCTTTGTTTTTCTTCAAGAATACAATAAGCAAATTATGCTGCCTTTATAGAGTTTGGGCAGGTTACTGGTGTGGCTTGTCACATCTGATGCTCAGTCTTGATGCCTTCAGAGCCCAACTCTTTATCTTCTAGCAGAGCTAAACCACAAGCTAATAATGAAATTACAGCACAGGAAAAAGATTCCAGTGGTCACAAGTGAGAAATTCTCAGAGGCAAAGATGACCTCAGGAAGCTTCATGAAGTGCAAGGCTTGAAATTCATAAAACATTTTTGCAAATACTTCAAGTAACCAGGCCTCTGACACTGGACCTTCCCATTGCAAAGGGTCACAAAGACTGAACATGTGAAGATTTAAATTACAATCTAGCCAAGAAAAAGCCATCGGTTACCAAATGCAAAATGGAGTTAGCAATTTCAGCATCTAATTTGGAAACTGCAATACAATGGTCCACAGAACTTTTGGGATGTAATTTCATTTTCACATAAGGGAGTGAAAGGATCTCTCAAACTAGGCTAAACAGGCAAACACGGATTTTACTTGCCAAAACGGGTACAATTAAAGAGGCAATCTTCTCTCAGAAGCCAACTTTAAATTTTCACTCTCTTTAATTTGGTTAAGTTCAAATCTGAAGCAGATTTTTTCATTCAGTAGTCTCAACATGTGCTTCAGAATGTCTGATCAGGGGAAGTTCAGCATTAGGGACAGACTGCATGCCAACTGGCCTGCATTTGCCAGCCATCCTGCCCCAAGATCTGCTAACTCCTCTCCCCCCATCATTACCATAAAGGTACTCTCATGATGCATGATCCTCTATTCACTATGTCCTACTCTATAAACACACATTTAAGAAATATTTAGGTTTGCAAATCTTTATGCTCAAACTTGTTGTTTCATTCAAATGGGAAAAATCCACAACTTTCAATATTTGCTGCTGGGACTCCTTTTGGGATTAGCTCCAGGACCTCAGGGAATGCTGGAGACCTCAGTAAACAGGACTTTCTCCTAATATATTGTAAGGAAATGGGAAAATTTGAAGGAAGGCAGGCTGACAGGAATGACAAAGTGCTCTGACTAATGAACTGATTGTCAGCTGACAGCAATCATTATCCTATTACAGAAAAACTCCTTTACAATTTAAGTACCAAAACACCTCTCTGCTTTTTCTGTTCATATCATTCATCACCTTTATTTTTGTACTGAAATACAATGACAATTAACTAAGCGCTAATATCACAAGAAAGGACTGAGCGAGACCAAAAGTCTACCTCAATATCCCATCACAAGAAGACATCTATTTAGGTGATTAAACTGTGTGAAAACTTCAGAGACAAAACTTCATATAAATTAAGTGCATTGTCATTACAGGATTAGAGGGCAGCCCTGGGAGAAGGTTCAGCTGACAGTAAAAATCCCAGCATTGCTGTGCCAAGACCAAACTGAACTTCACCGTTTCCATATTTTGCATTGCAGAACCTACATATGAAGTGCCAAGACATTATTTTTAAGAGCTGTTAAAAAAAAAACACATTTTCTCAAGTCAAGGAAATGCTTTCATCTTTGCTGAAGACAAAAAAAATAAGGCACTTTGTTCATGCAACCGGAGAACAAGGCACACAGGGGGCCTGGGGACCACATCTATGAAAGCCCAGGCAATCCACTTAGCAGCATATTTTCCTCACCACTAATGAAACAAGTAGATCCAGAGATACCAGCACTAACAAAGCCTGGCTTCCCCATGGTTAACCATAAGCTTAGAGAAGAGCTTCCCCGCAGTTGAAGCATTTATAAGGTTTTGCCTGCTGCCTAAATGCTCTGGTGTCAAATCAGGTATAACGTACATCACAGATTTCTCCCTCCAGTAGAAGATTTTTTCCTCATATGCACACCTATAATCCTTGCAGGAACTTTATTATCTTTGACTCTTGTACTTCTTGGCAGCAAAATCTGGACTGGATAGTGAAATTGGGCAGCAGGCTGAAAAATTACTAGGAAGTCAATAAGAGAGGAGAGAGTCAAGGGGCACTCGAGCTTTGTTTGCTTAAAACAGGCTGGAAAGCTCTTGATGCAACACTGCCTACTCAGAACTGCCAGAACACAAAATAAGACTTAGATTACTATTTTACAGAATATTTCTAGACTAGACAATGAACAGAAGTTCTAAAATAATTCTATTATTATGTTCAATATGTGAATGGAACAAATTTCCTCCCCCCAAGACACACCTTAACCCAAAATACTTCAGCCTGGGCAACATGGCAGGAGGAGAGCTGAATCACTTGACCTTTTCTTTTTAATTAAATTTCCCCTATTTCCACCATTCTTTCTTCTCAACGGGATATAGACAAATCCATTTTTCTCTGCTTGCTGTTTTCCGAGTCTGAATAGACACCTCATAAAAACCACACCAGCTGGTTTGGTTCTTGGGGCAGGGGTGGCACAGCAGCAAGTTGTTTACTTGGCATTTCTAATGCCAAAACAAACCACCCAACATAAAAACAACCTGAAGAATAGATGTGCCCACTTCATTTGCAAGCACAAAGGCCTAAATTGCAGACAGTCCAACTGTACAGACCCAGATATTTTTCCGCAAACTCAATTGAATGCTCCAGTGCTTTTCAATATTATTCTGCTTGTCAATATAACAAGATGCATGCACACAGAACCCTCTGCCTTTCAATCAGCCTTCTCATCTAGTCCCAGTACTTTAGGGACAGCACTGCATTCTGTGACACACCACCACAGTGCCACACAAATGGCCACGAGCCACACTGTGCATTTCAGTATTCTGAGGCATTAACTTCAGGTTTAGATTCGAATCTTAAAGGTTTTCCCCCAGTCTGATATAGGGGAAACCCCCTTTGGGGGCTTTTAAATGTTTAAGACTTTGCCAAGAAGCTAATCATGTATGAAAAGTGTACAGTCTCAAATCCAAAATTTAGTTTGGACTAAGCAACATTCCAGTATTTGTCCTTCCTTAACAGAACTAGTTCACTAATTCCAAGTGAAATCCGACTTCAGCTCTCTGACATTTCCCCCTCTCCTTTTTCTTGTTAAAAGAAATACTCCTGAAAGATCTCCTGTGCATGACTTTTTTGTTGCTCTTTTTGGGTTTCCCCCCCCCCCCCCCCCCCCTTTATTTTTTTCTTTAAATTTCTGAATTATTAAGTGAAATTTCTGCTCTGGGCCCCATTTTATGCTTTGTTCAAATCAAGCTAATGGCACATGGCACAAAAGCCCCTTTTTCAGAAAAAGGAAACCTAAACCGGAAAGGAACTGGGTCTATACAATGAGATTATTAAGGAAACGTTTGTCTTTAAACCACCTTAATTCCCATCTTGCTGCTGTACGGTAACACTGGGCTCATTGCTTTCTCTGTGCCTACAGCACATTAGGTTGTGCAAGCACCAAGGGGACTAAAGTAAATTCTTTGTTATGTCTACACAAAGTAGTAAATGAAGCATGCAGCTCAAACCTCTCCTGCAGTGGCCAGATCCTTAGTGCTTTTCCTTTTGGAGAAGGAGATTTAATGCTATTTTCTTTCCCATATGCTCCATCACTAGCATAAAAAAGGAAAGGAAAAAAATCTAAAGGCTTCATTATACACTAACTGCTCCCTTCAGATTCCAAGACATATCTTGATGAAAGCTCGGTTGTGATGGAGCAAAATCAAAAGAGGAAGAAATTTCACCCCGTGAGATGATAGTTAAGGGGGGGGGGGGAGGAGGCAGTGGGGGTGGAGAGAGAAAAGGCCTCAGAAAAAAGTTCTTTATTGAGTAATTATCCATAATCTTAGATAAGACAACAGATCAAACAAATCCTCTTAAAAGAGTTGCAGTGGGAAAAAAAAAAAAAAGAAAGTCTTTCTGTGAGGGTTTACAAATAAAGATAGAAAAATTTAAAAGCAGAAACACTGGCAAACATCTCCATCAAAACTAAAACAAATTATGCAGTTTCGACTGCTCCACTGCATGATGTGAAACGGCTCTGGGAGAATTCCAAAGGGAAGAAGCTGTGAATCAGGTCTTCCCCAAAAGCAGAACTCTCAGAGGCTTCTGTTTTACAGGTTTTTTTTCAGCTACTTAGTATGGGTCCAGTTGCTCAAGTGGGACCCCAGGAGCTGGGGAGCCCAAGAACAGGTCCCAGTGTGCTGCTCCAAGCTTAGGTGTATAGCAGACTTCTTTGCCCCTTCCCTCTGCTGACTGTCACCACCAGATTAAAACAAGCAAGACTTCAAATCATAAACAGCTATGGCTTCCACATTTTCCCTGTCGCCAGAGCACTGCAAGGATAATAATATGGAAGAAACTTTGTGTACCTGTGCTCTCATTGCCTTAAGACCTGAGCCCATCTCAAATGTCTAATTTCCACAACTGTCATCTATGAATTACCAGGGTGGTGGGTTCCCATGGACACCCATATCTATCAACTCTAATAAAACTCTGGGAAAACAGCTGGATAAGCTGTGATTAAATTTGTTGCCATGAGTAAAGACTTAAGAAAAAAAAAAACCACAGCCTAAATTCTCCATCCTTGCTTTAGTCACATCCTTCCTTGGACACATCGATACTACATCTAACTTCCCAATCCCAAAATAGTCACACTCGATTCACGCGCTAACACTTACCAACCTGCCAGATGCAACCTCAGATGACAAATTTTGTTTTATACATGTGATGAAGACTGAAATCAAAAACGAACTATAAATATTTTGATGAGAGACTTTTTGTCACATTGTGAAAACCTAATTAAAAGGCTCATTACATGTGAGAGTAAGCACTGTCTAAATAAAGATGGTGTTGCCTTGCTTGTTATAAACCCAAGCTAGAGAATACACCCCTACTCCCAACCCACACATGGCTTATTGTCCTCCCACAGAGGCTGGGCTGGAGCTTCTCTAACCCATCTGTAACACTTACCCTTAGACAATAAATTTGCTGCATTTGGGACACCACAATCTCCATCATCTCTCCATCATCAGTGGCAAACCACATGCAGCAGAAGGTAGGGCAATACAGTGATCAACCAAGCAAAGTCAGCTCAGTGCTGCTTCCCCCCCCAGACCAAACGGTCTGTGCTGCTGAGCCTGATTAACTGCAGATCGTCCTACCTCTATGTGGTCTTTCTGCACCGTGGTTTTATTCATGTTACTCTTGGACATCTAAATAAATTTCAAAGAAATAAACATACACTCAGTTAGATGTCAGTTTGTTTCTTCTTAAAATAAGTGCTTCTAAAAAGGTACTTTGAGTCACGAAAACAAAACATACAACAAACCTACAGCTGTAATCTGTTGCCTTTTCTTGTAATAGATTTTTAAACTCACTTCAAAAAGATTACAAGCAAAACTATTATGTTTCAGCTTAAGTGCATACCTGACCTCCTTTCTAAGTGTTTTGCCCCTTTCAGGCAGGGTACTATTAAGTTTCCAGAGGTGATTTGGAATTTAAGGCTGGGAGTTGCTGCCTGACCTCCTGTGCATCTGTTCAGATTCATTTATCAGCCATCACAATCCAGTGTGCCCTCCTCTCATACAAAAGCACGGTGATATTGAGCAAGCAGTGACCCAGGCCACCATCAACCCATGGTCTCAAGAATCAAAGCAGAAAAGGGACTTTTTGAACATGTTTCCTTCTCATAGATCTTTACATATATTTGATACTTTGCAGATCTATTAAATTACTAGTTTCAGCTGTTATTCAAATGCTTCTACCTCTACAATGCTTTCATCAACACTGCTTGTCCTTCAGAGCAAATTAATTATCCAGAAGGAGGGAATATGATGTAAGTTATTTAACAAGAACTCTTCTATCTATATGATTAAATGGAATTAGGACTCCTATGTCTGCCACCTTAACCTAAACCTTGAAGTACTCAAAAATGATGAGCTAGACCATGGACCGACAGGACTAAAGCAGCCTTTATGTCATTCATTGACACAGCACATCTTGGTAGATGCAAGATGGGATTGCGCCAGTGACTGAATGTACAAGGTCTAGAAACAGAAACACATATCCACATAGCATTTGGAATAAAATAGGCTTTGCACTCTGGGAATGTATCCTCACATCTTTGCAAGGCTTAATCTTGCAGGTGGTTTTACTAAAAGAAGCAAGGCCAGCCAGGAAACAGGGATCATCACTTCAGGTGTCTTGTGTTTTTTGATGGACTGTGCCAAACATGGAGGTTACATTTAACTACACTAAAAGGATTCACAGCAGAAAGGATTTAGCTAGTTGGAGATGCAAGTATTTTGGTGCCTCAGAGTGTCTTACACATACATTAACAGGCACAGAACATGTCTCTGTTTCTAGCTCCATACCTGGGATACATCAGTGTTTGTTTCCAACAGTATTTTACATTATTTACAATGAATACAAATCCATTTAAATGTAAAGATGTAACACGTTGCTGTTTGCCATCTCTTCTCAGATAAATCGGTTACAAAGACTTAAAAGGTACAAATCTCTAAAGGAGCTGATATTGAATGGATCTACCAAAGGCAAACCAAAGAAACCAGTATATGAATGAAAAGCAACGGATCCAAGTTCAAACCTTTTCCTACCCAGGTGTGGGTATGAAAAAGAGAGCTCCTATGGAAAATAAATTTTCTCTGAAAATCATGGAAATCATAACCTTTTTTTTAACCCATATCCCGGGGGTTGACTCTATTAAGCTCAGTACAGTTATAATTTAAATTTCTCTCTCAAAATACAACCTTCACAAACCAAAATATTTTACACAAACAGATTTCAGCTACCCTTTTGTTAATGGAAAACTAGATATGGGAAAACACTCTATTTACCTATTTACATTTAATTTAAATAACAACTTCATTTTTATTTGAGCATTTATTTGCTGACAGTTTTCCTTTCTTCTGCCTGTTTTTCCAGGATAAGGTTAAGTAAAAGAGAATAAATTGCTCCACTCAAAAAATATTTGTGGGAACATAACTGAGTATTTCAATCAGTGACAGACACAGGCATTACTGTAACACCTTTATGCATTAAATAGTTATTAGACTTTATAGAGGAATAAACAGCTGACATGTTCCCTGATGTGCTACAAAGGTACTCAGAAAAGTCAAATGAAATCTAGTTGACCCTTTTGACCCTAATATCCATGAATTCATCAACTTTATTTCACATTCACTTGACTCACTAGCTTCCCCTATGTTTTCAGGATGGAGTTAGCGAACTCTATGCATCAAGGTCTTCATTGCTTCAAGGTTAGACAACTCCGAATCAATCAGTGTACCTCCAACTGGCTATGGTTCAGCCAGAATAGCTGACGCTAGCGCACATCATGCTCAGTATTGACAACAGAAATTAAATCCTTACTCAAAACTCCCTACTTGCTTTCCTATGAACTGATCTTCAAGCTCTACTGTGAAAGATACTTGACTGGTCCAGGAAGAAAAACTCTCGATCCCCCTCTGTGTGCCAGCAGTGCCAGAGCTGAATGGCCTGGCTGAATGGTCTGGATGATGTACTGGGAGACATTTTTTTGCTCACAGGACCCAAACTTGTTTCAAGAGACTGGACTGGATCTACGCTGAGAAGGGCTCACACGTTAACATAGTCCTAAAAATTAATGATCTTGTAAACACACAGCACAAAAGCTGCACTTTGATGCTTTTCTATTCTAATTTATGCAACACATCTCAAGGTACCATGCACAATTAGGGAATTGTTACTCGTTAGGAATCTGCAGAGAGCTTGGCAGCACCACCCGGTCGCACATGTCCTGTCCTGAACACTGCAGCATATTTTGGACTTATGTTGTTTTTTACACTTAGCATCCAAGTTGCATATTTCTTCCAATTGATGCACTAATAACATTATTGTTCTTTAATGGCTTTTTTTAATTATATAATTATTCCAGAAGCCTCACAGACATGGAAAATATATGTGCACTAGCTTTTAATTGCTTTATCATCGTGACTGTAATCACAAAAGAGGACCTTCCAGCACCGAGAGCCAACTGAGGCTTTTATTCATTCAGTTCTACCTGTCACCATAATAAACACTCCTTGGAAATCTCCCCAGTGCTCCTCTGTATTTTACACTATGTATCAAAGAGTCTCATTTATGTATTTGGAGCAGGTGGTTGCTTTTGTACAAAACTGCCTCGGTTTCTCAGGATGAAGTGCACTGTGCCATGAGATGAACAAATGCCAGGGGAGGTATTCCCACATAACTACCTATAGCACATGCTTTGAGACAAGTGGGGCATCCCATACTCACGGTGGAATTGTGTTACCAGGGCTATATAGCATGTGCTTGGGCACCTTCACAACTATAGATGAGCTTGCCCAAACATCATGTGTGCAGGGTGGCACAATAATGCACTGAAACAGGCAGGATCATTTTTAAATTAGGTATGAAGACAGGCTGAGAAAGCTGGGGCTGTTCAGCCTGGAGGAGAGAAGCTGTGTGGAGAGCTCAAAGCAGCTTCCAGGATCTGAAGGGGGCCTACAACAATGCTGAAGAAGGACTCTTCATCAGAGACTGCGGCAATAGGACAAAGGGTAACAGGTTCAGACTTAAGGGAAATTCAGGTTGGATATAAGGAAGAAATTCTTTACTGTAAGGGTGGTGAGGCACTGGAATGGGTTGCCCAGGGAAGCTGTGAATGCTCCATCCCTGGCAGTGCTCAAGGCCAGGCTGGACAGAGCCTTGGGTGACATGGTTTAGTGTGAGGTGTCCCTGCCCATGGCAGGGGGGTTGGAACTGGATGATCTTAAGGTCCTTTCCAACCCTAACTATTCTATGATTTTATGATAAGTATGGCTTCTTAAATAGTAGAAAAGCTATTTGAGTTCAAAATCCATAATTTTAGAGCTCAGTCCTCAGAATTAGATCCCATTTTATTGGGCTGTAACTGAACACCTACTTTTCCCAGGTGAAAAAACTGGGAGAACTCTTTTCAAGGCTATTTGAAGGTAAAAATTATTTTGCATGAAAGCAACAATTAATTAGCACTCAGCAAGGTTCCCTCTACTCTATGCTGTGAAGTAAAAGCAGGTCACTGCTGCAGCCCCCCACACCTGTTACAGGTCACAGATCCTTACCTGAACACAGTATCTGATTTGCTGTTTCAGCACCTCAAGGTTAAAACTGGTTTTCCTTCCAACAACAATAGCAAGTAAATTTTGATGGGATGGAACTGGAGGTGTTCCTGTTTAAGAGCTGAAAAAATTGAGTCACTATAAAAATTTATATATTTTAAAGCATTTGTGCTCAGTTACACAGCGATGCTCCGGAACCCAAGGCTGGTGCAAGTCAGCACAGCTTTCTTCAGGCTGCAGACAAAGCCTGCTTGCTCCTCTTCACATCCTCTTTTCTAGAAGGACACCTTTAATGGAATGGCCACCACATTCACCTTCTTTAAGATCTTGCTTAAAGAAGATGAATTCTTCTGTGTTTACTGCCTGAGACAGGGGGCAATCTCCGTTTGATTAGCTAAGACAGCTGGCTGGCAGATTTAAATTATTTGTATATCAGTATTGATGCTGCTCCACATTTAGTGTAAATATAATTATCATTAGGGCACTCAGAGCTATCAAATCAGAGTACTTTGAGGAATGTCAGTGCTTTATTAGAAATAAATGCATGTACACACACACAGGTGGACTCGGAATTCATTCTTGAGCTCTTTATCCTCTTCCCTATCAAATTTCTCCTCTATATTTCTCTGCTCTTACTTTCTCACACTTCTTACAGTAAAAGCTAGCTGGGAAAAGCAATCAAATCTATACAACACAAGCTTTAAATCTCACCCACTGCCCTCCCTGGAGCTGTGATAGCTCTCATGAGGTTAACAGTGTGCTCTGCTGAAGAGCTGGGAAAGGCTCCAGTGCCATTCCCATCAACATCCAGAAAACTTGGCCTTATATCTGGAAAGTAACTCAGTCTAGTTCACCTTCCCACTCCCCATGTCGTCACTACTTTGCACAGGACTTGCAAGGCTGCTGGGTTAAAAGGCTTGGAAGGGTGTCCATGAGAAATCTGGAGCATGAGGAAATTTCCAGGAAGAAAGCAGGAAAGACAAAGGGAGAACTTGAATATTTTTGATGCCGCCCTTCAGGAAAGATTTGGGGGCAGGGCTGCTCAGTGGTCATACTCCTGTCTCAGACAATGGCAAAGCAAAGGTCCACTGGCTGGGAAATCAGACAGTGATACATAAAGTGCAGGACACTGGTGTACCAGACATTTCCCATGTGACTTCGTGCAAGTCTTGAGACTCATCTCATTTAACCTAGGTTAGCACAGCCTACCTAAAACAGTCTCCATGACCAAAGACACATGTGAACAAGAAAAGCGTTTAGATTTCCCTACCAGGAGAGGACAGGCAATGTTGAGGACATTTCTCCCTCTCCCAGCTGACCAAAGAGGACGCTCATCAAACTAACACCACCTATGCGTCTAACTTCTGATGGCTAACGCCAGAGGAGAGAAATCCTTCAGCCAGAAGGAGAAGAGCAAGAACAATGTCTGCTATCTAGCAGTGTCGGGAGGCCAAGTGAACCAAGTTGGATGGTCTGTGGAGTCTGCAGGCAGGTTACTAAGATTGGTAACCAGGCCAGGTCTCACTGGAGCACAAGGGTACTGCCAAGCTGTCTTCTGAAGATGTGATTTCTCCCAAAGAAATAGACCCACAAAGATTGGAACTAGGCCCCCCAAAACAGATCCCCTCTACCTGACTAACTTTGGTGATGAAAAAACCAAACCAAACTACCAACAAAAGAGAGTAACCAAAACAAAGACTCTAAGCCTCCTCAATCTACTCTAACACTTTTCTTAGAGAAATGACCACAAGCTGCAAACAGAAGATGATTTCTCACTACAAAGAAAAAAAAACTACCCTGAAAAGCAAAAATTTAATAAAGCCACTAGAGCTTTTTTCATTGCACTATTAGTTAAGATTTCTGAATACATAAATGAGAATTATTTGACTGACAGCCTCTTTATCAATAGTATAATCAGCTTTCTATTGTTGGAATAAGTCATTTATTTCAACAGCAGAAATATTTATTTTAGCTGTAAAAATATAACCCTATTTATTTCCAATCTGCAAAAGTAACCCTTGGTAGTATAAACAAATTTAAAGAGAAAGGCGATTTCTTATCTGCAGAAAGCGGCAACAACACTAGCACAGTACAATGGTCTGCATTTTTATTAATGCAAACACTAACCCTCTGTTTCCACACTTGATTTTCTAGCCTCAGAACAATATTGATGTCTACAACAAAACTAAATTTATGGTAATCTAATTTTATCATACATTATTGGAGTATCAGGACATTTATCTATTAATCTATCCCTTTAACTCGTTAAGTGTTAATATTCTCAGTCTGCTTACAACTTCCAAGGGCATGTCTGCTTCATCACCAGCTGTCATCATTAAAAACCTACTTCTTGTATCTATAAAGAAAATGTAAAGTAGCAAGCTATGTCACAAAAGCTAGACAGAGAACATACCTTTGCATACAATGAAGTGCCAATACCTAGTTGACTGAACATAACTGTATTTTTAGGTTCTATAATTAATAGCTAACAGCTTTAAAGTCTCACTAAATATTCATTATTAGAAGGAAAAACTTAAAAGGTCCAATCCATTTTAAATGTCTCTGACAACTGCCATTAAAGCATCCTTGTGCGATTTGTCACAGATATTTATATTTAGGCAGCACACAGACAGATCATGGGAGTCCACATCCTGTGTTGTTCCTCGTCTTTGTTACATGTGAGGAAAAGAAGTGTCAAATGTTATAAAAAAACCCTTACTCTTAACTCCTCTCCAAATACATGTATCTCTATATTTGCATTTAGGGAGTTAGGATGTGCTTTCTGCAGACCACAGAATCATAAAATGGTTTGGGTTGGAAGGGACCTTTAAAGGTCATAGGGACATCTTCCCCTAGAGCAGGTTGCTCCAAGTTCCTGTGTCCAACCTGGCCTTGAACACTGCCAGGAATGGGGTAGCCACAGCTTCTCTGGGAGCCCTGTGCCAGCACCTCAGCACTCTTTTGTAAAAACAATTCTTCCTCACATCTAGCACATGGAGGGCACTGGTGCCAGTCTTTAAGGCTGTAACATATATCTGTTTTAATGCTGCCCACAGTGCCGTCAGGATGGGTGGAGAGGCTTCACAGGAACAGGGAGCCATCACTTCATTTACTGCTGCTTGACCAAGAGCGACCCTTCCCTCGGTCAAGCAAAGCTGACTTCACCAGGAGCTTGAGGCTGCCCTTCCTTCCCTAGCAAGACTGATTCTCCTTAAAGGCCTAAGAAGGTACTACAAATGTCAGTCCTGCCCCAAAACAATAAAGATTGTGCTTGCATTTTCATATAATTCATACTTCTTCCTCTGTTGCTTACCATAGGTTTCAAAAGACAAGGGTTTAAAAGTTCATTTTGTAATTGATTGAGATTCTGCTTGCCTCCAGCAATAAGCTTTGCCTACATTCAAATCTGATGGAAATCTACTGTACATAATCAACAGATATGATCTTTTTGGTATACATATTTCAATTCTTATTGTAATTCAGTTTTATTCCTTTTCTCATGAAATCACTGGAAAGTTATGCTGCAAACCTCAAGTGAAGCACACAGGTTCTGGGAATTCAGGACGCCCAGGGTGCCTGGTACAAGCAGTTTAAGCAGTATGGACTGTTCTCACTATCAGCATGCTCTCTGAAAGCTAAAACAATTTTTCAGACTGAAATGAAGGACTGGCACTAATCCAAAATCCTGACAAGCCATGGGTGCCAAAGGGCCTCCAGTGAGTACTGCTTTGCATTTGCAAAAACGTTTTATGAGCTGGAGACCCTAGAATTAAGTATCTTCACTTTGCAAGCAACCTGACATCTACTGCTGTAGGAAAATCAAGCCAAACACAAAAACCAGCCAGGCACAGAACAAAGGATCTCTAACACACAAGTAAAGTCTCTTTATCTCCAAATCCTCCACTTCCAGGGCTTGACTGTTAAAAGCTAAGAGCTCTCAGCTTCAAGCCCATTATCATTTGCTCTTTTTTATCTGCAACAAGTTACTGTAGCTCCAAATGAACATTACAAAAAAAGACAGCAAGACAAACAGATGAGTCTACCACATGTACTGTTGATTTCTTACAAATGACCAGGCTTCCTGTTAACGATATTGTAGATTTAAGCAGTAAGGAGATATTTACAGTCCTGGCAAAAGATGGACTATGTTATACTGAATTAAGTCCCAAATCAATTTCCTAATTGCCAGACCACAAGTGTTTACTAACCTGATTCCAAAATTCCTTCATTCCCATCTCTAAATAAAAACATAAAACATCCTATTGGTTATTTAACCAAGAAAGCTGCTGATGCAGATCCATTTAGCATAAGGGCATGAATTTTTGTTTAAAGAATATGGAAGCATGGAGCTTCTTATGCACAGCAATCATCTTCACTGCCTTTCCATCAGTAAAGCAAAGAGGAAACTACGAGGAGAAGCCTGAAGCAGCCTGACCAGGATTACTCTTCCCCAAACACAGTCATAAAGAATTCAAACATTAGTTTTTAAGGCAAATCACTGCTGTGATCCTGACTGGAGAAATACAAAGCTGCTCACAGCTGGTATTTCTTTAACATTTCGCAAGAAACTCTGCTCTAGGACAATTTCTGCAGGTAAATCCCATAAATGTTTTTCCTTAAATAAGGCTGTAGATACTAAATATATACATACACATATGTATATGTGTGTATATACATACATACACACATGCACACACATGTATATTAACACTAATTCCCTAGTTTTTCCAAGTAGGGCACTGACAACGTATGCCTCTTTTTATCAATCTTCGTAACCTAGTATTTCTTTTAGCCAAGACTAAAATCTCACTGCATGAACTAAGCAAGTGAGCGAGACTGAATTAGATCAGTACTTCTTCCAAAACCACCTCAAGCACCTCTGCTGAAGGGAAAGCAATGTCATGACTCAGATTGGGATGGCCAATGCAAGCAGAAAGAGCATCAATAACTTATGTGAGCCATGCCACCTTGGCTGCAGAGCTTGCCATGCACAGGCATTGCTGTGCCTGGAGCAGGGGTACAACCCCTCTAAGCACACCCACCACCTGTAAAAACACTGGTGCTGAGTCTACCCAAAGCCTTTGGATAATTCAGCACCGAGAGGCTCTAGAGAGCTGTGGCAGAATTCAGATAAACTTGGAGACAGGCACATCGGTATGCTGTCAGTACTAAGCAAAAAGGACATCTTTACAAAGCATGACGAAAGGACAGTATTACACACTGGAAAATTGGTATCCTACTGCAACTCAGCCACAACTGAACTCATATTATTACCCCAGCTGAGACATAATCTGACCCTCCTTCTCCTATCCAGATTTTACACTCTTGGATGAAACAGAAAACATCCAGCTTCCCACACTTAAATAAAACTTCAGGCACTTTTCACAACAGCACAGACATTTATCATCATTATCCTACTCAGCTTTAGAAAGGGTGTACATAAAAGATGCATACAATCTACATCTGCAATCCATACTGTTGTGTGCATCAACAGATCTGAACTATGCAGGCAACCTAGAAGCAACACAGAAATGGTGTGCATGGAAGAACAGGAGAGCAGACCCTGCTCGCTTTATCCTTAAGAAGCTCTATAACACAACCATGCCAAACCTGTGACACGGTTTTAGTTTAGCCACTGCCTGTATCGCTGAGCAGGGGTGCTGTGACATTATCTTCGAGGTCCCATACAACTTCAGTTATTCTATAATCTCAGGTCTCAGTAGTATTGGAGATCCTTGTGAAAGGAGTGCAGATGCTCAGTGCTCCTCTGAGACATTTTTATCCCCCCACCTTTAATTTTACAGACCTTCCAAAGAAAGACACAGCATGAAAGGAACTGGAACGTTCGTAAAGCTGGAACTCATGACAATTCCATTCTTTTAAGTGTTCTCTCATGACTCTTGGCATCAAAATATCAAAGAAGCCAAGCTTGCAAATCTAGTTTCTCAGGTATCACCAAAAAGGAGGACTGAATGCTCCTGTAAAGTTAGTGTAGCAATTATCTATCAATATTTAAAAATTAAAACCTATCAACACCAATTCACTCATTCCAGCTTCAGCTCCTTTTCTTCTGTCTTCCATCTGTTGGTCTCCATGTGACATCTGAAAGGCTCGATTAATGCTTCTTTAGTCCAGAGAATATACATCTTTCTAGGGGTTTGTTTTGTGCCCAGCAATGAGGCTCTGAGGCACTATTTCAACACAATGCTATATGAATTATTGTTGCTTGAGATACTAAACCTGGAGGAAACCTATTAAAATTCTGCGCGTGTTACTGTCATTAAACCATCACTACCACCCATCCCTCCCTTTGAGGTTACATGTCTGTCCTTCCCTACCTCAGAATACCTCCAATATCCTGTAACGACTCACTGGAGCATCACACAGCACATTAATTTGGAAAAGAAATGAGAAATACTTAAAAACAAGAATAATGAAGAATTTTTTAAAAAATCAGTAATAAAATTTAAGATGAGCTAAAAGTATTGGTCCCAAAGTAGAATTTACATGCAGTCTAGCAGCTGGCATGTGAAGTTTCTGCCCATTATGATTTTTAATATCGAGCTATGATAAAACTAGAGAAATGAGAGGTAATAAAGAACAATCAGGCCAAACAATCCATCCCCACCAATACAGGATGGAAATAAACTGTTTAAGAAGAAAAAGCATTCTGGTACACAATGATACACAATGGTACACAAGTGATACCCTTTATCCTCACCTGCAAATCCATTTTAATTTCTCAGTATGGTTAGGCATAATTAATACAAGACAGACTTACAGAAAGACACGTGATGAATCTCAACTGTTGCCTCTACTCAGGGATACGTAATCAGAGAAAATTTAAATACAAAGAAAGCTCAACATTTTCTGAAGTAACTGATAATTCCACCAGCCAGAAAAAAGTTGAGTCCCACACAACAAAATCGCATTTTCAACAACTAAATTCCGACATGGACTAGCCTAAGCTTACCGATCGTATAAACATGATGGTTACTTGGAAATGCTGGTCTGCCCTGCCCTCCAACAGAGCTCCAAGAGCTATTCCTGAAGAATGGGCTTAGACACATACTTACCTTAAAGGATATTGCATGGAGACCTCATTGCAGCCTTGAAGTATCGAAAGGGGACCTACAATGATGCTGGAGAGGGACTCTTCATCAGGGACTGTAGTGATAGAACATGGAGTAATGGGTTCAAACTTAAACAGGGGAAATTTAGCTTAGATACAAGTTATTTACTGTGAGGGTGGTGAGGCACTGGAATGGGTTGCCCACGGAGGCTGTGAATGCTCCATCCCTGGCGGTGTTCAAGGCCCGGTTGGACAGAGCCTTGGGTGACATGGTTTAGTGTGAGGTGTCCCTGCCCATGGCAGGGGGTGGAACTGGATGATCCTGGGGTACTTTCCAACCCAAACTACTCTATGATATGACAGTTCTACTGCTGATAATGTAAATGCTCAAAGACTTAACCACCCTCCTGGTACTGAGGCTTCCTAAGGAATTTCCAAGATTGACAAGAAGGTGTGGATGCTTACCTTCCACAATGCCTGTTAATCACTCATCTTCATTGTCTGAAAACTTTTCTCAAAGCTTTCACCAAACCAGTGGGTGTGACCCCAAACCAGTTCACACATTTAAATTAACATGCAAATTGTACACTTAGATCACCTGGAATCTGACTTTGAGGGACAGAAACTGTTTGACAAGTTTTATTATGACATTTCAAGAATAATGCAGGTCCTTGCAACAGGGCATTTAAATGAGAGAAAGCACCACTGAGCTACAGTCATTCTGCCCATGTTGATGCCTGGCTAAAACCTCATCCTGGGGAAAAAAGCAGATTTTTAATATCCAATTCCTAATCATTATCACCTGCTAGAACAAAAAGTTTCAGGTGAAAATTATATTGTTAAGTCCAACAGCTGGCTTTGCAGATTTCAGTAGCACCTCTAGCTGCAGAGATAATGGAATGCCCTCCTGCAAGGCTCTCAAAGTGGCATTTTAACAATAGAAGCTCAAACACCTTTTTCTCCAGGTACCCCCCAGATGGTTCCACCTGAGATCCAGACCAAGCAAAAGGCACTAGAATTTTGCCAGAAAGTGATACAAACTGCTGGGAAAAATATCAGTGCTCTGAAAGAGCTGACAGACACAAACACATCATCCAGACATCTCTAGCAGGTATCCAAATAGATGACAAACCCTCTCTGAAACACTTCTGGAGTCAGCACTGCACAACACGACATCAGGGCTTCCAAGCCAACAGGGAGCAGGATGCTTGGATGAAAATAATGATTTTAGTTTCATTATACTGTGTCACCTCTCTAGGAGCTTGATACCCTGATTAGCTCCAAGAGAAACACTCCCTCAACATAAGCAACACCCTCCTGCATCGCTAGGAACAATCACAGGATAGAGCTTTGGGCACTAAGGCTTTGTATCCTTTTCAAAAGATGTATTATTTCAGATCACCGGATGTGCTAAAAGTGGTCTGGATATCTTACCTTAATAGTAAGAAGCTAAAATACGAAAAGGATGATTGAGGTAGGATTCTAAGAGCTATCTAACATCTCTTTTAAGGCATAGATCATGCTTCATCATTTAAGCGAACACGCATGGACTAGACCCGGTAGGAAAGCCACACAGCCTGCAGCCTTTCAAACACTAACGCACAGCAGTAACGACGAGGGCAAAACTACCATGTCAGTGGAGAGACAGGAACATTTCTCAAGAGAACTGTACCCTAAAAGAGAAAAATACAGCTCTATCTTCACTGAAGTTGTCCCTTTTTTTTTCTTAAAGCTTATCTAATTAAATCAATGCACATACCCACAAAGCTAGACCTATTTCAGTGAAAAATGCAGTTAAATTTCTTTTAAATTACCTTGGAAAAAACCCCCACCAACTGTCAAATAGATTAGATATATGTATTCCTCCAGTTAAATTAAACTTCAGTTAAACTGATGGAATAATTAATCTTAGATGTCAAGAAAGTAAGAGATGTTTTTGTATGTAAATATGAGACAAGTTCCACAGAGTCCTAAACTAAGATTTTCTGTTTAAAGATCCGGCTTCACACATGGTCAAATTTCATGGTTACTAACAATTTTAAAGTCAAAATTTTCAAAGAATTTATTGTTTAGAAGAATTAAAATACCACTTACAGCTCCCTGGGGTAGACATGGTGATCCACAGACAATCAGACTTTCAGGAGATTATGGGTTCCAGCTGTTCGCCTTGCCTAGTAATCTCCCTAAGGTGCAGTTTCCTCAAGATACCAGTAATCACTTTTCATGGGTTTACATAAAAGGTGTATATCATCAAATCAAAAGGTTATTGCTCTTTTCTTGTTATGCTGAATATATGGCTTAATCCTAAAACCAGAAAGCTAAAATAAAACGTGCATTTTTACATTACAATTGACCTACTGGTTCTTATTCAGTATATAAACCCAAGCATCTAAGTTGCCAATTAACTAATTGGCTTCATTACCTCTCAAATGCTGTCATATATTCAAATTCTCAGAAGTTGTACTTGTCATTGCTGACTTTTCAGGTTACATTCAGGCTGAACAATACAGACCCATGACTTGTCAACATACTTCACCTTTCTAGTTTCACTCAACAACAATCTCAGTCATCATATTAAAATACAGATTATTTGTTTATCCTGTTGAAACCTATGGGAGATTTGCCATGGCAAAAATTCTCACTGCCTTGTAAGATCTTTTGAACTCTTGAGTGAAAACTCAAGCGTCTCCTATCTCTTTTCTGCGTCTGACAGAAATAAAACTTGCATCCCTCTTCTGAGGCACAAGAAATAGTCTAAAGATCATATAGCAATTAAAATAGCAGAACAACAACAAGAGATTTTACTGGGCAGTTCACTCTGTTCCACTGTCAGCAGTTTCTCTATCTGCAACATCTGACCCACCTCCAGTTCAGAAGAACTAAGTGACCTTCCTAGTATTTGGAGCTAAGGATTCTCAGAGTCTCAATAAGCCAAAAAACAACCATTCTAAGCCATTTCTCACTTTTTCCATCTAAAAAGCTGAATTTCAATGGAGTTATGTTGATAGTAGAAAGGGAACAGCATTAGGAAGCACCATGATATACTGTAATGCCCATGCAGTTAAACCAGTTTTGGGCTGTAAAACCTAAATTAAAAATACCACCATCTTGTAGACTCGCACTACTCTGTAGAAGCAAAAATCCAAGGCAAAACACATCATCCTCAGGAAAGCTGCACATAGATCATGGATCAGGCTTGATAAAAGGGCTACTGTTGTTTCTTCAAGGCAAATCAAAGACCCACATGTACACTGAATTACTGCTGCTCACCAGAAAACCCTGCAGGTGTGCAGTCGGTGTGCTGATCTAAAGTCCATCAGCAGGCTGCTTTTATATTCATTTCTCTTAATAAATAGGTGTATAGTTGGAACCACAGATACTCCCTCTCCCCTCCACTTTCTAGCAGCATAAATTAAGAGTATTTTAGTCCACACATCATATTGTCACACCGCATTTTCCCAGACTGCCTAGAGCAGAAGCTTCAGTTGTGTTCACACAGGTCTATAAACTTCTTTCTCTGCCACATTTCCTCCAAAATACTGACCTGAGACCCAAGCAAGACCACAAGTTACTCTGCCTTTCTGCAGTGTACACTGCTGGGACACAGCTACAGGGACAGGTTTGTGCTTAAAATTATTATTCTATATAAATACATTTATTCCCTCATTTTAACCAGTCTATACATCATTTTGAGACTCCACAAAGCATCTCCTAAATACAACAGATTTGTGTGGAATTTACAGCTACTGTTCCATTAGTTCAGGGCTTATAGGAAATAATCTATTGCTTCTACTCAGAATTCTAATACCACCATACAGGACATGTTAGGATCATGGTTTTGCTTATTGCAAGGCTTCCTTTCTGATTTTTTTATTTATTTATATTTTTTTTTAGGAACTCAGCAATCTGGTACTTAGAAAGATCTTTAAAATAGAAAACCTGCAGTTTAATAAGGAGACTGTGATAAAGAACAGGAAGGAAAAAAGAGAGTTTAGATATAAAATTCATTAAAGTCTGTGGTCTAAATGGACTTTTCACTGATGAGATTAACAGTAAATATATGGCTAGACAATGTGAAGAACCTACATTTCCAAAGGGCACAATAAAGCAACATTTCATGAAAACACACTGTTGTTTACAAGAAAAATCTATTAGTGTCTACAGTTTAATAATTAAAACTACATCTATTATTCTCCAGTAAATCAATTTTTAAAGCAATTCTTGTAGAAAACACCCTACCAGCAATGTACACTGGTCTTTTCTACTACCCAAACAATCTTCTGTTAAGCCCATGATTACAATCATCATTAATGCCTCTAAACATTGATTAATATTAATGAAGACACTGGAAGCACCCATCAGCTGGTACACACAAGTTAGGTGTTAAAGGGAAACTCTCTAGTGGCAGCTCTTCAGATGGGAGCTCATGTGGACATCTTCATTAAGATTAAGCCACACATCCCATGGTGAAGAAGCCACAAAAGCCCATTAATAGTGAAGTAGCAGCAGATGCACAGGAGGCAGCATACCCAACACAGGCAGAATGGCTAGAGTATGAACTGCGGACAGGGAAACATGTTTGGTACTTCTGGGGGAAGGCGCAGCGGAGAGATAAAATTAACATGGATCTTATAATGTCATCTCTTCTACCTATCTATTTTAGCATAAATAACAATCCAGCTACAATTAGTAAGGAGTTCTGTTGCTGACTGCAGCAGAGCCAAGCTTCACCCATATCTAATCACTACAGACTAAAATATAGATTCTTTTTTTAAATTGTTCCAGGGTTTTCCCCAGCCACAAGCATTTATTAAGAACAAGCAGTACTCTTACACCTGGGTCAGGGCAATCCCAGGCACAACTACAGGTTGGGCAGAGAAGAGATTCAGAGCAGCCCTGCGGAGAAGGACTTGGGCGTGTTGGCTGAAGAGAAACTAAACATAAGCCACCAGCGAGTTGCCCCTCTACTCTGCTCTCGTGAGACCTCACTTGTAGCACTGTGCGCAGTTCAGGTATCCTCAACATAAGAAGGACATGGAACTGTTGGAGCAAGTCCAGAGGAGGGCATGAGGATAAGGGGGCTCCCACATGAAGATGGGCTGAGGAAGTTGGGGCCGTTCAGCCTGGAGAAGAGAAGCTGCGTGGAGACCTCATAGCAGCCTTCCAGTATCTGAAGGGGACCTACAACAATGCTGGAGAAGGACTCTTCATCAGAGACTGTGGCAATAGGACAAAGGGTAACAGGCTCAGACTTAAACAGGGGAAGTTCAGGTTGGATATAAGGAAGAAGTTCTTTACTGTGAGGATGGTGAGGTGCTGGAATGGGTTGCCCAAGGAAGTTGAGAATGCCCCATCCCTGGCAGTGTTCAAGCCCACACTGGACAGAGCCGTGGGCTAACATGGTCTAGTGTGAGGCATCCCTGCCCATGGCAGAGAGTTGGAACTGGATAATCCTAAAATGCTTTCCAACCCAAGCCATTCAATGATTCTGATACCAGTGTCGGTCTTCACTGTCAGTGCGACTGAAAATGCAAAATAACGAAAGCTCCACAAATGTCTTTACCAAAACTTCACACATTTTAATGGACATTTATAATTTAAACCAGTCTTAATTACTTTGTTATTGCACCTGAAGGTTTGGGGAAATGCTGCATTCAGATATCAGACTAGCAAAGACCACTGGATGGGGTCCAATAAGAAACTGAGATCAGACTAGTTAAGTTAGCCATCTGTCCTAAATAGACACAAATCAAAACTACTTTTTAAATACTCTTTCAACACAATCTAAAGTGAAAGAAATTTATAGAAGGCAGCAATTGTGATAAGGTAGACTCCAAAGAAGTTTATATCTACCAATGTATCTTAGTCTCAATTCTTCCGACTCTGTAACTACAAAAAAATGCCCTAGATGTGGCATACAAAGACCACATGATAACAACCAGATTTCATCTTTAAATTCTCATAAAAATGAATTAATGAATTACATTTGTACCAGTTACTGTTCTAGTTAAATTATTACCAGGAGAGTGGATTTATACTGTGCTGGTTCCTGTTCTCATTACTATCCGTTCTCACGAGAACTTATAATCAGAATTTTAATGCCTCGTGCAGTGTGTGAAAGATAGCTGTAAAAATATATTAATTTGACCTTTTCAAAATTTTGTTATTTGATTTGGTGCCTATTCTTATTTCCTCCTATCTACAGCTCCTACTTTTGCTCATATCTATAAATTACTACGAAATGGAAGTATGTCAGTAAATCAGAAGTCTTATTATTCATTTTTTCCACCCATGGTAAGTACAGTCTTCTGACACTTCTTCAATACCATATGCAGGCCAAAGTCACTGCCTTAAGCAATCATTATGTTCTGAGTAACATTTCATCAGTGGTGAAGGAACAGTGATATCCTGTATAGAGAAATACAATAAAACCCATTCACAGTGGACACAGCCAATGAGCCCTTCCAATAG
Organism: Neopsephotus bourkii; assembly: GCF_033783945.1. Taxonomy (NCBI): domain Eukaryota; kingdom Metazoa; phylum Chordata; class Aves; order Psittaciformes; family Psittacidae; genus Neopsephotus; species Neopsephotus bourkii. The sequence goes on from NW_026902137.1 coordinate 2,224,400, forward strand.
GCAGTCCCAGAGGATGTCCTACACTGAACACCTATCTTGAGATAAAACAAATGCCTCTGGAAAATCCCCCCCCTCTCTGTACTGGTTAAAAAAGCCTTGAAGACCTAAGTTAGATTATAACATAAAGGTGGTTTTAATTCTCCTAATTGTCCTTAGTTGTGAAAATATTCCAAGAAGCTGAGCTCCCAGAGACCTCACATTAACCTGATAAAACTCCTAAACTGAGGCAGACCCAACCACCTGTCCCTAAGGAGCCGACAGAACCCAACTGGCAAATGCACAAAAGAAATTACAGTACTAAAAGGGGTATTTTCTCTCTTGCCAGCAGCCCAAGGGACTACTCCCTCTAGTAAACTATGTGCCAGCTTGGAACCATTACACCAACCCCCACCAATATAATAATTGATGGCTTTATCTGAATTAATATAATGGCATACAAGGATGTTAACAGAAAGCACACTTATCAGACAGCAGAACTTGACCTTTATTTCATAACCAATGCTGATTCGGCAATCTCTCTGCTCTGTCTCTAGATGTGGCATGACACTACATGGCTGTGTGGTACTAGTGGCAGAATGAGGACCACCGGTCCAGACAGACAACATTCAGATGCTATCCTTCAGGCAAACTGCTGATCTGCATTTACAAGCTGTGTGTGCTTCATGTGACACCAGATCCTACAATATTTTTTTAATTGGGATCACAACACTGAACAAAATACCATGTCACCTTTCAATCACAGATAAACACTCCTTTAAACACACTTAGTCAATGTCCTACTGAAATTACACTTAGCTAATTACGTGTGTTATCCAGGAAATTTGCTATGAAGTGCAATTATTATTCACAGCATATGCTATAAACTAACAAGGGATGATACTTCTTTCAGCATCATGTCAGGACCACCAAACCATGCAGGACCCTGAAATAAACCTCATGCAAGACCAGCACTGTCCCCTCCAGGAGAGAAAAATGAAACACAGCATCACATAACTCTCATTCCTCATCTGGTGGAGTTTTCAGATTCTACTCATCCTACCCATTTCAACCCTTCAATTCTCAGAGCAGGTTCAGTTATGATTTCCTTTTTTATCTGCTTTGCAAGCAAAGGCTCATCCTATACAGCTGTCTGATTACAGATAAGCACACACAAAAGGTAGCTGGGCAGAAATACATATACATATGCACACACCCTTCTCCATGTCCTTGGTTCAATTTCAGATGCAGCTAGGCACAAACCAGAGCTATGATAGAGTACCACTCTAAGTAGACAGTGATATAGGAACTTGAACTTCAGTGATTGCACTGTTGATGGATTTTGGTTCCCGAGTTGCTTGGACACTTCTGAAAATTACACTCATAACACATTCCTCGTCATTACACAAATGAAAGTTGTTTGAGGCAAACCTGACAGCATTTCCCGTCATCTCCATCATGCAGCTGATGACAACAACAACGTTCAACCCCAAAGACAGCAGGTGAGATGGATACCTCCCTGCCTCCAGCCATTTGCTGCTCAGAGGGTTTTGGAGACTCAAGTCACATCTTTTACACAACACTGCTCAGCAACACAGCTCCTCTGGGTACAAGTTTGAGTACCTACATGCACACACCAGCTAAGACAACTCTTGAACTTCCTTCTCTGTGACAATACCAGCTCTAAAAAGGTTTTTGCCCATGTCACAACGATTTACTGGGACCTATGATCAACTTTCATTTCTGATGAAATTCATGTGTCCTACTTCCAAAGACAAATTGGCACAGTTTGGTGTCTTTTATGCAGTTCATGAAAAAACCCTGGAAGCTGAAGTTGTACTGTGCAGGGATGATGTTCCTGTTACCACATTACTGATCCAATGAAGGTAATAGCACGCAGTGTTGTTACAGCAAAGCTGTTGCTACCTTGAAATGTTAATTCCCAGAGACACTGGGGATTGGAGATGTCAGCGTGGCAGCGTTTTTGGCTTCCACAGAGGACAGAATGTGTTTGCAGCTCTGCTCTTACAGCAACCCCTACAGTTTAGTGCACAGAGTGGAACTGATGCCTGTCTCCATAGAGACCTCCTGTCCTGCTTTCAAAAAGGGAAAGAAAATGGGAACTATGACAACAGACAAACCTGTGGGATGAGAAGGCATAAACAAGTCAGCAGGAAGCCCACGGTAGTATACTGGGGCCAAGCCTAGTGTTTTCGTTGTTACCCAGTATTAACATAAACAGATGAACAGAAGTACTGGGAACAGAGCTGTTTGCATACCAGAATCCACACTATCATGGGGCTGAGCCACAAGACAGCAACCCAAGATGTGTCTGGACACTGGGTATTCTGACTGATGGGGAAATACCTATATTTCCCTCCTGTAAAACCACAGCCCTGGTCACACCGTGTTATTGCTGTCATCTTGCCATCACATAGAGCCTGAGATGCAAACATGCAAGGCACTGCTAGACCTACCACAACATCTTTACCCAAGATTATTTTATGTAGAGAAACGTGATGCAAAAGGTGATTTCCCTTCCCCCCGCCAAAAGAAAAACCCAAAAAAAAACAAATCAAAAATCTTAATTTACTAGACCTTCTTTAAGACAACTTAAAAGAAACCCATCTCATGACACAGGTCTTGTAGACAGATCTAAACAGAAAATGCCCTGCTTTCTCCATGTGAACTGCTCCCGTATACCACACTGGATTGGGAAAACTCTCCCACTTAATGGCAGAAAAATATTCAAGACTTTATAACAGAAGGCATGCCTATCTGAAGAGCACCCCTTGGTATTTGTAAAGCATATTTTTTTTCAAAGGTAATCTGCTTTAAGGATGATAAAGTCAGCTCTTCACTGTTTTATTAGAAAGCATCCAGGTCATTACCTCTAGCACACTGGGATGGCAACAGGCAGCTGTTCAGCAAGTCCAAGAAGAATTAGAGCTTGTCATCAACTTCTGGTTTATTTTGTTATCTGCAATATTTGTTCAGCAACTCCCAATTTACACACCTTTGCCCTCTTCCTACAGAGGAATAACTGCAGCACCACCACAGAGGAATGTTCTCAGGGTAAGGCAGCCGCCTAAAATAAAGCTCTCCCTATTAAAAAAAAAAATGCTTTACTGGAAGCACAGGGCCTCTCCAAGACAAACAGTTTTTCTGTCCTCTGTACTATCTCTACATAAATATCAGTGCTTGATATTTGCTCTTTAGATGTTTAGCTATTTTGCAGACTTCACTCAACGAATTCGTTAGCATTTCACCAGCTTTTCTGTAACACACACTCATCCTCAGTTTAGGGGATTACCATCCACTAACTCTTCCCAGCACAACATTGCAAAAAATCAAGTTGCAAGGGGTTCAAAGCAGTGCATTGTCCAGAACTGTGCATGCAGAAACATCCTGTACTCATTCCATTGTCAGTAATTAAATTCGCTGTTCCCATCTGGGACACAATCATCCCTGAGTTTGCAACAGAATCTCTTTGTCTGATTGCACTGATTGAAATGATGTTCTCATTATTATGTACTCCAGATAACAACAGAGACCGAAGGGGACCACAGCCACTGAGGTCAAGTTATTTTCAAATAAAAACAATATATTGCATAAATATAGACTTATCCAATCACATCCTGGGATGCTCATTTGTAGGTACATGCTACATTCAGGGATGGAAGGTTCATCAATACTGTAGTTAATCAACTTTTCTATCTCCCCAGTAAAAGGAACAAGGCTGGATAACCTGCTACAAAGATACAATACAGTTCTAAATTTTAAAAGGAGTCATTTGAACTTTTGTTTCCTTTGTTTAAGCCACGATGTTCAGGTGAAGATACATAAGAGCAGTCTTCTGAATGCTTTCACCAAGCAGACATTCACACACAGAAATGCCAAATAGAATTAAACCCACAGATGGACATTTCCAGGCTTATTTACCAGCAGCAACACCAGCAAGCAGGTTATTTGATGGTTGCCCCACAGAGCCATGTATGAATTTATCCACAAAACGCCACAGTGAGACATGGAAGATTTATTATTTCTGCCACATATGGAAGAATTGCACGAAAACCTCCTGAGGTCACACATGTAATTTATAGACCCACAAAAAGGGGGTGCTCAGGGCAAGCATCAGATCCCCACACAGTAAGAGCCTGCAAGGAGGTAATTGTGTGTAGCCAAGGATAGATGCCACAATAAAGGAGGAACCCATTATATCAGATATAAGCCATATTCTGGAATGCAAATCAAAACACAAATGGTAGATGATCCATGACACAGACTCATTTTTCACGGGTTCACAGATAAGGAGCTATTGAGGCAACAAAACACAGCAAGAAAACTTACATTTGAGAGAAGTGCTTCTGCTCTTTCAAGTCTTAGCAAGAGAGCCAGAGCATTTGAGAACAAGCAGCTCCCGCTTCCCCACCTCTTTTGTTTGTAACTAAGGTCATGTTTATAAGCATGGTCATCACTCAGCTAACTGAAGGGTTTGAAAACCATACAATTAGCTTTAAGCACACTTTCCTGTAAGTAAACACAACCAAAAAGCTGTAAACAGTTTTAATTCTCTTCCAAAGTCCACCAGAACTACAGACTCTCATGGATTGGAATAGGCATTTCATCAATCCCTTTTCACACACCGGTGAACAGATCAGGGAAATACTGAAGTTATAGTCTCATGTTTCATTTGTTAACAAGCTTATTTACTAACGAATATTGGAATCCATCAATGACATGACTACCAAGTTAATCATCATTGCCAACAGCAACCTGCTCTACCCTTAGCAAACACAGTGATTTATTTCTTCAAAAGATGCAGCATATTCAATCAAAAGGGAATACTTGCAAAAAGAAGCTGAGGAGCTGATGAGTTCTCTTTCCTCTTTCCTTCCTCCTACCCATCAAAGATTTATTCAGTCACCAAAGATTTATTTATACACCCACCAAAGATTTATTCAGTCTCACTTTAAGTAAAAACTGTGTTTTGTCACCACTATTTAGAACTACCCAGCAGACAGGAGTACAACAGGGCTGATTGCATGCAAAATCACCCCAACCATTAGAAGAAAAAAAAAAATTAAAAAAACATTAATTAAATTAAAAAGAGCAACAGCAATTCACAAGTTTGAAATCATCTGCATGAAGTTTTTGTTAAATCTGGGCTCAGGCCACTCCAAGGGTCAGATATTACCACTACACAGAAAAAAAGGTAAAATCTCTCACAATTTAAGGCTCTCATCTCACTGCCTTTTAATATACTTATGCACAGGTGGATGCCTGAATAATTTGTGATATGCATTTTGAAAGGATTTTTTGGCAAATCAGCATGTCCTGGGTTCAGCAGTAGCAGTCATTTTTATCTCCTTCTTAGTAGCTGGTGCAGCTCTGTTTTTGACTTTCAGCCTGGGAACAGCACTGATAACACCGATGTTTTTAGTTACTGCTCAAATGTTTGGTCTAACCAAGGACTTTCTGAGTCTCATGTTCTTCCAGGGAGGAGGGGAAGCTGTGAGGAAGCAGAGACAGGACACCTGACCCAAACTAGCCAAAGAGGTATTCCATACCACAGCACGTCATGCCCACGATGCAACTGAAAGTTACCCGGAAGGGCTAGTTCACTGCTCAGCCAGGCTGGGTATTGACAGGTGGTATCATATTCTCTTCCCTTGTTATTTCCCTTATCATTATTATTACTGGTGATAGCAGTAGTGATTTGTGTTATACCTTAGTTACTGGGCTGTTCTTATCTCAACCTGTGGGAGTTACATTCTTTCAATTCTCCTCCCTGTCTCTCAGGGAGGGGGGGGAAAGGAGGGAGAGTGAGCAAATGGGCTGTGTGGGTTACTGATTGCACTTAAACCATGACACAGCAGCTGAGAAACTTCAAGCTACTTTCTCTGATTCATGTAGGCAGGGGAATTTTCACTCCACATCTAAAGATACTGAAACCTATTACAGGCCAACACGAGTACTGTGACATCTTAAAGGAAATGAGACTTCTGCATGCCATGGAGGAGACCAGAATGATGCAATTGCTTTTGTTAATGAATGGTCCATCTCTTAATAGCCAAGTCTTGTCTATTGTGATTTATGCCTGTTGATCTCTGATTAACCACCACAGCAAGATTTACTACAGCTCACATTATAATTGGAAGTAAATTGACTGCTTATAATAAAAAAGAACCACTGAAAAATCTGTAATAATGAGGATAGTTTAGACTGCATTTCCTCAGAGCTATCGTGAGCCATTTGTCTCATCCATCACAGAACTGCTTTTTCATGTCAATCAATCACCACATTAATGGGGTACTCCATTTTTTTATTGTAAACATGTATTTACTTTGTAGAGATGCTTACAGAAGGTGGGAATCAGTACTGTCCCAGAGGGTGCCACTCCTTAAAGAACTGAAAAAGTCAATATTTATCTAATGAGGGATAAAAGAAACAACCTGACATAAATGTTCTCTCTAGTAGGGAAAAGAAACAACATGCACCTGGTTGGATGGCTTGGCTCACACTGCCCTTGTGCCCTGAAAACTCCAGTCTGGAGCACGAGCACATAAATCTGGTGTTTGCACAAGCTGGTGCATAGCAAAAATGCCCTCAATCTACCCAAGATGGGATGATTTTCTTTTTTTATTCTATGTATCTAACTATCTTTACAGTCATATTAGCTCCAGGTTGTAAGCTCATACCTTATGGCCTCTTGATAAATCTCCCCACTCTTCTACATTCAAAACAGTTATGCACCAGCAAAGTACAAACCTGGCTTATGTGAGCAAATGGTGGAAAGCCTGCTTGCCTTAAAATGCCAACAAGACTACTTATAATTAACAGTAAACACATACAGTGTAACTGACAACTCTGTAGTTAGCCAAAAATCAAAGCACAGTGCCAACAGCTGAATATCTCAAATAAATACACTTTATGAAGAGTTCATACAAAAGAACCTTAGAACACACCTTTTCATGAAAACACGCATTGTGTTGTGTTACCATTATTTTCACTCTTTTCTGCAGACAAGAGCTCTCACATCTAAGAGAAACATTGGATATCTGAAATATTGTGTCCAGTTCTGGGCCCCTCAGTTCAAGAAGGACAGGGAATTGCTTGAAAGAGTCCAGCACAGAGCCACAAAGATGATGAAGGGAGTGAAACATCTCCCTTATGAGCAGAGGCTGAGGGAGCTGGGTCTCTTTAGCTTGGAGGAGACTGAGGGGTGACCTCATCAATGTTTACAAATATGTAAAGGGTGAGTGTCAGGATGATGGAGCTAGGCTTTTTTCAGTTATGTCCAATGATAGGACAAGGGGCAATGGGTGTAAACTGGAGCATAGGAGGTTCCATGCGAACATTCAGGAAAAACTTCTTTACCGTGAGAATGACAGAGCACTGGAACAGGTTGCCCATGGGGGTTGTAGGGTCTCCTACGTTGGAGATATTCAAGGCCCGCCTGGACAAGTTCCTGTGTGATGTACTCTAGGTTACCCTGCTCTTGCAGGGGGGTTGGACTAGATGATCTTTTGAGGTCCCTTCCAACCCTTGTGATTCTGTGATATTCAGACAAGACAGCTGCTAATACACAAAACACAGCAAACTCCTAAATAAAATCAGAATAGCGGATAGAAACTCAACAACAATAACATATGTGCAAACATGCTTTAGTTGACATCTCAGGAAGTCAACAGAAATTTTACATAAATACTTAGCTTCCAATTCAATAAAAGCTTGAATAGTTATAGTACAGCAACAACTAGTTCATCACATTACCTATGCCTTACCCCTAAGATACAAGCCACTTTACCAGAGCAATGCCACTTTTTGCATGCTTCATAACAGTGGAAGAAACAACAGTATGTTCACATTCACAGTATCACCTGCTTGGTACTAGTGCCTATGTGGTAAGCACAGCTTCAAGCAAGAATAGACCAGCCACAGCTGAAAATACTCTTTCTTGACCAAGAGAACAGCATAACCCTTTGCAAATGACTTCAAAAGCTTAGTTAACATCGCTGTGATACACCACATAGATCACACACAGCAGGACAGGGTAAGTTAAAGCTAAAGCTTTAGGTACTAGGTCCCTGGGAAAGAAAACAAAGCCCCATGCTAGGCACTCGAGTACTTCCTGACAGGAAACTGACACCGAAAAGTAAGATACAGAAGACACAGCAAGCTCAGCACCACATCATTAAGAAATAACAACTAGGTAAAAAACAAAAACACCACAGTTTTGACTGTCTTATGGATGTTCTTGCCTGCCTGAAAGCCACAACCCCGGCCAAATGTGCAGACTAGCTCCTCAGCTCTTCACAGCAAGCATAGATTCCTAGCACCCACTGGCCTCCTTAAAAACCTGCAATCAGTGCAGAGCAGCCACCTTCACATCCCACAGCTGCCCCAAATTTCTGAGATGGTGGAGGTTCCAGGTACATATCAATATTGAAGCTTAGAGAAGATTAACTGCTCCTTGCCTGCTCAATGCTTGGTGCAGGTTACATTAGCCCCTTCTCATCTGGTGGGGAGAAACTATGTTCCTCCAGTGATCCTTGTGCTGGGAGGAATTAGAGTCTAGAAACCTAACGAATTTTAGTGTTAACTATAAATTTACTTGAGGAGGGAGAGGCATCTCCCATGCTTTTGCAATTTACACTATTAAATTCTATCCTAACTACCTAGCCATTACATATCAGGATCACTTCAAATGCTTAGAGAAAATGTGCATCTTAACCTTTTAATAATGTGTTCTTCTGTTCTTATAGAATAGATATATGAACATGGCTTCATTTGGAGGACTGGAAAGCTCATTCAAGTCGGAAGCATCAGTATCTTGTTAGCATGGGCTTTTAATTAAGCAGAAATTGCACAGTGCTTGGTATGATAAAGTAAATACTGTTAATGTTTTCCCTACTTCCTTATTTCCCTACTATTTTCCCTGTCCTATGAAGCATAATGCCACCAGAAAAATCAAGTGAGAAAATAACAACTTCAATTCAATTCAATTTCAAATTTACGAACAACAGCAGACCCCAAAGCTCTTATATACCAGCAGATGGCAATCTTCAGATATAGTAAAGATATGTCATTAGTAAATGCAAAATTTGAAATTAAAACTGCATGAAGAAAAAAATAAATATTCCATTCAAGGAACTGATCAGAAGTTATTCAGAATCATTCAAGTTTCATTTTGTTAAAGAGAAAAAGAGGATAGAGAATGGGCTTTAACAGGCTTGGATTTACTTTTCATCCTAAAATTTACATTTTTTAATATATTTTTTTAAACAATGTTTAGAAAAGGGCAGCATGGTGACATACATGAACCTGAAAACTGACTTTTTCCTGAACAAGTGAAATAATTGATGTTTCCACTAAAATTCATGTTCCTGGTTCCCTTGAGAGTCCCTCACATGGCCAGTTTTACTTGAGCAGATGCGGCCTGCTGCCCACAGTTGTGTACCTCACATTATTAGGAGCTGGGAAGGGACTACACCGATGGAAATGGGAGAAGTTTGAATACTTAATTGCCATTAGGAAATAAAACTGCGTACTCAGATTAACTGGTCTAAAATTCAACTTCAGCTTTATAACATAGTTAACGTGTCATCAGGTGTGCAGGACTGCACTGATCTATATTTCATTTCTGTTCTTCAGAAAAGCTGCACTTGAAATTCTGCTTACTACTGGTTCTTATTTTTTTAAGACCTCAGGACATCATGAAATGTGATCATACTTACAACAGCAGAAAAAACCCAATAATAGTTTTAATATCCATGCTGATCCTAGCTCAACCATGGGAATGCTGGTAACATGCATGCCACTCTACTGTGTCGATTGATAAACACATTTTATTTAACACTAATGTTTTTATTTTAACACTAATATTTTGCCTGTTTAACATCGCATTTTAAAATCAAAAATATTTGTAAGATTCAAGTTAAAAATATTAAATATTGCTTACATTGCCAAATTTACAGGCAAACTCTTGCATGAGATTTATACCAAGACAAGTCTCCCACATTCACATATAAAAGTACTTCTTCTACTCACTCAAGCCCAATGAGGTTTTTTTATTTCCAGATTTCCTCTCCTACCTGAGGCAGCCCCATTTTATCCAGACATGGAATTCCACTCTTGTTCAGGAACACTACTTCTCTTTTATATTCACACAGGTGAGATCCAAATCAAGCTTAATGCAACACTAATACAGCTCTTGGGAGCACACCCTTATTCACCACCAGGTCTGATGGGCTCTTCTATTAACTCAAAGAAGGTTTCAGTTTCTTTGTGAAGTCAAATTGTGACTGTCACCACATCACCACAAGGAGAAACAAGGTGTACTAAGTCAGCTCTCCACAACTTTCACTCTGCTAAAGGGGATATACCCAAAAGAAAATGGGTTCCAGCTGTAGCATCATAGAATTTGCAAATTCATTACCTGTGATCTTCGTTAAAAAGAAAAAAAATCATTTAAAACCAATCATCTAGGGGTAGCCCAGACACAAGAACACTGCAACCTGCTACCAGACCTCTCCAAAGGAAGAGAACAGAGGGGGACAGTTCATCAGCTTTCAAGAGCATGACAGAAATGGAAGCTAAAACAATACCCATAACAGCTGGAGCAATTTTCTTGGAATTAAAATTAAAAAGCCTGACAGTGCCATAAAAATAAAAGATCTCAGAAAAATAATGATGCAAAGTATGTTATTAAAGTAAGGTTTATGAAGTTCAAGAATAATTACAGATAATGTGTATTTATTACTCCTGAAGGATAATCTGTGGCACAGATTTTCATATCTGAAGCCAAACGTACAGATACTTATCATATCTGTAGTTATCTTTGCTCTCAACTCCCACTCATCTCCCTAGCGACACATTTACTGTTTCCATTTGTGAAATATCAATATTCTTCATTTTATTTATTTCAGTTTTCACTTTGCAAGAAAAAAGAAGGAAGCTTATTTTAATCTTTGGTAACAGCCCCCACGTTTCTGAAAAGATCTAAATCCAAGAAGCAAACGCCTATGTCCCAGTTGTCATTCTGGGCTACCTACAAAATGGCTGATCCATTTTAAGATCTGAGAATAAAACCCTACAGAAATACCTCCAAATACTCAGTGTATTCTACAGGCAGAGGAAAGAGCAGATTTTCTGATCTTTTGAGGACACCTATCCCAGCACACAGCATGGAAAATTAGTATCTCTGAAGCTGAAATACTATACACCTCACTGGGTTTAGCATCCACACATGAGGAAAGTTATAGCTAGATTTCAATTTATTGAAGTCCTAGGATCAGCTCCACACAAAATGACGGCTCCATCCTGCTCCCAACGACTGCTCTAAGTGGGAGCAGGGCTGAGCAGCAGGAATGGTTTATCAGAACTAAAAATCTCCTGTATGCACTGATAGCACCTTCAGGCATCACTGCTTGGTTACTCTGCTCTCCCCTGCCTCCCGTAGCTCTACTCCTAGCAATCCAGTATGGAAAATCATTTGTGAGATTCCCTTTGCAGTGTAAGATAGCGCTGGATAGGCTACATACAATATGCAATTGTACATCTTGTACAATTGTAATTGTACTATACGTACAATAATGTAATTGATTTTTCAAGACTAACTCTTGCAATCTAGACACTTTTACTTCAGTTTTTAAATGGGAATGCAAAAGGCCTACTTTTAATTCTGAAATTACAATTGATCTTATTAAATAATATATAAGACATCACTAGTCAAAAACCAAAATCCAAACATGCAGGAGGAAGAAAACCATCATATACTTATTTCTGTAAATAGGTTTCCCTTTATTATGCATTAGCTATCCTCTTGGCCAAAGTACACTGAAGTCAAAATTCACATTTTTTTCTTGCATTCTCCACTTGCCTGGAGCAACCCAGGCACACACAAAAAATCATGATGGAGGTAGGGAGCAGGGAAAAAAATACATGGTATTTTGGTTTTGAAAATTCTATCTGGCAGTAACCCTACACACTGGGTAGCACTGGTTGGCTTTGCTAACACGATGTTTTTAAATAAGGGGAAAAGAAAAACAAAGATCAAGTAGCCAGGCAGACAAAACCTCACTGTTTTCTTTGGCTAAGAATAGCACCTTAATTCCCTATGACAAAAGGAAGCATGTTAAGAAATTTCACTACTGAGCAATTTCATTTTATCACTGTATAATTTTTAAAGCTAACCTGATCAAAACACACCATTTAAACACAGCCGGTCTGTCTCTAAGTCTTGTACCAATTATCCCACAGTACTACACCTTTTCAACATTTCCAAAAGAAACATCACCACCTTGAGTACCCTCATTGGTGCCCAAAATAGCCTTACCTCCACATCCTGTAGTGGCACCTAAGATCGTTAGAACTGAATAATTAAAGAGAAAGAAACCTATTCCAGTTTGAAACATTGAAAATTTAAACCAGCTCAGAATTTGACCCAGAGCTTAACTAGCAGATTCCACTGTGCAGGCCCCAGCCCCATGTAACCCTGCTCAATGGGACTTTCCCAGCACTCCTGCTCACTCTAAATATACAGCCAGCATAACAATTCCATCAGATAGAAAAGAAAAAGTCAGTGTTCTTGCACACCATCAAATGAGCAAATCTTCAACCTTTTCAATAACAGCCTCAAAACATAAGGCTGAACTCTGACACATTTTATTTTGGTTTTTAATTCAGCAGCCAATGATGGTGAAATGTTTCATAAGAACTAGAAGAAAAACAATAAAGAAGGGAAAAGAAAGTGCTTTTCTATTTCTGAAAAACTTTTAGAAGAATTATTCTTGAGGAATTAATGGAAAGAAACTATTTTTTATACACAGTATTAAGTAATTAAAAGCTTGTTCATCACTTTGCTTAGGTTAATTTTAGAAAGGCCTACTTGCAGATTCTTTGAAATGCATAATTAATTGATAGCAGCATGGTTACATCAGTACAGAAGTGAACGATAGATGTGAAGTGGTTTTTCCACAAAGAAAATACAACCAGTGCAGGGCACAATTACAAAACCCAATTCACTCCCCCCCTCCAGTGAAGCTGTTTGATCTGCACGTCTGATTGCACAATCATCCATAAATATCACTTGCATTAAAATTCTTACTGGTTTGCAACTCATTCCGACTTGTGAAAATTTTCCTTTTTATATTTTTGTCAATTGGATCTGACAGAAAAATTAAAATAATCCTCTTTTACCTCTGCATTATCCTTTAAGTACTTAAGTTTTAATTATATCTCAAGTCTACCTGAAGACATTTCGGGCAACTTCCAATAATGTGCATAAGCAGTTGAATACAGTGTAAAAGTGCATGTAATTTCCAAGTCCCCAGTTGTTAATGAAATCCCAAACATTCAGATTTTAATTGAACTAGATAAAGATTAAGAAGCTTAGCAGCAGCTGGCATTGCGAATTAGTTCTCAGCAGATTTTTATGTTGTACTCTAAATCATTGCTTTTGTAATCTTCCTAAATTGTCCTTTATCTTGCTAATGCAGATATGATTCTCCGAAAGCATTAGGCTTCCACTGTTCCCATTGCCTGTAAAAATCTTGAACTGTTAAATCTTAATAGTCTTTTTTTAATAAGTATGATGATCTATATGTATAATGTGCATTCAATAAAATCTTACTGTAATTAGAAGAAAAGTTTTTAGGTTTTCTACGTGACCTGTTTTACAGATTAGATTTATTAAATAGCACAAACTGTCGGAGCTGCTTGTGGACCTATTTAGAGCAGTCTGGTATCAGATAAAAAAACAGTGTTAGACCCAGCGCCGGGGTTGGCTCTCCAGGAGGTTCATTAGGAAGTTAAATTTCTCCTTCTGGTTCAGAAAGCTCAGCATAAACATGCTGCTTAAATGCCTGCAATGTATTATCAGCACTGATCAAATAATATTTTGCTTGCAAGGACTTTCCAAGACTCGGAGAAAGTATTCAGGTTAATGGTGTTCATCAGTTCTTCCCCCTCCACCAAACCCCACTGCTGTGAAGAGCTCTGCACACAAAGGTCCCTTCTGCAGATTATGAACTCTGAAGCAAGGTCCGTATTTGAAATAACCATGACAAATGCTCTCTCATGACTTGTTCATGCATTTAACAGCTCTTAAGAGAATTACAAGTTCAATTATTACTTGCATAGTAAAAGGGGTTATATTTATGCATCTCAGTTGAGGATGAAGTTTTTGTATTCACACTACTGAAAATCAAATTGGGAGCTCCTGTCTTCAGGGGAAAAGTGGGGGTGGGAGATAAAGACTACTACTATCATCATCAAAAAGCAAAAAACACTTCAATCCGTTTTTCCTCCCTCATAAAAAATTCCAGTTATTTTTCCAGCTAAACGGTAGTGGTCTTTCAAGCCTGTTGGTAAGTGACCAACTAATGCAGTTCTATATGCACTGAAGAAGAAAATTATAGAGATAATACAGCCAACTGGCATCAAAGTTTTAAACAGGATGGAATTTTAACAGTTCCACTAAAGCCTTTTAATATTAAGAATCTTGGCTGCCCCATTTTCTTCCTAATAAAGGAAACATTTGGCATAATAATAAACATGAATGTCAGGAGAGAGGAAATAACCTCATCTGCACTCCTTGATCTTTTATTACTATTTTTTCATAAATTAAAAGCATGGTAGTGTCATGACTTAACTGATGGCATCTCAGCGCATTCTATTGCCCCAGCCTCTTCCCAGCTGCTTTTTAGCTCTTTACCTCATGCACTGAACTACAAGGTAGCATTGATGCCTGCTGCCAGGTAGTCAGTATGCTCCAGAACAGAGACGGCTGCATTTCAGTGATGAGTAAAGTGATCATTAGTCTACACCTCTCTTCAAAGAATTATGTTTGGTTCAGCAAGCTTTGAGATCTTTGAATGAAAGATGCTGTAAGTAGTGCTAAGCAATTTTCTCTCCCTCAAACTAAAATGAAGCTGCAGGCTTTTCATGTGTCTTTAGGCCCCTTATTACTTGCCATTTCCCCTTAGCAATCTTCTTATTTCAAATACTGACATTCTGGCAGCCCAGCTATTTTCAGAAACTATTATCGAAGTTTGAGATTGTGCATTTTTTTTTGCTAGGTAGTTTTTCAAAGCATGCGTTTTTGCTACCTAAACTTCAGCAAACTTACAAGTAGATGTACAGGCACAACTCCCCTTCCCCACATTCCCTATAAAACAAGGAGTTAACTTCACAATGTTAACTTCTCATTTTCTGAAGTACAGCTCTAGTTATCAGAGTGACAGGTAGTTTAGCCTCAGTTTGCTGAGTTGTTTATAAGAGCTTGACAACTTTTTTCCTAACATTAAATAACACATTCTTTCGATGTCCCACGTTCATGTAGGTTTTTAAATGCCTGCTGTTGATTCCAAAGAGCCATAAACTGAGCATTCATTGAAAAGCCTGCTAAGACTTTTGTCCTTCAAATTACTCCTGTGAGAGCAAAGAACTAAGCTCCCAAATCGCTTCCAAGGCTGGAGTGTTTCTCTTGCTTGAAGATTATCCAGGATTGAGAACTTAGATCTATTTCTTTAAAAAACAAAATAAATTATGCAAAAGCAAAAAGGCATTTTGTTATGGACTTTATTTGGAACATAACTGGTTCCAACCCCGAGAGTCAGTTATCCCTCCTGTGGCCTTATCCTCAAGTTTCTTCAAACTTTACCAAGGTTCTGTCAGACCAAGAGTGGCAAAATTGGAAATATTTACTTTAGAACAAAAATTAAACTTTCCGTTTTCCTAAACATTCAAAAAGGAATGCACAAGATCAATCACTCCACAAAATATTTGTCTTATTGCGTGAAAATATGCAGGGTGGGAACTGCAAACAAATTATTTGGACTCCTGTTAAACAGAGTAGTGAGCCTTGTAATTAGTAACATAATCACTTTAAGACAAATACACTAAATAAAATAATGGATCGTCAGCACCACTCCACATAATAATGCCAACAATTTATGCTTTACTAATTAGCTTGCTGCTTTACCAAAGTTTGGAATTCTGAACCTCAGAAAATTGTCATCTCTGTTTACATGAGGATTCATTCTTGATTCAGGAGACATGCAAGAGCAGAAAAGAACTTCCACTGAGTTCTCACACAGCTTTAAGACCTGCCTGTACGGATGCTGGATGTACAGGACAATAAATCAGTAAAATTCATGCATTTCAATCCTCTCTGCCTAACACACTGCCACTAGCCCTACTTGATTTCCCTGCTGCCTAATGACCAACCCAGATGCTCACTGACTTAAAAATGACTGATCAGCACCGAAAGGTGTTGTGGCTAATTCCAAAGGATAAATGTGCTCCCCAGCAGGTATCACTGTCTGATTTATTCAACTGGAGACAAACACTCCATCCCACCATCCAGATTACAAAACACAGGTGCTCACTGGATACACACAAAAGCTTGTGGATTTTTAAATATTAAATAGAAAAAGAAAAAAAAAAAAACTACTTCTGTTTTGCTCGCCCATTTATTATGTGAAAACAATTTACCTACTTTCAGACTCCAACTATGATTATTCTCTTTTCACTTGATTTAAATGCAGTGGATAATTTTGGCCACGGCTACTGAGATAAAAGTGAAGAGAATTCATTTACTGTTCCACAAAGCCATGAGATGTTGGTGACACATATAATGTCAGGAATGCAACTGCATACTGCAAGTACAGTCCGCTGCACTCCTGGACACACCAGCCTCCCAAACCCACTTTATTCAGTTTTCTAATAATCACACCGGTTTTCTGGACAAATATGTAACGTGGTAGGAACAGATCTATACTGACAACAAGGCCAAGTGTATAATGCTCGTCTAAGTGGCAATGAGATTCATTAATTAGGTTGCTGCTTTAGAGTGTTGTTCCCTGCAGCTATATTCTGCTCAAGGGTATTTTCAATAGTATTGAATAGATGAAGCAATTACTAAGCAAAATCCACTAACTGATGGCCAGTGTCAGATTCCTCAGGCCATACTTTGAAAGGGTATGTGTATATTTACTTGATTGAGTGACTGAATTCAGAGGAAAAAAAAGGAAACAAAACCCCCCATCGAGACAGCTTACCTGTTCTTCACTTCTAGGGGTGTGATCTTTAAAGCAAAGCTTCCCATTCTGCAGACACCATCCTACAGACACAATTAAGATGTAGAAAGGCTAGCTACAGGATACCTAGCTGCCTGATTGCACATGTAAATCAGACTGTTTGCAATTTAAAGGCAGGTACTTACTCTCACAATTAACGGCAGGTAAAGAGCTTTATCTGCGGCTATTTGCCCTCTTTACTGACAGCAGTATAAGCAACTTATAATAATAATAAAAGCTTGAGACCAGCTAAGTGTTTTCTGTTCTGGGATCTGACTTAAATGCTCAGGGATGTGTCATCTTACAAAAATGACATTACTGGAATAAACCAATAAGTAGCATCTAAGTTAAATAAACACAGCACAAATATTTTGGCTTTACTGTAAACATGTGAAAAGATTTTCTTCTTGTGACTTGTTGGGTTGGATTTTTTCCCTTTTTCCTGCCTCAGTTATTACAATGTTTAGGATGTGCCTCATCAAAGTTAGGAGCAAAAGCAAGAAGAATTTTCAGGCAGGAGCATTATTTTGAAAGTTGAGGATATCTGGAATTCTAACTGATCCTCCACCTGGCTTTAAATCTTCAAAGAATGTCAGAAAATATCTTAAAAGCTTGAGATGCCTGACTGTACACAGAGGAGGAACAGATGCACCTCTATAATCTGCCCATAAATAAGTAAAAATGAAGCCATCAGCTATTCAGGGCTACTTGCATGCAAGCAGCCAAACACATCCTTTTTCCCTTTTTTTGTTTGTCGTTTTTATTTTACAGTTTTAAAACATTTTCTGAACCAAACCTCTCAGGGTGCTGTTAAAAAGCTTTAGACACTGATGTGTTTGTTTTTAGAACCTTACTCTGCAGAAGTGCCATCTTGTAACTCTCATCCTTAAATCAGACCTTTAGCCACTGCCCTTGGCCTCCCAGTTCAGCAGGACCCATATATGGCAGTGAAACAGGCATGCACAAAACAAGTAACTTCTTCTCCCAGAAGAGTGAATGTTCAGTCTGTAAGAGCTTCCCTTAAGTTCACAGCACGTCAACTGCTGAAAAAATTAACATTATAAATTAAAATATTACTGAAACCCAGTAGACCCTTCACTGAGTTCTCCTGTTTTCCCCCTTCATCCCTTCTTGGTCTCTCTCATGCTTTTAGGCATGCCTTTGAGTAGAAGTGAATTTAAAGACATTTAACTAAAGTTTCACTGGAGAAAAGTTTCAACAGACAGGGCTAAAAAAATGAAGTTTTGGTCAGCCCAGTACCACTCAGAGCATCCAACTTCGAAACTTCCTCTTTATTCTTTCTGGACTAGTAAATACATTCTTACTTAGGACCTTACTTACTTACTGGGCCCACTTTTCTTCCGAATGACTTCACCTGTTTATCTAGAAATAAACATGACAACGGACACAGCAAGAGAAAGGGACTAAAGGAAAAAAATCTGTCAAAGTGACCTGTGCAGAAACGACACACAATCTGTGACTTGAGAATTCAAAACAAGTCAGCTACAGAAGCACAGGTGAGGAATTCAATCCTTCAGGCTGGTGGGGTTCCTGAGTTTAAGAGCATGCCTGGGTAGGTGATCAGATGGGGTATCATGCTGATGCTTTGTTCTTCCCCGTAGGCTGTGCTGGTTTCTGTAACGAGCCAGATCATTGACATTTGAATTACACAACTATGGAGTAATCCTTTCATTCCCTTATCTAGAAGGAGCAGAATGGAAAGAAACAAAGAAATCAGCTGATTTCTGACTAAAGATTTTCAGTGCAAGTTATTAAGCTGAGAATGGAGTAAGATGTACATCAGTGGCTGACAGCACATGAGCTCCTGCACTGTACTATATTATTTCCTGATTATCTTGTGTCACAATTATGGCAGGCTTCTTTCCGTTTTCTTTGGCATTTTCTAGTCCTCCTTCCAGACTGCACAATAAGACACAAAACTTTCAGTGCTACAGCATCAGACAAGCCTAATTCTGCAATGTCACTCAGGTAGTCTATCCCTATCTAAGGGTCCATGCATATGATTACTGTCTCCTCCCTGGGTCCATTTCTCTTCCATTACTTTCTCCCATCCACAGATGATCAACACTGAAGAGCCCCCTTTCTCAATTATTCAAATCTAGCAACTGCCTGTCTTCTCCTTCACGTCCCTTTCTGGAAAAAAAAAAAAAGAAAAAGATGACCTTAAAGACAATCACCACCAAAAATATAAATAAATAATACAAATAAAAATAATAAAAACCAAATCTGGGCAGATTTACCAGCCTGCTCTAAAACAGTATCTGAGCAGGAGATTGAACAGCTACCCAAAGGCATCTCCTATTTGTTTTATTAATTATTGCCTACAGGAGGTAAGCTAGGAGAACCACACACAGCCAGGACCCCACTATGCTGGATGCTTTATAAACTCAGGTCAGGAAGATTGTAATCTCCATCTCAGAGATTTCTCAAAGAGAAAATTAAGAGGTAATTACAGAAGAGGACCAGGACACTCTGAACCAGTATTAATCAATGTGTAAGAATATAAACAAGACACATGTGAGGTTTTTAATTATGTGAAACCATTCATTTCTGTCACATCCTAAAAAAAAAACAAAAACAACAAACCCCAAGAAAATACTAAGTGATCACACGTATACCTGAAAAGGAGCAGGATGTCTACCTAATACCTGAAAGATGTTAATCAGCACTTTTCCACCACCTAGGCTACATAAAAGTCCTCATGCTACAATAGAGAATGTATCTTGAATCTCTACTTGCGGAAATAGTTACAAGCAGCATTCCCCTCCTTCCATAAGCTTTGATCAAGGAGATTGAAGAAACATGTTCTACCAGGCTTTGATTTCACTTGAGGGTTTTTTGTTGTTTAAAGTAGTGAATAAAGATGACAAGCAAATAGTCTAATTAGCATAAATATCTTGTTTCTTGAGACTTCTGGCAATTTTTAAACATCTCCTGCTCAGTATTATGATGATACTCTTCATTACCAACCCTGAACTAGTGCAGACCTTTTTTTCTGCCATAAGGACAGTTTTCTCTTGCCTTTATACAAGAAAACAAGGTATTCACACCTGCAACATCCCTCACCTCCCACAAGAAATGCCCCTAGTGCTCCTGGAGTCAAAGGCCTGAAGTACCCCTGGATGTTCTCACCTGCAACACACATTTCATGGGGTCAATTGACTACACGTGGCTAAAGTACATCTGCTGGCAGTCACTCAAACCTCATCTGCGAAGCTCAAGGGTCAAAGCATATTTCATTTCACTTGGTGGCTCCTTCCAATGGCAAGTCCCTCACCTGTTAGAAAATACATCAGTGCTCTCACTCAAATTTGAGTATTTTGGTTCTCCCATCAAACTCTTGTTATTCCCTTTTCTGTTAAGGGGACAACAATCACTAAGACAGAACACAAACAACCCCTGTGGATCAGTGGGACTTTATGACAAGAAGTTCCTTACACTGGCTGAGCACCTGTCCAAGTGAATCGTGGTAAACTTTATTAACGTACAAAAGACATCACTGCTGGAATGCCGTCAGCCTGAAGCTTAAGGTGACGGAGCCCTCACAGCACCAAACACTTGTGATAATTGAAGTCTGAAAATATTTCATAGACAGCTGGAATACCAATTTATATTTAGGGAATATATTGAATTACCACAGATCACACAAAAAGGGAGACTAGAGCAACACTTACATATGTTGTTGTTGGACTTTCAGCTTAGCATTTGATGAAAGGCCACCTATTTTTAACCTAGATAAATTGGAAAGATTATTCATCTAATGTCTTCTCTGGAAGACTGCAGCTTCAGTGCTAATAAGGGAATTTAATTAGATGGACAAGCCTTGACAGCAATCCGTTTCCAATACACTTAGTATTGAAGTAGGTCTGCATATTCTAAGATTTATAGAAGAAATCCACTATTCAAGTTAACATGGAAAAATATATGAAAGCTTGAACTACCCAAGATGTAGGCTCTTCTTTTTCCAACTTCATTTGTGACACACATTGCCTCACAAACAATCACACCCCTGTTCCAAAGCATATGCCATAAAATTTGAGCAGAACTGATCTTTCCCTCAGCATTGGTAAATCCGATTCCTTGGAAATCAGCCCAGGACAACAGACCATTCAACAGCACTCCTGAGAGGGACCCCAACCATTTCATCTTCCTATGTTAGCAACCAAAGCCCCAGGATGGAGGAGAGCAGCTGTGCAAAAGGGCATGGTGCAAACACGAAACACGGTATCTGTCCGTGTCTTTACAATAGGAAAAAAGACATGCACACAGATGAAATACACAGAAAGAAAATACAAAGGCTAGTACTTTCTAAAATTGTAGAGGGAATGAGCCTGCCAGCAGGCTGATGAAACACTTGAGATAAAGTAGCATAATCAATAACAATGCTGCACCTTTAAAAAACAGCAAGCACAATGCAATCAATTCATATCCCAGTGAAGTAGCATAATAAAAATCTGCAACTACAATAAGCTAATTTAATGATACTTTATCAAGTGCTCCTATTTGCAACTACTGTTGTTCATGACAGAATGAAGCCTGTGTAAAAATATGTCATGAGTCAATATGGCATTCTACTGGAGAGAAAAGACCCACATCATTAAAATCTTAAGTAAGCCTTAATTAAATAAAATACATGAAATTAGCTCCTTCAAAAGAATTTAATTAGTCAACACATGCAGGTTAAACTCACAATCTGCCATTGTGTTTTTTTAAGCCATTAATTTTCTCACAGCTTTTATCATAAAAAGGATTTTTTTTATTATTATTTTTATAATATCATTAAAAAAAAACATGGTTCCTTTATGAAAAGGACAAAGTATCCCTTGTGAACAGCAAGACACGTTTTCATTGCTACTGTAGAAGAGTGCTGCCTTGTAAAGGCAATTTCAATCATTTTACGCATCTTCATTAAGGCAGAGATATATTTCAGCTTTTCAGAAAGAAACCTCAACAGCTGCAGAGAAAAGGACGGACAACAGATTGTTAAACAGAAAAGAGGAATTACTAGTTATCTGGCTTGAAATGAAACCTCTGGGAAGCCCCATCTGCAGTCGCAGTCATTACAAATCACAATAATTACGTGAGCTCTCAGCCTACATATAAAATTTCAATACCTATGAAGTGCTGCAATGCTGCAACGTCCACAACACAAAAACATTGCCAGCTCATTTTGCAAAGCTTCAGGCTACTTGTAACACCGAGAGAGGATGAATCAATAAAATGTTATCAGTAAAACAGTTTGATTCCTGCACAGTTAAGCGCACGGCCACTTCTATATTTTGATCCCCTCAGGTCAATATAATTTTACACAGCTACCCAATTCTCAGCAGTGAAGTGATACTGGTGGATGTTTCAGATATTCTGAAGCATTTATTTCTACATGGGGGATTAAAAAGAAAAAAAAGTAGAAAAAAAACCCACTTGTTTCCTATCTGGTTCAAAAACTTGGATCTTTAGCACAGTCTTAAAGGCAAGTAGGCCTTTACCCCAGGTCCAGTAAATTACATTACTCCAAACATTTCACTCTGCCAAATCCTACACGTCCTATTCACCCAGTGCTTAAACTGGAGTTTGGGAAGACAAGGAAGTCAAATCTGGATTTGGCCTTTCATTTAAAGTAAATCTGAGACATTGAATAAGATGTAATTTCTGCCTACTCAAGGAAAAAAGCCTATCTCAGTAAATTAACTATTCACCAATAAATTTTGCTAGGTTACTCACCACAAGGACTGAAGAAACTAAATGCTGCTGACGAAGACTAACTGAATAGTTGTTATAACATTTTGCCCCATACCCAGATAATTCTTCATGCACAGTTCTAATTTCCAGCTTCCCACATGGGTATGCAATAAAATAATGCCTCAGGTTAATTACATACCTCCAGAGAGCTGCATTTTTTGCATAAGTAAGAGCAACAAGCATACCTCTAAACCCAAGGAAGTAATAACCATAATCGCTAACAAACTACAGCGCTCCCAAGACAAGGAACATTGACAAGGAATCTCTTCTTAGACACAAGTCCACTTTCCTTGATTTAATTGGACAACATCCTAATGAAACAGTATAAACCTATTATTGGATCAGTCATGGGCACTGTGAAGTTAAAGGCAACTGACTTTCGCAAGTCAGGACTGTAGTCTTGAAAAGGCAAAAAAATCTCAGGGGTCTTTTTTTTCATTTCACTACCAGTTGAATCTCATCCTCTTCCTTCCTTAACTCCTGCACTACAGACAACAGCTGAAAAAATAACAGTCCACTCAAAAGCAAAAAAGTGCCTTTTGGCATTTTTTGTTGTAATACATATTGTTTATTCCTGTATTAAGTTCTTAGAAAAAGTAATGACCATTTTAATAAGTAGAATGTCCATAAAGCACCACCTACTCTCCTGCTGTAGCTCTTTTAAAAGGTTTAGTTTCCTTTAGTATTTGAAGGATGTTGGAAACATCTGAGGGCCAAAGTCCCTCAGTATATATATTGCAATTCCCTTGCCACATTTCTCTTATTGGGAAACTACATTCATTCATTTCTAGCACTAAATTTTACCGTTTAAAAAAATGCAGAAAAGGCCAAATAGCCAGGAATTAAAGCAATAAATTTATGAAAAGTTTTTATATTTTGTTGTAGCACCAAAATTCTTCTCATAACTTTCTTCTGAGCAGTTTCATAATTGCAAATTCTCAGCCAGTAAAACTTAAGTTATCTCCATGTTCTGCTTTGCTCCCAAATAATGAACCAAACCATCACAGATGCCTGTCTGTTTTACTAGAAGACTGAGATCATGAATATCCAATGGCATCAATCCTTCTTTTATTTTTCTTTCAAACTTCCCAAATCAAATAACTTTCTTAAGCTTGGCTAGAGCTTTCTGAATAGAAATTCCACTGGGGAATTAAGTTTTAGATTAACAGCACAATACATTCAGAAATCAATAGATAAACCCTCTGCTTGGCAGCACTACCTGCTACCAGGAGACTGAACTAGGGCTCAAACTAGAATAAACTGCTCTGAAAGAACTTCCCTGATTTGCCAATTTCCGTGTTGGCATTGAAACTAGCAACATCAACTTCACCTTCGCATCACACTCTGGGAATTACTGTCAGAAAAATGTTCTGATTCCATAATACTTTTTAATTGTAAAAATACATCCTTCTTTGTATTAAAACCAGGAGGTTTTGGCTGGTGGCACTCATTTATTTATCTACTTATTTTTAAACCAGTGAGATAAAGCTGAAAAGCAATAAGGCGACTCAACGATAACCACATGTATGGGCTGCCTCTCCTGATATAATAAAAGCCCTTACACTTTAAGCATGGTCTTAACTTCACTGGAACCCCTGGTTTACACAGGATCGTTCTTCATGCTGGAAGCATGAAGATGGCTTTTACTCTTCGATCTATTTGACCTTTTCTCCCCTCATTAACAGTGTCACTGTCTCCATTCATGAGCATAGGAGGGGAAAGGGTAAATCAGAACATCAACTGCACATGTCCAAAGAAAGCTATGAGCTGCAATAGTGAAGCCCAACTGAAGAGCTATGCTTTTTTAATACACAAAGCCAGTAGATGTCAGTGAACAGAAAACATGTTTTTGCCTTTACCCATGTGCCTATTATAGTAGTCACAGACATCCCACTTCTCAGCTCTGTAGGATGTGAGCAAGACAAAGCTCACCACAAAGTGCATCCCACTGCTTCACCCCCTTGGTTCAATTCCAAACCCACTCAGACTAGACAAGAAATGTCCATACACTGAGACACAAAATGAAATGGATTTCCCAGCATTTTGGTAAGTCACTCACACAGCTCTCATGGCACAACCCCCAGAACTCAGACAGGACGTCTCCCTGGTGCTACTGTTGTGTTATATTCATTAAAAACTTACATTCATTATTTGTTATCCTGCAATTCCGTAAGGCAAATCTAAAGAAACGTTGCCATGACAAACACACACAGTGGAGTTTTCATACTACCCTGATCCCCGTGATATCCCTTCCTGCAATTAACAGAATCCCATTTTATTATGTCTCAACTAGACAATCAAAATATTTTCAGTGCTGCTGGCATTAGCTTATAAAGAGACAGATCGCCAAATCTAAAAATCCTTTATAGCAAAGCAGAAGAGCTTCATGCACAGCCACACTCTCTCAGATGCCATGGGCTAGGATACCATGTTATAAGGCTGTAAAACTATGGCCTGTGGCTCAGGTCCAGCCTGCAGAGTAATTTAATCTAGTGCACAAAGAAATCAGGAAAATGGCCTTTGCTGTGCTGAATCAGCAGTGCTGGAAGCCGTGCCACCCTCTGATAGCTAGTAAGAGAGCACTTTGTCTGCAGTGCCAACTCCATGTAGAGCAACTACTGGGCAAAATAAAAGACCAGCAGGAATATTATGTGCCAGATTTTCAGTAGATGTAAGTCAGAATAGTCCCAGTGACTTCAGGAGTTGCACTGATTTACATCATTTCAGGATTATAAGGATTTACAGCCACTGGAAGTTTCACTCCTCTTTTTATTGTTAGTTAAAAGACTGGTGTAGACTTGGCAGCAGCAAGAGTCTTCAACAGAGTGAGATTGGAGAAGGATCTTGAAAAAGTTTTGTAAGGCTCAGGGAAAGGCAACAAGCCATTTTTAGTTTAAAAAGATATGGTGGCTAAATTAAAATTCACAAGATGTATATAAATCCTCATCTATACATGAGTAATATACATAAGCATATAATTTCACTCAACACTGGAGCTCCATAAATATAACAATGGCAAAAAAAGAGCAATAAATGAAAACTTTGTTCACTCGATCTGGTTATATATCATGAAAAGCTATCAGCACAGATGTTGCTCCTATTTATGAGTCATGACTAGGGCCAAAACAAATGCCATGTATTACTTAACTTTTTTTTTTTTCCTCCTAACTGTAAGTGCCAAAAAAAACGGCTGCCACTGGGATTAGGAAAAACCACAAATCTGGAAAAAAACAGGGGGCACTGCTCAACAGGAAGGAAACCAAGTGGGGCAAAGAGTGGATTGCTCTGATTTCCAAATCAGCCTGGCCTTGAACATTGCCAGGGATGGAGCATTTACCATTTCTTTGGGCAATCTGTGCCAGTGCCTCATCACCCTCACAGTAAAGAGCTTCTTCCTTATAGAAGCAAGAAATTGAAAATTAGTCTAGTGCTTGAGGTCCTTAAATGGGCAACAGATACATGTTTTTAAGACTGAAAGTAAGCAGAACCTGCAGGCATAGCTATGTGAAAAACTACATGGATTTGATACTCATGCTATTCCTGTGGTGGAGTAACCCACTCCCAAGCCAGCTGAGCCTTCAGAAACACTTAGAATTAGCCTTATAAATAAGACACTGGCTACTAGTGCAATTTGACTAATGTGTTTCACAAGAACTTAAAAATAAACTGTTTCACAAGCTACCTAAAGAAAAAGAAAAGCTGAAGCCCAAAAGACTCTGTACTCAAGTAGCGTCATTCCATCATATTTTTTTCAGTAATCACCTCCAAACAGGTCAGTATTAAATCTCCTGCTTCCAGCGAGTCCAATTTAAGTGTTCTTCAAAGGCTTCTGCAATTTTAGGAGTATTAAATTTTATACCTGCTAAGCTATTTATTAGCTGGGAAAGTACTTAATTAACATTCACCAGGTATTATCTTCTTCTGAGCATATGTTACTGATTTTGGTATATAACCTTGAGCTTTTCGCCTTTCCCCCCCCACCCCTTTCTTCTTTTTCAGGACAGCTCTCCCAAGACCAGTAGGCTTCTCAGTGTGCAATTCCCTACAAATATTTCCAAATGGAGGGGAGGACAGATATATTGCAATGACAGACTGTTCACAAGGGACCCCAATACAGATGAAAGGTTGAAAAATCACTTCTATATTAATAAGCTGTTGCAGAAATGCTGTCTCCTCTTTAGGTCTCCACAATACACACCACTTCTGGAGTTGTCCAAACCCAACATGAACCGTGGCCCGGCCAGTTTTGTGGAGTACACGACCCTGCAGGCACTCAGCATTCCACTCTCCCATGTTCATCTCTTGTTCCCACCCACCCCTATTTCAATTATCTGGATTTTTTCTAGAAGGAGCCCCACTCCACAGACATGAAACTCTCTGTCTTACAGTCGCATTGCCAAAGGATACTACTGCTGCATTAACAGAACTTTGCTTCATCATCACGTCTTCCCAGGCAATGAAACCTGCTATATTATTCTAAAAGTAAAACCAGCTGTGCCACTATTGCTAAGTTCTGCTGCTATTTAACAGGATACAGCAAACATTATACTTCAATTCACAGCAGAAAGGGAAAATAAAACTTTGTTTTATTGAAAATACTAGGAAAATTCACTCCAGTAAAGTGCATCATCTTGCTCTGAGCTTTGGCAAAACTCCACAGTTAACTCATAACTCTCGGAAATTCCTGCAAAGAAGGAACACCTCATGCAACAGGTATTCAGTGATCAACATGGGATTAAACCTCCATTTTATGTCTAATACAAGATGTCTCCCAGTATTTCTTAACTGACCACTGTGCCACACAACCCTTCCACATGGATTTCACAAAATCATAGTATTGTTTAGGTTGGAAAAGACCTTTAAGACTGAAATCATTAACCCAGCACTGCCAAGTGCACCACCGTCCCTGAGCACCACATCTGCACGTCTTTTAAACACCTCCAGAGATGAGGGCTCCACCATTTCCCTGGGCAGCCTGTTCCAGTGTTTGACAACACTTTTGGTGAGGAATTTTTTATCCCAAACTCTAGGCAAAAACAAAAGAGTCAGAAAATGTCTTTCAGTAAACTTTGCACAGGACTAACCAATTTTCTATTCAGCTACTTGAACAAGCATCACGAGTTTAGTGACCTAGAGATCACTGAGCTTCTCCTGGTGAGGGTCTGAGGGTCTCTTCTTGTAGCCTGAACACAGTATAGGGAAATCTTTGGCTGCAATCCAAATATTTTTGATAGCTGCCACTCTTGAAGATTTTATCATACCAAATCTTACCATGACCTATAGTTTTTCCTTTGTCCAAGCAACCAGACACACATTTTTCTTCATCCTCAACCAGTCCCTTCTCTCCCAGGAAAAGAAAAACCCAAGCAACATAAAAATCTCTTTCTTTTCTTTTTTAAATGCTGTTTGCCCACATTTCCTTATCCTCCTCAGAGGATCAAAGGTAAAAGAGGGCATTGAGTCAACTGAAAGGTGTTCAAAAGCCCATGAAAAGATAAATAAATGAAAATATAATTCACCCAAATAATTCAGGCACAAAATAAAAACATTTAAAGTTTCTGGAGATGAGCAAAACAGTTGCCTTTCATGTGTAATTGTGTAAATCTTCTGTTCTCAGGGGAGCTAAGCAACCAGCCAGCAATAATTAGGCTTCTGAAAGACATGTAGCAAGGAATACAGGTCCTGAAAGGATGACTTTTTCTTATTTTCCAGAGAAGCACTTTCACTGAGGGGAAAATACTGGAATTCCACCAGCCCTGCTCTCTTCCACTGCCTGAACTGAGATGCTCCAGAATCAGGTCTTATCAGCAGAGGGAGTCTCTTCCTCTAACATAGGGATCAGCTTGCATCTGGATGTCTTCAGTTAGCAAAAACATGCCAGCGTGATCAGGAAAATTGAACAGAGATACTAAACAGTAAAATATTTAAGTGTGAGCTAGGCCATCTAAAAAGCTTTATGAATAACACAGATATGATAAAAACAGGCAGTGCAAGACCTAAGTGTATTGCATAGAGTGAACAATTTGCTCTCAACACACTACAAGATTAGACAGATCACAGGATGGGAAATGGGATACAGCAAAGGTCAAAATCCCCAACAATGAGTGCAGTGAAAACAGACTACACCAAAGAGTCCACACTTCACATACAGGTACAACTCTGCCATCTGCTACTTAGCCTTAAATTAATCCTGTTCTTTCAGCTCATGTTGGGATTAGTAACAGCTCCTTCAATAAAAATGTCTTTTACTGAGCAGACCTCACTCGAGTCCTGGGGGAGGCCAGCCTGAGAAGCAAGTCCTGTAGCCTGGAAACAGACCTCTGGTGCTGGCCAGGAGATGAGTTGGGCATTTAAATCCCCCTCCAAATTCAGCGCATCCAACGCTGGTCAGAGAACAGAAGCAGTCCTTCCACTTCAACAGCAACAGCACAAACCTATCTTAAGTTTTTAATCTGGAATGTTTCCAGATGGTGAAAATTCAAGGATCCCAATATATGTAACTCCCCTAAAAGCCAAGAAAATTACTGACAACTGGAGACGTCTGGATTTGTGTTCCTACATATCGCAGATCCACAGCATCAAGATACAGAAGGCTCAGATTACAAACCACTATTTAAATTTTAGTTACTTCAATAACTTTATCCAGAGAATAAGTTTTAATGGTTCATGGTCAAAACAGAAGGCTCTGTCATAGGGGCTCTGTGACAGTCTGTTCTGAACTGGTTTTGTTCAATGCTTTTACTAACAGAACAGATACAGGAATGTAGCATATGCTTCTTACATCTGCAAATGATACAAAAGCAGGATGCAACTGAAACTCTGTTGGAAGTCAAGATTTTAATTCAAAACAATCTTAGTAAGTCAGATCAGGCTGATAAAATATGTATTTTTACATATATATTTAAATTCACATGTATATTATATATGTAACTCAATAGAAGAGGAGCAAGGTAACCTGATTCAGCAGGATTACCCAACTCCACATATGGAAAATGACTGGGTAGCTGGCAGTTCCTCAGTGGGAGGTTATACTGGATCCCAAGCTGAACATGAGTCAACAGTGTCATACTGTTAAGAAGGGGAAAAAAAAAGCAGACATCACATTAGATAAATCAACTGAAGTACTGCCTGCGAAACAGGCAAAGTAATCCTTGTCTGTTCAGCGCTGCGAGACTTGGCTGGTATAGTCGCATCAACTTGGGGCATCAAGCTAGTAGCAAACGTAAGGGCTCAAAGAAGGGAGCCCAGGCACAACACATGAAAGGGAACAGATGAGCAGTTCAGCCTACAGACACACACCAAAAAAAAAAATAAAGAAAAGGCAACAACTGCTCTCTGTGTCTATGACAAATAACACAAATAGCAGCAGGTTTAGATTACATCAGGAGCTCTTCAGCTTAAACATGAAGGAAGGACAGGGAAACAACATAATATATTAGCTGTGGTCCCTACAACTGAATCTTCAGAACCACAACTGGGAAAAAGCCTGATACAAAGGAGCTGCTCGTGCCTTGAGGAGGCATCCTTGACTTCCTCCAGCCCCATTTTAATATGAGTTCACAAAGAACCAGTAAACAGACTGTAGGGGGTGGTCCAGATAATTCCACAAAGAGCTCTCAGGGATATCAGCAAGACTTCAGGGGAAAAAAAAAAAAAAAAAAAGAAAGAAGAATCTATGGCCAGAAGCACCTAAGGAGCAGACTGATCAAACACTCAGGGTTGATATAAACAGTTACCTATTAATCACCACTGATTGTATCAGGAGCAAACAGGTTATTAAATTTTACGTTGTAAACTAATCTCGATTTGCAGTTTTTCAAGTGCAACCTTTCTGATTGTAACATCTTCACAAGCTTGTTTCTTGATGCTTTTATTTCATATGCCAATAAACCCAATATGCTTTTCCTGATACATGGTGAAGTAACAAATGTTTGTTTCACTGACCTGCCTCTGACGATTCTTTAGACATGAATTGACAGAGCAAGCTCATATATAGCTTTGCACAGAACAATTTTTGAAACACTATTTATCTTTGTATAATTGCTATATTCATAATTATTTTAAAGACAATTCTGTTTAATAAGGATTGGAATTATACTAGACAAGCTCCATGTAACAAGATTTTAGACTGAAAGTAATTTTTGTGACTAACCTATGAACTGCTACAAAACCGTGATTTATAATAGGCATGGTAATAGCCTTAATGATTGGAGTGCTTCTGGGTATCAAGGAAACGCACAGACTGGATCATTTCAAAGCGGAAAGGCCATTTATTTTTTCTTTTCTCCTTCATGGGTGGCCCATACATATCTCCAAGGCCCTTGGAGGAGCTTCCAACATCCCCACTGTGTGTTCCACATAGTGGCTGCTATTACCATGCTAATGTTAATAGGTTGTAGTTTATGTGACCCCTCCGAGCAGAAGCTATTGCACAGTATAAGTAGCCGAGTGCTGAATTACTGCCACTGGCTCTCTATTAAAAAATGCTGGCAAGTGCTGAGGAACAGTGGCAGGAAAGTAGCGAGGGCAAAGCACAAAATAATTACAATTTCATATTGGAAGGGAGCAGAAGGCAGGAATCTGAACAGGCTGGCAAAGAGGGATGCCGAAGCCTGGGGTCATGAGGCATGGGGCAGTAAGAGCAGCTATGCCGCTGCTTGCAATGACAGAGCAGCCCATATGCCAGAACATTTGCCACTTCTCTCCCTCTGTGCAACTGCAATTCAAAATTAATAAATAAATTAGGGACAACGAATAAAAGCAAGAAAAAAAAACAACAGGAAGCCTGTGGCAAAAAAAAATAAATAAATAAAATCTTGTTCAACTCAACTCTTTTTTTGTATTACAGAAAACTCTCCAGGGGAAATTCTGCTGAATGAAACGAAGTAGCCAGTTCTAATGACAAATATTTTGGGAAAACAGAAAGTCCATATGTTCTCCTTTTATTCTATTGAAAATAAAGAGGAAACCAAGAGCTTTTTGAATTTAAAGTGTAACACTTCCATATGCCAGGAGACAAACTATGCCCAAGTTAAGTCTGGACATTAATGGAAGCAAACAGCAGAACGCTGGTCCCTGGTGTTTCAATTATTCTCTCTTTGGAGGTTATGCTTCCAAGAAGTTAAAGAAATACAATTTCCCTGTAAGGATCATTATTTCTGGGTTTTTTTGCTGGCCACTGCAATGTTTTTATTTAAAGCTATTTGATCTGTATTTGCAGAAAAGCTCAGTTCATCCCTTTGCCTTTTCATACATTCACCTGTAAAGCTTTTCACAGAATCAGAGCGCAGCAGGGGCTGGACAGTGCCTCTGCAGATCATCTCATCCAAGTCCCTACTCAGCACAGGGTCAGTCAGAGCATGCTCAGGACTGTGCCCTGTTGGGTTCTGAGCATCACCAAGGATGGAAACTCCACAGCATCTCTGGGCAACCTCCTCCAGTGTCTGACAACCCTCACACTGAACACGTCTTCTCACATTTAAGTGCAATGTCCTGCATTTCAGTTTATGCCCATTTCATTTTTCCCTTTCTCTGCGCACCACTGAAGAGTCTGGCTCTTGTCAAACCATTCAAAACTAGAGTTTCCCAAAGCAAATACTGGTCTTTATTTTCAAACACCACTCTCTGGTCTTAGTTCTTAATATTTCCATTTGCTTAAAAATAAAATTAAGTTTTATACAGGAATGGCACTAACTCTGAATACACCAGTGACCTCAAATCAAACAGGAAGACACTTCTTTCCCTGTGTTACTCAAATTCATTATACAAAAAAAAATATTAAGAAGCAGATTTCCAACGAAATCCTATCCTCTGTAGTTTTAATCTCTTCTTGCCCTTCAAATAAAACTTAAGTATTATCTATATTACTAAAATATTATATGCTATGCACATGGTGAACCAAGTATTCACCAGCTTTAGTCTGCAATGAAATAAGTGACCTCTAGAAAAGCTTCATGCTCATTTCCAGGGTAGAAACTAAGGCAGAAGGAGGCTTGCACATAAGTATCAATGAAATCAGACAATGAGAACTGGCATTAGGTAAATGAAAATAGAGCAAGAAAATATTTCACTGCTAGAATAAATAAGTTTCAATTGCCACATGCAAAAAAACCCATAATGTCCAGAATGCTTTCAGCATCTGCTCTGCGAAATCAGAGCTTAGGAGCTCTGTCAGCAACAGACAGTTTCGGAAGGAAGAAGTGACTTTAAAATTGACATTTTGTAACCTCGCAGACCTAACATTGGTCTGGAGTTCAAAATAACAGGTATTTCACAATAAACAACAAATTGCTACCATTCCTTACATGGCTTATTTCCTAAAAGCCTAACCATAAAGAAATTAATAAATTAGAAATTGTTATTTCATTTTCTTCCTTAATACCTATTTATTTGGAGTGCCTAATCTGAAGCAGCACAATTCTTTGACAAATCCCTGAAAAAAGAGAGAAACTTCAAGACTGTTGTTGGAGAAGCAGATTTATTCAGATAAAAATCAGTTAGCTCCCAGAATGCAGAAAAGCGTAATTTTACTGGGGCTTGAGGAATTTGGTTCAAAGCTCTGATCTAGAAAGCAATATATACAGTTATTAAACAGTGTAAGGGGATTAACTCTATAGAGCATTATTGACTACTCCAGTCTCATTAACTGCACTTTTATTTAGATAAAAATGTCATCTTAAACATCGTTTTTGTGTCAGAAGTTAGATCTGAAGAATAACATTAAAAAATAAATATGCATCAGCAGTGCCGCAATCTGCATGAGCTCCTTCTGGGGTCTCCCCTGGAACTCTCGATTGAAATTAGGGTTTTGATTTACAGTGTGCCCATCAAGAGAAACTGCTTTTAAAAGAAGTTGTCCTGTGGAATGCGAGATGTGTTTTCTGAGAGGCAACTTCACTGGAGCATGTACAAGTTTAACACAGAAAGCTGACGTCTGTCTGACTCTTTTCCTCTAAGAAAGGAATGAAGAAAGGTTACGGAAAGAGTTCTGGGTTCCCAGTGGAGTTCTGCCTACTTTCAGACTTTATTAGGGAACTGTGAAGCTAATTATGTGTATGATAACTTCAGTTACTGCTTTTCATGCAGAATCACAGACCAGAAAATAATGAAAGCATGAACAGAAAAGTCTCTCTGCCTTTTAAACTTGGAGCAGCTCAGAGAAGGCACGGGATATTTCAGCAGGCTGCAGCAGAACTTCTGTACTGCTATGAGGACCATGCAACACTCAAGAGGTGCTCAAAAGGCCCACCAAACACCAGAACAAACCCCAACATCCCTCACTGTCTTTGCTTCTGAAAAATCATCTGTATAACACCCCAAGGGTCACTCAGACAACAGAGGCATGACCAGTTGCACAGGCAGCACTGCAGATACCCTGCACTCCCTACTGCCGCACACAGGATGCCACCAGGATGGAGCATCCCCCTGAGCATGCTTCAGAGGTAGACCTTGACCTGCACCAATCTCTGAAACAAAGTTAGCAGCAGCTGGGTACCTATGCCTTTTTTGAACTCTAAATCCAGGAGAAGCGGAAAGCCAGATGTAGAAACAGGCAGAGCATCCCCATCAACCACTTCACATATGGGGGCCACTCAACACTTCAGATACACACTTGATTGCCAGGTTTGTCACAGCAGAGACATGCCGTTTCCCCCTGCACGCTTTGCAAAGCTATTGGCATTCCTCCTGAAAGCTTTTGTCTCATGCTTTCAGAGGCCAGTTTTCACGGATGCAATAGTATTTTGGAGCTGTACTATTTTTTTCAAGTGGAGGCTGTTTGTACATTTCACTCCAACACTCCACATTCAGTTTCCTAGATTATCTTAACCACAAGAATGCAGTGCATCTACCTGCAAAAGGAGGCAGAGTATAACCCTACATTTACTATTACATGAGTTACTAGCAACCAGACTCAAACCTAGTTCACAAGAGCCTGGTCATGTTCTCCCCTTACCCTTTTGGCATTTTTATTTACTGTTTGCTTCTACACCACCCCACGAAGAACTGGGAATCTGGGGTTTGGTGTGGGTTTTTTTTTTATCTATATGTTCTATATTTTCGAAACAGCATTTGCAGCCCTCCTATTGGAGATGATGAGGGCTGAAAAAGATGAAGGCTTTGAAACCTCAGGTGGGAAGAATAAAAAGCTCTCACCATCAGGAACATCCTACCTCTAATAAACTTGTAAGAGATGACCTCCACACTGAATTCTTATGAATGAAACCCCAGATATCTCCATGAGGTTTTATATATATATATATATATATATATATATACACACACGTTTTTTTAAACCAAAACCAACGCTAGTAAAAATTTTACTATGAAGCAACTACATTTTTATGCATTTGCATGAAGCTTGGCTACCTCTGGTTTCATACACTTGCTTAAAGCAGAACATGCTGGCACCGTTTATTCATCTTCCCCTATGAAAATAAGCTCTGCTTCCACATGCTTCTACCCAAACGTAACTGCCCACACAAGTGAAGTTCTCCTGCTACATACAGGCACTATTTAGGATGGGCAGCAGAAACATGAATCACTGCAGATGAAGAGATGCACATTAAAACAAAGAAGGGGCTGTACATCCCAACTGCTTACGTTGTCTGCTGATCACAGGGGAAGATCCAATTTGTTTTGTATAGCTGTATTTTTGAGAGGTGACCTGCTACAACCGGGATGGTACAATGCTGGGAAAAGAACATGTTTAACACCATGATGTCATTCCACCCACTACCAGTTGCCACGGTCGCACAGCACAGCAATAAAACTGGAATTTCTAATTTTGAAAAATGGTGTTTTGTTTGCTTTTTTAAGTTACAATCTTCAAAAACCTCACAAAAAAATGAAAAGGGCATAAAGCCAGGATCAAGCATGTCAGCTGCTCTTATACAATATTACATGTCACTTTCAGCACCCTATTCCGTATTTATCTCCTTCCCCAAGAGGCCAATACTCAACATCATTCCCATACACCTGAGCTAATACTCAGGGATCAGATCCCCTGAGGCACTGCTGAACTGCCTTCAGTGCAGTACTGCATGTCATTGCTTCCCACCCCTCAGGACCAATGTTAACATTAATGATTAGCAAAGAGAAAGATACCCATGCCATAAGTGTCCTCCAACATACTGCAGGCTTTGAGATTTTTCCTCAGGCTGAAGAAAACAGTTAACAATCCCATTTTAACCATCAGTATGCATCAGTGATCAAGACTAAGTTTATTATCCTGCAAACAAAAACAAAGACCAAATTCGAAAGTGGGCACTGGCTCCACAAATCAACTCAGTTAATACCCCATCAGAACGCTATAGTGTTGGCAGCAATGGGTAATATGTGGTATTTGTGGCACTACTGGAGAAAACTATTTTAAGTCTAATTAACATGAAATTTTTAGAATGCAGATGCTTTTCATTTATACATAAAACAAAATGCCGTGACATTTCTCCCATCCATTTATCATAAACAAGTTAATTACTGTGTAACAAATAGCTCCTGGTAGAATCTGTGTTTTGAGGATGTTAGAGAGCTGACTCAGGCAAATAAGATGAACCACAAAGTAGTAGTTAATAGCTTATGGCATACTTATAATAAAACAATGACTCTGTAAAAGCTTTTGTTGTCAAATTAAAGCTAAGCTATTTCCATTGGAATGAGTCAATTATAAGTAGTCATTATCTGTTTAACTTGATTCAAACCTAGAATACTACAAGCACTTTCATTTTGATACATTCATAACCTTGAATACGCTTGAGAACTGGATACAAAGCTTAAAAGGGAAACGCTAGGTTTATTGCCACACAGCTTATCCCCGAACCATGTAACATCTAAACTTCCCAATGCTGGCTGAAGATCACTATGCCAAGGTTCACATACCACCCAATTTCCGATGAACAAACCTTTAAGCAGTCATGCTGAAGACCAAGTGAGGACTACACAGCATCACTGGGATCTCCTGAGAGCCATCTGAACTATGCACACACACACACACACATACTTTATCCTCCCCAGTTCCATGAAAGCACCAACAGGTGAATTCCTACTTTTTTTTAGGCAAACAGTCCCATTTGGCCTGAAAATGAATTACTGAATGCTGATGAGTAAGATGGTGGTAGCTGGCAGCAGAGCTTTGCGTGGTAAGATGGTGTGAAACAGTACATATGTCAATCTATCAAATATGATATACTAAGCAATCTGAACCCATTTTTGGTCTGAACTATTGTACAATACTTCACCCAGATGGAAGAAAGAGATAAACATTTTATGCTTCAGACACATCAAGTGTGAGGAAGTAAAATTAAACCTCAACTGGAAAACTACCAATTATACATGCTAGAGTATATATAAAGAACACAAGCATGAAGAATTTTATCCTCCATTACTGTACAAATTAATTACATATCTTTTTTTCCTATGATACACCACAGCATGTATTTAACTCTAGATTAAAAGGTGTTTATTATCAAAAACAGCATTCGTCCTGTCCCCCCCGTCCCCCCCCTTCTCCAGTTGACAAAAAGCTTACAAATGGCATAACTCGTGACAGCGTTATCAGGACATGAATCTCACAAGTGGCGCATGCATACACAATATCCCGAGGGCCAGTGCAGCCCTAAATCAGAGGCAGGTTTGGCATGACTAATGTAAAACTACAGCTGGCCCCTAAAGCATAAAATTAAATAGAAATATATTTTCATTCAAATCAACTTGACAGCCTATCTAAATATAATTTCATATTTAAAAAATTATCAGTTAAAACTGAAATGAAATGACAGCCACTGTGCTGTCTTCGAAGTCACTGCCAGCTAACTCCCCTGAACAGACCTTCTGCTCCATCCCTATTGTCCACCTACATAAACACGCAGCACAGTTTGTCAAGCACTAGACTGCAAAAAATACTCCTCTGAGCAAACACATTAATGACAAGACTTCCTACAGTATTTGGAGGACAATGTCTATCAAACAACTTCCAAAGCTAAAAAGCATGAAATTCACTATGAAATTTACTGTTTACAGACTGACCTATATAGCCTTACAGTGTATAAGTTTGGAAAAAAACTGATACTAAACATGTAAACAAGTGGTGCTTGGTTCTCTTCAAGTGTTGCTATATTCTTGGTCTTGTCTATTTAAAATCCCTGTTTGGTTATCTTTAAATAGAAACTCCCCAATGTTTACTAATTGATGCCAGGCCAGTCAAGAGAATTCCTGAACAGCAAAACTAAGACAACTGGGCTCAGAAGCAAAACTGACTGCCAACTCATGTGGAGAAAAAATGTCCAGTCCTGGATTCTGTTGAAGCCAGAAAGAACACTGTCAAATCTTTCTTTCTTTCAAGAAAAATCTAAGTGACTGAGCAGGTGTTTGCTCTGGAGGAAGACAGAAATCCCAGCTTTCTGGCAGAGACATATGCATGTGAGTGAATGTACTCAGAAGAAAGTAGCAAAGGGTTATAAACCCTTGTGTAGACCATCAAGTCCTGATGTGCTCCTCAGCTTCAACAATACACCAAGCGAACTGCTGTGGCATCCACCAATGGTTAGTGATTTAACTCGAGAGGGGTGCTTTGGCTGGGGGAAGGATTTTGATCTTCACAAATTGCCTTGGAGTAAAACAACGATTTTCCATATGATGCAAATATAAAGTTTAATTATTTTTAACTTGAAAGGGAGAGACATCAATACACAGGATAATCTATTGCTACTTGGATTATGAAGATGTCTTAAGAGTTTACAATCACAGAAGTGGTTATAATCCCACAATTACTATAAAGCTAATTGGTAGCTTCTTTTTGCCTGTGTTTTCATGTTGTCAGTGGGGCAGTAATGAAAATGAATGCCACATTTGTGAACAGAATGTCTGTAGGCTTGTTTACCACATCTCCAACAACAACGTCTGCTTTATCATGCATTTCAAAGCAGAGATAATTTAAGGATCTTTGAATTTCATACATAAAATACTTTCTAAAATATCAAAAGTAGAGTTCCTTCAGACAGGGTGGGAGTGGGAGACTTAGAAGTGAAATGATGACCTCTCATAGGCAAACAGTCTACCTGAAGCAGACAGCACACAGACTTCGAACGATCCATCTGTATTCAAAACCGCACTGAGGTAAACCACTTAGTGTTTCATCCTCCTACAAACATAATTCTGCAGACAATTTCACCATCAAAACCAGCATCTTTAAACCTCCTTTCACCTCCTGAAAATACAGTTATTGCAGAACCTATTAAGCTTTTTATTCCACTTACCTCTGAGTAACTTCTGCCCTTCCATGATGCTTTGGGAGACGAATGCTGTGTAGTCTTCTTCTGAAAAGCCAGGCTTGCATGTGGGTCTAACTGTAAGATCCCCATTGTGTGCCTGCAAAAACAAAATGAGGAAGACGCACACCATGACTTCTGTCATTTGGGAAAACATTTTGCACCTGATGACTAGGTGTTTAGGCACAGGCAAACCTGAACAGTAAAGTAGTGTACAAGTAGAAACTGCTTGTGCTGAAGGGCCTATCTCTTGGAGCAGATCCATACTGTAACTGCAAAAATAAAACGGGCCAGCACATAGTTGCCTGACTACAAGAGAGCATTGTTTGTAGGAAGGCTGGGATACTGGGCACTGTCAGAAGAGGGGATGAAACAAAGAGCAGCAATTCATCAAGGCTAGCACTCATACAGAAGCCACGCAAAAAGCCTGATGTTGCAACGTCCAAATCACTGAGTTTTGCTATTAAGAATCTGGGCAAACCACGGGAGGAATAAAATCCCAGCTCCCAGTGGCCTCAGGAACTTATGACCACCTAAAGCCCCTTTCCTTCCCCTTCTGCCAGCTGCTGACTCTGCGACCCTCCAGGCTCTGCGCCTGCCCAGCACTGGGGAGGGGATGCCCAATGAAAAGTACAACATCGTTACTGAATGGCACAGCCCCACACACAACCTGCCAGCACCCAGGGGAAGCACCCAGCTAAACAATCTGCTGTAACTTTGGACTGCGTAGCAGGGAACCAGCTCCTGCCACACAGAGAGGTTAGTCCTGTCATGGCATTCCAGGCTCCTTGGGACAAGGCACTCATTCCCCTACAAGGAAGGATGCAGACCCCCAACTCACTGAAGGCATATAAGGCAATGATTTATGCCCAAGAAGTGCCAGGTGCCTTATGCACAAGCAAGTGCCGGTGGCAAGGATTTCTAACACTCCCGGGCTGCCGGCAGGGCTCAGCCAGAGCATCGCTTAGAGATGCAGGCTGCACCTCCGACTCCTCCAGTCCCCGGAGCCGAAGCCAGGGGAACGGGAGAGTCACTTCCCCAAGAAAGTGCAACTCCAGGCGTGCTCCTGCCTTCCCGGGGAGAAAAGAACGGCTCCGCCGGGGTCCCCGAAACATTCCTGGACACAGACGATGCTGCATTAGGGAGAGAGGCAGAAGGGAAGAGGAGCGGAGGGTCCTTTCGGAACAGCTTAGTAAGCAGAAAGCAAGCCAACGTACTCTGCTAGAAATCACGCTCGGGAGACGGATGCCAGCTACTGCATGGGAAGCGCAGGGAAGCGGCGGCTCTGTGGACTCTAACCGTCGCTGGCAAGATGTTGCCATTGAGAAATATTTCAAAAGGTCTGACTGAAGGTAACAAGCTCTGGATCTGAAATCGCCCGATTACTTAAACGGTGCTCGCTAGTTGAGAGAGCACCGGGGCTGTTTCA
Source organism: Neopsephotus bourkii (assembly GCF_033783945.1). NCBI lineage: Eukaryota > Metazoa > Chordata > Aves > Psittaciformes > Psittacidae > Neopsephotus > Neopsephotus bourkii. The sequence continues at coordinate 2,264,911 of NW_026902137.1, forward strand.
GCCTCCCGAGGGCTTGCACTCGGGACACCACGGATTCAACTTGACACAGGGGGATTCAGGGACGAAAATAAGCTGCTCTTGTTCCCGCTGCCAGCCCAGCATCGAACACGGCAGCAGCCCCCCTCACCCAGTACCGCTACAGCCACGCTTTCCGTCACCTGCTGATGTTCCGCGGAGACCCCTTAATTTCTGGGGGGACACCCTGAAAACCCCAAACTTTTCAGACCGCTGCCGCCAGCGCGGATCAGGCCCGCTCGGTGTTTACGGGCTCATAAAGTCAAAAGTTGCCGGTGCGGCGGCAGCGGAGGAGCAACTGGCAGCGATCGGGCATCGCTGCGCGGCGGAGCTGGGGCGCGGAGGCTCCGCGGGAGCGGCGGCACCGGGACGCACCGCTACCGCGAAGTTTACCTGGAGCCGCGCACCGTGGAGGGCAAGTTTCTACCGGCGCGGCGGAGGCACCAGATGCAACGCGACCGACGGCGCTAAAAAACAGTGCTTTAGAACCGCAAAGAAGATAAAAACAAGGGAGAAGCGGCGAGGGCGGCGGGAAGCTGCGGGCGCACCGCTCCCGCTCACCCACTCTCACGCTCCCGCACTCCGGCCGCACGGACCCCGAAGTTGCAGCGGGTATAGGCGGAGGGCGCGGAGAGGCAGCGGAAGCTCCGCTGGGCACGGAGCCGCTGAGCGCTGCTTCCCCCCCATACCCCATCCCCGCGGTGCAGCCCCACTTACCGCTGCCACCGAGCCCCAAACGGGAAGGAGCAGTGCGAGCAGCACCAGCAGCACCCACGAGCCGGTCCTCATGGCCCCGGCAGCGGCGGCCCCAGCCGGCCCAGCCCCCGCGGGCTGTGGCGGTGCGGCTGAGCCGCGCTGCGCTGCGCAGAGCCGGGGCCCTGGAGTCGCTGCCGCCCCGCTCCCGCCGCCGCTCGCTGCCCGCTCTGGGCTGCAGGTGAAGCGCCCGCCGCGCGCCGCCGCCACGCCCCGCCCACCGCCCGCGCGGGCACGCGCCGCCTTAAAGCGACAGGCACCGCCCCGCCGCGGCCGGTGCGGAGAGGATGGCGGGGCGCGGATGGCGGTGTCTCCCTCGGCGCGCACATGAGAGCGCGGGGCGGCAGGGAAGGGAATGCGCACACAGCGGAGGTACCTGTGCAGGCAGCAGAGTGAAATAGTCAGGGGAACGAAACAGAATATCCGTGTGAGAGGTGTATCCACTGAGGAGAAAGTAATGTATCCGGGGAAAACTAATATATCCAGGGAAAGATGTACCCATGAGTGACAAATGTAACGTGTCCGGGTGGGAAACAAGTGTATGCAGTGAGGAAAAGCTGGCATGTTCACAGGAGAGACATCTATGGCAGATGATGGACATGTCCAGTGAGAAGAGGGTAGCCTGGGCTGAGGGGAATGTGGCATGTGGGGAACACCACATCTACAGGGGAAAAAATAATGTGCTGGGGAGCAAAAATAATCTATTTTAGTAGAAAAACCAAGATATCTGGAGAGAGGAAAAAAATGACACCAGAGTGAATCACACCCTCATCACCCCGGCCTGCAGAGACCTTCTCTGGGTATCATCACCTTGTTGGGAGGGTGAGGCCTGGCAGGGCAGCCATGGGGTACCTGGGAAAACATGGTCCTGGGAAAACCCCTAGGATGCCACAAGGACTTGGGGGTTGGCAGGGAAGAACTGTTCCCCAGACCGTTCTGGGGGCTAACTGTGCCCATGGGTTAGCTAAACCCTGGGCAGAAGCAGTGGATGGTACAGCAGGTGGTGTCCTGAGAAGAGAATGATTTGGATGAATGTCAGTTTTGGGATCAGGTAGAAAAATGGGTAGTGCCTGAACTAGGTCCTCAGCTGTGTACATGAGCCAGTGTGTGTGCCTGGGCCTTCTTTATTTAGAGGAAAACAGGCATGTCAGGCCTAGTCCGTGTTCACATGAGTAGCAGATAAAGCTAATTGCACTAAACTAGAGGTTTTCTGGTGTAAAGATAAAGGCAGATCAAAACAGGGCTGGAAAGTGAAACTTAAAGTCAGTTTCATTTTCACAGACAACTGAAAATGGAAAGCAGTGGTTCTGAGTGCTAAGTATGGCTCCTGCTATTTTCCTACAGCGTGGCCCTGGCATCCAAACATGATTTTTTTTCCTTTCTGAATGCAGCTCAATGCCACAAATAGGAGTTCTCAGGCATGTATATTTTGTGCATATAAATCCAACAGCAATTTGCATAAATAGATGCATTCTATCTGATGTACGTGCAAAATCAGACATTGCAGCTGAAAAATCTGGCCATTAAACTATTCTGTTATATTCACACATTTCCAAAGGAATGAGACACATAAATCCACTGACGGCATCTTTTGCTATTGAGTAGATTTAATAGCATTGTGCTAACACCTAGAGATGTTAGCGAAGAACTGAGACCTCATTGTGTTAAGCTCTGTAGACACGGATAATGAAAAGATTGTTCCTACTCCACCAATTTACAGTCTTACTGGATTATGGGGTTTATTCTGTTTTTAAACAAGTATTTCTGAGTTTGTTACATAACGTTAAATAAATCCCATCATTGCACTGAATTTAGTATATACCCTTTCTTGTGAAGCACTTTCACAAAGGCAGAAATAATCAAGTGACACCATCATAGCAAAAATAAATCCTTATCTGTATATATAAAATCTAAATTTGTTCCTTTTATTTTCATCCTAAATTTCAAAGTTTGGAGTAAATCGTGCCAGGTTGAAGGGCAGCTGCAGTTGTTGCTATTTAAATGAAACTACAAGTACTCTGGAGACTTCTGGGGATATTTTGGATTTGTGAAAGTACAGTGTGGCTGTTTCCTTGTGAATACCTATGGCTATTTCTTTTGACTCTTGCTGAACTACAGCTGTTTCTGTGCGTGTGCTGGCTCTGTTTGATGACTTTGCTAATATGACAAGTTCTACAAGTATTGTCAAAATAAGTCTGACACCACAACAGATTGTGAAGAAAAGGCAGAGCAGTAGTGAAAAAAAAAAACACCAGAATTCTTCAACATGTTTACAGTTGATTTCTAATCTGATGGGAAATTGATTTTTTCCCCAAATTAGTTTGCCATCCCTCTTTTCTAAGCTGCGGTATCTGTGAGTACGCTTCCCAGATACATTTCTAATAACACCGGGTACTTTTACAAACTGACGTGTTTCCAGAAGGACCAGAAGAGAGCACAGATCCAATGTTGACACAGTGGAAATCAGTGTTTTACATATGTGCTTGCTTTCACCCTACTATTTTCCTTCAACTCTTGACACTCCGATTAATTTTGGAAGGAATTAAAGTTCTGCTAACTGATCAGCTACTATTTCAACTACTTCCTTGTTTGGAAGCACTTGACATGAAGTGCTTATAAAATATCTTCCTTTGGATCTTTAAGAAAAATGAAAATATGCCATTTACATTTTTGTACCTATTGAATTTTTCACAAACCGTTGCATTTAAGCATACAGGTCTGGGCTGGGCCTGAACATATGTTATTTGGGAGGATTAGCTTCAGACTCTCGCTTTGCCTTGAGTCTGCTGGGAGACTATGAATTGGTATTCCTGCATAAAAAGAAAATAGGAAGCTCTACTGTCTAACATATGAATGCTGCAAGATGTGGATTTGGCTGGATGAAGACATTGAAGAGCATACACATGCACAGTAAATCAACTTGCTAAACACCTCAAGAGCAAAACTGCTGATCCTAAGAGCCAACTTGCTATACTGCACAACACTCAAGAGAATAAAAGGCTCATAGACAAGACATCTACAGAACTGACTGTGCCAAGATAATGAGGAGCGTAGAGTACACAGGGGATTTTTCTCTCCTTGAGGCACACATGTAATTCCTGTTGACAGCAGTGGGAGTTGTGCGTACATATCAAGGGGACAATAGAACCCTTAGTGGTGGAGATGAGTATCAGATGTGAGCTGTGTGACCGCAGATAGGAAATGAGAGAGAGGGAGGTGTAATCACTGAGGGACAGTACAACATACAATAGAATTGTCAAGCAGCCATCAAATATGTGAAAGCATGGGAATAACAAATTAAATGGACAGGAGGTGAGAAAACAAAGTCTCAAGAGGCTTTGCCTTCCTAGCTTAGGGCTGATATCTGAATTCCTTATTTGGGAAATATGCCCACTGGCTTAACCTGTTTAATCCTCTGATAACTAAATGTGTCTCTGAACTCAAGTAAATAGTTATGGCCTAGATGCTAAGGATAAAAAGTTGTTTTACTGAAATCTCGGATAAGTAAGGAGAAATTAAATTAATACAGTGCGCAGAACACATTTCAGGTTTCTTCTGTATGACCTGATAGTTCTTGCTTCTTAAATAGGAGATCGCAAGCTGGTTGGTGATTTCAAGAGTCATTATTACTAGTTTTGATTTGCATCAAAAGTAGTAACAAAGGACAGATCCAGACAAATGATGGTTCTGGAGTGATAGATAATGGCAAATAATACATTTATGTCAGTAGTTCAGAACTGAAATGAATGAGAAATGCTTTCAGATTTCATTCATGCTTGGGATCTTTTTATGATGTGTAGGGAAGATGGGACAAGATGGAACCAAAGTGGAAGATAAATCAAAGTTTAAGATAAATTAATGATCAGGGAAAGACTTAAGCATCTACCAGACCCAGGCAGAAACCAACAGAGGAAACAAAGGATGCTCGTGTGTAGGAAGGTCACAACCATAGAGGGAAAATAATAACAGTAAGAGCCAGACTTTGGTACATTTATGTAATTTTTTTAAGCAGCAGCAAATTTCTGCAACTACACAAATGGTTGGGCACAGCTCAAAATTCTGGATTACCTATGACCTGGCTCCAGTACAAAATCTAAAGACAAAATGATGAGTTGCAGAGGAGAAAGTGACTTGAAGAACAAATCCACAGGAAAAAGTGGCACTGAATGGGAACAGAATATGCTTTAATCTAAGCTGATTCTGTACTACCCTGCATGTGCTACCTGTGTGCGGGAATGGTGAGAATGATACATCTACCTTCCTGGTTAAACAGGATTTTTGAAGTCACATTTTCAGTCCTGTCAGACAGTGCCTGCTTTCTGCAGTGCCAAGGAATTTGAACTTTCTCTCTTTTACACTATCTACTGATCAAGTACATTGTGGATCCTATTGATTCTCTTTCTGAGTCCGTAATGTGAATGGCAATGAGGAAAATACAGCTTCAGAGGCCCTATACAAAACCTTCATGCTCAGTTAATTACACTGACCAAGGGAGGCAAAATTTAGTGTAGTCTGACCTCCAATTATGAGACACACTGTGGTGTCCTCCCTGAACTATGCAAGCATTTATGGCAGCATGCCAGCAATGGCTATATTAAAATCAATTTTAAAATCCCAATTCTTTGTCTCTCACCTTAGGTGATATAACACACCTTATATTAATGTAAGTCTTATTAAAATATTGTAAAACAAAATTGAACTGTGCAAAACAGTAAGATTTTCTACTTTTTTATTATTAAAATATTCTATTCCTGCAAAAATGGAGAAAAAAGGCAAATGTTGACTGAGAGGTTTCATAGGTCTGTGTCATTGCAGCGGACTGCAGTTGGTATTAAAAAAAAACACTAAAGCAGAATTAGGTTTGTTCTCAGAAGATACCTATTTTATGTGCCTATTTATGTCAATATTCCCCTTGTAACAGCTTCAGAATATGACCTCTCTGGTTGATGGGTAAATGTGGGTGCCTCAGACAAAAAGTCACCATGAGAATATACTCCAAGAGATGCCAGACACAGCAGGCAGCCAGCTTCCCAGGCCACTCTGTGACGCAATGCTTCAGATCACGGGAACAATGAAACCCCACCAGGTTTAGCAAAACCAATATTTAACAGCCATCGTGCCCTCTTACAAGTGAGAGGAAGGCCACACATTCCCAGTTTCCCCAAAGCCTCCACAAACTCACTGATTTTAAGGCACTCTTCATACAAGCGTGTGTTTAAGCATGATTGTGTCATCACCTCAGAAACAGAGTTACCTAAAGTAGTCATCATCTAAAAATGGTAGCATTCACACTAGGCTTTACGCTGTAACAGCAATCTGAGAAGAACCTTATTGAAGTGATATAAACCAAGTGATTTCCTCCCCACCCTCTCCAAGCACCCTCCTCAGGAGCTGAGGAGGTTTTTCTGACAAGTCCTGTCCCTGTGATCTCCCGTACCACTCATCACACATCAGAACACTCCAAATGCACACCAACATAATTAACAGGCTTTTATAGGGACTGCCAAAGGAAAATGGGGATTTTTCAGACTTGAAACTTTTGCTGGTTTTAATGTCTCCTCATCACTTCACCATTGCCTGCCTTTCCCCTTTTGGTGAACATGGTCTCTACCGACACTAAAATATTCATATTAATATAACTTATTCCAGCCCACATTTCAAAATAAGTTACACTGGTACAAGCAGAAATATTAGTAAATGATCACTCTTCTATCTATCAAAAATGTGAGGTCCTGATCTGGCTTTCTTATATTACTGATGATACATGTTCTTTTTTTTCTTCATCAGAAAAAAAACAAGTACATGTTTTCTTCTGCACAGATTGGTAAAGCATAAATAGAAGTTTTATTCTGAGCTCTCTCTGCCTTTTGTGGCATCCAGCTTTTTTGTATGCTTCCCAAATATTCTTTCCTCCTGCATATATCCAACGGTTTTAGCACCACAGCAGATACTCTAAAGGTGTGTGTGTGCATGCTAAATGCTGAGGCAGAACTCCTCAGAGAAAGCCCCAGTTACCTATTTAGTATGAAGTCATTTTCTGGAGCTGTCAGCATCTCTGGTCAAAACCCACCTGGAAGACAAAACACTTTACAAGTGACAGATTTGACAGCTTATGGATTTGAATAGGAGAGCTGAAAAGATGAGAAAAGAAAACTTGGAGAGAGAGGAAGAGACGGGCTTTTGTAAGAGATTACTGTATGACAAAATATCACGCACTTGAAGAAATTCGGTACATTTCCAGTTTAAAAAGGTAGTGAGAAATTTAGTGTTCGTCTCCATGAAACTTCAGCCAAGTTACAGATGTATATGAAATTTATCTGAATATCTGAATAACTATGATTTAGCTATAAATAAGGATAATAATATGGTGTGGAGGAGTTTTACTACTAATATTACATGCCTAAGTGAAATAAAGCCTAGAGATAAAAGACAGGGAACTATTTAGGAATGTTGTATACATGGTAAGCTGAATAATACAGAGTGATTGCAGGCTAAAAATAATAAAACCCAAAGTCCTCCACACACACATAAACAGAGAGAAAGAGAAAGAGTCACAAGGTAAAAAGTTTTGCTAACTGCCACTGGTAGTTGTGACCTGACTCTATTGTTCAACTGATATGTGCTATTTTTTGGTGTTGGTGGGGTTCTTGCGCAAGCCCCAAGCGTTCTGTGTACAGAGTAACTGCTGCCTTTTGGAGGTGTCTAGAAATAACTGAACTCCAAAGATTTATTTTTCAAGTTCATGCATTCATCTAACAAGATTATCTGTAGTTATCCTGTTAACTCTGACCAATAGATCCCGTGGTCTCACATCATCTAGTCTGGTCCAAACCACACAGATGCTCTTAAGTCAAGCTGTCTCTAACTGTGTCTAGGACATGTGTGTAGGCACTAAAAATATTGTTACATACAAGACTGGGTAACCCCCAGCTAAAAAAGTAACTCTTACAGACAATGGATAATGTGTGGTTTTGATCTCTCTCACAGAGAAATACTAAGGGAGATATTCATACACCATCTTCCATTATGAGTTACAGGCAGACTTGTGGTTTAATAAAGCATATTGTACATGACTGTACAATGATTGTCCTAATCCATCAATACGAAATGTCAAAATCACCTAGTAGGTTTTATTGTAGCCTCAGAAGAAGCACAGGGTTGAGATAGGACATTTTTATTATAAGGTTTCAACAACAAATACAAATTCTATCTGGTGCAAGTTATGGGCAGAATTGCATAACCTCCACTTCACCTACCTGGATATTTCAACATATTGGTCATTTACACAGCTGATCCTCAAGTATTTTATGAGAGACAAATCTAATAACCTTTCTGTGAAAACCTCAGCAGGATGTGGACACTATAATAACCCATATGCAAGCTACCACATTGTATTGTATGCTGTCAGACAACTTAATTATTTTCTTCCATATCTAACATAAGCTTCTGTTTAGTAAACATGATGAGAGTCAAACTTTTACATATATATATATAAAGTGCTTAATTTGCATGCAAAATTGCCCTAAGTATGTATGCAAATAGGAAAGCTCATGCACAGATGACTAATTAAGTGCATTTATGTGAGAAATTACCCAATGCACGCATGGAATCTCAGTAATTGTACACACAACTCAGATGTGAGATTGCATATGCATTTTGGACACAACTGATTGGAAAATTTGGTTCGCAGTACTGTGTTGGAATAACTGATGCAGAGCACACGATCAGAATACAGCTGATAGGGCATTGGAAAGAAACAGCAAATGCTTGTGAGGAACTTTACAATAAGAATGGAATTTACCGTCTCTACCATTACTGTTTTCCCATTCAGTTATAGCCATAATGTGCTAATCTATGGCTTGAAAAGAGCCATTTCTAGAAGTACTGTAAAGAAACACTCAGAAAAAGTAAAATTACTGCAATGGCACATGAGATAGTGTCATTAAAATTAAACCTGAAGTTTGCAGCCTGCTGTTGCTTGTCCAGTATGTGTTATAAACAGCAGATTTTACTTTATGTTTCTTGATGAAGCACCCTTTCTTCCCATGCAGGCAGGGGCTGTAGTATGACAGCACAATATCCCTTTGGAAGATTCAGTGAGTTTTGGTGAGGAAGGAAGTATCCATCTGTTTTCATTTTTCCAAGCACTGATGTTATTATATGTTCCTTTATCCCTAAACAGAGTAGTTCTCTTTATATCCCCAAAGTTAGAAACTTCTGCTAACACCGGTAAAATTCACTACAATTAACTACTTCCACTACTTTCACTATTACATGATGAACATCTCTGACATTAGTGTTGTGCAAAGAAAAATACCTGAGTCGTTTTGGTAATGCCCTGGCTACTGAAAGCAGGGATTCACCTTCAGCCTGCTTTGTGATTTTTTCCTATTTTGTTTTCTGTTCATTGTGTGATAACCAAGTGTAACAGCAATTAGGGTAGCACCTTTTGATTTACACACAACACACTACTTGAGGTCAGCCACTAACACAGGCAAAAGATACTTGTCCATCTCCGTGGGCACAGCTAAACGAGGAACACGCATGAGCGGAGTGGAGAAAAGGGACAGAGAAGGGATATGCTGCGATTGTTCTGCTCAGAGCCAGAGTGCTATTGTGCTGGAGAGACAGACTCGTAGAAGCACTGGGGGACTCTGAATGTGCAAAGTCAGGGAGGAGGGAAAAGGGATGTATTGGTTTGGTCTCACTTGGAATGAAGTTCCTCAGATTAGATTTCAGAAGGGGGAATTTGAAATAGCCTTCTGCCACTAAGTGGTGCTATATACAGTACAGCATCTTTATGATGCCACACTTTTCAAGAAGGAATAAATCAGAACACTGTCAAGCTGATTATACTGATGTAGACACTTAACAAGTGTCCATTATGCTGATGTAATCCTTCTGCACCACTGGATAAATCAGAAAGAAGAACAGGCCAATCCAAATGATTAAAGAAATCCAAAGATTGAGCCCCGGCATACAGGATCTGAAGTGGAGGGTTACAGAAAACAATTCTAATTTTTTAAAAGCTTTGTCTAGCTTACTTTTGTTCCTTTTTAATTAACTAGCATTGTTTTCTCCAAGTTTCTGGGTGTTAGAACCTGAAATACTTACCAAATGACAATGAAGGAAAAAAAGCCTTGGTTTAAATAAATACTTGCGATTATTCCAGAAATAGTGATCTTGTTTTTAAAAGAAATGTCTTATTTTATATCAACTGACAAAAAAAAAAAAAAAAGTAGAACATGTTCTTTCTGGAGTATATATCTACATCTTGATTTACTCCCTCCCACCCTCCAAAAAGATGCAATTTAAAAATAGGATGGAAATTTGGAAGGAGAATGCAAGCTTGCAACTTCTGCTCTCCTCAGTCCCAGGAGAAGTGTAAATGCAGGCAGCAGAGGAACTGTTTTGACATTTTGACACCCATGCGAGTTCTTGCCCCAAGCAACTGTACATGTTGCCTCTCAGTTGAGGCTGCAGCAATACATCCTGGGGAGGGATTAGAGGACACAACTGCACTGTCCCAGGAATGGAGACACCGAGTTCAGGAATCACAAAGCTTTTCTCCTGTTTTATTGAAGGAGGAGGAATTTGTTTAACCACAGTCTCTGAAGAAGCTTATTCCTTTGTTCTGCCACTTGTCTGTCCTAGAAAACAAAGAATGAGAAGAAGGGATAGAGCAGTGAATATGAATATAAATATAAATCACATTTCAGGTTCCTATCTGGTCTGTTGGTGCATTTCTCAGCTCATCATGGAATGAATTCAGTACTTTGGACACCCATCTAGATGGTGTGTCTACAGCCAGGCCCAGACACAATCTAGGAGTCAGCATTATTTATCCAATCTAAGGACCTTAACACATTACCTCACACTGAAACCCAGTGAATATCTGCCTATGTGAGTTGCTGTGCTGAGCAAAATGCCTTTACAAAAAAAGAGGTGGAACTTCTGGGGAGAGGATTAGTGCCTTTTGTGAACTGTACTTGCGTGCAGGGTGCTGCTTTATTCACAATATTCCCAGAGAAGTGATTTAAATCAAGAGTCAAAAGCTGAAAGGGTATCAAAGCTGTACAGGAACTGATTACTACTATAAATTTTGCTGAAACAAGCTGATGCTTTGCTGATTCTTTGGTCCTTTTCTGGTAAAAATATGTCAGTGTTTAACTCACAACATTGACTTCCCTGTATTTTTTCATTTTTGTTCCACATGATTATTTTTAGCTGCTCTGCATTAGCTCTGCTTCTGAAAGTTGTTGTAGGTAGAGGCTGCAGGTTCTTGAAAATCAGAAATGATTTATTGACGGAGACTCAATGATACAAATATATCCATAAAATTAATGTTCTCCCCACCACTGTTTTTGAATGAAGCTAGAGACAGATGCTAGAGACAGATGTGAATTTCTCAGGAGAGAAAGAAGTATCATAGGTAAATCAGTTTTATACCAGAAAATCTGATAGAAAGGAGTATAGCAGGTGAAAAAAGCAAGTAAATTCTTAACAGAAGGAACCCTTTTCAATTTTAGAGAAAATGCAACACCCAAAGTAACTTTATGTGCATTGTAGCATAAGTTCTGAGCCCCAAACAATAGCTAGATGCAAACACATAATAAGAAACAGTAGCTGTCCAAAGTGAGCTCTGGAGAGCGCAGCAGAAATGCAAAATTTAAGTGTCACAAACAGGGTCAGCCCCAGATCCAAAACCAGAGTGATTCCTCTGAAACTTCCTTCTCTCTCATGCACCACCAAAAGCACTGGCAATCAGGAATCTGCATAAAGCAACAATAGAACACATAAATGTTAGGTGATCGTAGAAATTATTCTCCATCCATACTAAGCTTTTGACATATTAAAATAATAAGCTACCCCAAACAAGGAAGCCATGAAAACTCAAAAATCATTTTCTGAGTCAAATTTCTGAATTACTTAAAATATTATTTCAGAATTTTTGAAATGTTTCACTTACATTTTTAGGCAGCCTGTTACACATTTACAAATAAATTCATAGCAGTCCAAAATTCCTCTGGCAAGTTTTTGTTTATCAATGACTTCACCATCATAAACATAGAGCAGATCATCGGCCCCTCTGCAGTCAGCTTCAGGTTTCCCAAGATTTAACCAATATGTTTCATCAGTAATGCCATTTTTGTGATGCAGGCCATTACTGTATTTTCCAAGTGTTAGAATTCATATTCCCGAGGCCAGCACTGCGTTGTGCCATCAGGCCAGCTTGCTTGTCTCTGTGCTTTTCCTACTGTTCCTCTACTTCCTTCTTTTTCTTTAGTAGGCTTTTTGACCAGGGTAACTCCAACCACAAGAAGACTTTCTAAGCTGATGAAGTCTTACCGTTGTATCTCTAAGCAGGTACGACAAACTCAGTAGGCAGCAACCTCAGTTCTTCAGATGAGTTTTCAATTTTTATTGGCTTTCTGGTATTAATTTTCTTTATATTAGATTACCTGTAAATTTGGCCTCGGATCTTGCTACATATAATTAACTCTGGTTTCTGACATCAACATCTCTGAGTATGCTAAGTTCAAAGGGTGGCAATGTTCAGTGTATGCCTCTAGAGCTTTGTCCTGGCTATGCACAGCCTGGGTCAGACTGCTGCCACTACCCAAGAGGAAACATGGAGATGCTCCAAAACAATACCCCCATCTATCCAGCTGTCTTTTACTGGGAAATTAATGTAAGATTCTTTTCCACATGGCTGATCCACCTTGTTCCAGACTGGATCTGCAAGGAGGTTCAAGTATGAATCTCCTCACACAAGTGCCTCAGACTGTGAATGGGCCATTTTATATTTGGTCATTACTTGGGAAAAAAAAAAACACAAATACAACACCTTATATTTAAAGAACAATCAAGGGAAAATTCTGAAAACTCAATGGCTTTGTATGACTTACAGACTAAGATATTACCTCTCAGTGTTAGTCTCATTCACTAAAGACTTGATTAAATATTAGGCAGAATTCCTAGAGTGGTAGAAATGGATAAGAACTTGAAAGCTCCTGTTTAAATCTGCAAGAAGCTTCTAGCTAAGAAAAATAGGGATAATAGATTTGGAATATAAATGAAGCACTAGGTAGGTCTTCCCACTCTAGAATGTGTACATCTTGTATGCATATTGATCTGCACACTACAGACCAAAAATCAATTAAAACTTGAAATAAAATATAAAATAACATTCAGGCCAAGCATCATAAACAACCCAATATCCTGTCATCTCTCAAGAGTGTATAAAGAATGGAGACAATAGCATTCTAAGAAGTTAAAAAATAGGATCAATATCAGAAGAGGAACTTGTAGATTCCCATATTTAGCTGAATTCCTACCAATATAAAACGGAAATGTTTCTGTTGAGCTCGCTGCTTTAAATTGCTTTATACTATCATGCAGTATAGACTATGTTAATTATCTAATTGAGATATTTATATGGTCATCAGACAAGTGGGGACCTGGAGAGAAATCCCTAATTAAGACTTTGGAGTTTGATAAGAGGCTGTTGCTGCATGGTGATAAAATATTATTTTTGTCTTATCTTATGAATGTGCCAGGGCAGATTATGTTAAATGCTACCTACATGCACAATCAGATGACATATCTCTGGCAAGGCCCACAGATAAAAGTCTGCAAATGCACATTTATTATTTCACAGTTCAGTGTTAAAAGCAGAACAAAACTTGTAGATCCAGAACTACAGCAAATGCACCTTAGCTGCGACTGGTGTGTCACAGCACTGGTATTTTCCTTGGGACCTGGGGACAGAGTATTTGGTCTGCAATGACAGTTACAAGAGCTGGAAGCCTGCTCCTCTTCACGGCACCTGGAACCATTCTGCTGGCTCTGTATTGCTGAACCCTCCAGACATTCCCTTTCTGCTCCCTGACATGCTTTTATGTAATAAACCATTGGGAGGTGGATTAAAGCCATCAAAAATCCAATTACACAAAAGGAATCCCTATCTGATTGCTCAGGTTAACCTTCATTTCCTTTACAAAAGAAGGGAGAACAGGGCACAGAACCAGCCATTCAGCATGCAAAGCTCCACATTTCATTTCATTCCAATTAAAATCCATGTTTTTTGGCATTCTGAGTTTGTTGTGAATGTTGAATATGTAGTGCAAAAATACCAGCTCTGAACATCTTTTTTTCTTTGACAAGCTTTCTGGGAAAAATCAGAGCTGCTCTATTTTTTGCATGCAGCCTTCCCATCCTTCTTCTCAGCTTCAGGACTGACTTGAACAATAGTGTTCACTTAAGTATCTCTGCTCATTAGATGCTTGGGCTTCCCAAAGAGGATGGCTAGCTCTACCACCAAGGCAAAAGAAAGTAAATTCAGGGAGCAAAACACACATGCCAGTTGATCTTTATTTTAGCCTCTTGGCATGATCCAACGTTGTTGAGATCAACAGTAAAACTTCTGTTATATATTCCAGTATTGGAGCTTAGCTGTTACTGGAAAAGGAAATGATAACAATATTATATATATATTTATGCAATAAATACTTTATATATATATATATAAAATAATGCATATATACATTTATACACATGCACAATATATCTAACACTTTAATTATCATTAGGTATTATTCAAAGCTCACTTTGTAAAACTTCCATGCCCTTCTACCTGGATAATACCTTTTTTCATTTTCTGTTACTTACAAGTATGCATAATACAAACTGACAAGTGCTGTAGCTGAGGAAAAGAGGCGAGAAACAAGGACCAAAGGTCCTTGCTAAGTAGCAGGATGAAAGATGGCTTAGTGTAATTTTGCAGGAGAGATTCAGTTTCAGATTTCTACAGGAGAAATGTGGATATTAGTGAGGGTTTGCAAGCAGCAAACTCCATGATGATCTTATTCAATTAAAAATACATGAAGTATTAATATATTGTACCCCAGTTTATGTTTAAGGGGCTGTAGAGACTAATGTCTCAATCACAGGAAAAGAAAACATGTGCTCCAACCCCATATTTGTGTCATCCAGTACAAACAGCACTTCATTAACATGCAAAATATTCCTACACTTTCTTCCCAAATACTGATTAGGTTCAAGCAAGAGATTTAGGAGACCTGAGTTTAACCAGTCACTCTGTTTCAGAAGCCCAGAGAAATCTCAGATCCATCCTCTCAGCTCAGTAGTTTTCTTCTCTCCATGCACAAACAGGGGTTGCAGCGCTGCAAGGTGCCATTAGGATAGATCCACCATTCTGAAGCACTGGATGTGCCATAAAGAGGATCAACGAGGACTGGAGCTACCAATGTACACCAGGCACACAGCTTTGTACCTTGAAAACTTGGTAAAAAGGGATGATTAATTGGAAGTATAACAGAAGAATAACTATTCAAAAGATACACATACCTGATTGAGGTCTAAGTCATTCGCTTTCACAGTGTGATGGCCCAAGCATGAAAAAGACCTGGCCACAGCAACTGATATATATCAGATTTCCAGGTTTGAAGGGAAAGCAAAAAACACCAACTTGCAAAAACTTTATAACCCCTCTGCAGCTTGTTTAACCTGATGACTTACGGCTACATAAATAGGTGATGGAACAAACATGACCCAGCAAAGCTTGTGTGGGTTTGATTAATGGAGTGCCCCAAAGTAAAACAGTCATGCTGAAAAGCTGGAGAAATGCAAACTTCTAATAACAATTTCAAATTATTTAATCATACAATCAGGCCTGACCTTGTTCAATAGGAAACTTCATTACAGTCTGAAATGTTAATATAGAGTTCCAAATGCATCATCAATTACTGGTTGCTCCAGTGATGCATGGGCCTGTCCTGCTGTGGCCAACTACAATTTTAATATTTTCTTAGGAAATGAAGAAATGAAGAATTAGCAAATAATGGCATGATCCTGAAATTACTGTTCTAGGGATCACAGTTTATTAATCGGCTAGAAAGGGTAAGGACATTATTCACTTCCCACAGATAAATGATGCAGCCATTCCTATTTTTTATTTTGTGGAAACAAACACTAAATGCTTATTTTTTAATAGATTCTTTAATAACCAGTTCAAATGACCTACTTTTCTGCAGCATGAAAGGTCTGACAGTCAATGAAGGTATTACTATGTGTGACTGGCAATTTTACCATCAGAAGCATTATTTTCTATACAACTAGTACCTCATAACAGCTTAAAAATGGTATTCACTGTTTGAAAAGGGTAAAATAAAAACACTTGCAGTATGACTGACAGAGATCCTTATTTGGAGCTTACAATTTAACAGCAAAAGAAAAGTGAGTGGACTATTTAAATGGCTTGAGAACTCAGGGAAACTAGAGGCCGCTGTGCCTTTAGTTTAACAGTATATTTTGTAAGTGATTTGCAGCAGCCACACAGTTTTTGGAATTAAGAGCATAGTATTGCTAGAAGTTTGATGGTCTTCAGGAGTAGTCTTCTCCAGTCATGCAACTCAGTAGTCCAGTTTAGTGGTTCTATTGATCTCAATACGATTGGATTAACTTGTAATTGTCTTTGCTTAATTGCTTATCAAAGCAGCATGAAAAACTGCTCAGCAATTCTGCTGTGGATGATACTCTGGTCTAGGAAACATTTCCCTTCATGTATTAACAGGCCTGTCTTCACAGAGGGCTGAAGATTCATGTTGTGCATTGTCTACCAAAGACGAACAGTTTGCTACTAGCACTGAATAATGTAACGGGACAGTGCTGGAAATAAAGCTAATAAGACATTCTGCAGCAATTATAAAAAATTTTGCACTTTGTCATATAATTTTCATATAATGAAAAGCATGAACATGTGGAGATTCAAGCAGCTTGAATACTCAATTAATACACATTTCAAGATAAATTCAAATATCATTATGATCAGCACAATGAACATTTTTCTCTCTTTTTTTCTTTCCTCTTAGATCTCTCTTTAACCTCTTCTGCAGTCTCCTAAATCTGAACCAGATTCATTCTAAAAGCACTTAATGTAAATAAAGCAAACATGAGGCAGTTTGGCTTTTTTCTAGAATAGCCATCCAAAGCTTTGTTTGCCAAGAGGCGACAATACTGAGCAATATTGTGCAGAAGTCTATAATTTGTTCTATAATAACTTCAGTTTGCTTCATCCTTTTATTTCTTCTGGCCATGAGACATGTCAGGAGTTTTCATGGGCAACCCATTGCCCAGAACTAATTGCTTGGAAATCACAGATAAGGGAAGAGTTTCAGTTTTCAACCGTAATATTAAACAACTATTTAGCAAAGAAAAAAGAAATAATGCAGAATAATTATTAATTGATGCAAACATTTAGAACACATGAAACACGGTGAAACAAACTATTAGGTCCAATTATGCCACTTCTGTGAACATTGTTATGCTATCTTTAATGAACTCACATTTTGAAAGCTCCATTTTATGTTGGGCAATGGTTCAAAACCCAGAGACACATCACTTCCAAGCACTAACTCACAGAAAAGTGCTAGACTGTGGCTGACTGACAGCACTTCCCACTGCAATCTGGGTTTATCTTAAAGAGCTTTTATTCAGCTCTGCTTCAAATCAAACTTCATTTAACTAATGAAGTTTTCTAGCAAGGTCACAAAGCAAGATAGTCTGCCTGCAGACACCAGCCATCCTGTAGTCTATTATACAATCACACATATGAGATTTTAAGAACAAAAATGCCAGATACCTTCTGTCATAACAACCTCAGCAGACAGGATTGCCACAAAATCCAAAATATTGAATTTGCAACTTCTAAGCCACGACATAGTCTGTTTGTGAAGAGTACTACTGGGAAATGTGACTATGAGCTTGCATTTATCTTGGTGCAAAAATGTAATTGGAAGAACTAATAAAACCAAAAATACAGCTTCACAGTGGACTCTGTCAGTTACAGAGCTGAAAATTAAAGCTACAGAGAAAAATAAATGTGTTTTGGTGAGAAGGGCATATCTAGAGTTACAATTAAGAAATTTATTGCCTCTGCTTAACATCTGGTTTATATTTATTCACTCTGATAAAAAAATATACTCTGGACCCACAGCTTCAGCTTCCAAAGTTACAGAATAAATGTTAATTAAATATTTGATATAAAGTCTTTTAAAACCTCACTAAAATTACCCAGTTTACTCAAAATAAGACCCGGCAAAACAAAAAGGGTGATATCACATTCCATAATGAAGTCTTTCAGTTCCCTTTAAGTCTTTGCATTCAATGTTAAATATAAAGGACTAACTTTTATATTTGTTTCCCTCTGGTATAAACAGACTGCATAATGAGCTGCTGTGTGATCTGAACTGAATGTCACTCAGAAGGCAACACATTCACAGCTCACTGGTGGCTTTACCCCTCTTCATCTTCACCTCATATCAGAGATGTTTCTTCCCTTTTTCATGGATGCTCATTATGTTATGTGTTATTCATTCACTTTGTTTGGTTCAAATAAATATGGACTTCTAGATATGACATAATCTACCAAAAACTACTAGGTATGTGAAAGTTATTTGCTGAAAAGCCTCATGCTCCTGAACAGCCTGTCAATCTGCTAGCTCCTCAGAGGTCTGTTTCCCCATTAGTGCACATTTCCCCAGTTGTAGATTTAAGGATTTTTGCCCACTGTCACAACAAAAAAAAGAGGGAAAGGAAGCAGGTGGTGTCATTTCTAAAGTCCAAGTGTTTTTAATGATTGTTCTCTATTTCTTCAAGTGCAGAAATTTCAATTCCGATTAAAATGGAAAAATGACAAGCCACTTAGAGACAACCTCCATTCTCCAAACGATCCGCTCTGAATACACAATATGTTTTCCTATATAATGCATGCACCATATTTCAGTATTAATTATATGCAGGTCTCTTTTGGGTCACATGCTAATTATATCTATTTAGAATTTATCATGCTACTTCCAATAATGTGCTGTCATTGTGTCCTGTTGTTTTTCCTTGCCTGAGGCAGAAGGAAGCTACAATAAACCTGAAAATATTGGCAATAAACATTCATTTGAACACATATGGGGAAAAACTGTGCTAGTGGCCCTGCCCAGTGCTCATTGAAATCAACAGGAATCATTATATTAACCACAAGAGAAAATGATTTGAAGCTGCTAAGTGTCTACAGTTCTATATGACAAGCTATGTGCATCTCTCACAATATGATGAAATGGTTATACTATAGCCATCTGTAAATAATCAAGGAAGCATTCAGCATTATGCCAGAGAGGATATGCAAAGAGGAATTTGAGCTTTCCTCCTCATTCTAAGATGGTTGGACTGGTATTAAATAGTCACAAGATAAAGAAGAATCAAACCCTCTGTTTCAAACTGAC
Source organism: Neopsephotus bourkii (assembly GCF_033783945.1). Taxonomy (NCBI): domain Eukaryota; kingdom Metazoa; phylum Chordata; class Aves; order Psittaciformes; family Psittacidae; genus Neopsephotus; species Neopsephotus bourkii. The sequence continues at coordinate 2,283,975 of NW_026902137.1, forward strand.
TCAAATGTGAATGCTTCCTATGTTCATGTACAGCATTTTGTGATCACTGGTGCTGTGTATCAGGCGATAACAATGTGTGTGTGTGGGGGGTTATGACTAACTCCTGAATTCTATTGGATTCAGAATTGTCACATTTTAAAAATTCTACTGTATTACAAGCATTCAAGATATCAGCACATTTGCCAAGCTTATTGACTCTGTATACAATTTCCTTTTATAACGACTGGTACAAGGCAGTCTGCATTTACCAACCCATGGGATCTTCTCTGTATGAGGAATATTTACAACTTCTCTACATAGAATAGTTAGGGTTGGAAAGGACCTTGAGATCATCTAGTTCCAAACCCCCTGCTATGGGCAGGGACACCTCCCACTAAATAATCAGCATTAGTAATCAGCAGTAATCAGCATTTACTTCATGGGCAAAAAGAGCTCTGAAGTCAATGACAACAGAAACACAATTTTTTCCCTTGATTTCTTGCCTTTTGTGTTCCTAAAGTGGCTTCTTAAGTCACAACTCAAGTTAAATGGTGCTTCCTTTGTGCTACCAATTTAGGAACACAGAGCCAGATTTTCAGCAGAGAACCTCACTGCATACATACAATTATTAATGCTGAAGATTCAGATCTGCTTTCAAGAAATAGGTGCCTGCAGGACTAACTACAGATAACACAGAAAAAATGAAGGCACCAATGATTATTATCTTGAACAAAATTATGCCCCTCAAGTTTCCCAGCCGTATAAATTGTCAGCGCTACATTACTAGTCAGCAATGACACAGATAAGACAGAGTCAGTGACTTCAGTCCAACATTCTAGAGACTACTCCATCCAAATTTCCACACATCCTTTTAGCCCATCTGCAGCTACTGCCAATCCCTTTTCCTTCTGTGCCTTTCTGGCTTGTGGACACGCCAGGACTATGCTAAAAAGACCAGTCCTCTTGTTACTTCAGTGGTGTCTGTATGTATCTTAACTCTTAGAAATAAAACTCCAAAGATACAAATGTGAAATGGCATTTACATATCTGTATCTCAATGTGATTTTTTTTTTTTGTCTCTCTAATGAGATGTTTTTAGACTAAGAAGAAAAACATTAACAGCGCACTAACGGCATTTTTTTGCTGATAAGTCTCAGCAGAGAGCAAAGTGATATTCAGGTACAGTAAATGCACTCTCTGAAGCCAAATGTAATTTTATTTTGGTGGGTCAACAATCGATAGAACAAATGCACAGTCATTTCAGTAATTGCCACAACTTCATGACAAATGCTTACTAGAATCTTATGGCTAGGCAATGTCAGCATCCCATATTACAAAGATGCTCAGGAGAAGAGGCGCTATGCATCTTCAGTGTATGTAAGCTCAAATGTTCAGAGACACATGCAAATTAAGCAAGTATGTATGCATGTAATCTTTTTTTAATATCCAAGGTCATAAGTCAGATTGTCTCTGTAAAAACTTTATAGTGGAAAAAGAAGCTGAAGTCTGAGAATTTCACTTTACTTACCTACATAAAAGGCAGCAGTGCCCATTAACTTGGTAAAACCATATATGAGAACCTGAACATGCTACTCCTAAGATCTCCTACAAGAAGCCATCTTCTCATATGGAGTTTATCACCTCTGTTCCTGCAAGATGTCGTAGTAGGATCCCTACTGCAATTAGCTCTGCCTCATCAAACTGTAGTAACAGCAGTAAATCCTTCTTTGGCAATTGCAAAGCAGAAGAGGGCTTCCTTCTGGAGTCTGTCTGCTACTTTTGTACTTTCTGGTCTTGCTTAGCCCAGAGGACTTTGTTCAGCCCAGAACACTGGGAGAGTAGATGTACATTCCCACCTGTAAATGAAGGAAGATATGTTCTTACAGTAATGATCTAGAATCAGACTGCCAAATGCCTCAGTCAATAACTGTGGGAGCAGCTCAGGGTGATGAAAGGTGCTGTATCTGATTTCTCTTGTCTGATGAGGTGGGGAAGAATTCAGGCTCAGAAATGATGCAGGAGAGCTGAAATGCCAGGAAGATGCTTCAAAATTCCAAAACCTGAAAGCTGCATCTCTAATATAAAAAATGAGGTTATGTCAACATGAATGTTAACTATAGTTCACCACAGTGTTTTGGAACCTTTTGGAAGACTGAAAGCTGCCCTACCTGGGGAGATTCATGGCAGTTTTTTGGTCTTTTGAAGCTCATGTAATACCTGATGTTAGTCTATTTCTAAAATGCCTTTTAGGAAATGACGGCTGGTGCCTTCACCAATTCTGAGGAGGATTACAGAGGAAAAAAGAAAAAGCACATTTTTCAAATGTATATGTCTTAGTAATCCACTTTCTTGCAATTTGCTACAAGAGTTGAATCCTATTTTACTTAGATACTTTTGCATTCTTTACCAATGGCCATTTGTCTCAGAGTTTTCAGTTATGCAGATCAGACACCTGGGAAACCGAGAACGTCTTCATTTCCTTTTGTGTTCTGAAACAAGAAATATTCTCTACAGTGTCTGAGGGAACCTCCAAAGTATGAGAGAGACTTCAGACATCATTTTTCCTTCGAAGGAAAGCTATTCTTTTATATTATATAAGGGGAAAAAAATCTGAAGATCGTTCAATCAAAACAAACTTAGCCTTGAGTGCTGTTGGGAGAATAGAAATTTCTTCTGTCAGATATCTTTCCTAAAGGTAATACCATCTTTAAGCACTCTTTTTCAAATGGAACAGAAAGAAAAGAGTAACGCCTGTACTTGCAGTATAATCAGCAAAGCTTGCAAGAAGAAAAGAAACAAAATATTATACAACATGTTTTTGCAGGGTAGGAAATGGAAAGAAGAAAATAATTCTGGTTGAAAAGAAACCCATCCCAGCTGTAATTACATATTAAAGAAACAGAGTCGTGTACCTTTCTGCACAGGAACAACATGACTACAGTTGGTCAAACCAAGAGATACACTGTCGTTAATTTGAAGCTAGAGAGATGACACCTGCAAAAGCACAAAGATACCTTCAAGCAGTGAGTGACTGATGGCAACTTTGGAATTTGTTTTCAAACCTCCCACCATGAATATGTAAGTTCAGAGTTACAGACAATTCCTAACACCTAAACCAGGAGTATTGCTAGCTTGGTCCAAAGTGGCAATGTATAAATGTAGCCAGAATATTTGGGGCTTTTTCCCCTTCTTCACAGTTGTCTCAGTCTGGAGAGAAGTTATTTTAGTTGGCAGAGACTAGACCCAAAATATTCAGGGAAAACCTTTCTTTAGACCAGTCTTGCAGTACGGTATCTTCAGTGAACTAGATTTTCTTCTACATCAAGATTATGCTGCACTCAGCAAAAAGAGGGAAACTTTGGAATCTCTCCAGTTCGTGTCCTTGTTGTCTAGCCACAAGCTAATGCTGTATTTTAGTACGAGCATCACAGTGTCCCCCATGCCCTCCTTTCTGTTCTTGTCTGATCTTCCTGTTCTTAACACTGATGGTCTTCACCACTACCAGCATCACAGTGTCCCCCATGCCCTCCTTTCTGTTCTTGTCTGATCTTCCTGTTCTTAACACTGATGGTCTTCACCACTACAAGCCATGGGAAGGAAAGCTGGCATGCTGGCTAGCCTGGGTCCATACTTGTAAGTGTTTGTACCCCATTTGAGATAATCACTAAGGACCTAAGGACAGTTTCTGCCTCTTCTGTCATGCCTGACAGCAGAAGAGACAGAATATTTGTCCCATTAACTAATGACCAAATCCAGAATAAAATCTCAAGCTTCCTCTGCCCACCAGTAGCATAAGACTGGATGTGGTTTTTCAAGTCAGCCAGATACTCATACTCCTAATCTTTCACGTTCACTTATTCTGACTGCATACACAAAATGGGTAACAAAATACACAGTGTCTAAGTAGACTTATACCTGCAACTCTCCAGATTTGCAAATATGGCAGCTATAATTGTGTAAACAACTGAAACACAGCTTTGTTCTGCAAAATACTAGCTTTACACATAGTTTTCCTAGCCCATACTTAACTGAGGCTCTTCATTTTACACTGTGAGTACACACTGCATTTGTTCTTGCAAATTAAACAGCTAATTAAAATGTATATTGCAAATATAGTGGTCTGGCTGCTCTTACCTGAAATGGTTGTTCTGTGTACAAAGGAATTGTAACTAAAACCAAAAAGGAATAAATCCAATCTAGTTGTGTTTGGCAACATGTAGCCACATTAACTTGAACAAATAATGACTGATTAGCACTTATGTTTCCAAAGTTCTTGTGATCTTCCATGTCTCTGTTCCCATGCTACTGAGTTTGAACTGCTTCCCTACAAGTCTGCACATAGCAAAGTATGAGTAAACATATTCAGAATACATCTCTCACCCCAAGGATCCACACTTGATTTTGATATAAAATGTTATTAGCTTTAGCTCATAGTACAAAAGGTCTTGATCAATAATTGTTTCTACCTGTCTATCTTATTTCTGTGTATCTTCTAAGACACTTCTGGGCTGCTGCCAATACATTTTGGTTTGTAAGCACATAACAGTGTATCATACACCTCAAATCTGTGCAGGTTTATCTTTTCATTAGGTAGAAGATGGGGTTTTTTTATCTACGTAGATTAGATTAGTTTAAGGTCACCCTGGGAAAAGAAAAGAAAAGAGAAGAGAAAAGAAAAGCAGAGAGGACAAAAGAAAACAGAAAAAGAAGAGGAAAAAAAAAGAGAAAGAAAAGAAAAAGGAAAAGAGAGAAGGAAAGGGAAAGGGAAAAGGAAAACTGAAGATGAGAGAAGGATAAAGAAAAAAAAAGGGTAAAGAAAAGGAATAAAACAACCTATCATCACAATTAGCCACACCTGGAAATAATTCTTACTGATTTTTAAAGTCTAGGAATACAAGAAACAAAACTAGACAACATTAAAGGGGGTTCTCTGACCACTTGCCCATATACTATCTCTTGACAGTTCTTCAAAAATACATTGTCATCATTCAGACATAATATTCAAAAAGTCCAGTGGTGTGGCCAGATGATCCTGGATACCTCATTCAGTGTTGAACTCTTGAAGAAGCAAAATCACTGCATGTTTTTTTCTTTTATTCCCTTATGGAACACAGTGGAAATACCATCGGGTGTGGAAACACCATCAGGTGTGGAAATGCAACAAACACAGAGCTTGTAGGTTTTGATCCTTTATCTTGGAGTAGGTTATTTGTCATATTTGGTAAGGTGATTCGTAAGTATATCAAAATAACTAAAGGGGACGGGGGGATAAGGCTGGGGGGAGAGAGAATCACTTAGTGTCATCATCTCAGTTAATATTAAACCTGAAGGCAAGAAGTATCATCTTAAGGATGGCAATAAGTAAGGTGACCCCTGTGAATTCCTGAATGACACCATCCTAAATGGGGATATTTAGTGTACCATTTCTGGTACAGTCTTGAGAGCAGTCATGGGCCTCTGAATCAGGTCAGAGAGAAGGGGCTACAAACATACTAAGAAGGCCAAGGTTGTAGGTGGGAAGCATGCAGACAGTCCCCAGAGATCGTAAAGTCAGCAAAAGTTAGAGTAATGAATAAGCATTCTGGTGTCTTGGCAGTCATCAGTGGCTCAATACATCATCCTTTCATCCAACTCAAACTTGCTGAATTCCTTTACTTGTTAAAAATCCTGAACTCAGTATGTTTTCATCATCCATAGTGGGTTACCTTAGTGACAATGCTCCACAGGGTGCATATTTACTGAAAGCTAGGGTATAAAGAATACAACTTCCTGTAACGCTATTGTGACTATATTTTAAAACAACTCTCCTTTGGTAGTGGAGAAGGACTTGTGAGCAAACTGTCCACAGGAAAAGGAAGCAGGAGCCACTCTGCCACCTGCACACCTTTAAACTTTTATCTTGAAAGGACTGACCAGAAACTCCAAAACAGAATGAATCACAACAGATCAAACAATCTTAAAGACATAAAATCTATTTTGTGGTACATGATACTTTTGCCATAGCTTCCTATTAACTAATTTCTATGTGAATTATAGTCTCTTAGTGATCTGCATTCAGAACTTCAGTAAAACATTAAAAATTCTTCAGGGTAAAATAAAAATCAAAGGAATTTTTGAATGTTTGGAAGACGATATAGAGAAAAGAGGAAGTGGTGAAGAAGAAAAAGAAACATGCCTGGAGGCAGCAGGAGAGGTAGCTCTTCTCTCCTGGTTAATAAAGGAACACTCAATTTCAGTGTTCATTCTACTTATTTTATGTTTGAGGCAACTTTCTGAGACAAAACATAACATGAGCCTTTGAACTCTTCATTGTTGAGAGTTCGTCTCTACCTCAGCAGAAAGGGCAAAGAGCTTCCTCATAAAAATGTTGCTACCAAGACCCAAATATCTATCATCGTTGGCTAATTGGGTGGGAGAGGTTACGGGAGCAGGGCTCACACAGAAACCCTGCTGCACAGCACGAACTGGCATTTCTTGTGTGTGGTACTTAAACCACAGATTAGACCACGTTCATTCAAAGAGATGAACTACATTTCTGTACTGAGAGTCATTCAAGTCCTCTATGAATCTTCAACCTGCAACCTCTAACTCAAGCTTCAGTGTATTTAACTGGAACACAGCCTTTAAAAATAAACTAGCATTTGTATGTTTTTACAACCATTATTTTGAGACCACTATGCTCAACATTGCATTTGAAAGAAGTTCTGCAAAGTACATGATTTATATCAGATTCTCCCTTTCTCATGATCTACATTGTTGCACAAGATCTGCACTAAAGATGGAATTTTGGAGGCAGAGCGAGTGGGAGGCTATGAATAGCTTACTCAAAAAAAGTCAATTAGAACTGAAGTTATTCAGCATTTGGAGTCAGATTTGTCAAATAACTTGGGCTGATTAAAAAACAAGGAAAAAAGTGGGACTTAGGTGACCATTCACAAACCTACTATGTCCCAACAACAATGGCATTTATCTCCATACAGTGACATGTGGGTTCAAGTCTTCTGCTTTGTTCAGAGCAGGCTTTTGGGAAGCACAGTCTCCAGAATGCCTAACCACTGGTCTGTGAGCAACAGCAGCAGCAGCAGCAAAGACAGATAACTTACGAAAAGAAAGAAAAAACCTGGTAATATTTCAAATTGAAATTTCAACTGGTCTGAAGCAAATGGAAGATTCCAATTTTTTGTTTTGTTTTTTCTTCTTTCAAGTGAGATAATTTCACTCCCTCCTTTCCCTTCAGCTTATATGTCATAAGGCATTTAGGTTCTTTCCACAGAGCCTCCTAATTTCAACAACTGAACTTCTCATTCATGGTCTTAAGGGGGATTCATCTCACCTAAATTCAGGTCCCTCTAAGGGACCAAATATCTTTGAATCTATGATCCTCCTGAGAGCAGTTATTCATTTAAGCTTTTCCATATATCTGCTGCCCACAAAAGTGAATCACGTAGGTGATGTACTTTCCCAGTAGACCATCAGGAGTGATAAGCAGTGTGTGTGTTTGAATGGTAGTTATCTGTACTTAGTGACATGTATCCTCATCCTTGATAGGGTCCTTGCTCCCCTCGTAAGGTTGATATTAAAAGCAAACATAAAACCCTTTCCTAATCCTGTAGCTTTTCTCTAATACCAAGTTATTTTAGAAAACAGACAAATTGGTAACTAGTTATTCTAGCCCTCCTTTTGATTTCATAAATGCAAATTAAAAATACTTATCTGCTCCATAAAGTCTTGGCATGTTTAAGTAACTATTATCCTTTAAATATATTCCAGTGATGTAGGACTCATTATTCTAACAGATAGAATAGGCATTAAATCCACAGGGGAGTCATTAAAAGATGGCTATTTCTCTCTGTTTGACCAAAGCAGCAGTTGTAATGTATTTATTCAGGATTTAGCAAATGGAATTCAATTAGAACTGAAATGGTGTTAAATTGAGTAATTCCTATTGTGTTTGTCTGACAGACAGGAGTGGCATGACCTGAAAAGTTAAAAGGAACTGTATTTTGCCAGGATCTCTATGTTCTGTAGCACTTGTTGACAGAATGTCACTAAACAGGTATATATCTTGCTTAACTTCTTAATCACCTGCTTAACACCTGTAGTAAAAAATAAGGCCCAAACAACATTTATTGGCATTATGTGATAAAGTCAAACCTTAATAAGAATAATGCCCTTTATTCATAATGGCTGAAATAAAGCTTGAAATACACTGTATTGCAGTTAAGCTTGAACCAAGTGTCCTGATATAACTCCATTCTCTTCAACAAGAAAAGAATTAAGTATTACACAATATCTTGTACGCTAAGGTATGCAGCAAAATACTGGCTTTTTAACAAAGCATGAAGGTAACCATATTTAACACCTTCTGTACAAGAGTGTGCATCTACATGCATAAAATGTGGAAATCTACAAAGACATGGGAGGCGCATATGGATGAAGAAGTTAAAACATTGAATATACTGTGAATATACTTACATATGATGTAGTATAGGTGAGCTTCCTAAAAATAGGCAGGTATGTGAGTTACTTGTTTTCATAAAAGTTCTTCAGCATGAGCTGGGGTGGCATTTCCTATGATTATCCATGGGGAGTGCAGCCCGATGCCTTTGAACACCAGATGCTGCTACTCATTAATAAAGTTGCATTTGTTACTGCATTTGCTTGGCTGTCCCTCATGGTGTGCATCTTTCACATGCACCAAAAAAATCAGTCTGGGAATGACATCTGTCACATGTTGAACGTAGAGAAAAACAAAGAAATATGACATGAGAAAGGTCTAGTAATTTTACGAGCCTTGTTAAGGAAATAGCCCTGCTAACAGTCCACTCAGGTACTTCAGCCACTGCCTCAGATCTTCCACAATAAAATACTGCATTAAAGCAGTAATCACAGCAAAGGCCTCTACGCAGTGTGGAAATTAATATTTTTTTTGCTATTGGAAACAGTCCTCTTGTTTTGGTTCTGAAACACAGAATGTGACCTCAGATGAGGGAAATCAGTATATTTTACTGTTCTATTATTTCTATGGTTCAGCTCTTTCTAGCCATAAGCGCCTATGTGATTTCACTCACATTAGTATTCCCTCTAGCTGCCAAATTTCTAATTCAACAAAATACTAAAGCTCATGCTTAAACTTGAGCATGTGCTTTACTGCTTGTGTCTGAAATGATGTTAGTTAGACTGAAAGGAAATAAAACGTCAGTAGAATCCTCACCCATACCCTGTTGTGATCCTAACGAAAGGGTTTCATTGTAATTAGCATGCAAGTAACGGATTTTCACAGGAACAGAAGTTGCTCAATCAGGTCAATAGAATTCACAGTTGAATAAAGCTAGATTTTGTTTGTTCTTTTTAAAATGTAGATGTGATTGGTGATATTAAAAGGCATTTCTGAGAGCATTTTGGTGAGCAATTTTTAGGAGACTAAATACAAAGCTCCCATTTTCAGAAAATGGGTCCTCTGTTTGCCTAATTTAATATATTTACAATGACTGTACCAAAAATTGCTTTTGATGGGTAGACACTAAATATCTGTTATTACATACAGAAATTAAGAATTTATACCTTTAACCTCCATTTGCTGAACAATACTTCCAGGTGATTTTAATGAATAAAGAAGTATACTGTTTAGGAGAAAGAATTATGCCTTTAGTTGCCCTCTAAAATATTCAGATGTTCAGAAAATGAAGCAAGCATATGATAAAAATCCCGCTGGACACCACAGTCCCCTTTGGAGCAGTGGAAAGCAGATGGCATCTTTAAAAAACATGACAAGATCAGTCTCACCAAAACCAGATGCTATCCATTTTCCAGGAAAGATCACTGGCAACTAACAAGTTCACACAATAAACTTCTGCTGATTCGAGAAACATATTAAAGAGTTTAGAATAAAGTAAATTATCTGGACTATTTCAAAAGAGAAATAACCTGAGCTTCTTTAAAGTAATTTCATTTTTTCACAACTATTATCATCTTCACCTCAATCCAGACCTATATCCAAGAAAAAGATGAAACAATAAAAGCTCTAGGAGGTGAAAACATAATCTAGAAATATAGGAAAATAATGTTGTTCTAACATTCTTAAAGTCAAATCTGGAAGTTAAAAGACAAAAGAAGTGTTAAAGGGTGCAATTTTGGATAAATAAACCAGACATCAGTTACTTCTAAGTCTGTAATGTAAGAGCACAGAGCAGTTTCCAGGGTAGCTGATGGTCACTACGCATGACAATCGCTTATCCTGTTTGTAAAATGCCATGTACCACTCCACACAGAAAGCAACATGAACTGCTGTTTAATTGTATGTATAGATTCAGTATGTCATCTCTTTTTTTTTTTTTCCTGTAATATATCCTGAAAAATTAAACCCACATTTTTTCTCGTTAGGAATAAATTAGTCCTTGGACTTCACTAAGGCAGGAAAAAGCTCATAAAGTCAAGTTCTATAATTGGATATTATAAGGGAGAATAAGGTACAAAAGACTATATAATATAAATTTTGAAGACAGTAAAGACATTTCTACTTATACATTCAGAAGAGAGAAACTGTAATGGTTCAAGTCATCTGATCACAGCAGGAATGCATTTTTATTTGTTTCCATATGCAGCACTGGATAATTGACCAGTTGTGTTATTGCAGGAGATGAATATTCCTCAGAAATGTGAGTTATGGACATAATATAGAAAATCTCTGGAGTAAAACACTCCACTGACATACGTTGTTCCATTACACTGACATTAACTGTTCCATTAATTCTGATACAGTATTTACAGTATATCTAATAGAAAAAGAATCTGAATTCTTACTTCTGAACACCAGAACGTATTGACATGTCACAAGGAGAGTTATGCTTCTCTTTGTAGCTGTCAGTAAGATGTGGCTGACATTTGAAACAACGCACCAAGTCAAGATGCAACACCTTTAAGAAGCACGTAGGTGTAGGAAGTAGGGGGCATTATATACTGTTGACTATTTAAAACAAGAGCTAATATATATCTACAAATAGGTATCTATCAATCCATAAATAGACATTTATTATAAGCATACAAGGAAAAGAATGGCCTGTGACAAACATCTGATTCCCACTTCTTTTAATGTGACCTTGAAGAATTTATATCTGTAATATAAGGATAATAATAATATAATAATTTAAGAGTTTTTATAAAAGATAAATCCTTAATATGTCAAATGCTCAGATACTCTAGGAACAAACACATTGGGGTGAAGTTGTAAGACAGGTATTTTCCAGCCTGGGCCACAGACAATTCATATACATGCAAACTAACAAAGGGAAAAAGGTAGAAGAAGAAAGAATGGACTTTACACAGAAGCTTCCTGAGTGCCACATTCTAGTCCTGCAAAAGTAATTTAAACTGAAAATAATTTCCATTCTGAACCTTTCACAGGCCTTCATGGTGCTCATTTTAGAGCTTCTCTCATAGCAATTCTGCATTTGGCTCATCTTTCCCTCACTTCTTTCTTTTAAATCACAATAAAACTTAGATAATAAAAGTTGAAAATAGAGAGGTAAAGACTTTCTGCTACATTTTTCTTATTCAGGTTAGAAGATAATTCTGTTTACTTGGTTCAGGTAATATTCCAGTTGTATTGCAAGCTGCCACAGAGGAATGAAAAATTGATTTTCTTCTTGTAAAGTACAGCGTACATGAACACCTATAATCTTTATACATTTACTGTGATTTTTAAAAAGGCCACAGAGTAGATAAACATGTTAAAATGATAAAATATTCTACACACCATACTGTCTTCAGGCTCCTTTAAGTTGAGGCTGTAATATATGCAGATGCAAAAACAAAATGCAGGCTTATACGTACAGCTGCCTGCCAGCATCCACGGAAACTGCTTCCAGGGGCATGCTGGATGCAGACTTTCTAGAGGCATTCCTGGGTACTCAGTGAAAACTGTTAACACAATTTCTCCAAGAGGTCCAGAACATAGAGAAACACACAGATGTATAGCTGGAAAGTGGACCTGTTTGCATTTGTTGTTGCTGTAGTGTGTGTCAGTGGTTTTCTCAGAAGCTGAGAACCAGGCAGGTGAACACGAGGCTGGCTATTTCTCTTGACTCACTGCTGCACATCAAATCACCTCAAACCCTTGGATGGGAAATGAATGTTTCCTTCTCAGTCAACTGGGTTTCAAATTTGGCTTATCAAAACTTGAGTCGTGGAAATTACTGATTCTTTGCAAACACAAAGCTTTGAGCTAACTTTTTATTCAAATGTCACCAAGATATTATTTATCCAGTTAATTCAGGTGTAGGGAACAACAGACCCTTATTTTTTTTCCTTTCACCAGCAGGCAGGTGAAAGTGTTAAAAAATATATTATCACAATTGTAAAATATGCCATAGTAAAATGTGGTGGTGTGGGGGGTGTTTCAACTGAATGCATTTAAAAGGTATTTACCACTTTACTGCGTTATATGTTACAGCCTGAACAGCAACATGTTTCACCATGTGGCTTTGCATCCTTCGGAGCATCAATACGTTGCTGTGCAGAGCAAAATGCCATGGCCTGCTGCAAGGGGAGTTGAACAGGCATGTGGCAGCGGACCCTCAAATGATTTAGGGCTTGTCTTCATGTGCAAATTTACTGCCACAACTGTACCAGTATGATATGACACTGAAGTTAGAGCCGTATAACTCCCCATGTGGAGAATCTTACTCTGCACTGACTATATTTTCTTTGTTCGGCTTATGTGCTTTGAAAGGTATAATTATACAAATGTAGTTACATTGATGAATTTCTCCATGTAGACAAGTCCTTACATAATGCCAGGCTCGTTTATTTCCCAATCAAATATTACAACCTTAAAAGCTATTATTGTTTCATTTACTTGTTTGCCATTTACCTTCTTTTTGATGTTGATATTGCTTGACATATTATTCAATCAGTTGTTAGATAGAACAATTATGCCCCTTAACTGCTATTAGAAATGCCATCTATTTTCTTTTGTTAATTTCTCTGCATCAAAGTTATTAACTCTCCAATCAGTTAATGTTGTAACTACTACGCATTTCACTCCTGAATGATACATACTTGCACCAAACATAAAAGGCAAACTGACTCTCCCAGAGACCAATCCTCCTCACTGGTTAGTATTCTCTACACCTCTATGTTATTCTATACCACAACAAAATGAATTTAAATAATTTGCTAAAGATAGATATATTATCAGGGAGTCTGTTATTTTTTCATACATTATCAAGCATGGATCCCAATGCAGGATAAAAGCCCTAAAACGATACTGAAGAATTTGCTTATAAACTATCCATGAAGAGGTGCATTGCAGCTGGGGACACAGACTGCCTGTAGAGGTAGCTTCCTTTAATTCCCACTTGTTTCAGCAAATAAAGATGGTAATATGCAAATGAGAGCTTGGATGTTGTTCTCCAAGCCTGTGGAAACCATTTTGTGTTAAGGTCACTACAGTATTTTGAATGTTCTAAAAGGAGGATTGGTGCTAAAGGTGTGAGAGGGATTGAACAGTCCACACATTTTAAATACAAGTGAATACTCTGCAAACTAAATAAAAAATGAAACAAAAAAAATCAAGTTTATGACATAAACCAAAAGAAATTAATACAATCATACATAGCTAGAACAAGCTTCAGGGTGTTTTCCTCAACTTGGCCAAAGTGGTGGCAAAATGGAGGTGTGCCAACTAGTCATTAGTCCATGTATGCTAGATGGTTTGTCTAATCTGAAATATTCTTATCACAAAGCCACGTAATTCTCTTACGCTAACGTTAAATGTCTGATGTCCCTCAAAAGCAAGTAATGGTAAAATGCTTCCCTAACTTCCTTAACAACATTAAGACAGGGCAGGTCTATGATGTAATGCTTTTCCCAGCAGAAGACTTAAACATGTTTAATAAGAATGGGTTAAATATTTGTATCCCCCTCTTCCAGGCAGTGGAAGTAAGGTGCAAGGAGTGATCACTCTATCAGTATTCATAGAAAAGGTAACCTTGCAGGATCAAGGTCTCCTTAACCCTCTAGCTGCTTTTATGCATGAAATATCCAAAAGATATGGTGAAAAAGAGCAGACAGAAAAGAGAAGGTGGCAAAGACATAAAGAACTCCAAATGAAGGAAGGAGTCAGTAAAAAAAGAAAGAAGGAAAGCATATAAAATCACTGTGTTTCTTTAAATACCTGTTTAAGGTCATTGTGTGATACGTTTATTGGTCAAAAGATAAAAATTGAAGACTTTGGCTGGAGAGCCAGCCAACCCCATCCAAAAACTCACCTCCTAATAAAAACCTGTCCATCACTTCCTTTTCACGTGTGACAGTTTCTCCAGCTTGTTTGTCCCGAACATTTTGTTCCTCTCTCCTCTGTACACTTAATTGGCCTTTACACTTAAGCCCACTCCAGTTTTTCCAAATATAATAAATATAGCTTTGCTATTTGCCAGTTCTCAGGACTTCAGGGAGTGCTGAGTTCCCCTGGAGCAAAGCAGTTTCATTTAGAAGCAACTGACAGCAAAGGTTGCTTTTTCCTAGACTGGGAAGCAAAGAGGCCAAGCCACACCATACCCAAATATTCCCCTTCACACTTACTGAAACGTGCTGGGCAGCCTCCTTGGAAGTGCTGCTGCCTAAGATCTTACAGCAATATGAGGTAACAGAGAAGAACATAGGAACAAAGGAAAAACAAAGGGAAAAAAGATCCCACAAACCCTGACGTACTCCCCAGGAGTAATTTCACAGCATTTCCCATGGACTGCCTCAGCGGTTCTGCACCATGGGCTGGAGCTGGAACAAGAGCAGCACAAACCCCTGCATTAACAGGGGTGCCAATGCAATCTCTCATTTTTCTTAATCAGATGCCAAGAGGAAAGTTCATGATGACAGTGCAGAGAAACGGTGATGGACATCCAGGTATTTACTGATTTTCACTTTGTTCTCCATGTCCCAAAAGGTCTCAATTACCCTGGAGAGGTAATTTCAACCTTTGGGAAGCCCTGCTCTGTATGACCTGGCCTTCCCCATTCCTAATTGGATCTTTCAATATAAAGAAATGTTATATCCATTTTAGAACTTCAGCAAGGTGAGAAGTAACTTCTTATGATTTACTGTCTTCCTTAGCAGTGTAGCATAACACAACTGCCATTCATCTTTGGCATATATACTCTAATATTTGCCCCAGCATGGATATGAATTCATGACCTTCTGTATATATTAAATATTAGCTCTTGAGTGCTACTGTACTTTGTCAAAATAAAATCATCTCCCCATAGAAAAGGACCATCATAAATTAATATGAAAATAAAATTGCTCAGCAGCTTTCACAAAGTAGGATACAGTGACCAAAACATTGTTTCTTAGCAAGACAGCAAGGCAAAGTAATAGTGCCTTTGCATTCAAAGCACTAATTTAATCCAACAATAATTGCTGCTATTAATCTGACTTGTCAGGTGTTCTTCCAAAGCTTATCAGAAAACCTGTGACAGGTTTGTTGTGACTTTATTTAACACCCTAGTCGCTCAGTCTGTCTTGTTTTGCTTTTGTTACTGCAGATACTCCAGTCTCTTGCAGTTTGGTGTTTCACAAACTTTGCAAGCAATATATTAGATTTGTCAAACAACTCTAAACTCACCCAGTCTGTGACCCTAACGTAAACTTACTTTTCCTCCCTCAAATGCAAAAATCCAAGCAAACAGAAAAAACAGACTGAAACCCAGTCTCATCTCTGAAATGCTACCAGTAACCTCTGGGCAGCTTGTCTAAGCACGTGTAGCCTGGGATGAATTCACTGCACGCTCGGCAGTCCCTGCCAGCTCTCCAGTGGACATCTTGGACACAGGCTGACAGTGGAGTTGCTCACACTACACAGCAGGCGCAGAGCCAGTGCACAGCACTTAGCTCGCACTACATTCACACGCTGATACTTGAAACTGGGGTGGTTTGTGCAAAAGAAAGCAGAGGGAGGGTTTAGTGTTACGTGAGTATTGATCTCTTCCTCTTGTTTCTTACCCCCCCCCCCCCCCAATGCCAATAGAAATGAGTTTTGCCTTTTCCTGACCCAACCACTGTTTGCCCACAGCTGACTGGGAAATGCAAATGTTCCTTTAGAACCTCTAAGTGCCTCTATCAGCAGTCCAAACAGCAAACAAAGCCACTGCCCTATTCTACAGTGACTGCTCCCATATTAACCACCCTTCCACACCCCACACTGGGTGGAACATCCTTCCTGTTGAGCTGGATGAACTCAGATCTTCAAATCACAAATTAAGCCCCGTCTGTATTTTCAATCTAATATCTTTCATATAAACACACACCTTGTTAATCAATGACATAATTTGAATTAATCATACTTCTGACTCAGATAGAGGCTAGGTGTGGTGGTAATGAAATCACTTTGGACTTGAGCATGCCTTCCTTCGATCCCTGTGTTAGAGGGACAATATGGCAATTGCCTGAGGCGGAAACATCTCTAGGAACATGGTCTAAAAGTCACAGTATATAGGAAAACATCAGATGACTGTTGTGAAATCTGGATCCAGCAGGGGATCCTTTTCTTCATAGAGCAATTCACCACAGAAGCTCACGGCTCGTCATGGTGCAGATCTTTTCTATTTACCCTGCTTTAACTTGCACATGCCCTTTGAAAGCCACGGTGAGTGCTGGATTTCAGAGCAAACAGCTCTCACAACTGACTGACCTGGAGAATGATTTACACAGCTTTCAGTGGCAATATACAACAGTGATATTTATAGCCAGCCAGGGCCAACAAAGTTACAAAGACATAGTGAGGCTTAACAGCACTGACTAATAGCAAATATCATTGAAGAAGGCCAGACAGTGACATTAGTAGTCGGTAACAACACAAAGTATCTTTAGGAAAATGTGAGGTTAGGAATCATCTGAAAGCAATTTGTCTTCATGTCCATCTACAGAACTTTCCATGCATTATTTTGCAAACCACAGGCAGCCTAAACATAAGTCAGATTTATGCAATCGCTGACTAATGTAAAGGTACATGAACTTCTACCTTAGAGACCTGGGGCAGCTTGGAGGTGGCAGTATGTAGCTCAATGCAGGTGAACTGACCAGAAGTTCACATGCTATGGCTGCAGGGTATGCAGACTCTACAGTGATCTACTGTGCCTCTGCAGGCATGGGAGAAAAAACCTTGAATTCCCAGGATTCAGACAAAATTCCTAGCAACCACAACTGGCTTCTTGTTTAAAAGAATCAGCTTCCAGTCAGAACCTGGCAGACGGGACATGTTTCTGTAGAGACCTGCTTGACCAGGTATAGCCCAGTTGTCAAAAACTCAGCAGCTATTCAACCCTCCTGAAAATTCAAGTTCTTCTTTGGTTCCTGAGCAGAAATATAAAAGCCATCTTCAATAAATGCATTTCCTCTGTCCTCCCTTGAAATGTACTTGAGTGCATTTAAGCAAAAAATCTCCCATAATGCAGTCACCAGCAGTGTACAACCCCTGGAAATAGTCAGATTTAATTTGAAAAGCAAAAGTGTCCTAGAATACACTAAAGTCATGTTAGACTTGGCCCTTTCTGATTGTCATAAATTAGCTATGTTTAGGGGAGAACAAGCAGACTGAAAATGTTTGACAGACATCCTGCATTTCAAATATAATGAAGAAAGAAGAAAATAGGAAAGTAATTTGTCATTTATTCTCATGTGGAGAGCACTTTATCCAGGACTCAGCATTTGTAGGAATACTACAGCCTAGAGTTTACACAGCTTGATTTTACTCTCCAATACTATTTCACAAATCTCTTTGTGTTAAATAGAGTAATTAGTGTATTGGGAACCCTAGCATACCGACATTGGTATATTCTGGGATAACTGTCCCCTAGTAGTGTATCATATCTACTAGAACCCAATAGCAACTCATGCTGATGCCAACAGCTCTAGTTAGAGACCTTTCTCTCGAGGACCGTTTTCCATCCCTTTCTTCTTGTCCAATGAAGATAGTACTTGTTGGGTACTAGTTATACATTAATGAGATCTAAATCATCTTCTTTTTCTGGAAATGACACAGAAAACCAGACTTTACACCCCATAATTCTGTGGGCCGATTTCCAAACAATATTGCAGATTTTCTCCAGTTGCTTCAATACTGAAGTATTGCAGCACTATGTAAGTTATAGTTTGCAAATTAACAATGGGATTTGAACAGTGATTTATAAAACAAAGACCTGTGGAGAGAAGAAAGATAGAAGAGAGAGGGAAGGCTGAAGGCCATATGAGGATATTGCAGCTAGAGAAGCTAAATCATATGCTGAAGTTATCAATTTTATGTTCAGTCATAAGCAGGTTAAATATTACTGAAGTAAGGTGGTGTAAAATCTGCCCAATAAATGGAGCTCCAAGCAAAATATGTCTTGTTTTGTTCTTCAAATGTATTTTATAAATAAAAGGGAATATGTCAACAATATGTGCCCCTGTATGGAGCCGGAAACTTGAAATAAAATCAAGACCCTGGCTAGTGCTACTCTTCTAAACAAAGACACATGGAAGGAAAAGCAATGACTCTTGTTTATGAAGATTTATGTGACAAGAGAACCAAAGAGAAAAGGCAGAAGGAAACATCACATACAGCTCAAAAGAACTGGCAGATTAAGAAATCTTAATGAGCAATTTGGGGCCAATTAATGCCTGGAAACAGCCAGGAGTGATAAGCAAAAGAACTTTCCAGTGGTGACCATGAACACGGCAAGTTCTTTGTGGGTAAACCAAAAAGAACGCATCAACATAACCTGCATTCATCTATTTTTCTTGCTAAGTGAAATAATCTGCTGCATCTGAATCTTGATTAATCATCTAGGTCAAGCAAAGACCAGTGTCTGCATAGTGCACCTCCACTTTTATATATGTGCCAGACCAAAATGGATATTTATGGCATGAATTATACATATACACACATACATATGCATACATGCATGTATACAGGACTATGATTTATTCATTAGTCTTAGACATTCCAGATAAAACAAATGGAAACCAGTACTGGAGGATATGCATTTACACTGACAGAGTAAAAACAGACGCACATTATTTTTGAAGTCTGTTCTGTCAAAGTTGGTTTTGATGATCCTGTTGGAGTGAGTGCCACCCTTAGCTGTCAAGTAAGAAACTCGACAACCTGCTACTATGAGGGAGAAAAAAGTGCTTCTGAAAAATGCTCACCTTCTTATTATAAATATCCATCAAGCCATGATCAGATAAAAACCTAAGCCTTGATACATGCGTTTCTTAATTGACACCATAGAAAAAATATGCCCAGCATGTGTGTGCATGACGTAGCCACAGAAAAGTATTTGCTGTTTTTAAATCAAGGTTTATATTTTCATTTCTGTTGGTGCTGGAGAAGGCAGAGAAATAACTGTCAGAAAACTGGAAAGCAGCAAAGGAAAAAGTAAAGATATTCTTATTTGTCAGAAAATAAGAAGTTCCGATGCATCTTGTCATCAAAACAGTTTTGTTCCTAATGCCTCATTTTTCCTTCTTGTAGTTGAAGACTATTATAGAAACTAACAGAAGTGGGCAGCAATCTGATTTTCTGTTGTGTGTGTGTCAATCTGAGATTTTGACAAGCTTTAGGTTTTTATAATTAAACAAAACAAAACCAGAAAATAAGTTTATTGGGAACAAGAATCTGATTTGTGGGTAGTTGAAACATGTCATTCAGGTTCCAGAGATTTACATTTTGTAACAATCCATTTTCAATTTTTCACAAAGAGAGCGATCAGATCTTGTGTTTCTGTGAAATGTGTTGTTTTGATTAATGAGAAAAAAATGGAAAAACATTTCACTGAGATATTTTGGTTGTCTAGAAGTTAAATTTTATGTTATGCAGGGACTAATGGCTCAGAACACTGATATATAGCATTACAAAAATGAAGGAAGCTCTATGACAGCATTAATTTTGGATTTACTCCAAACCAGTGAAGAACAATGTTTACTTCTGTATTTTTAATAAGAAAAATTGCACACAAGGTATAAAATATCCCCAGAATCACTAATAAAATAGAAAAAAGGACTGCAAAAATGTAAGGACTTCTACATGAATCAACAGTCCAGATTTTGCATGGAGTTTAATGAAGGAAGCATTAGAGATTTAAAGAGATGACAAACATCCATTTTCTTCATTTGTGTACTACAGCTTCTAAAGAATCTAACTAAGTATCAGAACCTCCTGAGAAAATGTTTAAATATTACTGTACAAAAAGTAACCAATTCCCCCCCTCAAATTTGTATCCATTCTTAAATAAGTGAAGTCCTCGACTGTTACTCTTTTTTAACAATGATAATCTTGCCCACTGTCTCCCAGATAAAACGTTCTTGATAGGGCTGGGGTGTGAAAATCTGAATATTGTCTATTTTCAGCCAAGATAATTCATTTTTAGGCAAAATTTTGCTTCCAAGTTGCACTGGCTCAGACCAGAACAATCCTACTGACCTAGGAAAAAACAAATGTTGTTCTTTCTATCAAATCCATAGCTATAGTTGAAATTAAACACTTTTCATCTCTGTGTAGTTAATCTTGAGTCTTCATCTGTTTAAAACCATTTCACATCAACTTTTACAATTTCTCCATGCAGCTTCCTAGGCAATGAATCAAAACTAAATTTTACTCTGAAACATCAGATTAGATCTGTTTACTCCAGGATTACAATGACAAGATTTCAACAGGCTCTATAGGTGCATGATAAGAATACACAACATTAATCGGGACCATAATGTCTGAATAGATTAAGCAACCCCAAATTCTTACTCCATTATTCCCACCAGCCAAAGATGGAGAATAAATTGTAGGTCATTGATGATGAGATGATATTTTTGAGCTATGGTTGAAAATAAGTGCTACATGGGTGGTGGAAACAACACAGTGAGATACAACTTTCTTAATTATTCATTGTATTGAAAGCCATTTGCAAACGCACATGTATATATGGTTGGCAATGTTCTCTTTTGAGTCCATTTAGTAATAGAAGCAAGCAATCTTTCTAGTGATTCATGTTGCACATGTGTTGTAAGTGGAGCCAGATCTTATTATCACAGCTGTTTTCCTTTTTTCTTGCAGACTTTGAGCTCAGTAGGTCATTTTGTGCTACAGCTAATATTTGTTCTGCATAAATTGCATTCAATTTTATAAATATGATTCATTAATATAAAGAAAATAAATATTAATTTTTGAAGAAGCTGAAAGTGAAGATTAGCAAATGCAGAAGCATTCAGGATCACTTTATCTTTTAAAGCTAGGATTGTCCAGAAATGTTAAAAAGCCCCATAGATTTTTAGATCTTACCTCATTTTGTAGTCATAGATATACTCTCATCTCATGACATACAGTTTCCCACAGTGGCCAGTGAATCAGATCACTTCTCCTGTCCCCATGGATCTTGGGCTCCGAAATTCAGTCCACTTGTACTTTCATTAATGAATAGAGGGGCAAAATACCCAGCTCTTAAAATACTTCTTTCCACCAAGACAAAATTTTATTCATGGCCTTCAATTACAAAAATACTGAATGTGTTTACTGGGACTAAAAGGAGGCTTCATTTTAAACATTCAAAAGCAGCTGAGACTATATCTGATGAAAGTGGAGAAGCTGAGCAAGTATGTCAGTGGTCTACATGTCTAATGAAAAGAAAACTTGATTATCTAGTGCCAGCTTTGAACAAACCAAAGCAATTATCTCCTCTGTATTTAATAAACAGAGAAAGGAAAGAAAGAAATATCATTGTGGATCTGTTCTTCCTGCCATTTTCTTGACAGCAAAAATCCCTTGAAGTAGTTGCCACATATTTAGGAAACTTTCAACCTTCACTGGAATACTTGCAATATCTTTTTTTTTATTTATTTTTAATTTAAGCATAAGCATAAAATAAAATGTCACAAACAGCAACTAGGACTTTCCAATGGCATCCTCCCTTACTTAGAGCATTTTCCAGAGAGGGTGTAGCCTTAGACAAGAAGCCAGCAATACTTACCAAAGTTTCACCATGTAAAAAATATAGTTAGGGAACAAGTGTAAAGCATGAAGAAGATGAATGTAAATACCTTCATAAAATACACTAAAGCTGTTAATTTTATTATGGGCAAAAGTACTTGCTAATAACTACAGGGGAAAACTTCCTAAACAAGAGTTTGCTTGGGACAAGCGATTGATTTGTGTTTGCTAACTTAGACTAATGAGAACAACTGCCAATCACATTTGTAAGGAAATGTAGCAGTTAAATAGAGCTAAAATGTTGAAAGGCAATTCAGTGCTAGGTGCTACAGGTTATGAGAATATGCTGCATAAATCAAGGCAAGCTGATAAAATGTGCCTGAACTAAACTCAGTTATGCTTAACAAAATGTCACTGAATTGCACCAAAGTCAACACTGTCACCTCACACCTACAGCAGCACAGCGAAGATCAGAATCTGTTCCCATGTTCTAACATCTCAGCCAATAATACATGCATTTTTATTTCACATTGCTGGTTTTAGATCACATATGCTGCAGAACAAAGAGAGATAGTGACATTATTGGCTATGAACTGTATACCAAATATTCTGTAACTCCTGTTATCATGTGACAGCACTGAAAATGCTGTTCCAGGGAATAGCTGAGCAAATAAAAACAGCCAATAGGTGGGAAATTAGAATGGGACCACAGAGGATTTGCTGGAAATCTCTCATACAGCAGCAGACAATGAAAATACTGAAAGACAGGTTGCCTTGCTGCTTGCATTAGCTTTGGGACATTTAACAAGCATCTCATACACTTAGGAGCTCTAGTTGTATTTTGTTTAAGTATTTAGGTTTGTAAATGGATTACTTATGCTACCTAATATCATTATACTCAGTGATATCCTCTTTTATTGGGAAGGCTTTTTTAATTCAGTGAGATTGCTTGGGCAGTGCTGTGTAGTACTAAGTATATTTGAGTTGTTCTGAATATGCCCCATTTCTCCCAACTATACCATCCCCATCCAGTCTGTCAGGAGCAGTCTAAGCACTCACTAACTAAAAATCACAATAATCTACATTAAAACTAGGATCCCTTTCACGCACTCTCAAAAAATCTGATAGGATGTTTTTATAGATGTCTTGACATTACCCTGAATTATCTGCTCAAGGAAAATTCTCATGACAGGTTCCAGGCAGATCACCATTACCTTGCACAGGAAACTGGGAGTAGCCTGGGGAGTCCACGCTGCTTTTAGCAGGCTGACAGCAAAGCTTGGTCTACGTGGAAAATTCA
The DNA here is from genome assembly GCF_033783945.1 of Neopsephotus bourkii. Classification (NCBI taxonomy): domain Eukaryota; kingdom Metazoa; phylum Chordata; class Aves; order Psittaciformes; family Psittacidae; genus Neopsephotus; species Neopsephotus bourkii. The sequence continues at coordinate 2,307,206 of NW_026902137.1, forward strand.
AAAACGATGCCCTTTTTTGTATATACCTCAGTTCCCTGGAAAGCAATACTTTTCCCCTTAACTTTATCTCCTATCTTCTATTTTGAAGAATATTCATCTTTAACTGCTCTCTGTTTTTCACAGACTGCAGCAAAGACCATAACGTTTTAGGTATCTTTTTGGTTCTAAGTTGTGGTTTTCTCCCAGAGTAGTCAATAAAGGACTTGGTGGTTGTTCTCTGAACCTTATCTGAACACCTAATTGACCTCTCCAGGTTAGCCAGTCCCATAGCATTGTGGGCTACCTTCATCCTTAATAGCTGTTGTTTCAACTCTGTATTCTCTAACCATATACAGGACTGTGCTGCCTTTACCAGGGAAATACAGATCTTGTTCCCAATCCCATTAGAACAAACAGAAGAAAAATCTCAAAAAAAAAAAAAAAGGTTCAGAATCAAGTCCATAATAGACACGTTTGGGTGAGGGAAACATGAGCTCAGAAAGGAAGTGGTAGAAGAATGTATGGAAGGAAGAAAAGAATTTCCTTATTTTTGGATTGTAGGTGGTGTAGAAAAAAGCATGAGGAAGAGCACCCGCTGTATGGAAGAGTTGCTCTCTCTGAAAATGAAGGAGCTGATGGAGATGAGGATCTTGATCACCCACTTGCTGACCCTGCAGGTAGGGGTGATTCCACATGCACTGGTGGGAGTGCAGAATGCATTTTCTTTAAAAAATAAGTGAGCAATAAAGATTAAAAAAATGGAAAACTTTTAGAATACAGATTTCGAGTCAAAGGTAAAGAATACACGGTAACAGAGGCCCCTAGATGTGCACTCTTGATCAGTTCATGTTGAGCTGGCAGCTGGTTTCTGTAAAGGCCACTAAGTTCATTCATATGTTAGAATGTCCTGTTCTAGGACCTGATACCACGTCCCACTGGTTTTATACCAGATAAGCAAAAATGTCAGTTCTAGTCACTGAAGAATTAAGCTTTGCGGCTTCCAACTATACACAGGATGGGAACAACCTCCTCATGTAAGCCCCCAAAATATACTCTAGTGAGCTACAAAGTCAGAAAAAGAGCACAATATAAAGCAGAATTTCATTGCACAGTGGCATATTTTCATGCTGCAGAACATTTTATAAATTCTACTAGCCTTCTTGATACTGAAGGGTGTTGGGCTTCCCCCTCCCCCCCCCCTTCTTTCTTTTCTGATCCCAATGATAACTGCATTCAGTTTTTTTTATCCCGGCATGATAATTTTGTAGTAATCTTTCATAAATCTCAGCATGTTCTCAGAAAGTAAATGATGGCATAATTTATCACTATTGAAAATGCATTTTGTGCCATGACAGTATAATTAGACATTCTTTTCAGGAGACATATTAAGTATATACCAATGTATTAAAGCTACCGTGCTGCAGATCCATTTACTTGATTTATTCCTTGTCTCTGGCTTCCTTGCCTTATCATGATACCCACACAATCATGCATTCTTATTGCAAGAATAAGAAAAAAAAGCTCCGGCAAGGAAGCAACACACTGTAAGAAACAGAATCCACAGGTTAACTAATTCAAGTGGGAACAGGATGCAATTTGGCTGCACTTTTGTACCAATTCAGAACACATTAATTATGCAGTGATCAAAATAATTTCAGATGCATAATGCTGACCTCCTTCACTAGAGGGCAACAAAACCCCAGTTTAAAAAGCCTCCACCTTCTTTCAATGACAGAGCACTTTTAATAAGACGCTGCATGGATTTCATAATGAATACCCTATTAATTTTACATAAGTGCAAAGTTACTTCTGAAAAGCCAGTTATGCTGTTGAATATACATGATCAGCCTCCCAATAGGTGCCAGGAAGACATTATTCAAGTCATAGCTCCCCCCCAGCACCACATCAGTGGGTGTGTTCATCTGTTTGAGCATTATTGTATGATTCGGGTTACCCCACTGAGCTCCATTTCCTAAAGCCCCCTTGAATGTTAAATGTTTTCGTAGATAAAAGCACGTGGGCTTATCTAGAGATCATAAAGTTACCAATGTTCAAGCTACTTAAATGTTCGTAACGAAAACCTCTTATCCATCTGACTGAGCTTTGCTTTTGATCAGCATGTTTTGGGAGGCTATTTTCTCTGCCCCTTAGCTGCTTCATATAACATTACCTTCTCATTTTGACTAAAGAGGATGTAGATTTTCATGCTTAACCAAAATGCAGTAGAAAACCTTTGCTTGTAGTTTTAAGGAAGTTTGTGAGGAGGTCTTAAAGAGTTGATCCTATCTCTGCCAACAGTCTAACAACTAATTAGTTTACTATGGGCCACCACATTAGCTCTGCTAATTTAATTTTGAAAAGTTCACTCTGCATAATAACATCTGGTTGCTGGACCTTCTCCTGGAGTTGTAAATAAGAAATAGCTATTACTGTTATGGTCTATTGAGAAAGGGCTTCATACACTGTGAAAAAATGATTACACAGACACAGACCCAACCAATTGAAAAATAATTATGTGAATTTGTCTTTTGTCCTTAGATGCAAATAATGGGTAATGCAAATAATCTGCCAGAGAAGTATTTTATGTGCTTATTATAGCATGAATAAGGATATATTTAACCCATTTTGATCGAATAGCTGAGTATATATTTTTTCCATTGTTTTAGTTACAGAAGATGGTTATTAGGACTAGATGCACACGCCCAACTTTTACAGCAGTTGCTCCCAGAAAAACATCTTGGCCTCACATTTAAAGGGGTTCTTCTGAGAGGTGACCATATACCTATAAATGCATTCTTGTGTTTCAGAAGCAGTGCAAAGATTAAGAAGGAGGAGGGGACTCCAAAGGGGAGAGGTGTACAAATATATATTTCTATTAGACAGTTGACAGCCCCTTGGGAAAGCAAGTCTAAGAAGTGTGCAACCTTGAAATGTGTGCCTGCTGCAAGGGATATTTTCAATGTGAACCCTGTGTTCTGATTTTCAAAGTCCTGAATCATTTGGCTCTGCTGTGGAAGAAAGGTATAGTGAAGCTCCTAAAAGAAACAGAAAGGTTTGATGCTTCCTTCTCTTTGCAGAAAGGCAGAGTATACTATCCCTGCTACATCTTCTTGGCAGTGCACTACAGCCTACACATTGCAAGCCTAGTTAGCAATATTCCCCTCTCCAAACAGTGCAGCATGACATGTCCCCCTTCCCACCAAAGTATTTAACAATTTCCTTTGAAATGCAACTCATTATACAAAAGTAGAACTAAATAAAAAATACTCCAGAGAGAGAACAGATTGCTAGATATAGATTAGATGTGCAGCCTAATCCTTCACAAGCATTAAATATTTAACATAATCACACCACAGGTGACAGGAAGATATCTGCATTGTTTAATTAGACTTAATTAAACATAAGGAAAATCTAATACTAATTCAGGTCTAGCTTTTAAATTGATTACAAAACTCCCTTTTTAAAGTATTTTTGTATCTGGAGAAATGCATTTTTTCTTTCATTAGCTGGGGAATCCTTGCCAAGTGATGCTCAAAACCCATGAAGAGATGATCTGTTGTGTTCAAAAGCCCATGGATGATACTGACTTTACTCCACTGGGTTAAGGACAAAGCCAAAGGACTTGGCACTTCCAGCATGCTATAATACTGTGTTCTTTTGGCCATATTTTGTATAAGTCATTATGCTTGGGACATAATTTTTTTCTATTACCTCTTTTATGGCCTTATTGTTTACAAGAAAATAGATAGAGCATTTAATTATGAGATGGACTTAATGTTCTATAACAACTCCTGTATGCAATACATTGCCTCTGGAACTCTGCTCACAAGTCACAGTAATGGGACAAATGAAAAAAAACAGAACAAAACAGTGTAACAGAGATGATGTTTTGCAAGAGGATGGCAATATCTAATGCTGTGAATCATTCCCTGATAATATTCCCATGTCTCACAGATAAAGTAATGTTTCAGAACTGTGTTTAAGCACAGACAAATACAACATGTATTGTCAAAGAAGCAGAGGCAATTTACGGCATATTACTTCGTTTCCCAATGGTCTTATTCAGTGACATTAAGCCTAATAAGGGTCCAACCTAAAAGGAGTATCCTCATGATCGGATTAGAACCTGAACTAATATTTCTTCTACAAACTAGAAGTTAGAAAAGATTAAAGAAATCCAACCATAACCTTCCTACAAATAAATTAATCAATTCAGTGAGCCTCAGCTTTTCCAGGCAGCCAGAACTTCACGATGAAAGTCAGTGGCAAAGATTACCAGACTCATCACTCTATGTTGTTGTTGTGATATTATAGATCATGGTGGTACCTTAGATGAAATAATATATTGATGCAATGCTCTAACAAAAGTACTACAGCTCTAAGCTTTTTTCAAAGCTCTTTTGTTCACTTGATGCCATGCCTCCTTTTCTCCTCTCCTTTGATTTCTGGGTCACTGCAACAAATTCTTTTTGGTGGGGGAAATGCAAGTTGTAGAAATGGTATGTGTGGAATTTTGGTTGCCAGTTGTGTATTCCTGAACATGAAAGCTGGAGTTACTGTCATTCAGCCTCACCGTGCATCTACTCAGTATGTGCACATCTTGCATAGGTGAAGGAGTGCTTTGTACTATACATATGCAACATGCTGTCGTGGTTTAACCAATGCCAGAGAGCTTTTTACCCACTCCCCCCCTCTTCTTGCCCTCCCCTTACTCCTGGAGGGACGGAGAGGAGAATCAAAAAGAAATGCAACTCCCATGGGTTGAGATAAGAACAGTTTAGTAACTAAGGTATAACACAAATAACTGCTGCCACCAACAATAGTAATGATAAAGGAAATAACAAGGGAAGAGAATACAACACCCCATCACCAGGCGACCGATAACTCGCCCCCCCAGCCCGACCAAGCACCGACCGATACCTCCTCCGACCCTGCAGTCCACTCTAGCCCCCTTCCGGGTCCCTCTCCCAGTTACCTCCTGGGCATGACGTGCTGTGGTATGGAATACCTCTTTGGTCAGTTTGGGTCAGGTGTCCTGTCTCTGCTTCCTCCCGGCTTCCCCTCCTCCCTGGCAGAGCATGAGGCGCACAAAGTCCTTGGCCAAACCAAAACATCATTGTTTTTCAGCTCTGTTCCCAGCTGAAAGTCAAAACACAGCACTGCACCAGCTACCAAGAAAGAGAAAAATGACTGCTACTGCTGAACCCAGGACACATGCACATTTTTTTCATGTGGATCTATGGGACAGAATTTTAAGCCTCTTCTTTCTTTAAAAGAATTAGATCTATATTGAATTACTGCTGTAAGTTTGGAAGACAGAGTACATCTCTTTCATGAAATAGGAGAACACCCATAAGAGCATTACAGCAATAAATACACATAATGTAGGTAAGTAACACACAAACTCCTTCTCTGGTCACACTGGTTTTTTGCTGATGTCTTGCAGAAGGAGATTAAGGGTTTTTGCTAATCTGACCTTTGTCATTGGGTGATGGTGAATCACACTCTACTTATCTTTCTGAGTCCTTAGTACGTAAAGTTGTCTGACATGTTTCTGTCTGCTTTGTTAGATAACACAGCTGATGAAGGCAATAACTATATTCATGATATGATATCTTATTCACTATTGTCCCAGTCAAATTAGGGTTTATCTACAGAGAATAACTGGGTAGGCTCTGGAAACTGCCACTCTTACAATAGATAGTAAACTTACAGTAAATACATTTTTAAATGATGGGCAGAAATCAAGGGCAATTTCTATATTACTCAGGCTTTTTTCCATGTACTGGGGGGGGGGGGGGGGGGCGAGAGAAAACAAAATTCTACAAACAAAAATGAAATAAAGAATGTCAGTCAGATAAAAAAATCAGAGGGAAGGGAAGCACTGTAATAGGAGGACACTAACAGAAAGATTGAAAATGAGTGAAAAGCACAATCCTTCCATGCAGAAAGTACAAGATATTTTAATTCTAGACACAGAAAACTAAATTTTGTGAGTTGTGAACTTTTTACTCACTTGGTAGAAACTGAGAGCATTAGTAACTATAAGAAGGTATTCAGCACCTGAAAGGAGTGAATTAGACCATGGAGGTGATTAATTCCCAGTTACACAAACTCAGCTCAAGGTTGATGTATATATATATTTTAGGGCTTTCCTCTATGGAAGGTACATTGATAAGCTAGACACACTACTGAAGAGAGCAATAAAAATGATGAAGTGGACACATTGCTTATCCTAGGCAGTCACGTTGAATGAAATGGATATGTGCCGTATGGAAAAGCAGTAACAAAAAGGGGACAAGTTACCAACATACAAATAATTGAAGGTTAGTAACTGAAACTCCAGTGAGAGTTTAGTGCATTTTAAGGAGTTGAAATGCAAATTGCAGAAGGCTGTGATTCAGTAGTAGCAGTCTGTAAAGGTGCTAAGACCATCCCACAAAAATCCCCAAAGGTAATCCATAGATACCCCAGTGGTGTTACTTCCCATGTGTCTTCCCACCTGGAGAGAAAGCAGAGGCAATGATGGAGACACATTCTCAGGGCAGTTCTGGATCTGCTGCCACGTGCCTAAAATGCCGAGTGATGTCACAGGTACATGCAGGCAGCAATGTTCCCTTCAGGCAGGTCAGAAATTATAGTCACAGTTTGAGCTCAGTTTTAAGCTAGAAAAGCAAAAATGTCAGTACAGTAACAGGAAAACAACTTTATGCAAATTTCCCTGTCCAGGGACAGAAAAGAGCAAGTGGTAGAAATGACGGAGCAGGAGGACTGCAGAGATGTTATGTGTACCATGAGCAGTGCTAATAATTCAGATGCATGTCCTCGTTCATGGCTAATGTCCCAAATATCTGATGAAGTCCTGCTAGACAAGCTTGAGTTACAAACCACACATAACCAACAGTTAATACAATGATTGAACTTTCTCGTTCAGAATATCCCCTGATGTTTGGAGTCTTTACCATTTATAAACTGCTTCCTGCATGAAGACATCAGTGCAGAGCAAACTACAGATAAACCTTAACAGATCTTACACATCCTTTCATAGGTTGGTTTCCATCAATGTGTAGGTTTCAGTTCTACCATAACCCCTCCCTGGAGGACATCTGAAACCCACAACTTTGTACCAGAGTTTCAATAAGGGAATATTAATGTTTAAACTATAACAGGTCTGATTTAATCTGATTTCATTAATATTTTATTAACAGCTGTGTCTAGGCAGTCATTTTAATCATTTAAGTATATTTTGGGGGTGGGGTGGGAGGGTTTGAGCAATTGAGGGGAAATGACAATTCAAAGTCAAGTCAATCCTGCAGTTTTTGTCAAGCACAACTCATATACTATTAAAGTGAGGTGGCCATTACCAGAACACAGTATGCACTGTATAAATGTCTTCTGACAGCACATATTCTTGCTGAACGTAAAACCCATGAAGAATGACATATGCTGGGTCTGTGCTAAGTCCCAGTGGCAGATAACCAAATTAATATTTATAATGAAACCCCATAGTCTTTCAGACTTCTGAGTTGTCAAGATATTTTGAGGTAAAAACCTTAACACACTAGCATTTATCACAAAACTTTTATTAACATGAAAAGATATTTCATATCTTGATGAACTCTGAACTGCTGAACTTTGTGTGGCTGTAAAACCACATATAGATCTTGGTTCTTCTAATTACTAAAACTACAGACATCTAAACACTTGAAAAAGACCCCTTAGATTTTGGCAGCAGTTCTGAAACAGCTGTGATGCTCTGATGCCTTGCAGTAGAAGGCAGCGATGTGTAAACACACCAGACACTAGTGCAGAGAAGCTGCTTCTTGCTGGCAGAAAATGCCAACTTTAGCAGCTGGCTTTTTAACCACTACTATGTGATGCACAGTCCTGAGCAGAAGAGGAGAAAGTGAGCAATGTTTCACTTCTTCAGGTGCAATCCAGCTACTTACTAGGTACATCACTTGCAAATGAATGACAGAATTTATCAACCTCATTGTTGCAAATAAACCCCAATATAAAAATCCTCTAAGGCATAACATATTTCAGTACTTCTTCATATTTCTTAAAATACCTCTGGTTATTCTGAAGCTTTTAGCATTTCACAATGCAATCATTTCTGGATCAGAGAGAAAAAGTTGTACATACTATACAGCACTGTAACACATTCTGACGTTTTTAAAGACTAAGGGATTTGAGAAACAACCCTTTCCACCCTCCCTTCCACAAGATAGCAACACACAACCAGAACTAAAAAATAAAACTATACAGAGTTTATCTCCTCCATGACATACCTATTATATACCCTGTATTGGAGGAAGTTTACAATAATAATTTCCCCTCTGTAATAGGATACTTATTTCAAGCACTTGAAAACAGAAAGCTTAGAACATTCTTACTCCAAGTAAGAGTCCTCATTTCTCTGTAAGATTCAGCCTTACTCGTAATTTTTATCCTGGTTTATTCAAGAGCTAGCACTCCATCCGCCACATAAATTCTGCTGGGTTTTCAATAAATGTAGATGCCAGCTGAATTTGTCATTAACAAGTAAACCATGGGTTTACTTCTGAGAGGTCTGTTACCACAATGACTTCGTTTTAGACATAAATTGCAGAACAATAAGCTAAACTTACTAAATACAGGCATTTCTGAAGAATTTGTTTGTGTGAACCTAACCAAATGGTACTTTGATTTTTTGTACTTACGAGAACAGATTTGTCCAGTTCTCCCATTGCATATAAATCAGAACAGAAATTCCAAAGAGACAAATTCTCCTTTTAGACACTTCAAATCTACGCAGCATATCACCTGTATATGATTTACTGAGGCTTGCAGAGTCGGAGGACTCCAAGTCAAGCAATTCTGACCTGCATCTAGCCAGTGAGTCAATGGATGTTGTTATTGCTGCATCATTCTTACTAAGCTTAATATAGATTTGCTGCTCAATATACCTTTTAACAATTACCACCACATATTACTGCAATGTTGCCAACACTGTACACTGGCAAATTAACACTGTAAAACACAGGTCTTTGTTTACAGTGTGAAAATAAGATGTTGTTGAACAAACAAGTAGATAGATAAACATTTACAAAGCTGGAGAAAGATGGCAGAGCTAAAGCTGGGGTGAAGGTGCTGCATTCCTTCCCCCTGTAAGAAAAACTAGTACAGAATTATTCCAATGCACTCACTTGAAGGAGAGTGACTTTTCAGGGTTAGTTTTCTTCATGGAACTAAATGAACAAGAGTAAAGCGCCAGAAGGAGCACTGCTTTCTGAAAATATTTAACTTGAAAGCAAAGATGCTTTCTGTACAGATAATGGGCTCATTGAACAGACATCCAGATAACACATTTACATGAAGACTGGACTCAAGATAGCACAGCAAAAAGACACGGCACATAGTTACCCTTGGAAGGGAGGTTTGGCTCCTTAACATCTCTGCTCTCTCACACATCAAATCCTCAATAATGGTTCTCTGTGATACCACCAAGAAAGGACAGCCTCACGTCACATTCCCAACACGTATCAAACCACCCAAAACAACCAGATGCAAAGGGGCTGTAAGGCTCCTCCATGAGTGTGGTGACTAGGATGGAGATAATAGTGAGCAAAGTGGTGGAAAGCTTTGTTCAGTCCCATTTTTCAGCACATATTTGTAAGCAGCTTGCATCTTTCTCAAAGCAGTGGTTTTGTCAAGGTCTTATACAGAGCAGTTTTCTATTGCGACCTCATTTAAGTCAATGGGAGATAAAGGAGCAAAGTAAAACTAATATGTAGGGGCCTTATTGTTAGCAGGCTGAACTGAGACTTCCTTCAGCCAACACAATTTTGGAATTCAAGTTCATCCCCATGAGAGAATGTCCACGTAAGGATATAATTTCTAGGAAGGAGAAGAATCCTTTACTGCTTGTCATGTCCTGAGATCACTGCCCTGACAAAATGTGTCCTGCTGCAGACTCCCTCTGCAAACAGAATTGTAAAACAGGTGAAAATCCAGAAATATACATACTTAATATAAAGCTTCATGGAACAATTGCAAAACACGCCATTCACCCCCTCCATATCACTAAAATTGAATTAAATTCAGTGCCAATCTTATTCCTGACCTGAAGTTGCTTTCGCTATTGACTGACTTTAACAAACATCCCATCACAGTTTTGAAAAGCAAAGTCTGATAGTGCTGTACTGTGCTTCCTACCATGAACAGCACTTTAGCGTTATTGATACCCTAGTGCACAATTTCTCCTAAGTGTGGCATGGAAAGCTCACATACATGAAAGTATTTTGTTCTGTACAGATCAAATACAGAAAAAAAATGAACTTCAAGCTACTTGCATGGACTCAATCAAGCATCCCAGAGCAGACACTTTCTCACTACCATCAGAAAAATGAATATGGTCATGTCAGAGCTCCCTTTTCAGCAGAGAAGGTATACTACCAATACACAGCAAAATGCAGGGACTAATCCAAGGTCGTAGAATATTTTGCTCCTCTTGCCAACTAGAAATAATAATCCTCATTTACAATGGATTCTATTGGCAACAGGAAGATACTGAGATGCTCCTTCTGCTTCAGCCCCTGCCTACTCAAGGACCATGTCCCAGCTGATGATGAGCTGGCCATTCCTTAAGACAACCATACTTCTCAGTTCTTCCATCTTTACTGGGTTTGCGCAGTAAAGAGGAAATTAGAGAAAGCATCCTCTTTCAGAAAATGAACTTTCACAGCCTCTTCATTTGCTCTCATTACTTTGATTTTTGTTCCACATACTCTCTCAAAGGTCAGACTGCTTTCTGACAGCTGATTTGTTTGTCAAGGCTGTTTTCTATTCACATATCCTGAAACAGCCTATAGCCAACAGTCCTACACTCCTTGAATCTGTAAATCATCAGGGTCAGACAGACTGGTGCATGAAGAATCACTGTTGTGCACTCAGTGAGAAACATGGTTACTCAACCTCTGTATATTTACAGTGACACACACATATACTAAAAGGCTTTTCATGCAGTTGATACATAGATATGGAAATCCAGACAGGGCAATTGAGACATGTATCTGCAAAAGACAAATACAAACTTGGTATGCACAGATAAACTTGGGGAACTGAAAGATTTGGACTATAACATCCGATTTACTTATAGACAATAGCTTATCGATATTGGTGTGTCTGGAATACCACTAATATAAATCAGCTCATAATATTTTGGTAGTGGTATCAGTCTAATTTGAATTTTATATTGCACAGTAGTATTGAATGCTAGACTTGATTTTTTAAAAGTAATTAATAAGCTAAGCTACCTGAGAGAAAAACAAAATGATGATTATAATTAGAAGTGTTCCATGGCTGCTACCGACTGTTTAGATGTACTTACAGGTAGCATTTCTAATTAGAACCCTCTTGATGCTTAGACATCTCTCTGTTCATTCGTTATTAAAAAAAGTGGGATTTTTTTTTCATTAAGAAATCCCTTAATAGAAAAATAATAGAAAAAAGTTACATGTAATTACATTCTCTGTGCTATTGTGGCGAGCAGTTCCTAGGAGAAAATGAGCTGCAGGTGTCTAAGAATTGCCAGTATTGATTTCACTTGTTTAGAATATTCCACCTGGAAAGAACTTTGAACTGAGGCTGGGCAAACTGGGTGCCTAAATCCATGAGGGATCTATGGAAATTGCATTATCTGGGGGAGAGAGGAGGAGAAATAAAACACCCCAAGTTATTCTGCTCAGAACTGTGTAAAATCACAGTAAGTTGCCAGTGCAGACCAAGATTTCTTAAAATGAACCTAAGCCATGTGAATGTCTGCCAAAGACAGGCTTGCAATTAATAAGGTTGAGCAATGTTTTCCCAGTCGGTGTATATTTCAAGCCACTGTTTTCAAACAAAAAATTCATTTATGAAAATGAACTCTGTAATGCTGCAGCACTGCTCAGTTAGGTTAGTTACCAGCCAAAAAACTCCACTATTCAAAATTTCAGTATAAGCTGAAATATTCGGGGGGGGAAGCAACCCCCAAGCCCCAAGTGTAATTAAATTTACCAAATTTCAGGGCTGGCAGTGAAAGTTTCAGTTATACCAAAGAGATAAGTCCCTAACAAGACTGCATGTCTTCTATACCAGGGTCTGCATCACTTGGCTGTGGATGGTTGTCACTGATGCTCACATTACAGATGCCGTTATGTTTATGATTCTGAAGCTCATTAACTTGCAACCATAAATGGACTAAGGTAGTAGTCCTTCTGCAGGTGCAAATTGTCACACCTTTACTGACTTCACTAATCTTATACTAGTTTACATCACAGGAGAATCTCATCACATAATTTGCATCGTTATCCTTTGTGAGAAAAAGCAGTGATGTTAATAATAAGCTCTAACAGTAGTAAATTCTGCCTCCCACTTTACATCAATGCCAAAAGGTGAAGAGGAGGCTAAAATAAGGTATAATTAAGCCCAGAACTGTATATTTTAAAGAGGAGTAGCTGCTTCAGATGATCTGAGTTGCTGGGAAATAGTCAGTTTCCCCACCAAAATCCCTTTCCTGGGCCAGGATTTGGGCCTAAGTACAAAGGACACAAACCCAGCCTTCTCTCTTTCTCCAGATTGTACTTTTATAAGTATATTTGCTGTGTACAATCACCTCATGATCATTAGGTATCAAGGTTTAAAAAAAAAAAATATTTTGAGGAACCATCTTAAAAGGCTCTTGGAACAACAGACATGACTTTGAAGACGAGTCACGGAGTGCAGGATGTGTGCTCCTGTCTACCAGACTAAGGGGAGCTTTGTAGCCAGAAAACACAGTATCATAGTGTGAAGTGAGGGAACCTGTTTGCTTTGATGGCGGATGCCTCGCTGTCCACAGTTTGCACATCGGAGAGTGCTGGGACGGGATCACATGCACTGGAGTGCCAGAAAAGTCAAAGTTAGAGAGAAGGGTAGTAAAAAAGAAAAAGAAATGGGTGTAAAACAACCCCACAACACTGCTCCTTTTGGAGGGATAGGATTGTGAAAAAGAGCAAAGAGTGAACAAAGCCACCCTGCTAAGTTTAAAGTGCTCTTTTGATATCAAGTATGCCACTTTCTCCTGTGGGAAGAATGAGAAAAGACACAGCTCTGATGATTTCTCATTGATTTAGAAGGATGGCAGCTTAATTATCATTAGCCTTATTTTTCTTCGTAAGTTACAGCACATCAAACTGTTCTCAGTCACGATCATGAATCAGGGAGTTTGGCTGCTTTCATCCAGGTCAACACAGTCCATAAGAACTACCTAGGCTTTTTAGTAATTCATCTAAAATGTTATGCCTGCTGTTAGAATAGATGATGTAGAACGCTGTAGATGAGTACTTATATTTCTGTTCTTATTGACCATTTGGACCTGGATTTGGCTTGTGAAATTGTAATATTCACAATGTGAAGCTCTTGGCCTGATTTTTGAGATTCTCTTTTCAGTCACATGCAATATGCTTCCTTCTTAATGTGGATCACAACGACACTCAGTTTGTAAAGAGAGCAGCAAGTTGCTGGCCTTCTAAGTGATGAACACACATAACAGGTACTCACCCTCTTTTATGCACATGCACATCCAGTGAGAAGCAAAAGGCTGGAGGTAAAAATCAAGACTAACAAGGAAATATAGTTATTGTGCACATTTTAAACCAATGTTATGAAAATCTGATTTGAAAAACAACCTCAAGCTCTTTCATTTCAAAGAAAAGGGTGTGAAAAATGCAGTATGGTCTCCCTGTCATTTACATACCATGCAATACATGCTCCTTAGAGAAATTAATTAGCCATGCAGAACATTTACCTACTGATGTGTGTATCATAACAAAATGATTCTGGTAAGATAAATTTTCACTAAACAAAAGTAAAATTTCATGCACAGCTGGTGAGTCAATGAAAGAGGTACCCATGATGTACTGCTACTTGACACCCATCAGCTTCCCACTATGAATTAGCTATGCAGCATCTTGCAGCAGTCTATACAGTCTGATTAAAGTGCTGCACTTTGTGTAACAACAGAACTGATTTTTAATTCATACATGCTTCTTCAACCACTTCTCTGCCTCAAGTTGATGGCTTAAAAACCAGGAGTGATGCAGGTAATATAACATGTTAGAAAAGATGAGAAATAACTTTAGGTTGTAATGGGTAATTAAATCTTTTGCAAATCCCCAGATTCTGTTATATACCCATCAGGAATTACTATAGGTTCAGTGTTAGAAGGGAGACTTAATAAAGAAGAACGCCTACTTCTGGGTCTGATTAGGATAGAAAGATAAGCTTTCCTGTTTCAGTCATGAATGAAAATTTCACACTCACATGTACCAGAGTTAAATGTGGGGCAATCATCTACTACAGGTTGTTATATTCTGTGCTTTCCCTGCTTACCAATCAAATTATAAATAAATAAATAAATTAAAAAGAAAGGAGAACTGAGACCCAAAGTGAGAGTTCAGATCCAAAGCTTCTTCAAGCACAAGGATTCATCCTAGTTTATTACACAGGCTAAAGTAATGAAATCTGAATGGACTTTCCAAGGTTAAAAAGATGTTAGGTTTCAGGCCAATCTTTAGTAAAAACATTTTCAAAGGCATGGAGGGAGGTTATGGAATAGCGGGCAGTGGGTGAAAGAGAAGCTACTGTATTATGCCAATCCTTCTCTATCTTACTTTGCTTTTTCTCTTGAAGCTCCTTAATATCCAAGGCTGCATGTGAGCAGTGGCAAAGGGCATAGTGGCAATTTCAAGTGCAAGTGCCAATGAAGTACTGGAATTTCACTTCTCACTTGACAGAGTGCACTGGACTACTCATGCATAGAAGTTTCTGTGAAATCAAACTCTTCTGAAATTCACTACATTAAAAGGAGATTTTTTCCTCAGTCTTCCACATCACAGTCTTAACCCCATTGTGCATGAAATCTAGGGAAGAATACTGCCTTATTCAGACCAAAATGACAGTTAATTATTCCTATGTTAACACTGGGATATTAATATGGGTTCTAAAAAAAAAAAGTCCTAGTTCTAGGACTAGGGATAAGGAACGGTTTTTGGAAACATGCTCTTCCTTGCAAGTTGATAGGTTTAAAACCAGGTTGGTGACACAAAAGCAACACCAAGCATAAAATACATTCTGCCTCCCATGAATGCTTCAGTATACAGGTATGTCTGCACCTCATCCTGAATTTAAGAACTACCTTGTGGACACCTTCAAGTTTAGAGAGTCATGTCATAAAAGACAACATAAATCTAGAGCTATTAAAAATATACCATAGAGATACAATTCTCTAAGTATGTCATTCAGTTTAACAATGAAAAAATTAAATTATGGAGAAATTACATCTATAGTCACAACCAGTAAAGCAAGCTTATTATTCTGATAATCCGGGTGCAAGGCCAAGGTAAAAGCTAGGTCATTTATTTTCTGTTCTTCTGAGCTAGGTGAAATTCAGAGTCCCGATTTCCACGAGCAGACCCAAAGAAGTCAGCAAGAGGAACTTCCCTTTGAAATTATTTTTCATCTGAAGCAGCAGTGAATTATATCTTTTATGACACCACACAGCCAAGTTAATAACGGAATTCAATGTAAGCTCCCTACACTGCTCATTTCCTGGAGAGTTTCTTTTAGTGAATATAAAGGTCCGAGCAGCAACAAAAAAGGAGCATAAGCTTCTTTTGTATTGCAGCTAATGAAACCTAGAAACTATGTACCATGATCTTAAGTGGATTTCTAAGATATATTGAAAAGTTCTTGGAGAGTAAATGAGGCGTACACCACTCAGCCATGATGACAATACCCACCAGAACAGATAGCCAGCCATTAAACACTTACAGAGGCAAAACTTGAAAAACAAAGCATTCACATGACATTTTTGTAAGGAAGGTGGAGTGGGATTTAAAATAGTTAAGTATTTGGTAAAGAGGCAAAGCATTTATTTGTCATCCACCGCATGTCAGCTGCTGTCTTGGACATTAGTAAGCTTTGCCAGAAATTCCCAGAGTAAGGCAGTGAGGCATTACTCTCGCTGTGGGAAAAGTTTGCAATAGGAAAAGTTCTCCCTGGTTTGTTCATGTTTGCTGGATGTTGTCCACAAATTTAACTACAGGCAAAAAACATCACAGTGTGCATATACATAACTATGAGATTTGTGCACTCGGTCAAGCAGTTATAGGTCCCAGGGGTCTTCCTATGCAGAAATCAAAGTGTAAATATCCTCCCAGAAGAAGAACATCACCACTAGCACTGTAGTTAGACAAGTCTTACTGCCAGAAATAATGCTCCTTTATTACACTAAATGTAAGAAGTGGGGAGTGAGAGGAGAGCTTTTCTGGAATATTCCTTCTTCACGTTAGATTAATAGGCCTTAATATCTGGTTTGGTTTGTTCTAATTTTTTGGGTTTTGTTTTCCTGGATACTGGTTGAATAAGTTATTAGCACTCCAGAAAAAAAGCAGTAATATATTTTCCAAATCTGCTCATATTCTGCCAAATGCCATTCCCTAAAATCTCAGTTTGCACATGACCAATAAAAAACTTGTTAAGGTTTGTACCTAAAATCTCTGGTAACTCATTCTGCACTGGCTCTGCTCAATGCAGCAAGATGCTAAGGACTTTCAGTCTCTCCCTTTCCTGGCTGTCATGGACTACAGCAGTATGAAACATTAGATCTGAGAGAAAAAGTCCCTGTAGCAGAGCCTGAGTGACAGAATGAAGAAAGAGACAGTGAAATTCTCAGGGACAGGAAGCAGAGAGAGAATATGGCCCCAGGGGAAAAGGACAGGTTCTGACATTGATTCCACTGAATATTTTTTCAATAGACCTCTGCAAGCCATTTGGAAACTGGACCTAATATAAATAATATGGCAGCCTGGAACGGAAGAATATGATTTCAAATAGTGTTTGTAACTGCACTGGAGTTGGTATTTTTCATAATAAAGTGAAGCATGCACCCACTACATATGGGTGCTCTGAGTGAGATAAGTAACATCTCTGAAGGATACAGTAAGACTTTCATGAATGGCATTTTATCTTTATCCTCATCTGTATTACTTCCCAAAAGCTGTAGCCATAGATCACAACCCCAAAGTGCAAAGCACTGCACAAAAGGGCCATGACAAACCTGTGTCTATGCCTCACACAGTTTACAACCTGGGTTGCAGACAAGCTCCTTTTTTAAGCTGTAATCTGTTTTGCAGACATTTTCACAGTACCATGACAAAGACATACAAGCAACTTCCTTCAACAATACCAGGAGTTACACCAAGCATGGTTCGCTGACACTGTGAAAGGTTCAGATTATGACCCGATTGAACAATACAGTATACATAAAATTCCCAGAAGCTATAGACGGGGCAGGTTTTACCTAGCACAACCATCAGCAGCAGAAGCCAGAACAAGCAGATTACCAGCCACAGCAGTATATATTGTAACATATCTCTCCTTTTTTTTGTCACTAAGCCATATGAAGCATTTGCTGTAGCATTATTCTTACATCTCTTCTGTTGATAAGCTACTTAGCAAGGTAGAGTTGAAGCTAATCTGAGTACCGTATGAGAAATGTGATGTGCTATTTCACTGGGCCACTGTTTGGTATTTGGTCTCCTCTTTCCAAGCAGTTTTTGTGAACTGCAGCTGCTATCTCAAAGCTAAATCCTTTGGCCCAGGTCAGAAAAAGGCCCTGAATGTAGAAGCACCTCCTGAAAAGAGGAAGTTTAACGCATTTTCTCTTGGTTTGCATTTGAGAGCAAGGGAAGGAATTTGGTATCTTTAAACAAATTTCTTCTGCACTGCTCAACGAAGCAATAAGATTCTGCTGTGCTCAAGTTGGAGAAATGACTTATTAGCACAATTGACTCCCCTGTATAAAATCCATTTCTGAAGAAGAAAGTTCATGTGAATATATCAGGCACCATTTCAGTGGCCATATGACAGATATTCCACAGTGCAGCTAGTATCTTGCAAGTATTTTCTACTGTAAATCTTTTGACAGTCTAAAATAACTCAATCAGAGGTTTTCAACCACTGAGTTTATAATTTCAAGGTTTTCCCCTCCTCTAATCAGCAGTTTTATAACCTACTGCTCTTCCTTCAAAGAGAGCTGGTGATGATCAGTGTTTATTCCAAACCATTTAAGAAGGCAGCTGTTTATTAAAGTGCCAACAGCTATGATTGATTTCTGATGCTCATGAGTGCATCTGTTTTCTAGTTAATGACATCACTGCAAGCAAACAGATATTGCAAGCTGGGGCTCTAATGGAGAACTAAAGCAGCCATGCCTTCTCTATAAAAAATAAATCAATTTCACTCAGAAAAAAATCTATTAATATGTCAAATGTTCAAGTTACATTCATGCCAACTGGCATTCCTATATGCAACTGGCATTTTGTCAAAAGGAATCTGTGGGTTAACAGTGTTTATATTGAAATCTGTAAAGAAGACATCTGTTAGTTGAAGTTCCAAAAGTGGTGACTGATTTATGATCTAGTAAATCACATCTGTACAGGGAAAAAAAAAAGGATTGAACTACAGTGAAACTAACATCTGTCATCAGACAAATGCAGACCACGATACTGAATGAAAAATGGAAGCATTTCAGGTTGGGAGTGTTCCCCTTAATTCTCCCCTTTTTGCAGTGGTTAAGATAAGGAATAAAAATGAGCAGACTCCAAGCTCCACTGAAACTTACAGAAGTAATAGCATTTTAAACCTCATTTCTTAGAACTGAGTTCCCATCTGGTGCAAACTAGCTCACTTTTTACTGGCTTTAACTTCTTCTGCCCCCTCAAGAATGCACTGCAAACCATAGGATTGACAAGAAAACACTGATGTTATGTCCTTTAACAATCTTTTTTTTTTAAATAGTATAACTTGACTTTAATTAAAGAAAATATAAAGAGCACATGTAACCATTTCCTTTACAATTCTTTGTATGCAGCTCTTTCACAGACACCCCCTTGTCGTGGGGAAAGAGCTTGCGTGCCCTTGTGAAGTTGGGAGTTATGCTGGTGGTGGCTTATGCTTCCGGTAGGGTCTCCCATGCCAGTCAGCTCTCAAATGAAGGGTCAGACAAAGTGTGTCCATGGGCAGGATGGGCTCACTAGCCTTCAGGCAACCATCCTAGGAGAAGGACAACTCCAACTTCAAACCCGGGCAGATGGAGCTCGTGTAGCCCTGTAAGGCCATCCATCTAAGAGAAGGATACTCTAATTAAACCTACGACCTGAGGACTTTGCTGTCACCGTCCAAGCTTGCTAGGCCCTGGCAGATAAACCTCAGGTGTAAAGGGTGAGGCCAGTTCTGCGCACGCTGTGCCTCACCTAAAATAAATCCACTGCGCAGGCCCGAAGGGTTTACCCACACTTGCAAAGCTCTGCAGCGACAGGTGAGGGACGAAACGGCAGGTGATAAGGTGCACTGGAAGTCGCAGACCCAACCCTGCATGCAGGCGGTTCAGGACATTGGTCGCTCAAGTCTGACCCAGGAGATGACAGTCTTGTTCGGCAGCATCCTGAATGACCAAGCAGCCTTTTTCAAGGACAGCACTGCTTGCTCCATATGGAGAGAGGCCTAGAAAAGGTGGCCTAACCAAAGCTCATCTCCCCCTCCACCTGGTTGTCTAGCCGCGGCCAACGGGCATCTTCTATTGCGGTCAATTAAAAACAAAGAGACAAAGGCATACACCTGCCTCCAAAGGTGTGTCCAGATTGACACTCGCATGTTGGAACATCAGAACCATGCTTGATACAGTGAACAGTGGGCGTCCTGAGCGCCGTTCTGCGCTAATTGCCCATGAATTGTCACGTCTTAACATCGATATCGCTGCACTCAGTGAAGTTCGCCTTCATGAGGAAGGTAGCCTCAAAGAACATGGTGCTGGCTATACACTCTACTGGTCAGGCAAACCCAAAACTGAAAGTCATCTTTCTGGAGTCGGCTTCATGATTAAGAACTCCATAGCCTCCAAACTTGAAAATTTGCTGATAGGTCATTCCGACCGTATTATCTCCTTACGTCTTCCACTGCACAATAAGCAACACGTTGTTCTTTTCAGCATATATGCTCCAACTCTGCAAGCTGACCCTGCAGAAAAAGAAAAATTCTACTCCGACCTGCGTCACCTCACTCAGAAAGTTCCTATAGAAGATAAGATCATAATCCTTGGTGACTTCAACGCCCAAGTAGGAAAGAACTTTGAAGCCTGGAAAGGAGTACTAGGCAAGCACGGTGTTGGCAACTGCAATGATAACGGTCGTCTCTTACTAGAGTTCTGTGCAGAGCAACAGCTTACCATCACCAACACTATCTTCCAGCAGAAAGACAGCTGGAAGACAACCTGGATGCATCCACGATCTAAACATTGGCACCTTATTGATTATGTTTCAGTGCGCCAGAGAAATATTCGTGATGTCTGCCAGACAAGAGTGATGCCTAGTGCAGAATGCCAAACAGACCACCGCCTTGTGCGTTGCAAACTTAATTTCCACTTCAAGCCCAAACCTAAGAGGGGCGGCATTCCAAGGAAGAGGCTCAATGTTGATAATCTTCAAATAGCTGCAGTGAGGGACAGCTTTCAGGCTAACCTTCAAACTAGGCTTGAAGACCAACTTACAGATTCTTCTCCTGAAGCGCTTTGGCAACATATCAAAAACAGCATCCTTCAGTCCTCCGTAGAATCCATTGGGTTCTCCTCAAAGAAAAACAAAGACTGGTTTGACGATAGCAACCAGGAGGTCCAGGAATTGCTGACAAAAAAGAGATCTGCTCATCAAGCACACCTCGCTCAGCCACTCTGCCATGTAAGAAAAGCAGCCTTTCGTCTTGCATGTAGCAAACTCCAACAGAAACTTAGAGACATCCAGAACAAGTGGTGGGTCAACCTAGCAGAAAAGACTCAACTATGTGCAGATTTGGGTGACCACAGAGGATTCTATGAGGCTCTGAAGGCAGTGTATGGACCCACATTCCAGGTTCAAAGCCCCTTACTTGGTGCAGATGGCCAAACGCTTCTTACAGATAAAATCTCCATCCTGAATCGCTGGTCTGAACATTTTCAAACCCTCTTTAGTGCTAATCGTGTAGTTCAAGGCGAAGGAATCCAGCACATTCTGCAACATCCGTTGAAAAACGAATTGGATTTAGCCCCTACCATGGGAGAGACTCTTAAGGCCATACAGCAGGTAAAAACTGGCAAGGCAGCTGGGGTTGACGGAGTCCCACCTGAAATATGGAAGCATGGAGGCCAAGCACTCCACGCTAAATTTCATGAGCTAGTTGTGTGCTGTTGGGAACAAGGCAAAATACTGTCAGACTTTCGTGACGCAATCATCGTCACTCTGTATAAGAAAGAAGGTGTCAAGTCAGACTGCTCAAACTACCGTGGTATAACTCTGCTCTCCATTGCTGGTAAAATTCTTGCAAGAATACTATTGAACAGACTAGTACCTGCCATCGCAGAAGAACTTCTACCTGAAAGTCAGTGTGGTTTCAGGGCTAATAGAAGTACCACAGACATGGTATTTGTTCTCAGACAATTGCAAGAAAAGTGTAGAGAACAGAATAAGGGGTTATACGTAACTTTCGTTGACCTCACCAAAGCTTTTGACACTGTGAGCAGGAAAGGCTTGTGGCTGATCTTAGAACGATTAGGTTGTCCCCCCAAGTTCCTGAAAATGATTATTCTGTTACATGAGGATCAGCAAGGCCAAGTCAGGTATGGTGATGCACTCTCTGAGCCTTTCCCAATAACCAATGGTGTGAAACAAGGTTGCGTTCTCGCACCGACCTTATTCACAATCTTCTTCAGCATGATGCTCCAAAGGGCTACAGCAGACCTCGACGAACAAGACGGCATTTATATTCGATATCGTACCGATGGTAGCCTATTCAATCTAAGGCAACTGAAGGCCCACACTAAGACCCTAAACCATCTTGTCCGTGAACTGCTCTTTGCTGATGATGCCGCCCTTGTTGCCCACACAGAAGCAGCTCTGCAGCGTTTAACATCTTGCTTTGCGGAGGCGGCTGAGGTTTTTGGGCTGGAAGTCAGCTTGAATAAGACAGTAGTCCTCTACCAGCCTGCACCCCAAGAAGATTATCGCCATCCCCATATTACCATCGGCGAGTCAGAGCTTAAGACAGTTCAGCAGTTCAGCTATCTGGGAAGCATCATTTCCTCGGATGCCACGATCGACAGAGAGATAGACAACAGAATAGCAAAGGCATATAGTGCCTTTGGAAAACTCCATAAAAGAGTCTGGTGTAATAAACACCTGAAGAAAAGTACAAAGATCAGTGTCTACAGAGCCATTGTATTGTCTACTCTTTTATATGGGTCTGAATCATGGGTCATCTATCGTCATCACCTGCGACTCCTGGAACGCTTTCATCAGCGCTGCCTTCGTACAATTCTAAACAACCATTGGACTGACTATGTGTCTAATGTCACTGTCCTCGAACAGGCAGGGGTCACCAGCATCGAGGCCACATTGGTGAAACTGCAACTGCGCTGGGCAGGGCACGTCTCTAGGATGAAGGATCACCGCCTCCCCAAGATCGTGTTTTACGGTGAACTTGCCACCGGTAGCTGCAAGAGAGGTGCCCCAAAGAAGAGATACAAGGACTCCCTGAAACAGTACCTTAGCCTTGGCCATATTGACTACCATCAGTGGTCCACCTTGGCCTCCAATCGGGAGACTTGGAGGCACACCATACATAATGCCGCTGACTCCTTTGAGAGTTCACGAAGAACTAGTCTCGAGGAGAAAAGACTACGCAGGAAGAATCGTGTCCCACCTGTTCCACCCAAGGAGACCTTCTGCTGTGCTTTTTGTAGCCGGATTTGCCTATCCCACATTGGCCTTCTTAGTCATCAGCGCGCTTGTAGTAAGCGTGGGTAAATGCCCTTCCCAAATCTTCGTTCGCGAAGTCAAGCCATGATGATGATGATGATGATGATGATGATGATGATGATGCAGCAAACAGGGATGTGGAGCTAAGAGCACTACTACATACCTACCTGCCTGCTCCTGGGAATCTCTAAAGAAATGTTTTCTATTTTATGCCAAACAGGGTTGGATGAGCTTGGAGAACAGGGCCATGACTCAGGAACCCCAAACTGTGCCCACCCTGACCAGAGCTTTAGCTCTGTCTCTGTGAAGATGCATCAAAAGCCAGTGTGGAGCTCACCCCTTCAGGGAGTTCTGTCTCCTGCTGCCACGTGCCTTGATGTTGGCCCAGCTCAATCTTCTGGCATTTCCTTCAGAAGTCCCTGTCTCTTCAGCGTATGTTTCTTTGGGTGTGCATGCATTTTGCCTGCACATCTGCAATACAACACACTGGTAAGAGCGAAATGCATGAGATGCACCAGATCTTAGAAACCAACCATTTAAAATTTGGCTATAAAAAAAATTGTGAAATCACAGTTTGAGGCCTGAAATAAAACCTTCAAATTTCTTGGGTTTTGAGTCCTTTTCTCCTCTTCCCTGGCTCTTGTCCTGAGTAACAGTAGCTTCCGAAATTTAGAAACATTACAATGTCTGCTTTCTTCCTATTATTTCATTGTCTATGCATTTCTTTCCATTCCCATTCTTCCACAGGAGCATCAGGGAATATTACTGTTCTTTCTGCAGAGAGCAGGACATGACCTATTCAAAGCCTAATGAGTTTCCTCATTCAGGTTTCAATCTTCAGCTTTGATGCGAAACTTAACCCTATGCAGCCAGTTCTAATTTTCAAATTTTCCTCTCATTTAACTCTGGCTCTTATCTCCTTTCCTAGCTTCATTCAGAAATTCAGTCCAACTACAAAGTGTGTCATTCCCTATTTCCTCTTATCTTCTTGCATCTTGAAATAATTAGCAAAGCACATTAGAAACAGCAGAAGGCACTGGTGAGTCACTTGACTGCAGTAAGTCATCCATGGCAGAGCATGTCTGTGTTAGCTTTTTTGGTGGAGACTGTAAATCTCCTTATTTTAACCTGAAGAGGGTTCATACAGCATCTTGATCCAGGCTTGGCAGAGCCATCAGATCCTTATGGGTAGCACAGAGCTGGGAATCAAGTCTCACTGTTGCTCTGCATAGCAGTTTGAGATCTATGGACACCTTAACTTCTCAACTTGTCTCATCAATGGCTCCATGCAACCATTCACAATCAGCTGTGAAATAATAAAACTCAATTTGCTTCACAGACAGATTTTGTGTGTATTATTACTAAATGTAACCTGCTAATGCATAAACCCACCACGCACCTTGGAATGAAATGTTTCCACATGGTCCACAGACCTGATATTTCTATGCCTACTTATTTTAGTTTTCAAACAGGGAAATAAGCCTAGGGAATTGTCTGAGAGATCTCACCCTGTGTCTTCAGGGAATTTTGCGAAATGAGATATTCTGTCCTGTGATTACAGTGGAAGTATTCAAAATAGAGGGGAAATAATCATTCTGCAGTAGGTTCTGATAATTCATACTTAGTATTAAATAAGTGTACTCAGCAATGTTTTAAACCTTTTCATTATATTAATTAGACAACATTCAATATTTAAAACAAGCTTTTTACAGCTTTGGAATAAGCAAAAAAAATAGAGCTGATATCTTATGACTTTTTTTTCTAGTTATTTTTAATTTGTTCTTTAGAAAACTTAGGAGAGAAATTCTAAACCTTGACCTTTTCTATAACAGCTTAGTGCATTATGCTGCCCTTACTCCATGGGTATGTGCTTTTCTAAGCATCTCTGATGTTGAGTTTGATATCCTAAACATTTTCATTAAGCTCATTTTTTTGGGCATGCATTATCACTTCAGGTAGCCAAGCAGCAAGTGAACTTCCCACTGTGATTATACACAGCAAGCCATCCAATGTGTTCAGAATACATGCAGCAATTATGCAAACCCAACTGCATCAAGGCAACCCCTTCTTAAAGGTGGCATGGAGAAACATATTGAACAAGTGATGACTGGGGAATTATCTAGCAGCAGAAACAGCAATAGCACTAAAACTGATTAGATCATTTGAGAAATCATATTGACATGTTTTTTAAATCTTGTAATATCACTGCTATGATTTCCCAACAAATCTAAGATCTGGCTTGTGGGTAATGTACCACAGAGCAAGATGTTGCTAAAGGTAAGTGCATCTGCACAGGAAGCTTCTGCAGAGCAAATGACAGATGTTACATTTACACATGGGTTTGCCCAATGGTAATCAACAGACTTAAAATACTAGATAGACAGAAATTACTTAAGTCTACTACAAGGGACCAAACTATAGGAAATAATGTCCCATCAATTCTTCTGCTAGAGAGCAAAGTCGGGTTTTCATTTCTTCTTTTTGTCTCATTCTCAGATGACGTATGGCCATGGTTTCCATATTTAGCCTACACTTAAACACTGACTGTAAGGGAAAACAATCCCATTAATTCAAAGCTTTAGGGAGGATATTTTTGCTGCCCAGTTTCCTCTGATTCTGAGGTGGGAAATTGCCAACTGTCCTTAAGCAGCTGACCAGGGGATACAAACAGATGCATTCAGCATTAGCATGTTATGTGCTTTCAGTGCTGTGACTTGAATAAGAGAATAAGAAGGAATATATTATTCCTGTAGCCATCAACTTAGTAATGTCTTGCTGGGGTTCTTAATTCCTAGTCAGGACAACACACAAGTTCAAGATGAGAAGAAAACTATACAACAAGGTAAATGCATTAAGTTGATCCCTAGAGCGCCAAGCACCATATGCACATGTTTGTGAGTGATTCTGCTTCAGTGAACAACTCAAACAACACATAATTTCTCTAATCCTGCTTGATCCCTGGAGACACACTTGCAGGTCGCTGTTTAAATGAGGAGAAAATTGGTTATAAATCAACTTAATTTTAAAATATATTAATCCAAGGAGAACCCAGTTTTGTGTGAAATGGTAGCATTTAGAAGGGAGTAGAAGAAAACCTCAGTAAGAAAACCCCTTGACTTTAATCTTAGCATCCAAAATTTAACTAAAGTGATGCTCTGTCTCTCATTTTCCAGGTCTCCAAATTTCAGCAGTGACACAGAACATGAAGGCATAATTAATCATAAACAAATTAGTTACACTTTTTGTAAATGTATGATAGAATATTTGACACACAGCCCTTTTCTTGTCTTACTTTGGGATAAAGTATAGGCTATGAAGAATAGCAGTTACTTATAATTTTTGATGTCTTGTATTTCTTCCGAAAGGAAATGGTTTTAAATCAGAGTGAGATGACATGGTTGCATTAAAGCCACAAATTTTAAGTAGTAAGAATAAAGGTTTGAATTTAAGGATATGCCACGATTTTCTCTCTCTTCTGTCCCATACCCACTTGAATCAAAAACAGACTTGCAATTGTGTCCTGCACTACTATGCAGCAATACTCCCCAAGGAACTTAGTAACAGTTGTACTACTAAAACATTTTTGCTTTCATCACAAAAATACTACGCAACTCATCACAACCATGCTGTGCTCAAAAGGAAATGAGCTGCTTTGATAATGTCCACAGAGCTTCTGCTGTTGCTTCCTTTCCATGGCTGAAGTGTAGAAAAAGTAGAAGTTTTCTGAGATTTTACATTTGTGCGTTCAGACAGTGACAGAATTTTTCACAAGAAGAATTCAGTGAGAGGGCTAATCCTGCCAAGCACTACCTCTAGTGAAGTGGAGAGAGGTTGCCAGAGATGCTCAGTGTCTCACAGACTATACTTCAACTGACAGCGCAAAAACAAAATGACTTCAAGGTCAGAGGAACTTAAATCCCTGCTTGGTTCAGACATCAGCTGTGCAAAATGCCTGTATTTCATCTTAGGAGTTGATGCATCACTTTTGTAACAAGTTTTGGAAAACACAGAATTAAAAATACAAAGCAAATAAGCTTCAAAGACTCAGGATTCCAGTAAATACATATGAAATCAAAGACAAATTGGACTATACATCTTTCTCACTAGATGGATGACAAATCCTCCTCTTTTATGCCAATTGAGCTGTTACAAAGCTAAGGAATAAAGTCCGATCCAACTGACTTACTGAAGCCAGCATTTCTTTATATCAATGTGTATCATGCTGGTACTTGGCAATGTGCTTTTATCTTTAAAGATAATGGCATCTTCAAAATATTCATAAACCAACAAACCAATCAACCCACAAGAAAAATCCAAACTAGTGTTGTAGTAATGCATGTCTGAACCCATCAGTAGTCTTGTCTTCGCTGAGGCAGAAGGTCCAGTGATTAAAGCACATAAGCAGGGCTAAAAACCTCATCTCACCAGTCATTTACCGTGTGACACCCCACTTCCCCCCCTTCAGGCAAATTATGTAGCTCCTGTCACTTTTTTTTTGCCACATGGTCAGGAAAGTATTATTCCCGTGTTTCTGTAGCTAATACAGATTGTGAGAGCCAATTACCGCTTGTGAAATGCTTTGAATACATATTATCTGAGCACAACTAAGGAAAAGAATGGTAATTACTCACAGCTTTTATTTTCCAGCACATTTCAAACAATTTTCTGTGCCTCAGCTAAAGCAATCGCACCCAAACCCGATCACCCTCAAACCCCTGCTCTCAACGTGCACATTATAGTGCAAATGTGTACGACAGACCAGACCAGTCAGAAAGTCTTTTGTGAATTTGTTGGCTGTTAGATAAGGTGAATAACAAAATTATTTTCTTGAGCATTTGCAATTACAACTCTCTCATTTCATTCAAGGCATTCAAATACAGCTTTTCTAGTGTCCTTTGAATAATGTTGCCTACCAAAGTATTCTAAACAATTGAAAAAGGAAGATCTTCCTTCTTGAAGGAGAGAGAAATGTATATACATATACATTTCTACATACTTATATATAAAACACAGAGATATATGTAAGTTTATAAAAACATGAGTGTTACAGAGAAACCAGGTATCTATAGTAACGAGATGCTGGTATTCTAATGTCACTGTACTTTCTCATAATAGGACCATTAATGAAATAGTTGTTTGATGTTCCATCACATATAATGATAGCTTTTCGTGCCATAAGTAGACAGCTATACAGATGTGCGCAGCTACATTATTATTGCCAAAAAAATCCTCAGCAGGGCCATTAGACAAACCCATCATTCTAACCTCGCAATTTTAAGAATGCGGCAGTTTCCAAAGGAAAAAAGAAATTACTAAAGTGACAGAAAGAGTTCATTTGAAATATAGAATGAGAAATGCTGGATGAGGATAGCAATATCCTACAGCATTCTAGGACCTACCATGCAAACTTGCTGATCCTGCAACTCTCCCTCATTCCCGGGAACAACTGTACTTCAATGGCATGACATGATTTTTTCATCAGATAAGGAGATAGAACAGTTTTAGGTAAGGATTTTTCACTACAATATTTTTTAAAAATGTGCTTTAAATATCCTTGCTGCTTCTTCCTATGCCACCACTGCTTTATTCTTCAGCAGATGAAGCAAAATCCAGACATCTGGGGAAACATCTTGGCTGATCAGACTGTCTCATCCTTGACTGGCAGAAATTACACATTGCAGCACAAAGATCTTTCTTTCTTTTGGTTGTAAAGTAGGGGAAATAACTTTTCAAGCTTCAGACGTGAAGGTGGAATAAGGTGCTCTGTGGCTCATTTGTACCAACATACATTAACAAAGTGTTTAAAGATGGGCTCATTTCCATTTTGCTACACTCCAAGGCCTTAAAGCTGTAATTTCTCAAAGAGAAGAAGCTTCCTGCTGTTCTCAAACCCTGAAAAAAACTGAAGAGCAGATCAGCTCATTAGGTGTTTACAACAGTTACCCTGACATGTAAAGCATGGCAGCATCCCACACTCTTCTTCAGCTGGACTTAAAATTTCTGTGATGTGTTTGATGATATTGTTATAATTATTTCACGTCTTTTTTTTAAGAAATGAGAGCTTAAAAATTATGTTTAGTGGAGGTGGGGAATTATAAGGGGTTATGAACAAGATGTAATGGACCACCTTTAACAAACAACTGATTTGCCTCCTGTTTTCCAAACATGCTTATAAGGAAGGTTTCACTCTGGCTCTGAAATTTCATTTTGATTTTTAAAGTAATACTTCTCAGCAAGACTAAAGCTTCCAAAAAAGATAACAGCACCTTGAAAACAAAAGTCAACACATTCAGACATTCGTGCAGATTTAAACAAACACCTTAGAGGCTGCACAAAAGCAGTACACGTAATTCATACAAATGTGTTCCAAGGAAAATGACATTTAGGAGAAGTACAACGTGTCTGCTATCCCATTCAGTCTCAAACTAGTACATCCTCAGAAATGCCACAGCTCTGCCTATTATCTGCATGTACTGCTCTTCCTCACCCACACAACAACTGCAAGCAGACTTTTTGATAGTACAGCTCTTAAATTTAGTGCACTGAATAGATTAATCTCAATGAAGAACACTAAACCTTCTCTGGTTTACATGTAACGATCTAGAACCAAAAGGGATCCAGAACACACCCAAGCAGATGCAGGAACCTACCCCACAATACAAGAAGACAGAAGAGAGTTTCATGTGGCCACAGTCAGCAGGAGGGGGCAATTAAAGGGACTACCCAACCTCAGAGCCTTTCACCAGTAGCACTGAATTAACATCTGTTGCACTTTATGATGGCTATCTTCTGTTACTGCTATGAGGTACGTTCCTCTCTATTTCATACTTACTTCATCAAGGTTGGACCAAGACCTGTATCACACAACCCAGTGGTATACACCATACCAACCAGTGGTGACCAAGGAGGCTGCAGTTCCTCATGACTATCCTCACAAACCCTTCTTATTCTGTATATTTTGCACAGGAGTAACTCTATGGTATTTTATTGGCTAGAAAATTAATTATGGAACAGTACTGAAATTAATGCTTTATAACTTTTTAGGAGGATACACTTTATATTCAGTGTTCTACTCCACATATATGTAAATATTTCTGACCATGTATCCAGAGAAAAAACTTCAGAGTTTATAACAGAACAAAAGATGGATCTCTTATTATGTAAAATACATCCTTACTAAGGACATTTTCACCTTGAATCCCGTCAGCCATCACTTTCAGATGAATCCTGTTATTGTTTGTGTGCACTCAAACAGCAAAGGATGTTTTACACAGCTCCAGTTTTAAACCTGTTTGCCCTTGGCCAAGGCCCGTTGGAATAAGCACAACTAGTAAACATCCTGCACAAACACTGCATTTCTTTTGTTGTCTGGATTTAAGGTGTAATGAGTCAATTTTTTTTCTGAGTAATTACAAAGCATTCTAACTCTTCAGACCTTTATGACATACAGCAAAATATGACTTACAGCATAGAAATAATAATAAAAGCTCTCTAAAAATTTATAGCTTCCCACATGTTGTGAAAATGCCTGGCTCATTCATTATATCTCCCGCTGGAAAATTATTTCCACAGTATGCTTTAATGAATCTGGAGATGGTTGCAACACCTAGATTGCTGAGAAACAAAACTATTATTTTTCCTATTGATAGATTGAGGCAACTTGTAAGCTTTCACACATTTAGTAGTCGGAACATTTTCTGTCACAAGGCTAAATATTAAATGTTCCTTATAAAAAGCGAAAATCAAAGACATTTTTTGGACACTGTGTGCTAAATCTTGATTTCACAAATATGACTAAAAAGAAAGGGTGGTGGTAAAGAAAAGCTACAACCTCTTCAGAGCACAGAGTTACTGAATTTGGAATGCACAATGATATTTAAATACAGAACCTAGAGAACTACAATTGATTTTAGCCCGTCCTTATAATGACTGGGATAGACAGCATTAAATATTTTTTTCTATAAGCCTGAAAACCATAGTATAGGGTCTAGTCAATAACAACTCAAATTCACTTGTCTAAAAACTTATTTAACCCAGGCACAGATATTTTTCCCATCTGTATGTAGAAGGAGAGCTCCCTCTGTCCAAAGCAGAGTCATGTGTCCTTGCAGAGGAGAGAACAATGCAGCACAGAAGTGGGTCATGTGTAAATTGTGCTGGTGTCACTACACTTGCGAGTGTTGGAGTAACTGAATAAGTGGTTGCCAGTCTCACTGAACTGAAGCGGAAGAAAGTCAGTGAGTGAATTAACTTTTCAATGTTTAAGTCTAACTTGTGGTCACAAGTGACCAACCATAAGAGCCTTTCCTGAGCAGCAGCCTGTGCTATCTGGCTGTATCTTTCATGCTCTCTAGATCACCAGTATGCACTCAAGTGAGGTTGAAGCAGGATCCACGTTATTCCATACAATTAGTACTATGGTAACAGTATCGTACCTAGGGAACACGGGCCTTCTCATGCCTAGGGTAGTATTAAAGGTAGGTGAAAAGTGACAAAACCATATTGAAATATTTTGTTGAGTTTTAGTTCCATTTGCAAAGGTTTTCAATTTTTCTTACACATTATAATAAAAAAACACCCTAAATTAAGATTCCCAAGGGCAACTCCTATATTACCTTTTTAACACACAGTGAAGAATTCCATGTTAATAACTTTTCACCAGCACTAAGTTCAGCTTATTTCCTTACATTTTCCTTAAAGTCTAAACCCAGCAAACAGGTATTATAACTATCTCTGTGGAGATTAATTGTTATTAAGGCTTTACTCAATTCTGTCATGAAATGTAAAGATTTTCTTTGAGCTGAACTAGAAATAAATTACAAACATTACATTTGATGTAGTTTTGATCAGGTTTTTGTGACACCTCTGAACTACATGGGGAATATAAAGGCGAAATATTGTCAGAGTAGCTTATTGCTGTGAAGCTTCTCTTTGCATCTTTGCTTTCTGCTTCTAAACATCTGGGTTTTTTTTCAGAATATAAAATAACATGATATCAAGAATGCTGCAGCCCAGGTTTTCATATAGGGCAGCTTCTGGACCCATGCACATTTTTCTGGGTGTCTCATCTAAACTGGACACCATTTCTTACCCTTTTTCCTAACATGCTTGTGTAACTCAGATCCAATATCCATACCAAGATTGTTTTGCATATGAAAGCCGGTTGTGCCCAGGTGCCTGCTCTGAATATCTTTAGCTCACAGAAAGCAAAGGAGTTAGTAGTAGCCTGTGCTCCCAAGGCTATCATCTCAAACAAATGATATTTCTCCCCATCAACATTATTAAAGCCTTTGTGTCCTCTGATCTATTTATCACTGTCTATCTTCCTTTTCTCATATCACACATCTTGGTCTAACCAAATCCTTAACTTTAAGCATCTCTCATGAGGCAGTGGTTACAGCCTTCCTGTCTTTTCCAGCTATACACACATAATTAATAATAATAATAAAAAATAAGTCTGTGCAGCTGGATGAATTATTCATAAGTGAATATACCAAACTGCTTGACATTATCTTCATCTTCATATAAATCCAAGAAAGATGACTATGTATCTTTCAAAGTCATTTTTCTATTAGATAGAAGAGAAAGGTTTCTGATATGTGCACAGTTAAGTACAGTCAAGTGAGCATAATGCAAAGCAAAACTTACCCAAACCCCACACGATTTTTGCCAGACCACACAACTGACTATGCTAGCAGAAGCCTTTGCACATATTACCAAAGCAGTTATGCATGAATATTGCCCACAAACACAGATTAATTGGTGAAGATGTGCAGATATGCCCATTTGCATTTCTTCTTCCATGTATGCTACTTTGCCTGACAATTTACCAATGTTTTAAAATATTCACTTCCCTTCTTTTTGCAGAACTGCAATTTTGGAAGCTGCCTAAGTGAGATTTTTTCCCCCTATTTCCATTATTCTGGGATCATGTTAATGAAGTAGAAGAAAATGCCACATAACACATCCTTCCTTATTCTGTCTTACTTGTTAAAATACAATTATAGTCAAACCATGAATCTGGAAACGGACTCGTGGGCACTCAAGACACTGTAAACTGGCACAGATTCATTCTCTTCAGCAGAATTAGATTCTACAGCTGAGAATTTGGCAGAGAAGCTTTATACCAATGAATTCACTTAAACCTACAAGAGTTTCTAGGGAAAAAGCTTTCCTGCTTACCAGCCTTATTAACAAACTTTGTAATTTAGTATCAGTGTCCTTGGTGTTGTACAAGCAACTATAAATGATTCTGTAATCAAAACAATACACAATTCTGTTACTGATGCAGCTAAATCTGCCTCCTGCGTTTGCAGGACCTTGTTTAGTCCAATAAACCATGCAAATTAAACACTGAATTCAGGCACCAATTTACACTGGTACCCCAGGAAATTTATCAGTTATGTTATGGACTTGACTCCAGAGCATAACTGTGCCTCTTGAGTTTTAACCCCTAATTTCTATGGACTTAAAGAAGCAGTCCTGCAGACCTCCCACAATATGGTTGTCCTCCAGGAAAGACAGCAAGAAAAACACAGCTATTCTAGTGAGCAGCCATGACAACACAAAACAGCAGAGCTAAAGCTGACAGTAAAAGATCAGAGGCTACGCTGTGGGATATAGTTGAGAAGGAAATGAAGTCCTTGTTTAGATCTGTTGGACAAGTGGATAAAGCAGTCTGGTCACCAAAATGAGTAACCTGATGGAGATTAAGAGCCAGCTCAAGATAGCTGAAGAAGCTGTAGCTTTGACCACACCGTTGAGCCAATCTAGCACCTAATCTAGCTCATAAGCAAGATGTGTGCCAATACCTAACTTACACAGTCACCGGCTTCTAATAAATTTTACTGACTTTTAGAGACAGTTAACTAGCAGGTTTCTACTTTCTCAGTAACAGGAATATGGAGAACAAATGATGTTAAATAAAACAAACACTGAAAAAAATCATGTCCGCTTTTAATTCTCTATTTCCACTAAATGGGTTTTACCTGGAGCTCTAGTACCCCGAGACTTTGAATAATAGACCTCTAATATGAATACACACTGAAAGCACATAGAATTATATAGGTCAAGTAATTTTTCCAATGCATTTAAAACATGCTAGTGATATTTTTAAGTGATGCAAACCAGTGTAGCTCCACTGATGGCGCTGGTTCTAAAGGGAGATGAGGGCTGTTATAACTCTGTCTGCTAACAAACTAGAGGATATGGTACCATTTAGACACTGAATTGGGTAATGCGTAGAGTGACTGTACTCTTTTAGAACTGCTTTTTATTTCAGAGGCTCTCCTAACGTGATTTATCAGAACAAAGTGCTTTGTTTATTAATAATTACCATTATTACTATAGAAACAAGGAAAACAAGCAGAAATCACTATAATATTCCATTGCTGAAGTTCAAATTGGTGATTGTGCAACTGAAGTAAATCACCAGGAATATGTGAAAAATTATATAATTATCTCCAAAATGTGTTAATAGCCCTAAAGCAAATGAGGTTTTGTTGCATTTGCTACTTGTGACATCTTATCTCAATAATTCAGGATAAAGTGACTGCAGTAACTTTCAATCTAATGGAAGGGGTAGATACTGTTCGCTTTGTGGTTATTTCTGGCAACCTCAAATAATAATTACTTCTCTAAAACAGAGAAAGTGATTCTAGATAGAAAGATGTACAGCTGAAATATTGTGCACCACAGGAAAACGCAAGCTTGTTGTTTTGCTACATAGAGACATTAGCAATGAGTGTGGAAAAGGATACTGCTTATTTGTCAGAAAGAAAAAACTGTGTCAAAGCAATACCTGATCTATTAATAATTAATAATCAATATATGAACATCACTGATAATCAATAACTAAATGATTTTTCTAAAGTAAACAATTCAGAGAGGCCCAAATCCTTGACTTCCCAGCTTACTTGCACTGATAGACACCATCACAGAAACTACAACAGAGCAACACACAGAGCATTCTCCATGCTCACTGAAGAGATCTACAAGTCTGCAGTCTTCACCACAAAAGACATTGTCTAAATCAGATTCTGGCACAGCAACTGGACCTTCTTTCCCAGATACATTATTGCTAATGCCCAGTAGTCCTGTCTGGTTTTACTTAACCACCAAGAAACCTAAGTACAACAGTTTGCATAGTTCTCAGAGGAGAGGTCAACAGCATCACTCCCAGAGGCTCAGCTTATTGAAACACGTAGGCATGGAAAGTAAAACTCCTACGAATAGGAATCATGGACTGTGCTGCAAAAGCAAAACTTGCTAGTAATGAGAATATGTGCACAAGCAACATGAATTTATATCTGCATATCTATATATTGCCATAAGCAAATACATACCTATACATGTGTGTATCACAGAAGACGTAAGAAAGCTCTACCTTTGCCATTCCTTTAGAATACACTTGCAAGCCCACTTTCTCATGTTGTACTGCCACCTTCCCCACATCTGCAGTTCAAAAACTCCAAAGAAAGTTAATTTTTCATTACAAAGACTGCTTTTTCTGCCCCTGCAAATTTCTGCTTCCATGATCTCTGACAAATCATATGGCTAGTTTGGATTTCAGTCTTTTCATAAAAAAGACGGGTAACAGACTTCAGCAGATCTCTTCCTTTCTAACGTGTTTCATCTGCCCACAGATCTTTTTATTAAACAATTGTCTGATAGGGGGGGGAGGGCAGGGAAGAAATGTATTTTAGAATTCATCATTAAATGCCCTTGGGTAACCCACCACCCCTCACCCCCCCTTTTTCTTTTTATCTAATAACATTATGGCATTGTCGGTGGACAGAATGAAAGAGAGAACTTCAGAGAACTCAGATCATTGGAAGGTTGGTGTCTCTATGTATGTTTTAATGCTTGAAACTTTATTACATACAGTATTTTCTGAGTACTCTTCATGGAAACTGATTTTTCAGTGCATGAAAATATCCACACATGCATGCACATAGAAAAAAGGGATTTTTTGTTAAGTGCTCTTGAAGCGTATGGGCTGGGATGGCCTTTTCATCTCTACTGGTTGGCAGGTCAACGGCCACACTGAAGCACTACTGTGGACTCCTAAAAGCATTTTCAGCTTTATGAACAAACTGATATAAAACATGTTAAGTCTGACCCTGCAATTATGCCGCATTGGGCAGGATCAGCACAGTTACTGCCTCTTGCAATCTTCCCTTGGTCAGCTCAAATGCAAAGAGCACTGATAAACATTAGTTTCAACCAAGGAACAGTTAAGCCTCAAAAATCATTTTTAACCTAACTATTTCAGTAAATAAGTCCAGGGACTGCCATTTAAAGATAATGAGACAGCTGCCAATGGCATAGATGTGTTATAATCACTCAAAACTACGTGGAGGGGAGAGGAATTGGCAGAATGTCTAAGCTAATTTGATAAAGATCCCAGCGTCCTTGATTATGTTAAAAATGTCTCATGGGAAGCACTGATTTTTCTGTTTTGCCTAGTGCAGTATAAATAAAGAAATAAAACATGTAGGTGCGTCCCATTATAGAGATTACTTTGGGTTTGTAACTTCAAGTATAGCCGGTATATGTAAATATGCGTAGGAAATGAAGTTTTCCTCCACGGATGTGACATTTGCCTGGAGAAGAAACATAGGTGGACTCTCAGTGAGAAGCAGCCCTCCTGCACTGCACACAAAAAAGCCTGATCTAGTACAGTCTGAATCACCTCTACTTCAGCTGAAGCTAATGGAAGCAGAGAGAACCCAGCAGTATCACCCCGAGCCAGTTCCTAGCGGCTGAGCAGCAATTTATGAATGACACCTAGAAGGTCCCTTCCAAACAGAAGCATTCGAACATCTTCAGCACCACTAAAGCTGGTATTTGTTCTGCAGAGAACATGTAGCAATTAGTGGGAGCCTGTCAAAGTATGCATGGCAAATTACATGCATCATGAATTTTGGGTGGTTTTAGTCCTGTTTTCTAAATCATTAAGAACGAGTTCTGATCTCCAAGAATGGATTTTTAAATTGAAACACTGGCATATAATTTCCATTTTGTTTATGAGCTAATTGCTTTAGATAGCTACAATTTTACTAATACTACAACAGTACTCACATTATCTTTACAAGGGTGGCAAAAGGTTTTGGGTGTTATCTGAGCTCACCCTCAAAGCACAGTATCTCTCTGATTGCCATTTCTTAGTTTATACTGCATGTGCTGTTTCTATGTCTGCTTTCTAGATCTGTGGACTGACCTGCACATTTGCATGGAACAGAAACTTTAGGACTTCTGAGTGGAGCAATCACTCACCACAATCTTGCCTACTTTTTGCAAGCATTTCACCCGCACAGACTCTTTCATGCTCTTCTGATCACTGACTCCAGATAGCACTTAATGTTTTTAAACTGAAAGCATGTGCTTTGGAAAATTGCTTCTCAAAGCATTACACCCTTCATCTCCCACAGCCTGCGATTCAAAGGTACAACTTTTCTTAGTAACAAAGACTTGTACCACATGCATGTAATATTACCTGCCTTCATACCTATCAGGATCATTGTGTTTGCAAATTTAAGGTAATAATTTCATTTCTATTTAGGATGGTTATTAACACAGTTTAAAGACTTCATTAACAAGATTCAAAAAGGCCATTAAACATCATTTTTCAATTGTGATTAATAGAAAACGTAAGAGAGGCTGAAACTAACAAAAACCTTAAAGCTGGCTGTAAAATTAGAAAAATCTCCTATGGCTTGGGGTACATGGTGATAATTCTTGTAATTTCAAAATCACTCATTTTTGTAGGTTAATCTATCAGGAATGTGATTTTTTGGCACTGCAAGTACTGATGTGAATTCTGTTTTGCTTTCCTGAGCTGTTTGCTTAAGATAATTACCATGTGAAAACCTATCAAAAAAAAGGGGACAAATAAGATCCAAGTCACAAGGTTCTCATTCACAGAACTTTTAGAAATACACGACAGCAGCTGGATTGACTAAAACCTGCTGCTAGAAGAGCCACGGGTCACTCAAATCTAAACCTATTCCTTAGCTGCTTCCAGAAGGTTGGTTTTGTTGTTTTATTTTTATTTAAAGCTAGCTCCCAGTTTGGAGGTGGAGGGGATTGCTGTTGACACAAAACCTCAGCAGCTCATTTCTGTTACAACTCAGCTCTTATACTGCAAGAAGCCCATTTAAATCACAATGCCAACTGCAAAGGAAGGACTATTTGTGTATTTGGTTTCTAAAAAGGAACCTGTGTCCTGCCTCTCCTGTAATTCTCGTCAGGCTGAAGCTATCCTTCTTTCAGAGCACTTTCCAATGCAGCTGGGAATACAAACTGTAACCAAGCAACAGCATTGAATTTGCCCATGATTGACATGAGGACTTTCCAGCTGGAGCCTGCTGCCATCACTGCTGACACAAACATGCACAGCGATACCCCACTGGTGAGGAGCGTGTGCTATCACTTCTCAGCGAGGGAGTGCTCTGAATGTGCATACCAGCACTTAACAACTCTGGCTCTGCTGGCTGCGACCTGGCAGCACTCAGGCCAAGCGTTTGTTCTTCGTCAGGCTGGCTTCATGTATGCCAATGTGGGATATGGGGATTGTGGAGGAGTAGGGACAAAGATATTGTTTTGGTACTTCAACCAGTGCAACTCCAGCACAAGCAAGACCTCTTCATGGTGGGCACACCAGAACCATTGTCACTAATTGGTCATCTCAATGAAACAAAATTGCTTGATCCATTTCCCCATAATGAACAGGGTATGCATCTGCAGGGATAGCTTATGACCTGTGCTAAGTATCTTGTAGCCCCAAGGGATCACTTAACTTCTTTCTGCTGTGCCTTCAAGCCTGAACCCAACACAAAGGCTTGAAGCTCTAGTTTACACAGACCCTAATCAGTAAGGCTCTTTCTCAGAGAACTTTCCAAGCTAAAAAGGAATAAGAGAATTCAAGCCATGTCTATGGTGCAGCATGACAGCTCAGAGTTATAATATTCTTACGCTCTGTATCTGTTTTTATCCGTCTGTGTCAATGACAACACACAGGGAGCCAACAACTCTTGCTATAATTGGTGAGAGCTGCAGGTACAAGTAAAAATCAGTTTTTCTCTTTAGTATACACAACATATGGCACAGTACTGTAGAGATTTCTCAATGTTCTGTGAATAGGTTTCTGATAGCAGTTTTATTTTCCAGTGTTGCAAGCTTTGAAAGAGTTATGACATTACTGTTTCTTTATAGATTGCCTTGATTGAGGTCAAAGTTCAGGGGCTGTATTATGTCACCCATAGATTTCTTTGCTGCTGTTGTTTTGAAAGAATCACATGGATCTGTACTGGGCAGCTTAAGAAACAGTAAACCTTGATTTCAGCCTTGCTAGCATTAATGAAAATCAGGGATGGAACAGTGAAACATAATTAAGTTCATGTAAAAGAGAAGAGAAGAGACTCTGGCCCTCATATTTTTTCATTATAATTTTTGTTATTTATTAAGTGCTTAAAAAAGAAGTTACTGAAAAGACGCAACTTGTTTCAAACTGTTTTCATTGTTAAACCATCTTTCACTGCTCCTGCTTTTCAGGCCAAAGGCTTTCAGGATACTTCCCATTTCAATGCCCTTTATACTTATCATATGACTCCACAAGGGAGTTCAGTGGATAATTAAGCATCTTTGCTGATGGTAGTCTTTGACTGTGGCAAGATTCTTACAGTACTAGTCATATTTTCCAAGCAATTTTTGTCATTCGCTAATTAGGATCTGGCCTTAAGGTCTTTCAGAAACATTTTCCTGAACTCATCTTAAAACCTTTCTGTTTTAAAACTATCCAAAACTTTTCTGTGCATTTTCCTAGCCATCATATACTAGCTAACTGCTAACGCATATATTCACTTACAACAAAATCTTTCTCCTGCTGCCCGTGTTCCCTGCAATGAGAAGTTGAAACCTGCTACCCTGAGAAGGACAGAGAACTGATTTGTTGTCAGAGAAAACAGTATTCTATTACTATATTAGTGTTTGTAAACTTAATTCTGGGGATGCTTTATGTAACTGTCCTGAAGCCTCCTCTACAAGAGCCATCTGAAACTGAGGGTTGTACACAGCTGTGAAGATGCGTGCTATAAAATACAGCGTCACTCCATGGAAGCATGACTTGGAAGCCATGGGGCAAAAATCAGTGAAATAGAGCAAGCTTTACAGCTTAATTCTGTGATGAATTTAATCTGTTTTACTTTACACACATGATTTTCCCTGTAAAACTAAAGCAGTGTTTGAATATTTAAAACTAAGTACACAATTAAATGCTTTCTGGATTCTAGCCACACTGCTCAGCAACTTGCTGTTTTATCCCTCTGGAGAGCAGTTAGTCTTTTGAAAGCAAATTTGTCCACCCTTAATGAAGCACTACTTGCCTCTGTCCTCTGTTTTATGCCATTAGTTTTCACATAGACTTTTATGAGATGAAATGACCATCCTGCCACCCTTCAAACAATTCTGACACCCCAAATATTCAGGCCAGGGTAGTGCTGAATCCAAATTCCTGGCAGAGCCAGGATCCATAATATTACCTCAGGAGTACAAAGTGTGAAGTGCATAACCACACTATCTTTGCCAAACTTGAACAAAACTGAAACACCAGAAAATTGCAGCTCAGGAGATGAAAAGGGAAGTGAGTCAGCCACCACCCCAGCTCTATCACAATATAATGTTTCTTTTTGCTCTACAAAAATACAAAACACAAGAGAATATGAAGAAAAATCATAACTATCAGACTTATACTTCATAAACACATACCTAAGTGAACTGGAACTGTGCAAACAATCTGCCTGTGATTGACAAAACATTTATTAAATCAAACAAGATGCTCTTGGCACTTCCAAAACAATTGAAATGAGAGGAGAAAAGATGAAGTGAGGCACTTGGGCCTAGTGAAACTATCTGAGGCAAAGGTACCGAAAATACACAAACTACAAGGCCCTCTATATATTATTTTTTCTTCATTCTCTAGCAATTCATTTTGCTTCAACACAGGCATAAAAAATTATGACAGCCCAACTCTCTTACCCACTAATTATTTCTCATGATAAAATACACGTTGCACACTTTTAGTTCTCCCCCTCCCATGATCACTACACTAAAACTAAAATGTCTGACAGTTACCAGAGATATCAATGCATTTCCAAGATGAAAAAAAAGGCAGTTTAAAGAAAGTACAAAGCCTTTGCAACTAGCAAGCACCTATAAACTCAGCCTATCAAGAGCTCGGTGAAGCCTTTCCAATGCCTGAGAAGTGTATAAAAGTGTTTGAAAAACCCGTTCCACCACAGCAGCTAAAATCCAACTCTTCCTTTCCATGTCACTGGCTACATCCTCTGCTTCAGAGACTGTACTGGAGACATCAGCAAGTGTGCTTCCCATCTGACCAGAGTGATGGCGGTGACCTAAGCAGCCTGAAATGCTCTCATGGCATTACAGGAAGAATAAAGGGGAATCAGGATGTGAGATATTTTAACAACTAAACCAGTCCTTCTATCTGATTTAAGTTGAGGTCTGTAATACAGCTATTTAGTTTTACACCTCTAGTTCTCCTATCTGATCATTATCACAATGATAAAGCTGATGAGAAGCACTCATTGGGTTTTATCCAGAGATTAACAACAACACAGCTCAGGCAAACTGGTCAATGAATTACAGCACAGTTCCATACCTTTTAGCTTGTTAAACACTGCTGCTTGGCTTTCCATGAAGTAATTCTATCACATGATATATTTTTGGGGAGAGGCATGTTAAATCGGTGGTAGCAACACACGTTCTGTCAAAACAAGGAAACATTTTGCTTGCAGTAGAACAACTCACTGAAACACCAAACGAAACAGAAGGCTCCAGCTCATCAAATCTACCGTCTATTCATTATATGCATGAATACTGCTCGTAACAACAAAAACTAGCCCATGGCTATGAAGAAAGTATAAGATGGCAAGGCAGATTTTATCCTTTTACTCACTAGCTGACTTGGGGTGAAAGCTGAAGTAGGTGTTGTAAGGAACAAAAGATCAGACGCCACACGCTCAGCTTAGAACTGAACACATGAATACACATGGAGAGCCACATCTCTCCCCATTTAATAAATTTGTGTCTCCCTACTAGATAAATTTGGTCACCTGCGAGAGTTTTATTTCTGACAGTCTTTGGAATTAGCTGTGCTAGGAAAGCTGCCGTAGGAAGCGTTAGGGCTGTCCACAGCAGAAATGGATACTGTAATACTGAATGACATTTTATACTTCTTTGCATAAAAATGGCTCTTAGTTATTTTAATCTATTGCATTGCCCCATGTGATGGTAGAGGAAGCCACAATGATAAAATATCAGCTACAGATTCTAAGGCCTGTTCACTTCTTCTATTTTTAGGCATGCAGGTTGTTACCAGCTCTTACACCATTACTAGGGGAAATAACATAACAGGCCAACAACCATGTGGAAGGACTTAGAGCAGCCTGTCAAGCTCTACCTGTGAGACAGACCCACTTCATTGGTATTCAAATTACTAGCAAGCCAGATGACCTGAATGTAGCTCAAAAGGCAAAAAAAATTACCTACCTTAAGAACCAAAGGAAAGTCATTGCAAGAGAGGTTTGTAGGAAGGTAAATACTAATGAACTTAGCATCTCCTCTCTATCTTCAAAAGAGGTATCAAAAGAGTTACTGAAAGAGAATCAAAGTATCAGGTTACTGAATTCCAACAAAATGCCATCTGCACAGACTTCCCTCAGTTGGAGACTAAATAGCTAAAAAGTGACCCTGGAATCTTACTTCTGAAGTATCTAAAAAGCAGACAATTTCATAATTGGGTCTCTGATACCTGTGATCAGCTGTGACACTTGCAGCAGATTCTGAAAACACACATATTTGAAAGGGAACAAGAAAAAAACTTTCAGAGGTTAGCAATAAGATAAAAGGAAGGAAATGGCTCTCAACCTACCTCAGAAATTGTATCTATTTAAAAGTTCTGGCTATACCTCAACACAAGTACACATAACCTTTAATACCTTCATTGTTAAGATTTGCCAGTTAAGAAAGTGCTATTATCTGCTTTTTTTAGATAGAGAGCAGTACACAGAGAACCTGAGTAACTTGTTCAGTGTCATAAAGGGATCACATAGTACAGCTGAGAATTAAACTTTGTTCTCATAGCTCTCAAATAAATGAAATTGTTCGTGAGTTCTTTAAATAAAAGGCATTTAACAGGGAGAAAGAGAAGGCAAGGGAAGAGGAGTATTTTATCATTAAACTGTTAGCAGGAGCAAAACTCAATGCAATTTATTGAAAAAAGTACTATAATGGAACTTTAATAAATAAATTAATCTGACCATACCAAAATAAAACCAAACCCCTCCCCCAAATATGAAGAGGGGGGACCAAGTTTAATTCTATATTTAAATGGAAAACCAGATTACATTTTTAATATGAAACAGAAAATCAAACATTATTACTTTTCAAATAAAGTTGGAAATGATAGTGGAATTCATCATAAGGTCTTCATAGTTTTTAAAGGAGAGTTCTTCTGATTCAAACCCACCATCCATTCTGCAATGTTTGAAACAATCAGCAGGTTCCTCCCTACCTGCCCACATTTATTATGTTATCATTTATATAACAATAAAAGCTAATCAGTTAGGAGCTGCTCTGTGAGAATGCAAGGTTGAAGAAAATGTTTTTCAACTTGAAATAATAATTTAGGTTTGATCAAATCTAATTTCTATGTGAATCAATTCCATAATCCTGGTCCATTCATTAACTGAAGCCCACACTGAATAAACTTGATCACACAAGAAGTCTAAATTAAATTCAGGCTTGTAACTTGATAATAAAGTGAAAAATTACCTTTGATGGTCAAAACCCGATAGATGAACTCAGTCACTTTGATACCAGGACTTTGGCTCCCTGACAGAATTAAATCTTTAAGTGTGTCCCTAAATATCCAAGAAGAAACTAAGCAGAACAGTGGGTGACGAGGCCTTGGGTGACATGGTTTAGTGCGAGGTGTCCCTGCCCATGGCAGGGGGGTTGGAACTGGATGATGTTAAGGTCCTTTCCAACCCTAACTATTCTATGATTCTATGTGCTTTTGATATCTTGAATATTTTTTTAAAAAAGTATTCTCTGCAATATGGTAATTTCCATAAGAATACTGTTACACAGTATTTATTTATTTATGCATACCATATATTCATGCCTGTCAGGAGATGTCTGCATGAAGATTTACTTTCGTGGATATACTGCAGTATCCCTCCAAATGATACCTCTTTTACTGGTGTTGAAATATAAACAGCATAGCTTCTGATGCTTTAAAATTATCCCCATTAACGTGACCTTCTTAAGCAGTTAATTCCAGCTCTTGGATATATTTGTAGCATGGCTGGTAAAAGGCTTCAGGAAAGAGGTACTACAGAAATCTGCAATCTGGCCTGTCTCCAGTTTTCCCCTCCAGCACGTATTTTCTGTTTGCTTCCTCATTATTCTTCAGTTATATTCTCTGCTGTAACATAATTCACATAGAATGGTTTATGTTTGTTGTTGTCTTGCATGACGACAATTAACGTCTTTCATTGCTACTGAACGTTGCCACTGTTGTGTGTTCACTAAACAAGCATTGTAAATGAACAATGAGGAAGGAAGCACACACATACAAAAGAGAAAATAACACAGAAGAAATCCTGCACACTTTCCTCCTTAAACCACAATGAAGACCATAAAAATCTGACAAAAACAAGGGAATAATCCTGAATAGCTGTGAGCTTACACAGACACACTGGATGAAATCTTCCTTCTGGTGCTTTCTTCCTCTCATTTAATGTACTTGTAAACTAGCTTGGAATAAATTCTAGATTCTCCAAATACACATCAAAATGAGTGTGACATAGGGGAAAAAATCTGCTTAGAAATAATCTGCATGTAAGGCTGCATTTTTCAAAGAAGAATTTATCTAAGCAGTACTCTGACTGCATGTCCCCATGACAGGGACTGCGTTCATCATCTAAAAGGCTGTAATTAATTGGGGGGGAGGGGGGGAATCTGAAGGCGATTACTGAGCAACACA
Source organism: Neopsephotus bourkii (assembly GCF_033783945.1). Classification (NCBI taxonomy): domain Eukaryota; kingdom Metazoa; phylum Chordata; class Aves; order Psittaciformes; family Psittacidae; genus Neopsephotus; species Neopsephotus bourkii. The sequence continues at coordinate 2,352,104 of NW_026902137.1, forward strand.
TGGGAGGTGAGATAGACTATTAAATTTATTTCCATGAGGAGATGTAGAAAGTATTACATTTCCCTGTCCAAATAACCTTAGTTAATATACATTGATCAACTACCACTTCAAATATATGCAGTTTATCAGTTTATCAACATCTCAAGGTTCTGTTCCAATTGTTCTGACATGTTCTCAATAAATACAATATTAGCAAAAGAACAAAAAATAAATGGTGAGATCCATATTTCGGTGACTAGAACCACCTTGGTATATCAATACATGTCATAACATTCTTATCATTTGGGAAACAAGAAAACCTTCTATGGCAATGAAGATTTAGTATTTTAGTTATCAATTTAGATCAGCCATGACAGACCCAGGAAATTTCAGATTGATACTGGAAAACCACATATTTGCCCAAAATAATTGTGAAAAACTTTTATGATCTCAAGTGAAAACTTCCACCTATTATGTGGCTTTGAGATTTAGGTCCAGATTTTCAACCCCTGTTAACGGGGGCAGATTGCAGTTTGATCATGTGATTGAATTCTGCAAAAGAAGTAAAATAAAACCACTAATGTGCTGCTTTATATTATAGTCATTGAGGGTATAACCAAATCTTGCTTCCTGGAACTGGAACATGAGAAGTCGTACCAAATAACATAATACTGGCAAACATAGGCTAGACTGCTGTAAGCAGTGGGCAATAGTAGGTGCTGCAATAGAAAGTGTTGAAGTTTTTTTCATATTTAGGAATGAAAAAATGTAGTTTCGCCTGTATTCATATTTAGGAATTCCAAATTCTCCTTTGTGAAAGGCAAAGAAAACTAGTTGTTTTAAACGGGAGCGTTTATATGCCTTGTATTTATAAAATGATCTAGTGGAACTGGATATTATTATACATATAGCTATCTTTTTTTTTTTTGGAAACCAGTCAGTTGCAATTATATCTCTATGGTATTTTTTATTTGGTAGTCTCCATGCAGCAGCCAACTGTTAATATTTCCAACTTGAGTGAGAAATAAGCTATTAAACCCTTTGCGTATGTGCAAACTAAGCAACCTAAGGGTTAAATAAGATTCCCAAAATAAGTCAGTGACAAATAAAATCCAGGTTATCTTGACTTTTTAATACTGTGGCTCACTCAGCGCTTTTAGAGAGTGATAAATGAAACATTTTTCCTGTAAAGATAAATTTAACGTCGGAATTGACGAATTTCAAGATTTTTCCCAACCTAAATGATTCTGATTCTATGAAATTTAGCTCATTTTACTGATTAAACACTGATAGCTACTGTCTGGTTGTGCTAAATAGTGATACAGGTATTCCTGTCATCCTTTCTCAATTAACATAGAGTATCAACCAGGTTTTAAAAGATGAATATGTGTAATTCTCTTTGAGCTTATAAACTGCTGCTTAGACTGTGAAGGCTAGAAGGAAGCGTAGATATAAAAAGTATATATATAGATTGTGTACTTTCATGAAAAAAAGATGATATCAAACACAGTCAACTTTTCTCTTACCCAAGGACTGGAATTTATATAGGGCATATTTCAAGAAAACACTATGGCTGTATTTTATATGTGGCTGCACTACTATAGCGGCAGTACTAATCTTTGGCACAGGGGAAAACTGTCATGTTAGACAAACTCCAGCTGTCTGCTCTGACTGTCACTTCCTTCATCTTCAAGTTTGTAGCAGAGGGATGGAGGGGGTCTATGAGCATGTTAGCAAGGACTCAGCAGCAGCAACCCGAGGGAAAGGAGGATGCCAGGAGTTAGCTGAGTAGGGAGGAGGGAATGGGGAGAAAGGGACAAGCAAATTAGAAATGAGAAAAGTGTTAAGAGACGGTAGGACAGGCAGAAAATAAAACCCTGCACATGGAATGGAAAGGGAACAAGAGGAGAAAAACCAAAAAAGCCACTGGATGTCCCTTAGGGATATTTGCTTTTTGGAGAGATGAGGAAGCTGATACACATTTATTTTTAAACATCCTCAGTGTGCAGGTTCATTTAAGGTAAATCTGGATGGCTCTCGGCAGGCTGCCATGTCACTCTGAAAAGACACCACCACTCCCTCCAGAGTAATGACATCAAGGCATGCATGATGGACTCCACCTGATGTTATCATCTGTGGCTTTCACCCATGTGGCTCTCAAGGGTGCAAAGCTGAATCTGTGGAAGGCTATTCAAAGAGAAGAGCAGAGTTTCAGCAGGCGACAACTCTTGAATGAGAGACATTATCTCTTTTGACCCCAAAGAACACACATCTCAAGGTGAATAAAACCTTAAAAATCAACACACATAGGTGTTCTGGGTTTATTAACATGCATAATAACAGTAACATAAAGAAACTTTAGGTCTGGTTTCATCTGTAGAACCTTGGTACCAAGTTTATGAAAAATCTGGTTTCTGGATGTTTCTCCAGTCAGATGGCTTAATCATGAATTAATTGCTGACCAGAAAGAAAATGGTCTGAGCACAGAGATGAAAGTTCAGTTAAAGCACAAATCCTCTTTATTATATCATGACCTTGTTCTTGCTTGCATTTAATGACCACTAGAAGGGAAGCAAGAACAAGTAAATGATGTTGAAACGTATAACGTGTTGAATGTGGCAAGGGCCAGTGTGTAAAAAACACTACCTCATGACAAGGTGGTGTCTCACACCAGAGGGCACTGGGGCACAGGTTCCATCTGTGCTGATTGCCTTGCTCACCCTAGCAAGGAATCCTGGCATGGTTTCTGGTAGTGTAGCCATGGTGAATTGCAGAGATAAGGCAATATCCACTTACAGGCTGTGGACAATGACTTGTAGCATTTTTATATGCTGTAGGTGAGTTTTGTGGTTGGAGAAGTTGGAAGAGGTTTTTGAGATAGGTGTTCCTACACTTTGTTATAGAGGTAAAATATCAGTCCTCCTTCAAAGACATTACTTCTTTGTAACTACTTGCTAGCAGAACAGGGGAAAAAAACCCTCCTTTGAAAATGCATGTTCAGTCATTATACAGTCTAAAATAATTCTGAAAAGCAGTTTCCTTATGTTCAGATAGAGGTGGATATAACACCCATCCACAATCGAGGGCATCTTCATCCAGAGGTAATGGAGCAAGTAGCCTAAAGACTGCCTTTCCCCTGTACTTCTTATCAGTGGTCCTGCAGCTGGTCTTGAGAAAAAAAAAATAAAATAAAAAAAAAAAAAAAAAAAAAGACTTCTCTTTGGGAATTAAAACACTGAACTTTCTTTGCAGCTTTATACTTAGTCTGGCACTTTCTATTCCTTTTAGTTTGATAAAACTTTGCTCTATAATTAAACGCCCCACAGTGTAACCCCAGTTTTCAGAGGTCTGGAACATACTGGTATATGCCCTTTGGGGAAATGTTAAATTGCCTTCCAATCTTTTGTCATAAGTAGCATGTCCTATACCTCTGACAAGACTTCCTTTTCAGTATAAAAGATTATTTCTTAAAAAATAATGGTATCTATAATGTCATTTAATTTTCTTTCAAGAAGGGCCCTCCCTTTCCGTTTAGCTATTGTTTTGCTGCTTAGAACTGCACTTTAAGCTTTTCAGATTTGCAGACGCACAATTCTGAAAGGCTGGTTCATTAATTTTTTTCCTCAATGATTTCATCAACTGATCATACAATGATACGTGATGAAATTCAAATTCCAAGGAACAGCTGAAATCAACCTTTAAAAATATGAAACTGACAATCAAGAGCCAAATAAATCTTAAGCCTATTATTCAGTTCAAAAGTGTGTTGTGCTTTTATTATATTTCTGTTTCTGTTCTCTTAGCTAACAGAGAGATTAATCGTTAAGGAGTTAATAACCAATCCCGATGGCCTGTTCTGTGAAGTGGCACAACAGACTGAATAATACTTGGGAAAAGAGTCACAAATGCAATGCAGAGCTGAACCTACCTCATTCAAAACAGCTAATGCAGACTACAGAAATGTGTTAAAATCACACATTTTTGCTAACATATTGACAAGCAATTCTCTCCGTGTTTTTCTCATTCCTTTAAGAATTTGTGTCTGCAGTTACTTTTCAGTAGTCTTATAAAATCCCAAACAGACTCCTTTCAGTGTCGTTTTAATTAAAATATCAGGATCACATACAGAATATTTTAGCTAATTTTAGGACATGTTCACAATGCTTTTATGGAATTTCATTAAAACTCACTGCAGGTGTATTAAAACTTTGTAGTTTTGTTTTTGTCTAGTTGTTTTCTGTGAGTGGTGTTCCAAGGGCGTATCAAAAACATACTAAATCATGAAAGACTCTATTCAGCAAAACTACGCTTTTTCCAGTGCTGAGTAATTAAATCTCTGCAGGCTTCCATGGTTCTTATAGTGCTTAATCCTCACCAAAATTTAAAAGTAAAATAAATATCTGTTTACCACCATTACAGAAAGTCTTCATTACCTTTGTATTCTTGACTCTATTGCCCAGAAGCCATTAGAAATCTGCCTACTGCTATACACTGGGGGAAAAATGGTCTTGTAGTCAGCGTGCTGCCCCAGCATTCAGGGGATAATACTTTGGCTTTAAGGGGCAGTCACACACATTGTGGTTGACCTTTCCTTTCTCTATATCCTAGCTCCTAGTTGTCTAGATGAGAATCATAATATATCGTTGAGGGACAAGAGTTACAGAATGCCAAAGGCATATTGCCCTGAAAAGAAAAAAAAAAAGCCAAACCACCATGGGTTTAGTATATTTATGGTATATGCAAAATAGCTGCATAGTTATTAAAAGGAGTTAGCACCTAGAGGAACAGAGTCCTAGTCTGTTAAAATAAAAAAATGCTAAAGAACACAAATAGTTAATCATTTTCCTGGGAAATTTGATGTGATAAGGTGACCACATTTATTATAAAGAATATTTTATGCCTTTTTATAACTTCATATAGCTTCAGTGTTGCCAATTCCACAGAATGAATCTGTAGACTGAGCAAAAGTCATCGCATAAAGTTAATATAGTTTAGTGCCTTGCAATATATAAAAACCCCACAAATTTTCTTTCACAGTTTTTCATTTCTCCAAGTCTAAATTAAACTTCCAACATCATACACTGCATAGAGCCTGGAGCTTCTACTAATATACCTGTTTCCAAAGGAGGAAGCAATTGTTTCTCAAGAAATGGTTGTGAAGCCAGCAGAAAGAAAGTGGTGATGAATTTGGTGAGCATAGCAAAAGCGGAACTCAGCCATGTTTGCATGCTCTATCCCAGTTTGCATTCTTGTGTCACATAAATGCCAAAAATATGCAACTACAAAAGAAGAAAAATATCTCTTGCATACAGTTGGTCTTAACAAAACCTAAATCTACCGTTGAACAAAATTTAATGCAAGTCTACCTTTGGGTATTTTGTCATTTGCAGTCATTTCTCCCACAGCAGTCAAAACTATCCTTTCTATGAACACTTGCAAACCAAGCTACAGCTGACTCACTGTTATCAGAAGCTACCATGTTCCAATAGAGGACATTCATTAACAGCATACATCATTGCCTCTAATTGCCTGCACAGGATGTTCAGATAGCTGGCTTGGATTCATCTGTAATGACTGTCTTCAAACTGATACTAGCAAGCTGGCAGCCCTGGAGGTGAGAACCCAGGGGATACAGTGTAGAACTGACAATGCACCAGCTGGTTGGTAAAGCACTGATGTAATATGGTTGTAAGAGACAACAGCACCAACCACTTTACCTGTACTCCTATGAATAATGACAAGAATCACTGAAATTCAGTGACCTCTCCTCTTCTTGAACATCCATAGCCAGTACCAGTGGAACAGCACATCATATGCTATCATCACTGACATATGAGGCTCTGAACATTAGAGTAAATCTTACCTAGTGCATGGATAGGAGTTCAAGCATGAGACAGTAGAAATACACTTTCTTAAACTTGCCACATTTTTGCATGCCACTGAAATCTTGCTAATTCAAGAAGAATTGGATGCAGAGAAGTCTTTAACATTTAACAAAGTTTTAAAAGGTATTTTGCTTGAATTTGCTCCAACAGAGAAGGGAAGAGAGTGCCCAGACAATAAAGGAATATATGGATTAGTCACACACTTTGTTCATGCAATGCCTTTCTTCAGTTAAACTTGCCCTTCCTGACCTGCCTTCAAGATGTGTTATCATATTTTCTCTGAGTATTATTTTGGAAAAAAAAAAAAAAGACAAGCAATTCTTTTTTATTGATTTCTCCTGCCAGGTTTCTTGATACAGAAGTGCATTTTATGATCAAACTTCAGTCTTTACTTTTATGGTAGTAAACAATATATGTGTATTTTTCTGATATTTTTTAAAGAGTATGTGTGCGTGTGATGGAGGGGAGAAGAAATAGGTTGTTTGATAAAGTCAAAGTTCTTTCTCTATGCATTTCCTGTTCTGCTACTTCAATCTACTTTACAATAACCATCACTACAGTCCAGTATTGCATAGAAGGTAAAAAAAGTGGAAATCAGCTACTTTAAAACTTCCCTTCCTAATTGCCAATTAAATATAAATTAAGCCATATTTAATATGTGTATCTGCAATGCAGCTAAACACTACCAGAGCATGAGTCACATCTTTCTTTGATGGCTGGCTAATGAAGCCACTGTGTAAGCATGCATGCACATGAACGCAGAAATTTACAGCTACTGAATTTAATTCATAATGCATTTTGCCCTTCTTGAAAAATTGCAAATAAGCTACCCATCCTGCCCTTTAAGACATCTGCAGATGTTACTGTATCTCTACTACAAAACAAGTGCTTTACCTCTCTGTGAAGGCTTTGCAGGAGAAGACCACATTTTTCTCACATAGCTTTTAAAGAAAAGGACTGGCTAAACCACAAAAAGATGTAAGCAGGTATGTACACTGCCACCTTTAACTAAAGAGAGTTTTGATGTCTCCCAGAAAATAGAACCACAGAATCCTAGTTTGGGTTCTTTAGTTCCTCAGGACTTAATCTTTAGACAGAATTACCAACAAAACCCTGGATAACCAGTAGATTATTCAACAGCAGCAGTGACTACAGAGACAAGACAAATGTTTCTAAAAGGCCTGCACAATGAGCCACTTCCCAAACAACTGCTGTTGCACCTACTTGCAAAATGCAAAGTCTTCGCCAGCCACAGCACAGTTCTAAAACTGGAATGTATCTCTCTAAAACAATGCTTTTATGCTCCAAGGAGTCATAAAACACGGCAAGACACAATGTATGGTGCTAGAGCTCAAGCTAACCTGGAAACAAATTCATACCAGCGGCCACAGGTACCATCTTTGTATCTGGAGAAGTCTGATGCCTGACTTCCCTGCTGCTTAGGCAGGTACCAACAAGACGCTTTTTTGTCAACAGATGCATATGGTGCATTTTCAAAACCAATTTTATGTTAGCCAGGAGGCCACTTGACCTGCCCTCCAAGCAAATTATTTGTTGGTGAAAATTAAGATCCAAATCACTGGAGACTGCCAAATGGAAGGTACAGCTCCCCACACATCATTTTTTAAAGGCAGAAAACAAGCCAAACACAAACTGAGGTTAATGCAATATATACAGGAAAGAGAAATAAGATTAGAAGTGATGTATGTGCCAAGAGGCCTTCTGCAGGCAAGGGAAAAAAGAGAATAAGGTTAACATCTTTGATTTTTCCCCTCCCACTCCACAAGGGATGAGAGGAATCTTCATAGCAGCAAGGTCAATTCTAATCTTATTTCCTTATTTCTCACAGTTGTTTCATTACCTTTGCTCCCATTTTTTAAACTTCACAGCAAATTGTCTTTTTTTCCAAAAATCTTTGCAATTCCGGATCAGTTAGATATCACAGCAGCTCATTTTAATTCATTAACATGAGCTATACAAAGAAAGAAACCTCTTTAAACAACAGCCACCTGCAGCAAATATTCTAAGGAAATGCATCCTTTTCTTCCCCTGAATGGTTGCTGCCTCTCATGAAAACATTAACATTTTGCATACAAAAAAATGATGTAATTAGCAAGAACTTTCCCTATTTCTGTTCTCATTATTGCTGATTACCAGAAATTATCAGGCAAATAATGGCTGCTTTCTCTTTTTATGATCAATTTATCCCCCCCTCCATTTGATTTCTTTGGTGATGAACTGAAATTCAGGCTCTTGTGTCTATGGCACTTTGTAAGAGAGGAAAATGTGGTGAAGGAGATGGAGAGAAATTAAACAGCAAGTATGTGTAAAGTGTCAGAAAGCACTGAAATAATCTCCGCCAATTTACAACTTACAATTTCTTTTCAAGCCCTGCAATACCTTTTTGTCCTGCATTTTTGTTAACACACAGCTCTAGAACCACCTGATTAGTCCAGAGTTCATTTATTAATTACAACAATAAATAAAACCAGCTTCTTACACATCAAAAAGATTGAAAGCATGTTTTCAAAATAAGCCTGAAATGACTGAAAGGCCTAAAAGCTGGTGCCAAATAAAGCCAGCCCCCAAAATCTTTAAAGAGAGACCCCAAAGCTCATCATTTCAAAGGCACTGTCATAATTTTGGGGTGATAGCACTGATTTTCCAATACTAGGGCAAGACTCTGTTACCATGGCAGCTGGCAAGCGATGGGGGTAGCTTCCACTTCAATACCAAAGCACAGCCAAGGTTTAGCAGTTGCAGCAAAAGCAATCTGGGAACACTGCTTTAAAAAAACCCAACACCCAAAACCCCTGTGCTGAGTTGTGCATTGCCAGAGCTGCTGCTACTACCTAATTTAAATCTAGTTGGCATTCATCTGTATAAGATGCAGTCAATCTTTGAACTGTTGCATAGACACCCCTTTATTTTTGATAAGGGTTAGGAAAGATTTCTCTTGAACCATCCCTGCTGTTTAGAGTACAGCCAAGCAGGCTCATCCTCTGCCTGGGAGAACACCCTCGGCCCCCTCCCAGGAGCTCTTCCCTGCAGGCACAACTGCAGTTCCCATACTGAAGACCAGGCAAAATGATTTGCTTTTCAAAATGGAGAAAAAAAAAAAGTACTATTCTCAGCCTGAGACTTTGCATTTTAAGCTTTAGCCTGGAGCAAATTATTAAGGCAGAGTTACTGCCTAAATCCCTGGAAATAGGGGTTTATAGTGAAAATACTGACAGATCCATAACTATAGCCATGCAAATATAGCAGATAAAAATATGTATAAATGATAATGTAATTTAATGGTTTAAAGAATTTTTACTGGGGAGGAGGGTAATGTCTTCTTTATTTTGACAGTATAGAATGTTAGAGCAGAATCCAAGGATGTAGCAGAGTCATACTATACTTCTTAAAGATTATTTGACAAGAACAATTTCAGTGTTCTATTTAATGCACTTAGGACAAATTTAAGTGATGAATTGATGCCTGCGAGACAGTGTGGCTAGAATTAAGAGAACAAATTTTCCTGTTACAGGAGCAGCTACAGGCCAGTTCAGTGCTGAAAGGCATACTAAAAGTTTGGTAAAGGAAATATGAAAAGAGCGTTTTGTCAGTGGAAGTGAAAGAGGAAAGCTATATATTTATTAAACCATAATGTCACCAGGCTATACTTTGAAGTACCTCAGAGGCACGGACTCCTCAAAGTCTGTGTAAAAGGATCAAAGTCTTTTTGCAAAAGTCAGTTTGTTAAGAAAAGCAAACATTACTGTACAACTCCAGATGTCACTTTTAGTCAAATATCATATTATTTCATTGATCTTCTCTAATATGGAGTAAAATTGAACAAACCATTCCTGTAGAAATGAACCTTCACTTAATAACAGTGGAACGAAGCCAGGCATCATTCTAGAGGTCTCGTTTTTATATAATTTTCCATGCTCAGGAAACAGTTACAGCCATGTTGAAACCTGCAATTACTAAAGGTTTAACCCCACCAGTGTTTCAGGCACAGTATTTCAAGGGGTGATATACATCCATAAACACCATTGTACTGGACGTTTTTTAAAGCATCATGCCAAAGAAAGCCCACATACAAGAAATTATTTGTAGAACAACCTAAAAATTAATCATGCCATCTTGCGAAGATTTTCTGGACAGAAATCTTCTAACTCAGGCTTCTTCAACATCACCAAAGCATGGAGACATCTCCTACTGGTTTTTAGCAGAGTTGAACTGATAACCTGCTTCTAGAGAATCATGTGCTTGAGCTGAGAAACTATTTGTTTTGCAGGATGTGAAAAATCTGAGGGATCTCAGTAAACCAGCCAGCAGCAAAATACCTGCATCTGGGTTTGTAGGGGCTGCAGAATTACTAGAATTTGTACAACCATGCATTTTGAATGACCTGTCTTAAATTATTTTCCACTGCAAATCAAACATTCCTACTCACAGCACTGAAGCCAGCATGTACAACAAAATGCTTGGTTCAATATGCTGTGTCCTTGAGACTCAGCACAGAACTGGCATCAGCAGAGATATAAATTAGGATAGCGTCCAGTGTGGAGAGAGAACAGAGACACACAATGCTCTCTTCCAGGTCTTTCAAAGAAGGAAGAAAGGAGTAACACTTGCTAGCAGAACAGCATCTTGGGTATTAATCAGAAGAGCACACAAAAACCTGCTACTCTTCTATAGCAGATTTCATCTGTAATTCAGCTAAAAATATTAAAGCTGCTTCACCAAACAAACAGTTTCAAAGAAAAACAGGAAAATTTGGACTGCTGACTTTCCACCAGTTATTTATAGGGACTGAAGCTGTGGGTTTGAAACACAGGTGTAACTGTTGCCTCTCACTTGAGATTAGGTAAATGCGATCCACGAAATCTAGACAGAAAACTCTATCCTATTCACTCTGAAGACTGATCCTCACTCAACAGAAAGAAAGCATCAGTATTGTATTACACACTGATTACAGCTATTGCCTGTTGCCCTGAGACATCATGGTATCATAATTTGTGCAATTACCGCCTGAGGCAGCTAATGTAACACACCCTCGGGAATGACGATTTAGGGAGCTAAGACACGTAGCTGATAAGTACTAAGGGTAGAACAATCTAAAATGCAGAGGATGTAAAGTGCTGCCAGATCTAGATGCTCAAAATAGTCCATGTTTGCAGAATGTTATCGGAAAGAAAAGATGGCCACTTGGTGAAAAAAGAGTGCTCTGAAGATCTGGATTTGGTTCTTAGATCTGCCAACACATGGCCTTAGCAACATAATAGGTTGCACGTTTTTGTCCATTTGTATAACAGAGTTTTTCTTTCCTTCACAAAGTTTGGCAAAATATGCAAATGGAAGCTATCATTTACTCTGTCACAGGCATACCTAAGCTGAAGATCACAGGCATAAATAGGTGCTGACAATAACACTGCTTGTGTAAATTAGGTATGAGAATCAGACTAAAAGAAGTTCAAGGTGAATACAGCAGAACCTGCTGCTGTTACAGCTGTTTCTAAGCTTTATGCATTAATGACGTTAGAAGATAGGATGAAACAAATTGTATATGCCTGGAAATACTGTAAATGCAGGGGATGTACATTTTTTTTTCTAAATTTTCATATTTACAGTCCATTGTACTTGAAGGGTTATGACAGATATGAGGGTTTGCACATTTAAAGCCTAGACTTCCTTCATCAAGAAGAAAATTGAACTACCAACAATTCAGGTAGCATCCGCATAAAATCTTGTTGCTGATGCCATGGAGTCATCTGTATATGTTTTTGAACTTGGAATCCTCAAAACCAGATCTATGCTTCTTTGTGTGCATTCATGGTCTGGCTATTTTCTTCCACAGTGATAAACCACAGATCTATTTGATTTCAGGTTGTTTTACCAACCAGAAACTAAGTTATAATTGCATATACACAGTTTACAAGTTGGCTTACTCTGTTTTCAGCTACTGAACTTGTTGAACTGTTATGGGATGATTCCTATCCCCATGTCTAACCAAAAATTAAAGCTCTGAAATTCAATTTGGCTTCCAATTAAAGACAACATTATTCCTCCATCACTAAAACAGACTACTTCTTATGAGATTTGGATTAACTAGGAAAATACACCCATAGCAAATCTTGAGCATAATGAAATTACACTGGACCAAGGTTTCTTCTTTTTATTGTCTATTAATTTTATGGTCACTTACAAAGCTTTGATGGATTTAAGAGCAAAAATGGCAATCATTTATTGGTTTCTCCCCACCCCATCCCTCTCTCTTCTGATGGCTACTCCCACTAACATTTAACTTTACTAACATTTAACTTTACCTAACTTTAAATGTTTACATTTAACATTATAGTCAATATTTTTACTGTTTGAAATGAATGGAAAAATGTCTAGCAACTTAAAACAAAAGTCAAACCAGGAATTCTCCTGAACCACATTAATACTGAGGGATGTGAAGTCAATAATTAAATCAAGAAAAATTTACCATTACTGTATGTTTTATTTCCCATACTCTATTTATCAAAAGCCATACACTAAGGGATCAAACTAATCTGAGGCATTTAGAGCAGGGACCATGCGGTAGCTTGCATAGCACTGGTTGTTCACTATAATTTGGACATGGCAAGTAGCCAGAGGACTCATCACAAACATATGGTTATTTATTTGCACTAATCAGGCACTAATACAGCCTGTTTGCTACATTACTTTATAAATATAACAAGCTTCAAAAACAAAAAGGAACACAAGTGCACAAAACAACTGATGAAAACAACCCAAAGCAACATGTAGAATTACCAGCATCCCAAATCCCAACGCGATTTGCTGAATTTTTTTTCACTGTCACTCAACAAATCCCCAAAGACTGGCTCAAGCTTAATGTACTGTAGCATGTTTGTCTCCTTTGCTTAATCACATCCAAGATGGCATCTTTCAGAGTGGCACATCAGCTGAAAAAAATTAACTGTTCTGAAAATAGCACCGATCTGTGTATTTTTATAAAGGCTGTAAGAGGTATCTTTCTGTGAAAAGAAAAGGCGAGGGAGTGAATTCCATGTAAGTGACAAGAACTGGGTAGATTCATTTTAGCAAGAAATAAATTCACTTAAAAATGTATTTCCTTCTTCTCTGTCCACAAACTTAGATTCTTTACCCTTTGCCAAGAGCCATAAAAGAAATCCGTACTGGCCCACGGAATGTTTGAAGCCAAACAAAATAATTATTTTTGAATGAAAATTACATCAGCAGAAAACGTTTTTTAAAAACTGAGCATGGTTCTTCCTGATTATCCAAATCACAAAGGTTTTGGCTACAGCTCCCAAAGCAATGCTGCCACTGCTACTTCCCAGAGTCAGCCAGAGCTTTCAGCTGGATCCATCTAGATTGTTTCCTTATTGCTAGCAAACTAAAGCCTGCTTGTTTTTAGAATGCAAACTGTGATGATTAGACTTCTTAAATAGAGAAAATTAAAAAGAAAACCAGAAGTGAGATAAAAGGAATTCATAACCAGTAATCTCTTCATCAGATCTATCCTTGTAGAGAAACTCAGTTCAAGACCTGGGTTCAGAAAACTGTGCTTGGTCCCATCCAGTCTTTAGAAAGCTTCTCCATCCACCACCATGAATATTGGTGCTGGAACTTCCTTGAGCAGTGCTGACTTATGCCAAACCTCCTCTTCCTCCACTTCCCTCAGGATGGAGCCTCCCATCCCTGCACATTATCTGTGACTCCCAGAGTTTCTCCTGCTTCCAAAATGCCCTGCTTGATCCTGGCATAACTGTATCAAAGGAGGGTAACACACATGCTGAGAGAAATGAGAGATGCTTTTTGTCAGATATTCCAGTAACTCCTGAAGGCAAACCTCAAGTAATTCAGCACATTTTATGGTACAGTTTTCCTAAGACAACTGTGTAATTAAAGATGGGAGGACAGGAACCTGACCCTCTGCTGGGAAACCTCATGCTTCTGGACCACCAGAGCACATTTTCACTTTTTCGAACAGACAAATCTTAGGTGAGTGGAGTAGGTATTGAATTAGGCTCTTCAATAAGAGTAATTCCCCCTGACGGGATCTCACTAGGGATCCTCAATAGCTCATCTGAAACCGATGCTGCACAAATCATCATCATCACAAGGTCTCTGGTATGCTGATGAAGAACACTGACTTCACTGTTCAGTTATTCAAGATTAAATGACATGATTTACAATTGGAAAATGCAGAGAGAGGTTACAGATCCTGAGGCTGCTGGAATGAAGCAACAGCAAGAGACTGATGTTTGGATTTTGCATTCAGTGAGGATAAATGTTTAAGGAAAAACTGTGAATAGGTTACAGAATATTTTCTCTGTATATAAAATAACTGTATGACTTCCAGTGTAACAATCATTTACTACTTCAGCCTTTTGCAATATACTAATAGCTGCTAAAAAATAATGGTCAAAAAGTTTATTTTTAATAGGCACAGATATTTTTCTGTTAGAGAAAGATCATCTTGATAAATTATTAAGCAAAATATTCTTTTAACCTCTTCTAATGAAAAATAGAAACATCTTTTAAACATTTAAAGAAATATTCAGTCATTATCTAACTATATAGATCCAGAGCTTCACCATAAATTCATCTGTTTCCTGGGGTTTAAGCTCCACAAAGATGTTTACTGGATAAGAGGGCTGACACAACCTTCTCCACGTTAGCATAAATAACACTAGTTAATTATATTAGAAGATATGCTGTCATTTTAGAATTTGCATATACAGAAGGCTTATTAATAATGATTACTAATTTTCATTTATCAAGCATTTGCCTAACAAATTCTATGTCTTTTGGAAATAAGGAAATGAAGGCAAAATAAAGGAGGGGCAGGATATCACATTTCCAGCTCTGACCAATGGACAATACAACCTCTGCAGGAGCTGCTAAACCTTTATAAACACCCAGGTTATTGTACTGAGCTATTTTATTACCCAGCAGTGGAAATACATGGGTAACATCTGTGATTGTTGGACAGTGGACATGTGCCAAACCTTCACAAAAGCATAAGACATCTTGGAAAGGGAGAAGGAGGAAAGAAGGAATCTTAGGCTGCCAAAGTGCCAATAATGTTTGCAAACTAAAGCCAGTGTATCAGACAGCAGGACTGCAGAGGAAATTCAAGGTAACGGTCAGAACAGTCAATGACCTTCCTAAATTATTCACAATATGTCATTTCTTTGCAGCCTGAAAACTTAGTTGAATCTCACAATCAAGATTTGAATCCCACTTATGGCTTTGGATAAATAAAAACTATTTCTCCATGACACATTGAGCCTTATTTGAATCCTGCTATAGAACTTTTATAATTAACCCATTGGGTATTTTCTTGCGCTTTCTTTAAAGTACTATTGACATTTGCTTTAGTACATCCACACATGGGAGCACCAATCAGACTGTTCTTTTTTTCGTATGGCATGCCAGATTTAAGGAACAGCAAAATAACCATATAAGTCTGCTTTCAGCAAAACATTTTTACCTCTTGGGAAAGATGTATCTCAAGTTGACCTACTGATAATCTCAGTAATTCAATTTACTATGTAAAATATGTGGAAATTGAGATGCTAAAGATCAAAAGAAACGAGGACATGCACTAGCCTGAATTTTAGGTGCACTATTTCCAGTAAGATAGTACATAAGTAAGTTAACCTAATGCCTCCCTTTCCTTTACAACAATGGGTTTGAACAATTTCCCTACTATAAAGTATCCTCAAATCTTTGGTTGTTTAAAACCATCATAATTCTACTTTCCCATCGTCATGTATTTGAACTTTCAATTCATCATTACTGGAATCTGTGACTGGAAAATACTGCAAATAACTTTGAGACTCTTTCTCCCTCAGGTTTACCAAATTATACCTTTTTTACTAATTATCAACTACTACCATCTTCATATATATATTTTACTGAGATACGCATTCAACCTTCAAAACATAAATGCTGCATCAAACATGTAAAACATTTTATCACACATCAGTTATAAGACAGTTTGTTACCATTTCATTCTTTTTTACTAACTCCAACATTCAGTCTAAGGTTTTGCTGCCTTAAAGACATTTCTAGAAGTGGGCTTTTTTCCATTCTTCATATTTAAATTAAGTTCCCTTGAGATGGAAGAAAAGCAAGAAATTTTTATCAAGAGAGTAATAATATAACCAGTGAAAAATCTGAGCATTTTTATATTGCATTTATAAATCACACTAGCAGTAACCAAACTGCTTAAATAATACATAGATTTTAACTATAATATACTTATTGGCATAAGTAATTTTAGTGCTTTTTAATGTAACAAATCACTCAGAAAATATTCTCAATTAATCATTAAAATACTCAAGGCTAGAGAGAGGTATACATAACGTTCACTTCATAATCTGGTAGGAATGGCTGAGTCATAAAACTCACATTGTGTGCCAATTGATTTACAATTTCCTAAGGACGTTTGAATACCCTGACAAAGTATCAATTTATCTCCGCATTATAAGCTGCTATCTGCAGATAGAATAGCAGATAGTAATTAAACTCAGGAGCAGGAATTAATTAAAATATGCATATATGAGAGTGTGTAGACATATAGTTGTGTTTATTATAGAAACAGTAAAAAATATCTGCACGCACAGATATGGGTGAAATTAGCTTCTTCCATATCAACAGTATTTGCTACCACAGTTATCACAAAGCCAGAAGACAAATGATTCATAGTAGTGACTAGACAAAGATACTGGGGGCAAGGGGGTATAATTTTCGGCTGTGACTGAGTCAGCAGCAATGCTGAACAACTTTCATGGTCTCATTCCACACTCAATGGTTCATTTTGAACATTGATCCACCATCTGCTCCCACCTACCCCAAAAATCTCTAGGTTCTGCAAAAATCTCTAGCTTCTTATGAAGGAACAGCTCTGCAATATTTAGAGGGCTTGGAGCTTGTCTTTGTAGATTCCCTTGCTCCCTCCTACAAACGAGCCACAAGAAGGGTTACACAGTATATATAGTTCAGAGATATTTTCTGAACAATAAGGTGGAATCCACTCAGAGCATTCAGCGTGAGAAGGGGCCAGAGCTCAGAGAGTTCAAACCAGACATACTCTATTGTCAGCCCCAGTTACGTGACATGACATTTTAATTAGAAGGGGTCAAAGCTGTTAAATTTGTGTCAAGACCCCAAGCTGAACTTTCCTGGATTATCATCATAGCATAAAGTTAATTTGGCTGTTGTTTTTCAGTCCCCTAATTTTCATATCGGAAACACTTCTCCACTTGCATTATTACCACCCTATAACTTTCAAGAGTTTTCCTTAAGATTTCAGGTATCATCTCTATTCTTCTTATTCATTCAGTGACAAATTCCTGTTCAACTGATGTAGTTATTGCACCAGAGAAGTACAGATCTTTGTAAAAATTGTTACTTGAAGTACAAGTATATTGAGATAATTAAATTTTATTTTTTTTATTCTGTAAATTTGCTTCCTTATTGAGTGACAAGTCATTTACTTGTGGCATTGTAAGACAATGGAAATACTGGAGGCCTTAGATTTATCAAGGCCGAGATGGCAGATTTATGTGCAAGTTTTTAGCAGTAGCAAACACCCTCATTCAATATGCTGCATAGTTTTTAGGCTACTGTATAAAATTAATTGACTTACTCTAAGGGTGTTCTGTGATGAGGTCTTCTGTAATTAAGATTTGAGATGAAATAGTCGGTATGAAAAAGCTGAAAAATGCTCGCTAGCTTCAGTTTATTTTTCAGGCCCAAACTGCTTAAATTATCAAATAGTTTGAATGGACTATTTCTTCTTCAGATGTTTAAATATTAAACAAGCCAAAGTCCACAGAAAATGCAGATTAAAGCCAAAACAAATGTATTCCATATAAATATGAAAAAGATTAGCGCAACCATTGCAAAAATGGTACAACACAATTCATATGCAAAATTGATTATTTAATCTTCATGCAATAGTCTTTACACCTTAACCACACATTTCAGTTCAGGAGAAAAGCAGGATTAGCTCCATCAATGTCTCTTGCTTAGAGAAGTGTTTCCACTATCTACAGAGAAGCAGGACAGAAGCAAGACATATTTGGAAGCAGAGCTGCACTTCATACAGGACTATGCTAAGGCAGAGTACAGTTAAGCAGGCTGCAAAATTAGCTCAAGAAGCAATATTTCTCCAATATTTTGGTATTTCTAGTGTGTATCTTTTCAAATAAAGTGATGGCTCCTTAATACGCTCCTTCGCAATCTGAGAGGGAACCTTGGTCCCTTCCAAAAATGCCATATCTAAGAAATTCAGTTAAATACACAGATGTTTCATAAGAAATTTTATCTGATTCATTCCAGTCTGATAATATTCTAAAACTGGGCATTCTTTCATCACTCCCATCAATAACTTTTCTGCTCTCTAGCATCCAGGACATCTGCCTGCATATCAGACCTCCATTTCTCTATACTGTGCTAACCTTTCCACTATGATTCCCTTCATCTGTTATGGAAAAATATAATTAATTTGCACTGTAAGTTCTACTGGACAGGAATGCTTGTCTTGATTTTATATTAAAGCATCAGTGGCAAATGTGACTACTTACGAATAAACATTACAATCTTAGGTTCACATTGGTGTGTTATCAGCATTATTCTCAGACTAAAGCCAAAATAGAGTACTGCACCAGCTACTAAGAAAAATAACTGCTACACCTTACCCAGGACACAGAGGAAGGGCATTAGTTGAATTATTTTGATCTTTTCATCTCACCCAACTGAGACACCAGCATTTTTATTGAGATGATATGACATGCTCATAAAGACAAATCTTTCAACTGTCATCTTTCCTCCTTGGCTAGAAAAGCTTACTCATACTAACTGCGAATTTCCCCATCCCTCAAGTCATGTCTCTGACTCTATCAAGCCCAGTCACTTTGTCCAAGTTGTTCAAAAGTCATCTATTAATTTCAGTGTGATTGAAGGATACACTCCAGATATCTCATGGGACTCTCATGACCTTGTTATATTAGCTCCTCAAATGGATATAAATTTTATTCTATGGTTCAACAGACATGGGTTCTATTCTTTGTTCTGTGATGTGAATCTATGAAAGAAGAAACCAAAAAAACCCACCCCACTCTGAGGACAATGATATTTCAAAATAGAAGTGTCAAGGAAGGCTTTAAATCTCTGTGTGCTCCTGAAAAAGTGGCCAGCAAATAGTCCTCGAATCTTCCTGCCATCAATCAGAACTCAAATAGGAGGCACATTTTCTCGGACCATCTACACTGCTGAGTAAAATTGACTCTGAAGATCCTCCAGGCGAAAGTGGCCACACTGATCCACTCTTGTCTTTTGAAGCGTGCTCTGTGTTGTGCATGGGACAAACGCTGTTGTACCCCAGAGAGTACAACCCTGTATGTGAATGACTCTGGCACTCTGGGCAGCTTTTAGCTGTCTTTAGCTCTGCTGGAATGATAGCTGCATAAGGGGAAACCCACTAGTTTTTACAGATAACACCAGGGCTTTTATTAAATACTTTTTGTTTGTCTTTGGAATGTAAGTCACTTGAAGCATGTATTCTGGAGAGACAAAGCATCCACAACACAGCTCTCACAGTCAATAGTCCAGCTAAATCTACACGATGAAATGAAATTCTAAGCCAGATTTGGCTTCAATTTAAATCAATACCTACTGAATTCAACAATAAAAATCCTAGTCTTAGAGGGAGCAGTTTTAGGTCAACACTATTAAGTTTCTTTCTGCATACTTTTCAAAAACACGCACAAATCCCTCTCTCCAAGCACATTTATAGATTTTTTTGTCTCCAGGGCTGCATCTTAACATCAGGGAAAATTTCTGTTTAAAGGTGAATGGAAAGGACAGGATAGATATACTAAAGTCTTTCCTCTCCTGCTGCCTTGTCTGCAAATACATGCATCCTAGGGACAGAGGATTTATTACAAGCTAAAGGGGAACATTTTTGTGGGCGCCCTTTGACAAAAGGTACCAGCACTGTACTGGACAGGGACAAAACAGTACAATTTAGCCTACTGTATTCTTGCAAAAGAAAAGGTCAAACTGGAGATTGAGTTTTTATGGCTCAGCTCAGAAGAAGGATTAGCTAGAAAAGGTTGTTGATACCCACTGAACAATACCCACAGTTGCCTTTTGTGCTGTATTAATTTTCAGCAATGGAACAGCAGCCAGGAGAATTATGATAGGACAGCTGGACCCCTAAATAGCTGACATTTGTAAGATCCAGGTGATTGCCTAACAGGGATCACAGACATGCATGAAACCTAAGATAAAATCCTTCCTGAATCTGACCAATTGGCGTGTCTTTTTGCCCTATCATCATCAAACAGTGCTAGATAGCCAAACGTATATCCTGGGAAAAACTGCTGGAAAAGCTCATGCTGACTGAAGGATATGATCTGAGGACACAAATGGTTATAGGGCTTCTGTAGACATTTCAGAATAGTGCTCTACTGAGGTCCTTGGTTCTCAGAAAAGATAGAAATAACTAATTTTTAATTAAAAAACCCTAAACAAATCCTAGCTAATAAGGAACATTCAAATGTACAGACTTCGGGAATGCAGAGGTACAGCTGGGTGACCTAACTATAAACTGGAAGAGATTACAGCAAAGTAGGCAACTTACAGCTGATAATTCAAGGCATTAAGAAGAACAAGAATAAAACAAAGGGAAACAAACCATCTGTTACTTAAACCTGTGAGGAAATATCCATGCTGAATACCATCTTTGACTGGATTTCAACTATACATAAAGCCAAAAAGTTTTGCACTGGAATTCGTATGCTTATGAAGGCTTTGTGTTCCAGTCTGTTATTTTGAGGTAAATTCCAGACTACTATATAGCTCTGAGGCCTGGTTTGTGACATTTCAGAAATGTTTTATTTTTTTTTTAGTGAATGTGAGACAGAAAAAACAGTAAAATTAGAAGAGGGAGCAAGACAGTGAGGAGGGGCAAAAGAAAGAGTTCCCACAGGCAGGATCAGGCAATAAACTTCTCAACAGATCTGCTCTGACATAGGAATGAATATGTTTTGAACGGATTCTCTAGAAAGATAAAAGTAGAACAGAAAAACAGCTGAGGACAAACCCATAGTGATCACACATGGACCGATCTTTTGAAAATTAGTTTCTTGAGATGTCTCAGCTTGAAAATACCAACAGTGGACACAGCCCAAATTACGACTGATTCTCATAAATCATACCCCAAGAATACCAGAGGGGAAATGTAGTAAGATGCTTAATAACCTTAAGAAACATACTTGTTTATGCATTAATCTTGTTTCAAGCAATGCGATGTTTTAAATATCTGCTAACATACAGCATTTTGCCTCCTCTGTTTCAGAAATTTGAGTCTCATTCTTAAATGTTTAGCATGCATGGTGACTTATTTCCTAATCTACCATGAAACAAACTCAGAATACATTTATATTTATCTTCTTTTTTTGTTGGTTTTTTTTTTTTTTTTTTTTGTAGGGAAAGGAAGAGAAGAGAGGTAATCACAGCATTGTCTCTAAAGCAGTTCCATGCTTTCCTTATATGCATTATTAGATTAATCTGATAACTCCCAAACAAATTTTGTCACCAGTGATGATCCAAAGACATTTTCAATTATAACCTTCCAATATTGTGCATCTCATGATTATCACTTAGTAGATGGAGGAACCATGCAGTAAAAGCCTTCATTGAGGAACTTTCCACATACCAGTGTTAAACATTTTCACAAAGGCTGATTCAAAGCAGAAATTTACCTATCAACTGGTGACCTTAAGTCTTTTGCTACTGTCACTAAATTGTCTTTTTTTTCTGCTACATTATTTTCCTGTTAAAAAAATAACATTTAATTCTTTTGAAGTACATGGATAATATCAAACAGATACACCGCATTGGCCTATTTTTAATAGCAAGACTAGGATCCAACCTTAATGCTTTTGCCTCAACAAAATAAGAACTCTCATAGTGTTCTGTGGTTGTTTTTCTTCCTGCTACAACTTTTTTGCAGTGTTAAATTAACTGAATGGCCTTTGTGAACAAAATCAGTATAACAAGTTGTATTTTTCCTGCCAGCATGTTGGCCTTCTTACTTGTGGAGTCTAAGAAAGCTTACACTCAGGCTTTCTTTTTTATCTTCTACCAGGCACAGGCTTATGCCATGGTTGTTACTCAGTCTATTCCCACCTTTCTCCTTGAAAGGCTTGAGCTGTACATTAGTAAGCAGGTCTACCTGATGGATTCTCATTAAGCTGCAGCTTTTGTGCAACTGCCATTTATCTCACAACTGAAAGGGTACGCTTCCTGTAAGACAGGTGGATTTTAAGCATCCTTTTTCTGTCTCTAGTGCTTTCACTCAGTATCTGCTACAAGTTTTTAGCAAGTTATTAGGAGCAGTCATCAAACAGAGGGATATACTGGGGTCTCCAAAGAGTCTTAAAAATCCAGGGTTGGATACAGGAAGGTGCAGGGAGATCTAAACTCTTTGGTGTCAACAGAATTTTAGGACACTTGGTGTAACAGAGAATCTGGTTCCTAATGCAGCCCAGACAATAAACACATTACTGCTTATCCCAGAAGAGGTGGAAAGAAATCCCGTGCCTGGTTGGTATGGCTTCAGTCTGTATTTTAAGCAAAAAACAGCAAGTAATGATTTTCTACAGAACTGTAAAACCACAGAGAAAAAGCAAATTTTGCCAGTATCACTTGTCTGGAGCCCAATGACATCTTCTAAGAAAATCAATCTGCAAAGCCTTTTTTATTTATTTATTCTAATAAATCCCACAAACAAGTTAAAATCATGGGAGAAAATTCAAGCAATAAACAGACATTTGAATTTCAGCTTACAAATAGAAAGTACAGTGCCAGCACGCTAACATCACCTGCAGCTCTTTGACCCTTTCTGCAATATACTTTTTAAAGTATAGCAGGTCCTCTGGGTTTTAATGTTTGAGAAACACAGGCCTTCAACTGTTATTCATGGAAACATAATAGTCCCAGAGAATTCAAACAGCTTTTATGCATTTTCCAGCTGTAACTATAACCCTGCTGCTCTCATTATGTTTGAAAGGTGCTACTGGTACCTTCAGGTCTCCATGTTTTAAATACAAGTAATTTCCAAGAAGGTGGCAAAATCTTTCTCCCAGTAAAGGAATCATTAAATGCAATTAGTGCAGCATAAACTAAACAAACAACCACCCTTTCTTTATCAAGTTTATCAATACAAGTTTCTGTGAAGCTTCACACAAACTAATGAAGCTTGCGTGCACACAGATATAAAAGTACGTGTGATTGTGTGACCCCACACAAGGTTATTACCATTCTGTAGTAGTGTCCATTTCAAACCCAGATGCTGAAGCTCTCCAGGGGTACACTATAACTGCAGATTCAGCTGTGGAAATGAGTACAGTTCCACAGCCATTATCTGCGGCAGGGTTAAGATGACAGTGCAAAACCTCTGACAATCTCTCACCTTTCTGATGTGATAGCACATGATTCCTGATGTTTATAAGGAGCCCAGGAATAACTGCTATTATATTACAAATGCAATGATAGAGAACAGCCAGCAGTTGTTTATAACACAAATAACACGCCTAATACATTCATCGCAAATAATTTGGGAGATACAATATAGAAATACACTAGACTGAAAACAAAGATCCAGCTGAAGCTGGAAATCATCTCAGGGACTACAATCACAAACTTGCAAAGGTCTGTGCATGTGCTTTATTTTATAAAACGCTAGTATTTCCCTTTGGCTCCACTGGAAATATTCACTGTATCAAATCACACAGATGTCTAAATCAGTGCTGGATAAGTTCCCAAAAGCTGAACAAAGCAGCTACCAAGATGGACTAATTATATAGTCCAGAATACACAATTCTAGAAGCCAAAAAAAGATCATTTTGTAAGAAAACACTCAAACTTCACCCAGAATTTGAGTATGAACAGCATCTACCCATATTAATACTCTGCAGAATTACAGGTTTTTATATTCTTCACCTAAACCTGTTTGCTGCAGTATTCAGAAATGATCTAAAAATTTTCAGCGCCCTTCCCATTTTTTTATCTCCTTTTCCCTGTATATGACCAGTGATAGATGAGATATGGTAAAGAATAACTGCTTGCATTTAAAATGCACATTTTCAAATGATAGCCTTTATTTTGGGGGTACAAATTAAAACTCCATCTGCACACGAATTGCTGGTTCAAATATTAACATCTGAATGGAAAATGACCTGATTATGAGTATGTGGTAGGTTGCTAGCTATGCAAGCGCTGAATCCACTTCCTCAGTTCCAAGGGTAGGCAAATTCAATGAAACTACCTTAGCCAGCAAATGTGTTCCTTAAATATCTGTAACCATTGATGAGGAGGTGCAATTCCAGAAGGCTAGAGATGGCTTATTCTAAAGTAGATATAATGGAAGCTTGGTGCAGAGGTTTGTTATAAGCAATATTGTGGCACTGGCCTTAACTTTTTTAATTCCAGAAAGGAGGCAAATTAGATTTAAAAAGCAGTTTCAGAAATACAGGCATTCTCCATTCTAGAAAGAGCACACAGACTGCCCTCTTATTGTAATATAGTTCAATTGCAACTGACTTGTCTTTGGTTTTAATCTGACATTTACAACCCCACCTTCTATAGTCACACACTTTGGAGCTGAGGCAATGACACCTAAGTTGTGCCATTTATTAAAGATAGAAAACTTTTGCTAACTCTCCTGAAGTCACTGAGTCAGGGTAAGAGTCTACTGAAATGCAATAAAAAGGACAAAATAGGACATTAAGCCTGTAGAAAAATTAAACCAGCTGCACAGTGGCAGTGAGATAAGGAAGAGTATGTCTCTCTGAAGAGAGAAATGCAAGAAAGCACATTCATGTATCAACAGATCATGAAGTGTCTGAGACATAACAGTAAAAAACGGATCTGTGATGATTTAGGTTGTGTTTCAGTTTTCAGTCAAAAGTGTTCTTGCAGTCAGCTGGGGATGCCCACACAGAATTATCATCTTTCGTGCTAACATGAATACCCTGATAACTGGCAAAACTAAGTATCACAACACAACTCTAAGGGCTGCTACCCAACAAGACTCACTTTATAGCTTTGATTCAAGGGGGCAAAGGAAAATGTGTAACTTCCAGTAGTCCTCAGGACAGGGTAGCAACCTCCCTCAAAAGAGTGGTAACAGGGAGAGATCAGGATAGCTTTCCCTGGTATCCCGATACCTGAAAGAACAAGTGTAAGGATACCACAGCATTGCCATGAATGCAATGGGGAGAATATAAACCGTATTCAGACTTTGACTATCACAGGCACATGGTCAGCATAAACTCTTCTATAAACCCCTTTCTAATTAGTCTTCCAAAGAAAAAATAATGATTAAGCCCATTTCTAAAAATAAGATTATATGCTTGTTTCAAATATTACGTTAAGAAATGTTGACCATTTTCCAGTTAAGAAATTAGAAGCCTGCTAATAAAACCAAGCAAAGGGAAAAGAAAAACAAGATTATGAGAAATAGTTTCCATAGTTCCTGAACACTTTTTCTAAGAAAATAAAGATTATTATTAAACAGTCAATCTGTCCCGACTCAGAAAAAAAAAATAAAAAGGATGACTATTTCTTTTCTATGGTTTGATATTCCCAGTGTATTTTGGAGCTTCTTTTTCCTTTTAACCTTGGCAGGGTATAAAAAACACAAAGGCTCAAAGACAACACCATTTCATTGCACTTTTGTAAAGAGTAATGATCATTTCCAGTTTTCATCTGTTCAGATTTTTAAGAGCTGATATATATTATTATTAGACCTTAGGAAGCTTGGAATCTCTATATTCACCCCAGCCCAATGTAATTTTAAAGTGAACAATCACCATCTTGCTCATACACAGACAGATCTATAAATAATTGTAATGTAAAATTACATGGATGTAATTTAAATATAAATATACAACTCCATGAATAAAGACACCTAATGCTGAAACACGCTCACTGAATCACCAAGGGAAACAAAGGAGAAACTTCCCTCCAGTTGAAGCCTTGCTTCACCACTTAAGTATGTGAGAACACTTTGATCTAACAAAATGTCATGCGGTCCTCAAATACGTGAGAAATTGTTTCTCTTACGTAGGGGAGTGGCAAGTTATCTCCTGCATACATTGGAGGGAGAAGACATTAAGTCTGACTGGACCATTGACAGTGGCTTTGCTCTGATATGTACAGGGATGCAGGAAGACAGACTCTCTAATGAGGTGCACATCAGCAGCTAGATACAGGGAGAGATGCCTTTCAGATTTAATCTAGGTATTAGTAGATTACGTATGTTTTTCTCATCCTTCCCTCACCTGTGTCTTCAGTTGTATTGTCTTTTAAGAATGCTGCATGTACTTTATTTACATTTTATGCAGAATTAAGAGGATTTTCAAAAGAGACTTACTAATTACCATGCATTCTTCATCTGTGAGTACTGAAAATTTGCAAAGCATCATGCTGAGGCACTTAAACTCATGCTCCTGCACCTTGACATGTTGAGGTTTTGCAGGGTTTTTTTGAGATACACAGAGGGTAAAAGAGTGTACTCTTCATTCTGGCACTGGTACCAAAATGATAAGGAAAAGAATAAATGCCTTTCAGTGATCAATAAGAAATTGGAAGTTCTCATGCACCAATATACTGGGAAATACAAGTGAATCAGATAGTTAGGTAGCCACACATTAAATTAATAATCCTTTTACATTCCATGTTTCACATAGAATTTCTTATTTAACCAGACATTAATGGAAAAAATGGAATATAAGGATATTGGAAAGTTTACTTCTTTTTAATACACACCATCTGTATTAAAAACATGTATATGCAGAAAGACCAAGTAATTTGCTGGAGACAGCAAAGAAATACTATTGCAGGAAGTGAACCCAAACTATAGTATGCAGGTGTTGTACTTCATCCACAAACTTTATATTTTGTCTGTGATGTCAAACATTTTAAAGCATAAAAGCTATCATAAGATCTTCTATTTGGTGTGAGTGAACACTGTAGGAAAAAAAAAAAGGTATTTATGTTCAGAAGACTCTAAATGCATCTTTTTTTTCATGCCTGAAGAGGTCTGACACTTGATGAGGCTGAATCAGGTGATGCTGTCAGACAGACTTCACTCATACAAAGCTAACAGTCATGTACTATGACTGTGCCCCAGTTAAGAGTTTTATCTTCTTAGGGGTGTTTGCATTTCTGAGATGATTTGTGATGTTAGTGAAAGGATCACAGAGATAGTGCACTTCAAAGCACTTGCCCTCTGTGGAGTATTGGCTATTTTCACAGGAGATCAACAAACATATTAGCTAAATGCAAAGATGAGTTATCATGTTCCATTTATCAGAACTGATATTATTTCAAGTTCTGAAAAGAACAATTTTTGAAAAATACATACTAGTTATCTCTCAGATATTTTGGTATGTTTAGGGTATAGGTTACCTCATTACAGGAAAGTGTTCATTCTTGCATTTATCCTTTATCTGAACAAGTACATTGAGATACTGAAGACTGAAATCTCAATAAGATAAATGCACATATTTCCTCACATTAAGAAAATATGCAGATTTACACTGACAACTGACAGCTACAAAGTTACAAGAATAGTAAACCTCTATTAAATGAACTACAGCACTAACTAACTACTGCCTACAAAATTCACCAGTCACAGCGGACAGGCATAGCAGTAACATGCCAAGATAAGCCTTCTCCCACCCAACTGCTGCTGAAGTACTTCATTGATCTTAGAGACTCTGCCATAGACTGGCAGATTAGTTCATTGCTCTGAATTGACTACAAAAAACATCTTTTTTTTCTGCCAGTTTCATTTTTGGTTTCTCTACTGCGGATATGAACTCAGTGAGCAAATATTCTGAATTATGCCACCATGATTTTCTTGCACTTATTACTTCCCCAACTTCTAGCAATTCATTTCAGTGCAGGCCACCAAATCCATGAGGATGATCCAGTAGAAAGTGGATCTTTTTTTCATCTGATCCATATCACCCAATCCAAGCATGAAATAATTCCACAAAATACCAAGCTATATATAGCACAAGATGAAAATATTGTTATGTGGTACTTCACATGGTTGACCTGAATCTCATTAAAGATGTGTAGATACAGATCCCAGGGAACTAGCTACTGAGGTAGCATTCATATTACCAAATTATATAGGTGGAGGTCTCAAGTTAGCCTGAATACCACTACAGCTAGATAGATCTCTGCTGCCATCCTGATAGCCAACAACTTATTCATGGAGATTTTGGCAGCTTCACTTGGTTACATCAACAAATCTCACTGAATCTTGCTTGATTTGTTATTGATTTCTCAGAGGGTATATTTGAAGTAGCAATTTTAGTGATAGAACTTCCGAGTGGAAATACAAAGCAAAAAAAACAAACCTTTGCTTGTAAAGTGGGACTCTAATAAACTGAATTGTGGGGATTTTTTTCTGAGGCAAGAATATCTTTGCAGGAAATCTGTCGTTTTGGAGTAAATGCAAATAGTTTCAAAAAAAACATGATCTGCTTTACTAGAAATTTAACTATTTCAAATTCCAACACCCGACTATTAACAGATCTGAAACCAGGTATCTTATCTTAAACCTAGCATATTTGGGAAAGCTGTCATATTTGCTGACATACCAGAGACTAAACTGTGGAGCTGCTGAAGCAAAACAAAATGAGGGCTGATATAGCCCCAGCTAATAATCCTATATCAAACTGCAAGCAGATCCTTTCTACATAAGCCATAAAGCAAATTCCACATTCAGTTGTTAATTGGTATTATGGCATTATGACATCTTCAGAAGGAGAATAAAACTGTTAACATTCAAATAACTTGAATTTTTCCCTTCAGTATACTCACACTTGTGGAGTATCTTAAGCACTGTGTTTTAAGATTGAGCATAGTTTTTTAATCTGACTTCAGAAGAACATAAACCATAGTACATAATCAAAATTTTGCATATAAGAAAAACACATGGTTACAGCAGAAACTGTTAATGGGTGAGAGGCAGAGAAAGATACAAGAAAAAGGATCCTTTACCACAAAATGAAATATCTGTTCTTTTAAAGGCTTCACCCCCAGTCTTTTATATGTGTAAACTCATAATACTTATTATGACTGCAAACATTTTAAACATTAATATATTAATGAAAAATGTGATGTCTCTATAATGACCTATAAATACATATACTCCAACAAGCACTATAAAATTCACTAAAATCAAGGACTTTCCCTAAGAAATCCCTTACACCCCGACTTTTCTACCACAATTCAATTCTTCGTTATTAGGTTGCTTATATATACCAGTGGTTTTTATAGACCAACATCAACATTTTTGATAATTAAATCTAAAGTGTAATGTGTAGCAGTATCAAATGTGATTATTTCACATATACAAAAGTCTGTATACAGGCAAAGGTGGGGTTTTCCTGTTTTGTTTGGGTTTTTTTAAAGGAAAGCTACATCTACACTGTAACCCCCTAAATTCATACCGTCTGGAGAATTTTAGATGGCAGGCATTCTAAACTTCCTGTACTTTTATAATCATTAAACCAAACACATTTGATGCATAATAATGCTTATTTTGGAGCCATATGAAATAAAAAAAAGAGCAATCCTAGAACAAATGTGCAAACCAGCTAACAAATCATCTTCAGAGAATTTCCTTTTCCTTACTTCTCCCTTTGCTCATGGCATCTCCAGAAGTCACTGCCAAGGGAACACGTAGGAGACACTATACGTTTGTCCCCTGTAAACTTGTGTCAGCCCATTTCTAATGTGATAACCTAGTTCATTTGATTAAAATCCATGAAAGTAACTTTTAAAGCACATCCTGCTATGGAGTTTAATCCTTCTCCAGCAGAATGGGAAATACTGAAGAATGTTGATGCTATTTACATCTACCAGCACTCAATAATCGCAATGCTTACATTTGGCTGGTATTAAAATTACTTGCCTCCTAGTACTTGATAATGCTTTGTTATTGTTTCAGGTTTCAAAGTTTTACAGAAGTTTCTCTCACACACAGAGAAAGATTCCAGAAAACTAAGCACTGTGGATCCCATATATTAATGTGGAGGAAAGCTGCCATGACTAAGAGGAAACACATCTGTTTCTATATCCAACACAAATTAGATAATGTGGAAAATGATTTGAATTTATTTATTCAATCATCTAAAATGTCATGATTTCAGAGGCAACTTTGCCCAGTTATAGCAGTATGAAAAAGAATAAAATAGAAAGCCGAAGTCATTAATCCTTTTTTAACACTAACCAAAAATATAACTTAATGCAAATAGGCGCAGAACTTTTCTAATTTCTTGTTACTTTAATGGGAGCTCTGTTATCCCACAATGCCCTACTTGGGACCTAGCTCTTTAGCTGATTGTATATCAATTAGCTCAATTTTTTTTTACCCCCAAAATACCACCATATTCTATTCCATGATTTTCTGTTGCTGTATAATCTAATTTTTGGACAAACATGTAAGTATTAAGTTGATGCAACAGTTATAAATAAAAACCTCTGATAAGTGCACCCAGTCTTTTACTGTCACTGCTCTTTGAACTAAGATTTTCAGTAATATTCATGGTAAATTTTTAGAATGGATGACAATTTAGCTTGACAAGTAATTTCAATTTGCTACAGTATTTCAGAATTTAGAAATAGACATCCACTTTTTCTGATATTCATGTTAAGAGCTATTTAAATACAAAGAAAATCAGTATGCACCTACTTTCTCCGCATTCTCTGAACAACTTAAGCTTCTGTTTACTTTAAATAAGATTTCTGCAAAATTGAATTGCAGTAATTCTTGCTTGCAAAATGTGGATTTTACTGCTTCGTTCTTTGGACTTGCATTTCATATCAGTTGCCCTCCTTTAACAGTCATAAACCATTAGTTTCAGCTTATTTACTCCTGGGCTTGCAGATGTGTAACTAACATGAAGTTGAAGTAACTAATGTGAAATTCAGAAGACAGTTTCAGACTAAGGAAACCAGTGACAAAAACCCAGCTTTGTTTTCTCCCTTAGTAATACTGACTTCTAATGGATGCAATTTATTCAAAGTTGCTTCCCTCTTCACCAAAAGTCTGAAGTTTAGGAATTTACAGCTTTGAGAAAAACAAATTAGCTCAGAATTTTAGCTGAAAAATCACATTGTGGCATGTGATGTCAGGTTGCATCAGTCTTGCTTTACAGCATGATACAATTCACCAGGAGTGACAGAATCCAAAGTGACTGCACAATACAACGTGCCAGCTAAAAAGCTGAAACAAATAACTTTGATGAACATAATAGCTTAGGCAAATGTACTTCTGAGAAATAAAATCCACTACCATCAAAAGCCAAAAAAAAAAGGAAAAAGAAAAAAAGAGATACAGCTTATGGCAAAAATGTTTATATATACCATATAGTAACTATATACAGACCAGAGACTGCTAGGGATTTTATTACTTCTCCATGTCATCTACACACTAGTGCAAATCACACACATCTGTCATCCGCCAACTGCCTTTGTATGCATGAAGCCAATGAAAATTTAATCCAGTAGAAACACAAGTGATCACTGCCAATTCACACATGCACCCCTACTTTCTTACATCCATCAAATGCTCTCCAGATACGACTGAGATCAAATACCACCTCAAATCATTCCCTTATTAATGGAGTTGCTACATACCTCACACACAAAGGCTATTTGGAATTTCAACAGTGTAGTTTGCTCTGATTTCTCTTCCTACACCAGGTTTCTTGCTCACTGATTTTCGAAACAGGAAGCTTACTTTCCTCTATCTCTTTGTGATACTCACTCTACTTTTATTAAGGTATCAGGCATAATGCAGAGATAAAAATAAGGTTCACAGGAGGGCTCTTCGGTCAAAACAGCAAGTCATGCATACCTAGTTAAAAGTTAATGGATGTATTATTTCTGTTCTTTTATTTCTTCTCATGCAAAGGGTTTCTTTGTGTCCTCCCTCCACCTAAACCCACAATTTTTCCAATTATAAAACTCAAGTAAAGCAAAATTCAAAGTTTGTATAGTAGCGCAGAGTGTGATTCCTTTGCAGATAGGTGTAATAGGCATCAGGTCAAATGTTGAGATGAATTGTGCTTGACATCTTTCAGAGACATTCTTGCATATCTGAATTGCAGAATGTGCTCCATGCAACTTAATTCAATTGATAATAAAGGCTTCCTACTGACCACGACACCTTTCACATGTACAATCATTTAAGCACAATGGGATTTTTTCATAGAACATTTCTGGAAACCTAATGATTTAGAGATTATATTAGGAGTATGATACAATATAAGGTTAAAACCTAAGTGTTATCTTTAGCTTTCTTGGAAAAAGAGCAATTTTTATGAATTTTAATAGATCTTTCAGAATCATTCTTAACACAATACAGTTACCTGCACACTGCTAAGACACTAAGTGTGTTCGGTAAGAGTTAGAATTTGCCAGATATTTACAGATAGGTACTCTACCTGTGGATATACAGGAAGCAATTGTATTTTCTAGTATCTACATGGGCTCAGTGGAAAATGTCCTACATTGCATTTAGAAATGCTACTTGCTATTAGGACCTCAAATGCCACCCATAATCTACAGATCTGTAATTAACCAATCAACACTTACTTTTCATAACAGATAAGAAACCATTTTCCATATATCATCTAAAAAAGCAAGCAGTGAATTCTAAAGCATCATATGTCTTTTAAATTGCGATCCCTAACTTTACTCCCACCTGTAAATCAAAAACTAGAAAATGTACCAATATTTAATGCATTGCAGAATAAAAATTTAAAATCAGATTAGAAAACATGGTTGCCATGGTACCTGAGAACCACTTCATGCAAAGCAATATCACAAATGCAAAAGAATTGAACCTTACAGCAGGCATGGTATAATTTTTAGATAAACATAAGAAGAAGCTGTAAGAATCTTTCCAGCTCAGACTAATTGCTGGATGGCTTCTTGTTCTGTAATTTCAGGAAGCTGCATCTCTCTGTCTACAGCTGCTTCAAACTCTAACAGCTGAAATGTTCCTAGGGTGAAATCTTGATGTTATATGAGGCAATAGGGGTTTTGCCACTGAATTCAAACGAGACAAGGTTTCCCTTGGCTCTTTGAAGATGGATGGCAAAAAGAAGCATTTAGGGAGAATGGAGATCTCAAGCCAAGAGGGTCAGGCTAAACTGCAATATGGCACTGCATCTTCTCTCATGGAAAATGTTCATGCAGCTTGTTTTTACAAAAGCTACTTCTCTGGATCCCCTGAGTTAAATTTAAGGGGAAAAGGTTCACAGACAAATGAGGCTAACTTCTATTTCACAGTATGATTTTAGGTGCTGTGCACCTTATTTTCTTTGCCCCAGGGACATCACAAAAAAGAGACAAGACCAAAGAAAGAAACATCAGGAACATGCTGGCAAATAAAAGACAGGAATAATAGGGACTAAAAAAAACCAAACAAAACAACTAACCCAAACTAACATAGTTTTCCTTGCCATTTTGTCCCCAAAATGGCATGTTTTTATTATTCTTACAGGAACACTGCATCGGAGAGCTCCTTCTTCTTAAATCACTAAAATTTGATTCACAGAGACATCTAAGTTGTCCAAGAAAAATCTGCTCCTAAGAACCACCTTGACATTAAATTACTCTTCAAAAGTCTGGGCTAGGCTTTCAAATTGTTTAACACCCACTGCTTTCTGTTCTGGCAGCTGAATTAGTGGCCAGGAGAGCAAGCTGGCCATTTTTCCGGATTTTTTTTAACTTGGTCGAAAGACCATAAGTTCAATGCTTTTCAAAACTTACTCATTTCAGCATGACTAAATATTAGAAAGGTTGTTTTAAAAAAAGAACCCTGTTGCCAGCAGTTTGCTCTGTGCCATTTATACATCTTGGCCTGTGAGCACATTAATAGCCAGAGCTGAATCTGAACTTGAAAAGCAGACTCCTATTTTGCTGTGCCACCAAGAGGCAGCGCTCTGCCTCCCACTGCACTTCTTCATTACGATTCCTGTGCTCATCCAGGAGGAGCAGATGTGGCCAGCATGCAGGTTTTAAGAGGAAACCGGCAGCAGCTTCGATGCTTCAACGCAATTATTTACTTTGACACACTCCTAAACCAGACTTCTGATGGCATCAAGTACCACTGAATGGTTCATACACTAAAAGAATTTCAGAAAGCCAACAAAGAGAGGACTGCCACAGACAGGTGACTTGATTGCTGTTATTCTGCAACCCAAGGGGATTGCTGAGCCAGAGGAAAGATAAAGGAGCCTTTTGTAGGTACTTGCAATGACACAGCACACATCATGTAACACCTTTCACTAAGAAGTGAACCACCTCCGATGCTGGGGTTTGGTTTTGAAATAATTATCACACTTTATAACACAGAATATTGTCAGTGGTTTAAATAAGCTTTTGCATAGCTAAATTTGCTTAAAACCAGCATTTTAACAGACAAAAAAACCCCAACATATCTTCAGGAGTTTCACTCCCTCAATCATTTCTTTTCCAAGAAAAATTAGGCACTGTACTGGGACAGCAGCAAAATAAGTTGCCCAAGTTGTGAACTGCTGAGACAATATCCTGATACCAAACTTGAAGGGCTGCATTCTCTGCTGCTCACATGTTTCACCTCCTCTCCCTACAGCCAGATCCCACAGAGCCACCTTTTGCTCATCACTTCCTCCTCCATCAGGGAGGCAGAAGGTGAGGAAAGGGACAGCAACCAGCTGCTGCAGGGTGTTGGGGTTCATCAGAGCACTCTTGCACAAAAAATCACCATCTTTTTAAACACTGCTTGGTATGACCAGAATATGTATCTGCAAGGAAACTGAACACAAAACTATGGCAATGCCTTTCTCTCTGGGAGATCCCTTCTCTTACTGGTCATTCCCTCACACTTCTTCCCCTTCTGTCCTCCACTTGTTTGGTGTCTCTGCACCTAAAAGACCTCAGAGCTTTTGCCAGCCAGGAACCAAGATCCCAGGCCAGTTCCTTTGTGACAATGCAGTATTGAGAGGCTCACGGGATATGGAGGAGATGAGGTTGTGACAGGTATGTAATGCAGAGTCTCATTTACAGGAGGAAATGGCATTTCCTAAGGGGTTTAAGGCACTATAAGAATATTCCATCTCCCATGGGAAGGAAAAAAAAAAAAAGAGGATTTTTAAAAACTGAACTGGAAATTAAATGTACTTTCTTGAAGTCACTAGACCAGTTGAGATACCAGAGAGACTGCTTTTGAAGGATCAGCTATTTTGATATATTATGTGTTACTTTTACAGTTCCTCATACTGCTTTTTCTGGAAAATAAAGTACTGTGGGAGAACGGAACTGCAATAACATCTAAGAACTGTCTTTACTAACCCTCAGTGTGCTGATTTTGGCAATACACAACTTCTACTTGTAACACAAAGGGAGAGTAAATGTGATGAGTTACCAACAATGAAATGATGCCTGTCCACAGTCCATGTATTCTCTTTGTACTAAAGCATGTATCTGTGAATATCACTCAACCTTACCCTTTTTCTACAGATGAAAATGAGGCTCAACTTCACATTTCTGGGTTTAACTAATAAGGCTGTAATAGTGCAGTACTTGGGTTTTAGGGGGTGCCAACAAACATTTCAATTTCTACTCTTGTTTTCCCAGTTGCCACTAAGCCTACTCAGAAAAGATTTATGAGGTTCAAATTGTTTAATTCCATTTTTCAGGACTGCGTTCAACAGCACTTAAAAAGTGATACCATTAACTATTCATTTTATCTAAAACATTTCATATTAACAATAATCTATCATAGTGCACAATCACTATTAAAATCTAAGCAATAGGCACCTTGGAATAAATGAACTGGCACACTTGACTAACCTTGAAACCTGCTGTATAGATTAAAAATGTTTTGCCGTGAACACTTCAGTCACCTCACTTTCTTTATACTCTTCATATCTGAATTGTATTTCTTACTTTCCCCTCATACACTTGATTGTATTCAAACAGGCACTGAAAGTACACCTGATCACTGCATTCTCCTACTTTGAAGTCATCAGCTGGTACTTGCATGGAGGTTCTCAAACCTTTACTAGTGAACATGCTAAATGTTCATACTAACGTAGATATTGAGAAATTTATCTAGGTGGCACATTTTGAAGTTTTATCTAAATAAATTTACTACTCATTTACCTAACCCCAATTTTAATGCTGACCTCTAAGTTTAAAACTGAATAATTTATAGTGTTTCAGTGAAGGTATAGAATACTGTGCTTAGTAACTACAGTATAGTGTGAATTGTGATTACAGTCTAGAATGAAAAACTTCTAACAAACTTTTCTCTATTAAGTTTCCTAGTATGGGGAAAGGGGAAAAAAACCCATCAAACCAGGTAACTACTTGCAACAAGATATTACCAAAAGCTTATAATTTACAGGGCACAGGGGAGAGATTAAAGTGAAGATAAAATGGACATAACATACAACACAGTGATACAAGAAAAGAAAGGAGGAAAGAACTGTAACAGAACTGAAAATAGACACACACCTTTGTGTACACATACAAGTGTAAGCAACCAAAATCGTATCGACAAAAAAAGGGCAATTGAAACAAGATAACAAGCAAAATCAATGTAAACTCATTTTAAGTCCAAACAGAAATGAAATAAAATAAAAATCAATACTATTAAAAGGATTAAAAAAAATAGGCCATGTCTATATACATTTCCCTTTTGTTTTTTGACTTCAACATCTAGAGCAAGCAACACAGGTCACAGCGCTGCAGATTGATGCACAGCAACTGTAAGGAATGATTTCAATAATTTACTTCATTAGAAAGCAAACAGTTTTATCAGACATGAGCACAAAAGCCTTTGACATTCTGAACCCGTGTAGAATGCACTGGTGTTCGGTAGCCAGTGAGCAGATTTGCAGTTCACAAGCAGAGTTGGTGTGTTTGTTAGGAGATAATCAGTATACTGTGTGTAGACCCACCAAACTCCCTTCCTGCAGGAAGTCAGAACAGTCATGTCTGCTGGGGAAGAGGCCCTGGAATTCTTATCCTAATACACTACTCATACCTACAAATTAATTTATTCTTGCAAATGCAACTGTCTTTCCTTGCAAAGCAGGGAAAGATCTAAAAGCAGTAGGTCCATGTAGCCAGATAGGTCATATTTTCCTCATTGCTGCTCTTCCAGCTTCTCTGGTTACTGGTTCCAAACCCTGACGTGTACTGGTGTGTAAGAGAAATGTATAAAACAAGAAGTCTACAGGACAATAACACCGTTCTGCCCCCCCTCTACCATGTAGCAGCAACACACTTGAGTCCAGTAGAAGTTGGGGCCTTTGGCTTTACAAGAGGGTATAGGATGAGAATGGTTATTTTGACAAGCAAAAATAGCAAAGGAAAATAAATTACAGGAGGAAGGGTCAGGGCTCATAATTAAAAGCTATGATTCTTTACATATTCTCATCTTAGAGGATAAAATTATTCACTCCTGTTCAGAGATGCACACTCTGACCTGGAAATCAGTTCCAGGCCCCAGCTTATTTGCAAGTCCTTTTAGGCAGCTGATTCCTGGCACAATTTGGCCAAACAATGACTAATTGTTACTGACTTCCCAGATGGTCATTCTAATAACTGGAGAAGGACAACCAACCTAGCAATCAGGTTTCATTTATTTGAAGATAGCACAACAGCTGTCTTTTTCTTTCCTACACACTCAAGCAGAGCTTTCTGTTGTTCCAGTACTCTCTTGAGCATGCAGCAAATAGAGCTCCAATGAGCTGGAAAGGCCTGCTTTAGGTGATGCTTTACAGAGTGCTCACCTCCTGCTCCTCCTTCCACATCACTTCACATCTCTGTCCACTACAGTTGCACAGAAATTTTTGTTGGGAGAAGTGGCTTAAATGCACGTGCTATCTCCAGCCTATTCAAAACATTTCAGTTCAAAGGCAAGCACCTTCTGAGGGAAGGATACAAACATCACACAGAAAGCAGTAACAGAGGCTCTGCAAACTGACAACTCAGTTCAGCTCATTCTCACTCAGCTTGGGATGAGCTGGCTAGTTCCCCAAACTTCCCCAAACTGACAGCAGCCAGGTAGCATGAAGCCATGGCAAAGTAGCCAAGCAGTTATTCAAACAGAGTCAAGATTCTAATTTAATCAGCCTCACAGAAGTTGGGATACCAAGTGTGAACATGAGAGTGTTTTTAACTGAGTGTGAACTGCAGTGGATTCTTCTGAGCTATATTCATCAGGGCCAGAAAAGTACAAAACCTAATCCAGTTAGCTGGCCTCTATCATAATACCTTTACAGGGACCAGAAGGGCATTGAGTCTGTCTGTTCCTGCAGCTCCTGATTATTGTTCTGTAAGAAAAATGTAGATAGCTCAGATAGGCTTTCCATGACGAATATTACAGCAATGGAAAACAAGAGAGATCAAACATTGCCTGATACAAACCATTCCGGCTTAAAGGCCAAATAAGTCAGAGGAACCTTTGAGGCAGAGACAGTCTGGCACAAACTATATCAGATATAAATGCTGAAAACTGGAATGATGTTTTCTTGAGCCGCTTTGGCCACAGTAGAATTAAAACTCTTTCAACTGTGTGTTTGTACATAAGCAGAAAAGTCATTTATACCATAACTGTATCTTCTGACTGTGTTATGGTCCCCAACTTCCAGAATGAATACAGTTCAACAAAACACTAATCTCACAGAGTTATCAGTCTAGTATCTCAAGTGAGAAATCAGATCTCCACCATGGAGTTTTATTTTGTCACATTTCTTTCCGTGTCTTTCCGGTTTACTTTTCTAGACAATGTGTTTTGGTTCCTTATTAGCCCCAAAGCAACAGGCTTAATAGACCATATGTAGAGCAGAAGACACAAAAAACACACAGAAGTGTGGGAAGAGGAGCTTGTTCACACTACAACCTAAAGAAGCGACCCCAGCCATCATCACATTGCACTACTGTAACTGGAAATCCAGTTCCTAGCAGTGCAGGCAAGAAAAGCTCATACTGGCTAGCTTTACCCCATGGCTAGGATTTGGATTATTCTGCAAATCCTGTAAGAGTTCCTCTACTAATCACAGAATGCAGCTCTACCACTGGAAACCATCCCCTGTAACAAGTCTCCTGTGACCTACCCTACATTAGCCATTTGAAGAACAATTACAATGGTAAATGCTACAAATAGCTAATCCCAGCACACAGTTTCCTTTTTGTTTCTTTTCCTCCCCAAAAATACCAGACCAGTGGAGTCAAGACTGGTAACACAGAGAAATTCTATAGTACTTCTTTCCTTAAGTTTTTTATTGCTGTCATTTTGAAAACATGAAAATGGCAGCACAAATTGTTTCTGAAATCCTTTGACTGTAAAATACTATTCTTTAAATACCAAGAGATGAATTGACAAATAGTAGAAAAGCTTTTTTGTATACCTAAAAAAAACCCTAAATTTTGATGCATATTATATGTTTTTTTTAATTATTTATTTATTTATAACACGCCTTATGAAACCACATAAGTACATAACACTTGCTTACCAGAACTGGGATATCCTGAATCATAAAATCGTGGAATTTTTGGGGTCAGAAAGGACCTTAAGATCATCTAGTTCAAACCCCCCTGCATAGGCAGGGACGCCTCATACTAAACCATATTGCCCAAGGCTCTGTTCAACCTGTCCTTGAACACTGCCAGGGATGGAGCGTTTACCGCTTCTTTGGGCATTCTGTGCCAGTGCCTCACCACCCACACAGTAAAGAACTTCTTCCTCATATCCTTTTTTATAAGTATATATACACACACACACATATATATACGAAGTTTCTAAAACTTTGAGATTCAGAAATTATTCCACCCCTTTCTAACATTTAACCAGAGTAATGAATAGCCTTAGTAGGACTCAGTGACTTTCAGTTAATGAAATATTCACTAATATAAAAATAAAATACAAACATAAAAAATAATAATCACTAATCAGTGTTTTTCTATCCACTTGGCATCTTTATACAAATATTGTTGGTACTAAAGTTTCTGAATTTGGGTCTGAAGAGTGTTTAAGTTATGTAGACCCTGGGTAGGGAGGAGAACATAACCTGAGGAATTCCATCAGGATGGGAATTGACTGTGAAATCTTCAGCTTAGAATATGAACCTCTATTGACTGGGGTAAGAGTTTAAACTATTAGTATGGGAATGCAAAGATTCAGCACCTCTATAGACTAGGCATAGGAGCTGCACTTAACACACTGTAGAAAGCAGCTGCATTTAGGGATACTATTAATGCCCAATAAATATTTATTTCTGCAAAAATATCTCCAAGTAGGAGCTTAACCCAAGCCAAACATCTCTGAATCTGAATATGAACATAACCTAATAAAGTGTTTTTATTTTTAAATTATACATTGCATTCAGGATTTTAGAATACATCAAAAATTCTCTTTGTTAGCTTGGATTAATATTTTAAAGCTGGAAGTGTGACAAGGAGACAAAAGGAGTATTGTAGCAGATTAATCTAAAAACACCCTTGCCACACTAAAATAGCTTTTAAAAATAAAGGGACAGCTGTTTGCAGGATGAAAAGAAGTTGGAATAAATGAAACAACTACATGATGCCTTGATAGCCTGATGTATACACTCCAATGCCACAGATCTCTTTGCACAATATTTACATTTGTTTCTCACTAAGATTAACTGTGTTCTTATTCATTTGCATTTATGACTCAGTTTCAGAACAGCTCTCAGGCCCCCTCCACATCTCAGTTTTGCCTCTAAGCATGAGAAGAGAAAAACAACAGAACCTGTGCCCTGCAAAAGAACGAAGTGTTGCAGAATAATGAGAGGTCAGACCACTTTTTCTTTTTTTCCTTATTTTTCTCTTTGAGAAGTAGCCTGAGCACTGTTGGATTTTCAAATTCTACTTACACAACAAAAGAAAAGCAAAGGTTTTCTGCAAGCTCCTTTGATTAAGTCAAATAGTAAGTGTTCTACCCTGTGACTGTATCCAATTGCCCAAGGGAATCCTATAAATGCCGGCACTCAATCTAAGGAGAGCTCACAGCACAAAGGCCACAACTCTATTAAACGCTAGCACACAGACAAGTGTGACTGCCAGCTATAGAGGAGAATTAGCATATTGTCTAAAATGAAGTTAGGTCAAACATGAGCCACATTTTATCCCAGCTGGCTAGATAATTGGTTTGATTTTAGGGCTAACAGTTCACCCATGCAGCTTCCTCAAAACAGATTCTTTGCTCCAAATCCTATGCATGTCATACATGGGTGAGATAAAGAAAGTTCATGCTGTCAGGAAGAAAACCTGAGAAGACCTTGGCTGCTTCCCCCACCTCAAGCAAGCACAGGGATGTCATCTTAAAGGTGCCCGATGACACCAGAACCTGCAAATGACCCTGACATCCATCATGCAAAACATTCATGCAAAACTACTGGAGGTTCACATGAGGCATTTCTGTAACCACTACAAACTAGTCATTGAGTATTTCACCATAGCAGAGTCTTAACATCATACAGCTGACAACATTACCCCTCAGCCTCCTTGGCACATGGAATTACTATTCGTGAAGTGCAGTGAAAAGGGAATTTTCCCTAGGGAGAAGAGAATTGCACATTCTCTGTCAGTCTTGGGACCTGCTCCTGTCCCAGCAGCTGGCTGATAGTGAGGAGGTGAAGATGACCTCACCATCAATCTCTCCCATCTCCTGCACAGACAAATAGGCACATCTTGTAGAGGGAAGCAGGTCTTCTTTTAGCACAGCATCAGGCTGAATACTTACTGACTGTGAAGTATTACAGGTACCTTCCTGTGCCAAGCTGCTGAGTTATCATAGGTGAATCTACTCTCACAGCAACAAGACAGACTGGTCTGGAGAGCTCCACCACAAACTAAGACGGTGAGGCTGTGCAGTCGAGGGCTGCACTCACCACTGCATCTCAAACACCTTCCCTTGTGTGCACGTACACTGTAAGTTGGTCGCATCCTCTCCCAGTGTTGGGGTGCCTGGGACAGTGTCTGCACTGCCTCTGTGCAGGCTT
The DNA here is from genome assembly GCF_033783945.1 of Neopsephotus bourkii. Classification (NCBI taxonomy): domain Eukaryota; kingdom Metazoa; phylum Chordata; class Aves; order Psittaciformes; family Psittacidae; genus Neopsephotus; species Neopsephotus bourkii. The sequence continues at coordinate 2,394,114 of NW_026902137.1, forward strand.
TGAACTATAGCTGAGAGACTATTTTGAAGAAAAGTATGGCAAGACATGAATAATTTTAATATTTGGATAGAGTTAAGGACCTCAATTCCATGTCTAGCTGCACAATAAGACAAGACTGTTTAAAATACTTCAGGCTTTTATCTATTCACAATGATCCATATTTTATTCAAGCAATACAGGTATATTGGCACATGTCCTCAAATTCACAGTAAAAGGGATTCTATTCCATCTCTGCTAACTAACGTTTCATCAGTTTACCCTTCAGAAACATACCATTTTGTCTGCTTGCAAAATTACTACTTAGAATATTGATCCATACAAGCAGTGTTTTGCTCTGAACTTATTCATCAGAAAAGGATTAAGGTGGGCAGCGGGAACAAAACCAACATTCTTTGGAGTATAAGCAGTATGTTCGAAATTAAGCACTACAAGATTGAGTCAGAGGGTAGAACAGATCGATGGTAAAATTCAAATGAATGCACTTACAGCTAACAAGTTATCCAGAGATACTGATTCTCACTGCAGGGTAACTGCTATGTTATACAGAAACAAAACAAAACTGAATTCATCATACTGTTCTTCACTTGAAGCAAAGTGTGAATGCTTGATAAGAAAAATGTGTAAAGTTGAAAACATAAGATTAATGTACAACAATTTTGCTTTGCTTTTTGTCCTCTTGCTCACTGTGAAGCAATGCTCTACAAATTATTAGCTCAATATAAAACCAGAAACGTTTCAAGAGAAATCTCTAGAGAATTCTTGAAGGCAGAGTAAGAAAAACAAACCTGGTTTCCAGCCCTGTACCTTGCTGGCCCAGCATTTTCTGCATATATCCTGCCTCAGACAATAGCTACCAGGAGCTACACTTCATTATTGCCTCCATGAGTAGCAAATGTGCCTATAAGTTAACAAGAAACCCTTAACATTATCCCTACCTGAAGAATCTTAAAACAAAGGGCATATTTGAACGTACATTTGCATAGAGGCAGAGTCTACTTCCAAAACCCAGTCTCCGGATAGTATTGGCACAACGAAAAACCTACAGAAGAATCTTTATATATGATGTTCCACCTCCAGATGGGCAGAATCCTGAACCATGACCTTGCATTTAAAATAAACAAACCAACCAAGCCTTGTTTACTGTTAACAGGCAGAAAAACAGATGAGTATCAGAAAGAATCACACACACAGTGGCTGAAGTTGAAAGACGTTTTTGGAGATGATCTAATCCCACTCCCTACTCAAACAGAGGAACTAGGGTAGGATGTTCAGGATTATGTCTAATCAGAGTCTGAGTATATCCAAGCTTGGAGGCTCCATGACCTCTCTGGGCAACCTGTTCCAGTGTCTGATCAGGAAATCTGAGCAGCTGGGAGTCAACCACATCAGGTCTATGCCAAATGCCTCTTGGTCTACAGCTCAGAAGGACCTTCCAAGGAATCCTCTGGCATACTGCTAAACTCTGACTATCCCAAATATAGCTGTTGCACATGAGAGCACCCTTAAGGCTGTATTAAGTTACGCCATTTGGATAAACAGGCTACCAGCTGTAGAAATAGCTACAAAATACCAGATGTAGGGTTACAGCTAAGAGGGACCATTTTGGTTATCCATGCTCCATATCCACAGTCAAGAATTATTCCCACAGCATTTTGATACCTCAATTTAATTTGCACATGCTTCCTCTTTGCAACATAGTGAAGAATCTGTGGCATCTCTAGATACTTTGGAAGCTGCATCATCAAGTCATCTGGGTCATCACTTTTAATTGCAACCAATAAACATGTATGATACCATGCTTTTTAGAACTGTATTTCATTGCTTAAAAAAACCCAACAAAACCTTCTAACTGGAATTTTTCTGGAAGCAGCTCTCATTTGTTAGATTGTGTTATTTCCCTATCACAACTGAAAAACTTTTCTATCATAAATAATTTTCCCAGTGTTGTTTTTGTTTTAAAGGCAAATATTTTTGTATTTAATGGTCAGTGTATAATGTACGTTATAGGTCATTTGTACAGTTATAGCTAATATAATAAACAGCTTAAATAAGAGCATTAATAAAAACCAAAATGCTAGGTGCAAGCATCTCCAAAAATGTATGTGGTTCAAAAGTCTGGGACACATTATAAATGCTTTGTTGGCTATTATTCAGCTCTATTCATTTCCTTTCAGGCAGAACACCTTAATTATAGTCATTGAGCAAGAGACACGAGAGAAGGAAGATAGGAAACTGAAAGAGTGGGCTTGATTAGTACATCCACTATAACATATAAGAAACAATAATTTGCATAAAGCTGATGGGAAACCATAACACTGCTCTTATATAATATTTGTGTCCACTGGTTTTCTGCATGACTGGAATTATCCCGGAATACTACAATACTATTCCCAATTTTTAATGCTTAATTTACTTATAAAGGGATACAAACAAAGCCAGTGTAAACCAACAGGTTTTAAATGAGACCACAGCTTACCCATATAAAAAAGTCTATGCCCATATGTATTTTTAAGGCTGAAAATATAGCAAAGACATTAAAGGAAATCTAACTGCAGTTCAGATTTCCTCTGGGCATCATGATGTAAACACTTGCTCTGCATCACAAATAATATATTCGATCAATGTTCAGCCTTTGAAAAATCTTGAACAAAGTTTCTTTCAGAATGATCAGAGGCAATCACACTGTGGGTTGCTGCTTGAAAGCTTTTACAAGTGTGTTCATGCTAGCTTTCCTGTGGCTTGAATACCTCCTATGGTTACTGCAGAGATTCAGTGATGTTGCTGGGTAAGTCCCACAAACGCATTGGTAACTCTGAGGCTGGTAATCCACAGAGAACAGGTCAGCCTTGCCAGCTGATGCTAGAATGCCACTTAGCAAGCAAATTTTTTGTAGGAATTAAACAGCAGGCCTAGGCTAAGCAAGTATGAAAGAAAAGCCAACACCTAGTAACAGAAATCTGGAGATCTAGATTTCTAGATTCCAAAAAATACAGATCCAAGTATTAAGCTGACACTGCAACAAAATCTGCAGACATTCAAGCCTCTGATTATGCAGATCATCTGATGTTGCTATACACATTATAGAGACATTTAGTGAGCTCCCAGACAAGATCAAATTTTTATGACAAATAAGTTTAATTTCTTTTGTTACACACTGAATCTTGATTCTTTTTACATTGCAGAGGGGGCTATATATGCAAATACAAACGCCAATGTAGCGCTTCTACAGCTAGCTTTGTATCTAACCCTAAAATATCCCTGATTCAAGACAGAAAGAAAATATTCCTTCAAAAAACCCTCTCCAGAGACCAAAAGTGCTATCTTTTGAAGAATGCATAGTCCAAGCCTGCATTTATTATAAAATCTGGCCACTCATCCTGCACCCTGCTATTAAGAATTGCCAAACTAAGCTGACTTCAAATAAGCATGATCAGCACTCACCCAGTTTATGCTGATACAAAAGCAGAATTTAGCTCTGTGATTTTGCTGCAGTTGGCTCCTACTCTAGTGCATCAAAGTTATTGATCAATTTGCAGATCAATTGGAAAGGCAGCCTGAACAACTGAGCATGAAATACTCACAAAAACCACAATTCCACAGATATTTTAAAAGAAAGATAAATAAACTCTGTGTAATACTAGCCAATGATTTAGAAAATACATATTTAGAAAATATTTAGATTTACAAAATAAAGATAGAACTCTATGATACAGAGAAACATCTTTGTAAGGGGAGGATACGCTCCTGGAAGAGAGCTGTCCCCAAAATTGCTATTAATTCAGCTATAAAAATCTTTTCACTTTTAAGGGTAATAGTTATAGAAATACTATTAAAAAGGAGGAAGAATATTCATAAACTTAAAATGGCAAGACCAAAATCTAGACCATAAATGGGAGCAACACTTCCTACTTCCCAGGAACTAGTTTGGCCTTGCTGTTTTATTCATAATAACCAGAAGCTATAGGGTGATTACAGAGTCCATAATTGAAAAGTAGAGTTATACAGAGAGATGATACATTTTATTCATTCCATCTAAAACTGACTTATATAACATCAGTTACTGCAAAACTTCACTCATCACAGAAGCAACGGTCACCTCCACAACAGAGCAACTGCTCACATTATAAAGCAATTACTGACTTTTCTACACAGGGAAACTTTTGCTGAATGTAACTGACCCACGCTGGAAATCTGCCAGCACACAAGCTCATAACTGCTTCTCCAACAAAAACAAGCTTCCATCAGAATTATAATGACCAGAGGCGGTCAGGGCCTTGGTTTTATACTTCTCTTAAAGCTGGCACTGCCAGCCACTTGGTGCCTTCTGTAATGACATTATGACTCTCTGAAGCACTAGCAGGAGAGTGAACTTTATATCCTACTAAAAGACATCTAACAAAGGTTGTAGTTACAGCTCCTTGTTAAACACAGCCACTAGTTCCCAAGGGCATTCTTACACCCTTTTGTATCTTCTGTTGGCATTAATTGCAGATATTACTTAGAAGGCTAGGCTTCTTCTTGAAACATCAGAACTGTATTTAACTATTGAAAAGCCAAACCACAGCAAAGACTAGTTAAAATTACTTTCTTTGACAAGATCATAATCAGCACTGAAAACAGTATGGGTGATCTTTTTACTACTGCATTGCCTAATACATAGAAAAAGCTGCTCCAGCTACCCATCAATTGCTTGTGCTGATTTTGGCTGGGATAGAATTATTTTTCTTCACAGTAGTTGCTATGGGGCTCTGTTTTGGAATTGTACTGGAAGCAATGCTGATAACTCAGTGCTTGCTTGAATAAACTTCTTTAGGTCTAAAACCCTTAAATTCACTAAGCTGTATTTACTGGTTAAATAATCAACTTTCCAGCACGAAACCTATCAACTTTTTTTTTTTTTCCAGTCAGTAGAATTGATTAAAATCTCTTCTTTTTTGTCTGTAATATTCTCATTGGGTTTTATACATTGACTCTTCTGAAAGAGAGAAAATTAAAAGTGCCACAAACTGTTGCAGACACATTAGTCTTCCAGTTACTGTAAACCAACAGTCAAATGCACTAGTCATTTGCTTATAAGCTTCAGGAATGTGTTTTGAAATGAAGACAGCCATCAAAGATGACAGACCCCTGCCTCCCCCATCTCCAAATCAGGAAATTTATTTCTTCCCCTACTGTTGGCTCTGCCTTGAGAGCTTCCTCTAAAACACCAGGTTTCTTGACCCTCTTCCTCACTATCCCTCTCCTACACCTTCCTTCTACCAAATGGTATCAGGTAGGGTGAAGTGCCACTGCTCCCCATTCCCTTTGGCAGTTCAGCAGAGAACAGGGCATGATGGAAAAGGATGGCAAAGTACCTGAAAGTACTCGGTTCTCTTTTATGTACAAGCTATGCTCAGAGTAATGGAGAAGAGCAAGAAAAGACTCCTTTCCCATTTTAATAGAATATAAAATGAACAGTGATAAAACAAGAGCTCAAAGTGAAGGCTTACAGAAGAAGTTATAGCTCATGTATCATCCCTCTGTGGTTGCTCTCAGTGTGCCCATGATGCACTCCGTGCTGTAAATGATAAATGGCCTAAACCAGACCTCTCCTAGGCACTGGGTACAACAGCACCTCCAAAAGCCACTGTAAGAGAATGCTGCCTGCTTATTTTTCCTCCCAAGCTCTCCATGACATTTTTGGAATAAGACAACTTTTCTTCTTCACAGGTCCCACCCTAGAACTAAGCACTTTTGTTATAATCCAGATAACAGGAGAGAAGGACCTCAGTGACAACCACATGCCTTTTTTGGTTTTTAAAGTGTTTCAATCCATAGCTCCCCATAGGAGGCAGACACCTTACTATGTAAATTTTAGCAAACACAAAAGATAGTTTCATTAGTACGA